>NC_141465.1:6232289-7432289 GCF_009769465.1 Tauraco erythrolophus
TAGGGCTGCGTACAGCAGCTTTCCATTTTCGATGTTTTCCTACAAGGCGACAGGATCCGTCAGTAAACAGAGCGTATTTCTTCTCGTTGTCTGATAGTTCATTATAAGGTGGAGCCTCCTCAGCACGTGTCACCTCCTCCTCCTTTGGTGACATTCCAAAGTCTTTACCTTCAGTCCAGTTAGTAATCACTTCCAAAATTCCTGGGCGATTGAGGTTTCCTATCCGAGCTCTTTGTGTGATCCGCTTGCTCCATGTGGCATCAGTCGCATGGCGTGTAGACGGGACGCTCCCTTTGAACATCCAGCCGAGCACTGGCAATCGGGGTGCCAGGAGCAACAGTGCTTCTGTACCAATCACTTCAGAAGCAGCTCGGACTCCTTCATATGCTGCCAGTATCTCTTTTTCGGTTGGAGTACAGCGGGCTTCGGATCCCTTGTGTCCTCGACTCCAAAACCCAAGAGGTTGACCTTGCGTCTCCCCTGGCGCTTTTTGCCAGAGACTCCCGGTAGGACCATTCTCCCCAGCTGCAGTGTAGAGCACGTTTTTGACATCTTGTCCTGTCTGGACTGGTCCCAGGGCTACCGCATGCACTATTTCTTGTTTAATTTGGTCAAAGGCTTGTTTTTGCTCTGGGCCCCATGCAAAATTGTTCTTCTTTCGGGTTACTTGATGGAGCGGTTTTACAATCTGGCTGTAAGCTGGAATATGCGTTCGCCAGAAACCCACAATGCCTAAGAAAGCTTGTGCTTCCTTTTTGTTGGTTGGTGGGGACGTAGCTGTTATTTTATTAATCACGTCCATCGGAATCTGACGACGCCCCCATCTTGCCATTTTATTCCCCAAAACTGAATCTCCTGCGCAGGTCCCTTGACCTTTCTCTGTTTTATGGCAAAGCCTGCTTTCAGAAGGATTTGGATTCACCTTTCTCAAAGGTGAGATTCAGTGATTTCACCTTTCTCAAAAACTTCTTCTGCTGTGTTGCCCCATACAATGATGTCATCAATGTATTGCAAATGTTCTGGGGCTTCACCCTGTTCCGGTGTGGTCGGGATCAGTCCATGGCAAATAGTGGGGCTGTGTTTCCACCCCTGGGGCAGTCGATGCCACGTATACTGGATGCCCCTCCAAGTGAAAGCAAACAGTGGCCTGCATTCCGATGCCAAAGGAACTGAGAAAAACACATTGGCGATATCAATTGTAGCGTACCACTTGGCTGCCTTTGACTCCAGTTCGTACTGAAGTTCCAGCATATCTGGCACGGCAGCACTCAATGGTGGTGTAACTTCATTCAAGCCACGATAGTCTACTGTCAGCCTCCACTCGCCATTGGATTTACGTGCAGGCCATATAGGGCTGTTAAAAGGTGAGCAGTTCTTTGTGATGACTCGACTCTCCAGTTGACGAATCAACTGCTGGAAAGGAATTAGAGAGTCTCGGTTGGTACGATATTGCCGTCGGTGAACTGTTGTAGTAGCAATTGGCACCTGTTGTTCTTCGACCCTCAGTAATCCCACAGCAGAAGGGTCCGTTGAGACCAGGCAAAGTAGACAGCTGTCTGCCTTCTTCTGTCTCTACTGCAGCCAAAAAAGCCAAAAGCCCACCGATACCCTTTTGGGTCTTCGAAACACCCTCTCTTAAGATAATCTATGCCGAGGATGCACGGCGCTTCTGGGCGAGTGACAACAGGATGTTTTTGCCACTGCTCTCCAGTTAGGCTCACTTCAGCCTCTGACACAGTCAGTTGTTGAGACCCGCCCCCTCCCCCCCCCCCCCGTCACTCCAGAAATACAGATGGATTCTGCCCCTCTAAAGTTCGACGGTATCAAGGTGCATTGGGCACCAGTGCCCACTAGAGCCTTATAATTCTTGGGGTATGATGTGCCAGGCCACCGAATCCACACAGTCCAGTAAACCCGATTATCCCTTTCCTCCACCTGGCTGGAGGCAGGGCCCCGCTAATGCCTGTTATCATATTCACCAGAGGAATCAGCAGGAATAGAGTCAGGGTGGCCAGGAGGATCAGCCCTCCCATTTTGACTAGTGGACTGTTCACTGTAGACTGGGGCAACAGCTGTCCTGGAGGAATCGGAGAAAATTTTATTTCTGTTGGTTCTTCCTCCCATCTGGCGTCCCCTTGCCTCTAAAGCGGAGGTGGGGTTTCCATCCCACCTTCTCATGTGTTCTCCATGCTCACGGAGGTAGAACCACAGCTCACCCCGTGATCTGTACCGTCTCTCTCGAGGAGGGTAACGCCTGCTTCTAACAGCTGAAATTTTAGAACGTTCAGGTGGTGGGAAATCTACTTTTTCTCTTAATTCTCGGACCTCCTCAGACAGTTTTTCCACAGCCACAACACAGGTTCGTATAGAAGTAGTATCATCATATCGTCGGAGGTAGGTGACCAGATTACCTACGGACAGTGGTGTATCATCGTCTCCGAAGTCCATTATCGCCAATGAGGTTGAAAATGCTGCTGGCGCACTCCGTAGAATCTTTTGCCACATTGCTCGTGTGCACCAGACGTCATCTGGATCTTCGAGTCTTGGTCCGCTTCTCGAGTCAAGATAAATCAACTCTCGCACAGCCAGTTCTCTCAGATACTGAATAGCTTTTTCTATGTTGGTCCACTTGCTTACATTACATGGCACCTCGTCCTTGTAGGGATACCTCTCTTTTATAGCTGCCAGGAGCCGTCTCCAAAGGCTGCGAACTTGTGTTTGTCTTCCAATTGCTTTATCAATGCCTCCATCCATAGCAAGGGCTCCTAGCTGCCTGGCTTCCTTACCATCTAATGCCACACTATTGGCTCCCATGTCCCAGCATCCGAGCAACCAAGTGACAATGGGCTCACCTCTAAGACGGCCATAATCTTTTCTAATATCTCGCAGCTCGCTCATTTTGAGAGAGCTGGTGGTTATCGTCTCATCTATGATGTCACTTCTCCTCCATTGAGATTTTTCTCTGGGGCCAAACAGAACGCTCCCGCTTCGTTTCTCGTGATGGCCCTGGTTGCTCTTCATCATCATCACCACCCTCTGCGTTCTGACTTTCGCACACATTTCCTCGGTTGCTCTTCCTCCAATCGTTGTGATGGCCCTGGTTGTTCGTCTTTGTCTGTTTTTTCTGATGGCCCTGATTGCTCTTCTTCGTCTTCTAACGTTTGTATACATTTTCTTTTCCTTACGGGGGGGGGGGGGGGGGGGCAACTGATACCGTTGTAGTCTGAGTAGCTATAGTGCTTGTCATGGGAGTCGAGATGGCAAGCACAATAGCCCGAGAAATAAATTGATATACACACCCCTAAATGGCCGATTGACTTTGAATATATAAATAATTAAACATATATTCGGGAGACCTTGCCGGACGATCAAACAGGTTAAATTATTCCAATGATGTTCAGCATTATCAAAATCAACGTAAGCTTTTATAAATGAAAAGTCACCAGTATAATTGGCGATGATATCGGCCAGGTGACGCTCAAAATTAATAAACGAGCTCCACGTCACCATCCCCTTCTGCACCGCAGAATACAAAGACTGAGCCAGTCCCAGCACTGATGATCTGATCAGTGTTACACCGTACGGTATAGCAAAACCCTTAATTACCGATAACATACTTTTCATGCCGGTCCAACACGCAGAGCCAGAAAACCGCATGAACATTCCGCCTAACATCACATAGAGTAAATAAGGCAAATAAATTATAAACGTCCGGTAACATGTAAGCAAGCATAACAAAGAGCTTTCCAGCCAGCAACAGCGTTATCGCAACCCCCTTCGGGTCCCACGTTGGGTGCCAGTTAAGACTGTTGCGGGTTAGGCCGACCACCCCCCCACACACAGCCGGTCACTCACCCTTCCCCACCCCCAGGAATGAGGGAGACAATTAAAGGAGAAACGAGAAACCCGTGGGTTGAGACAAGAACAATTTAATACAGATGATTTAATACACAGTGTAGATGCTCACCACCCCCTCCTATCCGCAGCCCGTCTCGTCCCGAAGCTGCAATCCCGGACGAACGCGAGGCCCCGAAATAGAGAGGGGCAGAGAGAGCTAGTACTCTGAGAGTGGGAGCACTGGAAGAAAGAGGGGAAAAAAGGCAATAGAGCAGAAGCGCAGCAAGTGCAAAAGAGCAAAAGCGGCGCCAGAGCTAAGGCCCTTCTTTCCGACTGACCCTCACTTTTATACTGGGCTTGACGCTGCATGATATGGAATACTAATTGGCTAGTTTGGCCCTCAATCTTAAATTCCACCACAAATCACAAGGGGAATCGTGTCGCCCTTGTCCCAACTATGCTCCCCCCCTTTATCCCGCCGTGCTTCTGCACTCCGGCACACTGAAAAGTCCTTGGAGTTTCACGTCCAACCACAAACATCAACTTGCTATCAACATTCTTCTCAGAGCGAGCCTCTGAGTAGAAGCAAAACACTCTTCTAGCTGCTAAAAAGAAGAGCTAACTGTCCCAGCTAAAACTAGGCCAGTATCCACCCCTTATTCCACGCCATGCACGTCATGCTCAAACATTACATACATACTATTCCCTTAGCCATGGCTCATCCCTCCTTAAATGTGGCTTCTTCTGTTGTAGCGGTCTCTCAGGGCAGGAAAGACGATGTGGAATTCGCGCAGTCGGTAGAACGGATGACATGTAGCCTTGTTGCGTGCAGCGTGTGGAGCGCGTAGTTGGTGTATCCGGCCGCCGTCTGCAGGTTGAAGATGTTGATCTCGAAGAAGGTGCTGTGTGTTTGGAATCAGTTCTTGTTCTGCCGAAGTTCGTTCTTCATTAACCTGGATGATTCTTAATATAATGGCATTAGTACAATGCGACAACCCTAGCGATGACGGTATGCAGGGAGAGGGTTATTCAACAATTAATATCACACAATTCAAGTCATTTTATCATCTATTTTCACCCAACATCAAATCCCCTTGAGGTACACATCGGACTTCCCCGTCCTTGTGCATCACCCACCAAGCGCACCCAGGTCCTTGAGCAAAAGCAATCCCACGAACGGGTGTACCTTCACCCGAGGCAGGAATAACCCAAACTGTCTGCCCGAGTATATTCCTCACGTGCACTACAGAGACTTTATCTCCTTCTACAGTACGTACAAGTTCTGACTGGGCAGAACCAGCTCGATTGGCAGATCCTCTAGTGTTGACTAACCAGGTGGCTTTTGCTAAATGTGTAGCCCAATGTCTGAAGGTCCCGCCACCCTTTGCTTTCAGTGTGGTTTTTAGCAATCCATTATATCGTTCCGTCTTCCCAGAAGCTGGCGCATGATAGGGGATGTGATATACCCACTCGATGCCATGCTCTTTGACCCAAGTGTCTGTAAGATCATTACGGAAATGAGTCCCGTTGTCCGACTCAATTCTTTCTGGGGTGCCATGCCGCCACAAGACTTGCTTTTCAAGGCCCAAGATAGTGTTCCAGGCGGTGGCATGGGCCACAGCATAGGTTTCCAGCCATCCAGTGGTTGCTTCCACCGTTGTGAGCACGTAACGCTTGCCACTGCGAGTTTGTGGAAGTGTGATGTAATCGATTTGCCAAGCCTCTCCATACTTATATTTCAACCAACGCCCTCCATACCAAGGAGGTTTTAACCGCTTGGCTTGCTTGATTGCAGCACGTTTCACTTTCATGGATCACCTCTGCAATAGTGTCCATAGTTAGGTCCACCCCTCGATCACGAGCCCATTTGCATGTGGCGTCCCTTCCTTGATGGTCTCAACGAGCTAGAAATTTTTCACCTTTATGTTGCCAATCCCGATCCACCTGAGCCACTTTAATCTTAGCGGCCTGATCCACCTGTTGATTGTTTCGATGTTCTTCCGTGGCCCGACTCTTGGGTACATGACGTACTTTTACAACCAGCTTCTCTACTTGAGCAGCAATGTCTTTCCACAATGGGGCAGCCCAGATGGGTTTACCTCTGCGTTGCCAGCTGCTCTGCTTCCATTGCCGTAGCCATCCCCACAGGGCATTTGCTACCCTCCAAGAGTCGGTAAAGCGATAGAGCACTGGCCACTTTTCTCGTTCAGCGATGTCTAAAGCCTGTTGGATGGCTTTCGCCTCTGCAAACCTACTCGACGGGTCGCAGAAGCTACCGAAGGAGAAGGTGAATCATGATCATGACTTGATTCACCTTCTCCTTCGGTAGCTTCTGCGACCCGTCGAGTAGGGCTGCGTACAGCAGCTTTCCATTTTCGATGTTTTCCTACAAGGCGACAGGATCCGTCAGTAAACAGAGCGTATTTCTTCTCGTTGTCTGATAGTTCATTATAAGGTGGAGCCTCCTCAGCACGTGTCACCTCCTCCTCCTTTGGTGACATTCCAAAGTCTTTACCTTCAGTCCAGTTAGTAATCACTTCCAAAATTCCTGGGCGATTGAGGTTTCCTATCCGAGCTCTTTGTGTGATCCGCTTGCTCCATGTGGCATCAGTTGCATGGCGTGTAGACGGGACGCTCCCTTTGAACATCCAGCCGAGCACTGGCAATCGGGGTGCCAGGAGCAACAGTGCTTCTGTACCAATCACTTCAGAAGCAGCTCGGACTCCTTCATATGCTGCCAGTATCTCTTTTTCGGTTGGAGTACAGCGGGCTTCGGATCCCTTGTGTCCTCGACTCCAAAACCCAAGAGGTTGACCTTGCGTCTCCCCTGGCGCTTTTTGCCAGAGACTCCCGGTAGGACCATTCTCCCCAGCTGCAGTGTAGAGCACGTTTTTGACATCTTGTCCTGTCTGGACTGGTCCCAGGGCTACCGCATGCACTATTTCTTGTTTAATTTGGTCAAAGGCTTGTTTTTGCTCTGGGCCCCATGCAAAATTGTTCTTCTTTCGGGTTACTTGATGGAGCGGTTTTACAATCTGGCTGTAAGCTGGAATATGCGTTCGCCAGAAACCCACAATGCCTAAGAAAGCTTGTGCTTCCTTTTTGTTGGTTGGTGGGGACGTAGCTGTTATTTTATTAATCACGTCCATCGGAATCTGACGACGCCCCCATCTTGCCATTTTATTCCCCAAAACTGAATCTCCTGCGCAGGTCCCTTGACCTTTCTCTGTTTTATGGCAAAGCCTGCTTTCAGAAGGATTTGGATTCACCTTTCTCAAAGGTGAGATTCAGTGATTTCACCTTTCTCAAAAACTTCTTCTGCTGTGTTGCCCCATACAATGATGTCATCAATGTATTGCAAATGTTCTGGGGCTTCACCCTGTTCCGGTGTGGTCGGGATCAGTCCATGGCAAATAGTGGGGCTGTGTTTCCACCCCTGGGGCAGTCGATGCCACGTATACTGGATGCCCCTCCAAGTGAAAGCAAACAGTGGCCTGCATTCCGATGCCAAAGGAACTGAGAAAAACACATTGGCGATATCAATTGTAGCGTACCACTTGGCTGCCTTTGACTCCAGTTCGTACTGAAGTTCCAGCATATCTGGCACGGCAGCACTCAATGGTGGTGTAACTTCATTCAAGCCACGATAGTCTACTGTCAGCCTCCACTCGCCATTGGATTTACGTGCAGGCCATATAGGGCTGTTAAAAGGTGAGCAGTTCTTTGTGATGACTCGACTCTCCAGTTGACGAATCAACTGCTGGAAAGGAATTAGAGAGTCTCGGTTGGTACGATATTGCCGTCGGTGAACTGTTGTAGTAGCAATTGGCACCTGTTGTTCTTCGACCCTCAGTAATCCCACAGCAGAAGGGTCCGTTGAGACCAGGCAAAGTAGACAGCTGTCTGCCTTCTTCTGTCTCTACTGCAGCCAAAAAAGCCAAAAGCCCACCGATACCCTTTTGGGTCTTCGAAACACCCTCTCTTAAGATAATCTATGCCGAGGATGCACGGCGCTTCTGGGCGAGTGACAACAGGATGTTTTTGCCACTGCTCTCCAGTTAGGCTCACTTCAGCCTCTGACACAGTCAGTTGTTGAGACCCGCCCCCCCCCCCCCCCCCCGTCACTCCAGAAATACAGATGGATTCTGCCCCTCTAAAGTTCGACGGTATCAAGGTGCATTGGGCACCAGTGCCCACTAGAGCCTTATAATTCTTGGGGTATGATGTGCCAGGCCACCGAATCCACACAGTCCAGTAAACCCGATTATCCCTTTCCTCCACCTGGCTGGAGGCAGGGCCCCGCTAATGCCTGTTATCATATTCACCAGAGGAATCAGCAGGAATAGAGTCAGGGTGGCCAGGAGGATCAGCCCTCCCATTTTGACTAGTGGACTGTTCACTGTAGACTGGGGCAACAGCTGTCCTGGAGGAATCGGAGAAAATTTTATTTCTGTTGGTTCTTCCTCCCATCTGGCGTCCCCTTGCCTCTAAAGCGGAGGTGGGGTTTCCATCCCACCTTCTCATGTGTTCTCCATGCTCACGGAGGTAGAACCACAGCTCACCCCGTGATCTGTACCGTCTCTCTCGAGGAGGGTAACGCCTGCTTCTAACAGCTGAAATTTTAGAACGTTCAGGTGGTGGGAAATCTACTTTTTCTCTTAATTCTCGGACCTCCTCAGACAGTTTTTCCACAGCCACAACACAGGTTCGTATAGAAGTAGTATCATCATATCGTCGGAGGTAGGTGACCAGATTACCTACGGACAGTGGTGTATCATCGTCTCCGAAGTCCATTATCGCCAATGAGGTTGAAAATGCTGCTGGCGCACTCCGTAGAATCTTTTGCCACATTGCTCGTGTGCACCAGACGTCATCTGGATCTTCGAGTCTTGGTCCGCTTCTCGAGTCAAGATAAATCAACTCTCGCACAGCCAGTTCTCTCAGATACTGAATAGCTTTTTCTATGTTGGTCCACTTGCTTACATTACATGGCACCTCGTCCTTGTAGGGATACCTCTCTTTTATAGCTGCCAGGAGCCGTCTCCAAAGGCTGCGAACTTGTGTTTGTCTTCCAATTGCTTTATCAATGCCTCCATCCATAGCAAGGGCTCCTAGCTGCCTGGCTTCCTTACCATCTAATGCCACACTATTGGCTCCCATGTCCCAGCATCCGAGCAACCAAGTGACAATGGGCTCACCTCTAAGACGGCCATAATCTTTTCTAATATCTCGCAGCTCGCTCATTTTGAGAGAGCTGGTGGTTATCGTCTCATCTATGATGTCACTTCTCCTCCATTGAGATTTTTCTCTGGGGCCAAACAGAACGCTCCCGCTTCGTTTCTCGTGATGGCCCTGGTTGCTCTTCATCATCATCACCACCCTCTGCGTTCTGACTTTCGCACACATTTCCTCGGTTGCTCTTCCTCCAATCGTTGTGATGGCCCTGGTTGTTCGTCTTTGTCTGTTTTTTCTGATGGCCCTGATTGCTCTTCTTCGTCTTCTAACGTTTGTATACATTTTCTTTTCCTTACGGGGGGGCGGGGGGGGGGGGGGCAACAGATACCGTTGTAGTCTGAGTAGCTATAGTGCTTGTCATGGGAGTCGAGATGGCAAGCACAATAGCCCGAGAAATAAATTGATATACACACCCCTAAATGGCCGATTGACTTTGAATATATAAATAATTAAACATATATTCGGGAGACCTTGCCGGACGATCAAACAGGTTAAATTATTCCAATGATGTTCAGCATTATCAAAATCAACGTAAGCTTTTATAAATGAAAAGTCACCAGTATAATTGGCGATGATATCGGCCAGGTGACGCTCAAAATTAATAAACGAGCTCCACGTCACCATCCCCTTCTGCACCGCAGAATACAAAGACTGAGCCAGTCCCAGCACTGATGATCTGATCAGTGTTACACCGTACGGTATAGCAAAACCCTTAATTACCGATAACATACTTTTCATGCCGGTCCAACACGCAGAGCCAGAAAACCGCATGAACATTCCGCCTAACATCACATAGAGTAAATAAGGCAAATAAATTATAAACGTCCGGTAACATGTAAGCAAGCATAACAAAGAGCTTTCCAGCCAGCAACAGCGTTATCGCAACCCCCTTCGGGTCCCACGTTGGGTGCCAGTTAAGACTGTTGCGGGTTAGGCCGACCACCCCCCCACACACAGCCGGTCACTCACCCTTCCCCACCCCCAGGAATGAGGGAGACAATTAAAGGAGAAACGAGAAACCCGTGGGTTGAGACAAGAACAATTTAATACAGATGATTTAATACACAGTGTAGATGCTCACCACCCCCTCCTATCCGCAGCCCGTCTCGTCCCGAAGCTGCAATCCCGGACGAACGCGAGGCCCCGAAATAGAGAGGGGCAGAGAGAGCTAGTACTCTGAGAGTGGGAGCACTGGAAGAAAGAGGGGAAAAAAGGCAATAGAGCAGAAGCGCAGCAAGTGCAAAAGAGCAAAAGCGGCGCCAGAGCTAAGGCCCTTCTTTCCGACTGACCCTCACTTTTATACTGGGCTTGACGCTGCATGATATGGAATACTAATTGGCTAGTTTGGCCCTCAATCTTAAATTCCACCACAAATCACAAGGGGAATCGTGTCGCCCTTGTCCCAACTATGCTCCCCCCCTTTATCCCGCCGTGCTTCTGCACTCCGGCACACTGAAAAGTCCTTGGAGTTTCACGTCCAACCACAAACATCAACTTGCTATCAACATTCTTCTCAGAGCGAGCCTCTGAGTAGAAGCAAAACACTCTTCTAGCTGCTAAAAAGAAGAGCTAACTGTCCCAGCTAAAACTAGGCCAGTATCCACCCCTTATTCCACGCCATGCACGTCATGCTCAAACATTACATACATACTATTCCCTTAGCCATGGCTCATCCCTCCTTAAATGTGGCTTCTTCTGTTGTAGCGGTCTCTCAGGGCAGGAAAGACGATGTGGAATTCGCGCAGTCGGTAGAACGGATGACATGTAGCCTTGTTGCGTGCAGCGTGTGGAGCGCGTAGTTGGTGTATCCGGCCGCCGTCTGCAGGTTGAAGATGTTGATCTCGAAGAAGGTGCTGTGTGTTTGGAATCAGTTCTTGTTCTGCCGAAGTTCGTTCTTCATTAACCTGGATGATTCTTAATATAATGGCATTAGTACAATGCGACAACCCTAGCGATGACGGTATGCAGGGAGAGGGTTATTCAACAATTAATATCACACAATTCAAGTCATTTTATCATCTATTTTCACCCAACATCAAATCCCCTTGAGGTACACATCGGACTTCCCCGTCCTTGTGCATCACCCACCAAGCGCACCCAGGTCCTTGAGCAAAAGCAATCCCACGAACGGGTGTACCTTCACCCGAGGCAGGAATAACCCAAACTGTCTGCCCGAGTATATTCCTCACGTGCACTACAGAGACTTTATCTCCTTCTACAGTACGTACAAGTTCTGACTGGGCAGAACCAGCTCGATTGGCAGATCCTCTAGTGTTGACTAACCAGGTGGCTTTTGCTAAATGTGTAGCCCAATGTCTGAAGGTCCCGCCACCCTTTGCTTTCAGTGTGGTTTTTAGCAATCCATTATATCGTTCCGTCTTCCCAGAAGCTGGCGCATGATAGGGGATGTGATATACCCACTCGATGCCATGCTCTTTGACCCAAGTGTCTGTAAGATCATTACGGAAATGAGTCCCGTTGTCCGACTCAATTCTTTCTGGGGTGCCATGCCGCCACAAGACTTGCTTTTCAAGGCCCAAGATAGTGTTCCAGGCGGTGGCATGGGCCACAGCATAGGTTTCCAGCCATCCAGTGGTTGCTTCCACCGTTGTGAGCACGTAACGCTTGCCACTGCGAGTTTGTGGAAGTGTGATGTAATCGATTTGCCAAGCCTCTCCATACTTATATTTCAACCAACGCCCTCCATACCAAGGAGGTTTTAACCGCTTGGCTTGCTTGATTGCAGCACGTTTCACTTTCATGGATCACCTCTGCAATAGTGTCCATAGTTAGGTCCACCCCTCGATCACGAGCCCATTTGCATGTGGCGTCCCTTCCTTGATGGTCTCAACGAGCTAGAAATTTTTCACCTTTATGTTGCCAATCCCGATCCACCTGAGCCACTTTAATCTTAGCGGCCTGATCCACCTGTTGATTGTTTCGATGTTCTTCCGTGGCCCGACTCTTGGGTACATGACGTACTTTTACAACCAGCTTCTCTACTTGAGCAGCAATGTCTTTCCACAATGGGGCAGCCCAGATGGGTTTACCTCTGCGTTGCCAGCTGCTCTGCTTCCATTGCCGTAGCCATCCCCACAGGGCATTTGCTACCCTCCAAGAGTCGGTAAAGCGATAGAGCACTGGCCACTTTTCTCGTTCAGCGATGTCTAAAGCCTGTTGGATGGCTTTCGCCTCTGCAAACCTACTCGACGGGTCGCAGAAGCTACCGAAGGAGAAGGTGAATCAAGTCATGATCATGATTCACCTTCTCCTTCGGTAGCTTCTGCGACCCGTCGAGTAGGGCTGCGTACAGCAGCTTTCCATTTTCGATGTTTTCCTACAAGGCGACAGGATCCGTCAGTAAACAGAGCGTATTTCTTCTCGTTGTCTGATAGTTCATTATAAGGTGGAGCCTCCTCAGCACGTGTCACCTCCTCCTCCTTTGGTGACATTCCAAAGTCTTTACCTTCAGTCCAGTTAGTAATCACTTCCAAAATTCCTGGGCGATTGAGGTTTCCTATCCGAGCTCTTTGTGTGATCCGCTTGCTCCATGTGGCATCAGTCGCATGGCGTGTAGACGGGACGCTCCCTTTGAACATCCAGCCGAGCACTGGCAATCGGGGTGCCAGGAGCAACAGTGCTTCTGTACCAATCACTTCAGAAGCAGCTCGGACTCCTTCATATGCTGCCAGTATCTCTTTTTCGGTTGGAGTACAGCGGGCTTCGGATCCCTTGTGTCCTCGACTCCAAAACCCAAGAGGTTGACCTTGCGTCTCCCCTGGCGCTTTTTGCCAGAGACTCCCGGTAGGACCATTCTCCCCAGCTGCAGTGTAGAGCACGTTTTTGACATCTTGTCCTGTCTGGACTGGTCCCAGGGCTACCGCATGCACTATTTCTTGTTTAATTTGGTCAAAGGCTTGTTTTTGCTCTGGGCCCCATGCAAAATTGTTCTTCTTTCGGGTTACTTGATGGAGCGGTTTTACAATCTGGCTGTAAGCTGGAATATGCGTTCGCCAGAAACCCACAATGCCTAAGAAAGCTTGTGCTTCCTTTTTGTTGGTTGGTGGGGACGTAGCTGTTATTTTATTAATCACGTCCATCGGAATCTGACGACGCCCCCATCTTGCCATTTTATTCCCCAAAACTGAATCTCCTGCGCAGGTCCCTTGACCTTTCTCTGTTTTATGGCAAAGCCTGCTTTCAGAAGGATTTGGATTCACCTTTCTCAAAGGTGAGATTCAGTGATTTCACCTTTCTCAAAAACTTCTTCTGCTGTGTTGCCCCATACAATGATGTCATCAATGTATTGCAAATGTTCTGGGGCTTCACCCTGTTCCGGTGTGGTCGGGATCAGTCCATGGCAAATAGTGGGGCTGTGTTTCCACCCCTGGGGCAGTCGATGCCACGTATACTGGATGCCCCTCCAAGTGAAAGCAAACAGTGGCCTGCATTCCGATGCCAAAGGAACTGAGAAAAACACATTGGCGATATCAATTGTAGCGTACCACTTGGCTGCCTTTGACTCCAGTTCGTACTGAAGTTCCAGCATATCTGGCACGGCAGCACTCAATGGTGGTGTAACTTCATTCAAGCCACGATAGTCTACTGTCAGCCTCCACTCGCCATTGGATTTACGTGCAGGCCATATAGGGCTGTTAAAAGGTGAGCAGTTCTTTGTGATGACTCGACTCTCCAGTTGACGAATCAACTGCTGGAAAGGAATTAGAGAGTCTCGGTTGGTACGATATTGCCGTCGGTGAACTGTTGTAGTAGCAATTGGCACCTGTTGTTCTTCGACCCTCAGTAATCCCACAGCAGAAGGGTCCGTTGAGACCAGGCAAAGTAGACAGCTGTCTGCCTTCTTCTGTCTCTACTGCAGCCAAAAAAGCCAAAAGCCCACCGATACCCTTTTGGGTCTTCGAAACACCCTCTCTTAAGATAATCTATGCCGAGGATGCACGGCGCTTCTGGGCGAGTGACAACAGGATGTTTTTGCCACTGCTCTCCAGTTAGGCTCACTTCAGCCTCTGACACAGTCAGTTGTTGAGACCCGCCCCCCCCCCCCCCCACGTCACTCCAGAAATACAGATGGATTCTGCCCCTCTAAAGTTCGACGGTATCAAGGTGCATTGGGCACCAGTGCCCACTAGAGCCTTATAATTCTTGGGGTATGATGTGCCAGGCCACCGAATCCACACAGTCCAGTAAACCCGATTATCCCTTTCCTCCACCTGGCTGGAGGCAGGGCCCCGCTAATGCCTGTTATCATATTCACCAGAGGAATCAGCAGGAATAGAGTCAGGGTGGCCAGGAGGATCAGCCCTCCCATTTTGACTAGTGGACTGTTCACTGTAGACTGGGGCAACAGCTGTCCTGGAGGAATCGGAGAAAATTTTATTTCTGTTGGTTCTTCCTCCCATCTGGCGTCCCCTTGCCTCTAAAGCGGAGGTGGGGTTTCCATCCCACCTTCTCATGTGTTCTCCATGCTCACGGAGGTAGAACCACAGCTCACCCCGTGATCTGTACCGTCTCTCTCGAGGAGGGTAACGCCTGCTTCTAACAGCTGAAATTTTAGAACGTTCAGGTGGTGGGAAATCTACTTTTTCTCTTAATTCTCGGACCTCCTCAGACAGTTTTTCCACAGCCACAACACAGGTTCGTATAGAAGTAGTATCATCATATCGTCGGAGGTAGGTGACCAGATTACCTACGGACAGTGGTGTATCATCGTCTCCGAAGTCCATTATCGCCAATGAGGTTGAAAATGCTGCTGGCGCACTCCGTAGAATCTTTTGCCACATTGCTCGTGTGCACCAGACGTCATCTGGATCTTCGAGTCTTGGTCCGCTTCTCGAGTCAAGATAAATCAACTCTCGCACAGCCAGTTCTCTCAGATACTGAATAGCTTTTTCTATGTTGGTCCACTTGCTTACATTACATGGCACCTCGTCCTTGTAGGGATACCTCTCTTTTATAGCTGCCAGGAGCCGTCTCCAAAGGCTGCGAACTTGTGTTTGTCTTCCAATTGCTTTATCAATGCCTCCATCCATAGCAAGGGCTCCTAGCTGCCTGGCTTCCTTACCATCTAATGCCACACTATTGGCTCCCATGTCCCAGCATCCGAGCAACCAAGTGACAATGGGCTCACCTCTAAGACGGCCATAATCTTTTCTAATATCTCGCAGCTCGCTCATTTTGAGAGAGCTGGTGGTTATCGTCTCATCTATGATGTCACTTCTCCTCCATTGAGATTTTTCTCTGGGGCCAAACAGAACGCTCCCGCTTCGTTTCTCGTGATGGCCCTGGTTGCTCTTCATCATCATCACCACCCTCTGCGTTCTGACTTTCGCACACATTTCCTCGGTTGCTCTTCCTCCAATCGTTGTGATGGCCCTGGTTGTTCGTCTTTGTCTGTTTTTTCTGATGGCCCTGATTGCTCTTCTTCGTCTTCTAACGTTTGTATACATTTTCTTTTCCTTACGGGGGGGGGGGGAGGGGCAACTGATACCGTTGTAGTCTGAGTAGCTATAGTGCTTGTCATGGGAGTCGAGATGGCAAGCACAATAGCCCGAGAAATAAATTGATATACACACCCCTAAATGGCCGATTGACTTTGAATATATAAATAATTAAACATATATTCGGGAGACCTTGCCGGACGATCAAACAGGTTAAATTATTCCAATGATGTTCAGCATTATCAAAATCAACGTAAGCTTTTATAAATGAAAAGTCACCAGTATAATTGGCGATGATATCGGCCAGGTGACGCTCAAAATTAATAAACGAGCTCCACGTCACCATCCCCTTCTGCACCGCAGAATACAAAGACTGAGCCAGTCCCAGCACTGATGATCTGATCAGTGTTACACCGTACGGTATAGCAAAACCCTTAATTACCGATAACATACTTTTCATGCCGGTCCAACACGCAGAGCCAGAAAACCGCATGAACATTCCGCCTAACATCACATAGAGTAAATAAGGCAAATAAATTATAAACGTCCGGTAACATGTAAGCAAGCATAACAAAGAGCTTTCCAGCCAGCAACAGCGTTATCGCAACCCCCTTCGGGTCCCACGTTGGGTGCCAGTTAAGACTGTTGCGGGTTAGGCCGACCACCCCCCCACACACAGCCGGTCACTCACCCTTCCCCACCCCCAGGAATGAGGGAGACAATTAAAGGAGAAACGAGAAACCCGTGGGTTGAGACAAGAACAATTTAATACAGATGATTTAATACACAGTGTAGATGCTCACCACCCCCTCCTATCCGCAGCCCGTCTCGTCCCGAAGCTGCAATCCCGGACGAACGCGAGGCCCCGAAATAGAGAGGGGCAGAGAGAGCTAGTACTCTGAGAGTGGGAGCACTGGAAGAAAGAGGGGAAAAAAGGCAATAGAGCAGAAGCGCAGCAAGTGCAAAAGAGCAAAAGCGGCGCCAGAGCTAAGGCCCTTCTTTCCGACTGACCCTCACTTTTATACTGGGCTTGACGCTGCATGATATGGAATACTAATTGGCTAGTTTGGCCCTCAATCTTAAATTCCACCACAAATCACAAGGGGAATCGTGTCGCCCTTGTCCCAACTATGCTCCCCCCCTTTATCCCGCCGTGCTTCTGCACTCCGGCACACTGAAAAGTCCTTGGAGTTTCACGTCCAACCACAAACATCAACTTGCTATCAACATTCTTCTCAGAGCGAGCCTCTGAGTAGAAGCAAAACACTCTTCTAGCTGCTAAAAAGAAGAGCTAACTGTCCCAGCTAAAACTAGGCCAGTATCCACCCCTTATTCCACGCCATGCACGTCATGCTCAAACATTACATACATACTATTCCCTTAGCCATGGCTCATCCCTCCTTAAATGTGGCTTCTTCTGTTGTAGCGGTCTCTCAGGGCAGGAAAGACGATGTGGAATTCGCGCAGTCGGTAGAACGGATGACATGTAGCCTTGTTGCGTGCAGCGTGTGGAGCGCGTAGTTGGTGTATCCGGCCGCCGTCTGCAGGTTGAAGATGTTGATCTCGAAGAAGGTGCTGTGTGTTTGGAATCAGTTCTTGTTCTGCCGAAGTTCGTTCTTCATTAACCTGGATGATTCTTAATATAATGGCATTAGTACAATGCGACAACCCTAGCGATGACGGTATGCAGGGAGAGGGTTATTCAACAATTAATATCACACAATTCAAGTCATTTTATCATCTATTTTCACCCAACATCAAATCCCCTTGAGGTACACATCGGACTTCCCCGTCCTTGTGCATCACCCACCAAGCGCACCCAGGTCCTTGAGCAAAAGCAATCCCACGAACGGGTGTACCTTCACCCGAGGCAGGAATAACCCAAACTGTCTGCCCGAGTATATTCCTCACGTGCACTACAGAGACTTTATCTCCTTCTACAGTACGTACAAGTTCTGACTGGGCAGAACCAGCTCGATTGGCAGATCCTCTAGTGTTGACTAACCAGGTGGCTTTTGCTAAATGTGTAGCCCAATGTCTGAAGGTCCCGCCACCCTTTGCTTTCAGTGTGGTTTTTAGCAATCCATTATATCGTTCCGTCTTCCCAGAAGCTGGCGCATGATAGGGGATGTGATATACCCACTCGATGCCATGCTCTTTGACCCAAGTGTCTGTAAGATCATTACGGAAATGAGTCCCGTTGTCCGACTCAATTCTTTCTGGGGTGCCATGCCGCCACAAGACTTGCTTTTCAAGGCCCAAGATAGTGTTCCAGGCGGTGGCATGGGCCACAGCATAGGTTTCCAGCCATCCAGTGGTTGCTTCCACCGTTGTGAGCACGTAACGCTTGCCACTGCGAGTTTGTGGAAGTGTGATGTAATCGATTTGCCAAGCCTCTCCATACTTATATTTCAACCAACGCCCTCCATACCAAGGAGGTTTTAACCGCTTGGCTTGCTTGATTGCAGCACGTTTCACTTTCATGGATCACCTCTGCAATAGTGTCCATAGTTAGGTCCACCCCTCGATCACGAGCCCATTTGCATGTGGCGTCCCTTCCTTGATGGTCTCAACGAGCTAGAAATTTTTCACCTTTATGTTGCCAATCCCGATCCACCTGAGCCACTTTAATCTTAGCGGCCTGATCCACCTGTTGATTGTTTCGATGTTCTTCCGTGGCCCGACTCTTGGGTACATGACGTACTTTTACAACCAGCTTCTCTACTTGAGCAGCAATGTCTTTCCACAATGGGGCAGCCCAGATGGGTTTACCTCTGCGTTGCCAGCTGCTCTGCTTCCATTGCCGTAGCCATCCCCACAGGGCATTTGCTACCCTCCAAGAGTCGGTAAAGCGATAGAGCACTGGCCACTTTTCTCGTTCAGCGATGTCTAAAGCCTGTTGGATGGCTTTCGCCTCTGCAAACCTACTCGACGGGTCGCAGAAGCTACCGAAGGAGAAGGTGAATCATGATCATGACTTGATTCACCTTCTCCTTCGGTAGCTTCTGCGACCCGTCGAGTAGGGCTGCGTACAGCAGCTTTCCATTTTCGATGTTTTCCTACAAGGCGACAGGATCCGTCAGTAAACAGAGCGTATTTCTTCTCGTTGTCTGATAGTTCATTATAAGGTGGAGCCTCCTCAGCACGTGTCACCTCCTCCTCCTTTGGTGACATTCCAAAGTCTTTACCTTCAGTCCAGTTAGTAATCACTTCCAAAATTCCTGGGCGATTGAGGTTTCCTATCCGAGCTCTTTGTGTGATCCACTTGCTCCATGTGGCATCAGTCGCATGGCGTGTAGACGGGACGCTCCCTTTGAACATCCAGCCGAGCACTGGCAATCGGGGTGCCAGGAGCAACAGTGCTTCTGTACCAATCACTTCAGAAGCAGCTCGGACTCCTTCATATGCTGCCAGTATCTCTTTTTCGGTTGGAGTACAGCGGGCTTCGGATCCCTTGTGTCCTCGACTCCAAAACCCAAGAGGTTGACCTTGCGTCTCCCCTGGCGCTTTTTGCCAGAGACTCCCGGTAGGACCATTCTCCCCAGCTGCAGTGTAGAGCACGTTTTTGACATCTTGTCCTGTCTGGACTGGTCCCAGGGCTACCGCATGCACTATTTCTTGTTTAATTTGGTCAAAGGCTTGTTTTTGCTCTGGGCCCCATGCAAAATTGTTCTTCTTTCGGGTTACTTGATGGAGCGGTTTTACAATCTGGCTGTAAGCTGGAATATGCGTTCGCCAGAAACCCACAATGCCTAAGAAAGCTTGTGCTTCCTTTTTGTTGGTTGGTGGGGACGTAGCTGTTATTTTATTAATCACGTCCATCGGAATCTGACGACGCCCCCATCTTGCCATTTTATTCCCCAAAACTGAATCTCCTGCGCAGGTCCCTTGACCTTTCTCTGTTTTATGGCAAAGCCTGCTTTCAGAAGGATTTGGATTCACCTTTCTCAAAGGTGAGATTCAGTGATTTCACCTTTCTCAAAAACTTCTTCTGCTGTGTTGCCCCATACAATGATGTCATCAATGTATTGCAAATGTTCTGGGGCTTCACCCTGTTCCGGTGTGGTCGGGATCAGTCCATGGCAAATAGTGGGGCTGTGTTTCCACCCCTGGGGCAGTCGATGCCACGTATACTGGATGCCCCTCCAAGTGAAAGCAAACAGTGGCCTGCATTCCGATGCCAAAGGAACTGAGAAAAACACATTGGCGATATCAATTGTAGCGTACCACTTGGCTGCCTTTGACTCCAGTTCGTACTGAAGTTCCAGCATATCTGGCACGGCAGCACTCAATGGTGGTGTAACTTCATTCAAGCCACGATAGTCTACTGTCAGCCTCCACTCGCCATTGGATTTACGTGCAGGCCATATAGGGCTGTTAAAAGGTGAGCAGTTCTTTGTGATGACTCGACTCTCCAGTTGACGAATCAACTGCTGGAAAGGAATTAGAGAGTCTCGGTTGGTACGATATTGCCGTCGGTGAACTGTTGTAGTAGCAATTGGCACCTGTTGTTCTTCGACCCTCAGTAATCCCACAGCAGAAGGGTCCGTTGAGACCAGGCAAAGTAGACAGCTGTCTGCCTTCTTCTGTCTCTACTGCAGCCAAAAAAGCCAAAAGCCCACCGATACCCTTTTGGGTCTTCGAAACACCCTCTCTTAAGATAATCTATGCCGAGGATGCACGGCGCTTCTGGGCGAGTGACAACAGGATGTTTTTGCCACTGCTCTCCAGTTAGGCTCACTTCAGCCTCTGACACAGTCAGTTGTTGAGACCCGCCCCCCCCCCCCGTCACTCCAGAAATACAGATGGATTCTGCCCCTCTAAAGTTCGACGGTATCAAGGTGCATTGGGCACCAGTGCCCACTAGAGCCTTATAATTCTTGGGGTATGATGTGCCAGGCCACCGAATCCACACAGTCCAGTAAACCCGATTATCCCTTTCCTCCACCTGGCTGGAGGCAGGGCCCCGCTAATGCCTGTTATCATATTCACCAGAGGAATCAGCAGGAATAGAGTCAGGGTGGCCAGGAGGATCAGCCCTCCCATTTTGACTAGTGGACTGTTCACTGTAGACTGGGGCAACAGCTGTCCTGGAGGAATCGGAGAAAATTTTATTTCTGTTGGTTCTTCCTCCCATCTGGCGTCCCCTTGCCTCTAAAGCGGAGGTGGGGTTTCCATCCCACCTTCTCATGTGTTCTCCATGCTCACGGAGGTAGAACCACAGCTCACCCCGTGATCTGTACCGTCTCTCTCGAGGAGGGTAACGCCTGCTTCTAACAGCTGAAATTTTAGAACGTTCAGGTGGTGGGAAATCTACTTTTTCTCTTAATTCTCGGACCTCCTCAGACAGTTTTTCCACAGCCACAACACAGGTTCGTATAGAAGTAGTATCATCATATCGTCGGAGGTAGGTGACCAGATTACCTACGGACAGTGGTGTATCATCGTCTCCGAAGTCCATTATCGCCAATGAGGTTGAAAATGCTGCTGGCGCACTCCGTAGAATCTTTTGCCACATTGCTCGTGTGCACCAGACGTCATCTGGATCTTCGAGTCTTGGTCCGCTTCTCGAGTCAAGATAAATCAACTCTCGCACAGCCAGTTCTCTCAGATACTGAATAGCTTTTTCTATGTTGGTCCACTTGCTTACATTACATGGCACCTCGTCCTTGTAGGGATACCTCTCTTTTATAGCTGCCAGGAGCCGTCTCCAAAGGCTGCGAACTTGTGTTTGTCTTCCAATTGCTTTATCAATGCCTCCATCCATAGCAAGGGCTCCTAGCTGCCTGGCTTCCTTACCATCTAATGCCACACTATTGGCTCCCATGTCCCAGCATCCGAGCAACCAAGTGACAATGGGCTCACCTCTAAGACGGCCATAATCTTTTCTAATATCTCGCAGCTCGCTCATTTTGAGAGAGCTGGTGGTTATCGTCTCATCTATGATGTCACTTCTCCTCCATTGAGATTTTTCTCTGGGGCCAAACAGAACGCTCCCGCTTCGTTTCTCGTGATGGCCCTGGTTGCTCTTCATCATCATCACCACCCTCTGCGTTCTGACTTTCGCACACATTTCCTCGGTTGCTCTTCCTCCAATCGTTGTGATGGCCCTGGTTGTTCGTCTTTGTCTGTTTTTTCTGATGGCCCTGATTGCTCTTCTTCGTCTTCTAACGTTTGTATACATTTTCTTTTCCTTACGGGGGGGGGGGGGCAACTGATACCGTTGTAGTCTGAGTAGCTATAGTGCTTGTCATGGGAGTCGAGATGGCAAGCACAATAGCCCGAGAAATAAATTGATATACACACCCCTAAATGGCCGATTGACTTTGAATATATAAATAATTAAACATATATTCGGGAGACCTTGCCGGACGATCAAACAGGTTAAATTATTCCAATGATGTTCAGCATTATCAAAATCAACGTAAGCTTTTATAAATGAAAAGTCACCAGTATAATTGGCGATGATATCGGCCAGGTGACGCTCAAAATTAATAAACGAGCTCCACGTCACCATCCCCTTCTGCACCGCAGAATACAAAGACTGAGCCAGTCCCAGCACTGATGATCTGATCAGTGTTACACCGTACGGTATAGCAAAACCCTTAATTACCGATAACATACTTTTCATGCCGGTCCAACACGCAGAGCCAGAAAACCGCATGAACATTCCGCCTAACATCACATAGAGTAAATAAGGCAAATAAATTATAAACGTCCGGTAACATGTAAGCAAGCATAACAAAGAGCTTTCCAGCCAGCAACAGCGTTATCGCAACCCCCTTCGGGTCCCACGTTGGGTGCCAGTTAAGACTGTTGCGGGTTAGGCCGACCACCCCCCCACACACAGCCGGTCACTCACCCTTCCCCACCCCCAGGAATGAGGGAGACAATTAAAGGAGAAACGAGAAACCCGTGGGTTGAGACAAGAACAATTTAATACAGATGATTTAATACACAGTGTAGATGCTCACCACCCCCTCCTATCCGCAGCCCGTCTCGTCCCGAAGCTGCAATCCCGGACGAACGCGAGGCCCCGAAATAGAGAGGCTCTCTCTACTAGAGAGAGCTAGTACTCTGAGAGTGGGAGCACTGGAAGAAAGAGGGGAAAAAAGGCAATAGAGCAGAAGCGCAGCAAGTGCAAAAGAGCAAAAGCGGCGCAAGAGCTAAGGCCCTTCTTTCCGACTGACCCTCACTTTTATACTGGGCTTGACGCTTGACGATAAATGGAAACTCATTTCAAGAGGCACTGAATGAGACTTTTGGTATGAGAGGCCAACGAGATTAACTCGGTAGCAATGCTACCTTTTCTCCCCAGGAAGCCAGTGTTCTTGCACACTCCCTTGCTCGCTGTCTCTACCCTCGGAGGTCTTCCCCCCACCCCTTACTGATCTCCCTCACTCTGATATAAATATTAGAGCTGACAAAACTTTTATTCAGCGCAGAGCAGGAAGGTGAATGTGCTCTTATGATGTCCTCCTTCCCACCTTTTTAAATTGCATTTGCAATAGTTTGCGTCTTTAGAGAAGGCGAAGAAGAGTGGGAAGTCATCGCTACTCCCGTGGCCATAAGCTGGTATTGTGCTAAGCTTCATGTGACGGTCTGAGAAAATGAGGTAGCCTGATCACGGTTAGGATCAGGAAAGTTTTGTCTTGAAGCACAAGAACAGCCATGGTGTAAAATGTTCTTCACTTGGCTACCAGAGAGAATAGTCACCTTCCTCGGGCAGTTTCACTTAATGAATTGTTATACCCTGTCCATCTCCAAAAGACTGACAATGCCATTATGTTCTCCTGCTCTGTCTCTGTGACACGTGGTTGTTTTTGAATCTGCTTCATCCCTCTTGCCATGAGATATATAAGCTTGTCCAGTGTGGTAGGAGGTGTGTGTCGTGGGTAGGGAACCTGTGTACAGCCCAGTGCATCCTTTTGCACTTAGTCCCCGCTCCAGGATCTTCAGTGACGGAGGAAAAGGCTTGACAGCCAGGTCTCTTTCTGTGTGTTCAGCCACTCGAAGCAAAGCAGTAATTTTGAGAGCGGGAAGCCTACAGAATGGGACTCTTGCCATAGAAGCAGTTTCTGTCCAGTGCTAGCCAATAGTAGGGATTCATACCAGAGATGGAATTGTAACTACCCAAAGTCCTTACTGACACCTCCTGAGCTAACTGTGCCAGACACAACTCGTTGCACTGACTTTAGCTTTGCTTTAAAAGGATGACACCAGCTTGGTGTGAGAGCATAGTCCATGGCGAATTGGGCGTGAATGGGTCTGGGTTTTTTCCATATGTGCTCATTATCGATGTCTGTGTACAACCCCAGGAGAAATGGCATGATGGCACTGTTTGTGCTCATCCAACAATTCTGTCACCTGAAAAGTTTACCATGGTTAATATGCAATTTTGGTTCTAGGCAAAGACACCTTCTTTAAGGGCCAGATATTCATGTGATGAAAATCATCACTGATATACTGGCACGAATGAGTCTGCTGTGCTGGTGAGCTCCTCTCACACGTCCAAATTATTATATATAGAACCTATCAAACAGGAAGGATTCACCCATGTCATACAGCAATGGATGCTGTGGGTATAATTCATGGCATCCACTCTGGAGTCTTGAAGTCATGCTGTCTCACAATGACAATCTTGCCCCCGAAATTTAATTCGCTGAACAGTCCATTTAGCTGAGCTGCCCTTCTTACAGGAGAGGCAGCCCTTGAGAAGGGCTACCCGCGCTGCGATCACTCTGTGTCTCCAACAGGACCACCTACACTGGGCTCACTTTTCCCTCTGATGCTGGTTGCACATCTACATCCCTGCCGCACCAGCAAATGACTGTGGGTGAACCCGTGGGAGGCACGGCATGGTGGGACCCCGCAGAGCGAGGCAGAACAGCAGTGACTGGGTCTCACCCAGAGGCTGGAGCATGACCAGGCTGCTCTAATAATTTCCTTGTAATTAGCTAAAATTGAAGCCAATCTCCAGCCAGTATATGAACAGGTAAAAGAAGTGTGGCTACGTAGGGAAGCGTTTGATGGGTGTGCAGCTCCCTTATTTTCAACTCTTATTCTCTTGCTTCTCCATTATTTGAACCTCCTTTCCACCTTTGTTGGTGTTAGGTAGTTAATCTCCTTGCAGGGTTAATGTTTGTCTCTTCCATTCATGTATTTAGTGCACGATTTTGTTGAACAAGCATGAGCATTGATTATTGATTATTTATGAATGTGGGAACCTTTTATCTCAGCTGCTCAGTGACTTAACTTTAGTGTAAAAAGGGCTGTCTAGGACTAGCTGCATTTCTTGCAGTAACTGTGATACAGGGAAGGAGGTTGAGGTGCTGCAATATCCGACAGGAAAGGAGTAGAGAAGGGGACTAATCAGGCTAAATTCACTGTAAAAGGTGATTTATCTAAGCCAAAAAAATGGGTTAAATTATACCCTTGGGATTTGACAGCAACTTGCAACGGTGTTAAGAAAATATTAGTAAAGAGTGATGCCCAATATAATAATTTCCAACAACAAGGGATGAAATTCATTCAGGAACAAGTGCAACGAGGACATTGCACCTCTACTCTTGCTGGGCTGCAAGCTCATGCCTCACCATGCGCAGGCAGATGTTTGGCCGTTTCCCTGTGCAGGCTGGCTCTGTGACCGATGGCGGAGTCATAGAAAACAAAGTATTTACAGTTCAAGCCAGGCTTAGTTGGAGAGGCGTTGCAACGCTCCAGTCGGACTGCATATCGTGATTTCTGCAAAACCAGACAAATCATGCACTTGTAAAGGGTCCCTGGGACCTGCTCAGGTGGAAAGAAAAAAATGAGTTTCTCTCCTCAACCCGGCCCTTTTTTAGCCCAGCCTTTTCAATTTTCTTTCTTTTTGTTTCCTGTCGGCTCATATTGCCCTCTGATAGTCCAGAAGATGGGAAGGAATACAAAAGTGACCAAGAGATTTGCAGAGGGGCACCCCTACGAAATAAGGCACTGTTGAGAGATTACATTCTCAGGATACAACCCACAAATACAAGGCTGGCACCCTGTAAAAGTGTTGTCACTTTCCTATATACACAAGCATGCAAATCCATGAAGGCAAATCCACTGCACATTGAAAAGTTCTGTACAACAAAACAAATAGAACTCAAGGACAGGAGCTGAACTCTTTTATGAATGAAGAAGCTATTAGAGTATTCTGTAAAAAAAGATAAAGAAATATCTGGTCAGATTTCACTTTACTGTTGCTACTAAATCGGAATCCTACACAGAGTTTAATATATTTCTCCTAAAAATTTCGTGTCACTTCTGCTCTTCCCTTCTTCCAGTGACAGCTGAATCTGTCATATGCCAATCTGTCCCAAGGCTTATGAAAAAAGTTCTATGGAAAAAATATTTTATGTGAACATAAATTTAAAGGTTGCTCTGCATCAGTACCCTTCAGACCAAAAAGGTGGCCAGTCAGAATTCATTAAGGTTAATGTGAGAAAAGAAAGACAGTCTGCTTCCGTCTGCAGCTGCATGTCGCCAGGATGTGCCATGACGTTCTGCATGGCGAGCAGAAGAGCAGGGACGGCTGCCAAAGGAGGACGTTTTCTCTGTGGTGGGAATCCAGCTCCTCTACCCCAGCAAGAGCTATCAGAGATAGCTGGGGAGGACAAGGTTCAGCTGAACTTGGCGTCCCTCCTGAATGAGCCAACACCCAAATGCATGCACCATTAGCAGGTACTGCTTTTCGACCAGGCGCTGAGCTCATCGTTTCCGGGAGGCTTGCTGAACAAAAGGCAAATCTTATTTTCCCCTCCAGCACTCTTGACAGCAGCAGAAAGGCACCGCCGAGCTGCTCTGAGCTCACAGGGATGCTTTGCTGTGACTGCTGCTCCTGACACCCCTCGTTACAGTTTACAGTAAAGATTACAGTTTTGACTTCCAGTCCCACTCGGGGGAGCTCTCCGTAAGCCGTAAACTGAGACTTGAGCAGGACAGCGTATACCAGGCAGTCAGTGCCTTAAAGGTACACTTGCGTTACAATTGTAGGTCCCAGTCCCACCGGAAAACATCTGGAAGCTGAAATAGTAATGATTGAATCCTGTGTGATTCTAACAGCTGTATCATTTTTTTTTTATGGTTGGATATTTTTGTGGTTGTAAAACTTGTTTTTGTCCTGTTTGTTCATGTGACTGAGACAGACTTTTAGGACGAAGAGAGTGTGGGGGTCTTGATCCATGGTCCTGTCCTCCCGCGAGGGAAATAGCCGGAGACAGACGAAGCGATTGAAAAAAGAGTGAACATGTTATTTTAATGTTAATTGGTTATATCTAGGAGGCGTGATTTTAATTCTAGTTGCTTGGTAACAACAGGTTTAGGATAATAATCCAGTAAATAATGTTAAATGCAATGACAGAAACTGCGAAACAGTTAATTCTAGTAACAGCCTGAATTCATGTGCAGGCTCAAATTCCAGCCGGAGCGCTGGCAGTTGATCAGTGTGTTCCCTTGACCGACCTACATTGGGATCCGAATGATAAAACAGACTATCACAAATTAAAACAATATCAAAACTGGATAAAATTTGGATTAGAGAATGCAATCTCAAGGGCTGTAAAATTGGTCAGCACTCTATGCTGTAAAGCAAGGGTAAAGAGAAACCCCACGAAATTATTACACAGATTACGATTGGCAGTGTGTAAATATACGTACCTTTGACCCCCTCATCTGATGTAGGGCAGCAACAATCGGTATCGCTGTCTTTGGGTCAGTCATCAGAAGATATCCGAAAAAAAACTCCAAAAACTAAAAGAGCCTGAAGTATGGGATTTAGAAAAATTAATTCAAGAAGCATGGAGGGTGTATGGGAAGAGAGAAAGCAATGAGAGAATGGCCACAGAAACAATCTCAGCATTAGAAAAACGAAGTGCTTGACCCCCTGGAGGCAGAGGTGGGCCTCTTCGGGAATCCTGAGGGCTTTCCAAACAACATTATTATCAGATCAGTGTGTTTACGAGGGCATTGGAGAAAGCAATACCCTAAATTAAAGCCTGAGGTGGTCGCTGAAAATAAATGACAGGTGAAACTACCCTGGTAAAGCCACTGGTTAAATTAGAGCTAGGGAACCAGAATGAGGAGGTAGAAATTTTAATAGATATGGGTGCATCATATTCTGTATTGAATCAAGAACTAATAACTGTACATCATGATTTTGTAACTGTAATGGGAGCCACTGGCCAGCAGAAAAAGGCTTTGTTTCTACAGCCAATTAACTTTCAGATTGGAAAACAAATAGGGATTCACCAATTCCTTTATTTACCAGAACCTCCGAAACCTTTACTTGGACTTATTAGAGCAATTGGAGACACAAATAATTTTTGAAAAGGGTAAAGTAGAATTCAAAGTAAAAGATGATCGATTAATCGAAGTCAAGTTTGGCTATGATCCAAATTGAAAACCAAACTGGCAAAACCTTTTTGTCTCTTTGCCTATGAAAAACTAAGAGTGGCCCTGGGAATTTTAGCCCAAAGGCTGGGACCCTATAAGGTAGCAGTAACATATTTTCCAAACAACTGGACGCACTCAGAGACGGATGGCCAGGATGCCTCCGGGCAGTGGCGGCTGTCATCATAATGATTCAAGAGACTCGCAAGTTTACCCTGGGGCAGAAAATGTTCGGTTTTACTTTCCACATAGTAATTTCTGGTTTAGAACAAAAAGGTGGACATTGGTTATCACCGTCAAGATTTTTAAAATGTCAGGCCATCCAGATGGAGCAGGATGATGTGGAAATTGTTACATCTACAATAGTTAACCCTGCTTTTTTCCTGTGTGATAAACAGGAAAGTGACCCCATCGTACATGACTGCATAGAGATGATTGAAACTGTCTATGCGAGCAGACCGGAACTGAAAGAAGAACCACTGGAAGAGACTGATCATTCCTGATATATAGACAGAAGCAGCTTTGTGAAGAATGGAGTCCGAATGGCTGGGTGACAACAACCTCTCCCAATAGGTATGTCTGCACAGAGGGCAGAAATAATTGCTTTGGTGAGAGTGTTGGAGCTTGCTGAAGGACTGCGAGTAAACATATGGACAGATTCAAAGTCTGCCTTTAGTGTAGTACAGTTTTCTTAAGAGAAATCATCCCTCACTTTGGAGTCCCTGAAGTAATTTCTTCAGACAGAGGCCGCATTTTGTATATCAAGTAGTACAATCTGTTAGTAAATCTTTAGAAATCGAATGGAAATTGCATACACCTCTTATCACCCCAAGCAAGCGGGCAGGTGGAGAAAATGAATCACCTAATAAAAACACAATTAAGCAAAATTTGTTAAGAAACCGACTTGAAATGGGATCAGACCATTCCAACTGCCTCATTGAGGCTTCGAATTAAACCAAAGAAATCTTATATGGGAAACCATTTCAAACGAGGTATCAAGGGCAAAATCTCAGTCAAGTTGGAGAACTGGTCTTGCAACAATATTTGCCTTAGGAAAACAACTGGAAGAAGTAAACAAAGTAGTAAAGTCCACCAGGGCACAGGGATTAGATTCTCCAGTGCATACATTCAAACCTGGAGATTGGGTCTATGTTAAAACCACTTCAGGTCACCCCCTTGAGGAAAATTGAAATGGACCATTCCAGATATTGCTGACAACCTACCCGGTGATCAAGAGCAGAGAACGACTTGCTTGGATTCATTACTCCCAAGTTAAGAAAGCACCTGAGGAAAAATGGACAGCAGAAGCCACAGGACCAACTAAAATAAGACTGACCCCGTGCTATTTGTCACAATTCTGAAAAGTATGATTGAAATGGTAAACACTTCCACTCTAAGTTGGCCGTGGTCTCACGACTATTTTAAGTCTACAGGACCATCTATCAAAAAATTGAGCTTAAATTTAGCTACTGTAGTTATGCATGAAATGAAAATATAGTCTGAGCATGAGTGGGGCTAGGACAGTGACAATGAGGCTCTCCTCTTGATGGGAACAATGGGAGAAGTGATCCAAATAGTTTGCCAAATGATCAAGGGGACCATCCATGAGAAAGTGACTCAAATTAGTGTAGAAGGAACCAATAATTCTGTGCTCACAAAGAATCTTTGTGCCCTCGAAAATGAAAACTGGAATGCTGGAGCAATTTTACATCAACCCAGCCTGTCTGATTATAATCTCTCTCCGGAATACTCAAAAGGTGATATGGCGCTCACACTGAAATTTAAAACTAGCACTATTGAACCAGTGACAACAATCACTCCCAGCCTTAATACGACAAGGCCACTAACACAATGCCACCTATGCTAAATACTCTGTTTTTTTGCAATTCGACCTTATGTAATTCAGAATATGGGTCAACAGCAGATATTGTTTAACCATTCACGCTATTACAGGTGCAGTTGGTGCAGCCAAAAACAATATCTCTTTAGCTCTCAGCTGCATCCAAACTCAACTGTGGATCCATCATATTTCAGAAGTCGTGGTAATCTGGTGAAGTTCCCAATGATTGGAAAAAGGAAAACAGTCCCCATCTTTAAAAAGGGGAAAAAAGAAGACCCAGGGAACTACAGGCCAGTCAGTCGCACCTCTGTGCCCGGCAAGATCATGGAGCAGATCCTCCTGGCGACTATGCTAAGGCACATAGAAAATAAGGAGGTGATTGGTGACAGCCAGCATGGCTTCACTAAGGGCAAATCCTGCCCGACTAATTTGGTGGCCTTCTATGATGAGGTTACAGCATTGATAGATAGGGGAAGAGCAACTGACATCATCTACCTGGACTTATCCAAAGCATTTGATACTGTCCCACACGACATCCTTGTCTCTAAACTGGAAAGACGTGGTTTTGATGGATGGACAACTCGGTGCATAAGCAATTGGCTGGATGGTCGCACTCAAAGAGTTGTAGTCAATGGTTCAATGTCAATGTCCACATGGAGGCTAGTGACGAGTGGTGTTCCTCGGGGTGAGTACTGGGACCAGAGCTATTTAACATCTTTGTTGGAGACATGGACAGTGGGATCGAGTGCACCCTCAGCAAATTTGCAGATGACACCAAGTTGTGTGGTGTTGTGGACAAGCTGGAGGGAAGGGATGCCATCCAGAAGGACCTTGACAGGCTGGAGAGATGGGCCTGTGAGAACCTCATGAAGTTCAACAAGGCCAAGTGCAAGGTCCTGCATGTGGGTCGGGGCAATCCCATGCACAAGTACAGGCTGGGCGGAGAATGGATTGAGAGCACAACTGATGTGTGGAAACAGACTCCACAACTTGAAAACTTGTAAAGTAGGTATGTTTATTGCAGCGCTGTGTGCACGGGGGATCGCTCCACCACAAACGTGCACTCCCGCCGTAGCAGTTTTTCTTGTATTTATACAGACATACTCATCACCCCCTGCCCCAAAAGGGCAGTCTCTCCCAGGAGATCATTTCCATAGCCCCCGCCTCAGGATCCGCCTCAGGCTCCTCCTTGACACGCCTCCTGGTGGTCGTGGGCAGGGGTCTTAGGGATGAAGGCCTAGGTCTTCCTCGCTGTGTGTTTTCACTTTTTCCCTAAAACTCTTGTTTTGGCTGGGCCTGTAGAGCCAAACCGTTTCCCTGGCCTTGAGTGGACACCTGGTTGTCTCCTACTTGTTATTGCTTGAAGACAAATGTTAATTCTCGTTAGTCCTTATCTCTCCTCTTTGTCTGTTTTTCTCCCTATGGGTCATGAGTTACAACCTTGCCATCATTTATTTTGTCTCTCTTACCGGCCTTCTTTTCGGGTAGTTAGTGTTTCAAAGCAGGGTATTTGATAACTTCTAGCAATTCACAGAGCTATTTCACAGAGTTATGTATTTCCCAGAGTCTTATGCCTATTCTTGTACCTATCCATAGAAATAATAGCTAATATAGTCTAATGTAGTCTTATGCCTACTCCTATACCTATCCCCGTATCAGCACTGAGGAAAAGGACTTGGCAGTGCTGGAGGATGAGCAGCTAAACATGAGCCGGCAATGTGCGCTGGCAGCCCGGAAAGCCTATCGTATCCTGGGCTGTATCAAAAGGAACGTGGCCAGCAGGTCGAGAGAAGTGATTCTGACCCTTTACTCTGCTCTCGTGAGACCCCACCTGGAATACTGTGTTCAGCTCTGGAGTCCCCAACACAAGAAGGACATAGAGCTACTGGAATGAATCCAGAGGAGGGCCACGAAAATGATCAGAGGGCTGGAGCACCTCTGCTATGAAGACAGGCTGAGAGAGTTGGGGCTGTTCAGCCTGGAGAAGAGGAGGCTCCAGAGTGATCTTCTAGTAGCCTTCCAGTACCTAAAGGGGCCTAAAAGAAAGCTGGAGAGGGACTTTTTACAAGGGCATGTAGTGACACGACAAGGGGCAATGGATTTAAACTGAAGGAGGGCAGATTTAGGTTAGATAAAAGAAAGAAATTTTTCACTCTGAGAGTGGTGAGGCAGTGGAACAGGTTGCCCGGAGAAGTTGTGGATACCCCATCCCTGGCAGTGTTCAAGGCCAGATTGGAGGAGGCTTTGGGCAACCTGGTGTAGTGGAGGGTTTCCCTGCCCATGGCAGGGGGGTTGGAACTAGATGATCTTCAAGGTCCCTTCCAATTCTGTGATGCAATTCACAACATTTATGATTATAAAGAAAGGTGAAGAAGGCACTTTATCCAATGAGATTTGGAAAGTGATATGGGATAAGGCAAATAATTTTGAAAAAAAGATTCCACTTAATTTTATTTATGATCCCAAAAATGATATTGTCACAGTCTTTGTCATAACTCTACCCTATGCTTTGGTATATACTATATAGTCAATCATTGCATTAGGATTGAATCACAATGGAACTATACCCCTTTGAACATAGAGTGTGGACATAAAAAAGAGAGAATAAATGACAAACTATTGACACTAGCACATGTGTTTTGCAAGAGCAACAAGGATTCATTTATGAAACCAATACCATCAGAGCTCAAGACATTTGTCTTAACACTGAACAGAGCGTTTGTCATTTTGAAATACATCCTGACGGATAGCCTAAAACTTTACTTGTATATATAAGTAATGGATGCATTTGCATGAGAACTTCCTGTAATTCCATTTTAGTAGATAATGTTGCTAGAAATATGAGTGATCACCCTAAGCTTTGTAGCTGTAATTTTGTAACTATCACAGGATGTGGTTTTACTTATTTAGCGCCCATCACATCTTATCGATAACTAAAATGTAACTACATAATGTATCATGACCTGCGGCCTACCCCTAGTGGAATGAATTCAGCATTGCTGAAAATGGTGCAACAGGAAGACTTAAGACGATTGCTGAAGCAAGCCCAAGAAAATGGACAAAAAGAACTGCGATAACTGTCCATCATGACGCTGAAGAAATACAACATATCCTGGAACGAGTGAAAAAAGATGGTGCACATCGTTAGTTATTTTTGTAGGATATTCACCATCAGCAACTAGAGTGTTGATCTTATTAATACATCCTTTGCTTGTAGTAGCAGTAACAATACTAACAATTGTAAACTTTATATTCTGGTAAAAATTAACCAAATTGACTAGGAGAGTTTAGGTGTTACTCACGGTTCTTAAACATGAAAAATACAATTTTTTGCAAAAACATTCACAAGCATAAAGAAAAGGAGGGGGGAATTGTTACCCAACAATAGGGGGCTGAAGTTTTTTTGTATTTTATGGTTTGATGTGGGGGGATTCTGGTGGCAAGACAGGGGCTTTGCTCCCTGTGACCTCCCTGGTTTTAGAATCAGGTCAGACCTCGTTCTTGCTACCATCCATCTCAGGGTTGAGCCAGTCAGCGCCTCTGTGAATTGCCCTATTTAATTTGGGACAAAGGAACTGGAAAAAAGCTGCTTTGCCCAGGAGCAAGGAGAGAAGGGAGGAGGGCACTGCCCCCCCACTCCCTGGCTCGGCAGCTGCCTGCATCGGGCCGGCACCACCCACTGAGAATGGCAGTGGGAACTCAGGGACAGCCCCACTCCCGGGGTGCCCACAGGGCTGAGTTCATGAGGAGAGGACTGAGAACTGAGAGAAATGGCTGCATCGACACCAAGTCAGTGAGGATGGAGTGGGAGGAGGTGTTCCAGAACTGAGTTTCCTCTGCAGCCAGTGGCAAGATGGCAGGCGGCCCCCCCCCACTTCAACCAGGACGGCCTCGGTGGAGCAAAGACCAATTCGCAGCCCATGGAGATGAGATGCCTGAGCCTGAGGACAACCATGTTGGGACACACGAGAAGGTAGAGATACATCTGGACTCTGCATGATGACCCACACGGCGCAAGTGGCAACAACTCCCTAAGAATTCAAGACTGTGGTAAAGCCCACACTGGAGCAATCCATGGGGAAGTTATGCATTCTGTGGGTAGGACTCACGCTGAAGTTCGTGCATTTTTTTCCTCATGAGTAGAGAAGCCACTGGAGCAAGGGAAAAGGATGACTCCTCCTTTAAGAAAGAAGCAGCAGTAACAGCATGGGATGAACTGACTTGCTCTCCCCCAGTCCCTGCCCCCTTGTGCCACTGGGGAGGAGGTAGAGCTGGGAAGAAAAGAAAGGGGGAAGGAAGGTTTTGGTTTTAAGATCTGGTTTTGTTTCTTTTTACCCTCTCAAGGAAATGGTTTTGTTTCCCTTTGTCCTTTTAAGTAACTGTTAATAAATTGTTTTGCTTTAAGATATCCGAGTCTGTCTTTCCCAGCACCATGGTTGGTGGGTGCTCCTTCTCTGTTCTTGTCTCGACCCTTAGTCCTCCTATTAATTTTTCTCCTCTCCACTTTACTGGAGTGAGAGACCGGCTGTGTGGATTTTTGGTTGCCAGATGGGCCTAAAACCATGACAGTGTAAAAGTTTCATGAAGGGTTCAGTCAGCAGTAGGTGATTTACACATAACTAAAGAAACTAATATGTCCATCCTTGAAGTTTTCAGGAGTGATTAAAACGGAGACTCTTTATCAAGAACTGTGTGCCCTTGGAGGGAGCATCCCAGAAACTGCATAAAATTTGTTATCATGTTTTTCTGAATTGTGAACATGCAGTGACTTGGGAAAAGGTAATTCCAGCAGGGGTAGCTCACGACCACTGACTCACAGACAACCTACCCTAACGACACCCCAGAACCAAAGAAAAGGGCGGAGGAGGAAAACTGAGCATGTGAAGTAATTTACATGTAAAGTGAGAGAAAATTAACCAATTGTTTCAGAATATGTAAATATGTTATGAATTATGCATCATTGTAGTGTATAACTAATTTTCTGTCCAGAAGCCGGGTGTGCACACTAGGAGGAGAAATTCCCCGTGCCCCATCACTGCAATAAAAATTCCTGCTTTCTAAAAGTCCAAAACGACTCTTGGAAACTTCAGTTTCCTTTTCAGCTATCAAAACCTTTTCCCTGCTGGATGTTTTACTTACAGAGGTTTTTCCCCAGAGACCATCCCTGGAGTATATTTAACAAGGCTTAAAGCTATGTTTTATTGTCATCGTCTTCCCTGCAGAATAAATACTTGGGAGAAGAATTGTTTTTGATCCGATCTGCACGAAATCGCGAGAGATGAGCTCAGTTGTGCTCTCTGCCACAGCCCCTGGGCAAGCCGCAGAGCCCTCCTGCTCAACTGGAAGGTGGATATCGCAAAACGTCTTGAGGTCTAATCCTCCACACCCCTATGTTGGAATAATCGTCCTTTGCATGGCACTCCAGGGGTTGGGCAGATAACATTGTCACTGTACTGACAGATCCTGGGTACAGCGTGATAGAAATACTGTGATACTAAGGCTGGCAGCTCTGCAGGCATCACCAGCCATGTGACACAGTCCTCCAGTCTCGTAATTGCTAGTGCCGAATTTGACTGGCTGGAGCTGGAGAGCCATTCGGGCATCCAAACACCACTGAAGCATTTTATTTACTTGTGATGGTAACCAACAGCCAAGTGCCTGTGCAAGCAATGGGCTGTTCATAACAAAGGTCTGGAATGGCTAATAAAGTAGGACCTGGAAGATTTGGGAAAATTATTTCTGGCCATTTTAGAATTTTTTTCTGTTATGTTAATAAAGGAGAAATAACACCTTCTTTGTGTCAGTGTGTCCAAGTGGAGAAGTGAATCTGCATTTGTGAGCTTCTTCCTTGCTTCAGATCTAAATGCTGGTTTGAGCATATCTCTGTTTCAGGGCACACTTGACACTGAAGGGAGATTTCTGTCTCTGTGATGGCAAGCACAGCAGAGGCAAGAAGGGGTTCCCTGGTTCTGGGCTCCGTAGTCCCCAAAGTCCATAAGAAAGCAAATAACCAGGGAAGTTTGACCTTAATATCCTTGAATGCTTCCAGTCTGTGCAACCTTGTGATAGGATCATCACGTGGGTTTAGCTAGTGCAATGCCACAGGGAAGTAAATGGAGAGAGCTACAGCTATATGAAGCCTTCAAACATTGTCAGACTAACAAAGGCAGATGGTAACTACAGAGCAATGAGAGGGAGCCTGTATCCTTCTTCCACCTGTACATAGTACTTCTGTGAAGTCATCTGAGAAGTTATAGGAGGAATCATCTACTGTGAGGCTGACAGAAAAATGGACTGATAGGAATGAAGGCACAACTGTGATCTTTGCAAATGCCCACATCCTCAGTCCAGAAGATCCTTCAGGGAAGTTCTGATGAGCCATGAACTGTGCTCTTTCTTAGAGGAGCTGCACTTTGCTGTCCCAGAGAGTGCTCTCTTTTCTTACCTCAGCAATGTGTTTTCTGATTGCCTCAGCTAAACCAAGTGGTTCTTCAATTCATTTGTAAGTGCCTATCTGCTGAGCACGTCTACCTGTCAGGGTGTAACCCACGGAAAGCAAAACATTGTTTCACACTTCTTGGTACGTAGATTCTTGATTTGTGCCTTTCCTACTGAGAGAGTTAATTGCCAGACTATGGGCCTGGCATGCTTAAACTTCTGATCTAGCTTGTTTAAAACTGGGGTCGTTCATATCTCTATCCTTCATGGAGAGAGTGCTGCAAAAAGGTACAGAAAGCCAAGTATGTAGACATACATATACTTGATTTGGTGTCTAACAGGTTTGGAAAATGTCAAACTGGAGAGATAGAAAACAAGAAAATGGAAATGAATATACATGATCTATTTTATATTGCAGTGGAATGTGTCCCAAGTCCAATTGCTCTTGTTTTGTGCAAGATGACGCTCTGAGACCCCACCTGGCCCTGGTCTTTTGATACAATTGCACCAGAGTACAATAGCATGATTTGTTACACCCCTTCTCTCCACTTCCCAGCAAGATCAGGGACTGCAGACAGGCCATCCAAAAATCCATTCAGGCTTCTGCACTGTCTCATCAAAGCTCTGGACGTTCCCTGTATAGTAGTGCAGCATTAGCACTGAGGCAAGGAGGAAACTAATTGCCTCCAGGCATTTTTCTTCAGCCCATGCAGTTCTCACAGACCTCCTCGCCTTGCAGATGATGAAGACAGGCAGGGTGTGTGTGACGGGGTGGGGGGCAGCAGCTCCTGTTGGAGGTCTCTGCTTAATTGGTTTCCTTCTTTTCCCACTGTATTAATCGCCTCCCTGTGCATGCTGCCCAGGGCTCATTTTGAGTTGTTTTGCAGGCATGGTGAGAGGCACTGGGAGAAGCCCAGGAGCAGATCACCTCCCAGCAGCTTCTGGACGGAGCAACGGAACTCCCTTTATCATCTCCCTTTCTCTGTGGCTGCATGCTTTCCACCCAGTCTTCGATGCTCTCTAATGGAGGAGATGAGCATGAAATGGACTGCTAAAACTTATGAATATTTCAGAAGAATAAGTCAAGGGAATCCATTAAATCCTCTTCAGTCTCTGCAAATTGAGCTGGGGGCAGCAGGTTTGTGGGGGGGTGCACTTATTAATGAGAAACTCCAGCGGCTTTCAGGAAATATCAGGAATGCACTGAGCAACTTCCAGGCCCGTGTGACCACACGATGCTCTCCAAAGCCTCCCTTTTGCACTGTCTCCATAGAGCCACCCAACACCGCTGCAATCCTCTCCTTCCCCAGACAAGTCCGAAAAAACTTCACCGTCAGCCATGTCTTCTGCCGCAGCCTGCCCCTACACACCCACCCAATATTCACCGCCCACAACCGCACTCACAGTGTGCCAGCCTCCCCCAAGCTGTCCGGCAGCCCTTTGGTTAGCTTTTAACCAAATGTCCTCCTAGAGCAGCCCATCACCTACTGGTACACTGTTTACCAGCATCCCTCCCAGCTCTCCTGCCATCTTCCCCCAGCCCCTTACCAAGCCCCCATCCTCATCACAACCTTCTCGAGATGGCTTTTACCCCCCCCTCCCATCAACAAACAGAGCAGCAGCTTTCAGATCAACAGCCAGGCAGAGCCTGACAGCCCCATATGTTTCTACAGAGACAGTTCCTCCCTCTAATGGGCCCAGAGGATCGCAGCTTAGCCTAGCGGCGCATGCGTCCCACCTTGGTAAGGCAGAAGCCAGCCCTCCCCGGCTACCACAGCCCACGTACCGGTGCTTTGCGGCAGCGAAAGAGCCTTTCTCACCCTCCCGGGGTGGCAATGCCACCGAGGTCTTTGACTTTTTCCTAGGGACCAGTCAGCGCCGAGGTCGTTTAAATCTATGCATGCTGCAACACATTCTGCTCTTCTAACCCCTACTCCCAAATATGCTCTGTGGGGTGTCTGGCACCAGGCTTGGCTGTTATGAGTGGAGAGAAGCCCTACAGCCATGAGTTCCCACCCCCAGGTCCCTGTGCCGGGTGCTCGCGTTGAACCGGGAATTGTCCTTTGGTCTTTAAGTGCCTTCTAGAGAAGGTGACCTGCCATCACTCACACGACTGCTCCTCATGGATTTCTTCTCCATGGCTTTCAGGAACATTGGTTCTCCACACCTAAAGCCACCAGTGTCTCCCCTGTTAGACATCGGCATCCCTTTAGGCCACCATTAAATCTGGCACTTTCTTAGCTTTTGCTGCATCGTTCCTAAATCACTCAGATCTGCCTCAAAATGAAGGGGACCCAAGAAGGAAATCCTCACACCCTGGGAAACACAAGGCAGATGACTCTGCCCCACAGCAGAAACGTCCCTGCACTTAAACATGAACTACTGCACAGACAGAAGTTCGCTGAGGCTCATCAAAACTTAAACCACAGACTGACTGCAACTATGCATAGGCCAAGGACGGGCATAATAGGTGTAGAGGGGAAAAAACTGAACCTTCTCAGTTAGACCTCTTCTCCAATGAGAGAAACTGTTTTTCCCTTTCTGGGGCACAGTCCTGAGGATGGCCACAAAGTCCTTCAGAAGACAACTGTCTCAAAACAAAAAGAAAAAAACATAATCTTGGTCTCCGTAGAAAGAGACTTCAGCAGTTTTCAGTTCACCGCAATTAACCCTTCCTCATTATCCAGTCAGCGATGACCTGTACCACTCTTCCTCTCTCCCACCACAGATAATGAGTCTTATCTCTCTCTCAGCTTAGCAGTTACCCATTGCTGCCAAAGCACTAATTACATTTTACTCATAACTTGCTTAATCGACCCCCATAATTAAATTAAGCACGAAGCAGAGTCCTTCTACCCGTACCCGGCTTGTACTTGCGGTTGTAGGCTCGTGCACTTAACAGAAACTGAAGCACCCTAAGCCCATTTCTACAGCTCTGGTAGTGTGCCTCATACAGGCCACCACCTATGCAAACCCTGCTGAGCTCTCAGCTACAGAGTCAGTGGTGCTCCTCTGAGAGAAATGGACTTTCAGTTCCTTGCCTCTCTTATCATGTTCACTGTTTCATGCCAAGCTAAATTAAAATTATTTCCTCTCATAAATGAAAGTGGTCCTACATGGAGAAAATTTGTTTTTAATAAACAAAATTGATCTTAGTTACAGAAGTGCGTAATTTTCTTTTTTCTGCCTTTTTCTCCTCGTATTCAGAGGGCAGAAGCCCTTGTCAGTCTGGATGCCAACAGTAATACAGGGTAAAGTGTGGTGGATTAAACGTGTATTACAGGGTGCTTCATGCTGCCCACTAGGTAAAGGATAGCAGACTTCGAAACTTGAGTGATAGTACAAGAAACGCTGGTCTTTCACGGGTGACCTCTGCAAAACAATGAAGGCAGTGAGTCTGCCGTGGAGCTGTTGGCATTGCCAAAACCCAAGGAAACCTGAAGCTCCCATTGCGGTTTCCCCAATGTGGGCTAAGGTGGGGGACCACCATGGGAATCAGAAGCACATCTGTGGCTCATGTCTCACAGAAGCCAGGGAAAGGCAGTCAGTGCAGCCCATGAATGTGAGCAGTAATCTGAATGGAGTTTCCCCGGGCAGAGAGGCAATGGGGGGGCGAACACCCAAGGCGAGTCACGGGTCATTTTGTGCGATTCAGGCAGAAAGTTTATTTCCAGTTCGCAGCAGCAAGAGCACGAAGCTGGAAATCACACGCAACGAGCTTTGTGTGCCTGGTTAGGAAGTCTCTGGCAGAGACTGACATTAGTTTGAGTGTTTCAGCTGATGTATGTGCCATGGGGTGACTGTTCAGCCTCCTGCCCCCTCTCTGCTATGCAGAAGATGAAAGAGTGCACGGCAGCCTTGCAAACCAAAGACAACCATTCACTGGGATGGAGGTCTTTGGCTGCCCTTCTCTAGGTGTTTTGCCCTGCTGAAGCAAAGCTCATCTGCCAGGGTTGAGCCCTGCAATCTCGCGATGTGCCTCATTGAAACCACTTGATTTTGAATGCTAAATATTTGTTTGCGCACAATCTGGAGTCCACGCCTCTTTTTGAGAAGCCACGAGGCAAGTGATGATTACGTGCAAGAATACAGACATCTGATTGTGTAATTTTCATTAAAATGTCATTTTCATTTGTAAATTGACACTTTGTCCAGAATCCATGTGAGGTGCGAAGGTCTGCTCGGTTTCCCATGCAGGTCCTTGGAGCCTCATCAGGAGTTTTCCCGGGCCCTTACTAAGCCAGCTGCTGTATTTCAGAAATGATTTGCTAGTGATTTCTAAATAGTGGATGCAAAGCTTCCTGGGATGAGTAGATGTGATAGAAATGCTTGATTTTGGCTCTGCTCTTGAGCTGCTGACAGATACAGCACAATGTTAAGTCAGGAGCTGAGTGCAGCCTAGCCAGTAATTGCTGCTCTGTTCACATTTCATTGCACTTAACACAGAGTGAAGGAAAGAACTTAGTGGGACTTCTAAGGTGCTGAAATATATATTCCTATGTCAAAAACTTCCAGAGTTTCCCAGTGAACTACTGAGGCTTTAAATGCTATTACCAACATGATACCTTTAGATGCACAAAGTTGCCCAATCGTCTAAAAAGATTTATTCCATTTTGCACTCACTTTTTCTTAAACAAGTGAGTGCTTCCCTGAATGGTGACTCACCTCACCGTTTCTACACCCAAGCAGATGTCTTCACTGGAAACACCCCAAGGCCATGTCCATCTTGCCATGGACATCTTACAGACACGTGGTGCCAAAGCACACCTTTCCTGAGCTCAGCCTGATAGCTAGCCACACACTAGCCTTTCTTGAGCCAAGAATGTATGTGGCAATGGCAGTTTCTTATTATAGAAATATCTAGTACTTTTGCACGGGGAGACTGCATCTTGCAGCAGGCCTGTATCTTCTACCTCAATAGATACTTAAACAGTAATAACATACCAGGTCTTCACCCTTCCATTTTAAAACCAGACAGAAAAAAGTAGAAAGTGTTTCTTTCCACAGTAACAGGACTTTACTGAGAAGGTCAAGGGGGAATGGAATGAGATTTTTCAAGAAAGCATTGAAATCCTACACAACGGAGAAACTTCTATTCCAGGAGCAAATAAGTGCACATGACTACACAAATCTATAAGTGAGAGACTTTATTTGAACCAATTTTTCAAATACAGACATCTGTATTATTCTCACTTCTCGGGAATGTTTTCTGCTCATTTTTGAAGCTTGCAACCTTAGGACAATATTCAGGACAAATGTGTACATTAGATCTCTGCAGATGGACACATTCATAATGCACAAGTACAATGAGTGAGAGACTCTTTCCAGATCCTCACACAAGAGCATCGGAAATGGGCCGCTCTAATCGTCAAGTTCTGCTCTTATTAGCTTCCAGACACGTCACAGTTCTTGATACTCTCTAGGTTGTAGCCACCTTCTTCAGGCCCCAATTTACTACCGCGTTACTTCAGCTGTATGCCAGTGTAACTCCTCAAAATAGGGCTTAGGTGATGCACAGGGATGAGTTTCACTCATTGGGAACAGGCATGAGCAGAAAAAATGAACTGTTGGATGAACAGTTCACCTAGGATTTTCTTTTGTGAGAGTAGTCTATGTCTCAGGCTGGGATTTACTTCTTTTTTTTTTTTGAAGTGACCAGTGGTTCTGGGTGTATAATACATGAATCCAGATGTTCAGAGTATACAGGAGACCTGCGGATTGGGCCCCAGAAAGGTGTCTCTCATGCTGGGCTCTCCAGACGTGAGCCACTGGAGTCACTAGCCTATTGTGCAAACCTCGGCCTTCACCTCTTCTTCCAAGTATTGGTCAACAGAGGAATGTAGTAATAAAGCATTGTAGGTAAGAATGCAGGCTCGCACATGACCTGAGATCAACACCCTGAAAATGAATAGAGGGTAGTGCTTTCAAGATCACCTAAATGACCCATGATCTTAAATTCCTTTTTGGAAAACGACTGGAGAATTTGAGGCCTGAACTGCCAGATTCACTGCAGAGAGGAGTTGGGACATCCTTCGGCAGCTGGGCTGTAGGAGCTTATGTCTCTGTGAAAGCCAGTGAAATGCGTGCTCTCCAGTGCCCATGTCACTTAGGTTATTCTGAAAACTGTACCCTATATACATGAGGGTAGGTAAGGGGCAGACTTTCACAGGCACAAGTGGCAGTTAGACATGTAACTCCCATTGATTTTTTTTCCCCCTCAGGGACCTGGAAAATCCCCCTCCGAGGAGTTGAATCCTCCTCTCACATTAGTTTCACACCAGATTAACACCACTGGTTCCAGTGGAGTGACTCCTGAGTTACCCCAGTGTGAGCGAGAGGAGAACCAGTCCTGAGGTGCTCTAAATATCCAGTGAAAGTGCTAATGTGGCAATGTGGAAAAGCAGGGAATCTGAGCACAGGCCTGGAAGAGGACATCCACCACTAAACCTCCCCCAGTCACTGAGCTGCAAGTGACCACCAAAAGGACTTCTTAGCCAAGAGGGGCCACAAAAACATTTGTTCAGACCCTCTCCTCTACCTCTGCAAACCACAGTTGCCCTCTTTCCTTCCTCAGACTCCTATGACAAACACCAGACCTTCAGTACAAAAAGCCTCACATGCTCGATTGCCATTTGGAGAGCACAGGAAAAAAGAAGTATCTCCCGGGGGGGGGGTTGTACGAACTCCCTTTTTCCTTTTTTCTTCTTTCCTTTCTCTCTAAACCTCTGTCCTCCCACATGGCCATTTCTTTCATTTAGAGTGACACAATCCCCAGCAACGTGTTTATGTTGTCACCATAGGTGAGTTTCTTCTAGCTAAGGCCTCTCATGGGGCTGCATTAGGATTTGGGGTTGGAAAACACCAGGTCTGAAGGGATCTCAGCAGGATGCCCTTCCCCTTCCTTTGGAATGTGGCTCACAGTGGAGCTTCTTGACTGATGCAACTATTGGAAGGGTTGTGGGGGTTTTATATGCTGTCAATGCAGACAGTCTGTGGATGCCACAAGCATTGCAAAGCAGACCAGACTCATGCGAATGATCTACTGCATTGATGGGGGGGTGTTAGGTTGAGGGTTTTTATACTTTTCCAAGGCTTAGTCTAGATGAGGTGAAACGTCAAGAGCTGGCCTACAGCTGGTATGAGCTTTTGGTATAGATGTGGATCACTAAGCGTATCTTAATACAGAGACATGGAAAAAGCCTCTCTTGGGCTCTGAATTTCCACAGCATTGTAGATGAGGTCAGGCACCATATTCCCAGTGTGAGTCAGTCTGACATGCCCTTCCCTCTCCATACATAAAGTAACAACCACAGACACCTCCAGGCAAAGCTATATCCTCCCCAGGGAGAGAGGATTAGATATTTACTCCCTGGGGAATTCGTGTTGGTTGTTGCATCAGGAGTAGTGGAAATGCTCCAACTACTCCTCTGGGTACTCTTTGCTCCACTTTTTACTTCTGGGACCTCCTGCCTCATGTGCTGCTCTCAGCTCACTTGTTATCCTGCTAGAAAAACAGTTCCTCAAATATCCCTGTTCTCTTTCCAGTTTCTGTCCCATGCTACATCCTTTATACTGTTTCCTTTCAGCCTTTTAAAATCTGACTGAAGAGGCAACTCGAGAAAATCCAAGTGCTTTTCTCTGTTCTCTTCCTGTATCCTGAAGGCCGTCCAGCTTCCTATACAAATCACATGTTAAACCACTGCCTGCTCAAGGCCGCTCTCTCTCACGCTCTCTTTGCCCTGACTTTCTGGCAGGATCAGGACACGGTACAATAAGAAAGACAGGGGGTGCTTGGTTACAGCTAGTAATTTTAAACTGGAACCAAGGGAGAGGAATTAGTATTGAAATTATTTAGGTTTGCAGTTGGTAACCACATACCCTGTTCTCTTTGTGGGGGAAAAAGAATACAAAACCCAACCCTTTGTTCTCTAAGCAACATGGCAAAATATGTTCTTGCGAAAGCTGGCAAACCAAGCATGGTGCCCCAACCATTGGCCAAGGGGGAGGCAACATGCGAAACGCAAAGATAAAACATCCCTGGGGGAGAGAAAAATGTTTCTGTTTTTTGAGGAGGGAGGAAGGCTTATGTCCAGGAAGACATGACAGGCAGTTTTCTTTTCCTTATAAAGTTAAAAAATAGTAAAGTGAAGGCAAGATGAAAAGTTTGGCGTATGAAGTCTCAGGGGACACCATGCGCTCTTTGCAGCAATAGGCAAGGCAATCCTTAAGAAAACTCTTTTAAATGTTTATTAGAGGAGATGACGCTAAACAAAAACCGTGCTCTCTCCTTCCTGCCTTCTCCCAAACACCTCTCCCACAAATCCTGGGAGGCAAACCTCAGTTCTCTTGACTCAGTGCTAGAGACATGGGGCGTCTGCAACGTCCCATCCGGGCTGGGCACCTCGTGTGCTACAAACAGCAAACATACTCTACGCCTCTCCTCCCTACACCTTGGCCCCCCGTGTCCATCAGAGCGCTCTCCTTCCCCAAACACCATCCACCCCCCCGCCACTTCTGTGGCAGAAACGGGCAGGGTAGTGAGACCTGACATACGGTCCAAGCAATGCCTGATGTCCGCGCTACATCTGCTGAATTGAGGTCAGGCTGGAAGGTGTCTCAGGGTTTACCACCCATCATGACATGGGAATATTAGCATATATATCATTTATGAAGTATGACACAATACCTATCTGTCAGTCAGCCCATCTTTCTACCTATTTAGTCTGTCTAATCTACTTTAGCTAGCTACGTTTCACTATCTCTATCAGTCATCTATTGCTCCATGTGATCTAATTTCTTCCTGTCTCGCTCTCATCTTTTTCACTCTAATCTTTTTTACTCTAGGTATACTCCCCTCTCTCTCCCTATCATCCATCTATCCACTCAAAAATCTTTCCCCCCTCATCTCTCTAATCCCTGTTTTTAAAAAGCTCTGTCCAATCTCTCTCCCACTCTCTCTTTCCCTCTCTTTTTAAAAAAATCCTCCCACTCTCTCTTAGTTCTACGCAACACCAGGAAGAACATGGAAGTGAATCCTGGTGCGTTTTGATGGCATTTCCAGTGAGCGGTCTGTGTTCAAACCGATCATCTCTGAGGAGACACCGTTCATCTTTTCTCCCTATTTCCAACAAAGAGATGGAAGAAAACAAAGGAGTGGGGCAGGGAGGGCCAGCCAGTTCTTCGAAGGCTGCAGAGCTGCTGCTCCAAGCATCATCCCACGTCGGGACTGCCAGCCGACCCATCTTTTTTGGTATTACTGTTGTGAGGCCAATTTAATGGTGGTCCTGCAGCATCGTACGGTGATTCTGCGGGGTAGGCTGGCTGTCATTGCCAATGGGGCCAGGAAACTGCACACAAGCTGCTAGGAAAGCACATGATAATAATCGGGGCAGTGAAAAAGCAATAACGGGGCTTTTATAAAAGCCCAGTTATTACTGAATACATTTTAACTCTCCACTCTCACAGCGCATAAACAGAGCAGCAGACCTTGATGGCTGTTCAGCCCCATGGCCAGGCGTCCGTCAGTCTGTCACCAGGACAGGCTGGGTCTAGCAAGCATGTGGTTGGCGGACGCCAGGGAGCATCCGGCAGTCTGTGGACAGCTGTAGCAGAGATTGATGCCGTGGTGATCTGCCTGCAGCGCCAAGCCTGTGCCACACCATTAGCTGTCTGCGGAGGAAGGCCATGAACAACAGCTGAAATCCTTGGCCCTTGTTAGGGTTGGGTGAACAAACTTGGGTTTCACCAGGGAGCAGGAAGGAAATATTTCTCCACATTCTCTCCACCAGCTCTTACGCTACCAGACCTTGTCCTGCCCATGTGCCTATTTACTCAATGCATTGACCCAATTTATTTTGCCAAATAGAAAATTTTCGGAGGGCCACGCTATGTTACTCAACAACTCCTCCAACCCCAGCCTGGTGGAGTGAGTATCACTCTGCTGCTGGGGGTGCTGCTCATGCCCTGGGACCCTGTCCCCTCACGGGCCTCGGTTTGGCCCCTGACAGGGGTCAGGCCTTCAGCACGGACCAAAGCTGGTCCCTCTGCTGAGACCCATGATGCTGCCCAGACTCATACCTCCAGGATCACCATGCTTCTCCAAATCAGGGCTTGGAGGTGTCCTAGAGGGCCACTTATTTTTTTCCTTCCTAATACTGACTTTGCTACTTTCATTATTTACATTAGTTGGTGCTAACACCTCACTCAAAATCCAAGCCTGCTTCCCTTAAAAAACCCCTCAGCAGTGCCAAGGAGTGTGTTCGGGCACTGACCTGTGGCTGAGGAGCACAGCGGGGCCACGCAAGTGGCCCACTGCAGGATGTACAGCAGCATAGAAATGCGACACGATGGTATTAATGATTATTATTCTCATTTATTATAATTATTGTTCAGTTTGAAAAAGGAGCCTGGAGCCAAGCATTATGCAAATTGGCACATTTTTGTTGTTGCTTTAATTCTGAAAACAAACTGGGGTTTATCTATGATTTTTCATTCATTTGTTTGTTGGGATTGGTCTTTTTTTTCTTTCATTCATTCCATCACATTGAAAAAGGAAGAAAAGAATTTTTTTTTTCTCTTTTGTTTTAACTCACTCGGTTAAGTCTGGACTCCTCGGATGAACGTAACATTGCACACACACACACTTGGAGAAGAGAGAAAGGAGAGAGAGAGAGCGCGCTCACGGTGGGCAGACAGACACACGCACGCGCCAGGTCAAAGAACTCTGATACAGTGCAAGAATTTTCCCAAAATGATTGGATCATCATTACCAAAAAACTCGCCATAACAACACCAAGAAACAAAGAAATGTTTAAGCCACACTGTTTGACTGGGATTTTTCCTGCTTTTTTTTTCTTTAAATGTTTGCCACACAGAGAGAAAAAGGGTTTAAGTGGGAATGGGAGAGGGATGGACAGGCTCACAGACGTGAACAGGAAGGGGGACGATCGAGATTGGGGTGGGAAGGAAGGATAGAGGATAGAGGGAGGGAGGGAGGGGCAATGGGGAGTAATTTCTTAATGTTCAGGCATTTTCTTGGTCCGCCTTGCTCTCTTCTTCCTTTGCCTCTTCCTGCTGGGCACTTTCAGTAGGTTTGGTTTCTTCTACAGCATCTAGTGAGGAAAGAGATGGTTCAGGATTAGTCAGCCATGATGTAGAGCATCCTGCACGTGTACACAGTCACTGCATGATGGACTGCGTGGCTTCAGGTTTCTCTCTCCCCAAAGTGACCCAGATCTCAAGGTCCCTGCCATTTCTGCAACACAGAAAGAACATGCCAGGGTTCAGCCCAGCAGGCAAGTGTGTAGCTCTTGCAAAACACCTCCAGCCTCCCCAGAAAGCACGTGCAACTGGAAGGAGCTGCCTAGTGCGCTACTGGTGTATGGCACCAATCATTCTTATCCAGCTGGACTGAGTTGAGATAATGAACTACTAATGAACTAATTAACTACTCAACTCAAGGTACCTATCCTGCCTACAAGAGGCAGGCCATTTTCCTCCTGGCTGCGGAAGATGCAACAGCGTCCCTGGTGCCGCAGCCCAGGCTGGTGAGCAACACTGGTGTGGCAGACAACCACTATTCAGGTGCATTGGTTAGGCTCTTGGTTCACCAGCTAGATCATGCACCCTTTTACTGAACCCGCATTCTGCACCAACCACTGTTGAACTGTTGTCCCCTAATTAACCCTACAGATCCTGCCAGCCAAGACTTAAAGAGGTCATGAAGAGAAAACTCTACACACACTTGAAGCTTGCAAGACCTAGAGGGAAAAATTTTATAACCTGTTATTCAGACTTCTCTTACACTGAACAGACATCTAGAGAAGTATCTCTAGCCTTCAAAAATGGGAGCCTTCATTCTGGAGGTTGCCATGTCTCTCCAGTTTTCTGGGCTCTCCCTGCCCCAGCGGGGAAGCAATGAGCATAACTGGAGTCTGGGTTTGCCTATCAATCAGCCACCTTGTCTGGCACACTATTCACATGAGAAGTTAAAATGAATGCTAGGAGCAATCCCACAACAATGAACTAGACAGAGGATCAGAACCAAGGGGAAGGCAGCCTGGAGGGACAAGGCAAATGAAAGGAGCTGGAGTGATCTTACTGCTGGGTTCATCCAGGCCGAGACACCATGACCCCTTCATTGCAACAGGATGGATTTAGCTGTCCCCAAGTTCCTGCTGACCAGCTCTCATCATCTTTAGATCAGGGTACACTAATATGTTTCCAGGCCTCCTTCAGAAACTCTACTAAGGTATTCATATGCACCATACAAATTGCTTTTTACAAGAGAAGGTGATGGTTCATCCAGGGCTGCAGGGCTGGAAGGTAGCATAATGCACAAGGGTCTTAATGCACTGAAGTGGCTGGTCTGCTCCATTGCCATCTCTCCCCGTTCCTCACTGATTCCCCCTCTCACACACATATACATACAGATCATGAAGAAGCAAAGCAAGCAGCATAACTCCAGGCTTGGGATAAAGAACAGGGAAAAGAAACAAGTGCTGAAGGGCTGGGTGGTGTGGGACAGACCACAAGCCTGGTATATCCCATACTTCAATGCTGGCACTCCACATACCTCCGTAGCATCATTGTATCTCCGGTGGTCCATTCAGACTGTGGGGACCCTGGACTATTCCTGGCTTCTCTGGTGGGGTACTAGATTATGTTATACGAGCAAATAAAATGGGCTAGGGACTAATCTCTGGCCCCAAGACCAGCTGGCACCACACAGCTCATGTCTACATGGCTAAAGTCTCCTACTTTCCAGGTCAGGGTGGCTGTGTCTGGGAGCTGTCTGGGGCAAAGCTGGTTAGCCTATTCAAAGATCACACCATGGCCCATGCTGTCAGCTTAAAAATACAATGTTCACATGCCAATGTTTAGTCTGTGAGGATCAGCATCCTCACACCCATGTTTAGCATTAGTGAGAATGCTAATTGGGATGGGAAACTTTCCTTACCAGTATCGTTTATGCATTTTGGCCTAGTCTAACCGATGCCATCAGATGGCAGCCTTGTATTTGCTTCCAACACTGGCAGTAGCTGTGGCATTCCTGCTTCCCTCTCCCTCTCTGCTCTTTAGCATAGCTTTTAAATATGTTCCTAGGCACCACTTCCATATGGATTACCTTTAAGATGTGTGTAACTTCCATATCCTGAATCATCTTCATTAAAGGCTCTGCTTCTGGACCTTCAAATACTTTTTGTCTTAGCAAACTCTTACTGTTGATTTTCCAAAAGGAAAAAAAAAGTCTGTGGGAACATCCTCATAGCCTGAGTCCCTGCACCTGCAAAAACATCTGTGGACTTTCTTTCCCTTGATATTGAACAGTTAAACAGAATGCTACTCAAGGACTCCTCCTATATATGGTACAAACAGCTACAATCATGAACCAAAGACAAAATAGATTAAAATAGGATGCAAGTATCATTGCAAGGCAAAGCAGGCCAAGTTGCCCTAGTTTTGTTAATTTTCCTGAATGACTTGATCATGCTCCACTGGGGAGGGAGTGGAGTCCTTTGAATCCTGCTCCTGTCCTCCTCCGACACGCTCATAGCAGGAGACACATTGAATTGTGGAGTCGAGCGTAGAGTCCCAATGCACAACCATCTACCTCTAAATTTGAGCCAAAAGACTATCGTTAGCCAGCAGCAAATGATGCTTTGCTATAAGGCTCTGATAGATCCCAGTAAGACAGAATTTCTGATTTTTCTGCACGTAAATGCAAGATGAATGAAAGAGCAACAAAAGACAGGCAAGGCGGCTTCAGGAACATAAGTCCTGACACTGTATTTCATGATGTTTAAAAATTTCTGTGTCTTCCTGCTGAAAACATGCAGATTTTAGCCAGCACTCCCCACAGCCTCCTCAGGACAGTGCAACAGAAGGGCCCGAAATGCAGCAAGCACAGGGATAGACATCAGGAGGTCCTGCATACCTGCTGTGTTGCTGAGTGCCTTGGCCAAGACAAACCAACCGCTAAGTCGTACAGATGCCCTGGTTACATCCGCAGCTAAAAGCAGGGTCCAGCTCCTACAGTGGTAGGCTCTTGACAATGGTCTTAGTGAGATGGACAGAAAAGCTGTTTGCACTCAAAGTGGAGGAGTTGGCAACCTTGGTGACATGGGGTAGCTCATAATGTTGCCCGTGCCGTTCTTGCTCTTAGGATAAGTAGGCAAGTCGAAACACAATTTTCTGCCATGTTTTGTTCCCTGTTGGCTCACATCTAATTTCCAGGGAGGACCTGTGGTGCCCAGAGATCCCCGGCTGGCAAAGAAATTGCATGGGGCTGCCTCCCTGCCCCTGTTGTTCTTCTTTGGGGAGCAGTTATGGTGGGCGGACGACTCGCTGCTGAAGCAGCCCAGAGACTACTCTGATTTCTGCGATGGGTGAAATAGCCTGGGCTGACTCTGAAACCATGGAGCAGCAGAAAGGATTTGAAGTCACTTCACCACATATTCAAGTCAACAGAGAGGAATCGTACAAAGCAAATGCTGGACACATGGAAAACTCGAGCAAATTTTCATGACTGCGGATGTCTGAAGTATAAAAAAGAGGTCAACCATTCTGAATGATAATTATCACAGAAAATTCAGCTAGCCACTCTCCTTCTTTTGTCTTGCACATGTTGAAGTAATAAAGGGAAATACCCTATGCACTGTTGCACCCTGCTAAGCTGTATCTTATTTCCTAGCAGCTTTAGCAGCATTTCATTGATCTTTGGGAGAAGGGAAAAGAAACAACTTGCTGTTATTATACAGTAATGAAGTTCAGCAAGAGGTAATATCACAAAGGATAAACAATTCAGCATAAAAAATAAAGTTCAAGCTGTGGCACTGCTAAATCACAGCAGTGAAAGAGGAAGATTCCCTCTGTGCAATGGGAGCAAAGCAGCACAACCCTACAGGCATCAGGGACAGTTAAGAGCAGCTTCTGATTCAAGAGGGGAGGTGAAACAGTTCATCTGACTCACCTGTCACCAGTTGGTTTGATGCAGGCTATGTCTGCAGTACGTTCTCTGAGGTTTTCTCCAACCTAGTCTTCAACGTCTCAGCAAAGGAGTGCAAGGTATCCCTGGGGAGGCTATTAGCCAGCTATCCTGGGAATTTCATAGATCAGAGAGGGTATTTCTTACATTGCTTTTTTCCTGACACTGAGCTTGATTTCCCACATCCTTGAACCCTGGGCTGTCACACTTGTTGGTTTGTAGTGGACAGGTACAGTTACACAGCCAGAACTGTACAGTCTTGGCATTTTACATTCACTTTGCACTTTGTTGGTGTAGATGTAAAAGGCGACAAAAAAGCAGGTGAGAATTCAGGCCATTTAGGCAAAATGTTCTGTCCCCTGCTTGAGGAACACAAGCGTATTGTCCTGAGTGGCCAAATTTCCACCTGTCTAAAGCTGCCTCCCTTCTGAACGTACCAGCACTGTGAGATATCCTCCTGCAAGATCAGAGTCTCCTGTGTCAGAAAGTAGAAGTGGGAGAGGATGGACATCTGACCAAACTCCAGGCATCTACAGAGACATCGTCAGCTGATCTTCTCACCCTCTCCTCCCTTTCTAATTAGTGGAAATAAACATGACATTTTAATGACTCTATTAACTTGACCTATTTAGATGCCTGCTTTAGGACAAAAAGAGTTGTAGCCTGGGAACACCTACATCTTCAGCAAGCCAAGGTGGAGACATTCACATTTGTTCTAGAGCATTCCAGCCACAGAGCAAACAGAAGGGCCCAAACTAACAAAATGAGAACACAACATGTGCATGTGTGGAGGAAACAGAACAGGAAACAGGCTGAGCTGTAATATGAAGCAAAAGAAGCTTGAGGAGGGGCCAAAAATAAAGTCTGTCGTGAAGGATAAAGCAGGAATGGCTAGGTCAAAAAGCTAAAAACAAACAGCCTAAAACAAGACCAGCAACAAAACCCACATAGTTTGTGCTTGCAATCATCACCCTCACAGTTGTTTTAATGCACTTCAGTCATCACTTGCATTGTTCCTGGTTATTTCAGCCCTGTGGTCCCACCTAGACACAGCTTTGACATTTTAGGGTTTTTTGCAGCTTTGTCTTTTGTTTCAGTCTTCCAAAATCTATGCTGCAGTCCAAATCATCCTAAAGCATGGGATAATTTTGCCACAGAGACAGGCATCTGCAACATAAGAAGGACATGGACCTGTTGGAAGTGAGTCCAGAGGAGGGCCATGAAGATGATCCGAGGGCTGGAGCACCTCTGCTATGAAGACAGGCTGAGAGAGTTGGGGTTGTTCAGCCTGGAGAAGAGAAGGCTCCAGGGTGATCTTCTAGTAGCCTTCCAGTACCTAAAGGGGCCTAAAAGAAAGCTGGAGAGGGACTTTTTACAAGGGCGTGTAGTGATAGGACAAGGGGCAATGGATTTAAACTGAAAGAGGGCAGATTTAGATTAGATCTAAGGAAGATTCTTACAATGAGGCTGGTGAGCCACTGGAATGGATTGTCCAGAGAAGTTGTGGATGTCCCATCCCTGGAAGTGTTCAAGGCCAGATTGGATGAGGCTTTGAGCAACCTGGTGTAGTGGAAGATGTCCCTGCCTATGGCAAAGGGGTTAGAACTAGATGATCTTTAAGGTTCTTTCCAACCGAAACCGTTCTATGAGCTGCCACCAATCTCACTTCAATCTTGCACCCTGGATGAGGCTGCCAAGTTGAGAAATCTTTTTGGCAGCCTCAGACAAACCTTAAGCTGCAACTGCAGAATTGCTCAAGTGATAGAGTTGCATGGTGAGAGAGGCCAAAGTGTGTTTGCTTCCCAGTTGAACGGCCTATGCCAGAAACATGCTTTATACCTACAACTCCAACGGGCACCTGCCAGGCAACTGCCTTGCCCATGGAAGAGAAACAATATGGAAGTGAATTACAGATCCTTGCTGAAATAGCGTCTTAGAGAGCTCCTGCCCCTCAGCACTCCATTCATTTCCTGGAAAGGGTGAGAATCATGTCTGTGAGCCCTGCTGAGGAGCAAACGCCTCAAACATATGCAGCTCTGGTTGCTGTAAAGCTGAAGCAGGCACGCAATCAGCAGTTTTGCTGGATGATGGTACTTCCAGCTGCCTTTGCCTACACTGTGCTCTAATAGCTGAGAGTGCAGGCTCCTTTCCAAGTCTCTCCACTGCCCTACATTAGTGAAATTAGGTTGAGTGGATTTCCGGGTAAAACACTGTGTCTTGGGACCTGCTCAGCTCACATCTGACTTGTCAAGATTAATTAAATCAGAGCAGACATCAGCTTATGACCACAGTAGCAGCAACCTCTCTGCTGATCATTTCTTTTGTGGCTGGTGGTTTGGGTTTTGTTTTCTTTTTCATCTCTGCTCTGCTGCAGATCTTTAAATTACCACAGCTGATGCCTAGAGAAGACAATTTGCACAAACACTCTGGCATTCTAATACAGATGCAGAGATTTTGCTTTTGGTGCTTTCCCACTGTTTGTGCAATCATTGCTGACATTGATTGTGCAGCTAGAACTCTCCCATGCCTTTGTGCTAAAGTGTTGCCCAAATCTCCTCAGCTGCTGCTCTTTCTCTAGCATTTGCCATGCTCACTCCTTTCTCCCTCTGTCCTCTGCCAACTACAGCTTGGTCAGAGATGGGACTGAAAACCTGGGCTTCATCTGGTCTCCTCTTTCCTCTCAAATATTAATCCAGGTTTTCTGCCCTGTTATAAGCACCCATAGTTTGCCCCAGAGATGACTCTGTTTGAAGACATTTTTTGGAGGGTCAGGAGCACTGAAAGGCCTCATTTAAAATCCCTGACCTGAGCCTTTCCTAGTTTTAATGACATTTGGATGCAGATTTAGATCCAGGCTTCACAGCTTGATTCATCTGTCCCAATCCATCTGTCCTTCTAGCCAGCCAGAAGCCAATTCCAGGCAGACGATGGTAGGTCTGAGACTGCTGAAATTAGATGCAGTTCAGGTTCAGAACTGTTGCTTATACAGTTCTCTTTCTGATCCAAGTTAGCCCATTGCAGTCAGCTCTATGATGCGTCATATGCAGTGCTAAAATCCTACGCCCTCTCCACTCACTGCTTCTGAAAACTGGCAGAATTATACTGGCCCAGCAAAACACTGAGAAACGAAGGAATTGGGTATTTCAGGTGAGTGACTGTGTCTGGTCCAGGGGACTGACTTGTATGATTTCTCCCAAAGCCCCGGTGAATCCCTCACTTGCTACAGATGGATCCACGGTACCATCTGGTTCCTGTGAGCCCTGGGGGTCCCACTGGGCACATGGCACCTGGGAAATCTGCATCCCCTTGGCAAACCCTGCAACAAGGTGGTGGGGAGACATGTCCCCACTGCAAGTAGCACACAGGAGGCCCAGGGAAGTTGCCCAGTAACTACTGCGAAGAAGCAGGCAAGGAAGTCTGTTAAGGTTAAAACAAAAAGGTGAATGCGGCCACAATACATCATAGCTTGGGCCTCCTATTCCTGGACCACTTCATCTTTGTTTCAGCGCCATGTATGCCAACCTCAGTCGCTCTAGCAAAGAGAAGAAAAACAACTTCTGGCAGTCCCATGGCTGATGACATTGGCCCAAGCTTGGATGGCTGCCTCTTTTTCTGATCCTGCTAAATCCTCAGAGGAGACCCAGCCCCAGTTCTGTCACCCCAGGTGCCTTTGCGCTTTGTCAGGCTGAAGAGCCAGTGGCTTAGGGATTTCTTCTCCCTCTCCTCCTGCTCTGCACCTTTTTTTCCCCAGCACCACCATGGAAATCCCACCCTGCATCGGCATCCATGTGTGCAGTAGATGGAACGGGAGGAACAGTGGGAGAGATGCTCAGGCAGTGGTGGGGAGGGGCTGCTGAGGAGAGTCAGCCTCTCAGCTCCATTGCAAAGCATCTTTCACAGTGTCTAGACACCAGCTGCTGGGTTGCCATGGAAACTCCCCAACTTTGGCTGATGGGAGGGAGCAGTGAGGTCTCCAGAGAAATGGGAGTGGTGGAGGAAGAGGGTGGAGAGAGAAAAGGGAGGACGTTCCTTGTAAAGGTGAGGTGTTAACCCTGTTACAGCTACATTTGCAAATATTTTTGCTACCTGGAGAATAAGAAAGAAGCAGCTCTCCTTTCTTCTACATCCATTTCCTTTCCACACCCATGGACACAGCCAAGCCTGAAGGCTGAGACAAATGACATGCCTACTGCCGGCTGGTCATTTATTCCTGCCCGGTACCAGCACTTTTGGCCCAAACTTCCTGTGTAGAGTACCTAGAACTGGGCAATCGCAATCCAGATAGGATTGGAAGAAGCCTACCAGAGTGGTTAGACTTTCAGATAGTGAGATCTCCTTTAACAATGCCTCTCTCTTGTCCACCATCATCGCTAAAAGCAAATGCAGCCCTAGAGAAGAAGGGATGCTCCCACCTGGCAGCAGCGCAATCTGTCATGGTGCTTCTTTGAGGATGCTTTGTTGCTTGGATGCTTTGTTGTACCAGAAAGTGGTGGGCAAGCAGGAGGCTGTGTGGTACCGTGGCCGAAGGGGAGGTAAAGGAGCCTTTTGGGAATAAGAGTGCCTGGGAGGCAGATGTTTTGCACTGATATTGAGTGGCCTCCTGTCAAACAGTGTCAAAGCTGCTGACCTCCTTACAAGGCTCCAAGGTTTATAGCCAGGGAGCCTGAAGAAGAGAAATGGGAAGTGACTTACATAGGGTTTCCCCAGCCATTAGATGGAGATCAGAGCTTGTCTGATTTCCAATCAGTTGCTCAGCAGCCCTGCTGGAGCCAAAATTCTCCCTTCAGTAGAGCTTTCATGCCACCAGCTTCTCCATCTCCCCAAAAAGGGTGAGGCAGTCAAAGATGCCTCTCTGCAGACTCTCAGACTACAGTTCTTCATTATTCATTGTAGAACACTGGAACAGGTTGCCCAGAGAGGTGGTGGATTCTCCATCCCTGGAGACGTTCAAGGCCAGGTTGGACAAGGCCCTGAGCAACCTGATCTAGTTGGAGATGTCCCTGTTCCTTGCAGGGGGGTTGGACTAGATGACCTTTGAAGGTCCCTTCCAGCCCTAACCATTCTATGATTCTATGATTCTATGATCCACTACTTGATTTTCCGGCAAGGTAAGCATACTGGTCTTTTTTAGATATAATATCCAGATCATACCGGATATATACAAATACATATGCATACAGATAATGCAGTTCATATAATTTATGATGAACCCAGATCTTGGTGAAAGTCAAGAGCTGTCTCCATTGTGCCCTTCCTAAATTGCTATAGGCAGCCAGCAATGGATACAATTAAGTATGTTCTTTGGCACCACAACAATGGCCTAACTCACAATCATGGAAGTGTTTTATCCTTGTGGCATCTCAGTGAAGAAAGCAAAGGCTTTTTATCTGCATTCTAAGGTAAGCAAAGCATGAAGAACTGGACTGTGGTCACACAAGAACCTGTGGTGTACCCAGGAGTCTGAGTCACCTTGGCTTTTCATTCCAGCATCTCAACCAGAGATACCACAGCAGCACTTTCATAGGTCCGATGTCTTGATCCTGGTACTTAGCAAGAAGGCCTGTCATTTCTGAAACACCACAAAGTCTTAATTTCAGGCCAAAACCGCAGGTGCAGCAATCTCAGCAATATCTCCACTGCCTCAGCCACCACAATAAGGCAGGCAGAAGACACACATTCCTTATTCACCTCCCTGAAACAGGAATACCTGAGAAGAAATAACCCACAAGTTGTTCTTTGCTCTTCTCCTCTCCTGCCCCCCTGTTGATTTCACATAGGTCCTGTAGACCAGAAAGGCTACTCTTCGTAGTTCCTTAAATACCTTGTGATTCAAACACCTTGAATATAGAGGTTTTCACTTGCTTCCATCTGTGGAATACAACAGCTGGCAGCTGCTCTTGGCATACGCATTGGAAAACAAGATGTCCCAAGTCATGCAAAGGTATTCTTTTGTGTCACCCATCTTTTCCCCCTTGCTGGGCTAAGTTCTGGAGGATGGTTTAGAAATAGCATGTGAGGGGACAGAAGAATAAGGTCTTGATAAGACGTATCCATTTATTCTTTAGTCTCTCTAGGGTGGATACCCTATAAGAACATAAGGGAGAAATCAAAAGAAAGAAGGAATGGAAATAGCCTGAGTAGATCATGGCCAAGTGAGCAAAACGCAACGAGTGAGCCTTATTGAAGTGACTGATAGTAGTTCCTGTACAGCCAGGACATTTCTAGCAAAGTAATTAATTCAGGGAGTGAAGCTTACAGCACTTTTGGGATGGAGGTTTGGGTTTGGAGAGGCCTGACAGATGCACAGAGAGTAGCACAGCAAGTGACAGAAGTTTGATAGATCAGTCCCTCGGAGGTCTGCCCACCTTGCAGCTCCACTGATCAGCCTGGCAATTGTGGTAGGATCAGTAGGAGGATAAAAATGAACCCAAAACTGTGGCAGACTGGCATTCATGCACTGCTGATCCTGAAATAAAGAGGGCTAAGGAGAGAAAGGAAACGAGCAGAGTGATAGAGCCTTTGGGTCCTGCAGCTCCCACCTCATCACACAGGACCGGCTGTGAGACTGGTCTCCTCCCATGACCCAGCAAAGCTGGCCAGTGAAAAGAAGCCAGAGGAGGGAATCTTCTGTAATTGCAGAAAAAAGGTCTAAAAATTCCTTCAGTGCAATCAGAATTAATGCACCGCTCCTCCCCTTGTTCTCCTCCCCCTTCAGCTGTCAGTGGCAGGAAAACAAATTGCTGCAGCCCTTACTACAAACCATGCTCCCACCTCCCTTCCCCCAGCCCAAAAGACATGTGCCATTCATAAGCTGTCTGACTGCTGGTCTCCATTATTAAAGCCTAGAAGGCTGATAAATTGAGGATTCATGGAGCCTGCAAGCCTCCAACAACCAGATTGCCATGGAAACCAGAGGCAGCCTCCATCTCCAGCAGAAATGATATTGATCTAGCTGAAGGCAGGGAATTACAACCAAGGAGAGGATATAAAATGTCTCTTTTTCTTCCCTTTGCCATCCTCCCATTTTGTGTTTAAATGAAGGAGAAATCTCATTTAAAGATCATTAGTTCGTTTCTGCCCATCTTCATACACCAAGGCTCTGCAAACTGGATGCTAAAATTAATTAATTGTTTGTTGTCAGGCCTACCATGGCCATCTTGTTGGTAACTATCCCCAGCAGTCACAACATCAACACCACAAGCTCTTCACACCAAAGATATTACTAGTATCTCCCATACGCACAGCTGGTGTGCACCTGTGTAGGATCCCAACGTGTTTTGTGCAGAATGGGCACTGAAACACAGCCACAGCTCCCTAAGAGGCAGTTCAGGCTAAATGCTGTTCCCACGGAAGCTCCTGAGAGCCTTTGCCTTTCCTTTCAACAGAAGGAGGTCATCACATGCGTTACAGCCCAGACACAGGAAGAGACATTTTGAATTATGTGGGGAAACCTCCCCTCCAAGACAATGTGGAGTGGCATTGCTGGTGCAGAACAACCCCTCCCTCTGCTCAAAATCCCATCTGGGACTGCTTCATCACAGCCCTCTAGGGATGGCAAGAGCAGGAGTTACAGCACCCATCCTGCAAAACTGGGTGGGCAGCTGGACGCTTTCCCCAGCTTATACGGCAAAGGTCTGACTCTCTCTTGGCTGTCTTGGAAGCCTAAGGGTTGGGTGGTGAAAAGCCACAGCTTGTCTTAAGGCAGGAGGTTAGACTGCACAGTCTACCCCACGAAATCTCTGTGCGAGGGGTGCGGCGGTGCTCACCCTGTACGCTCAGCCCTGGGGTAAATGACAGCATTGGGCAGCCCTGCGCCTGGCTCCGGCCGTTCTCAGAGACCAGATCTGCGCAGTGGGAAGGGAGGAGGGAACTGCCCGGAAAATCTTTCCCAAGTGCTCTCATTGCCAGCAGCAGTCTTCCCTGTGAAGGTGGCAGCAGCTATCACTGTCATGGTTTGATGTGGAGGGGGTGGGGGTTCTGGTGGCAGGAGAGGGGTTTTGCTCCCTGCGACCTCCCCAGTTTTGGAACCGGGTTAGGCTTAGTTCTGGCCACCAGATCAGACTGCCATCCCCCTCGGGGTTGAGCCAATAGGGCGCCTCTGCGAATTGCCCTATTTAAGTCAGGACAAAGGAACCGGAAAAGGTGCTTTGCCCAGGATCGAGCAGAGAAGGGAGGAGGGCACTGCCCCCGCTCCCTGGCTCCCGGCCGGGCAGCTGCCTGCGTCGGGCTGGCGCCGCCCACGGAGAATGGCAGCGGCGGAGCCAGCTGGGGAACTCGGGGGCACCCCACTCCCGGGGTGCCCATTGGGCTGAGTTCACCCGGAGAGGACTGAGATCTGAGAGAAACAGCTGCATCGACAGCAGGTCAGTGAGGATGGAGCAGGAGGAGGTGTGCTGGAGCCGAGTTTCCCCTGCAGCTGATGGTGAGATAGCAGGCGGCCCCCCTGCAACCAGGACAGCCTCGGTGGAGCAGAGACCCACTCGTTTCCAGTGGGCTGGACTCACACTGGAGAAGTTTGTGGATTTTTCCTCGTGGGTAGGGGATCCATTGGAGCAGGGGAAAAGGGTGTAAGGACTCCCTCCTTTAAGAAAGAAGCAGCAGTAACAGCACAGAATGAACTGACCTGCACCCCCCAGTCCCTGCCCCCTGTGCTGCTGTGGGGAGGAGGTAGAGCCGGGAGGAAAAGGAAAGTGGGGGGGGAAGATGTCAGTTTTAAGATCTGGTTTTGTTTCTTTCTGTCCTCTCAAGTAATCGGTTTTGTTTCCCTTTGTCCTTCTAAGTAACCATTAATAAACTGTTTCGCTTTGAGAAAGCCCTGTCTGTTTTGCCCGGGACCATGGTTGGTGGGTGCTCCCTCTGTTCTTGTCTCAACCCTCAGTCACTTTGGTTTTTTTTTCTCTCCTCTCTACTTTACTGGAGAAGGAGAGACTGTGTGAGTTTTAGTTGCTGGATCAGCCTAAAACCACGACAATCACCATTAATTCTGATTTTCATTCAAATCTGGGATTTTTTAAACAAAACAAAACAAAACAAAACAACCCCAAAAGCTAACCTTCTTCCAGTTCAGGAGGGACTGTCCAGCCTCTGAACTTTGAGCGCTATGCCAAGTGAACCGTTGCGGCTGTCCCACAGTAGCCATCTCGGTTTAACTGGCTTTTCACAATAACAGTTTAATCAGGCAGGTAATGAACTCAGCCTTGACACGAGGGCACCCGGCAGAGCAGCTGCAAACGCTGGGGAGACCTCATAGGGGCGCAGTGAGGCAGACCCGTGCCCAAGTGCAGCTGACCATGTCATGGCGGCACAAGGCCAGGCTGCACCACCTAACACCCCTGAGCAGCAGGTATGTCCAGGTTGTCAATGGCAAAGTCAAAGCTCCTCAGTACTGTCCACCATGGTGCAAAAAAGTACCCTTATGGGGTGCCAAGACAGCCCTTTGCTGAGCTAGCCTATAATGACAAGGCTTCTCTCCCTTGTTAAAGGACATTTCGGCACTGCTGTGGCTGTCCCCTTGCTAACACTGCCAGCCTAAGATGGTCCTGCCTCGGCTGTGAAGCCAAGCAGTAGCCACTTCTCCACTATTTCATGCATAGCTGAAGTCTGCTATGGAGCCCAGACCTGTGCAGAAGCTGTGAATTATCACAGCTCCCCTTGCAGTGTTTCTAAGTTTTTGGCCAAGGTGGAACAGCCCATACTCTTGGCTTGCGCACCATAATTTTGACACTGGCTGTCAGAGAAGAGAGCCTTACCCGAGGCATGAACCCATCAGGCTTGAACTGCTCTGAAACTGCACTGAGGCATAGGAAATGGCACTCCACCGTTCCATGTTCATGTTGTCCTCCGGCTGATTTTATGTGCTCAGGTCTTGCTTGCTGGTCGCAGAGCAATATTGTGAGATATCCATGTGAGTGAACACATCTCTTACTCTTCCTCTCCTGCTGGAGCTTCCACAAATCGTTAAATATTCATTGGGCCAGAGGAAAACATTGACTCTGTAGACCAGTGGTGAGAGCATTCATCTGGAATGGGAGAGACCAAACTCCATATCCCAGCTCCAGCAAATAATAAATAATTTATACAAAGTGGAACAGCTCCAGCAGGAGAGATCAGGGGAAACTTCATCCCGCAGCCTGATGGCTTGCTTGCAAAGCTCAATGGATTTCAGCTTCCTAGGATAAGGCATGGGCCCATCTTGTCCTCTGTTTCCTTCAGGGAGTACCTGACCCTCATGTCTTAGCTCCTCTAAAAGCAGGCAAAGGTTTCTCTTACTACTTTAATCTACAAATCCCATCATTTCTGTTACATTATGTTTGGTTTTGACAAACTAAAGGGTACTTTAATAAAAAAAAGAGTTTCACAGAAAAATTCCAACCCTGCAGGACTCAGAAGCCCTGCATGGAGGCGGTTTGAACTGCAACTAGGCTCCACTTCTCTTTTGGAATAAACACGTGTATGTGTTTTGCTAGAAACAAGGACAAGAAGTAGTTTCGTGCTACGTCAATTAGGAATGGCTGGAATTTTCTTCTTGTTCTCTGATGTGAAAATCAGTTACTCCATCCATCTTTCTCACAGTCATTTGGCTTCAGCCATAAATACGGTTTCTAGCTTGAGACACAAAGAAATGTTATCTTTCTCATTTTGTGTCTTCTTATTGAGTGCAGTGAACAGTGATGGGTTAGTATCTCTCGAGACCAAAGTCTGCTGCTCACCCAGAGAAGCAGTGCTGCTCAGCAGCAGTGCTGTGCATTTCTTCCCCCCGCCTTCCTGCTGGCCCTCAGGTGTGTTTGGGAGAGGCTGTGTCATGGACAAGAGGTCAAGTTCAGTCCTTGTGCCTGGCACCGTGTTTGGCCATGCTGATAAGTTTCCCAGCAAAGGCTAGGTAGTAGTGCTGGGATGGGTTTGTGCAAAGAGTACCTTCATTCCCAAAGATAAGCTCAAAGGCATGTGCCAAAACCGTTTACGCAGCAGAAGGATCTCTCAAACACCCACCAGTCCCACTGACTTGCAAGCCTGCAGCGCCCTGAATGTCCACGCTGAACCCTAGGAGCTGTACTGTGGGACGGATGCAGGACTGAGCAGATGTGGTACAGGGTTAGGAGATGCACCTAGGTGACACTCATGCCTGCTCACTGTTTGGCAATAAAGAAGTTACTTCCTCTCACTGTGCTTTCACCACCTGGATCCCTGGTGTATCAGTTGAAAAACAGACTGTGAATGCAGACAAAGGGCCAGACAGAATTGCTGCTCGTATAAACAGTAGCAGCCCTACTGAAGATAACTTCTCAGCAGACCCCACTAATGTGGGGGATTTTCATCCCTTTTGACCACAAGGGAAAGCGGAAGACCAATATTACAATATTGCACCAAGTCCCTCCCAGGGGAAGAAACACACAGGGCATTTGCGAGCAGATCTAAGATTAAGACTACAGACTCCTTCAACTTGCATGTCCTTCTGATGTGCAGAGGAGCAAGCTCCAACCCAGGGCGTATCCCTTGTTTCAGTGCTGATGACTGAAGATTACTTCGAATTGCTTGAGACACTGATGCTGAAATCACAGGTGAAATCCTAGCTTTAAGTTAGTGAGGTTTAGATTTCAGCCCTGTAGCTGCAGTTACAGCTGGTGAGCGTTGCCTCCAAACAGGCTGTAAAAGATGGGAGAAGGAAGAAGGGGAGCTTGGAAGAGAAATTTTGGGATAGGTAACACAGGGTTTCTTTCATTTCTGAGCCCACATCCAGTGAGGAGATGGAGTCCTATACTCTTAAAAATAGGCAGTTACAGGCTTAGTCCACACGAGCTTGTGTTCACACCTTTCTCTTAGAGGCTAGTGTCATTTCCAAATCAATGGGTTCCCAAAGCCTTGAAGAACAGCAAAGGAGTTTTTAAAAAGTACTTTCCACCACCCCAACTTTAAATTACCTTTACTTTATGCCATCTTCCATCTCTTCAAATGGTTACCCAGTAAGGTCTTACAGCTGCTAAGATGGTTCTGCTAAAGTCAGCAGCACTGGGGAATGCTCCTGCAGACTGGCCACAGCTCTCGCTCCTGCCCTCCCATCCCTTTCCCCGTACATGAAATGCACTGTCAGCTATGCATTGTGCAGCACTGCACCACTTTAGCATTGGGATTTGGATGCTCTTCCAAATGTCAGAGACATTTTTATTCTTCATTAAGTCCTGTAGGTTACAGGTAACATCCGGTTATCACTACTAGCATTTCTAATTACTGTGTCTTGCTGAAGGAAGATGGAGAGGTTGAATAGTCTTCCACCTTCTGCTTTCTTTCATAATGAAAAGACAACTCATTTGATATTGCCTCAAGGTACAGCTGGAAAGTGTGTGGTCCTTTGAACACTGGATAATTGGGACCCTACGACCTTTATCTAAGACTTATTTACATGAAGCCTTGACTGTCAATTTTCCTGCTGTTAGGAGAAAAGCATTTTCCTTTACATCTCTGGGCCCTGTCCAGGTTTCCATAGCTCTTTTCCTGACTACTCTGCCGCCCTGCAAAGGGTAGATGTCCAACATGGGCTCCTGGCTGCCAGGACCTCAGCTGAGATTTTCAGCTCTGTTTCAGTGTCCCATGCTGACAGTGATGTAGCTAAGGACACAGAAAGAAAAAAACCACATTTCCATAGATCACATTCACATTTGGTGATGATAAAGCCAAGGCTTTTTATATTGTACAGACCATTAGAGCTAAAGGATATGCCTTTAGCAGGGAATACAGAACTAGGAAGAAAGTCACAGTTCTAGTAGCCCTCAAAACCAGACCAGACTCCCCTTCAGAGAACAGCTAAGCACACAATAGCAGCACTCTCCATCATTCAGTTTTCCTCCATACATTATTGTTGTCTCCTCTATTTTCCATCTGAAAGACATTCAATACCAAGAGAGAGGAAAGCTAGGGAATAAGGAGGCCCTCCTTTAAGTCAAGCTTGCAGTGTGAATGTAGTCTTGAGAAATATATATTGGACCTGTTCAAACTGAGCTTGCGTAAGTTGGTCTTTCACAGGTCTATTGGAGGTCCAGAACCGCAGATGGAACCTGTTCCACAGAGCTGATACCAGTGGCTTGACTTGTAAGACTTCTGTCACTGCCTACATTTTCTTTGGTTCTCTTCGCCACTGCCCAGTCTCACAGATCATCAGATGTCTGAATAAAATATTTGTGCAGTGCCTTTACAAAGAGGAGAACTCCCAAGTCCACAACAGACCTGGATGTCGCTGCAGTCATCAGTACTCACTGGGCAGCTGTCTCCAAAAAGCAATGTTGGTGTGCATAAGGACTGAGATGGGGGGCAAAATGGAAGAAATATTGCCTTTCTGGAAATATGTGTATACAAGTACAGCCTTTTCTGGGCTAGTGTGTACAGTGTTTGTCACACCATCTCATAAATGAGATGCATGCAGATTTAAAGGGAAAGCAGAGAAAAGCAACAAAGATGCTAAAAAGCATGGAAATAATTTCTTATAAAAAGCAATCGAAAGCATTGCTTGTGTGTTCTTCCGGAAAGACACGAACAGCAAGGGCTATGTACTGTACTCTCTGTGCATACGCACATACTATATGATGGTATGTACAATAAGCAATGGCACAAAGTAGCGATATCAAAGCTTTTGCTCTTTCTGTGACATAACACAACTACAGAAAGATATTTAAGGCAATGGTGACAATTCACTGGTGAACTTTCTACCATAGTACAGTTGATTGGAGTTGGGGAAGCTGTTGACAGTCAGTCAGATATTGTGCATTGACATATATGCCATATAAAGTCACTGGTATCATTTGTATCAAAATATCAAAAGAGATAAGACATCACATTTGAACTGTTAAACCAAATCCCAGGCAGCAGAGGACAGGGATGAGTCCTTGTTGCAGAGAGGTAGTTAATCACGACACTGCCCACAGCAGTATTTGGTGCCAGCCGCTGCTACAGAAGCACTATAAATGGATGTTCAGTCTGACCTGGCTTGGCAATTCTTATGTTTTTCTACAGATATTTGCATGGATCCTTGGGAGCACAACTTCGCCTTGCCAGAGTTCCACCGAGCTGCCACAGAGATTGGAACTGATCACTGAACTGCCACTGATAATCCAGTATTACTGTACTTATTATACAGCACTCGAGGAATGTCTAACTAATCCGATCACGTCGACCTCGTGAACTTTCCCAATCCCTCTGTGCATGGCAATCATCTGTACCATAGAGTCAGCAGCACCACTACCTTTAAAGTGCTGCTCCTTGGAGCTGTAAATCTCAGCTGACACTCTGCAAGCTTAAATCCATCGGAAAAGTTCAGTCTACTTGATCCTAGTGTAAAGAGACGACACCAGTGGTGGCGCAGAGCACTGCTACAGCTACAGCAAACACCTGCCACTTAAATTTCATTGTCTGTCTACTTCTCTGCTATTTGAACCCTTCTCAGAAGAAAATTTGATTATCATTTATGGCAGAAAGCTTTTCTCCCATATGGGGATTTCAGAGCATTTTCTGAGTGCAGTTATAGCGGACCACTGTGGAAAACACTGTAACAAGAAGACGGTGATTTCAAACAAAATCTAGGTGGAGTTTAACCATCGGCTGTAGAGAGCTGTGTGTTAGCATAAGCACATACTGTGACATTAGTATGCACTGCCTTAAACAATACCACCCGTATGGACTGTGTGTAAGAGTTCCTTCCTACAGAGATGTGTAAGAGCATAACACTTTCAGCGAACCTTGGTATACTATATCTACGAATTTCAGTATTGTACAGGTTCAAGACCAATAGCTTTGCTCAGCTAGAAGAACACTATAAAGATGTGAAAAAGAGTGAGGCTGGCTAGCTTCCCCATGAGCAAGAACTCTGTGCAGTGTGCCATGATCAACGAGGAGGGGCTCAGACAATACTGCATCTGCTGTGGTTCCCAACATCAGAAGGGATAAAAGATTGCTGACACCTTTCCTATAATTTCTATCCTTCACAAAATAAACCAGTTAACCAGCCTTGAATTTCCATCCCTTTCTTACTGAGGTCTCAAAAGAACTGTTATCTCCTTGGTGCAAAACAGTGGTTAACCTGCTCTCCTCAAGAGGCCTTTTCCAGAGTCAGCCCACACCTTTCCATCAGTAGATATGCTTAGTGCCACCTAAGATTTCATTAAAAGAGACCAGGTCCTGCTTCACCACCAGTCCACTAGCACAGTTCCCACCTATATGGGGCAAGCTGCATCTTACTAGAAAATAGCAGACCTGAGGCACACATAGGACCAAAGACAGTATTTCACTGCAACAGAGGAGGAAATCCTGCAGCTATAGCAGGTAGCATGTAGGTTTTCTGTTCTCTGGAAAATTGTGACATTCCACTTTCCTCCATATGTATTTCACACCCTGCTTTGCACCAATGCAAAGCAGAGTGTGAAATACATATGCAATGCTTATACCCACATAGACACAATGCAATGATTAGAAGTTTCAGAGCAACTGAGGACTAGCACATACTTTGACACTTTTCAGCACGTTGCAGGTAACCTAAATTGCATTTATATATTCTTACTTTGTTGCTGGAGTAGTAGTACAGACAAGAAAACGCTGGCATGCTTGCTTCGAGTTGTTCCCTCTGGAGCAGTCATGGGAAGACTACTGTATTTGCATTGCTTTCCTCGGTTGCCAGGTGCAGCAGCAGAGATAAGCTTGCGTGAAACCGGAACAGCAGTGAGGGTGTCCTGCCTCATGCCAGCTACCCATGGGCCACAACTAAAATTCCAGTCATACAACTGCAATCCCCTTGTGTAGCACTGGCTGTACCTTCTAGCTGGTACATGACAATAGACAGTCTCCCTTTCCAAATCTTTATATAGCCAGCGCTCCCTACGGGCAGCAAGTATTGCCCCTCCATCAATATGCTGATTGAACTGAAAACAAAGAACTGATACAACTGAATGGTGAAAAAGGATCCATAGGGACTTGCTCCCTCTGAGGAAGTGAAGAGAAGATGGTGCCTCCCAGTGGTCCTTGCTTGCAGGATACTGCTGTGCCTGGGGGAACTGCTGGCCTGCTTACATGCAGAGCAATTGTCATCTGGCTGATTTTTTGTTTCAGCTGTGAAACTGCTCCATTGCAAAGCTCTTTTATCAAGCCAGAGAAACCATTCTTCATTTCCCAATAAAAGAAGATCCATTTGTTTCCTTAGGCACAATTTACTCTTTCATATTTCTGGGCTTTGTTGTATTCTTACCTAGTAATCTGAGAGTGCTTTTGATGTGAGAGCTGGCCAAATTTGGAGGCGAGACTCGAAAACCTGGGAAAGTACAAAGAATCTAACATTGTGTGACATGCACCTCTTCGTCTCCCTGTAAGACACACAGTAGCCCATCTTCTCCTACAGTCTGCTGTGCCAGATGCTGATCTTGCTTCAAAGCTGCACTGTAGACTCTTTCCAGTGACTTTGATGGAGACTCTCCGGATTCAAACCAATGCAACCTAGATTAGAGTAAGTCTCACTTCCCCATTCATATGTAATGTATAAATTCATAGATTCATAGATTCATAGATTTCTAGGTTGGAAAAGACCTCAGAGATCATCAAGTTCAACCGTCCCTAATCCCCATTAAACCATATCCCTAAGTAGATCATCCACCCTATTCTTAAACACATCCAGGGGTGGGGGCTCAACCACCTCCCTGGGCAGCCTATTCCAGTGGCTGACAACCCTTTCAGAGAAGAAATATTTCCTAACATCCAACCTGAATCTCCCCTGACTAAGCTTGTACCCATTTCCTCTTGTTCTGTCACCCATCACTAATGTAAAGAGCCCTTCCCCTACCTCCCCACCATCCCTTCTCAAGTATTTGTAGGCTGTAATCAGGTCTCCCCTCAGCCTCCTCTTCTCCAGGCTAAACAGCCCCAACTCCCTCAGCCACTCCTCATAAGTTTTATTTTCCAGCCCCTTGACCAGTTTAGTCGCCCTTCTCTGGACTCGCTCCAGGAGCTCAATATCTCTCTTAAAGCAAGGGGCCCAAAACTGGACACAATATTCCAGGTGCGGCCTCATCAGTGCCGAGTACACTACCACTTTAAAATTTTGTCCTCCTGAATAGGTTGGCAACTAAGGGAGCTCTTCTAAGCATAATACCAACACCAGAGATGCAAAAGCTGGATGGTAACAAGAAAGCCTAGAAACATCAGTCTTGGCAAGGATGCTCAGATAAGAGAACACCTTCTTGGCATGCAAGTCACCCATCAAAAGGAGTGAACAGAACTAAGAGATTGTCCTTCTTAAATCAATCTCCCATCACCACTGAACAAAGCCCATTAACTCATTCAATGGTTCACCCAGTTTGGAATCCATCTACTTTTTTTCCATGTGCTTTTTGATACATTAAGAATTGCTTAGAAACTGTCCTACTGTATTAATGGGAATGCCCGGGGTATCAGATCAACTAATACTGGACACAGGACATTTGTTTGAAGCCGTTTCCTAAGCCATTACCAACAGACAGGTTATGATAGTTTGATGTAGGGGGGTGTTCTGGTGGCAGGGGAGGGGATTTGCTCCCTGTGCCACCAGATCTGAGTCCCATCCCCCCCGGGGGGGTTGTGCCAAATCAGCGCCTCTGCGAATTGCCCTATTTAAGTTGAGACAAAGGGACGGGAAAAGGTCTTTTGCCCAGGAACTAGGAGAGAGCAGGAGGGCCCTGCCCTCGCTCCCAGCTCCCGGCTGGGCGGCCACCCGGGCCCGGGCCGGCGCCACGTGCTCACGATGGCGCTGGGGGAGCCGCATGGAGGACTCGGGAAGCACCCCGCTCCCGGGGTGCCCGCCGGGCCGAGCTCCCCCAGAGACGATTAAGAGCTAAGAGAAGACAACCACAACGACCAAGTCAGTCAAGATGGAGCAGGAGGAGGTGTACTGGAGCTGAAGTTTTCCCTTGCAATCGGTGTGAAGATGGCAGGTGGCCCCCCTGCAGCCAGGGTGTACTCGGCGGAGCAGAGACCCACTCGCAGCCCGTGGAGAAACCCACGTCGGGGAAGAGATGCCTGAGCCCAGGAGAGGTCATGGAGCAGGGGATGCACGACGAGGTACTGTTAATAATGGGCATGGAATGCACGACGAGGTCGTGGAGGCATCTGGAGTCCGTGGGACGACCCACGCCGACGCGAGTGGCAGCAGCTCCCTAAGAGGCTGAGACTGGTAAAGCCCGAACTGGTGCAATCCATGGGGAAGGATTGCAATCCTGCGGGCAGGACTCACGTTGGAAAAGTTTGGGGATTTTTTTTCCTTGTGAGTAGGGGATCCACTGAAGCAAGGGAAAAATGGTGTAAGGACTCCTCCTCCCTTAAGAAAGGAGCGGCAGTTAACAACATGGATGAACTGACCTGCACTGCCCCATTCCCTGTCCCCCTGTGCCGCCGGGGGGGAGGTAGAGCCGGGAACGAAAGGAAATAGGGGTGGGGAGGTGTTGTTTTAAGATCTGTCCTTGTTTTTCTCTTTCTCCTCTCAAGTAACTGGTTTCGTTCCCTTGTGTCTCTTGTTAAGTAACTGTTAATAAATTGGTTTTGTTTTAAGAAGAAAGCCTGAGTCATGTTTTGCCCGGGGACCATGGTTGGTGGTGCTCCCTCTCAGTTCTTGTCTCGACCCTCAGTCCAAAAACCACGACAATTTTGGCGCCCAAAGTGGGGCTGAGGAATTCGAGGTAAGAATAGTGATTGGGAGAGGTAAAGGGCAAAACATGGACTCCACAGTGGTGAAAACAGGACCTTGGGAAACTTTGATTGTTGTGTTTGGTGAAGGGACTAGGGGTGGATTGTTTGTGAAATGTGTGTTCTTGTTCAATGTTTTAACTGAAGTTGTGCCTAAATAGGGAGTTCGCAAAGGCGAGGGGTGGAGTGTGATAGTTTGATGTGGGGGGGTGTTCTGGTGGCAGGGGAGGGGATTTGCTCCCTGTGCCACCAGATCTGAGTCCCATCCCCCCCGGGGAGGGGTTGCACCAAATCGGCGCCTCTGCGAATTGCCCTATTTAAGTTGAGACAAAGGGACGGGAAAAGGTCTTTTGCCCAGGAACGAGGAGAGAGCAGGAGGGCGCTGCCCTCGCTCCCAGCCGGGCGGCCGCCTGGGCCTGAGCCGGCGCCATGTGCTCAAGATGGCGCCGGGGGAGCCGCATGGGGGACTCGGGAAGCACCCTGCTCCCGGGGTGCCCGCCGGGCCGAGCTCCCCCAGGGACGGTTAAGAGCTAAGAGAAAACAACCACAACGACCAGGTCAGTCAAGATGGAGCAGGAGGAGGTGTACTGGAGCTGAAGTTTTCCCTTGCAAATCGGTGTGAAGATGGCAGGCGGCCATCTTGACTCGGCCATCATGACTCGACCCTCAGTCAAAAAACCACGACACAGGTAGAGTATGTGGAACTGAATAACAAGGAGAGCTGAGGGCTGTCAGGGGAATTAGTGACTAGTATGAAGAAGTAGAATATGAAGTATTAGCGACTATCACCCAGCCTCTCTCTCACTCCAGAAACATTAAATATTAAGCATTGAAAATCATCCACCTCTCTTTATCTGGTTAGTTATTCCTTTTCCCTCTTCCTGTCTTTTTGTCCTGCCCTTAGATGAAGGTGCCCTTGCCTTTTGCTTCTGTTTGCACCAGACAAGATATCCACAGATAACAGGACACAGCCATTGTAGTAAAATTCAAGGCAAATGAACATCACCACACAAAACCAGCACAGTCGGCATGCCTCATGGTAGTAGCAGCCAAGCATGCCATGGCAACCAGCCAACCGATGACACTGGCTAGGAGCCAATTTGATTTATTTTTGGCAGCCTGATACCGCATACTACTGTGCCAGCCTTCAATCATAGAAACGATAAGAGATGACCTTTGAAAGCCAAGGGGATGACTTCTGGGAGAAGGGGACTGATGAAGCTGAAAGAGGATTTGTCCCCAGGCTGGAAGAGTACTGGAGTGGCAGATGTTTGGTAGCCCTCCCTCTTTCATGAATGACCAAACCACCACAGCCATGCCAGCAGCCACCAGTGCTGTGTTTGCTGGTGGATGACTGGGAGAAAGGTCAAGATATGGAAAAAGTTTTTAGGTCTATGGAAAGAGTAAGTGCCAAGAAAGAAAGAGAGAGGTTTTAAGAGATGAGAAGAAGTAATAGGCTGAAGACAAGGAAAAGAAAACATAGGCTTTCTGTCAGGAAATATTTCCTGTCTGTGGGAACTTTTATGCTGCTTTTTTTGTGGAATATTCTTTAAGAAGAAAGCAACTTCTTTTATTCTGGACATTGTACTACAGAGTGTATTGCAGAACACAGCCCAGCATCCTCAGAGAAACAGACAAGAAGGCCTACTTAATCTTCTTTGCATTTCTTTCTTGGACGGCTCTAGGGGCACTTACCCAGCTGTTTGAGTTTGTGACTGAAAGGCTGATATCATACTGGAATAGGAATTTAGAAAAAAAAAATCTATATTCATTAACATTTTAAAGAGACTGTCAGTGACTGTGGCCACACACCTTCCATGTTTGCTTTCTGCAAACATTGATGAGCTCGAGTATTACTGTGTGCATATTGAATAAATATAAATAGATACACATACTGGCCTTGAACACTTAAACAATCACTGAAAACTCATTTTTAAATATATACTTGAGTGCAGATTTTCCAACTTACTCTGTTGGCTAGATATTTACATAAGTAACAGTATCATGTGCAAATGCATATTAAATCAACCATTTAAATGGCCACTTCAAATGATGTGGCCATGATGGTTGGCCACTTCAAATGATGTTAACACCAACAAGCATACAGGGAAGATATCTGCAAATAATTTAGAATGCTGCATAGACATAAACCATTCTTTGATGAATGGTGACTCAAAACAGGTAAAATTAAGCAAATTAAATAGCCAGCTACTATGAATTTCCTACCTCTATCCATTACAGCAGATTAATCTGAATAAAAATAGAATGTTAATTCAAAGCAGAATCACTGTTCCTCTTTAGGAATAAGGCATCCCAAGTCTTAAACAAGAACTAATTAGCACTTGTTATCCTGTGTACAGAGAACCCTAAAACACTGATTCACTCTGTCCTATTAATACATTTATAACCTTGCCCAAGTACAAAACCAATGCAAATATAGCATACAAGATACCAAATTAGATTTCACAAATCACGTGACATTTATTTTGCTACTCAACTCATCACATAAAGCAAGAACAAAGGGCTAGAGACCTGGACAACAAGAAGCCAACTTGGATGATGCAATTTCAAGGCTTTTCTCTAGAAATGTTTTAATAAAACTAGGTAAAACGAGCAACATTTCATTGTTGTGTACATTCAGTCTAGACTTACGCTCTTGCAGGCCGCTTCCCTTTTCCATACCTTAAATCATAAATGTTCTGCATGAGCTCCTCTCCCAGTACTTATCTGTGCTTTTGGATATCATTCTTTCCTGTCTGTCCACTTTGTTGAGCAGGAACAGAATCATCTGATGCCCTGAGTTAGTTATGAAGCTTGGAAGTTTAACTAGACAGTAGGAATTGTAATTTGTGAAAGAGAAGTAGTGGATCAAATGAAACGATGGAGAAACATCAGTAAATGCAAGACTGGATGCTGAGGCTCTGTAACATTTATGTCAGGCTGTTTATGAATATCAAGGTGATATGCCACATTTTTGCCCCAACAAGCTAATGAATGTATAATGCCCTGTACAACTGAATGTCTCATGAATGTGGAGGCCAGTTATGCTCGGCACTGCCTCCTGATTGAGTTTCATGTGGTGCCTACCTCTGATGTTACGGGTTTTTTTATTTATGTTCTCTGTCTTTGATAACATAGGGAAGATAAAGAACAAGAGCAGAAGTACCCTTAGGTCTTTGATGCATTTTCTACCCAGCTCAGTATCACAATTCAAAACCAGCTCTTCTTTATGGTTCGGAAACACTAGTCTCTGTCAAAAACATGCACTTTTGTCTCTCCAAACTTTTCACCTTTTCCCAGGGGAACTTGTTTAGCGGACTTGCATTTGGTCAAGAGCAAAGAATTGAAAACACCTCCTAGAGAGACTGTGTAAATTCAACTCTTTCTCTCTTCTGTCCTCACTCACTGAGCTGTAAGGGCCTTTAATCTTTCCTTTCTCTACCTAATCCTCTTACCATGTGGGTCTGACCCCACTAACACATCCAAAAGCTTCATGCAAGCATGGCTGTCATGGGCTACTCCAAGTACAGAGGCTTGTGTTGGTGTGAATGGAACTATAAGCGATGCTGGTAACAAGATGTTCCAGACTGGGATGTGGTTGCACCAGGAATCTCATCCATTTACAAGCAGATGGAAAAAAACAACCTTTTGGCTCCTTCTTGATCATCCCACCATCAAGGCTAAATGGCCTCCTGCAGTATGAGAGTGCTTTTGCCTTGTGAGATTTTCAGTTCAAGTTGGCAGCCTCCAGTGAACCGGTATCAGCTCGGGCTGTTTTGTTGCCCCACTGGGAGCTGCCTGTGCTTGTGTGACTGAGAAGGTCCACCTACCCCTTTAGCATACACAGAGCTTGGGGAGCTCTCCCAGGCTCCTTTAAACCTCCTAGCTGGCTGACACTCTCCCACCACCATGGAAAAAAGGTCTGGATGGCAACTTCACCCAGAGGAACAGAAGCCTCGAGAGGAGGCGCAGTATTTCCGAAAGCTGCTGGGAAGCAGGGAAGAGGCTGTTAGGCAAGAACACACAACTCCTCCCACCCCTAAAACCCAGCAAGGGGATTCCATTGTTAACCCTCAGTCTGACCCCATGCCTGCCCTTGCTGACCAACCCCAGATGCATCCTCAAGAGACTGAGGGAGGCATCTATTTCCAGAGAGGCTCATTCCCTAGCAAGGCATTCACTCACCTGTCTTCTCTTCGGTTTGGCTGCTCTCCACTGTCTCCATTTGGGGTTGCGCTGTTGCCTTGGCAGTAGCATCGTCTGCGGCAGGGGTGGTGGTGGCAGTGGTGTCAGCAGCAGGCACGTCGGCTTGTTTAGGCTCCTCTTTGTCTTGGGCTTCGTCAGCCTTCAAGGACGGCAAGTTATCAGTGGAGGCTTTAGTGGCACTTTCCATTTCGGCGGCAGCAGTGGGCTTTTCCTCTGAGGAGGCAGCAAGAGTGGCAGCCTGCGGGGCTGGCTGCTCTGAGCCCGTGTCGGCAGCTCCATCCCCTTTTTTCTCCTCCACTGGCGCGCTGCTGTCTTTGCTGCCCTCCTCCAGCTGGGCACTGTCAGCGGCCGCTTCCGTGGCAGTGGGAGCCTCGCTCTCTTTGTTCTCAGCTGCTCCACCAGCAGGGCCTTCCTCCTTCTTGTCAGTAGCATCAGTCTCAGACGCCGGGGCATCTCCCTTCTTCTCCCCCTTGAGCTTTTTCCTTGTTATGTGTCCACGGAAGCTGGCCTGGATTTTGGTGGCTGCCTTATGAGCTTTATCTTCTGGTTTGATGCCATCTTGCTCGATCTTTTGGTCCCCATCTTCATTTTTTTCAACCTTTGAGGAAGAGCAAGGGAGGAGGGCAAGGGAGAAAACAGGGAGATAAGTTAAAATTTCTCCAGGTGCAGCCAGCCTCTGATTTCATTGGGAATGTCCTGCCTTCCCCTCCTGCTAGCCAGTGACAAGTTTCAAAGCAGTCTTTCCATTTGGTATGGGTTTGAAGCCAGGTGGCTCTAATTTCATCCTAGGGCTGGACAGACAGTGGGTTTGTAAAAGGAATTTAAAGCACCCCATCATCTCCGTCAGCAATGCTGTCAGAAAGCACCTTGGCTGTGTGGAAAGGCTTGCACCAGCTGGATTGTCTCTATTCCCATGATTTATTTTCCTATTCATTTTGAAATATACCAATTTTTTCCTCTACTCATTTTCAAAACATTCTCCCTAGGGGGATTTTCACAGTCTTTCCAAATCCACCTCTGCCTTTAAGTCTTCGTTTCTTTTTAATGACACCTTGTTTCACATGTGTGTGACTCGAATGACACCAAGTGTTTTGTCCTTTATAGCTTCTTTGGCTCAGGATTGCCAATAGAGAATAGCATTGCTGCCTGCCCCACTGCAGACACATGCTGTCAGATGGATATTCACAGGATATCCTCCTCATGAATGCCCTGCCTGCCAGCACTCCAAGCACTTTGCTTTCAATGAAGGAATAATAAGCAGATAGATATCAGTTCTTCCAGTTTCAGCAGATTATTATTATTTCTCTGACCTTGCAACAAAGAACTGGCATTCTCCATGTTTTTTAGACTTAAGCCTTGCATTAAAGTCATAGATGGGACCAAAACAGAGCCTACGCCTTATGCTGGTCTGCTGCAGACAGATAGTGCTCAGCTTGCAAACCCCTACTGAATCTACAGGTTGTACCATTCTTCACCCCAGCTCTTGGGCAAGTGGCAGCTCAGCTATTGATGAAAGGACACTGTTCTATTAATATTATCATTGGGAAGCATTCAAAAGAGGTGCTCGGAAGCAGAGCCACTGGTCTCTCTGCTGTCTGCACCTGGTTTCCAACACTGGCTCAGGTCACAAAAGAAAGAAAACGAACTGGCTGAGAAGGATAGCAAGCGTTTATTCCTGGGTGGGAAGAGGAAACTGCTCCTTAGGCCATTGCAACTTAGAGGTGCCATCTGTGGAAAGGCCCTGGACCACACAGAGAGAAGGGACAGCCTATAAATGCATTCAAAAAGAGTGCAGCAGGAATAAGGGAGAAGAAGCCACTGCAGCGTGCACACGTGGCACTGGAAACACCATGCCTGTGAAGAGGGGCAGAGAGGACTGGATACAGTGGTAGCCATCACTGGGAGACAGACTGGAAGTGATCGTTTCCACAGCGTGAGGCAGGGCCAGGCGCACACATGTGAGCGAAGCTATGCCAGCAAACCAAACGCTTGGCCACTGGCATGCCAGAGGTGGTACCCACTGTCTCCCCCTGGACCCCCAGGGAGCACAGGATCCCCCACCCTAGCACTCCTGCTCACCTGGGATCGTTCTCCAGATAAATAGCGGTGAGCTTCAGTGGGTATGATGAGCTTGAAGGGATATGGTGGCCAGGGAATGAGCAGCTCCAAGTCATCAAGGAAAAGAGACGCTCCATGCAGCTGCGCAGGGGTGAGGATGGGTCTGAATACAGTGGGAAATAAGTCTGGGAGTGAGACTAGGCACCAAGATGCTTATGTAGGGGGTGAGTAAAAAAGCCTGTGAATGAATACGCAACTGATATTAATACACAGAATTCAGCACAAGGAGTCTTCATGCTCCTGACCATGCCCAGGGACAAAACGGTGGTTGTACCTATCCCAGGGGCACAGCTGAGAAGTTATGTCTACAGTTCCTCAAGGGCATTAGTGACATAGTATGGAAAGTGGGCTTTATGTTCATGTCAGCTTGTCAGAGAGCAGGGTATGGTTATGTGTAAAGACGATGCAGATGTTAGCATGCTGTAACCATTCATGTATGTCTTTTGCTTGCCTAGCTAACTCTGCACTGGGTTACTCAGCGCCCGGGGTAAGCTTTTCAGCCTATTTCAGCACAAAGGCATGGAAACAAATTGGAAGTACCTCTAAAATAGCATCTTCACAGAATAGCTGTGATCCAGCCAGGGTAGTGCACAGCTCTGCACAGGCTCCATCCCACTCCTTAGGCAAGTTTTGCAGCTTGCAGTAAGTCCTGTGTTGCTGTGGCAACATAGCTACTTATACCTGGACCAGCTGGTTTAAGGAAAGCTTGAGAACAGCGGCATTATGCTGTAGCCACAGCAACCTGAAGACAGACTAGGTATTCCTTTATAGCACCGGATACACTTAGATGCCCTAGCTTTGACTCTCTCTCCCTAAGGACCATGGCCAATCTCAAACAGCAACAGGACTGGGAGACTGGAAAGACAATGTAGCCATAACTACAAGTTTCTACATAACTACAAGTAACTACATAACTACAAGGTCCAGTCCCATATGCCTGATTCCTGCAAAACCATTAATGCATGTGACAAAATTGTTAATCCCTGGAAAAAGATGAAAAACATTGACTGAAGGGAGGTCTCTCTTGCCACTGGCCTTGCCGCTTTCACATCCCACGTACCTCCTGCACCAACTAGGAGAGCTATTATGAAGCGTGGCCTCCTGCATGCATTCCTCTCTTAGCCCAGAGGAGTAACCGGGGCTATGCAGCCCTGCGAAGGCTCATCCCCTTCCCACTGCTAGCAGGAGGCCAGGGTGCAGCGAGATGCAGGATTGGCTCTCCTGCCATTCTGATAGATAAAATCGCGGTGAGCTGTGACTGCCAGCCGACCCTTTACCTAGCAGGGAATGGGAGAGCACTATCTCTCTCCAGGGAGGTCAGACTGAAACCTCTCACCCACACCTACCGCATTACAGAGCTAAAAGGCTCTTTTTCTAGTTTGATGACATCATTGTCCTCATACCCCAGTTGGGATTGCATCAGTTTGAGTCCTTGCCAGATCACAAGGTTTGCAACTGCAAAATGTTATTTCCAACAGGGTACTTTCAGCATAATTTCACATATAAAAGAAACGAAACATGAGGCTGGGGCAGAGGTGGAGTTTAAGGTCATGGTTGAAAGAAATGTACTAATAGTCTGTGCCAACTGTGGCTCTCAGGAATCCCATTTCTGTTCAGTCCTTCCCCACTGAAGCATCCTAGGCATTTGAAATTACTTATGTTCAAGCTACTGGCCTGCACCTACTTCTGGGGTAGGACACGGTATCCATCTAGTATGTGTGTCATGTTGTATAACAATGGGTTGGGTGAGAAAGAGATTGTTCAGAGGGAAACTTCTGTCACACAAAAAAAGACAAGGGCTTTTCATCTGTGGATTACTCATGCAGAAGATAAGCCCTAATTAAGGAAGCTGCTCAAAAATCTCCTGAATACAGTGAAGCTCCTGGAAAGCAATTTATCTTCCTTGGAAAGCTAAAAAGGTGAGTCAGCCTTGCCAGGATGTATTCAAAAGCACCTCAGTGAAAAACAAGTAATCTATCTGTCTTATCTATCTGCCATGCGTATATGACATCTTGGTTGTAGTATTGTGGCTTCTGAAATAAAGTGACTCTTATTGCTAGTGTTTGTACAGAATCCAGAGCTCCCAGACAGGAATCAGGTCTGGTAAGGATAGGTTTCATATATTAGTATTCCATCACACACCCCCTTCATTTACACATTTATGTGTAAAGTAAACTCATATTAGTACTTAATATTGACATATTCATGATATTTTAAGAGTGTATGCAACGTGTTGTCATTTTACACATAGTAAATGTTCTCCATTTCATTTAGTGTGAAACAAATCATAGATCCTTCAATGGCAGAAGGACTTGAAATCACTGAGGCTAGTGGATAAGTACCTATATGGATGTATAAAAGGACACACATAGTCAATCGTGTCAATTTTTTTATTCAGATCATCCCCATATACCCACTGAAGGCAGTGTGCAAAGCCTTGCCTCTACGAAACACTGCTCAGTTTTTATGTCTTTATCTACACAGCCCATAAAATCTTTCCAATCGTAGAGGGATGATCCTCTCACCATTGCCATCTGCTTGTCTGCCACACCTCCAGGTTTCTAGGACATCCCTTCCCAGGCAGACTGTTCCTGTGAGACTTTCCTTGCTGTCACACAACTGAGCGAGCAGGAGATGAGAAATGAGTGTTTAAGACAGAGGTAGGGCAGAGGCTATTTCTTAGGCACCAGGAATGGGGAAATTGCATGGAGCCATGACCCCAAGAAGATTTCTAATCTCTGGTCCCCTTTCCACTTTCCATCTCCAAACTCACAGCTTACAGAGGGGTCAAAATATGGCATAGAATGAAGAAAGTGTTACTGTAACCTCCATGCCCTTCTAAATGTCCCATATGCTGGTAACGCAGGAAAGGTGAAACAGAGAAACTAGATGTTTTCCAGATTCCATGTGCTTGCAGCCACACATAGGCAAAGAGCAAGAAAGGAGACTGAGTACTTTGGTCCTTGCTTGCTCTTTGTCCACTTGTCTCTTGTGGTGCACCTCATTGCCCAGCTTTGGAAAAAAACCCACATAGTTTTGTATTTTGGATGCTGGGATGGAGAGATCAAGAAAGAACTTACTGCTCCATTAAAAGGTCTTTAAAAGGTCTTTATTATAAAGTCTCCTCCACCCCTCTCTGTAGCTTTCCCTTTTCTGGTGTTTCTCTGCACACAAATGCATAGCATGTGTCAGTCTCCTTAATGTTCATCCCAGGATCAAGCTGCTATACCCTTGTAGTGCTGAATCAGCTAATCATCTGTGGTACTTGTGGGGTTAAGGTGCATCTCAGACCATGCTCTTAATCTTGACTAGAACACAGTATATGTTCCTACTGATGTTATTCAAGGTAACTTGCGCCCCGACTCACAAAGAAATTTAGGCACCTGACTCCCATTGATTTTACAGGATTTTACATGGGCCTGGCTCTACATGACCCGATTTGTCTCAGAGATGGCCTTTAAGGAGCAGAATGCATTTAAAAAAAAAAACAAACAGCTGTCTCCCCAGAAGGAGTGAAGCAAGGACACAGGAGAGAGAGAAAAGGCTTTTATGCCTTGTGAAGCGAGGAAGCAATTTAGCACAGAGAACAGCTATTTTTTAACCCAGTTAAATGGTGTGAAGACACCTGGCTGGAGGATGGCACCTCTCAGCTCAACGGGTCTGCAAAGCGAGAAAACAGAGTTCCTTTTTTTTTCCAGGATGACTATGGTGACAGTGGATAAAACACTCTTGAGACAGAAAAGGCTAACTCATCTCGCCGAAAGTTTATGCAGGATGGTTCCCCAGGGTATAACTAGCAGGGTTTCAGCCCTTCGGTTTCAAATCCTCTAACAATGGAGTTTCCATCCTTTCCTCTCCAAGATCCTCTCACATATAAGAAGTTTCCCCTCTATTTTGTGGTGCCTGGAATGGAATAGGCTAATGATGGTCAGGCAGATGAATGGATGTTATTCACTTGCAGACAGTGACTGAGAAGAGAGGTAGGAAATAATTTAAGCTAGACCTATTTAGATATTTCAGTGTGCCTTCTCAATAAATCCATTATACTCTCCTCACCTGTTTTGTGACTCTCCCTTCTGTTTGTCACCCTGTTTCTGTTAAGCTGGTGGTCAACCATGGTGTCATCTATCACCCTGAAGCTCCTGTATCTTCAGTGGTTAAATGGAGAAGCACTCATTACTGCCTATGCTGCCTTTGCAAACTGAGTGAGAGAAAAAAGAGCCTTGCCCCTGAAGAAGATACAAAAGGACTCATGCTTTTGGGAGCAGAGTGGCTCGTGGATGTCACTGGGGAAAAGCACTTGCTTTGGGTCTGATCTGGGCTCTGTGGGGCTCTTCGGTGGTTGTAGGGCACAGGATGCTTTCACTGATCTTTCAATTCAAGGTACCCAAAGTCTTAGAGATGGGACTGGGTTGCAGCTTGCCAAGGTAGTGCTTTTATAGTTGATGTCAAGGACGTGTATATCCTGGGGTATGGCCTCAGTGTGTGAGGGCACTTGAGGGCATAAGGTCTGTGTGGACTGTGTTGAAGGCCTTGGGTGTTTGGCACAATCAACATCTATGCTCTTGCTTCAGGTTGGATCCTGGCACACGCTGTGCTGCCAGTTGTTCCTAGTCTCCTTTTTGGAGGAAAACAGCAGGTGTTCTGATTAAGGGGCCAAAGCCTAGAAATGAAGCAGGAAGGTATCCAAGCTGACAGTATAAATCCACCCCCGAAATAGACCACGTTGAAGAAATTCAGCAAAAGGGCCAGGTTACAAATTTTTCTTGAACTATGCTTTGACTAGAAAAGTCCATTCAAAGAACATGTGATCTCTGCTGCAAATGGGCTTAGACAGAAACATAAACTTGGATGTCACTGGACTAAAGAGAAATCTTATCCAGGTTCAAACTATGTGGTTTGTGTGGTCCTGTTCAAGGCAGTTTGGACAAGGATGGTTGCTGATATGTGAATTATTTTAAAGTAACACTTTTACACTGAATCCCATGGTCTGATGATCATGAACAGGTAACAAAACCCTGAATTATTGATCTCTCTCCCTCCACAGCTTTTCTCTCATTCTCTTTTTTGCTCTTGCTTGCTCAGTTTTGGACTCTATAGAAATTTTCAGGGAATTGTTATCAATCTGTGGTGTCTCAGAGTGCCTGCCCCCATGAGGGCTGGACACATTTGCTTCTGCTCAAGCTGCAGCCAAGGGCCAGAGGCTAATTTACAGCTCAGACTTGCTTCCCTGAGATCTGATGCAGGCAGCTGCTGAGCCTCCCCAGAGTCCAGGGCTATGCAAGGTCTCTAGAGCCATTTCCACAAGCAGCAGCAGCTTGTGTCCAACAAGGGCACAGGGCTGCACCCAGCTCTCGTGATTGGAAGTGTCCTTACTTCTCCACAACCTGACTAAACAACAGGCAGGGCTACTGCAGGCCCTTCTATTGCGAGGAGCTGGTTGGGTAAGGGGGAAAGCTAGGGCAGGGAGAAGACAGAGCTCAAGATGAAGAAGGAAAGGAACGAGAGTAGAGGAGAGGGAAGATCAAAGGAACCAAATGGAGAAGAGACAAGGAAAGGCAGGAAGAGGGGTAAAACCTGTCCAAAGCCAAGGCATTGAATGGAAGAGAGGCAAATAAATTAGAAGCACAATGACAGAGATAGGATACAGGGGAAGGGAGGGTGCAAGGGAGGGTGAGAGAGAGAAAAAATCACTGATCTGCATCCGAAGGCATGACAGCAGGAAATACCAAGAAAAAACAGTCAACTAAATAGCCAAGCAGGGTCTCCTGAAGCAGATCTGCATGACTGACTGTGTCACAGCTGAAAGAGGTGTTGGCAGTGCTCCCTCTGGCCCATGCCACCTCACTGCACAGCCCTGGCTGTCATTTCCGTGAGCACTGGGCTAGCACTGGTCCCGAGGCCCCTGCGTCAGCCTCTCAACAGCTCCCTGCCAGGGAGCTGGCCCTGTCAGTAAGCAGGCTGATTCGGATGTGGGTGAGTTAATGTGTGACAGCTCTGGGCTGAGCCTCTCCTGCTCCTTCCCTGTACAGTGGAGGGGGGAAGCGACATGGAGCAGCTTCTCCAAGGCAGCAGGGAGATACGAGAGAGGAAATCCAGGTGCGGAATGAAGGGTCTTCAGTCCTTCGCTGGTAGCTCTGTGTCATCCTACTTGTAAAATGCAAAGGGCGATGCTCACGCTGCCCTTGAAACCTGAAGATTCGCTGTGGTGCTGCAGGGGAGGCAAGGTGCTCTCATAAATATCCTATTCAATTATCACCCCATCAGCCATGCTCGTGTCAACTAAGGATTCAATGAGGAAAATGCTTTGGCTCTGTACCAGACTCCTCTGTCTTCCCGCACTGCTCTACAATGTACTTCTGCTCCACAGAGCATCTGGACAGTGATGTTTCTACAGGACCTTTCATCCTCCACTGCTTTACATCTAGCACCTGCACCAAGAAGAAAAGGTCTCTCTCCTCCTGAACTGCAGCTACTGCTGGGGTGAAACCCTGGAGCTGCTACCTGTGGCCACAGCCACATACAACAGTTGAACTTCAGGGGGGACAGGGATGCGTATCCCACCCGTATCCTTCAGGGTGACCTGAAGAAGGTAGCAACCAAGATTCTTCATCAGGATCTGGCAAGGACAGTAAAGTCAGTACTACCTTTCTCACTGGTCATTATCCTCCTGGTCAGACCTTTGTATTTTGTTTTTCCAATCTCCTGATGGAGAACCTAAGCCACAGCATCACCTTCAGCCAACAGCTTTTCCATTCCCCAGAGAGTAGAGCACAATCTTTCAAATCACCAGAGCTGCTCCCAGCAAAACTCAAGTAAACAGAATTGCAGGTCTACGTAATTTGACAAACTGGCTCTAAAACAGCTCAGACTAGGATATCCTCTTCAGCTTTTGTTCCAGATAGACCAATTGCACATTCCCACTGCAGAGCTGAACCATGTGCACTAGGATCTTGTGTCCCCAAAGAGCAGGAATCCATAGCAAAGGCTTCTTCTACCTATCAGTATAGACTCCATCTCCTCACTGGGGCAGCTGGCTTTTCCTCAGCTTCTGGTTCTGATGGGTTCAGCTGCTCTCAGTGGCATGGCCTGTCCTCACCAGTCAGGACTGGTTCTCCTAGCTCTGCTTATAGAATCATAGAATCATAGAATGGTTAGGGCTGGAAGGGACCTTCAAAGGTCATCTAGTCCAACCCCCCTGCAAGGAACAGGGATATCTCCAACTAGATCAGGTTGCTCAGGGCCTTGTCCAACCTGGCCTTGAACGTCTCCAGGGATGGAGCATCCACCACCTCTCTGGGCAACCTGTTCCAGTGTTCTACCACTCTCATAGTAAAAAATTTTTTCCTAATATCCAACCTGAACCTACCTCCCTCTATTTTAAAACCATTACCCCTTGTCCTATCATAACTGGCCCTCCTGAACAGCCTCTCCCCATCTTTCTTGTAGGCCCCCTTGAGGTACTGGAAGACCGCTATAAGGTCACCCCGGAGCCTCCTCTTCTCCAGGCTGAACAGCCCCAACTCTTTCAGCCTGTCCTCATAGGAAAGGTGCTCCAGCCCTCTTATCATCTTCGTGGCCCTCCTCTGGACCCTCTCCAACTGGTCCATGTCCTTCTTATGTTGGGGACTCCAGAACTGGACGCAGTACTCCAAGTGAGGTCTCACGAGGGCAGAGTAGAGGGGGAGAATCACCTCCCTCGACCTGCTGGCCACGCTCCTCTTGATGCAGCCCAGGACGCGGTTGGCCTTCTGGGCCGCAAGAGCACATTGCCGGCTCATATTGAGCTTCTCGTCCACCAGTACTCCCAAGTCCTTCTCCTCAGGGCTGCTCTCGATCCAATCACCACCCAGTCTGTATTTATGCCTGGGATTGCCACGACCCAAGATGCTTCTTGCTCTGTGGCATTGCCTGACCCTGCTTACACCAGCTCCAGCTCCACTAGGACAGGGTGTCAGCCTTGCTGATGGAGACAGAGAATGATGACGTTGAGTGTTGGCTCTGATCTTTACAGAAACGCAGTTTATTGATTTGTGTTGTGGATCTTTATGGGCTTGACTGACCCAGTGCATACACATATACTTTTTCCCCTGGCTTGCCCTGGCCATTCTCTCCACCCACCTTTACTTCAGTGGTAAAACTCGTGCTGATGTTTGCTCCACACATCTTCTTCAAGGTGCCTGATAGGGATGCCTGAGACCTTATAGAAAACCTTCTGTGAAATCACTCTTGGCCTACATTTTTTCCTTTGTTCCTTTTATGTGTTTAAAGTACAAGCAGAGAAAGGAGAGCGATCCCATATCTCCTCCCTCCTTAGCCACTAGTTCAGGTGAGTTAAACCTACTTTTAAGATATCAAATATAGGAGACAGGTCACTGGTCACACTATGACCTCTTAGATACTGCAAAGTGTGAGAAGACCTAGACCATCTCTCTCTATTCCTCCTATCCTAAAGTTTGCATAGCTTATTAACAAACAGTTGTACTGAGATCTTATTGGAAGTTCCATGCCAATTGCAATGTCAAAGTGCATTGCCAAATGCAATGCATTGCCAATGCACGGCCAAAGTGGAGTGTAATTCCATTGATTTCAATGACACTTTCACTAGGGATGATTTTTGGATCAGCAGACCACTAGACCTCTGTGGTCTGCTGATCCAAAAAACTTGTGAGAGGAGACATGGTTATGCTCCAGAAGAACGCCGAACCTAATTGAATTAGCATTTGCAGTGTTGCAAGAGCATCAAATGCATGGTGTTCTAGCAACGGAAAGCATTTTGCAATATCTAAGCTGTGCTCTTATCTATTCCCTCCTGTCAGTGCAGGATGAGAATATCCTGAAAGAAGGAGTAAGTGTCTGTCAGAATCTGAAAAGGTCTGCAGAGAGGACCTGTATGACACAACTTCTTTCACCTAAGAACCTGGGCTTGGCTGCCTGAGACCACACCCAGTTTGTGCAACTTCAGTGCTTTCCAAGGTCCATATAACTGATGAATCAGGCTTGCGATTGCAGCTGTCAGTCCTGAGCACCGAAGGCATGATGTTGTGCCACATCCCTCTCCCATCCTTCAGGTAGGGTTGTTACCAGAGCACAGACATAGCTTCGATTGGAAAGATCCTTTGGTGCCACAGGCAGCTGAACACAAGACCCAGCAGCCTCAGGGCTTAAACACTTGTTCTGGAGACTGGCACTGAGCTATAGGAAATGCACGTTGTCATGGTTTGATGTGGAGGGGGTGGGGGTTCTGGTGGCAGGAGAGGGGCTTTGCTCCCTGTGACCTCCCTGGTTTTGGAACCGGGTCAGACCTGGTTCTGGCCAGCAGATCAGACTGTCATGCCCCTCAGGCTTGAGCCAATCAGCGCCTCTGCGAATTTCCCTATTTAAGTTGGGACAAAGGAACCGGAAAAGGTGCTTTGCCCAGGAGCGAGGAGAGAAGGGAGGAGGGCACTGCCCCCGCTCCCTGGCTCCCAGCCGGGCAGCTGCCTGCATCGGGCCGGCACCGCCCACGGAGAATGGCGGCGGCAGAGCCGGCTGGGGAACTCGGGGGCACCCCACTCACGGGGTGCCCACTGGGCTGAGTTCACCTGGAGAGGACTGAGATCTGAGAGAAACAGCTGCATCGACAGCAGGTCAGTGAGGATGGAGCGGGAGGAGGTGTGCCGGAGCCGAGTTTCCCCTGCAGCTGGTGGTGAGATAGCAGGCGGCCCCCCCTGCAACCAGGACGGCCTCAGTGGAGTAGAGACCCACTCGCAGCCCGTGGAGAGAAGATGCCTGAGCCTGAGGATGGTCGTGTTGGGATGCACGACAAGGCAGAGAGGCATCTGGAGTCTGCGTGACGACCCACGCTGGAGCGAGTGGCTACAACTCCCTAAGTATCTGAGATTGTGGTAAAGCCCACACTGGGGCAATCTGTGGGGAAGGATTGCTTCCTGTGGACTGGACTCACGTTGGAGAAGTTTGTGGATTTTTCCTCGTGGGTAGGGGATCCACTGGAGCAGGGGAAAAGGGTGTAAGGACTCCTCCTCCTTTAAGAGAGTAACAGCAGTAACTGACCTGCACTCCCCCAGTCCCTGCTCCCTGCGCCGCTGGGGGGGGTGGGAGGGGAGGAAGGTGTTGGTTTTTAAGATCTGGCTTTGTTTCTTTTTATCCTCTCACGTAACCGGTTTTGTTTGTCTTTGTCCTTTTAATAACGATCAATAAATTGTTTTGCTTTTAAGAAAGCCAAGTCTGTTTTGCCCAGGACCATGGTTGGTGGGTGCTCCCTCTGTTCCTGTCTCATCCCTCAGTCCCTTTATTATATTTTTCTCCTCTCCACTTTACTGGAGAAGGAGAGACTGTGTGAGTTTTAGTTGCTGGATCAGCCTAAAACCACGACACACGTGTGGCTTCGAGCCATTTTGTTTCCTACTTTTCTTCTCTACTCTATATAGCCCTATTGAAAAAGAGGGAGGGGGGAGGCAAGCCTGCTGTGCATGCTGCGATAGACCCTTTGTGGACACTGTTAAGTTAGTGCTATAAAGATCTCCAGCCAAAAGGAACATGTTGAATAGATGTGCTAGGGAAAAAAGCCACAAGTGTTTGGATTCACCATGTGAACGGGCTAGTATATCACAGTCAGATATAAGTAGTCACCCAGAGCTTCCCCTAAGCTGTTCTTTCTTTCAATTTTTTCACTCCCTGGGCTTCCCATCTTTAAGTTGTTATTTAAAAAGGGCTTCAATAACTTTTAAACATCTTGGTCCTACAGTCTTCTGACCTTTTTCGATTCTTCAGTGAGGAAGCATGGCAGTAGCCTCAAAGCACTGTGCCTTGTAATGTGTTTTCCCCAGGCACGCAGTTTAGATCACTGGGTATCTGGTGCATATTTAACACAACCATATTGCACATCCAGGTATCCCTGGAGCCCACTCAGTGGAGGGCTTTTCTCAGTGGACTCTATGACTCCCTGGCAGAAGGGTTGAAGGAAAAGGGACCCCTGGTAAGGACAAGGGCAGGCAGGGTGCACAAATCTCCTTCCACTTCTTTCTGCTCTGCTGCAGATGTGACATGGAAAGAGAGTTCTCATGCTGAGAAGGATCAGTCAGTTTCGGAAATAGGGGCCTTCTTCGCTCAGCATCCCGTGCAGAGCCAGGCAGAAAGCACTGAGAAGAATGCACAGATAATCTAACACCAGAAAATGAGCAGTGGTTCCTCTTCTGTTAGTAAGGACCAATTCACACTGCACAGCTTTGTCACACATTGAAGAGCAAAGCATTAGAAATATCTAGGATCCTCCAGGCCCTCCCTGAGCACTGCAGCACTGCTCATTTTCTTCATCTTTAAACCATCCTGCAAGAGCAGTGGTTTTTACCAGTCTTTGGACATTTCCCCCAAAGGTGATTCCCTGGGTTTCTCTGGCAGTTTATTCCTTTGAGGAACTAAAGAGTTCCTCTTGGAGTTTCGGACAGCCTTTTGAGTCTTGTCCATGTTGAGAATAGCTTGTTTCTGCTTTCTTAGTAACACTCCTTCCTATGTAAATAGCTCTCACCTGTCATACCGCCTGTCTTTGCCAGATCATTCTTCCTGGCTCACTTAAGCCCTACTCAGAGATCTTACTTTGGTTACTGAATTCACATTTGTTCTACTGAGAAATGACTAAAATGTCTCCCCAGCTTTAATGAATAATGAAACACTACACCCGCAAAAATAATAATTAGCAATATAGCTAAAAATAAATTAATGTGTGGATCAGGCTCCCAAAGGCAGTAGGAAAAGCTGCAGCCATTAATATAGATGGTGATGAAAATAGCTAAGCACTTAGGAAAAAAAGAAGCAAAAAAAAGACTTGGGGAACTTCTGAATGGCTGGGCATCCTACAGATAGACAGCAATCCACGCGGATTGTTAAACACAGTCCTGAGTCTGACAGCTCCATTCCCTGTCAGCCTCCCCCAAATGCGATTCAGCACATTTAGGAGTTTTCTGAGGATGTCAAGAAGCTGGGTAGCTGGAGAAGACTAGGACAAGCAAGATGGAGTGGAAGGATGCCAGACACTTTCCAGAGGTTCTCCAAGAGTTTCCATCCAGGCTCCTACTGTCCTAATGGTGAGATTCCAGATGAAGGAAGAGGTGCCCACTGTGAGATGAGCCAAATGCATAAGGATTTATGATCATGGCAACCATTGTTATTTCTACATCTTTGGGATTTATCTCCCTTGTGGTGCCAGGAAAGGAAGCAATGAAAGAAGCAACAGGACAATGGGAGTGTGCTGAACACAAGAAATGGCACAGGCAGCACACAGGTTTACAGAGGAAAAATAATTCAGATACTATAGGAATTAGCTTGTTTTCTCCCAGCATCACCTAAAATGCAGAGACGTTTCCTAGTAGAAGGACATAATTCCTGCTTCTTCGAGAAGTCACAGGACAAGGCTGGTTCTTGCCAGTCCAATTTATTGAAACAGTAATAATAATAATACTAAGTCCTTCCTAAAACACAACATTGGAGTTAAGCATATTGTAGGTTTGCTCAAACAAAGCAAAGGTTATGGTATGTCTACGTTATGTGGCCAGGTTATTAGTTGTACTCTACTTTTCAGTTGAACTGGTCCCTCAGGCGTGAAAATCGACGCAAATCCCGCAAATTCTATTATAGTGAATGATCACTATCTAAAATTTTAGCCCGGAATTGTGGCTTCTTTTCTTTTTTTTTCCCCAATGACTCTCTTTTTCTTTTTTTATTTTTCCAGTAACTCTTTCTTTTTCCCCTTCCTAGTCCGAGAGGAAACCATATTGTATAAATATCACAAACTGGATGTCACAAACACACATATGTATATATAAAGATAGTGGAGTAAGTGAATAATTTGCAAGAAATCCACTGCCTGAAGTCAGTTTGCATAACCAACTCAGTAAATCCTGCTGAAATGAAATCAGAAATGAGGCCTAGATATAGAATATTTTCAAACAGATCAAATTCAACATTTGATCCCTTCCAGAAAGAACGAGTTCTGAATGCACAAATGCTTTCTGTGCTCTTCCAAATCAATCACTAACTCAGGGTTTTGGGATCTGCCTAATCCTTAGTAATATCTGAGAGTGCTCAGTGTAGAGCTGGAACATCTGTTGGGGTTTTCAGGTAACTAATGTTTTGATCTCAGTGCAAAGCAGAGGAAAAAAGTTTCCACCTGTTATTTTGCTTTGGTTGCAGAAGCCATTATTTTGAAGCCTGAAGAAAATACAACACACCTCCCCAAGATGCCTGCTTTCCAGCTTGTACTCTCACAGCACTTTACAAACATTCATGAATTATTAACGTTTTAGTTTATGTTCCTGTGCTTTAGCTCTAGTGGGTCAACACAAACTTGATTGAAAGAAGAATTAAAGGGCCAAGTTTTAAGGAACGAATGGTTGGACCTTGACAAATGCCAGCTTGCCTTAATCCTATTGAAACCAGCGCGAATTAGGCACCAAGGCTCTTTGAAAATCCTTCTAGGCTCCTGTCTATATAAATCTTACTTGTTAGGACAGTTCTGTAAATTACCTGATACCACCCTGCCACTGTTTGGAACTAGGTTTGCAAATAGCTGCTGAAAGATTGCAAAGTAAAACAAAGGAGCTTAAAGACGTCTTAAAGTGTTAGTAAGAAATCTGGATTCACATGAAGCTTAGGAAACTCATGGGTATAAAGGGATTACACTAAAATCTTGGTCCCTTTTTTTGCAGTTGGAAATTGGAAAGTTAAAATGTGGGAGGCAGAGGCTTGGCAAAGGAGAAGAGGACCTCAGGGTTAGGGCAGCCAACAGACAGCTGTCCTACAGCACTGCCCTACCTTTGCTGCTGAATTCCTCTGTTATCCGCACCCGAACTTTTCATGAGGTGATTCCTAGTGCCGTGTTCTGCATCTCTGAGAAGCTGGCTTCAGACACCTTGAGTCCAATCCAGAGCTGAGCACACAGAGCTGCAGCTGACAGTAATGGGGGATGTTTTCAGATATGTGCAATAGAAAATAAAACTAACAGAAGCTGGGTCCTCTGTTTCTCAAATTCAGCACATAAAAGGAGGGAGTCCTGCTGACCAAAATCCCTCTTTCTGCCTCAGTTTTCCATTTGCAAAAATGGAGTAAAAATACTCAGTTATCTCACGTGGGTGTTGCAAAGATTTACTAAGTAATGTCTGGGATGCGCTCAGAATCACAAGACAATCCAGGAGAAAATTACTACTGATTTCAGAGCAGAGTTTGAATAGTATTTATTGAGCAAAGCTGTGGGGTCACACGCTGACTTATTGTGAGAGAACAAAATATTGAATAACTGCTCATTAAGTGAGCACTGTCCATTCTGTGACCTGAATGCAGTAGGAATCCCTGGAAAGAAAATCAAGATGCGTTCCCATTAGCAAAAGTGTACTGAAATACATTCACAAGAGGAGACCATGCTGAGGTTGCACAGGCAACTGCATTTCCAATATTGGCTAATTTTTTAATACTTGACTTAGCAGCCTTAATAACTTTTTTCTAACCTAGTTTCACTGTGGTCTTTTTCACACATCTACTAGCTCACGCTGCCGCTGAAGCCTAAACCTATTTCCACTCCTAGTAAATTCAACTTTTACTCAGATTTCACTTTGTAAAATACAATTATCTAAATCATGGGAGCTTAAACCTCTTGGCCTCATGAGCATCTTAAAAAACAAACCACCTTCTAATGTCCAAGAGGTGTCAACCCTCTACCCAGTACCTTGGGCAAGGTGAGATTTTTCAACAAGAAGCTCCCAGGCAGAAAACAGCAATGGCTCCCTGGGGTCACAGAATCCAGTGTGGGATGGGGTGAGCCTAGGTGCCCAGCTGAGTCCCAGAGCTTGTTGGCCTCAGAAGCCCCTGAAATCTTCCTCCCACATGGAGATACTGATAAAAAGTACTCCTCACATCAGTAGTGTGCTGCCAGTAATATGACGTATCTCCACTGTGGAAGTCATACATCAGTCACTTTGTATCTGCCTGTGGCTTAAAAGCCACAAGTTGGCCATCCTCGAATTAGGTGAAGCAGGATTACCAGTAGAAAACGAAACATTTTTCTTGGCAAAAATAAATTAATAGAAAGTAAGTCTTATCAGGCAATGTAATGACTGCACAATTACTGCATCAGGGAAAAGCCCCCTAAAGATTTAATCATTTAATACGTACAAAAAGCTACTGAACAGAGAATTACTTTGTTCAAAGGATCAGTTACATCCTTGCCTAGTTTTCAGGAACTCAATAGCTACCCTGCAACATCAGAGCTGGAATAGCAGGGCCGCTGCAGGGCAGAGGCACAGGGCGTTGATAAAAGTGGAGTAAAGGAATGACAGAAATCCTGTTCAGCATTTTCCTGTGCTCTGCGTAACTGAGTGCTAGTTCACTGCCATTGGCAGCAAAATGACCTCTCGTTTACACCGCCATACTCGAAACTTGTGTTTTTTAAAAACTGTGCCCATCTCCAATTCTGATTAGCTACTCCAGGCATTTCTGCACTGCTCAGAGTTTTCACAAATGAATTTCCAAAGAGCAGAATCGCTCTGTATGGTACCCCTCAGAGGTACTCTCTGTCATCTGCTGTGCCTGACAGCAGGAAAAGCTTAGAGGTAAGTACCCAAGAGCAAAGTTGAAAAATTACAGCTTGGAGATATCAGCATTGATGATACCATACTATGAGACACTGAGATGCAACAAATTGTATGTGAAAGATGGAACTGAATGGGGCTGGATATAAGGAGGCAGTGAAATGAGGAGCACATTTTGCTCTCTGCAGGGATGGGTCAAGACCACACGAGAGAAAGAGAAGCAAGCAAGCCCTGCCAGCGAGGCCACTTACTGCACTTTGCGATACAGGAAGACTGACCTTAGCTTGGTGAGATCCCTTCGGTTCTGGAGTGGGTGCTTACAAGTTGTCATATTATCTGCTGTGGCCAGTGCTTCTCTTTCTACGAAGAGAAGAAGCCAATGGAGCCATGCAATTGTAGATGATTCCAACAAAATTACCCTGACCTAGTCCAGTGCCTTTTCTGCCTCCTCCTTCATTTCTGTGCTGGGGCAATATATGCTTCTTCTGTGACAAAGCCAGAAGCAGGGGTTGCCCCAGGGGTAGGCTGAAACCCCATTCGATTTGGAAGCAATAGCGAATACAAAATCCACACCAATTCACAAATGCTAACACAAGACCTACGTTTCCACTACCTTCTTGGCATACATGCATCAGGTTTGGCCCAGAAAACCACACATTCATTTTACAACAAGGTCTCTTTCTTCCCTACACTGACAGCCTCTCCACTTCCATTCTTAATCGGCAGAGGTACAGTGTCCTTCCTCCAGACATGCCAACAGGGTCTTCCCTTTTGGCCACCTACACTGCCTCCATGAAGTATATCTCTGGATCACTCAGCCTTGACCATCAACACTTCATCAGTCCTGACAGCCAGAGGTTTAACTCCAGAGGAGCAGGAGGAAGGTCTCCTAAGCCGCCATGGAGGCCAATCTCAGCAGAAGGTCATCAAAATAGGAGACAGGGTATCCTCATAAGGCATAGACTTCAAGCTATAACCAGTGATTAGATTTGGCAGGTTTACAGTGTCATGCCATGTTTGTACGTCTCTCAAGCAGGGTCCCTTTTATAAAAGCATATGACCGGGTATCACTGAGGTTCTTGCCTCTTCCTGGGCTCCCTGTTAAGCCCAGTTTGAAGGTTCTGACCTCTTTCTTAAGCCCATCTTGGTCCGGACCTTAGGTTCCAGACAGACTGCCTCTCCTGGTGCAAGCACAATTTGCCCACCTGGAGATCCTTCAGGGCAGCAACCAAGAGCCTGAACTTCATGAGAACAGCACCAAGGTCAGTACCTAGAACCTTTGATACCATAGACCTGCTTGCTTCCTCTCCAGCTCAGCCCTTCCTCAGGAGATCCTCCCATGGAGTCCTGTAGGCAGATACATGCCCTACTCCCATAGAAACAAATATAAATCAACAGGTAAATAAAGCAAACAAATTATTTGCATTACTCAAGCTATCTCTTCCAGGTGAGGAGGGAGAAGAAGAAAAGAAGAACAAACCCACACCTTTTCTGTCATTTCTAGATTAATTCATGCGAGGCATGTGAATACTAGTTTAAAAGTTATTGGTTCTATGTAGAGAAAAGAGACGGAATTACTTCAGCAGGTAATTCCACTTTCTTCTGTGCCTCAGTTTCCTCACATACAAAGGGAGCAATAACAAGAGTGCTCCAGGCTTGATTTGTTAAGGATCTAAACTGACATCTTCTGACGTCAGTGAAAAGTGTAGTACTAGTTTCAGTGACAACACATTTGGCCCATTTTTGCCCAATTATTTTGCAACCCATTGTTGACAGGTACAAGTACATAGTAGTGTGACTCATACGTTACACAAAAAGCCTGTCTTACAAGCATGTTTCTGGGCACATGGTGAAAGCTGAAGCAGAAAGTGTAAAATGGAGACTACCTCTGAAACCTCGCTTTGACTCCTTTATGTATATGCCTTATAATAGTCTTTATTGTATCTTTTTTTTTCCTTGCAGGTCTCCCTCACCCCAGCTACTACAAAGGATAGACAGAGCTCTCTGAGTAGGTAGTGATTCAGTATTTTCCCGTTATCAGGGAATGGCGAAGTGCCTTATTTTTTGACATACATCATTCAAACCGATCATTGAACGCACAATGCTAATTTCCTCATGGTCTTTTTCTGTGGTGATATTTTGCCACAATATCTCAGTGCTATACGAGCCTTAATGGATGTTCTCCCAGGGAGGAAGGTGGGGTTGTTATCTCTATTTTACAGACAGTGAAATCAGACACAAAGAGGCTAAGGTCAAAATGGCCAGAGCACCCACTAATTTTGGAGCTCCAATTCGCAATCCCTTGGATTAGCATTTCCCCAGCTCTGTGCGTGTTGAGAGCAGCACTCCATACAATATCAGCTCTGCACTTCTGCAGGTCGGGCCCCAGGTGTCTCAGAATGAGAAACCAGAAAATGAGAACACACCAATTAGTGGCCACCCATGGAAAACCTCATTTATACAGCTTTTTCATCTCACATAGGAACTCATGGCAAGAGGCAGGAAAAAGCCTAGTTCTTCAGGGCACTATTCAATGGCCAGAACACGAGACCATTCTTCTGCTTTTGAACAGCCCCCTGCCCAATTCAATACATAACCTTCATCACTGGATGTAAATGAAACAGGAGACCTTAGAAAACACCTTTGTTTATGGCAAAACTCATTCGGTTCCTAAGTATATTCCACTCTGTGCACTGAATGAAAGATGGATCCTATTGAAAAAAAAAAAAATCCAGTATTTGATCTTATAATTAACGACCACATCATTATGTCTATATGTGAGAGAAGACAAATTAAAGATGGATAGGCAACCCTTTTAATTAATTCTCTGTGTTCTAACTGTTTGACTTTGAAAACTCAATGTGTGCTTAACAAAAGTGTTTAATCTCTTATTTTTAAAATGTAAACAAAAAAGGAAGAAAACAGGAAATTTCAGCATTTGAAATCATAATGGCATTCTCTTTCCTTATAAAGGCACAACTATTGCTTATTAATGGTTGCAAAACTCTTTACACTTTCAAAGCTTTACTCTTCTAATCTCAACCGATACAGTGAATTAACAAATTAAAAAAACACAGAGGACCCCTACCAAGAAAATTCTTATCCAAACAGTGAAAACTCAGCAAAATGTGATGTAGTTGAGAAGACTGTCTGTGACTATTACAATTTATCTCATTCCCCAAATGTTGGGTAATCCTGACTATAGGCAGGGTGTCTCGTTCCCCTCTTGTGTTGTGTAAAGGCTTTGGAACAACTGAAGAAAGGATGTCTTCCTGAGTGTTGTATGGACTCAGCACGTGATAATGGAAGATACCACAGGTTAGCTTTAGTTCTTCTATATTCTCATGAAGTAGAAGAGCTAATGGAAGAAGAGTTAATGGAAGAATTAAATGAGCATGAGGACAGAGACAGAGAGAGCACAGAAGTAAATATAGCTTTATAGCCTACTGGTTAAGCACTCTTCTGCAAGAGGACAGATTGCATCCAGTTCCTGCTTCAGTGAGTATTTGATACTAATCATACAAAATAGTGTTGACAGAGCACAAGAGATCATTTAGTCCATCTTCCGGTCCAGAAGTACCTCCTACAGCCCTTCAGTGATTGGAGTAGCCATAGCTTTCTCAGACAATCAATTCCAGTGGATCACAATCCTTTTGGACTCTTCCTAAAGTCTAGTCTGAATCACTTTGATGGCCTATTAAAGACCATTACTCCTTGTTTTATCCACCCTGGACAGGAAGAACAGATTATTCCCATTTTCTTGCACTCACCACACTAGCATTCTGGTCCCTCTCAGCCTTATTCCTTTTAAGTTAAACAACCCTAATTATTTCAGTCTTTCCTCATAGATTGTATTTCCCTTGACCTCCAGCAATTCTCACTGCACTCTCTCTCACTGGGCCACACTTTCTTAGAGGGCAGTACAAGACTAAGGCATGACATTTCAGCTGAGGCTTACATGTTCTGATCAGAGCTGAAGACTTTTTAGATGCGTCTTACAGCCTATACTCCCATTTGCACAACCTGGTAAGAATGTGTCTTCCTTTTTGACAATAGAACGACATTCTGGACTAACACTGAACTTGTGGTCCTCTAGAGACCCTGTCTCCTCTCCCGAAGGATAGCTGGCTGGCCTGTTGGCTCCCATGGACAGCTGGCTCCAATTTATTAATCATTCCCATGGAGAGCACTTTACATTCACTCTGATGCTGTTCAAACCAAGTCCTTGGTTTGACAAGCTTGTCTTGAATTCCAGTAATTTCCACCAGCCTATACCCGATTTATGCCATCTGCAGATTTAAAAAATACTTCCTCTAGACAGTCGTCCAGGTTGAAATTAAAATATAAAGTACAATGTATTTAACGAAAACGTGAAGCGCTAACAGGCCACAGCTCAAGCTTGCGGCAACACGCTCGATAGTCTTCTGTTTCAACAGGAAATCAGTGAGAATTGCTCATTGAGTAGAATTATCTATAACAGTTCTGCATCCATGCTGTAATGTTTTCCTTTGGACCACGTTTCTTTGCTTCCCTTATGATAAAAGCCTGTGAAATAATGTCAAAATCCTTACAAAGGACAAGGCATGACAACTACTTCCCTTGTATCCGAACGGCTTGTTATAGAAGAAAGCTAAATTAGTTTGACATGATCTATTCTTGACAGATCTGTGCTGGCTCCTAATCATCTCCTTTATTTGACTATTTCCACCTTTTTTTTTTTCCAGGAATGAAGTTAAATTGAGTAGTCTGTAATTTCTTATCTTCTCCTCATTCTTTTTCAGCCTTCTGACACCTCATCCAGCCCTCATGAATCTTCAAAGCATTCAAAGCTCGTGGTTCAGAGAATGCTACCATCAGCTTTGTAAATAAGCTAGAATGATTTGAAACAACCATCTCACATCAGTACATCCTGACTTGTTCTGCCCTTTTCCTAGATCCTGATCTTCCTCCTTTGTGGCTGCTGTTAATTATTTTAGCCATCAACTTGCAGTTGACCATATTACTGGAGACATGCAAAATGAGCATAAAACGCTTTGGCCTTATTGACAACGTACGGCGTAAAGCTTTAACCAAAGCTCTTCCATCACCTCCATGAGCATCATAAACACTAAGGTAGAGAGTCAGGATGATAATCTTTCACTCTCTTGCTCTGGCCCCATTAATATTTTACTTGTCTGTGCAAAATAGATCAGCTTCTTTAGGGAAAACTGGTCCCAGTATATTTGGTAGCCTAATAGCACATTCTTCTGGGGAGATGGGTACAGATCTACTCAGGCAGAGATGGTATATTCACCACATCTCTGGGTAAATAATCAAAGTGCTTCTGCATAAAAGGAAGGTAGTACATTCCCTTCCTCTTGGATGCATTCTGTGTGGACACTTGACCTGTGTGCTCTGACAAACTTACCTGTTTTGGCTGTGCAGGGAAAGCCACTGGAAGAATACTTGGTTTGTAGATCCCACAGTAGTTTAGCTGTTAAGTAGCTATTGAGCTGATTACTGCTTATAAAACTAAGGATCATCTAGGTATGGCAGTAAGCAGCCTTTAAACGTTTAGGGGACTTTACAGGTTTAAGTGTAATTATCTTAGGACTTTAGGCACCTCCACAGTTAAAAGGAAGGAAGCTCTGAAGTTCTACAGCCTATGACAGACACCTCTAAGAAGGCAGTTCAACTTACAACAATCTCTTATTTCTCAGTTCAGGACAATGGTAAAATACCGTGATACATTTCAGACTCCTCTTATCAGCCACACCCTAATTAAAAAGTAATTAAATTCTACAAGATAAGGCATTGTCTTATGCTACCTCTTCCTGAATTGTGGAGTCACAGGACTCAAAGGAAGAAAACAAAGACCATAAAAAAGAATTAACTGAATTTTAAAGGAAGATTTGCTAAAAGTTCCTGTAAGCCATTAGGGCTCATTTTTCACTAATTTGTCGATTGTTTTTTCTTCCAGAGAGTCTTGTACACTGGCATCATAATAGAGAGTTCTTTTTGCTGCATATCTAGTTCTACCATACAAAAGAGAGCTTCAGGTATTGATTCACATATTAACTTCACTAACTATCCTCTGGAAGTTGCCCAACTTCCGTTGACTTCATGGAGGTTTCAGTTAGCTTCACTTCTTCCAGTTATCTTGGGGGGAGAAATTCCTTAGGATTTAATTTGTTCTATCTGGTATTCTGACTAGAATTTAGGATACAAGGGAAAGGCCATTGGCCAGATCCTGTGCCTTGGGCGATACTCGTTGCATCCTTATCATGCTTTTGACTGCAATTTTAATGGTCAACATTAAACATCAATTTTTGTTGCGGTTGTCTGTCCTCTGTAGGGCTTGAAGTTCCGCTGGGTCTTCCACTAGAAATGCAAACAGCAGGAAGGGTTAAAACCACTGTTTTTCATCTTTTATCAGGCAAAGTCTCCATTCTGACAGATTCCAACTCAGCCTGTGCAATCCAGGTCTTTGCAAGCTGTCAGTCTGACTACTCCAACGTAACAAGCTAAGAATTAAAATCTTGACCCTAAGAACGGTGTCCCCGGCTCTGAGGAACGCAAGCACCAATTCAGTGCAGCTCTCGAATCTAGAGTGAAGTGTCCCTGCTGAGGATAAGCTTTTGGTTAAGTTTCTAAAAGCCCCTTTGCCTTAGTTCCCCATCGTTCCAGTTCCCCATTGTTGCAGTCCTGCCTCCCAGCCACACCACACTTCTTGGACACAGTTGAGCAGGTGATGCTCTCATATTTTCTCAGTAGGTGATTTCTAGCAATGGACTTGACTCTTACATGAAACTAAATGGCTGTAAATTTTACTGTCAGCAAATCAGCAAGTGATACTTTTTTTTTTATGTCTATCCAGTCTATCCACACAAACCTAGATGATTTTTGTCAAATCCACCACTGAGCACCTTACTCTTAAAGCTGTGGGCAGACAGAAGAAGGAACACAAGGAGAGCAATGGTCAGTTCAAAACCATTGTAGTTTACATCCTGCTGGTTTCAATTTGAACTAATATAAATGACTGGTATCTTGTGCAAAAAAGCAAAGCATAGTTCCATGCTGCCCCAACCTGCCCACCCTTGAGTACGTCACATTGCAGATTTATAAGGTCATTGGATACTACTAATAAAATAAATAGATTAGACTCAATTCAATAGTCTGATGACCTGCATGCCAATTGATAATGGTCTTAACAATTATAAGAGTAATTGAAACTGTAAATTATTCTGGACATCACCAATCATTAGAAATCATCCCAATTCATAAAAAACCTGAAGTTCCTGAGATCACAGTTTCACTCCTAGGCAATTATGAGAAGAGTGGAATAAAACTAGCTTCAGAGCTAGGTTCAGATCCAAATACACTCCCTTGCACCCCTAAATTTTAGAGGCATTCAAACCAAGTGAGTAGGATTCTTTTAGAGTCTATTAGATTTACTAATTACCAGCCCTTACAGAAAGGTGTCTCCTACAGAGAGAATGTTTAAATATTGTGAGATATCCCAGCTTTCTATAAATAGAGATATACTGTGATTATGCCTGGAACTAATTCAAAAAACTTCAGAAGTAAGATGAGTAATGAAGGGGACTGACATTTTTTGGTTATAATTTAAAAGAATATAAGTACACCCTGGCTTCACTTTTGAGGCATCAAAGCTAACCTGCTCTGGTGGGAGGAAGGCAGGCTCAGGATATCCTCCCTTGGGCCAAGAGGACAGCTGGAGCTCAACCTGCCAGCCAACAGTGGCATTAGTAGCCAAGGGACAAGGCCAGAAATATGAACCCTCAGGAAAGCAGGAATGGTGATACTAGTTTGTACTGCATGCATTGCTCCTATGGCAGCCATACCCCTCCCCAGCTGCCTGCAGGGGATGGGCAACCTTTTACCTACACCAACAGCAATAAGACAGGTGAAGATGCACCACTAGTCTGTCTATAGGTGCTCATTTGCAGTAGCTGCAACAGCTGCCCTAGTGGAGGAGAACTGAGGAAGCTGCAAAAGCAACTGGAATCACAAAGGAAGAACCCATGTAGTTTTCCCTCCTACCAGCTTCCCTTCTGATACCAGTGCCACTAAGGGTGAAGGGAATAAGACCCTGGTGGTAATGGCTAGTGCTGCCCGCAGGAGTCCCCAAGAAGCAGAGCCTAATGGAGGGCTGGTACCCAGCTGGAGGAGAGAAGAAGCAGCAGGAGGACTGCATGGTCAAGAGAGCAGGAGGAAGGTGAGGAGCAGAACAGATGGGGAGAGGAGACAAAACAAATAGCAGGTGGAGACGGCAGGATCAGTGTAACTCCAAAAGCACAAATTCCTTTTGTTATCTTAAAACCAAATCACTATTTTTATTACACTATGCCTCCACCTCTTACACATGCTGTAAGTTGCTACAGGCTGGATCGTTATGCTGGTAGGGGAGGAGTTAGCACACTGGTGAACAGCAGGGAGAAAACTAAGTTGTAGCCCTACTCACAGGCTCTGCCTCATGGTAATAAAGCCTGGGTCTGGGAAGAAAATCAATAGTTTGTGTTAAAGGAACTCAAGTGGCTAATAAACATCCCAGCACTGCAGGAGTGACTGAGGATGGATAAAGTGATGCTTTGCCTGTCTAAAGCACCTCTCACCTGAGGGCATCTGAATCCTTTTTTTCCCTACACACTAATTATTTAGTTTCCAAATTAAAGAAGAATCTTGCAGAGACGGCCATGACAGGCAGAGAAACTGTGCTTAGATTGAGACAGAAAGCAGGTTAATAGCACTGCTAGGAAGAGAAACCAGCTCTTCTGAAACCAATTCCTGTATACTACCTACTGGCCTGTGGTGCTTGCAACCATGAAAAGCCATGGAGTTTTACACACACACTCAGCAGGTGACAGAGAGAGCCCTAAGGAAATATAAACACCTTCTCCACATGAGGCCGTCAGAGCTCTGAGATTACATGTCACCTCCTGGAGTGCTCAGGAGGATTTTGGAATTATAGATTAAATGAATGTGGATGGATTCCAGATTTAGACTTTGGACTTCACACGTTGAAAGGTGTTTCACCTGGATACGTGCTCTGGTATTCCCACAGTGAGGTACTCTGATATTTCCATCAGCAAGGCATGTGCACATGGGCCTTTCTGGATGACCAACCTCCTCTTACCAGCCCAGCATTCCCTGGTGTGGAGCTACTAGGCTATGGTTGTTGGCTTACAGCTGGACACTGGGCCTTCAAAACTCAGATGCAGCCAGGTATGGACTGCTGTCAAATCTGTCCCTGAGACTTGTCAGAGTCACAGCAAACAGGGGAATCACATAGTGATTTCTAAAGGGCACCAACACAGAGAGCTGCCATCAAAAGGTTTTCCATCCTCAGGTGTCTTTAGCCTGGAACTGTCATCAGAGCTATTGTTCATTCTCAAATCCAGATAAAGTCCTCCCTGTGTAGGGAGGAAGTCTAAAGCACCAGAAGAGACAAGAGTCATTTGTGTGCAGGAGGAGGAGAAAACAGAAGAGTTGTAGAGAGGGAAGGATGCATGGGCCAGCAACGCATGGACTGAGAAAACGGTAGTCAGTGGTGCACCACCAGCCTACTGGGAGCATGCAGAGGTCTCAGGTTATATATACTTAGTGCTTTTGCTTTATACTATCTCAGCCAAAAGCAGAGGCAATCTACAGGCTATGGCTGCTGTTTCACTTGTTAACACGCCGATCCCTCAGCATATACATGCCTGCTTGGGACAGACTAGGCAGAGCCCATTTATGCCTCATGTTATGAATCATAGAATGATAGAATGGTTTGGGTTGGAAGGGACCTCAAAGATCATCTAGTTCCCCCTGACATGGGCAAGGACGCGTTTCACTAACTAGATCAGGTTGCTCAAAGCCTCATCCAACCTGGCCTTGAACACTTCCAGGGATGGGACAGCCACAACTCCTCTGGGAAACCCGTTACAGTGCCTCACCACCCTCATTGTAAAAAATTTCTTCCTTAGATCTAATCTAAATCTCCCCTCTTTCAGTTTAAAGCCATTTCCCCTTGTCCTATCACTACATGCCCTTGTAAAAAGTCCCTCTCCAGCTTTACTGTAGGCCTGCTTTAGGTACTGGAAGACTGCTATAAGATCTCTCCCTCTGCATGTGGTGAAGACGAGAGTCACTGAGGGGAGTATATGCCTCAGCACGAGGCCAGCAAACCCAAGCAAGTATACATGTTCTTGGTTTATGTCACACAAGACTACCAGCTTGCTTTTGTCTTGCAATGGGTAAAGGGCCCAGTTCATCTTCCCACTAGAAGGCCTTGCAATTTGGCAGCTGCCAGCAGTGGGAAATTCCTGCTCTCTGGGAAATGGTGAGAGGGAAATATACTGTTTGTGCAGGGTGGCTACTAGATCCTGGAATGGCATCACAGAATCCATGACAGCTGGCCTGAAATGAGAGCGCACTTGAGGTGAAACTTCTTTGCACTTTCTCCTCCTAGTCAGTCAAAACCATATGACTGGAAGAGGGGTCCCTCTCATCCCTCATCCTCAAGTGATGCCCACCCTCTCAACATGGTATGAGCAGAGTCTGGAGCTACAGCCCATTTTTTTTATCCTGAGGCAGCAGCAGCTCCAAGATCATTCAGACACCCTCAGCATCAGCCCAGGACAGCCCTCAGACAACACATGTGGGCTCCTCGGGCTGCACACGCATACTCAGCCTGGCGCAGCCAGATACAAGACTCAACGCAGCCCTCTCAGCAGGGATGGCTCTACATACTGGTGGATTCTGCCTGACGCTTTTTTGCTGGGACTCTTATTCAGGAGCAAGAGGTGATAGGCAATTTGAATCAAGAGACTGGTTTCTTTCCCTCTAAGCATTACCACTGTCCTCCCCCTGGAAGCTCTGTCTGCAATTAGTTTCCTAGGAGGGGTCTTGTCTGTGCCATTAAGAACAGTTACATTATGCGATCTAGGAGAAATCAATGTCTCTAATAGTCAGCAAAGGCATCAGAGGAGGACAGGGTGATGGGAGGGGTGTTTCTCTGGAGACACCCTTCTCGGGAGAAATCCCAAGGGTATCACCTCAGGAAGAGAAATAGTAAAGACCTGGAGTAATTAAACTTCCATGCAGCAATCGTTTACTGGAAGAAGCCCAGAAATGGCTCAGTGTCTGTCGGGAAGGCAGAGGCAGTGGCTAGACCCTCCCCAGGTGCAGATGAAGTGCCTCTGCTATGAAGTCAATGATCTGTGGTGATTTACACCACACTGGTGAGTAGAGGAAGGAGGGGCGTGGATGGACACTTTTCCTTTAAAATATCCCTTTTCCTCTCTCCACGTTGGCGTTTAAAGGCAAGACTGCGCCTTGCAAGTTTTGAAGCATCTGGATTGTGCGGCATAATTAAGTTATTCTAAACGAGGCCCGAGACATTTGAATATCCTGAGGCATGAAAACCTTAACTCTGTGTGCATCTTCCTCTCTCTCCTTTTTCTCCATTTCTTCCTTCCTGCACACCTCTGCAGTTCCTGGAACGACAAGACACCTCACCGGCTGGCTGTAATTGCTAGAACAGTTCCCTAATGTTTTCTCCTTCTCCAATTGCATTAAACCACATCTTTAGAGGTACAGCCCTGTTTATTCATGCTGCTCGTGTGGAAGGGGAAAGAAATGCAGACTGCCTCTTCCCCCCTCCCTCCTTTGATTCGCTGGGTGTGGCAGGTTTAAACCTTTGCAGCTGCTGGCTCTCCAGCGCTAGGGTGAGGCAGAGAGGACGGAATGAGAGGGAAGCCATCGGGTACGGCTGGTGATGAATGAGATTCATCTCACCCACAAGTGGGAAACCTGCTCGCGGGTTATTGTTTAATCACTCATGCAATCCAATACTGAGCACATACCCCCATAATGTCCATCTGTTCTAGTATGCGGCGCATGCAACACTTGCATTTCCAGCCACCTATCTAAGTATCCAGCTCTGCATATTACTGACGGCATCTCTTGCTGGCAGTAAAGGTTAAGTCCAATTTTTCCAAAATGGCTTGACCCCGCCTTTTGGTTATGCCACCTTTTAGCTGAATATTTTGTGGGCACAGATTCTGAGCTGCAATCAACCATAGGCAGAAATGACACCACCAAGCTATCTACATCTCTCATGGGCGGGCACAGTCAGTCAGATACTTTGCTCTTCACATTGGCATCGCACCCACAAGAAAGAATAATCTGCAAGGTACAAGTGTCTTCGAGGGGTGAGAGGACAGACCTATACAGGCACACCTAAGCACAAATGTGAAGAGATTTCTTTCACGCCCAAGTCCATAATTTCAACATTTCGGTCTTTAGCTGCCAGAAAGGCGGGACACCAGGGGCTTCCCTGAAAAATAATTCGAGGAGAGTTGTCTTTATTTTGGGAAGGAAACTCCTGCCTGTGCTGAAGGACCCATTCCATCTTTTTCTGTCTGTGAAAGGTCGGGGGGGGGGGGGGGGGGCGGCGCCGAGGAAGAGCACAAGCTGAAAGCTTTGCCGAGCGAACTGCTATATTGCCAGTTTGGCAATTGTGGTGTGTATTCAGGTATAGGAGCAGGAGTTGGGCTCGGAGCCCAGGAACATCCACCAAATGTGCACAGGCAGGCACGTTCAAGTTGTATGGCTGCATAAGGATCAGAAAGCATGTGCAAACGAGTGCATGTGTGCCTGTGCATACATGTGTAGTACAGATGAGAGAGACCAGAGAGTGGAGATGTGTGCCGCACATGCATGCGCAAAGGGGTGTGTACCATGCGGTGGATTAATGTACAGAGTGGGGAGAAAGGACTATGTGCTATCAAGACACCTGCATGCTGTGCATTTCTAAGTATATCAGAACAGAAAACGACAGGAGTAAACCCATAGAGATGTAAAGATCAGATACATCAGAATATTTTTCAGAAGCTTGAATGCCCAACCTGTGATGGTATGGACAAAATGATCCCCCTCCCCCAATAGCTCTATTCTGTCTCCGAAGAATCCCAGAACTACCTGCTTCATGTTAAAATTTGCTGTGCACCTCCACCCACCACTCTGCCACTCTACCTCCCTGTCTGCCTTCCCTCTCCTCCTCTGCTCCTTTCATTCCATATTTGCCAGCTGAACGTGCTCTGCTGGCTGTGTGCAGCGTGTTCCCCCCTCCAGCCATCACCACCTCCCTCCAGATTCTAGTGAATGTATCATTAATTGCAAAGCATTTAAAAAACCTGCATGGGGAAAAACACAGGATGACGCAGGGTCTCTTTCTATCCTGTTCACCTGCCCCTCCCCATTATTCTACAAAATCACTCCTTCGTTCGATAAGACACACATCTCCATTCAGAAACACACCCTAATCTGGATTTTCTTTCAACACTGTGCTGTTCTACCGTAACTGGCGTTACTCACATCAGTGTGTCAGGCTATTGGTCCAGAATACTGCAGTGCTATATTATAAGAGGTATATAACTACATACGCATCTATAAAGAAAGTAACCAGTATGGTGCCGCACCTAAGACTAAGTTCCGTACTCAGAACAAGGACCAAAGCTCTTTGTTGCTACTTAAAAATCTGTAATTTGAGGAAGTTTCCAAAATGCCTTACAAAGACATCTGGGGCTGGTTCCTTCCTCAAAGTTCCAACTGAATAAATCCAGCATCCTCCCAAGGAAGTCCAAGAGGTTCAGCCAAAATAGGCTCTCTTAATCAGGAGCAGATTGGCTTTCACATGAAATAAAAAGGGGAAGGGTGAGGGGGGAATAACCAAAGTAGCTTTTTTCCAATTTCATTATCATTTTGCACATAAAAAAATCTGGCACTGAAAACTAGCCACCACCCAAACCTTCTTATCATTCTGATTCCTTGACAGGAAAAGCCAGGTGGTACCAGTAAGGAGAATGAACTGGTTTCCAACAGGTTCACACTGTGAGCTTCTCTTATCCCACCCGAGTTCGGAGCTAACAGAGGCGTGGTCCTCTGTCTCTTTACCAGCTGGTGCACAGTTGTCTGACTGGTTGTACTATGAAAGGTATTGCAAAGAGGGTGACTCTCCCCCTTCCCTAGCTAATGCTTTTGTTATTAATTAATTGCATTTTTCACTATAGCATAGGTTGAAAAAAGAAAAAAGCTTCAGGTTAATTCTTGCTTAGGTGATTGTAACACAAAAAAAATGAATGCACCTGTCTTCCAAGCCACCTTGCAGCACATGCACATAAAGCATCTCCCATTCATCGGAGCCAGGAGCAATAGAGAGTGTTCTGACCAGAGATCAAGGCTCACTGGGCATCCTTTCTTTTTTCGTGTAAGATGAAGAATTGGTTCCTTTATCTCCAAGGTAGAACCAGATCTCATCACATTTCCTGCCAGCCGCACACCCCACACCTCTGCACCGCCCCCCCCCCCCCCCCCCCCCCCCCCAATCCACACCCTCAGAACCACAGACAGAAAATACGAGGCATTACATCTGTCTGCTATTAAAAAATAATGAGAAGAATAGAGGGGAGATTCTGGTAGCTCCCCAAATGTGGATGTAGGCCACCCCCCTTCCCCACATCACCAGCTCCAGAAAGGGAAAACAGTCATGTTGAAGGGTGTGAAAAGAGCCTTCAGTCGCAAGATGCTAAAGAATCATGAAAGAGACGGCTGGTGAAAGCAGCTAAAATTTCCTCCCCTCTGCCCCAGCCCCTACCCCAGCCCCTGACACGCTCAGGAAGACACGCACCCCGCAGACACCCGGAAGCCTGGGAGGTCATTCCTAACGGAAAGAAATAGAAAAAATCGTCAGCTCTACCTGTTTCGTTCTTCTCATACAGCACAGCATGATCGTATTGTCCCCTTCCTTCCTTCTTCTTCCGTCCTTCTCCTCTCTCCTTTTCCTCTTCTCTCTCTTATCTCTCCCCCCCACCCTCTCCACTCCCTCCCTCCCTCCCTCTCTCTCTCGCGCTCTCTCTCTCCCTCTCTCACACACAAACACTCACACACACACCCGCACACACCAGGGCAGTTAGCAGCAACTGGAAGGTCCACAGCTCTCTCTCATCACACATGCACACGCTGCCTCTCCCTCCCTGCCCTCCCCAGAATTGTTCACCAGCTCTCCCTGACTCGCCACCTCCCCACCCCACCCCCACCCCAGCAGCCACCCCTCCATCGCCACCCCCCCACCCCCTCCCCCGAGTCCCTTTGCCAGCCTCATGAATAATTAAAATCTTCAATCTGGACCCAATTACCCAACGACTTTCCCACTGTACAGAGGGGACACTGCAGCCTGCGGAGGGGGTGGAGGGGTGGGGTGTGTTCAAGGAGGGGGCCCGGGCGGGTGGGGAGCCCCCAGCCCCGCTCCCACCAGAACAGCCGAAGCCCCCGGCCACGGCCGGGAGTGAGATTTAAGCGTGAAGGCGGCGTGTGGTGGGGTGGGCACGGAGGGGAGAAGAGGGAACGGGGTATTGCCATGGCAGGGGTGTGTGCCAGGCACAGGTTATGTACTGTAGGTGGGAGCTGGGAGCTAAATGGGAATGGGAAAAGATGTTAAAATGGCTGTTAAAAATCCCCCTTCCCCTCAGCAGCACACTCACAAACATATATGTATGTGCTGCCTTCCTCATATGTGCAGGCAGAAACCCTGTGTGGTGACGTCCTGCAGCACTCAACAGGACAACTTTCTCCCTTCTTCCCTCAGTCCATCCTATACATTTTCCATAGGCACAGAAAATGATGCTGCTGCAACCGATTTTTTTCTTAGAACAGGTTCAAAACCTACAGAAATTGTCTCTTTCCCTTCTGTATAGGTCTCGATTCAGCCTATTCTCTAAGTAATTTCTACATCTATTGACCTCTGCCTGCAAATTGCTGTACACTATTAGGAGTAAGATGTACGACCACACCACCCCCCATGCACATGTGGGAACAAAAATGTATGGGTTTGCATGCATAGGAGATCACAGCGATGTGTGAGCCCATGCAACATTAATGCGCATGCACATCCCCCCCAAGCACACGTCTTGAAAGTTGTAACACCCTGTTTTCTCAGAATATGTACAAGCAGGAATACCTGTATCTGTCATTGTGAAAAAAATATTCCAGACAACAGTTGAACCGAAGTTTGACAATGTTGAGCACATTAAAAATATAAAAAGACGGCTGAATTTTTAGGATTTCATCTACCAAAATTCAGATTTAGCTTATTTTATTCACTGTCTGGAAGGCACTCAGATGCTGTTCTCTTTTTTAACACTAATGTCACTCCATCAACTTCTCTGCCACACCATGGAGTTACTTCTAATTTATTTTTAATATAAAACTACCTGCAAAAGAGAAAAAAAATTATCTTGATAATTATTAAGGCCTTTGCTCTTTAAATATATCTAAACGCATTTAGATCTAAACACAAATATTCACACACGCGGGCGCACTTATAGAAATAAATGCAAACATATATAGATACAGTTTCTGGAAATACCCCTCAGCGCAGACTCCTACATAATCATATTCAGTTGCTATGACATCACTGCAGTTCCCAGTACCCCGTATTTTTCAAGGAAACTAAACAGCGTTTCAAAGAGAATCTATTTAGCTTCTACATCTGTATGGAATTTAAAGGAAGTGCCTTTTAGGGTCAAGCAGGTATCAGCGTTAGTCCTGGTTTTATACTCTAGAAAAGGGAAATAATGCTATGATAATGACATTCCGAGAAGACACTAAACTGGGAAGAGTTGCAAACATCAGCTGACACAGAAGTAGACGAAAGGATTAAATAACTAAAATCAGATTCAGCTTCAGAAAATACATGCAGAGAAGAAGAAGGCAAACTGTGCAATCATAAAAGAAGACGGGTAAGAAGTGGAGCAACGAAAAGCAATGGGCATCAAATTCAAGGAAGGGGAGATATACCACCGCTGGCAACACCATGCCAAGGTGCTGAGGAGCAGTGTCATGGCATTTTGGAATATGTCTACAGGACTTCAGAGCCTCTGCCCTGGACCCAGGAGTTGCTGGGGGCTCATCTCCACGATGAAGTTAGTGTTTCATGAGCTTGCGGGCACTTGCTAACCCACACGACGGCTCCCGGTGCCCTTGGGAGGGTGGAACTCCTCTGGTCAAGCATTCGTGTCCCCATTTGAGAGCATCACCCTGGGCTCCCTTTCGTGACAATGAAGAGAAATGGGAACTTTGAGAGTGCAATTTCAGATCATCCTAAAGCAGGAGCCTAAACTAGGTCAGACTGATTACGCTTCAGAAGTGTTTCAGAAGCTTGTTTTCTTCCCACTGACAAGGCCTTTTTAGGGAGCCTCCCTGCTGCAGGGAACCTTGCCGAGGAAAGCCTTCCCAGCCCCCACCTTTCTCAGACACCCACCCAGAGGGGGAGCAGACTGGCAGCAGAAGGTCCGCGTCGGTGCAGCCAGCTAAGGTCACGCCACTTTCCTGTGCACACTGGGGCAGCTGCTCACCACCTTCAGTCACAGCCAAAGGCAGAGCCACCTCTCTTTGTGCCCAGCCCAATGGGCAGTCTATGTCCCAGCTTATTGCAAACCACTTTTGACACACAGACAAAAACCCCTTAATACATTCCCCATGCATGTAGAGTTAGCAGTGAGCGGCCAGTCCACTGTAGAGTCACATTTGAGTTTCCTCTGAATTAATCTTAAGTAGAAGAGCCATAAGCTGAGACCTAAATTTTCAGGGCATGTCAGCTCCTAACACTGTTTTCTTTCAAATCAGGACCCTTTAAGTATATTTAAAAGTTGGATTTTAAATTCTTTAGCCAATTATATGGTTCTGAAAATCATCTCCCAGCATCCCTTGCCTTGCCATTTTGGCTATGTCATCACTTCAACCTGTAAGGTAAATTATCTGGTAACACAGAAGGAAAAAGGGCAAGTCCTCAGCAATGAGGCCAAGGGAATGAGAGGCAATTAAAGGCACAAACTTCAGCCAGGATATTAATGAACATCAGAAGCAAAACTCAAGAGAAGGAGAGGAGGTCCATTTCCTCTCCATTTCTTGAAGTCACCAAGTCAAGATGGGATGCTTTCATCCAAATGACACTTTTGCCTCTCCACTGCACTGCCAATGCCGGCTCATTCAGCGTTCCTTCAGAGTTTCTGGATAGCACCGCATCTCACAGTGCAGACATGCCCTGAAAGGCCCCTCTGACCTTGGCTTTTGAATCCACAAAAACAAATGGAAGAGCAGTTCCAAAGCATAACATGAATGGGGGGGCTGGGGCAGGAGGGAGTGAACAATGACCATAGATTTTAAAAGCTTCATCTGTGAGACTTGACTAAATGACAGCTAAGGAGGTGGAGAAGGGTGATACTTACAAAAGCCATAAGCCTCAAGAAGGGGAAGGAATCATTTAGAGTGATAAATTAACCCACTGTTTGGCATAAACTGCATGTTCCTTTACTGTGAAAGAGGGTATGGTTCGTGTAAAGTAATTATTAAGATAACTCCTTTAATTCAAAGCCATGTCTTTTATTTAAAAGGGTCCAGATCATTTCAAAGTAACAAGACATATCGGTAGTTGCTACAACACAGGGTGGCTGGACTGAGAGACAATACCCAGGGCTTTTTCCTCATTCAATTCTGCTGCAAGGTTTAGCAGTGCCTGAAGTTACCCCAGGAGCTCCAGGTCTATACCGGTTGAAGGAAAAGGGTTCTTCAGTCCAGCTGCCAATTTAGGTTCAATAGTAACAGCTTAGATTCAGTTGTGGTTTGAAGAACCACTTAGTTTCAACCTGCTTCTGGGACTGTAATCAGGCTTATTCCCTGGCCAAATAAAGTTAAATAAAACCAAGAAGAAGGAAGATAGTTTGCCTGTAAGAGCTGTCCTAGTGGAAAGCATGCTAAACTGAAGAGGCGTCTCTTTGAGAGAAGTACTGTGAAAGTCCTGTTACTAGGGATATTTAAAGCCTCAGTAAAAACAGCACTGAAGTGAGTGACTTGCTTTCATTGGGAGATAGACTGGGTTTTCTCTGCATTCATATGTTCCACATATAGTGGTAGCCTCGCCTTTTGTTAGCCAACTTTCATGCCAAAGGGAAAAAAGCCAATTTTGAGAAGATTTTTTAGGATCCTCATTTGAATAGGCATTCCTGAGAATCCCACTGTTGGTCCACTTGCATTTTTAGTCTCCTCTAGCTTTGCACCTCCGGTCTCATTTGGCCTCACTTTCAGTCATCTATGGCTTAATGACACCAAATAGTGCAGTGCAACACTACAACCATACTCCTTTTCTAAATAATTTAGACATAGTCATGGATCTCCTTGGAGGACTACCCATTTTTCAGTCCAAGGGTCACTTACGTCAATTTACCTTGGATTTCAGTTAAGCCTGAATTATTAATAATAGAAAAGGAGAACCTAGTTTATTTCAACCTAAGACTGTCCATCTGCCACAGGCTGAAACAAGTGCCTTTAAATTCGTGATTATCAAAAGCCACAACGCCACTTACTCTTGCAGAGAAGGCTTCAGAAAATGCCAGTCCAGGAATGCTCTAATTCATTCAGTGCCTTTAATGGCTCTTCAGTTGCTTATCTTCCATGACACTGAACACACATGACAATAGCACCTGTTGCCATCCTGCTAGTCAAAGAGGTATGCACAGGTGCTCTGAATTTAGTCCCTGTGATTTCCATTTTTCTTCCCATGCCTGCACAGCTGGGCTCAGTACGGAAGACACCTGCCTTTACAATGGGAAACATAATAAGTGGCCTCAATAATTTCCCCATTTTCGTCATTCTTAGAAAAACTGTGTTTTCTGTAAGTTGTGTGGCATATACAAACTGGAATTTCTGGGTGGGAGCAAGGGTAGAAAGATTTTTAACATGCAGGAAGAATGGTCTGTACAACCTCCAAGTAAATGTTAATTATTACTGAGCTTCAGAATCATCAAAAATGCAAACACAACAGTTAAATTCCAGCACAGCTTAGTGCTGAGGACCGTAACTCTTCAATAAAATGAAATCTCATCTGCTTGTCTGTCAAAAAGAAAAATGTCATCACAGAAAGCAGTCAGCCTATCAGCTCTTATTCTCAGTGTAGTTGTAGTCTGCCATGGGGGAGTGTGACACTTTACAAACCAAACCAAATATGAAACCGGATGACCCAGGAAGCCCCTTCCTGCTTCTCCAGGGACCCTTCAATATGAGCTGTTGGGTATTTGCAGCAGACCCTTCCACTGCAGCACAGGCTCAGCAAAGCAAGCTCTGAATGAGAATTAGTGGCAACAGGAGCTCTGCATGGGCAAATTTACCTTGAGTCTCAGGCTGGCTCCATCATTTACTCTGAGTCCTGCAGTGCTGTGGAAAGCTGCTCTCAACATCCAGGCTGGCCACCTTACAGTGCCATGTGGGGGTATGCCTACAGGGCTCCATGCTGTGGGATGTGATGGCACTGGAATGGAGACAAACGCTAAGGTGTCAGTTCTACATGTGCGATGGGTTGATGTAAAGGGGTTCTGGTGGCAGGAGAGGGGATTTGCTCCCTGTGACTTCCCTGGTTTTGGAACTAGGTCAGACCTGGCTCTGGCCACCAGATCAGACCCCATCCCCCTCAGGGCTGAGCCAATCATCGGCGCCTTTGCGAATTACCCTATTTAAGCTGGGACAAAGGAACCGGAAAAGGTGCCTTTGCTGGGGAGTGAGGAGAGAAGGGAGGAGGGCACTGTCCCTGCTCCCCAGCTCCCGGCTCAGCGGTGGCAGCAGAGCCACCGGGAGAACTCGGGGAGAGCCCTGCTCCTGGGGTGCCCATTGGGCCCAGTTCACTCAGAGAGGACTGAGGTCTGAGAGAAATGGCCACACAGACACCAGGTCAGTGAAGATGGAACGGGACGAGGTGTGCCAGAGCTGAGTTTCCCCTGCAACTGGTGGCGAGACGGCAGCGGCCCCCTGCAGCCAGGACGGACTAGGTGGAGTAGAGACCCGCTCGCAGCCTGTGAAGAAATTCACGTTGGAGAAGAGATGCCTGAGCCTGAGGACAGTCATGAAGCATGGGACGCACGACAAGGTAGAGACACATCTAAAGTCCTTGTGATGACCCACGCCGGAGCGAGTGGCAACAGCTCCCTAAGAATCCGAGACTGTGTTAAAGCCTGCACTGGAGCAATCCAATGGGGAAGGATTGCATCCTGCATGTAGGACTCACTTGGAGAAGTCTGTGGATTTTCCTTGTGAGTAGGGGATCCACTGGATCAAGGGAAAAAGGGTGTAAGGACTCCTCTTCCTTTAAGAAAAGGAGCGGCAGTAACAACAGGGGATGAACTGACCTGCATCCCTCCATTCCCTGTTTCCCTGCACCGCTGGGGGAGAAGGTAGAGCCAGGAAGAAAAGGAAAGGGGGGGAGGTGTTGTTTTTAAGATCTGGCTTTGTTTCTTTTTATCCTCTCAAGTAACTGGTTTTGTTTGTCTTTATCCTTCTAAGTAACCATTAATAAATTGCTTTGCTTTAAGAAAGCCAAATCTGTTTTGTCTGGGACCATGGTTGGTGGGTGCTCCCTCTGTTCTTGTCTCGACCCTCAGTCCTTTTATTATATTTTTCTCCTCTCCACTTCACTGGGGAAGGAGTGAGAAAGCAGCTGTATGGAGTTTAGTTGCCGTATCGGCCTAAACCATGACAACGTGCTAACTTCAGGGCATGACTGGAGAAGAAAAGTTCATCCCAGCGCCATTTCACTCTCTTCCTGGCTTCATCAGTGATATATTACCATTTCCCTAACACTGCAGTGCTGAACGTGGGAGCTTCCAGTGATACAGTATGGTGACATGAAAGTATTATGGTGTGAGTCACAATTTCTTGAGCTTTCTTTGGACCTCCAGGCCCTGTTCCACACCTGCCCACAATGCCCTTCATTCTAGCCAGAGTAAGGATGATGATCTCTCTGCTCCAGCACTGGAAAGGTGGGTGAGCAGGGACGCATTCATCATCCTTCCTTCCTGTCCCCTCAACTGACCGGACTCTTCCTTCTCTCCAGCAAGACAGCTAAGCTGAGCAAAACCAGTCTGCATGCAGGAAGGTACATGGATTTGGAACCAGGAAATGGATGAGAGGAAAGAAAAGTGGAAGAAGACCTTCCTATGCCCTTACTTGGCACTGCAATGTCAGCTACAAGGTGAAGTTTCCAGGGATGAAGAGCACCAAACAGATGAGATCTGTCCTAGCCTTCAGCCCTTCAGGAAAGGGCATTAAAAATTTCTAACCATGACCAAGCTTCACTCACAGGCATATGGTGACCAGGCCAAGCATTGATCAGGATCACAGCAGCAGAATTCCCAAACTACAGAGATGGTTAAAGGATACAGGAGGAGTATTTGTTTTGGAGAAGAGTGAGGTGGTAGAGTGAGCTGGCAGGACCCTTTCACTTATCCAGAGCTGTACATAGAGGAGTTAGCACAGGAAAGATCTACCAAGAATTAAATGGATAGGAAAACTGTAAACATCTACCTGCCTTAAGGCTCCAAGAAGCATCTCTCCTTGCCTTAGCTTCATTTAGATTAGCCAAAAGATACACATTGAGAGGGAAGAGGAAAACCCATATCCCTCAGTCTTTCAGGCAGACATGGCCTATGGAGAGGGTTGTTCCCTTGCACTGGGATCCTCAGCACAAAACTCACTGCATACAATTAAAGTGGAAGAGCTGCCCAATCCAAAAAGCAGAGCACAAGGCTTGAGCAGGCAATGGGTCTGTAATTTGGTCTCACCATGGCCAAAATCTTGCTACAGTTCCCTTTAAGTAGAATCCTGCTAGAAGTGGGAGATGGACCCATAGTGATTTTGATGCAATGCAGTATCAAACCTGTATGAATTGCAGATAGGGAATGCAACATGCTTACAAGCTAAAAAGTGCTTTATTTGGACTATAAAATCATCAATACTGGAGAATGGGAATTCATAGTTAAGATTCCCATAGCTCTGATTATCATCACCTCACTTGGTGGGTGTGTACATTAAAAAAAAAAAGAGTCCTCCTGTATGCCAGAGCCACACCATGCCCAGCCTTCGTAATAGTGTCCTGGTACAGAAATTATTATTTCTTTTCCAAGACCCCACTGTTAGCCAAAGGAATTCAACTCAGAGAGCAGGAAACACAGATGGAATTTTATTGAGTCCAGGACCGTGCAGGCGGGAATCCAAACCTGCTGCCCCGTGCATGGAAATCGCGTTGCAGCGAAAGGCCCTGTTTTAGCTCAGCTTCACAAGATACAGAGCAGTGTTTCTGGAGCCTGCTTTTCTGGAGGTTTAGAAGCCACTCCAAGTGTAGCAGTGAATTTTCTTACTGTGTAAATCCAGGGGATTAGCTCCTTCTCCAAGTGATTCTGGTGGCAAGGAGAAAGAGCAGCTTTCTGGAGAGGGGCAGCCTAATCTCCCCAGGCTGTTATACAGCCCCTCTCACTACCTGACAGCACTGTACTTATACAACACAAGTGGCATATACCATGCACGCCTGGCACTGCAACATGCTAGAGAAGCCAGTCCTGTTTCACGCCTGTTGTACCCTTTCTTCGCCCTGCAACCTGCCTGCACAATCACCCAACTTGTCCCATCCTCCTGGTGTAGTTGCCACCCACAGCTGCCAGTACCCTCTACCCAGTAGACGAGGTACAACCTGACACAAGCAGAAGCCAGAGAGAGTTTCTTAGCCTGGAGAAGGCAGCAGGAAGCAGCAAGGGAGGTGACAAGGACCCGCAGCCAAGTGCACAGAGAGCTTTATGCCTACTCAGGCAATGGCACAGGACATGCAGTGCTCAGTGGAAGTGGAGGTGGAAAAGTCTCCTTCAGCTCGAGGGAGAAAGGAGGAAAAAGGTATTCGTTCACCACCTACGTCGGAGAAGAAAAGTATGCTGATCTTGATGGTGTTCTCATGTGTGTTCATCTCAGTGGGGTTGAGTTCAAATTGATTTTAATATTGTATGTTATAAAATGTGAAGAGCAATTCTTCCTTGTTATACTAATTTATTCAGCCAGAGAGGAGGAAAAAGAAGTTCATTCTCTGTTTGTTATGAAAGCTAAGCTCAAGTATGAACAATGTGCCATAGTAAATGATGGAGAGTTTGACAATCTTATCTGTATCGTATGATCATATATTGAAAGGTTCTATTGTTAAGAATAGATACCAGAGAATATAGTTTCAGCTGCTTCAGGAACTGTAATTCTGAGCTTCCTCATTTTAGAGTTCTTTTCAAGTCAGGGATCAGCACAGCTTTTTGCTTGCTATTTCCTTGGGTACTTTCTAAAACAGAAATAAGTGTTTGTAATGTTAGAAAACCAAACTATACATTGTCCAGTTTCTCAAAGTTAGTCACAGTACAAAGACAAGACTGGCATGGCCCTTCAGTTCAAGAAGAGTCCTGAGTTCTGCCTAAAACTTTTAAGTGTATCTATTTCCTTCTTAAGGATAAAAGCTAAAAAAAAAAAATCAGAGAAAAAAACCCCACTGAGTCCTCAGGCAACACCAAGCACAAAGAGGTAACAACCAACAGTGTCAGGTAATCTCCATATTACACATGGTACACATCAGACCTTCCCCTCTTAGCTGTTAGTCAGTAACATTAATAGAGAGCAGCATGGTCATTTTTGTTCTTGCATTAAGCTCAATAGTTATCAAGCCATGGCTTGATGCACTGTGAGGCCCTCAAGGTCTTCCAGCATTTCCTGCAACCACTGGGAATTAATAGGCTAAAACTGAGCCCAACAGGGAGAGAAAAGTTGTGAAACACAGTGCTCATTTAGTGCTGTTGCTTGGAAGCCAGTGAAGGTTCTTAATTCTTAGATCTTTGGTGAATACTGCCTCCTTTGTATGTTTAGTCATCCAAGAAGTCAAAAGGGTCTCCCAAGGAATGTCAAGCTACTGTATCTGACTTAATTTTAATCATACTGTGCCCACTGAAAATGGGACTTGGCTGCATCTGCCTTTTCACCATCTCGTCAAACTCCTCCAGGCTCTTATTAGATCTTCTTCACATGCCAACCTCACTGGCCTGAAGTTTGCCTCGTTAGTTCCCACGACATCTATGGGTCCTTTCTATTTAAGTCCACTGGTGTCACATCCCAGCAAAATTAGCGGATGGTTTTGTATTTTGAAAACTTCAGTAATGCTCATCATTAGAGTAAAGCCCTATTCCTCTACACATAAAAGATTTAAGAAGCATTTGGTTTACCTTCATTGATCTTAAAACTGATATTAAATCCCATCTTACCGTCACTTCCTCCAACTTTCTAGTGTACAAGACTTTCTGTCTGTCTTATAGCAGTGAGGTCATCTACATATCAAAGTTGATTGTGCTGGACACGTCGTTTCACCTAACACTGAGAACTTCACAACAGTTTTTACAAAGACATTATTAAAAGTCCTAAGAGATGGCGAATCTTTCTGTCCTCTCCTGCAATGTTATTAAGTGGAACAGAAATTCTATTCTGTAGTCACACTCTGCTTCTTGAACCACCAAAGCAAAATTGCCCTAGCTCAATAACTTTACTGAAGATTTGGAATTCTTTTATTATATACAGTGCAATCTTGTGTTTTCGTAAAATCTATCCAAGCATTCTAATCATAATCACATCCTTTTTTTTTGATTTGCTGGTAAATTATCGGGTCTGCTGTGAATTTTGTCTTTCTAAGATCCATATTCCTTCTTTCTAGGGTTTAAATCTATAGAAGGATCTAAGCTGGAATTCCTCAGACTGTCAAAAAGATGCCTTGATAAACATTAGTTTACAAGTCTTTTTCAAATTTGGATGCAGAACCAGTTCCTTTCAGCTTTCCAAATTTCTTTGCAACATCCCACTGAACCCAATACACTTACACTATGCTTGACTTTGAGCACATTTCTTTCTCTCCTCCATCACCCAGTCAGGGACCTAATAGGCTCTGTTGTTTACTTCTGATCCCAGTGCTCAATTGCTCTTAAGTAAATCTTAAAGTAAAGCAACATCACCTCCTGAAACAAACAAGTGTTTTCACAGACATTAGAAAACGATGTCTTCTTTAGCAGGGAGATGTATAAAACTCAGCAATAAACTACCCTCTCTCAATGTATATACTCTTCTGCCCTCACAATAGCATTATCTATTTTTCTAAGGCTCAGCTTAGAGTTCATGTTATTTAAAATCTATATACATTTGCTGCAGTGTTTAGAAAGCACTCACTCCTTTCTTTTATCATTTCAAACAGTTCCAAATCTGTTTTTCGCTGCAGTAAGATATTCACTGCTCCTAACATGCTTTGGGACCTCAATAAATTTACTTCAGTTTCTCAATTACCACATTCCTAAAGGAGGAAAAAAAAAACCCTCACCGATCTTTCTTTAAGTCCCTTTGAAATACATCATAGTTCATCTTTATTATTAGTCACTGCTGAACATATAGAATCATAGAATGGCTAGGGTTGGAAGGGACCTCAAAGATCATCTAGTTCCAACCCCCCTGCCATGGGCAGGGAAATCCTCCACTACACCAGGTTGCCCAAAGCCTCATCCAACCTGTCCTTGACACCTCCAGGGATGGGGCAGCCACAACTTCTCTGGGCAACTTGTTCCAGTACCTCACCACCCTCAGTGTAAAGAATTTCTTTCTTATATCTAACCTAAATCTGCCCTCTTTCAGTTTAAATCCGTTGCCCCTTGTCCTATCACTACACACCCTTGTAAAAAGTCCCTCTCCAGCTTTCCTGTAGGCCCCCTTTAGGTACTGGAAAGCTGCTATAAGATCACCCCGGAGCCTTCTCTTCTCCAGGCTGAACAGCCCCAACTCTCTCAGCCTGTCTTCATAGCAGAGGTGTTCCAGCCCTCTGATCATCTTCATGGCCCTCCTCTGGACTCGTCCCAGTAGCTCCATGTCCTTCTAGTGTTGAGGACTCCAGAGCTGAACACAGTATTCCAGGTGGGGTCTCACGAGAGCAGAGTAGAGGGGCAGAATCACTTCCCTCGACCTGCTGGCCACGCTCCTTTTGATACAGCCCAGGATACGGTTGGCTTTCTGGGCTGCTAGCACACATTGCCGGCTCATGTTGAGCTTCTCATCCACCAGCACTCCCAAGTCCTTTTCCTCAGTACAGCTCTCAATCCATTCTCCACCCAGCCTGTACTTGTGCATGGGATTGCCCCGACCCACGTGCAGGACCTTGCACTTGGCCTTGTTGAACTTCATGAGGTTCTCACAGGCCCATCTCTCAAGCCTGTCAAGGTCCCTCTGGATGGCATCCCTTCCCTCCAGCGTGTCCACAACACCACACAACTTGGTGTCATCTGCAAACTTGCTGAGGGTGCACTCAATCCCACTGTCCATGTCTCCAACAAAGATGTTAAATAGCACTGGACCCAGTACCGACCCCTGAGGAACACCACTCCTCACTGGCCTCCACGTGGACATTGAACCGTTGACCACAACTCTTTGAGAGCGACCCTCCAGCCAATTCCTTATCCACCGAGTGGTCCATCCATCAAAACCATGTCTTTCCAGTTTAGAGACAAGGATGTGGTGTGGGACAGTATCAAATGCTTTGGATAAGTCCAGGTAGATGATGTCAGTTGCTCTTCCCCTATCCATCAATGCTGTAACCTCATCATAGAAGGCCACCAAATTAGTAAGGCAGGATTTGCCCTTAGTGAAGCCATGTTGGCTGTCACCAATCACCTCCCTGTTTTCTATGTGCCTTAACATAGTCGCCAGGAGGATCTGCTCCATGATCTTGCCAGGCACAGAGGTGAGACTGACTGGTCTGTAGTTCCCTGGGTCTTATTTTTTCCCCTTTTTAAAGTTGGGGGCTATGTTTCCCCTTTTCCAGTCATTGGGAACTTCACCAGATTGCCACAACTTCTGAAATATGATGGATAGTGGCTTAGCAACTTCATCTGCCAGTTCCCTCCAGACCCGTGGATGCACCTCATCAGGTCTCATGGACTTGTGCACCTTCAGGTTCTTTAGATGGTCTCGAACCTGATCTTCTCCTACAGTGGGCAGTTCTTCATTCTCACAGTCCCTGCCTTTGCCTTCCGTGACTTGGGCCATGCCACTAGAGCTCTTGCCAGTGAAGACTGAGGCAAAGAAGTCGTTGAGAACCTCAGCCTTCTCCATATCCTGGGTGGCCAGGTCCCCGTTTCCTTCTGGAGAGGGCCTACATTTTCTCTACATTTTCTCTTTTTCTCACTGACATATCTATAGAAGCCTTTCTTGTTGCCCTTGATGTCCCTGGCCAGATTTAACTCTATCAGGGCTTTGGCTTTCCTAACCTGATCTCTGGTTACTCGGACAATCTCTCTGTATTCTTCCCAGGCTACCTGTCCTTGCTTCCACCCCCTATAGGCTTTCTTTTTGTGCCCGAGTTGGTCCAGGAGCTCCTTATTCATCCATGCAGGCCTCCTGGTGTTCTTACCTTGTCGCAGCTGGAAGGCTTCAGGCGGCTCCAAGCAGACCAATGTTCTAATGCAAAGGCTTTAGACTCTACTCTAAGGAAGGCCCACACTCCTCCAAGGCTCAGGAGGAAATGCCTCACCCTTAGGAGTAAACGCCCTGCCTTAAATAGTCAGGAGTCACATGGTTTGCTAGATGGGTCAAGGCTATTGGTCACTTGACCATCCATCTCCCAGAGTGATTGGCTGAATGCTACAGCACCTGTTTCAAGGTAACTTTCCCAGTGTAATGAGCTACAGGTGTTTCTTAGTTAGCCTGCATAGGGAAAGAACCTTCACAGGATGCTGCAGCAGCCAAAAGGTTTCTCCACATTACCTGACTTTCTCTTTGTTGGGATGCACCGCTCCTGAGCTTGGAGGAGGTGATCCTTGAATATTAACCAGCTTTCTTGTGCCCCTCTTCCCTCCAGGGCCTCATCCCATTGTACTCTAGCGAGGAGATCCTTGAAGAGGACAAAGTCTGCTTTCCTGAAATCCAGGGTAGTGAGCCTACTATGCACCCTCCTTGCTTCTCTAAGTATCTTGAATTCTATCATTTCATGATCACTGCAGCCAAGGCTGTCCTTGAGCGTCATGTTCCCGACTAGCCCTTCATTGTTAGTGAGAACAAGGTCCAGCGTAGCACCTCTCCTCGTTGGTTCCTCTACCACTTGGAGAAGGAAGTTATCATCCATGCATTCCAGGAACCTCCTGGATTGCCTGTGCCTTGCTGTGTTGTCCTTCCAACAGGTATCAGGGTGGTTGAAGTCCCCCATGAGGACCAGGGCTTGTGAATGTGAGGCAGCTCCTATCTGTATATAGAGGGCCTCATCCACCCAGTCCTCCTGGTCAGGTGGTCTGTAGCAGACCCCTACTACTACGTCCCCTGTCCCTGCTCTGCCTTTAATCCTAACCCATAAGCTCTCAGTCGGGACCTCCTTCACCCCCAGGTGCAGCTCCATGCACTCTAGCTGGTCCTTGACATAGAGGGCAACTCCTCCTCCTCTTCTTCCCTGCCTATCCTTCCTAAAGAGCCTGTACCCATCTATGGTACCCTTCTATCCATGGTTAAGGTAATTAACATTACTGTATGCAATGAAGACACCTTTTGAAATATCTCTAATCTGATCCTTTTGAAGTCACGTAAGGCAAAATTCTTATTCTATTACACTGTGGCACACAGTATTCCCAAATCTATCCCATATTCTTAAAATTTCCTCTCTACTGTACTTTTTGTAAACTCTTCCTGACACAGTCATCTTCTCGAACCTACATGGTCCCCTCATTTGACTCCTGTAGCCCCTAATAACTTTTTCTGACTTAGCCATAAGGGAAGAAACAGAATTTGCCATGGCTCTTTCAGAACTAAGGGTCTGCTGATTAGTCAGATGCTCTCTACCTCAGAAAGTATCAGAGCTGCAAACTGTTAGAGACTGGAAGAGTGTCTGGGGGAAGCATGTTTGCTGTTTATTTATTGCTACTCTCCATCCCTGGTTTTGGCTCCTGAATAAAGAGAGTGGACTAGACAGACCTTTGGTCTACCCAAGGATGGTCATTCTCAGGCTGCCAAACAGACTGAGCGATGCCTGAGTTTCCTTGCCTCTCCTTCACTAATTTTAATCTTTCTCTGTCTTCTGCCCAAAGATGACACTCTTGAAACTCTGAGTTTGAACTAGCTTTGTGGCTAGCACCTCTTTGTCAAACATAGGTGGGATGAGAAAGTGAGTTAAAGTCTCCTCATGACAGGGGCAGACTGACATTCTGAGCCAGCAGAACCACCAACATATTGGATAGATTTCTTTGCTAATGTAGTGCACTTTTAATATAACTTGCTCCAGAGGTAGGTTTCCAAATCAATGTATACAGCACTTCAGACCCATCAGAAGTTACTCCGACAGCAGCTGGCTGCAAATATATTTCTTCTGCAATTTATGGACTTCCCAACTGGTGTTGGTCAGCAATATTTAACCAAATGCTGTGGTGTAGGGCTCATTTAGCCAATGACATGTGTGATGCCTGTGGTGCCAAAGAACTGCTTTGAGCCGCAGCAGTGTTAGGGCTAACAACACTCGTCTAGGCTTTCCTACTCAGCATGAAGCAGTCACACAGCCATGCAAGTAAATTACAGGCTTATCATTCCTCATTTGAGCATCAGCACAGTCATTCAGCAGAATCCCCATGTCCCTACAGCAAGACTATAGAAAAATAGTGGCTTGAAATAGTGTATTTGTGCTTCAACTTATGTATTGCCCTTGCTCAGTAACTTTGCTGCATGGTTATTCAACAGGTTGTGGTGGTTTAACTCCGGTGGGCAACTAAGCCCCACACATCTGCTCGCTCACTCCCTGCCGGTGGGATGGGGGAAAGAATCAGAAGGGTAAAAGTAAGAAAATTTGTGGGTTGAGATAAAGATAGTTTAATAAATAAAGCAAAAGCCACGCATGCAAGCAAAGCAAAACAAGGAATTTTTTCACCACTTCCCATCGGCAGGCAGGGCTCCATCACATGCAACAGTTACTTGGGAAGACAAACACCATCACTCTCCCCCTTCCTTCTTCTCCCCCCAGCTTTATATGCTGAGCATGGCATCATATGGTGTGGAATATCCCTTTGGTCAGCTGGGATCAGCTGTCCCAGCTGTGTCCCCTCCCAACTCCTTGTGCACTCCCAGCCTAATTGCTGGTGGGGTGGTGTGAGAAGCAGCAAAGGCCTTGACTCTGTGTAAGCACTGCTCAGTAATAAAGACAACATCTCTGCATCATCAATACTGCTTTCAGCACCAATCCAAAACTGGCTACTATGAAGAAAATTAACTCTATCCCAGCCAAAACCAGCACACAGGTGCCCTTTGAATAAGGAGTATTGGCACAGAGGTGACTGGAAGACAAGGCAGTGGAAAAGAGCAGCCTAGGAAGCAGTTGTGCAAGGCTTATTAAAAAGGGCAGCTAACTGATTCATCAGCGCCCTCCCCAGCAAACCATGCCATATAAATACTATTTTGAAATTAGCCTTGTGGAATAAGAAGGATTAGTTGGCAACAGTGTGTATGCTTGAAGTGCGAATATGTAATGTCCTCTTTCCCTAAAGGAAGATAGTTTTGGTTTTTTTTCCCTCCAACTGCATGGTGCATGGTTTCAACTTAATTTATGATGTGTGCCTCAAGGCCATTTTTGCATCCAATTCTAATTTAAGAGAATTAGCAGGATTTTCATTCTCTAGCATTGGACTGGCATTCTGGTTCTGACTCTCACTCAACGCTGGAAGAAGAAGGCAAAAGAAATAATGTTATAACCCATCATAATAAGACACTGCAATAGGAAGAGATAGGAACCAGGGTTGCCTCCTTTTGTAGGTCTTGCAAGGACAAACAGCAAATCTGCCAGGCTACAGATTGCTGTGTTAGCAGGCAGTGAGGTTGAAAGAGCATATGGCAGAAATGGCTGCCTGGCTGGAGTGCACCTATCGCCAGCCCCGTCATTCAGGGCTGTGGAGACAAGATAACGGCTTATTTTAGTGCCCTGACAGCTGACAGGAACTTGTCATATTGCAGAAGCTCCTGAATCTCAGTCAGGGGAAGGAGGGGAAGGGAAGAGGAATCAAAAGCAATTGCCTACTTGGTGCATGCTTCTCTAATCTCCTGGGGGCAAGAGATAGGGTGAGGTGTCTCATGTATTCTGTGCATACAGCACCTAGCAAAAAGCAGTGCTAAAAAATGCAAGAAGTAGACAACAGAAGAAGGTGCCAGAAGAATGTGGACTGAACTTTATTTCACGTTGTACCTGCTTTTCAAATGACATAAGGAAAGCTATTGCTGTTGGGTATCAGGAAAGCTGTTCTGGGATTTCCCTGTGACTTCCCAAAATGGAGAAGAACCCGAGGTGGCAGGATCTTCCTTGCAATGTTCCTGATAACCGTAGGGTTCATTCCCACAGCTCCAGAGATGGGAGATAGGGAAGAGGGGGAGGAAGAAGAGAGTTTTTCTTTAGGGAAAATTTTGACTCTTCCTGCAAAATCAGTAACAATTCTTCACCTGGAAACATAAAATCTGCAATATTTTAATTAAAATTTTCTGCAGAGAGCAGATACTTTGTGTTAGTGCATCTAGAGGAGAAAAGAAAAAAAAAAAAAGAAAAAGATCCCATAGAATAGTTTTGCCTAAGTTTTTCAGCTCATCTTCCTCTCTATTTAGATTTAGTCATGTGATATTAGACACGTTCCCTCTGCCGAGTCTTCCATCAACAGTTTCCTCTACCTTTACTGTTGATTCCAGGTAATTCATCACATAATAGGTTTTAAGCTTTCAGCACTTCCACTCTAAGTAAATATGCAGCCTTCTTCACCATCAAAATCAGTAAAAGTGCCTCTTGTCAGTGTTCTGCATCTTGTCAAATCACACCTATGGGCTGCTAGTTCCTTGAGGCAGGAGACCTCCTTTAGACAACATTAGATACGATAGTGAGCATACTGCTGGAGCTAGACAGATGTGTCAGCTCCTTTCATTTGGTAATACAAGCGCAAATAAAAAAAAAAAATCTGACCTGGATTTCAGTGGCGGTCTGGAATAAACTCTGGATTCAGATCCAACAAGCAAGGCATTTGAGTCAGATTTATATGCCTGCCTTGGAACATAGTGTCCCTGAAATCAGAACCTGGATTCACTCCTTCTCATTGACTTAACGTGTCAATGATACATCTTCTTAATCTGCCTCTGGTGTCTGATTGTTCCTCATGTTTCCTCTGGCTTCACACAATAAAACACCTTTCAAACAAGCACCTTGCCATCTTGGAAGCTGAATAAACCCAGTCTGTGCCTAATCACTGAAGAATTGTAGGAAAGAAGGCAAAAGAAATCTGCCAGCATGGCTGGAAGAGAAGCTTATCTTGCCTTGGCTGGGTTCACTCTGGTTTCCCTCTCTAGCATCATTCTGTCAGTCACTGTACTAATGTATCCCCAAGGGTGCTGATCCCAGAACAATATGCTGCAAAGATGATTACCGTCTAAAAAAAAAAAAGAAAACCCTGTCACCATGGATGTTATGGGTTTCAGCTTTCCACATTTAATCCTTTAATTGGTCTTTCTGGCAAGAAGAATTCAATACTTGGCTTTATTGCCACATGGATGAGCCCTATTGCAAATCCCATTGGGATGAAGTTACAGTCATCTGGCAGAAAGAATATCCTTAGCAATCTCTCAAAAGCCTAAGAGGGTTCCTTGTTGACATCACTGTTTCTATATGATGTCATAAAACCTCCTAGGAAACAAAAAAAGCAGTAGGACCTCTGTACATTTGATGAGACTGTGGCTAGCCCTTACTCTGCTATTGTACGTATCAAGAGCTAAGTCAAAGGAGAGTTTGGGTCTTGGCTTGCAGTCAGAACATTGACAAATGCAAAATACAGAATAACAAGGCTGAACAGGCTGTATGCACAATAAAAACAAATATTGTAGAGATACTGAGTGTGCGGGATGAGAGGGAGAGAGAGCATTATACTGAGGCGTTTGGGGAGGTCTAGTCTAAGATGTCTTCACAACTTACTATTGCTTTATGAACAGTTCTATAAGCTACCTGCGTGCTGTCAGGCAGACCCAAACAAGGGCTAAGCAATCTGAGCAACAGTCTCTTTGGAGGAGACAGTTTTGTCTTATGGGAGTATACAAGTAAGTTGCCTTGGAACCTCCCAGCTAAACGTCTCAATAAAATTTAATCTTCCATGCCCCAGGCCAACAGCAATAGTGGCTTCTTTGCGCTCCAAATGAGCAGCCCTTGAGGAATGAAAGAGAGAAACAGCTTAATTTAGAATAAAATGAAACATAGGCGCTCTGATTCACAGTCCTATTCATTAATGACTGGTAACTCTTTCTTCTGTAAGAGAAGAGGAAAGACTTAAGTCATTGCAATGAGTGCCTCTCCAAGAAAGGAGCGTGCTTTCTTCTAAGTTAAAAAGTTCCTGAATTCAGACCTGAAGATTTGGCCCTAAAAGCCCTCCTCAAGGCAGTCAATTTGTGCTGATGTAACTACTGAGGCATCTGGATCTTACGACCCATCGTCATGGTGTATGTGCAATGAAAAGAGAGCAGATTAACACCTATGAAGCTAAAAATAAAAGCATCACCTCCGAGGTTGGCCCTATTGTGCTTATTGCAAGGGGTGGGGTAGGACTGGTAGAGTTGTGCGTCCATCGTGGATGTCACCATGGCACACCCACGCCAACATCTCCACAGAGACACAGCACATTTCTAGCTCCTGCATCACCAACTTGTTGCCAAGGAAACCAGAGAATGCAAAAAAAAAAGAAGAAAAAAATCTCAATGACATTCAATTTTGAGACAGTCGAGAAACCCCTGAAAGGGATTTTAAAAGTGCCTGAGAAGGAAATGGAAATTGGGCTTCTAATTACAGATTCTCAACCAACTCCTTTTTATTCCCCCGTTATTCTGTCTGCTCACGTCACTGTCTTCCTGCCATTCTCTGTCTACGAATGCCAGACATCAGTGAAAAGAGAATCAGAAAGAGCTTTCCTGGAGTGAAGGAGAGGAGGGAGGGAGAGTGGGGGAAAAAGGTTACTCAGTACAAGTAACAGTGGAGATTCCATAACTCAGAGAAAGGCAGTGGACAGAAGTTGCAGAAAGGGAAATATGTGGAAGAGAGGCAGAGTGAGAGTGAAGGTTTCTGTGAGAAGGGGATATGTGCAGTTGGCAGCTGTGGGTGTACGCATGCATATCTACAACCAAACGCATGTACATTTTTACATACGCAGCCGAGAAGGCACATGTGTATACAAAGGTATATCTAAATCCACACTGGATAGTCAAAAACCTGAGTTGTGCACCTCCACAAAAATCATAGAATCATAGAATGGTTTGGGTTGAAAGGGACCTCGAAGATCATCTAGTTCCAACCCCCCTGCCATGGGCAGGGACACCTTCCGCTAGATCGGGTTGCTCAAAGTCCCATCCAACCTGACCTTGAACATTTTCAGAGTTGGGGCATCCACAACTCCTCTGGGAAACTTCTTCCAGTGCTTCACCACCCTCAGAGGGAAGAAGCTCTTCCTTAGATATAATGTAAATCTACTCTCTTTTAGATTAAAGCCATTGCCCCTTGTCCCATCACTACACACCTTTGCAAAAAGTCCCTCTCCAGCTTTCTTGTAGGCCTCCTTTAGGTACTGGAAGACTGCTAGAAGGTCTCCCCAGAGCCTTCTCTTCTCCAAGCTGAACAGCCCCAACTCTCTCAGCCTGTCTTCACAGCAGAGGTTCTCCCGCCCTCAGATCATCTTCATAGCCCTCCTCTGGACTCGCTCCAACAGCTCCATGTCTTTCTTCTGTTGGGGGCCCCAGAGCTGAACGCATTACTCCAGGTAGGGTCTTATGAGAGCAGAGTAGAGGGGCAGAACCCCCTCCCTCAACCTGCTGGCCATGCTTCTTTGGATGAAGCCCAGGATACGGTTGGCTTTCTGGGCTGCAAGTGCACATTGCCGGCTCATGTCGAGCTTCTCATCCACCAGCACTCCCAAGTCCTTTTCCTCAGGGCTGCTCTCAATTCATTCTCCGCCCAGCCTGTACTTGTGCATGGGATTGCCCCGACCCACGTGCAGGACCTTGCACTTGGCCTTGTTGAACTTCATGAGGTTCACAAGGGCCTACTTCTCAAGACTATCTAGGGCTCTCTGGATGGCATCCCTTCTCTCCAGCATGTCAACCACACCACACAGCTTGGTGTCATCAGCAAACTTGCTGAGGGTGCACTCAATTCCACTGTTCATTCACCAACAAAGATGTTAAACAGTGCCAGCCCCAATATTGACCCCTGAGGAATGCCACTTGTCACTGATCTCCACTTGGACATCAAGCAGATGTCCGCAACTCTTTGAGTGCGACCATCCAGCCAGTTTGATGGATGGACCACCGAGTGGTCCATCCATCAAATCCATGTCTCTTCAATTTAGAGACAAGGATATGGTGCAGGACAGTGTCAAATGCTTTGCAGAAGTCCAGGTAGATGATGGCAGCTGCTCTTCCCTTATCTACCAAAACTGTAACTCTGTTATATAAGGCCACTAAATTTGTCAGACATGATTTGCCCTTAGTGAAGCAACGCTGGCTGTTGCCAATCACCTCCTGTTTTCCCAGATGCCTTAGCATAGTTTCCAGGAGTATCCGCTCCATGACCTTGCCAGGCACAGAGGTGAGATTGACTGGCCTGTAGTTCAGGGGCTATTTTTTGCCTTTTCCAGTCAGTGGGAACTTCACTGGACTGCCATGACTTCTCAAATATGGCGGACAATGGCTTGGCAACTTCATCTGCCAGTTCGCTCTGGACCTGCAGATGCACCTCATCAAGTCCCATGGACTTGTGCACCTTCAGGTTCCTTATAAGGTCTTTAACCTGATCTTCTCCTACAGTGGGAGGTTCTTCGTTCTCCCAGTCTCTGCCTTTGCCTTCTGTGACCTGGGCAGTGCGGCTCGAGCACTTGCCAGTGAAGACTGAGGCAAAAATGTCATTGAGTACCTCAGCCTTCTCCATGTTCCGCGTAACCAGGTCTCCTGTTTCTTTCCGGAGAGGGCTCACATTTTCCCTAGTCCTCCTTTTATCACTGATGTACCTCTAGAAGCTTTTCTTGTTGCCCTTGATGTCCCTGGCCAGATTTAATTCTATCAGGCCTTTAGCTTTCCTAACCTGATCCCTGGTTGCTTGGACAATTTCTCTATATTCCTCCCAGGCTACCTGTTCCTACTTCCAACCTCTGTAGGCTTCCCTTTTGTGTTTGAGTTTGTCCAGGAGCTCCTTGCATTTGTCCAGGAGCTCCTTGTCCAGGCCTCCTGGCATTTTTGCCTGACTTCCTCTTTGTTGGGAGGCACCACTCCTGAGCTTAGAGGAGGTGATCCTTGAAGATTAATCATCTTTCCTGGGCCTCTCTTCCCTTCAGGGCTTTACTCCATGGTACTCTACCAAGCAGATCCCTGAAGAGGTCAAAGTCTGCTCTTCTGAAGGCCAGGGTAGTGAACTTGCTATGCTCCTTCCTCACCGCCCTAAGGATCTTGACCTTCACCATTTCATGGTCACTATAGCCAAGGCTGCCCCTAAGTTTCACATTTCCCACCAGCCCCTCCTTGTTGGTGAGAATGAGGTCCAGCATAGCACCTCTCCTCATTGATTCCTCTATCATTTGGAGAAGGAAGTTATCATCAATGCATTCCAGGAACCTCCTGAATTGCTTATGCCCTGCTGTATTTTTCCCTTCAACAGATATCGAGGTGGTTGAAGACTCCCTTGAGGAGCAGGGCTCATGAATGGGAGGCTGCTCTTATCTGCGTATAGAGGGCCTCATCTGCTCAGTCTTCCTGGTCAGGTGGCCTGTAGGAGACTCCTACTACAATGTCACCTGTCCCTGCCCTCCCTTTAATCTTGACCCATAAGCTCTTGGTCGGCTCCTCATCCATCCCCAGGCAGAGCTCCATGCACTCCAGCTGCTCATTGACATAGAGTGTGACACCTCCTCCTCATCTCTCCTGCCTGTCCTTCCTGAAGAGGCTGTACCCTTTCATTGCAAAACCCCAGTCATAGGAGCCATAATTAAGTTGACTTAGAAATCAAGCAATTAAACAAGGAAAAGTTTGTCTTTTCATTTTGTTTCTTTTGCTCCATTATAGCGCTACATTTACAAGCTTTCTTCCCAACCAGCAAAGCTACAAATTTGCACCACTTTTTAAATGACAGCCAGCATCTTCATGCAATCACCTGACTCTAGGAGCTCTGGCTTTGCAGAAAAGTAGCAAATATAAGGAGAATCACAAGAAGGTGCTGAGAGTTGGCAAGCCCGGCAGTGCACAGAAACACAAGAGCACACAAGAAAACTGGCAGATGCACTTGCTACAAAGTGCATGAGTGACAGTAAAAAGGGGAGGATTTTTCGGGTATTCCTGTGCAGAGTGACATGGCCACCAAGACAAGGCATACAGCTGTTGTCAAAGCACACACCAGCTCTGAAACCAGCGTGGTTCAGAATTAGACGCACCAGCTATCTTGGGGAATGAGCATAGAGAAGATTAACTGTTTGAGTAAATGTCTGCCTATCATCTTATTTAAGCATGGGAGACAGGGGAGTTTTCATCTTACGATAGCACCAAGTGGCACAGACGTTTAATGGCTATCCTGCACGGCTGGCAGTACGGCTTGCATTTGGGTTAGTGCTGAAACAGATGAAAGAGCTCTGTCTTCACTTTCTCCTCTTCAGTATTCACAGAGTCTCACTCTTCTTCATGCCTTGAGCCTGTCATCAAGCCTGCAGCCAGAGGTGAGATGGCCATAGGCCAGAAAGGCAAACTACAGACAGAAGTTAACTATTGCTGAATCACAATGAGGTCCTTATGGAATGACACTGAGGGATCCCCATCAATACCAAGGGAGTTCATCCAGGCTGAATACCCATGGAATTAATGATTTATGACTGTTGACAGTAAAAGGCTGCCAGTAGTAAGTTTTGGACTCCATCCCAGGTAGAGAAGAAACAGTGCTGGCCAAACCAGAATATCATCTTGTGCCCCCTACTACCTTCTCCCTTCCCCTCGCACATGCCTTTGCAGGACTGAGAAATCTCTATGCACTTTGAGGCAGATTTTCTTGCCCTTGCTAGAAGGAGGTGTAAAGGAGGATGCCAAGTGCTTCTCTCCAAACCTGCGTGGTGACAGTCCTGGCAGTCCGACAGCTTTTCCTAAGGTTGCCACGGCATGTAAAGGATGGGCATATGAATCATGAATGTGGAGAACACCAGCCTACATGCAGATGCTGCATTCAGATTAGCAGAAGCAAGTCCTGACCATCCAGTTCTCCACTGCTTGGCGCACGAGGTAATTCGGAATACCCAGTCACCTCAGCAACTATAAGCAGGAGAGGACAGGGAGATCACCTCTCACATGTATGTAGCTATGAAACCACAGGAACACGAGCAGCCTAAATCACCTAAATGATGAAGCCAAGGTCAGATTGAAACATTTTAAGCATTTGTCAGTGGTCTCCTTCAACTTTGTTCCTGAGTAAGGTGACAATAGCTAGAGTGACTAAACTGAAGGCCACGGAAAGTGGTCTCTGCTTTGTTTGTCCCAACACCACGCTGCCCTGCAGACTCAGCTCTTGTCCATGGAAGCAGAACACAGTGTGGGCACATCTGAAGAGGCCATCTCACCCCAGTAGAGCTGTGAAGGCATGGGGTGCCTGGTGTCCAGAGCTAAATACAGGTAAGATTTAGAGAAGCAGAGGCATTGCTGTCAAGATGCAGGGGAGGTCTGAGACAGGGAGAAGACAGTAGAACTCTTTTTTCTCTCTTCAGCACACAAAAAGGAGTATCTTAATTCTCCATCATATGGATCAGCTATACTTTTTCTGTAACATATCCAAAATGTTACCTTTCCTCAACACAGATAAAAACACCATTCAGGTGACTACTTTCTGAATAAAAAAGGAGTGCTCTTAGCGGGCAGTTCAGATTCACAAATTACTTGTGAAAAAGGATATAATGCATTCTCTTTAAAAATGTATGTTTATATCACAATTTTCAGCTTCTGAATCACCAGTATGTGTTCATGTTTCCTGGGGGGAAGTATGTTTTTCTGATAACTTACTGTTTTGAATGAATTTATCATGAAATACCCAACAAGTGTCATTAAAATTTGCTTTGAGCAAAACACGAGTTCTGACAGTTCTTGATTTTTCAGTTTGCTCCAAGTGCCGTTCATCAGTGAAATGAACACTTATTCCAACTGACTCTTTTTTTCAGGGGGGAATTTCCTAAGTCATATTTCCCTAGATGAAGTTTTGCATCATCTTCAACAAATATTTTAATATCCATTTCTAAAAGCCTAAGTGCTTTGAGTGAAAAAGAATAAAAAGCTCTAGGAAATTCCAGAATTTTGAAAAACTGTTTCTAAAACACTGACAGTGGTTTCTTTTGTAAATAAAATTGAAACAGAGTTTACAAATTATCTGAAATACATACAGACACATGTATACATATAAACATACATGCTGTGTTATTTTTATACTTACGTTTTCATTTTGTGAAATAGACATACGTTGTGACTCATACACAGTATGAGCTTCTTCTCTTTAACATACACAGTGTAGGCTCTCCCATTCATACGCATACATACACATGCATACATACTATAACACATTTCATCCCTAAAATGCACACACACCATAATCTCACCCTCTAAACACACACAAACAAATCTGCTCTTTAGCATAAGCACAGCTACACACACACCTTCACACAATGAAATCTTTCTAACACAGAGGCCCTAAAAACACAATTTTATCTCTAATATATACTGACATTCCTTTTTCTAACACGATGTAATCTCTCTCTCGTTCACTTTCTCTCATACAACCAGACACACAAACAAACACATGCAGTGTAATCTTATCTCTCTCAGATTTAACTACAGTATCTACATTATTTTCAAAATTGCATAAACATTTTCTGCCTGACATTTTCATTTGTAGACTCCATCACTCACAACTACACAAATGCTTGCAGAGATGTGGCGATGCGGAGGAAAGTCCTTGATCACACAAACGTCTCTGTGCTAAGGTAAAGAGGACTTTTTTGGCAAGGCTTTTTTTTTTACAATGGAGAAGATGTTACAAGCAATGTTTTCACTTTGGATGTAGTATTAGTTGCACAGTGCTTCTTGTTAAGACATTACACCACCAACAAATAATAAGAGTCTTAAAGAGCTTGATTAAAAATAATGTCTGCTAGATCGTAAAAACAGATTATTTCTGTATTGCTATCATTGTCAAACACTTCATAGATACGTTCCATGATACGTGCTGCAAACAAATTATAATATACAGTTACATTGACACTTCCCGTGACACTTCCCGTGACATATAATATGCTGTAGGCCCTGAGATTTCCAAAGCAAAAAAGAAAGATGTATAGAGGAGGTTCCACCTCCACTTAAGCTATTATTTCTACAACAAAAGTCTATGCTTAAATCACTTGTATTAGCAGGATTGTTCTAATGCGAATATTAGATGAGTGTCTGCCTCTGCGAGTTTCTTTACACAATGAAGAGTGGTAACAGTAAGAATTAGAAGATGTGACACAGAGCTCTTTTGCACATCATTGGTTTGGAGCCAAGGTAGTTAGCATCTCTGCAAAGGGAGTTTTATGTCCTCACTCTGATTTCAAGTATCCAAATTACTTCATAACAGAAACAAATATCAAAATGAAAAGGACCTGGAGTTGATCAGTAATGTTACAGACTAGGTAAGGGAGAAGCTTTTGCAGGGCCATGTTAGGCTACAAGGGTTTTTACTAACTCCATAGAGAAGGCTTTGTAGAAAAACTGCAGAGAAAAAAATTATTGTAAAAAGAGTCTCAGGAAACCAGCTTCAGAAGCATTGTCTTAGGTCTAAGTAAGCACCCTTAGCTAAACACAGCTAGGGTCACTAACAGGCAGTAACTTGCTACAATCCCTGGGAAAATGCTAGTTTTATGTCATAAGGGGGATTTTGCCCAAGAATTTGAGCCAAAGGATCAATATGGCTTTAAGACCATCTCCTTGGACACATGGGAAAGGGAATACCTTTTTGGATCCCAAACTCACAAAAAAAAATGATCCACTGGGAGACTGGAAAAGCAAAAGCAGCTGTCCTACTAGCAGAAGGGACTAAAAAGAAAAATTTTCCTTTTATGGCCTACGATAATGCTCTGATTAACAATACCTTGCTTTGAGAACACTGTCTGGTTGCCTGTATCAGTGCAGGGCCACACAGCTCCCAACAGAAAGACTGCTGAGCCATGACCAGCTGGGATCACAGGTGACTGGAGTGGTGGGATGAAGACAAAGAACAGGAGAGACCCTGTATCCCACCTCAGGAGCATGAAAGCCTGGAGCTTGAAGAGCTGCTCTCAGAGGGTATGAGGGAGGAAATGCGGTACCCCTGGCTATGACACCTGTAGGTAGCACAGGTGCGTTGTCAGCAGCACTGAACAGGTCACGGGAAACTCCCATGCCCAGCAGTGCTCTGGCCCTTGTTAGGCTAGAATCCAGTTGGAAGTCTGAAGCAGTGGTTTTGGCTACCACACAAATACCTAAAGCCAAGCACATGACAAAACTTGACTACTTCTAACCACTTTTGACAAGACAGAAATTGACTCTAATCTACTGCAGGAAGCACATATCACCACAGGTCTTGCAAAATCCATACAGTGAGTGTTAATGTCAGCCTCTTTCTATCCACAGAATTGATAGAGTGGGAGCAGATGCACTGCAAACTTCCCACACATACCACATACTCTCAGGTGCCTCTTCCTCTCTTGCCCCCTGGAGCAGATGTCAAGTGTCCGCAGTCCCATCCATAAGGCCGTTCGCAGCACTGGCATGCTGTGTTGCACTAGAGGAGAAGAGAGCGTTTCACAAGCAGGACCCAATCTCACCCCACCCCTGATGTAGGTAAGTATTACTAAGCCCCTTTCTACAGTGAGAAACCCACTGCAGTTGCATGTAGCAACCACAAGCCTAATACAGCACATGGGCTTCCTGACCACTTTCCTGAGATAACTGATGGCCACCTGGTCATCTGCTGCATGGAAAATATTCTCCAGAAAACACGCTAGGAGACTAGTTCAGCTGCCCTCAGCAGCTCCAGACTTTTTTCTTTCTCCCTGACAACTTCTCCTCGACAACAAATACCCTGACATCAGGAATTCTTATCATTTTGAATGCAGTTTAGATGTCACTCCTGCTTGAAAAAATTTAGTAGGCTTCATGCTGTCCTGTCCCATGAAGGCCCTGACCTTAAAACCCTACTAGCTAGTTATGAGACAGATTTTTTTGAAATCACCAAGATGCACTTCAGCAAGCCTCTGAGAACCTGCAGGGAAATATCACCTGTGGGCCAGTCAGCTCACTTGGAAAATTGTCTGCTCAGCATTTACTTGTCATAATGTCTTGGCCACTGGTTTGTCACTAGGAACAAACCCAGTTTTTTGTGCCCTGATGAACAAATGGTTTTCCACAGGTTGCTTGGTCAGAGGTGCCGCTGACACCATCTCCATCTCAGTCGCCTCCTGACCTTGCTGTTGTTCCTCCAAGCCTAAGCAGAGGCCATGCTGTCAAACCTTCTAGGTGAAGCTCAGTGCGTAGTCCTGCAGCTCTTTCATTTTTATTTCTAATGAGATTGACTCACAGAGGCCACTCCATTGAGGATTCAGGAGAAAGCCACTAATCAAGCTGACAGAGCCACGTGACAAAGCTTCTTCCTCTCTCTTTCCACACTTTCCCTCTTCTTTTCTTACCATCTAATCAACCTAGTTATCTATCTTTCTGTCACAATAGTAGTTAAGTAGCTCTTCAATATTTCAGAAATAGAAGCAACCAACATCCTCCTTTCTCCTTTTCCTTCCCAGGCTGTAGGAGGAATTGTTCAATTAGTTTTTTAGGCGGCATGATTTGTTTGCTTGTTTATACGCATACATGTGAGTGGGTGTTTTATAGATGTATGCGAAGAGCTCAGTGGGGGAGGGCTAGGCTGAAGAGCCAAGCTGTGTATTTATTACTGAGAGTGGAGGGATGCATGACCTTCCATAGCTGATGCAGTAAGGACCTCCACAGCATAGCACAGCCCCAGTCAACACTCCGTCTCCTGCTTTTAGCTCAGCCCCACCGGGTAATCACCATGGAAGGAAGAGATTTAGGGGGAGAAAGCAAAGAGCAGTAGTTATTTTGGACTTGTCTACTTCAAGATTGCCTGTCCTGGATAGACAACGTTAGCCCCTGCTACTGCCTGAACACCTAAACACGAGGCAAATGCTGTAGAGAGGGTCAGTATCGTTTATTATGCCAACTGCTGTGGATGAGGAGGAAAAGATGCACACAAGCTTCTCTTCGGGTTGGAAGCAGCAGTGGAGTGAAACAGTGAGCAGATCTTTGCAGAAACTTTGACATTTTCAGTGCTCTGAGATATGACAGAAGCAATTTCCTAGACGGTTTACTTTTAAAACAAAAAATTTTTACAAAACTTCACTAAAAAACATTTGTGCCATAAAGTACAAATATCCTAAAATATTTTGCTCTCATCAATGACAGATACTCCACTGGCTCCTAAAAATCACATTTATTGGAACAGCTTTCATTCTTTTAACAGCTCTTCTTTTCTTCATGTACCATATGTTAGGTGCGGATCCCATAAACAGATAGAGCCGGAGGCAATACTGAGGGTCTCCTGCCATTTTTGAAGCTAGCTGCTACTCGAGGAATAAAATAGTATCAAACATGATGTCAGGAGTTTCACAGTGAAAGGACATGGCAGAAGAATGTAAGTTGGGAGAAGATATATCCAGCATTGGATTCACTGGAAGAGTGTTAGCTCTATCCAGATTGCATGGCCATTTGGGGACTTCACATAATGCTGGGATGACTTTTCAGATTTTAGAGTAAATGAAAGGAAAAAAAAGAAAAGTATCTCTGTTCACTCCAAGGCAGTCTGTCTAAGTTTGTCCAACCGAATACCAGTCTTCCAGCATCAATTTCCAACAGATTTGCCTGTTACATTGCTAGTAGTAGAGTAGTAGAGTCATCGCTCTAAAGCCCTTCCTCAAACATATGTGTACATGGGAGCTGGGACAGGGGGGAGAGGTGAAGGTGAGGTGCTAGGTACTGGGAGAACTCTGCAGTCCTGCAATGCTAATTTTGCAAGAATCTGAAAAAAAAGAAAGACAGAAGAATTGATGACCCAGCTGGATTCACATGCTAGGTGCCCATGAGATAAAAAGACTTCTTTAAAAGCAACAGCTGATTTAGGGAGCCTTGAACTTCAGAAAGTAGAAGGGAAGAAAACGGGCACTTGAGCTGAAGCATGGCTGCAATGAACCATCCAGAAAAGTCATTATAATGTCTCAGCATTGGGATATTAATGGCAAGTCATTGCACTTCCATGTGTGATTGGCTTAAAAATCACGCCACTCAGAAAAACCAAACCATATAATATGGGTTTTTTTAATTTCCTCTCTGGGTTTTGAATCCTCAGATTTCATCTGGTCCAATTTTTTAGTATTGTCTGCCACTGTGAAGACTAGAAGCACACATTTGCAAAAATGAAATATTTTCTTATGTATTTTCATGATTCCAGCGTCTGGGGATTTTAAGAAACATCTGAAGTACCACTCAATGCACAGTGGTGACACTGCTGTTCCCAGTAAAGGTCTGTTATACAGTCTTTGTGTTAATGCATCAGGATTCTTTCCCTTCCATGCACTATGACATTTCCTTAGAGCTATGGATGTCTGGAACTGCTGAGCTACTGCTCTGCGATGTGTATGGAACATTAGATCTGAAACCATGTCAAAGTTTCCTCCTACAAGGTAGATCAGAGTGATAGAAAAGCAGCAGGAGTTGCACCCAGAATTTATATCAAATATAGGCATTTATGCCAGCACTGGAGGGAATACATCCCAAATGACACATGCCAGAGGATCTCTACCAGCCCTTCCCAAGGACAGTAACACTCCCTTGGGGAGAAGGCTCCCTCTCTCACTTTCTCTGCCTCCCCTTGTTCTGCTTCACCAAGAGAAAAGGCTGCATCTTCCACCAAGCAGAGTCAAGCCTGCAAATCCCTTGGCACACAGCAGACAGATTTCTCTGTTTGTTGGCCCTTATGTGACCAATTCACGTAGTACAAACAAATGATGATGCAGATGCTAAAGATGGCAATACATTAAAGTGTAAACAAAGGCTCTTACGGGATCCTGACAGCTCCACCACTTAGTTAACTGCACATTGAAAGCAGGAGTGAGATCAGAATGTCTCTGTCCCCGTCCCACTTGGGACTACTGGGTAAGATGGTTCATGCATACCTGAGATCTGCATGGCACATCAAAGCCTCTCCTCTGAGTACCCAGCACTGGCCCAGAGACCAAAAAGCTGGGAGAACTTAAGGCTCTGCAGTCCTGATAGCATCACCAATATTCACATGGAAATTTGAGCATCACTACCTGCACCAAAAGCAAAGAACCTTAAATCATGCAGCAGTGGGTCTCTTGAAGAGCATGACTGTCCAGCTCCCTGCACATTTTCCAGGGCAGGCAGAAAATCAGAAACCAGACGATCAACAGCACAGTAGAGCAGTGGATCCACCCCCCACTCCCCTTCTCTTCCCCAGGAGGCAAGCAAAAGAAAGCGAGTGCTAGGAAGAAGGCAGGCTGTCTCCCTGATGTGAGTGCCCTGCTCATAAAACTCAATTAAGCGGATTACAGATGAGCTCATTCCCAGCGGTGGGTCACATTCCATTAGAGGCAGGCTCAATGCCAGGTGGACTCAGTGCTGCTTGGATGGCAGCGTGGTCCACCTCACCGCTTACTGTCTCTGCCTCTGATCTCACCACACCTTGCAGGATGTCCTGCCTCGTGCCCTGCTGCTGCATGGCAGGGTCATTGGTCATCCCTGCTCGCTCTCCTGGTGACATAATCAGGGCCAGTGTTAGGTCATGGAGAGAGACAGGGATGGCCAAGCTCTCTGAAACGCTGCGGTCTTGGGCAGCAATATGGGAAAGGAAAAGCACAGGGAGAAAGAGTCATGGAGAGCAAGGGGAAGATGAGCAGAAAGGAAGGTTCTGTGGAAAGCGATAGCAGAGTTCAGGCTCAGACAGGGAAGGAGGGAAAAAATCGGCCCCATAAACTGGATCAGTGGTATTTTATGTGAAAGTGAGAGCAATTAGAGCTCTCAGCTCACTAATCCCGAAGGCTTTTTCACAGCGTAGGTATAAGATTACAGCATTGCCTGCTGTACGAATGTATATATACCACCTATGGACGCTGCGCTCAGCATTCATAAATGTGTGTGTTTGTATATGGGGAATAAAGACTGTGTCTGAGGTGGATTTGTGTGTGAGAATGACTGTTGGGGAGAGAAAGTGGGGAGGGAGGACAGAAGGTGAATGAACCTGTGAAGGGTGAGCATGTGTGGGCGTGAGGACAAGAGAAAGTCGGATGAATGAGTGTGTGGGTGTGTAATATATGGGCTAGAGTAAGTCAAACGGTATAAGCACCTGCAGGCATTTTGCCAGATCTGAGACTTATTTTGACTTGCTTTGTGCATCCGACTTTGCTGTGCACTGTTTGCAAACGTTCCTGGCAGCTCAGCTTAATTCGTACAAATAGCAACCAGCCGAGAGCGAGCCAAATACGTTGTGAAATAGGTTCAGGAAGACTCAGTTTTTTGAGCAGATCCTAGCAGCAGGGGCTTCCTACCATCTGGAACTTATGTACCACGTCCCAGGCGAAGGCCTACAAGGGAGATAAATCTAGTTACCTCCCCACCATTTGCTATCCCACGTGAGGAATGAATACTTCAGACCAGTTGCAGAGTGAGACATGCTGTCTGGACAATGATCCTCATAGGGCATGCGACCCACACAGCGCAGGCATCTGCTATCCTTGCATGGGAGACCTCAGTATCCACAACCTGAGGGAGAGCTTTCTGCTTTATCTCAGAAAGATTGAGATGAAGACAGCAGCCTTATGTTTAATTCCCTTGTGTAGGACAAGGGAATTCAGTTTGGCAGTGTGAGGCAGCAGGTTTGTTTTACCACCAGTTTACCAGGCAATTTCGGAAAACTCCACTTGCCTTCTCCACATCTCTGTTTCCTAAGATATAAAAAACTGGCAGTAATGACACAGAAATCAGATCTCTTGACGAAAAGACTTGCACTAGCTGAGGGTGACTGCCAAATCTCCTTTGCATTCATCAGCAGCAGTATCCAACCCTTAAGCTCCAAAGAAGTCCAAGCCTGAATTGCAGGAGATCCAACTCTAGGCTCTACAAGTCTGCCGGTACCTTCAGCAGTTCATGACCCAGGTTCTGGCTGTCCATCTCAGGACCTCCAGCATAACACATGGAGCTCATCCTAGGTGGCAAGGGTTCTCACAATTCCTTTGGCATGTCCCAGATTGTGCTTGCTACTCTGCCCTCGGCAATGTCACCACCTGGCTGTATGTTGAGTGTATTAGAGTCCAGAAGAGCTGGGATGCATAAGTAACGTGGCCACACCCTTTCTTTCCCTGCCACGGTGCCAAAAGAATTTAAGGTCATTTATAGCAGCCAAAAAATCTGATTCCTGGTCTTTTATTCTGCTTTTCCCTTTCTTTCTGATTGGCTTTTCTTTATTAGCATCACGCTTTCTGCTACCCTGACCCAAAGGTTTGCTCCAGCAAGTGCTGCATGCACCGTGCTGAGCTGCCTCACCGTCTTCCTGCCGGTTCCTGTAATGGCTGACGGTACAGTGCTATATCCTCTTGTCCATGTGCATGAATTAGCTGGCCCTTTTGTTTCACCTTCAACAGAAACAGACTGACCTGTCTATGCAAATAGCCCCCTCTCCCTTTAACTAGAGGGAAGACAATATATTGCCTCTCTGGGGAACTCAAGAGAGAAAAAAACAGAGATGCTATCAGGGATGCCAAAGCACTACATATAAAAAGCCTTTTTCACCCTAACAGTAGATCAGATGCTGCCCCAAGAGCTGTTATTGAACCATGGCCAGAAACGGTGTGGTTCTATCCAGTGTGTTTTTCTCCCACCCCCTCTCTCCCCTCCAGCACTCTTTGCTCCATGAGTGTATTTCATTCAATAACATGGTTTAAGGCACTGCCTGCAAGGAGGATCTTTTGTGAAATACCACAGCTCTCCCTTCTAAACCTTCTAGCTGAATGAGAATAACTGCTGCGGTTGCCACAGCACAGGCTACACAAAAATGATGCTTGTGTTTAATTACACTGAGTGGCTGAGACCACTGCCTTACTTTGCTCTGGGATACATTCTTCTGAAAAGCAGCCAGGTAATTCTGCTGCTGCTGCCATTCCCACAGTGTCCTGGGAAGGGAGGAGGGGTGACAGGGAGGGGAGTTTACTTCCAGGTTTAGCTATGGTGAACATATGTGAGTCGGTGGGTCTCAGAGGATGTGGCCACACCAAGCAGACATCCCCCAAGGCAGTGCCAGAGGTGGCTGGTGGATTCTCAGGAGTGTAGGTAAAAATCAGTTTTTATGTGAGGATTTCAGCTAGCCTGTTCCTGTGCAAGAAGAGGAGAGAGCAAGAAAAAGGATTGGGGAGAATGCAGAAAGGAACTGGCATGGGGATCCCTCAAGACTCCAAGAAGCAGAGAACAGAGACAAGAAGGATGTTTCTGAGAGGCCAGTACCCTCAGCCATAAACGTTGTTTTACACAACTCAGCCTTTCTCTGAGCGATGCTGCCAGCCTGGCTTTGGCAGAGCTGACAGCAGGGTTGGAGATGTTTCAGTACCCCTTGCAGCTACTGCCTACTTCGCCTGGTGTTGGTCATGAGTAGTTGTGCCCCAATAACTCCAGAGCTGGAAACAATATAGCCACATGTGCTCCAAAACCCAACAAATTCTGCTCAGAAATGGGGGAGATTAACCTCCATGTCAACACTATGCTAATATGGCCAATTTCCTTCCAGGGCTCATGTCCCTGCATGGATAAGCACAGATACACCAGCTCATCTGGTGCATGCTCAAGTACTCACAGTACAGCACTGCCTTACCCATCTGAAGATACCTTGGATAGCTCATCCATGGGTGGTGTTTTCACTTCCCTCATGGGCACTGTCTTTTGCGGTTCAAGCAGTTCTTGGACTCAAAGCCCCTCTCATCTTCAAGAAAATCCTCTCAAAATGCTTCAGGAATCTGCCACTACTTCCACCAGACAAGCTTCATTCACAGTGACTCTAAGGAGACCTGGATAAGGCAGAATCCACTGAGATTGTTTCTTTTTTCCTCTCCATGGTTCAGAGCTTTTGAGTTCCCAGGTATGAGAATCAGTGAATGAGTCTCTTAGATCATGTTTACAGCTATCCTCTTCTTAGCTAGACATGCAGTAATAGAGGAATTTGCCAGTGGATCAGGGAGGTTTCTTGTCACGCTTCTTGGAAGCCACCTATGAGTAGGGTTTTTAGACAGTTTTTTCCTGGGGTTCTGGGGTGAATACTTACGACTTCCTGAAGAGGACCAAAGTTTGTATGGAGCAGTAACAACTTTTATGAGATTAAGGTATGCTGCTGGTAAAAAACAAACGAGAATAAAAAAAAAAAATACCAGGAAAGCTCTTGATACACCTGGAGACGGATAGATGACCCTTCTGTCCTGCCACACTTCTTGCTGCTGGCTTTGTTTTTGCAAGGCTCTTTTTGGAAGACGCTGCCTGCAATGGACACCAGTGTACACTCATGGTGTCCCTCCTGTGCACCTATAGCCATCGGGTGGGCACCAGGCTGATTCTCACCAATTCACTTAATGGTCATATATACTGTTGTAACACAGATTGTGATTCCTGGCTTCAAAAGGTATAGATGGCTTCATTTAACCCACTGGTGTCACGTCGCAGATCCCCAGGACTGGTGCTTTCCACTCCCAGGAAGATGCAGCATTGCTCAGTCACCATGGTGACAAGCACTTTTCTATACAGTAACCACCACCCTGAACTCTGGAACTCACTCCTGCCTGAAGACCAAGCCCGTGTAGTTACACATAGTTTGCTCCGCCTGTGTGGCCCAGCTGCAGCTTTCCCGACCACCCCAAGCTCTGCTCTTCCTCAAGCACCTTCCCGCACCCTGGAACTCAGCACCGAAGCGTTTTCGAGACAACCACAGGCATCACCGGGGCTCCCACCAGAGGACGCGGCTAGGCTGACCAGCTGCTAAATACTTTCAAGGGGGAACGGGTCCGTGGCTTTCCCCAGCGCTGCCGATCGCTCGCCGCAGCGGCATCCCCACCCCTCTTCATCCCCTCGTCCCTCCTCCGCACTGCCTGTCACTGTCCTGAATTACGGGTGCGGGTCAGCTCCTCTGCCCCCTCGGCTGCGGCAGCCCGAGGAGGGCAGGGCCGGGCCGCTGTGCGGGGAGGGCTGCCGGTGAGGAGAGCCCCGAGCTCACCGGGGGGCCGCCCCTCCTGAGGAGCGCGGGCGGCGCGGATGGCCCGGAGCCCGCCAGCGCCGGCTTCCCCTGCCGCCTCCCCTGCCCTGCGGGGAGCCCTCCCTCCCAAGCGAAGGGTTAACGCCGCCGCCCCTGCGCCGCCTGCCCCTCCCGCCATCTCTCCCCGCCCTCACTCCCCCCTCACGTCCCTGCCGGCCTCCCCTTCCCCCCGCAGGAGTCACCATGGAAACCAGCCCCGAGCAGCTGCCGGCTGCGGCCCGGCCGCAGCGGCGTCGCCGGGGAAGGCGGTGGCGGGCGGCAATGGCCGCACGGGCGGCGCAACCTGCCCTCGGGAGGCCATTTTCTTCCCCGCGCGTGGACCCGGTGTGGCTGCGGGCGCCGGTCGCAACGGAGACGGCGCAAGGCGACCTGTGTCGCTGCACCTGTGCCGCCGCTGCGCTGGGGAGCGGTGGCCGGGGCAGGGAGGGGGCTGGGCCCGCCCTTACGGCTGCGGAACGGGCTCGGGCACCCCGCCGGAGCGCAGTGCGAGCAGTGGGGTTGGCATGGCAGGGCTTTCCGCCCTTGGGAGGTTGCCCCCGTTCCAGCCTTGGAACTAGAGGTGTAGGTGAAGCGGGTGTGCGTGAGGCGGGCTGCAGGGCTGCTGGCCCTGACGGGGGATGTGGCAGCGAGCTCAGGGCTCCGTCCTCCTCTCTGCTCATCTCCAAAAGACTTCACATTAGAAAGCTCCCCAGAAGTGTCGTGCGTTGCCACCAGTAGCCCCCATGGCAAATACGTGCAAGTAATTGCCAACCTTTGCGGCTCCCCCTTTCCTCTGCACTGCGGACATTTCTGTTCTGGTGAGGGCTTCCCTTCCCTGGGGAGATAAACCAGGTTTTTCCTCAGATGTGGCAACTGTCCTTCATCCACAAAAAAAACCCGACCCTTTCATGCACATAAATCTCTGTTCTCCATGGGGTGGAGTTGACCTAACCTACCATACAGAACATGGAAGTTGCTTTGGGAAAAGTTGGAGCTAGCCCACTCAAGCCCCTTTGGATCCCAGCTTCCTTTGCACAGTTCCCATGTGTGCCTGCAACAGGAAAATTTGCTCACAGCTCCCCAGGGAAGAGTTGTACCACACAGCACAAGTAGGAAATGGCTCCAGAAGCCCTCATAAAAAGCGCAGGTGACAGCAGATCCTGTGGGAACAGGTCAGGCGTTGCTTTCATCTGCGTGGCAGCCTGGAGAGTTGGCCTCGTGGTGGAAACATATGCCAAAGGATGTCCTGAAATTAGGTTGAAATGAAATAGCAAATTCAGCTTTGCTGTCTTACTATCCATAGTGACTCATGTCATTTTTACCACCCTTACTTTAAATGCACCTTCGCGGCTAGCGAAACAACTCCTATGAAGACAGGCTGAGAGAGTTGGGACTGTTCAGCCTAGAGAAGAAAAGGCTCCAGGGTGATCTTATTGCAGCCTTCCAGTACTTAAAGGGGCCTACAGGAAAGCTGGAGAGGGACCTTTTACAAGGATGTTGTTGTGGATTAGGCCGATCCGGCAACTAAACCCCACGTAGCTCTCCCACTCCAGTAAAGTGGAGAGGAGAAAAATATAATAAAAGAGCTGAGGGTCGAGACAGGAACAGAGGAGCACCCACCAACCACGTCCCGGGCAAAAGAGGCTGTTTTCTTAAAGCAAAACAGTTTATTAACAGCTACCTACAAAGAGAAAAGCAAACAAAACCGGTTGTTACTTGAGAGGATAACAAGAAAACAAGGCCAGAACTTAAAACCAACACCACTCCCCCCCCTTGCCTTTTCTTCCTGGCTCTACCTCCTCCCCCCAGCAGCGCAGGGGGGCAGGGAATGGGGGAGTGCAGGTCAGTTCATTCCATGTTGTTACTGCCGCTTCTATTAAAGGAGAAGGAGTCCTTACACCATTGTCCCTTGCACCAGTGCATCCTCTACTCATGGGAAAGTGTGAGGTCCTACCCACTGGGAGGCAATCCTTCCCCAACAGATTGCCCCAAGTGCGGGCTTTACCAGTCTTGGACTTTTAAGGAGTTATTGCCACTCGCTCTGGCGTGGGTCATCATACAGACTTTAAATGCGTAAATGGCGTTGGGTCATCATATAGACCTTAAATGCGTCTCCATACAGACTTTAGATGCGTAAATGCATAAATGCGTAAATGCACCTCGCCTGTGCCTGTGATTCACAATAGTCTCAGGCTCAGGCATCTCCTTTAACAAAACACCTCCCCATCGGCGGGGGTTGTCCCATGGACTCTAGATGCGTACCGTACTCAGGCTCTCGCATCTCTTCTTGATGTGGATTCTCCACAGGCTGAGAGTGGGTCTCTGCTTGCTCCACCGAGGACTGGTTGCAAAGGGGCCGCTTGCAAGGGGGACTCAACCGCGGCACACGTTCCGTTCCATCTTCACTGACCTGGATGATCTGTGTGGCCGTTTCTCAGATCTCAGTCTTTTCTGGGTGAACTCGGCCCGGTGGGCACCCCGGGAGTGGAGCTCTCCCCGAGTTCCCCAAGCGTCTCAGTCGGGGCCATCCTCGACGGGGGGGGAGCACTGGCCCAGCCAGGCGCCGGGAACGGGGCCGTGCCCCCCTCCCTTCTCCTTGCCCGTGGGCAAAGGCACACCTTTCCGGTTCCTTTGTCCCGACATAAATAGGGCAAATCGCAGAGGGGCCAATTGGCTCAAACCCCAAGGGGGATGGGAGTCCGGTCTGATGGGCAGCTTCTGCCATCCAGACCTCTCCCCCCACATCAAACCATGACAGATGTGTAGTGATAAGACGAGGGGCAAAGGCTTTAAACTGAAAGAGGGGAGATTTAGCTTAGATAGAAGGAAGAAATTTTTTACATTGAGGGTGGTGAGGCACTGGAACAGGTTGCCTAGAGATGATGTGGCTGCCCCATCCCTGGAAGTGTTAAGGCCAGGCTGGATGAGGCTTTGAGCAACCTGGTGTAGTGGAGGGTATCCGTGCTTATGGCATGGGAGTTGGAACTAGATGATCTTTGAGGTCGCCTCCAATCCTAACCATTCTATGATTCTATGATTCTATGATCATCTCCAGTTTCAGCTCTGAGAAACTCTTTACACCTATCCTTCCTGTAAGGTCAAAGTAGGGCCTCAATTTTGGACTTGACCATAACTGTATTTTATTCTAGCCTCAAACCTCTCTTCTGCCTTAATCTTAAAAACTCTCCCAGATCTCATCCTGTTCTCATTTATGTCCCTTACTGTATGGCTGCTTGTCTTGGTTTCGGCTGGGATAGAGTTAATTTTCTTCCTAGTAGCTGTTATAGTGCTGTGTTTTGGATCTACGCTGAGAATAAGGTTGATAACACACTGAGTTTTAGCTGCTGCTGAGCAGTGCTTACGCTAAGTCAAGGACTTTTCAGCTTCTCATACTGCCCTGCCAGTGAGGAGGCTGGGGGTGCACAAGAAGCTGGGAGGGGACACAGCCAGGACAGCTGACTCCAGCTGACCAAAGGGATATTCCATACCATACGATGTCATGCTGAACAATAATACTGGGGGTAGCCTGCCAGCGGGCAGCAACCACTGCTCAAGGACTGGCTGAGCATCAGTCAGTGGGTGGTGAGCAACTGCATTGTGCATCATTTGTTTTGTATATTCTTTTATCATTATTGTTATTATTTTGCCTTCCTTTTCTGTCCTATTAAACTGTCTTTATCTCAACCCACAAGTTTTACCTTTTTTCCGATTCTCTCCCCCATCCCACAGTGGGCGACGGGGGGAGCGAGTGAGTGGCTGTATGATGTTTAGCTGCCCAATGGGTTAAACTGCAGTGCTGCTGAAATCTTTCTGCCCAATTTCTCTGTAATATTTCACTGTGTCCGTAACTGGCAATTATACATCAGAGATCGAACGGAGCATTTCTCCATACCCATAAGCTGCTTCTGAGACTAAATTTTGCCTGTGCTCATGAAGCCATCCTATTGTCTTTGCTCTTCTGAATCAAACTGAGGCCTGTTGGCCTCCAGCTTTCCCTCCCCGTGTTTCCCTGTAATGATCTCTGCCTTTTACCCATCTCCTCCATAGACTGAATGATTTGCAGTTCAGGATCTCCTTCTTTGATATTGTCCTCCCAAACCCTCACACTGAGGGGTCACTCCTCAATATGATACAGCACAGACACTATAACTGCTCTTTGGCTTCACTCAGGCACTGACTCTCTCCCACTGCTGTTAGTTAATTGTAAGATCCGATGTGGTCTAATAGGCATGGCTGTTCGATGCAAACCCTGAGTCTCAGCTGCAAAACCCTAGGTATAGTTGCTGGCAGCTCTCTATTTTCTACTCCTCTCATATTTTCTTATTACACTAAGTAAATATGACCCTTCCTTACTAGAACAACCTATTTACCAGACATTCAAACATATAAGTAGTGAAGGCAATAGAAATGGACACGAATGGGGCATTGAGGCTGTAATTTAAATACACACAGAGCCTAGGCTATTCAATCCTTGTTGTGACGTTAGGACAGTTCTCTAGCTCCATGATCTACAGAAAAGGTATAGATCAGAGGGAGATGAGTGCTAAGAGTTACACTGGACTCCTCAAGTCTGCTCAGCATAAAGATTGCTACTGAGGTATAGATAACTATTATTTGATTTTATCTCATCACATGCCTGCACCTTTTTCTTTAGAATGAGCTCTTAGGTAAGACATCTGTGTTTTTACAACTCTTGCAGCTGACCACAGTCATGAAATTGCTGTGGCCAAAAGCACCTCCAATTGGTAAACCCACTGAGCTGTGTAGCAGCCAGCTATGCAACTAGCTAAGGAACTCACTGCTTCAAGACATTAGACCTTAGGTCTCGCTTTTGCCAGAACCTACCATGGAACTTCATTACTCAGCTGATCAACTAGGAGAAGAAAGAAATACAGCATGAAAAGAAAGATGAGGAATTAGATTGCTTGGCGGGGTGTGTGTGTGTGATAAAATCAGATTTTGTTTGGAGCTCAGAAACCATCATGATGAGGGTGGTACAGGTAACGAAAAATTCAACCAATGTGAGATCTAGAATAAGAAAGTGTAAATGAAGGAAGGCCTGTTCTCCATTTCAGTGTGCATGCTAGACCATCTCAGTTCCTATAGACCTGATCTGTAACATACATCATTCCTAAATTTGCACTTCCCAAGGCCTTTACCTGGCTCTCTATTATTTCCAAATGCCGAGAAAACAGGGATACCAGTACACCTCGTTATCTGCCTTCCCTGCCACAAGCTGGGATCAGATACCAAGAAATGGCCATACTGATGATGAGTACTGTTTCCTTCATTACAAATTTAGTGAAATAGTGGGATATTAGTCAAGCTATCTGACAATCTGGGTCATAGGACGAAAACTTAAGAGGTGTTGTTTTATACACGTCATGATATACCTTGTTCAGGGATTTGTGGCCTTGCCTATTTTCAGGCTTAGTTTGCCTTCAACTTAATGTAGGAAAGGAAAGGTTTTAGCTCTCTGGATCCCCTTCAAAGAACTTGCCCTGTCTCTTATGAGCTAGGAATCCTTCTTCCTTTGTACCTGAAGATTAAATTTACCATGAAACAAAACCTGATCTTTGCTTTGTACAGATTAAGTCTGAAAAAGTAAGGTTAGGAGAAGCAATACCTAAATTAAGCCAGCCACAGTAATGTTTACTGGCCCTCCATGTATCCTAAATGGTAGGAAACTATGAAGGCGTCCTTCCATTGCTACACTTGGTGGGGTAGGCAGGGAGATCAGAACAGTGCGGAGGGGCTGTGAAGGCCACAAGTTGCTTCATAAGGCCCTTCTCATAGGAGGGAGGTCTTCCAGAACCATGAAGATCATGTTGGCTTTAGGGCTTTGGCCATGAGCCAGTCCCCAAAGGGAGGCAGGAGCAAGCTAAGGACAGAAGGTGGATCCATCAGTATTACACCAGCAGCTTCTTGGCATAGTTCAGAATCAGCAGGAACAAAAGTTAACTTAAACCGTCTTTAATTAAAGCTATGTTGAATCCTCTGTCTTTTACAGCAAGCACAGTCTCAGCCATAAACAGCTTTATACTGCAAGCATAACACAGAGAGACCAGGAACAGAATATACTACAGAGACCAAGTCTCACTTTCAGTGGTGATTCACAGGGGCAAATGAGGACAAAATTAATATATGTAGGGAAGAAAAACTGACATTGCTGTGGAAACCATTTCACTTCATGACATTTTAAGTCTAACTGTAAATTCCTGACAATGAATCAATGTAGGTTTGTGTTATTCTACTATTGCAGCCAGCCCAGAGTGGGCCATGATGATGAATACCTTCCAGGCTATCTCCATGCAGCAGAAGCCCCTACCACTTCAGCCAAAATGCCTGTAGTGACAGTATATGCTTTATGGAAACTTGATCTCACAGACTTCGTCAGCATGAATTATGTTTTTATTGTATTAAATTGTGTCCTGGTGTTTGCCCATACACCACATCACAGCCTGAGCAAACATATGGTACAAGCCCCTCTGCCAGAGTGTGCAGGCATGTGGGCAAAGTTATGGTTGTTGCGAGGCCTCCCATCTCTGAGCTTATCCAATTTGGTCATGATTGACATCTCGGCTGTCGTGTTTCATCAGTGTAAGTTCCCCCACCCCTGCCTCATTCTTCAGCTTTCAGAAGGCAGACGCTTGGTCCTGTGTCTGTTCAGAGGAAGCACCACGACCTACATGTCTGCCCCTGACCTTTAGCCTGATCAATAAGACTACAAATTGGTCTTTTCTTATCCTTGGCACTTTAGTCATAAAATCCCTACTGAGATGGAATGAAACACTGAACTTTATGTCTAGGCGTCATGAACATATTTCGAGGCAGGGAGAGAGACTGGCAGTATTTCAGCCATCAGATATACAGCCCTCTTTCTCTCACTCGCTCTCTGTGCAGCAATCCTGTGTGTTATACTGGAAATCTGTAGAACATCCTCATTGGTTCTATGCCCACATATTTTCCCAAATATTCCAGAATGAAGAGAATCTCAAGTGTCCCTTAACAACACTTTTTTTTCCCGCTACACATCCTTCCCCCACTTTGGTGACTCTCCTTTTCTTATGTTGCTGTCTGGAGATGGCTGGCTCCAGATCTCTGGAAAGCCAGTGCCCAGATCCAGCTGCCACCTGAACGTATTCTCTGGGCTACAATCAGAGGAAAAGCCACTGAACAAAACTCCTAGAAAAAGGATCTGTTACCTTTGCACACCAGCAGCTGTCCATATGAGGTGCCTGTAAGATGCAAATATACTCAGGACTGTGCTGCTGTTAAGGACTTGTTTTAATACCCAGGCTAGCCTAACACAACTGAAGACGCAGAATGCCAAATGCAGACAAGAGCTGTTTTTCATTCAAGTTTGCTGAAGGAGCTTGAGACAGTCTCTCACATGGCATGGACAGCGCGTTCAGGGAAGGAACAGCTCACATTGCCATATTCTTCTTGTAACCTCATCCATAAGCCAGAGATGAGCCTCTCACCTGCCACATCCAGCTAGTGCTAAGAGCAGGCAATGCAGCACAAATTAAACACAGCACTTGTGCTGCTTCAGTGATTTGTGGGCAGTGGATGTGTTAGAGAGGCACTAGAGGGAGGGGAAGAAAAAACAGCCCATCCCCACAAGGGAAGGAGAGGACAGGAGATGCCAGGGGTGAGGCACAGGGACGGCCCTTCCTACCTGCTGTAGGATGGTGGCACTCCAAGAGGCAGAGGGGAGAGGGAGAAGCAATAGGGACAATTCCACTGCATGGAGTGGTATATTCAGGAGGAAGAGAGGAAAAGGCATAATTTCTCTCAGAAAGGAACAGAGGGGGTTTTGGGTGAGGGCAAGCAAAAAACAGAGTTTAATGCTAAGTGGATACACCACTGTTGCTAGTATTTCTGCTCTCAGAGGTTCTGTTGTGGTCACTGCGGAGGCCTGCCAGTATCGAGGCAGGCAGTGGAGCGGACATGGGAGGGGACAACCCGATGTGCTCCTCTCGGTAAGCCCTGCAGCAGTGTCGGCAGACCTGAGCTTGCATTTGCATTTGTGCAATAGACAGTACTAAACCTCAGTGACTCAGGTCTGAAAAGGCACGTAAGGGCACTTTTTTTTATACCAAGAGCCTTCATCAGAACATCAGCAGGGCCTTAACGTGGCTGTAAAGGTGTTTAATGTGTTACTTCGCACCCATTGCAGAGTGATGCAGAGGGAGGAAGGAGGCTGTACCGAGGTTTTGTGCACAGCTTGGAAGATCTAGTCCATCCTCTTTACAGTGAAAAAGCTGGTGGAGCCGCATGACTTAATCATGCTGGCAAGATAGCTGTGTATTTAGCATGTTCAGCTGCTAGTGAGACTGGAAACCATACTTTCTATTCAGCTGCAGTGCCACAGAATGGCCCTGAATAACCTCCTGTGTCACTTCAGGGCTTTTAGCTGGTGAAATGAAACATGATTGTGAATCAGACGAAGAGAGAAAATCATTAACAGGCTCCTTTCAAATTCCTTTTTGATAATCAGGCCACTCCTTATGCCAGGAAGTCTTGCCATCCTGGCCGTCTATCCATAAAACCAGAAAACCAGATCCAGTCAATAAGGTGGAAGACCAGGAGTCTTTTGGTTCTTGAAAGCTCAAGAGGAGTGATAAAAAAATAACACCATCTCCTATGCGTCTCTCTGACGCTGCTGTGTGCTACATAACGCTGCTGAGTCTGCAAACATGATTTCCTACATCTCAGCTTGGAGGAGAGGCCAGAAATACTGTGCTGGAATCACAGCACAGTACATGTTCAAGGCAGGGAGGTGGCAGGTTTAAAGTGGAGCAAAGAAACAGCTCTTTTATGTAATGTACAGCTAACCTCTGGAGTATCTTTTCTCGGGATTTTATGGATGCTGGAAGTTCATCTCAGTTTCAAAAATAATCAATTACAGTCCTGGAAGAAACAACATCAGAAACTACTTGATGCAGCTCTGCTGCTCTATTATACAGGGAGTTCTTAAGCCAAAACTTGTGGAGTCTGGGAGATTATATGGGGCAAGGCTTGCTATATGCTGGCCCAGCTCTATACCCTTAACCAGGGCACCACTGTTGGCCACCATCAGAGGCAGAACTCGAGACTAACCAGAATGATTTTATCTGCTATAGCTGGTTTTATTTATTGTTACATAATGCAGGCTGAGACTAGAGTCTTCTGGGTTCAAATGCTTGGCACGGAAATCCCACCTTTGGGAAACAGGCTTTTTCTAAAGAGACTTTTAGTGACATCAGCTTTTAGTGACACTGGATCTCCATATCTCATTGCAGAGATGGCACTTCTGTCTTCACCCATTTGCCCTTTATTTCATTTGCCATATGATCTTAGCATCGTAGCAGAGATCAGATCTGCATTATAATGCGCACTGTAGTACCCTATAAGAAGAGAGAGGAGTCATTCCTCAGAAAAACTAGGTGCCAAAAAAGAAGATAAATAGAAGAGACACAGCAGAACAGAGAGGGAACACAAGCTGGGTAGAAGTTGGTCCTGTTGGAACTGTTGGAAAAATATTTCATGTCTCTTAACTCCCAAACGAAGCCCCACAAACTTCACATGCCATGTCACCTAGTCTGGTCCCAGGCTCATTTTAAATCCTACCTGAGAAGAGTTTTTTGCTCTTTGCTGTAGTGCTTCCTGATTTCATGGCTGAGTGCTCTTTCCTTCAATAATGGACAACAGCTCAGCTTTTCTGGTGGTTATAGCTCTGTATCACTGTGTCCATCTTCGTCCCTTTTGTGATGCCATTAGAGACCAAAGGAGCTAAATAGTTAGAAGATAACACACCACTAGAGACCAGCCCTAGCTGCACAATACATTTCAAGCATACCAATGTCCACCCACCAGTTTCATCTGTAGTCCGTGCCCTGCGAAAGGTTTCCAGCACTGATGCAATGGAGCCTTGCCCAGAGACAAACTCTATTGGAAGCAGTAGCACAACTAGACCCTGATTTTAGCAGAACCAGGATTTCATACTCCAAGTTCCCAATATGTTGTCTGGTGTCATATTTGAGCATGAAACTTGAAGTACTCCATATGACATAAAATACACTGCATACTAACAGATTTGTGTTGGAATTGATCTAGTTATTCTGAGTTCTTTAATCATATGGTTGAGTTGTGCAAGGAATAAACATTTCTGGTACCAAATTTAGAAAGAGTATATTTTATCGTAGATGAGAAGATATTATCTTCTCTGGAGGCAGCACTGGGAATTGATGGCAGTTTACAAAATGCAGAAGCTCTGTGTGTGTGTGTGTGTGTGTGTGTTAATCTCTGATAGGCTTATCGCTGTACTAAACTGCTTCCCTAAATCGTACGCCTAATGCTGCTTTCAGTTATACCAACACACACTCAGTAGCTCTTGTAGAATTTTAGAATATATAAATTACAGCAGAATTTGATCCCTTGTAGTGTCAGGGTTTTTTAATGCTCATCGTTTCAATAGGTGGAACACATTAACACTCCAGATTCTTGACCAAATTCAGTATTGCTGGAATGCAACTGATGATATCCACTGAGTACAGCCAGGAGGAGCAGATTCCATCCATAGACCCATTATGTGGGATGATTTATGTGGCATTCGTTGTGACTGGGCTTGGGGTGTTTGTCTGTCTTGTTTTTACAGTATACTGCTGATCAGCTCATAATGTATGTTATACTTGGACCAATGGATGAAATGTGAAGTTCACAGAGGAAAAATAAGAAGAGAATTTCCATTTCATTCATTTTTTGTTTGTCTCTGCTGTTCTTACACACTCAAATGTCAAAATGCATTTATTGTATCCTAATCTACATCAAACTGTCCTGCAGGAACATTCATTATCCTTTTATTGTCAGCAAAACACATTGAAGCGGGAATATTAAACATCTGGCCCAAATACGTTTATGTGGCCCAAATGGCGTATTCAAGTTCTCAGTATATAAGAATTCCTTTGGAAACAAAAGAAGTGTTGCCTCTGATTTGGGAGAGAACCTATCAAATACCAGAGCTGGTATAACTAAAGCAGTGGTTCCTGCCTGAGACAATGGATAGTTTAAAGCAGTGCCTGAGAAGCGAAAACTCCTGTACTCTACCATTAATCTCATTTTAAGTCTAATGAGGGCACTTAGTCAGAATTAACTAAATTGCTGCTAAGCCCTAGTGATTGACAAAGAGACAAGCTTTGGACTGGAGATAAGACAAAAAATAAGTATTACCCAAAAGAAGGAAATGCTTAACGAGCAGCAAAAGGAGCAGAGATATGCAGAAGAGCAGGGACCAGGAAAAAAAAAAAAAGGAGGTTTGGAAAGGACACAAAAGGCAATAATGTGCAGCCATAGGATATGGGCATGTTTTCACCCCAGTAAAAAGGTCTCTCAGCTGGAGGTGGGGGTAGGACCAAAGGAGGAGATGCTATTTGCAGCTCAAAGAGCAGGCACAGCTCGGCTCCTGTGAGGCTCGTGTGAGGCTGCCTGGGAGGTAAATTCCCAGGCACCAAGTCACAGTCCTGGCAGCTCAAGGATTGTCAGCCTCAGAGAATTTATCTGCTGCCAGTATGTTTAGGGTAAGAAAAGTGAGTTTCTGCAACAGTGGAAAAGGACAAGGAAGGTGGTCGCAAAGGATCAGTGGTATTTTAAGTGGCACCAGTGTGATGGAAAGGATAGTAGATTTCAGGAGTGTGGACAAGAGAGGATGTCAGTGGCTTTTCAGCTGTGTAAGAAACCACAGATAGGCAATGAGGTCTGTTGCCTTTCCTCCAGTTCTCTTGCTACTTCTCCCTCTAATGCCCTTTACTCCTCCCTTACTCCCTGGAGTACATGGGCTCCATTTCCAACTTGTCCCGTTCCCTAAAGCCCACAATCCCTTCTCTCTACCTGAGCAGCCTTCTGCCCACACATACTTCCTCCGTCCCATCTATCATCCATCCACATGCTATCCCACTCCACACAACAGCTCCTCCAAGCAGCAGAGACTGCAGTCATTGAGATGGAGGCACAGGGGTAGAGCTAGAAAAGTGAAAATGGTAGAGGAAGGAGAAGGGGATACAAGAGCAAATGATGATTGTTGTTGATGCAGAGGACAGCAAAGCCAGGGTATGGATTTGGTCTCTTCAGGCTAGGAGAGCCAAGTCACTTACTTATCCTTTATGAGGCTTCATCCTAATACTACTCTCTACCTTACAGCAGTCTTAAGTTACTGTAGTTCGTTAAGTCACAGGGGAAGGTCTACTCCTGCCACAAACGTGTTCATGGGGCCTACATGTGACTGTGGGATCCCCTTAGAACACACCTACTCCGTAGCAGCTGTGCAGGGCTGCAGCCTCTCTCCTGCTGTGGGACCCCCAACCCTGGATGCAGCTGGCTAGCAGACACGCAGGGTGCCAGGGATGGATGTGGCAATGAGTGCTGAACAAGCAAGGCAGGGCATGCAGACAGTGTGCCAGGTGGCGGGAGGTGGGGTGAAACAGTGGGTAACTGATGGGTCTCATGCATAAGGTGCACCAGCTGGCAGGGCTGCCAAGCCCGGGTCCGTACAGGGATCGGCAAAGCACAGACAAAACACTCTGAAAGGAGACAAGACTGAAATTGAGGTCAGATTCACAACACATCCAGGCATACAATTTCCACCACACAAGACAGTTCTGCGCATTTATTCAACATGATAGTTAGGAAGCTTGGAAATAAACAGGAGGAAAAACCCTATGATCAAGGCACTGTCATAGAATTCAAACAGCAGTGGCCACCCAATAAAAACATTGTCCACTTTTTTTATTGGGTAATGGAGAAAACCTTGTCTTTTTTCTCCTTCTGTTTTAAACTGGAATATATATACTGTGAGGTCTTGTCAGATGCTTTGATCACTTGGCATTATAGGTTTATGTGAGTATGTGCCCACTTTACAAATTTAACTAGTGTACTAGTCTATTCTAGACTAACTCAATTATTGCAGTGTGATGACTTGGGGTCAAATTTTTGAAAGCCCTACCAAATGGCTTAAAAACTTACATCGTATTTTCCAGAGTAACTTCAGCACTTATGACAGGAGACGTTTGTGGGTGGTGAGAGAATGGCTGCTATATAAAGTAACACAGGTTTGGCTTCTTTGGGGCGAGTTAGAAGAGGAATGTAACAACAATAATAATAGTAACAATATCATCAGAATAACAATGGGTTAAGTCTTTTAGCTGAGCTCTGGTAACTCTGCTGCAGTGATGCTGCTGCCCTCAGCTGCCCATCTTCCCCTCTGTCAAAGCATCACTGCCGCAGAGGCAGAGTGGGTAGAAGGGGATGCATGCCTGGGTCCTCGGCTGCCACCGCACGCAGCCCGCGATAGCTCCGGCTAACACATGCCAATGTGAAGTGCAGCACTTGAGCTGTGAGCACCCGTTTCCCGGTTCTGCTCCAAGGATAACAGCCTCCAGCAGCGAGGTGGGCTGGACAGCAAGGGGGTCAGGACAGCATCCGACCCGTAAAAATCAGACTTTTCTTTTTAACCAGAGGAACAGGGGCCCTTGTACCGTGTCTGAATACCCTACCATAGCATTCCCTATGGATTTGGTGGGATATGTCCCTACCATAGGATTCCACACTGATGGTATCTAAGAGGCTCTTCTGTTGGCTGAAGCCCAGTGTTTGGTCAGGGGAAATATGATTCTATGAAATAAACGTTTCCAACGAAGCAGAATGAGTAACCCTTTGTTGACCAACAAGAAGAACAGTTGAAGCATAAGAGTTAGGTGCAGCCCCTCTGTCTCAGGTCGTAACCAGAGATCGGTGCAGAAATTGTTGCCCTGGAGCTGTGCCATGTCCCGCTCGGTTCCGGGGTCAGCCATCACCCGTGAGCCAAGGCCGAGCCCTGCCCACTGCTGTGCCTGCAAAATGTCCACGGCTCTTCCTCTCAGCTGAAAACATCTGTTGCTAGGGAACTGCTTAGAGTCAAAAAGACAGCAAAGGATGAGAGGAGAGCAGCAGCTGAAGGATGGCAGGCCGGAGGCTGCTGAATGGGAAGTTGAATCCGGAGGAGGGCGAAGGCGAGAGGGTCAGCAGAAAGGCAGGACTGAAGAGTGTGGGGTGGGAATTGTTTCCCATCTTGCCACAGAGCAACAATTCCCTGTCCCTTTCAGGACTGCGTTTTCTTAAAATTGCTAAACAGCTTCCCTTGAATTTTTTTTTTAACATGGCTGGGGGAAGGGTAGGTTGTCTCTCTCTTTTCATTTAGTGTGCTTTCACATGATACTTGTACTTAATTTAATTATCACCCCTCCCTCCCTCCCTTTCCTCTTTCAATAAAAAATACAACTCTCATTTTTGCTTTCCCTCACTCATAGGGACTGTTACTCTTTTCCACTGTAGCAATGAAATTGTGGATGGACCTCATTTTATAAATTCAGGTGACACTAAACCGACAGATTTTTTGTCTTTTCACTCAAAATTTTCCTTCTTCATGGAGTTAATGGGATGCTGACAGGTGATCGCTCTCTGGGGGAACACCAGGGTTGTACAGTTATTCACCATACAGAGCTACCTAAGCTTCAGTCAAGATCTGCTTTGTTCACCTAAGTTCAAAGCCAGCTGAACCCTGCAGCAGGTTGTCCTCACATGAAAATAACTTCGGATTAGGCCAAATCACTACGAATCACTGTTAGTCCATAGCTCATATGTAAGAGATGTGGCTTATGTTTGCATCTGGTGGCATCTGACTGCCCGTCAAAGTGACTAGACACCATCAGAGTTGGTACAGCTCTCTGCATGGGTCCAAACCACGGTTCAGATTCTGGGGTTAGGTTCTCTCAAAAGATGCTTCAATGTCTCTACCACCACACTGTCTATTGTGTGGGTTGGAGTGCGGTAAGTGATGACGTTTGAATTAGGGTGAATTCTAATTGTGGGCAGTACTAATGCTGTCTTAATAGTGAGCAAATGCATCTAAATAAAGAACAAGATTATATAGTTCATTGCGGAACAGAAACAGAAGGAAACAAAATATTCTTTGCCATTTAAAAAAAATATCATGGGGATAAAAAAATTGGTAACAAGGTAGATATATATATATATGTATAAAGTCATTAAAGAAAATAAAATAAGCTATGTATGAAGTTTCCAAACTCAACTGTGGTTGCAATACCTTCCAAAGAAAGCCATGGCATATAATAAAAAGCTCTGTTTTATTGGTTTCAAATACTATGATGTATAATTGACTTATGTCAGGGGCAGGTGGTGGGATAGGTAGTATTTCACTTCCAAGCATCTGGTCCAAAATCAGCCTTGGTTAGCAGTGATTGAATGTCGTTAGTGTTTGATGAGTCTCTGGTGGAACCTATGAAATCCGTCAGAGGTTTCAGTTCACTTCCTAGTGGACAGGCGCCCATACCACTAAAACCACAGCTCTTCTGGAGCTACTTGCATTCGCTGCCATTGGCAATCTCAGTGGAGAGGCTCATGGCTGAATGGAGCATGGAGCAGTCTCCATGCTGATATTTCTTCTTGCGGAGAAGCTCCACCAGTCCTGTGCTGAGGCACAGTAAGGAAAGTACAGGGCTCAGTGGCCTGCTGTTCCTGTCTATTCTTAGGCCAGGGCAAGAAAGTATCTTTCAGCTTTTGGTCCAAGGGGGATAAAGGAAAACTACTCAACTTAAAAAAGTCTGTTTTTCCAGGAGAGAAATGAGGGAGGATTTAAGCCCTACATTAGTGCTTGGTCTCTTGTTCCCAAATTGTCAGGCATCGGGAAGGGAAATTCTGTTTGTTGTGATCTTCAGCAATCTCCTCTGCAGGACCAAAGGAGTTATTATCTTTCCTGGGCTGTTCTGTAATGCTTGCAGTTCTCTGTGGCCAGAGATATGGTCATCAAGAGGCATGAGTCACCCTAAGGATGCACAGAATAAAATGGCTGGATGGGAACCATGTCATTTTCTGGACTTGGAAAGCTCACTCCATCCTCCCTCCTCAGTGACAGGCAAGCGGACTGACCTCTGGAAATAAAGGCTCTTTGGCACATCAGGCTTGGTCTTTAGAGGCTATTCACAGATCTCCATAGCTCATGTTTCTTGCTGACGATTACATTTTACATATTGCTTTCACCACATCACCCTCCTCCTATCACTTCTTGGCAGGCTAATAAATCCACCTGGCTTTCGATGGCTGGCTGTCAGGCTGCTCCCCCCAAACCATCTCCAGGCCCTGTTCATTTCCCGCGGCAAGCAGGCACATCTTCGGCTTTGCTCCTATATTCATTTGCACTTGGCCTTGCAGTTACTGCCAGGCAGTTCAACATCTGAGTCTGTTGTTATCCTAGGCAGACTTTATTAGGTGAGTTTTTCATTAACCTCTTCACTACTGTAGGAGAAATGCACCGCAGGAAGGCCTTGCAAAGACAGAGGGTGAGCCATGGTCAGCAAGGCTGGGAAGGAAGAATCGCCCAGCAGCTACTATCTAAGAAGCTCAAGAATTCCCTATTGCTGTGAAAATCCTCAGTAACTCAGGCACCAGATGCCAAAAGACACTACCCTTCTGATGCTCAATAGGATCTTTCAGTAAGAGAAGCATTTGCACAGAAAACTAGCTGCATGCCAGACCTGTGATACAGACTGGCCTTCTTGATGCATTCTCCAGCCTCTTTCTGATCCTAAAGCAGCAAAATATGGCTTTGAATCACCCCTTTGAAGAATCCCTCCTGTTTCATTAATGGTACAGGCCACATGGACAAACAGGCTTCCTAACCTAGGCAACATTCATCTCATCCTAACAGGTGTCTCTAACAAATGGAAGCAACACCGTGTGTGGCCACTTGTGTCTCTCCACTGATTGTACAGGGAGCCTGAATTCATGCTTATGTACCTGGTTTTTAGATGGCTAAACTCAGCTGAAACAAGCTCCATGCTTAACAGTTTCAAAATCACAAGAGGATGTTTTAAATGGTGGAAGTGTAAGTCAGCTGAAGTTACAGCTACCTTCTTACAATTTCAGTATTTCCTGAAGGTAATGAATACACCTCAATATTATCCAGCAGGTCAAATTTTTCAAATAAGATAAAAGTTAAACCAGAATCTGACTTTTTGTGTCCAGAAACGGTTGTCTGAGACCACAGACTTTGAGTAAGCTTTGAACTGGAAAGGAATTGAGTTGATGTTAATTGAGTGGTTGCCTTTGGCCTGAGCAGATAGGAAAGTGCAGCTTTAGTTGCTGTCAATAGGAGACAACGGCATGGTTAGTGGCGTACAAAGCAGTAAATGATGAAAGGCTTATTCATGCTGCCTAATAGGCTGAATAACAAAAGGGAGATGGTTTGATCAGATGTAGTTGATGGCAAAGCTCATGCATCAAGAACAGTATAGTACTAGCCAGAGCAATGGGGACTGAAGAAGGAAGGGGACAGGCCCTGGAGAATGGCCGTGTTGACAAGGCAATATTTCGTAACAGGGAGGATCGGTGAGGCAGAGCCTCAGCACTGAAGCCAAAACAATTGAGCATGATTCACTGAGAGTAAAGTTATCTCAGTTGCCTTTCATGTGCAGAGACTCATATCAGAGGATGTATGAAGAAGTTGTGAGAAGAGTCTTACAAATTCTAAAGAGAAATGCCACTTCTTGACACATAGGAAGAGAAATTCTGTGAGTCTGCAGAGACCCCTTCACCTCTCACCACTTTTTTCTGTCTTTTGAAGAATTCCACTTTCCCCAAACCCAAACGTTTGCAACTGTCATGTCCTTTTCCTCCTCTGTTGAAGCTTTCTTCCATTATCCATTCCTCCTTACCTACCCCATCCAACATGGGTCCTTCTAGCAAGCTGGTTCATGTCATATAAACCACAGTTTCCCTCCTGTATTGAGGAGGAAGTACATAAGCAGTATCAGAAACAGCAGTTTTAACTCCCGTATTTCCTTGGAGCAAATTAGACTCCAGCTCTGTGGACTGCTATTTTTGGCGGACTCTTTTTCACTGTTCTTCATGTTCTAGTATCAATCGAAGCTCCTGGGGAGGAAAACCTTGGAAGAACAGTCTATGGGAATTTCAAACATAAATATATTTATTTCAGTCACAGTCATGAAAGGCATTTTTGTTTGTTTGGTTTTTAATACAGAACCAGGACAGAAAAATGCAGTTAGGATGCAGTAGTGTCAAAAGCTGTGGTGGTGCTGTGGCTTGCCACATTAGCAAATGCTGCAGTGTAACAAGAATGGAGCTCTAAAGCAAAACAGCTGACACTGAGGATCTGATGTCCGCATTTACACATTCTAGGGGGTTTGAGTTGGTCTAGCTGTAGTTTGGCTCCATGGGCTGAATGCTCGTTAGCAGGTGTATTTCTGAAAAAAAGTGTTTCCATTTAAATGGGAAAGTAAACTGAATGAGGACTACCAGGAGATTTACTTCAGAAGTGCACCTTTTCGCCAAAATAAAATGCTAATTTAGACACATAATATGTGGCCCTAAGTGTGCCTCCGCTTTTATAAAATAGAAGAAAATACGTTCATTTGCTCCAAGAAAAAGGGTAGTATTAGCCACAGTCCATTTATCTGCTCCAGTGCAATGCCGTAGCAATTGAGGATGAATACCGCATATTTAGAGACATAAAACACTTGGAAAGCATATAGGAATGCCCTAAAAAGAAACATACCCTATCTTAACTATACTCTCTGTGCTTTAATGATCCACCCACGTCCAAAATGTTGCCTCCCTCTTTTTTAATCCTTCTTTGGCCTCGTGCCACGTTTACTTGAAACAAGTAGTTTTTTCCTTTGGATTACGTGTGGTTTGAGAGCCCCTTGCTAAATGCTGAGAACTCTCAACGCCTGCTGACTCTGGTGAAAATGGATGGCACTCAACACTGTAAAAGACCACACAGTCTCCTGCCTGTTAGCAAAGGATGTGGAGGGCAAATGGCTGTGTGGGTGTGAGCAGGTCTACAGGGAAAAGAGGAAGCAGCTGTGTGTGAGAAAAAAAGAATGACCAAGGAAAAGAGCTGTGAGTATGTGATAGGGGGAGACTAATACAGTTAAAATTGAAGTGATAAATCATACCTGAGATCCCTCTTGAGACCTATAAATAGGAAACTGAAAAGCATTTCCTTCTATTTATTTTATAAGTGCTATAAACTTTATCAGCTTTTAGTATTGGAGACTCGTGCAATATTTATGGGCTGTTTACTTTAGAAGTTATTCAGAGATAGCGTCAGGAGGCTAATGAAAAAGAAAATTGGGATGGGTAAAGGAAAGAGGGCTTTTCCTGCAGCCCCATAATAACAAATGAGTTGCTTGGCCCTCTTCCCAATGTCCTTTGCTCCAGGGTTGCCTGTATTTCTCTAGCAGGTACTTACCCTGAGCTTCACAGCTCCACAGGGGGATCACAAAGAGCACCACTTATTAGTAAAAATTAAGCCAAACTTGTTCAAGAATTCCTGTGAGGCGACTCATAGAGTGAAGAAGGAGATTGTGCAATAGGACTTGCAAAAAGGAGGTGCCTCAGAGGGCGTTTCAGAGATTTGGACAGATTAAGGTATGTAAAGGTCCTGTAAATGGAGCAGAATCCAAGATCAGCTTCAAGTAGTCTTCATTTGCAATACAGAGGACGGCCACTTCGGGGAATGTCCTCTTACACTGGATAAGCTGATGGCAATATTTTTGGACTGATTAGTAGGTCTGAACGAAATAACAGCCTCCTCATCCCTCACAGAACTTCACACCAAGCACAGTCCAAATGTCTGATTTGTTTCTTAATGTCTGGAAATGTTATTGCAACTTTCCATGCTTACAGTTTCATAGATGATTTATCTATGCTCTTTTCTTTCAAATGGAGACAACAGCTGTTTTCAAAGTGCTTTTTTTTTTCCAGAGAAAGATAAAAATCTCTTCAAATTTATAGCTGGGTGAAAGAGCTTTCCAGAACCGTCTGCTATGTAGAATCCTTCTCTCATAAAAAGTTGCAGATCGTTCACATAAGGAGATGTGAACATACAGAGATTGCTGGGCTCAGTTATATGAAAGAATTCCCCCCAAAAAGTTGTGAATACAACCAAAATTAAACAACTCTGGAGAGCACATCTTGTGGGTAGGATGAGAGACCCAGTTGCAGTTGGGCAAGGCACAGACACCAAAGATGGCATTGGTAAAGCATAGGGACTCTGTGCTTTCTGGCTGTTTCTGTACACGGCTGTGGGATGAAAACTGGACTAAGAAGAGAACATGACATGAGGCGCTCACACATCTCAAAGGTGGGGAGATTAACGTATCAATAGCTCAGTTTCTTCACCATATCAAAGAGGAGACCAATCGGTGTCTAACTTAGCATTTGTAAATACCTTAAGAGAAGTGCCCAGTGCTTACCGGGTCTTTAGTATGGCAGAGAAAAACAGATCAACAACTCATAATGTTAAGCTAGACACAAACAAATTCAAACAAGAAATGAGACCTGTTTTTTTAACAAATATAAGAATGAAGTACAATATGCTGGCTTTGGCACATTTTTTAAATCCTCTAATCAAGATCAGATGCTTGACTGGATGAGACGATATTTTAAGTGCACTTGAGTTATGGGACTCATTACTGAAACAGCTGGATAAATGTCTCTGGCATGTGTCAGATTAGATGATAGTGTGTTAGTCCCTTCTGTCCCTAAAACCGTAAGTTTGTGAGTGAAGAAATTACTTAATCCTGTAAATGTAAAACATTATCATTTGACTGTAAAGGCCTTATAAAAAAAAAAAAAAACAACACAAACAACCCTTCTATGATATCAAGTGATGTTGTAGGGAGTATGTTTTTTTTGCCTATGGCTGCCTGTATACCCTGGGTAAAATTTTAGCTAATGGGAATTATGCCTTGAACTTCAGTAAGGATGAGGTTTAAAATGTTGCCTCTGCTGGCAACTGTCCATTACCTTCTGAGAAACTTCCAACCATTCTTCAAAGAAATTCAGCAATGCACTGCCTACTTGTCACCTAGTGTCAGATGGACTAGCAGCAAGTTTTGTTCAAGTCCTTCAAAAGGCCATGGAACAATCATTCAAGGATAGTCTTACGGTAACCTGTTTTAAGTGTACTATCTTACCGGTTTCTGCTGCTGTTGACCCTGCAGAAAACTCTAACTACAGTATTTTTAAACCACCATTTTACAGAATAATTTTTTATTTACTTGTATGGGATTTATCAAAAAAGCTGGAAGAAAAAAAAATTTTAGAGTAAATAAACCACAATACCTGTCTCCAAGGATTTTATGTCTAGACCAGAAAGTTGGTTATGGAATAACAAAAGAGAGAAAGAAGAGGAAAAGAAGGTGTTGTCAAAGGGTATAGAGCCAGTGTTATACCTAGAAAAGGCTGAAAGAAAAATAATGACCCATGGTTCAGCTACTATAAGACAAAGGTTCAGAGAGGGGAAAAGACCTGAGTTACTGGAAAGAAAATGATTAAATGATGCTGCTCTTTACTGGCCTAAGGAAGATGTTATGTTCCTACTGAAGCCAGATTCAGGATAGAGATAAAGAACAGTTCTTTCTGGCAGACGGTTTTAGCCACAACATAAATAGTGATCTGCCAGAAGATTAAATCAATAAAAGGCTATGTTTTCATAAGTGTAGTATATGCATGTTATTAACTGAAACAAGATGAAGCAACTCTCTTGCATATCATGCCTTTACATTCATAGGAAACTTCTCACCTTTGATGCAAGCAGTGATATGAAGGAGTAAAGATTTTTTTATTTCAGATCCCATGTGAACTAGGGAGACCTGTGCAGCTCCAGACTTAGGAGTTGTTCTTCCTATTTGTTTTCACACTCAGAAATAAACCATCAGAAGAAAACGTACAGGATTTGTACTTTGTCCAGATGTAAACATGATACCAGAGAGGTCCAGCTGGCAGCCTGAAGACCAGAGCCAGCCTTTCTTCCAGTCCATGTCTTCTCTGAGGAGGTGGGAAACAGAATCAAACACCTTCCCCCATGATTGTGAAAAATGTGAAGGTTAGAGCTGCATATGCAGGAGGGGACGGTACTGGCATCAAGCCTTCTCCTTTGCTCATAGACTCCTACTAGCAACCTGAGAATTCCTCTGAGAGACCATGAAAAATTTCTGTGATCTCACCCTCCCAGTTGTGGAAGTAGGTGCCCAGTTATGCTAAGAGGTTCAAAACGTTGAAGAAATCCTGAAAGAAAAAGTCAAAAAAAAAGGAAAACGAAAGACACAAGACAAATTAATGTGTAGCTTTTTGTCAGTAAACACAGAACAGCCATGTACCTTCAGTGTAAAATAACTGTTACTTTGGAATAAAGCAAGTAGCTCCATATCAAAGCACAGTTATCCATCCGAAATCTTGTAACTGAATGGAAACTGAGAAGCTTTTTCTGCATCTGAGATACCTTCGAGGGCTCTATCTAGTGTGGAGTTTCTGAATCCTAATAAAGGTTGAGCTCGCATCCCCATCCTTTCCTTGTTGAGATATTAAGATGGTCTTTCTCATCTTCCTGGTCAGCGTACAAACCTTGTCTTTGAGACCTGTACTCCTCACAAAAACAGCCAGTGGGATCAAAAGCTATCTGGCAGAAAAAGCAGGCAAAAGACAATGGTGAGAGAGAACAAAAGTCAGTCACTAGAGAGCAGGGAGTATTTGGATCCTTTCATACAGGCTACAGCACGTAAGGGAAGGACATGGCCACTGCCCATAAACACAAGCCCCTCAAGAGTCACTAGAAGAGTGCAGGTGCAGTTCCCAGAAAACAAGGCTGTAGAGGTCCACTCAGCTGCTCTCTCGAGGTAATCTTTGCTGGCTCAGAGGGCAAGAAAATCTATCCAGGAAAGGTTTGTCTATTTGAAAAGAAGATGACAATGATTTTCACGTGCCAGAATGGGACCCGCAGTGATGGGAGAAGTGGCAGTGGGGAGGTGACAATCGCTTTCTCACCTGGTGACAAGACCACCAGTACCAATGGGCATTTCATTAGAGGGAAGGAAGGAACAGACAGATAAAAGGCACAACGCTGACAGCACCTTCTCCTCAGCAAATATTTCCAGCCCATCCCTCCATCATACAGTAAAATTTATCACCACTATGCAATGCATTAACCCTTGATGTATTGGCCAGGGCCCAGGGAATAGTCATTTCTGTGCAAGTTATTTCCTGCGATAGAAAGACAAGATTTGGCTGCAGGGAGAAGGCTAATCATATCCTGCCGATTCTGCCACAGAACCCTCTTTGCCTGGTCACCCAGCATGATCCAATTTCTCCTCCCCACACCTATCCTACAAGCATAGAACCAGTTCTGTCCTCAGAAACTGTGGTCCTAGTCCCCACCACCGGCCTCTCATTGCAGGCTCTGATAACATGCCGGCTCCCCAGCCCCGCAGCCCTGTTTTTCACCTCGTCCTGATACTGGCTCAGGTTGGCCCTCGAGCAATTTCTCAGGCCCTGCACTGCAAATGAAGATGCAGAATGAGGTAATGGGTAAGTAGCCCACAACACACTCCACAGCCTAAAGGCAACCATGCTTTTAGCATGCGATGATCCACAGACTTGGGAACTCTTGATATTTGGAACAAGAAAATCTTTCCCCACCAGTTTTTCTTTGCATTAATCACAACCACTCCTGTTTTTCTCAATGCCCTTCTAGATTTCCTGGCGTGGGGTATCCACTGATGTAACGGGGATACCTCCTTTAGAAAATCTATTCCAGTTTGTGTTCTTTGCTCCTTGTTTCCAGCTTCCCCCTCCTCTCCAGGGGCTTCTTGTCTCCCCCTCTCCCGCTGCTCTGGGAAATGCTCAAGCTGGCTCCTAATTAAAGTGGTTGCAATTCCCCACTGGATCAGTGGCGCCAGGACCTGAAATCATCCTGTGTCTGTGTCCCCTAGAGACAACTTGGCCATGCTTAGACACCTTGCTTCTCACTCCTCCTGTCACAGACTTTCCCATATTGGCTCCAGCAGGTTTCTCCTGTGTTTTCTCATCTGTGCTAATCTCTCTCCAGTGCTGCAGGCAGGGGATGAGGAGGTGCCTCAGCAAATGAAGTGAAGATCTCCCTGCCCTGAAAAAAAAACGAAAAGGAAAGAGCCATGGGGGGAAGTGCGAAGGACTGAAGCAAAGATACAGCTCTGCCCTATGCTGTGTTCACAGCCACAGCATTTCCATTTGACTTGCTGTTGTCCTTTGCTGAGGCCCAAAGCACTGCACAATGCCTGCCACCCAAATGACACCCAGGGTGTAATCCTCTTACTGCCCAGATTAGTGCCTTGCAGGCGCTGTGTCCACGCTCGCGATGTCAGCACGCACACAACGTATGGCCCACCCCCCCCCCACAAAGCAGCGTTCCCTGTTGGGAACTGGAGCTGCACCTCCATATATGACTGACTGAAGAACCTAAGTCTCATTTGTAAAAATAAGGCAGACCTTACATGCCTGAACCTCTTGCAGAGCCAGTTAAAAGCCCATTGCTAGTGTAAATGAAGTTCAGTTTTGCCACCTCATGGAGAATCAACAAGGATGGGCACTCACCGCCTGGGGATGGCAAGCAGAGGGCAGAACAGGAGCTGGGAGAGCTGCCATCCTCAGGACTACCAGATGATGTCAGGGGAGTGGGAGGAGGACAGGCAGCAATTACTGCTCCCAGGGAGACAATGCACACCCAGGCATAGCTACTGGCTCTCACGCCTTGGCCCACATGCTTGGCCATAGCAGGCAGCTCGTTCTCCATGGCTCTGACACAGAAAAGTAGGCAGAGGAACAGTGGCTGTTTTGCTGCCACCAGTCATCTGCTGCCCTAGGCAACTGCCTGCTTTAGCTGTGCTTAACGCTGGCACTAATCATGCTGGTCTTAAATAAAGCTTAGGCTCAGGAGACTTGGCTGCTTTGGAAATTGTTAGCCTGTATTTTTCTTTCAGCTGTGACAGACAAGGAGACAGTGGGGGCAAGGGAGCGAGGAAAACTAATAGACCTGAAGTTGCCTCAAAGTTCGATTCAACATACAAGAAATTGCTTTGGGAAAGTAGAAACACCCGCTTAGAGATTCAACTTAGCAACATCAGAGATTTACTGTCACATGAAAATCTGAATGAAACTAGAAAAATGGAAAAATAATTTAATCAGAATTTTCAAGGAAACAAGTTGAGTTTTCCATATGATTATTGCAAATGAAACTATTTTATCCCAGAACCAAAATGATCTGGTTGGAAATGAAATAAAAATCTGGAGTTTGAAGTGCCATTACAGTGTCTTACAGAAATGAAATGTCTCGTGCTCCTATTTCACATTACCTCCTGGGGTCTTCAGGTGGACTGCCTGTCCTATGAGACACACTGGTGTCAATCAGAGAGATTCCATCACCATTACAGCTGTGTGCCACAGCCATCACGAATGATGACATCTGGCAGGGGTGCTTGGCTCTTAAGAGAAATGAGACAACCTCCTGCTTCCTCACAAAAAGGAAAGCAAATGGAAAACACAGGTGTGGAGATACATTGATAGCAACAGGCATGTGAAGATCCTTCCAGTTAAGATCTTTAGAGCTGGAGCCTTACACACTGCTCTACTGAGGAGAGAGTTTGCAGCCAAAGACTGAAACCGCTGAACTGGAACCATCAACAAGTCTATGAAAACAGCTTAACCAAAAGCCTAAAAAATAGCTTATGGTTGAAGTCACTAAAGATAAATCAACGTGACTATCAACAAACCTTACAAGCTAGGGGTACTCAAGGAACAATTAATTGTTGTTTCACCCCATAAAGAATCATCAGAATGGACAGCATTAGATAGAAGTAGTTATTTCATGGGGTGTTTAAATAAATTTATATCTTCTTGTTATAAGAATTTGTTCAGATAAGGAGTGGAAAAGGATTGAGAAAGGGAATAGAGATAGTTTCACCACTGGTGACAATGCAACATTATAGTCTACCTGTGACTTCTGAATTTCCTTACCTGCTAATGGCTGGGAGTTAGAAAGGTGTGTTTAGAAAAGATTGCTCAGTACTTGCTCTCTCCCTGCAGTATTTACAACTGGCCATGCTGAAAACATAAAAATGAACAAGGCAATCTTATTACTGAGGTGTCAGTTTTTAGGGTATGTCCTACCACACAGCAGGACACCAGTACTCAACCACATGTGCTGTCTTACACTGGAGTGAAAATGTCATCCAGCATCAGCTCAGCCAAACGCATCCAACTGCTGGTAAGAAATGCAGTGATGTTCCCAATAATTCTTGTCTCAACTCTCATCAAGGAAAAACTATAATCTCTCCCCAAATCAAAACATAATCTGCTCAACAGGGAGCTAATAAAAGAAATCCAATTCTGAGGGAAAGAATGACAGGGAAATTTTTAGGCACATATAAATTATTAATATAAAAAAGATGTTGTTCAAAAATAGCCCAAGCTGCTCATACATAGTTTGGAGTTACTTTCTGGACAACAACCAAAGCAGCCTGTCTAGGAAAGAATTGTAAAACGTGTACTTTCATTAAAGTCATGAGTAAGAAAGACTTGTGCCAGAGACTGCAGCATTCTTGTTACCTTCTGTGTGAAGATGTACAGAAAATAAATATCCACTTAATTACTGAACAAGTAGTCAAACTAGAACCAGATTGCTTCTCAAAAAATAGTTTTCTTCCTATGCAGAGAATCACTCATCTCAACAACCTACAATCAGAAAAGAAGATAGATTCCATCAGGCATGATAAAATACCTCCTAATAAGCAATTCCTACTGGTACTGCCCCTCAAGAAAACACACACATGATTCGTTGCTAGCTGCCCATTATTGAAGGTACTTTGATTTGCAGATGTCCAAAGCAGAGACACATCTAATGAGAAAAGACTGGCATTCCCAACCTGTTGCCTCTATCTCAAGTTCCCACTTACTCTCATGCAAAAACCTACACACAGTAAGAGGAATAAATTTCCAATCCCTGTATCAAAGCATATGGGACCAAATAATCCCAAAACTCCTTTCCCCACATCCCCATGCTGAGAGTCATGACCAGTCTGTAAAGAGAGGACAGAGATGAGATGCCATGACTCAAGGACTAGCTGTACCCTGTTCTCCCTATGAAAGGACAGCCCTCACCACTAAATTCACCACTAGGGTTTTCTTCAGTAATATTGACCAAGTCAGCCAGTGCTGCAGCATCTTTTGAATGTAAAGCTGCAGAGTCAGCTTCTATTTCACAGCTGAGCAAAGGCACTTAGAAGCCATGGTATGGTGCTTACAGACTGTAGTGGGCACGAACACTCCAGATACCTTCAGAGTTTGCTGGGACCTGATTTGGCCCCAGACAGCCCATCTTAATCTATCACCATGGAAACCACCACATTTCTGGGCACAAAGCCACCTTTCCCGAGACAGTCTGGGTATTTTTCCAGCTCAACTAGATGTGATTATTCTCACAACGAAAGCAGGTAATAGTGGCGAAACACTGGAACAGGTTGCCCAGAGAGGTGGTAGATGCCCCATCCCTGGAAATATTCAAGGTCAGGTTGGACAGGACTCTGAGCAACCAGATCTAGTGGAAGGTGTCCCTACTCATTGCAGGGGGTTGGACTAGATAACCTTTGAATGTCCCGTCCAACACAAACTATTTTATGATTCTATGAGTATTCTAAGTAACAACATACAGACTATAAACAGATTCCTCTCTCCTGTATTTTAAGGAAGCCTTCTGAGATTTATTGGCCGTTGTCAAGACAAAAAAAGAGTGAGCTTGCTGGGGCATTGATGCCTTGTAGGACTATTGACCTTACTATTTCTCACCAGATGTGAGACAAGAGGGATATTAAAGATGATAACTCCTAATAATAGCTACAGGGAAACGTATAACAGGATAAAGAAAACCTTGTACAGTACTATGCTCCATAGCCATTTTGTCGGCAAGGCTGAGTTTGTCAACAACTGTCTTGCTCACACAGAGACATGCCATATGTTTTTTACAAGCAATTATCTTCTCCACAGCTAGAACACGTTCCCTACTAAGCCAAAACCTGCAATTCCTGGTCCCCATCAGTATCTCCGAATGTGCAGCAATTTTGTCCCCCGGGGCCAGACATCTTTGCCCAAGGGACTGGAAAAACCCCAAACAGCACCTATGAAACCCACTAAATCAAATACACCTGAAAGGAGGGAAGGGGAGAAAGAGCTACCATCTCCTCAGAAACAACCACTACCAAGAAAAGCAAAGCGAGTCAGCACATTGCCTTCCTGCAACTTCCAGCCAGAGTGTGCCATGAGAGCCGTGACAAGAGAGCTGCCCCCACACGGAGGAGTGGGATCAGGGTCAAACTGCATCACCTGGCATTCTCATGCCATCAGGACATGCCAGTCTCACTGAGCTACTGGTCAGGTGGACACAGAAGCACTCTCTATCAAGAAATAGCCAGAAGTCTCCTTTTGATTCTCTATTTTGGAATCAGACCTAATTTTAAAGACTCTAAATCTGCTGCAAAATTGAACTATTGCTTTCAAGACAGCCACAATTAGGGCTGCAGGGACAGCACAGAAGTACCCAAGATTGAAAGTATTCTGCTTTAGAGAGAGAACGACCTTTCGAACATTAAAACAAAACAAAACAAAAAAAAACAACCAAACAAAAAAACCACAAAAACAAAACAAAAAACAACACAACTATTTTGAAACAGTATTTCAAGTTCATTTGCTATCATAACTGAAAGAAAGAGAAATGTAAATACACATATACACACCAAGGTTGAGAGACAGAGTGAGGAAGTAAGTCCTTTTCCCCGTATTTTCCACACCTAGTCCCTGAAGCAGTAACAAGCACCCCTGGGACAGCAGCAATGGTGAACGGGAACGGTCTCAAGTAACACTATAACCACAGTGCGCTGAAGGGGGCATTGGTAACTCATGTAAGATGAGTGCATGGTGCTGAGCAGACCACACAAGGGCTGATGTGCCACCCAGCACACCACAGAGGAGAGCTTTGAGCTACATGTTGCAATTTACTGCCAGTCTTGCGTGGCTTAAAAAGGCTAAGAGCTTTGTCACTGAAGTCAACCGGAGTGGGAGCAGCTCCAGGGAGACGAAGCAGTAAAATCCTGTTGTCACAGGGTCACCACAGAGAGATGTCAAGCATAAACCTTGTGAGTGTGGCTGTCATCTTCTGAACTGCTCTTCTGCAGGTGCTCAGAGGAAAGTAGTTTGCTCCAAAGGGTAAGCAAGGCTGGAGCTAAAAAAAGATAGATCCAACTGCTAATAAAAACCAAGCTGAAAGGCCAAGGGTTTCTTTTTGATTTGTATTCTTTCCACTGATCTGTGACCCGCTCTGACCTCTCCCTCTGACCCCTCACCTCTGGCAGTCGAGTGGGGAATTAGTCACTCTAAGTAAGGACACAGACCTTGGGGCTGTGCTCCGTGCTGGTTTCCGTACGATCAGGGCACTGTAATTCCCTGCAGCATGTGCTGTAGGTCATGGTGCTCCTCCCATTGGTCATCCATCTTCCATGGCTCCTCAGCAGAAAGGCAATTTGCTGAAGGGTGCTCATGTCAGAAGTGTTCTCATCATACAGTAGGTAGACAGGTAGGTAGGTTGTCCTAAGTTGGCTGCGGGCTATTGCCTCATTTTTCCTAATGGGCGACAGAGATTGCGAGTCGAGCTTTGCTCGTCTGCTTTTCCAGTAACACTGCTGAAAGGGTGAGACGCTGTCCATGAGTCACTTAGGGTATGCAGAGCTCCAGAAATTTTGTTCTGTCTTATGACTGAGCCTTGGCTGGACCAAACACAGCTGGGACCATATGACTGACTTCTTGCTAAACGAGAAGTTAATCTCATCAGAGGGCTCAATCGACAAATGCTGACTGCGTTTCCTCAGGGTCTGCCCTGGTCCTGTGGGAGGGACAACAGGGCCAGAGAATTGAAATGGATGGCTTGCTCCCACTGTGCCTCTCCAGATTTGCAATTCAATTCTATAAAAGATGGAGCAGACTGCTGAGCTGCCTTTGAAAGGGTCAGAGGGTTCAGGAGCAGCAGGAGGGAAAAGGAGGCAGGGTACAAGCAGAAGAGCCAGCATTATTCTTCTTCATTCCAGAGTGAAGGCTCTGCTCCTGGGGCAGGAGGAAGAGCACCTCTCTGATTCAATGACCAGCAGGACCAGAAGAATAAGCAAGTGCTAGATGGCTGACACCCATACCATTTAGCAGGCATGCATGTGACTCAGACTGAGGGGAGCAGCAGCTTACAGTCAGAAAACTTTTGTCTGGGGTACTGAAAAGAACTTTTTTCACTCGTGTCCACACCTCTGTTCTACCACCTTCAAAGCACTCACAGCTTTCAGTGTTACAGCTGAAGACAGAGCCAGTGTGTTATATCAAAGCAGGACATATCATTGATTTTTATATGAATTGCAAGGGGCTGCAGAGACCCAGAAATATGCACTGAAGCATGCTAGGAGACCCCTGAGACTTAGCCTTTTTCTTCTAATCCCTTGAGAGGATGAGGCATTGGTGGAGGCACACTGCCTAATTGCTGATTGCCTAGAATGAATTACAGCGCTATGATGACGAGAGCAATCCAGTCAGGCAGAAGAGGACCTGAAAAGCTTGTGGAGAAAATATCCTGATTTAACCACCAAAATGTACAAAATTATTAGGAAGCAGGCTCTCTTCCTTAAAGTTTCAGTTTTTCTTTCTTGCTGAAGTTCACACTATACTAGTCACAAGAAGTCACGGTTATCTAATACAGCAGATCACGTTAGCTTGCAGTACAGTCCTGTCTCATATCGTGATGACAGAGCCAGACCTACGGGCTGTCAGCGCCAAGCCTCTGATAAACTGTGTGATCAGGACTTTTAAAATCATACACTTCTGTTCAACTACGTATCTCTGGATCAGGTAGGATGGTTGCGGGATGTGGCTCCATGCTGCTGTTCGGAAGGACATCAGGCAAGATGATGCAGATGGATCTTTCCAGCCTTCCGAACTGTATCTCCCACAGGTCCATTTCTTTCTTATTCTTTATTCCCCTCTCTGTTTGGTTTGGGTTTTTTTTTAATTCTGATGGCACTTGCTACTGCCCAGTATCTTTGCACTGTGTGTCTCCAGCCAGCATTGCATTCCTCACTTTCTCACGAGTCTTTCTCAGGACAAACCAACAAGAAGCAGACCTATCAATGCTATTATATCCCAGCTCCTATTTTCCAGTATCAGCCCATTCCAGGTGAATTCATAGGAGCTAAACGGGGAGCTTCACCCTGAACTTCAGTGTAAGAGAGAGGGCTGCAGAATGCAACACTGAAGCTTCTGTGGTAAATAACCTGTGCTAGAGCAGGTATAAACACAAAAAGTTTTCAGAAAAGGGAGAAAAATAATCATAGGACTTGTCCTTCTCCAGATGCTTGTTTTTATAATTTCATCAAATGGGAGCAGACTTGCACTCAAACACGTAGCTGTTTCACCCACTCCCACTAGCAAGAATGGTGCATATTTTCGGCCTTTATTTTCAGAGATGAGCAAGGCAATTTCTTTATTTCTTAGAATCATAGAATCATAAAGTGGTTTGAGTTGGAAAGGAGCTTAAAGATCATCTAGTTTCAATCCCCTTGCCAGGGGCAGGGACACCCTCCACTACACCAAGTTGTTCAAAGCCTCATCCAACCTGGCCTTGAACACTTCCAGGGATGGGGCAGCCACAGCTTCTCTGGGCAGCCTGTTCCAGTGCCTCACCACCCTCAATGTAAAAAATTTCTTCCTTATGTCTAATCTAAATCTCTCCTCTTTCACTTTAAAGCCACTGGCCCTTGTCCTATCACTACATGCCCTTGTAAAAACTCCCTCTCCAGCTTTCTTGTAGCCCCTTTAGGTACTGGAAGGCTGCTAGAAGGTGTCTCCCGAGCCTTCTCTTCTCCAGGCTGAACAGCCCCAACTCTCTCAGCCTGTCTTCACAGGAGAGGTGCTGCAGCTCTTGGATCATCTTTGTGGCCCTCCTCTGGACCCACTCCAACAGCTCCGTGTCCTTCTTCTGTTGGGGACCTCAGAGCTGAATGCAGTATTGCAGGTGGGGTCTCACGAGAGCAGTGTAGAGGGGCAGAATCCCCTCCCTCGACCTGCTGGCCATGCTTCTTTTTGGATGCAGCCCAGGATTTCTCCAGCCCTCCACAGTGTAAGCCCGGAAGCTCATACAGCAGATTGCAAACAGCGTTGCTTAGACTTTTACTAAGACAAGTCCTGACTAAACTAGCCATTCCGTGGAGCTGGGCCTCTCCTAGCTCTACTATACTTCTACTTAAAGGCCAAGCTGACAAGATGTTATTTCTCTTCTATGCATTTCTAGCGTATTTCTACTGTGTTTCACGGCAGTCTCTCCCCAAATATTTCATGGACAGGATTCATCTGTATTGCAAAAACATTTAAGTAAGTGAGCCATCTTTGCCAAAGATCAAGGCCAAAGCCAGTGCCTCCTCCACTCTTTTCTATTTGTCAGGATTTAACTCTCATCTTTTCAGAACATTCTGTCTCAGGCAGCTTCAGCAAAGTGCAAATTCCAGCTGCTCTGATCTCATGGATTCAAAACTCAACTATTTCCATTTTCATGGCTACATGCTTCCTGTACTTTGAACTTGCTTTGAACTCTGGATTTGAACAAACTTAGGAGCTTCCAGTTATAATCAGTGAGATTTCATCTACATGAAAAAAAAGAAAAAAGAAGATGTTCTCTATGGATCAGACATAAAATCAGCCTTGGGTTCAGTCAGAAAGGTCAGATTAACTTCCTAATGAGCCCTACCTGAGTTTTAAGCTTGAACTGACAGCTGAAACTAGTCAAATTTCACTCAGTTTCAGGTTTCATTTCACATATTTCACACAATTCTAGACTTCACCATTTTTAACATATTGAATTAGGTTATTACTCCTGATATAAAGAGTAGATATAAATCGTATCAGAAGAGAAGAAGGTGGCCAGACTGTTAAATCTCTTCTCCATTACTGAACTTTGACAAGGCCATTTTTTTCCATAGTATGCTGACGTTATTTCAATTGGATATAAAGTAGATGTCACAGATGTCCATACAGTAATGCTGTCTCAGCTGGCCCTCAATCCTGAAGTCTCCCCTGAATGGAGCGCCCATGGCTTGATGAAGGTCGCTGTAGGTGTCCACAGGTGCTGGGTCCACCTTCAGGAGGAGACCCCTGGCCTCACTTTCTTCTGCCCCATGCGGCAAAATACACTGCTTTTTGGGCAGAGCACATCTATCCTGAGAGCTTGTGGAGCTACAGAGGTGTGTCTCAATGCATGATATGAGAATCTGACCTTATTTTCATGTGGCCACCACAATGGAAAATGGCACAAGGGCTTGCATCCAGAAGGTCAGAGGGCCGTGGTTGTCTGATGCCAGCAGCATCCCAACTATCCATCCATCCTGGGTGCTGCCATTCTTCCCAGCCCACAAAAAAGCAGGAAAAGACCCAAAGCTCTTTTCCCCGACTATTTTTCCCTTGCCTTATACCACTTTCTAGTACAAAGGCAGGGTGTAAGATCTCATAGCCCATTATAATCCATCTTCCTAAACTCCCTTTGAGAGGTTCAACTAGAGTATTTCTTCTTCTCCTTTCTTCCTGAAGACCGTTGCATGGGATCACGTGAGCTGCATCTGTTTCATTTAACCCTGATCGACAACGCAGTGAAGAGAGGTCAAGATCAGAACTGCTTCTATGATTTGCTTCAAGCTGAGGGATGGAGAGGGCATGAGCAGAACACAACAAAATGAGAGACCAAGCCTTAGGCCAATGCAGCTTCAGTCCTCCTGTCCAGAAAACATCTGCAAATCAAGCTGTCTTCAGCTTTGTCCCAACAGATTGCTGCAGGTGCACAAAGACAAGAGGTGTAATCTCTGTCCATGGAGATACTCACAGCTCTCCTTGATGAGGTCCTGAGCAACCTCATCTGATTGGTCCTGCTTTGAGCAGGAGGTGGGACTAGATACCTCCAGAGGTCCTTTCGCACCTCCTTTATTCTCTGATTCTGTCATCTTTCAAGTTGTTTTGCTGACATACTTTTGGGCAAGAAAAGAATTGGAATGCAAAGTGCTCATTATAAACATATAAATATATTAAAATAGATATATTCTCCCATATAACAAACTCTAGTCCCTATTAAAGAAGAGAAATGTGAACTCTATTTTAGTTGCAGTTGCATCTCCTTTCTGCATATACAAATCGGGTAAAAATATTCAACAATGTCTCATGTCCACCTTTTCTCTTTCTAATAATTTTTAGCTAGCTCAAAACAACTCAGATATACCATGGGTCTAAAGTTCAGCTCCAACTCAGATATTATTAGGATCATCTACCACCTAAGACTTGTGATACAGAAAAGGTGAAGTAATTGGAAAGAAGAAAATTCCAATTAAAAATAGGAAGTGTAGAGTACAAAGAAAGATTGTGAAATGATGATGAGTGAGTATAGGAAAGACAAGCAGAGACTGTCAAATAAGCAGCAGGAATGCAAAGAGATGAAGATTTCAATTAAAAAATACATTATAACTAAAGCTAGTCAGAAACTATTATTTTTTTCTCTGGACACATTTTTACAGAAATATGAATTGCTAGGTTGTTGGCTTTTTTTTTTTCCCCTAAAGTCTCGCTGTAAAAAAAAGGGCTTTCATCAAACACAAAAACATTTTCAGTACAAACAGGAAAAATACCTTTTCTAGATTTTTCTATTTCTTTGATTTTTTTAAGACAGTACAAACAAAAAGCTTAATTATGTAATTATAATTACATCTTCCACTGAATCTTCCACTGAAAAAAATTTCAGACACCTTATGCAAGGTGACAGCAGCCTGAGGCAGCTTGGCTGTTGTCAAGCCATTATCTTTCCAGCACTGCTATTTCACATTTGATTGTAGGAATTTTACACATGCTTAATATTCCTTGGGAGAAAAACCACACCACAAGCAGATTATTAGGGGGAAATAACTTCATATCTGAAAAGGTAATTGCAGAGATCTACAAAGCTACAAATATGAGATTAACCTCTTTCCTTCCGTTCTTTTCCTCCACCCCAAATAATTCTCAGCTTTCACTTGCGTTTTCTGCAGCCATTAATGAAATTTTTCTTCCTATGGTACCATCAAATGAGCTCTTCTGTACACAGCAGCAAGGGCAAATAATCCATCACCTGGCCCCTCTGCAACTTATGAAATACTCAGACCACACAGTCTTGCAGTACAAAATGTTGACTTTTAAATTTTTCCTAATGTAAGGCTGTAAATATAACTAATTGTCGCGGACTGCCTGTGTCTTCTTCCGATGGGTCGCAACCAACCGACTGTTGCGACCACAAGGTATTCTACAATCAGAAGGCTCTTCTAAACTCACTGCTACCTTAATCCAACAGAGAGCTCCAATTCACGCTCTCCCGAGGGCTCCTACCTCTCCAAACTCCAGGAGGGAAATGCCCCACTCCCTCTTGGGAGTGCCCCACCTTTAAACTTCCCATAGGTCACGTGGTCTCTGGCCAACCAACGTGACTCAGCACCTGTCTTGATGAGGCACAGGTGCTTCTCATGTAGCAGCCGGGAAACTTCCCCGACAATTCCCCCTTTTCTTTAAAAAAAAAAATTGCCTCGCAGCCTTTAGGGGTTTCCAACGTTTCAGTTCCATTTTCCGTCGCCGTTTGTTAAACACCTTGGGACCGGGTCATGGGGAAGTCGTTCTCATATTTTTTTATCATACCACGTTGGCGGTGGATATATCCATTGTTCTGACGACGATGGATACATCCACCCTGGCTGCTCTGGCTGCTTTAGCATTCCCTCTGCGGTCTTTTCCGGACTGGTCTGCGGTTGTTGCAGCGTTCCCGCAAAGGGCTTGCCTGGGCCATAAGACGTCTGTACACGCTTTCTCTTTCTGCTGTTTCCCGGCCGGCCGTTTGATTTGCAGTTTTTGGCGAGATGACCTATTCTCCCACAAATATAACATCTTTGTTTAGTTAGAGCAGTGGCCAATGTGGTCATCTCGCTTTCTACGGGCCCAACTTTGGCACATGCAATCACCATTTCTTCTAGAGAGGGGTCCCCCGGCAATACTTCAATGACTCTCCGACAATCAGGGTTGGCATTGTCCTTTGCCAGCTGTTTTGTCAACAGTGCCCGTAGTCTACTGTCAAATATCTGCTTTTCTATTGCCCCCTGCAATCTCTCAACGAACCGTAGAAAAGGTTCGTTGGCCCCCTGTTTAATTGTTGAATATTTTGCTTTAGGCTCAGCCATTTCTGCTGTACGTAATAGTGCCTGCATCCCTATTTGTTTAACCTGTTCGAGGATCTGGGGATGCCATTGAGCCTGTATTGCCGGGTTACTAAATACTTGACCCGTTCCCATCAATACATCGGTACCTATAGCATAGCATGGGTCGCTTTGGGGTAATTGAATATTCTGTAATGCCTGCTGGTCGGCCAATTGTCTCCAAACATTTGTGAAAACGGAGCGCTGCACCGGTTGGAACATGACCTGGGCTAGATGTTGAAAATCGTACGGCACCAAAATTTCTAAGTTTAATAATCGTAATAGTTGTGTTACCGCCAGTGAGTTTGGTCCGTATCGCGCTACCGCTTTCTGCATGTCCTGGATCACTTTCCATGACCAGCCCAAATGTTTATTGGGCTGGTTGGCACCCGGGAGGGCCAGTTCTACGGGAAACGCACTCGGCTCTCCTTCCATTTTCATTACCGATAGTTTTTTATTACTAACTGGTAACCCCAAAGCTTGTATCAAGTTCCAGTCCCCGGCCTCTATTGCCTCTTTCTTAACTTCGTTCCAGAAAAGTACTGGATCACGATGGGCTGTCATGGCAGGCGGGGTAATTTCTGTTATTTCTAACTGTGGAGCGGGGGATGAGCATGTCTCTAGAGGGGCCGGCGGGGCGGATTTTGGCAACTTTTTCATTGGTGGAGAAACCGGTGGAAACTTTCCAGCTGAACTGTCGCTTGCTTTAGGGGTTTCTCCTGAAATTTCTTTCACTGCAGGGGGGGTCATGGCCTGCTGCAACATGTTCACTACGGTTGCTAACTGCTGGGATATACCTTGCAGCATTGTCATGGCCTGTCGTACTAATAACGGCTGCATTGCTCGTACTTGTGCCATGTATGTCGCCGGATATGAATTTGCCAGGGGTGGGGTTATTAAATCAAACGGCAGAGCTGTAGGCTCGATACCTCCTGAGGAGGAAGGGGGGGTTGCTGGGGCAAAGGGTGGGGGACGCTCCAGTATCTCCTGGAGGGTGGGGCAAAGTTCCTGCATAGTCCCCGCCACTTTGTTGACCTCTGTGAACAGTGAGGACACGTCTAGTTCATTGTCCACACTGTTTCCCTCAGACAGTTCGTTGCCCCCTTCGTATCCTTCGCTTGCGGATACATAATCTGTAAATTCCTCTTCCTCCTCTTCTGCTGACCCCTTTTGAATTATATTATCTAGGGCCTCCCATGTACGCAGAAGGTCGGTCCGGCCTCTTTGATTAACCACGGCTTCATAGAGCAACTTATCCCCCAGCTTTTTCCAAAGTTCTAGGTTAAAGGTGCAGGTAAGGCTGAATAGATCTTCGTGCCCCGCTGCCCAGTTAAGTAAACTATATAGGTCTTCATTACCTATGTTGAGCCCCGCAGCCATCCCTGCAGATTTGAGAAAGGTGAAGGTCTGATTCTCCTTGACAAAATTCTGGCCCATTTTAGCTCCCAGCAGCTCACCTTGTTTCAGGCGTCTAGGTTGAAACAGATCAATTCACAGCTCTCCTGCTGCTCTCGAGCTTCACTGGGTTTTATCTCCACCGCAGCTCACCCTGCGGTCCAGGCAGTTCGCGTTTCGACGAATCACGTCGGGGTCACCAGATGTCGCGGACTGCCTGTGTCTTCTTCCGATGGGTCGCAACCAACCGACTGTTGCGACCACAAGGTATTCTACAATCAGAAGGCTCTTCTAAACTCACTGCTACCTTAATCCAACAGAGAGCTCCAACTCACGCTCTCCCGAGGGCTCCTACCTCTCCAAACTCCAGGAGGGAAATGCCCCACTCCCTCTTGGGAGTGCCCCACCTTTAAACTTCCCATAGGTCACGTGGTCTCCGGCCAACCAACGTGACTCAGCACCTGTCTTGATGAGGCACAGGTGCTTCTCATGTAGCAGCCGGGAAACTTCCCCGACAACTAATGATATAAAGATTGAAATAATTCCTGTGGAATATTTGCTAAAGAGCTATTCTGTGAGAGGGAAAATCTTGGGAAACCCCAGGTCCCAAAACACTGGTTTATCGAAAGCCCCAACTTGTAACCATTACCAGTCAAGCAAACTGGTGTTATCTGGAGTAGGAGAGGATACACGAAATCAGGATCTAGCTTCAGCCGGTGTTTCCTGCCTGCCATCCCTATTCGCTGTTCTTCTAGCATTAGCTTGATTTACGATTGTGCCATTAACACACAGGTGCCTAAGGGAATGCCCAGAGCGAATATACAGATTCTTCTTACAGTTTTGCAGGATCATACACCAAAGATGTGCTTCCCGTCTTTGCCTATAGGACCCTTCATGAAAATGGTTGCCAGCATTATTCCTGTGGGTTTTTTTGCTAGGGGATTGTTCTTCTCATGCGAAGAAAGTGAGCCAGAGAAGCCGGCGTAGTGCAGTTCTCAAAATATTTGTGTTTCCAGCAGGGAGCATGGCAGGGACTACAAGCCATGGCTCTGGAGAGGAGGAGGGAGAGGAGTAGATTTGCTCGTACACTTTGCTTCCACGCAACTCAGCCCTACTTTCTTCGGCTGGAGTGGTGTCACTGTGCCATGTGCACACCAGGTCTGAAGAGACAAAACTCTCCTGTGGTGCAATCGCACCCTCCCTTGTTCAGTCATTTGGTACCCTAAGCCGTTGCATCTCATTCCCAGCAGGCCTGTGTAGAGAACTACTGTTGTTGTTTGACAGATGAACGTGAAAAAGACAAAACATTGTAGTAGTTCTGATCTGAGCCAAAACTCAAATGCTTAGAGGACTTTGCTTGCCAAATCAATGAACAAACAAACAAACTCTATTTTTTTCCTTATTTTGGCTTGAAGAAAACATCTCATTCAATTCAAAAGGAAATGTTCCCTTTTCATTTTCAGCAAGTTTAACAGAAACAAACCATGGGAATAAAAGACTAGAGGCTTTAGTCAGCAGTGCAGCGTTAAAACACATGAAGCACAGATGGGCAGCTTTTTCCATCTGATGGACTGTGAAACATTCATGTTTCCCCATTTTAGATCTACCTTCTCTGCTACAGGAGGTTCTTATGTAAGTTAAGGTCAATCTTGACATTGCTCTGCTTCATACTACACATGCAATGCATGTAGCCAACCTCTTTATAAACCCCGTACGAAAAGGATTTGAATATGTTACAGAAAGGGGAACAGCTCCAGCAGAAGGGAATAAAAGAGGTTCACCCCAGAAAATCTGGGGCAGAAATATAATTTCAAGCCGATGAGGCAGAGGCAGGGATAGAGTCTGTGTCTCCGTTAGTGTGAGTGAACACCTGGAGCAGACAGCTGGGTTAACAGGGGCCCTGTCTCATCATCCTCCAGTTTAGGAATTTAGCTTCTTACTCCTTCACAAAAAACCCAAACCAAAACCAAACCCTTTTTTGGCTATTCAGCAGATTTAGTTGTAATTATTGCATGGCCACGGCTGACTTCATGATTATTAAGAAATAGTTAATTTACCAAAAACATTTGCTTTAGCCTCATTCTGAATTACATGCTAAGCTCTCTGAATCGGTGATGGCACCTTTGAGATCCAGTACAGTCACTGCTACACTAAAACCCTAAAGTTCATCAGGGCCTCTTGACACTACACTGACACATCAAACACTGGAAAAGTTTACCAAAAAAAAGAAAAAAAAAATAGATCACCCAGTTCCTAACAAGGAGTCTATACCTGAGTTCTTCCCAGTCTGTTTATCAGAAGATTTTTCATGATGCCTAAAAGAGTTATTAGTCCAAATCATACTGACATTTGATAAATGTGGGTTAACTCATGTTCTAAAACTCCAACAAAAATCTCAGCCTTAGGGAAAGGGAACAGCAAAAAAAATCAGCTTGGGAGCCTTCAACAATATTAAGACTGGCATCCTGAGGCACTGAGAACGTCTGGGGAGCCGAGCAGTGGGAAAAGCAGCATCTCAACCACAGCTCACTAGCACCAAGAGGCAAAATTCAGAAAAAGTAAACTAAACACTGCTCAATGTAGCAAGACTGCAAGGCTAGCTGGGAACTGCTCTGTGAGGCCTGCAAGCCAGTCACCACTGACCCTGGTGAATCTAAACTTTCTCCATCTACTCTTCCTGTGCCCGGAAATAAGCTGGATGGTAGGGTCAGCTATATCAAAGGCAACTTGGCAGCACCACCAGCACATTCCCCTGACTCAGCACGAATCATCCTTTGCCCCTGCACATCTAGAGCAGGTGGATGCTGTTTGCCCATTCTTTGCACCAGGCTTCAGAATGCAATGAAATCCATTTCAGTTTTGCTTATAACTGTTTTATTTCCACATCGTCACTGCTCCCTGGAAATCTGACTCTCCTCACCATGCTTTGTTCTTTAATGACTTTTTTCTGGAACTTAAAAATGGTAGTAATTACAGAAAAGAGTCTGCTAGGCTATTGTGAGTAAATGAAGCCCCTTTAAAAAGAACTGTTGGTGAAAATGAAAAACAGGTATCATCTGCCATGTTGCCCACACTCCATGCTTTCCAAATGTGTTGTATCCAATCTCCAGTATGAACTTTCTATATAAGAGAGAGTTTAATGTGACCAAATCTGGGCATGTTAAATCATGTAATTCTTAAGATCTGGTTTCTGCACTCTGCATCTTTAAATCTCCAGGAATATGACAGGAAAGACGTGTGTGATGAACTTCAATGTAAATTTGAATGGATTTTTTTTTGTTTTTCTCATATGAGTTAAATTAAAAGTCATTAAGCACGGGTTTTGCATGCATGGATATACAGCAAGATGCTGAGCTGTACTGTAAGCACGTATGCAATTGCTGCATGGGGAGTAATTGAATCAATGAAACCTGTTTGCAGTGCCCAGCCAGCAGATGCCAGGCCACTGGCTGAATTTTGAGAATGAAAGGTGAATGACCGGGAATACCAGTCCTGTGACCCACGCAGGTGGAGCAGCGCGAGTGTCAAGCTGTGTGAGAATCGGTCTTTCCCAAATCTAATTTCAAGCAGACAATTCCTTAGAAAGGAAAAGAAAATTTCATTTCACAGGATTCAAGTGGTCCCTGAGCTCCTTACTGATACTGGCAAGCAGGCTGACATATCGCTAGTAGATTTTTAGCTTGGTTTCTAAGGAAACAAGGCCTTTGTAAGCACGCAGGAGTGCATGTGTGTGTCTGTGTGTACGTTAGCCTCTCAGATGCCCTTCACCTTCAGTAGCTGTTGAGTTCATTGGCTGATTTTAAGCCAACTTTGCTGAAGGTATTGAAGGTGCAGTATTCTTACAAGTGTTGTGAAAATAGGTGATCACATAAAGGCTGCGCTGTTCATTCTGCCACTAACAGAAAGGCTAACAAACCCGCTCTTTCCAGATTTAAAGGAATCCAGGATACTAGATGCTATACTTCATTATTTCAGCAGATCACAGATACAGTTGTTTTACATTGTTGAAGCATTGCTCAACAACCACTGCAATGAGTCCCATCAAAAGCTCCTTCTAACAGCTGCTGAACACCGACCCACACTGGGTGCAAACTGATGCTGGCAAAGAGATTCTAGGCATAAACTTGATAAAGCCCTGCGTTGCCTAATGTGTCATGTTTTACCAGGAGCAGGGGGCCTGAGAATGCGTGTGAGTCTCAGCTGAGTGGGCTTCGGGCTGTTTCACTCCCTTACCTGGAAGCACATGGATTATTTGACCAAAGCACCCTAAATCCCCTGACTTGGTTGCTTTTATTGTTGCTTTTCATCTCCATGCTGACTCTGCTCTCTAAGTGTATCCAGAGAGTGTCTCTAGGAGGGAGGGAATTGTGGGCGCCAATGAAGCGGAGATGTGCTTAATGCAGACACCATTAATAAATCACTGATAGTTAAGATATAGATTGGGTGATGGGTGGCAGATGGGAAGGAAGAATGTCAAATTGCTTTTCTCATATAGATTATTGGATTAACAAGGAAGCGGCGGGCATGTGGCAAACCAGTGTAACAAATTACTATCATAAAAAAAAAAATGGAGCTCATCGCAGGCTGGTAATAATGCCATGTCGGCCATTAGCTCTCTGGAGAGGTACTTAGAGCGCAACATCCGTCTTCTGGAAAAGAGACGGCCACTGGAACACCAGAGTGAAGGAGGCCCCCATTTACTTCTTCTTCCCCCTCCCCCTGGCTCCAACTTCAGGGCTCACGCTATTGAAGCAGGGTGGCCAACAGCAGCGGTAATGAATAATCACCACAGCTTTTAATAAGTGCTGCTAATTATTCCCCTCAGCGCAATCCGCCCCCCCCCCCCCCCCCCCCCCCCGCCTCTGACCAGGCTTCTAGGCTCCCCTACACCAGTGCAGACAATACTGACGTGAGATCAGTAGGCAAACAACAAACTGCTGAACTCACTCTGCTCTAGGGTCCCAATCCTGCTCCATCTCAAGTCAACAACTAAAATCTCGTTTGCCTTAAATGGAAACAGATCTAGTCTTAACTTTCCTGCTGTTCCAGCTGCCGAGCACACGTGCCTAGCCTGCAGTGCAAGAGTGACACACTACCATTGTGTTGCAAATAATGCCTCCTGGTATGCACTGAGTGCTTCAAAATAAGCCTCGAGCTGTCTTTAGACCCTTCTGTCAGAGTCCCCATTGCCTCCTACCAGGAACTACATATGCCGGTGTGCAGGAGACAGAGACAGCGGAGAACAATGGACCACAGGTGTTATGGGGATAATGTGTGTATCTTCTAAAATGAATAAACTAAGTATTGGTGCAGCTGTGAGAGAGAAGAAGGAATGCATAGCAGAGCAGAGCAGAGCACAACATAGCATAGCATTAGCCCAGTGTATCTAGTTTGGTCACTAGTTTGTTATTTATGGGTTCAGTCACTTGGTCCCACAAATTTCCAATTCAGCTATGCTGGCTAAAATCATGTTTTTCTTCTATCCGCCAAGCATGTTTTTCCATGTTCAGGTTTTGGACACCCTGCCCTGATATGAAGGAGGCTGCACCCCACTCCCTTTAACCCTCGCAGCTGCTTCAGCCCAGCAGAGCTCCTGAGCCCCGGCTGCTCACAGAGGCTCTCTCCAAAGACTGTGGAAAAACACAGGAATCAATGTCCAAACTTTGACTATTTTTCTTAGCCTTAAAACACGCTAGAGCTATAGAGCTGGCCCAATAAGGCTAGGAAGCCTTCCTCTCACTCGAGTGCCTTTCCCGTGCGAGCAGGACCGTCGCTGTCGCAGAATGCAGCCCCTGGCACGCTGAGCCCCCATAGGCAGTGGTCTGAGCCCCTTTCTGAGCGAGGGCAGCTGCCTGGAGCACGGGCAGCAAGGTGTGCCGGGGCTGCGGCAAGGCAGAGCCCACCTAAAATCATAGGTAGGCACGTCATCAAACATGGTATTTTAGTATCTGTGTGCCACAGTTGCCCAGGTAATGTTTAACTTGGAGGTGCTTCTCCCTGAACCCTTTGCTCCTTTGGATTCGCGTGTGTGACAAACTAGGGTTTTAGAAGAGCAAGGGGCAGATCCCCTCCTGTGCATCCTTCTGACACCTCAGCCCCTACACCCAGCTGCTGCATTAGGCCCTCTCTGTCCCCATCCCTGGGTCTCCATCTCCACCTCCTTCCCACTGATCTGATCCCAGCCTCTCCTTCCCCTCCTCTCCCCTGCCCAGCTCCCAGCTCCCTGCCATCTCCCTGTCCCTTGGTCTCCACCCCGTTTCCTCCACCCTTCCTTTGAGCCAAGCCCTTTGCCCAGCCAGTCAGGCTCTCTAAAAGCCTTGTAATTTTGTTAAGCTGCTGACCCTTCGGCTCCAGGCTGATTTTGGCCAGAGGCCTTGGAGAGTAGGACGCAGAAGGGCCAGAGAAAGAAACACCAGGAAGTTCGAAGAGGGTGGTTTTCTAGTTTCAGTGGTCAACCTCCACGTCAGAAAAACCACTGGGGCTGTTGGTCCTCAAAGATCATTTTCTTGAAGAGGCCGATGACAAACCGAGCTGTGGAGACTGGGACGTCACAGGCAGACCGAGATCTGTGATCAATCAACTTCTGCCTCCAGGGTTGTTATCTGGTGCTGCCCTCATGCACAAAGTTAAAACTCCATTAAAGAAGAAGTGTGTCTGTCCCCCCATGTGCGCGTTTGTGCGTGCACTAACGTCTCAGGACTGGTGGGACTGGCCTGGGGCTGTCATTACAGCCACACCGCAACCTACCACAGGCGCCAAGGGCTACAGCTCTCCATGGAAACTCTAATCCCTGTGAAATGAGATCTTCGTTTGTTTTTGTTTTTTAGAAACCCACAAAAAATAGCAGAGAGATTACAAAGCTAGATAGAAAGCTTTAAGAAGGCAAGAATACCAACATGGTATCGCACCGACTGCCCCCAGCTCAACTCACCAAAACAGTCAAGCTGGCTTTTAGGGTTTGCTTCTGGAGACACAAGTTATTTATGTTTTCCACTTGCCTCTGTGTCAACACACACCTCATTTGTTGTCTCTCCTTTGCCAGTTAAAAAAAACTCAGATAAAAATGGAGTGCAATTTCATCACCTACACATCTTTCCCTATATAATTTATCCTGGACAGATGAATAGAAATGATGGGAGTAGTTTAAATGTACAGCAGAGAAGCTGTTCGTCCATCATATGCTTAAAGGAAAAAATAGCAGCAACACCCACTGATTATGCAGACAGTATTATAACTTTACATATACTACTGTGTGGAATGGATTCAGGAATGACAGTATCATGATACACCAGCTGATATTCATTTACTGGCTAATCTATAGCTCAAATCACTACTCACTAGGCTTACAAAGCACAGCTCTGGCCTGGCTTTCTGACGGTGCTGTAATAACAAAGTTAGAGAGTGCTAAATCTAACCGATTTCCACGCCTTTATTGTGGTATTGGAGCCACAACTATAGGGAGGGCTGGAATAACAAACCCTCGATTTCCATTTTCCTGCCCAGCGCATCTGGGTAGAGCTTCACATCCAGTTCGTCCAAGCAGCTGCACATCTGCAAAGGACTGAGCGCTCTCAGTGCCCTGTCCTAGGAGACAGACTTGTTCCCAGAGCGATGTCACATGCTGTCACCCAGCGCAGAGATGACATCACAGGGCTAGGTGCTCTCGTCAATGAACATCTGGCTGTGGCATGAGCTGATCAAGGGCTGAAGTGCTAAACTAGACCTGATTTAAAGGGAAAAAAAAAAACCCACCAAAAATCTACCAGACTCAGAATACACCGCAATTCTGTGCTCCATAGGAAACACGGGTATTTCAGCAGATGAGTTCACCTCCTGAGATGCAAAGAGAGCACAGCACACAGTGTGCAAGTGATAGGAGGGAGAAAGGAACGAGAAGAAGATGGGCATTTGTGTTTCCCATGAGATACTGCTCCTGTGCCGGGGGACACGTAGAACAAAGCTGATTAAATGAAAGTTGGAGGTTGGAGGGAGGTGAAGCTGACCCACCTCTTTTCTGCTTTTTTTGAGAGAAAATAAAGTCTTTTGCTGCTGTGGTAAAGTCTTTTGCTCACTGTGGTAAATTCACATTTTCTGACTGAAGAACATTTTTATCTGAACTATATGAGTATATTTACTCTAAGGTCATTTTGTCAATGAGGAAATGCCCCTGTTTTGATGCCCTAAAGCTTAAGACAAAGAGTTTCTGTATAACGTACAGTCTCCTGAGTTACAGACCAGTGCAACGTGGCCCATTTATGACACAGAGCATCAGACACTACATGGGAAACAGCAAGGGCCACTACAAACATTTAATTTATGAGAATAAATAAAATGTGTCTATAGAGCCACTGAGGTGCATATAAAGATCGGAAATTGTGCCAAGTGCATAAGAAGTCTGTCTTCTAACACACTGGCAGGGTTCAAATAAAGACTTCAACAGCAGCATCCAGAAAAAGAGAATCTCAACTTCTCTGAGCATCCTTTGAAAGCTCTTTGTCCATCTGTGGCCCTTGGGCTGTCCTTTCCCTCTCAGGTCACTGGGGCAGGTTGTTCCAGATCTAAGGGTCTTCTCCACACCTTCTCCGTATCTATTAAAAGTGCCAGGTGCACCTGCAGGATCTAAAGCATATAGGTCTTTGTGCAGAAAGCTAATCTCTTGAATTTTATCTGTTAATTAACTAGATGCCAACTGGAGAGTACAGGTGTTTGGCAGTTTCATGAGACACACACCACAGAGTCAGCAGCTGCCGTTATATTACCTGAAACTGCCAAATGTTCCTCACTCGTAGCCCAGCACAGAGGACTGCACCAGGGGTGACTCAAATGCTGTCTGTGCTGCAACGAGATTTTGTTCAGCCTTAGCTGTGGAGGAGGCTCGAGTCTCTGACTGATGAGCCCCAGCAGATCTAACCATTGGGTTTAGGACATTACAGCCCCAGCTGTGTTTCTGCCTGAGGTCTGATACAATGGCAGGCATGCCCCATGGCACTTGTGCCAGCATCTCTGCTCCTGTGGTGCTGTTAAGCTCAGGGAAAAGCAGTCAGGAAAGCAGCCTGACTGGCAGTATGTGGCAGCAGCGGAGGTCACAGCCCCCCCGCTGCCTCTCTCCCAAAATCAGAGGTGCATCACACATGGGTTATGGTATCGTGGAGGGAAGGAGGAAGAGGATCATTCATTGCCACGGACTAACACGATGGTCTGTAAAATTACATGGCATCCCCGCACCTCATCCCCAGCTCTGCCAGGGCCATACATTCAAAGCCCATGAAAATGGGTTGAATAGGAAGAGATCTAAATGCTAGAGCCCTGGTAGCTTCATGTCCAGAAACTGAGCAGCCGGGAGTGTCTTCAGGTGAAAAAAATACTCAAGTTTTAACACAAGCAGCCTCCCTTCTCTGGGTGCCCCTCTCACTTTCCCCCATCTACCTTGGTATTGCCTATGGTGGGGGTTCTGGTCTGCAGGTGGGAGGTAGCTGCTGGGAACTGTAAAGTGGGTGCAGTTCTGTATGCATTTCCACTGCTATGTCCCAGGCCACCACTTATTTCCTGGTCACAGCTTTAAGAGGAATGATCTTAAACATGACGTAACAGAGATTATCGGAGATGCCTGTTGCCCTGCCATGAGCATAGTACAGCTATGATTGCAGCTCAGAGGATGCAGTAGTGAAACTCCAAGAGAATACTCAATGAGCATCCTGGCTTGATCTTCCAAGGGAGACTTGAGAAAATAACGCATCCAGCTCCCATAAAGCTCCTCTGAAAACCCATACCTCCTGCCAGGGACGAGATCTAGCCCGCACCCACCAAGTTTGCAGGAGGCTACAGCGTGCCTGACTCAGGCACAGCGCTAACAGAACAGCAGGGTTCCCTGGCGAGGCCACTGGAGCTGTGAACAGACAGCAAGGTCTCCTTCCCCCAGCCTCTCAGCATGCCCAAGAAAGGTTTTCCATGTGTGAGATATCTGTAAGGCTCGCTGCCAGCTTTTTGCCACAGCGACGATTTTTTGTGATGCGAGTTATTGCTTTGTTCTAGTAATTATTGATAATGCTCTTGGATGAATTACAGACATTTAAAAATGGATTAAATTGTATGTGTGTCTGTCTTTCCGGTCCCCTTTCTGTTTCTCCACCATAGGATCTATGGCTTTGAAATGTTGATACATATTCATTACGGCTTCTACGACTTGAAAGGCATAGCTAAAGGGAGAGCTCAGATCAACAAGAATGTGAAAGCAGCAATGAAAGCAGGATACGTGGATGCAAGCACAGTGAGTAAGCAGCATTTGAGCAGTTAGTGCATGGAACAAGGTATCAGGAGATCTGAATTCAGGTCCTCGTTCTGCCACTGTCTCTGATGGCTGTGGACAAGACTGTGCCTTGGCTGCCCTAGCCGTAGGTGATGCTTACTGGCACTCTGAAGCATTACACCACATAAACATAGTCTCAAACTGGTGGCAAATTACTCTAGCTATCACCTTTCCTTTCATTTCCAGTTGTCAAAGTGATGAATGCAATGAGAAATTCTTTGAAAAAAGAAAAGCTCTGAGCAGGTACCAAAACTGCAGGTGAAAGCGTCCTCTGCTCTTAGTGTTCAGAGCAGAATCTCAGTGGCATGTGGTGCACACACACTTCTACACAGTCATGCATGCACATGCAGACACTTGCACACGTGCTCTGTGCCTCCACAGAGACAATTTTTTTTTCTGTCTTCTTTTGGAGAGTTCCCAACCCAAAAGTTAAAACAATATGGAAAGAAACTTTGGAGGGATCTTCCACACCTATTCCTATAGTCTGGGATGTGGTAAGAAAACGCAGATGAAAGATGAGCTTGTGTTTCTTCGGACCGTTGCAACGGTGCAGGTGTGAAGAGAGAAGCAAACTGTCTTTGTGCCAGCAGGGTGGCACAATGTCAACGCTCTCATCTGGCTCTTTTCTCCTTTTCCACTGCAGCACCTTGTGTGCATTTCTTCACTATGAAGTTGTGTCTAGCACTAGAAGGCATTTGGCTATTGACTTCAGTTTATGGCAAGACAGAAAATCACATTGGGTAGGAATTCAGTCATTATTCTGGAAAAATCCTTCTTAACTGAAGTTTCATCAGAACTATTGAAAAATTTTGCTTTTTGGCAAGCTGGCATTTTTTTTCAATAAAATCAATGCAGCTGAAGAATTCCCAAGCAGACCTGGCTGTGACATCTGAGCAGTTCTGCCTCTCCTTGGCACAGCTTCAGAACGCAAAACTGTTGCATTTGGGACATCTTCAAGCTCTTGTATGAAAGCACGTTCACCTTTAAAACTCTGCTTAGATCACTCATTTTGTGCCTTTCCAGTCGAAACACCACCTGTAATTTTTCTCTTTCTTCCTGAAAATCCCTTTATGCTCGTGTTAAATATGAGTCTGGTGAAAAGTTTCAAATTAACAGCAACAAGCCTCAACACAGAGCAGGCTGAGTACTAGCAATGCTTGAGTGAGCTTTTTTCTTACAGCTCCTGATGCTAATACGTCTCAGATATTATCCCCAGAGATCAGAGAGAAGCTTTCAGCTTGTTCACTTTCTAGCGTCTCTGCCAGGCTTGCCAGTGAAAGAGGGAGACAGTTTCCAGCAGCAGTGGTATTCCTGACATTCACTGATCGAGTAGGAACTAGACTGGGACTAAGTTCATTTCCTATCATCTGACAACCAGTCAGCACGTGATAGAAATTTGCAGTCGCTGCTTGATGTGGGCTGGATTTATATTGGCAAACTCCACATGAAAAGACTGTCTAACCCATTACTAAACTGTTGATGCCAAGACATTTCCCTGTCTCCTGTGAGGATTCATTTTATAGTCTTTATGATGAATAGCCCTTGATATAAAATAGTCAGGGATAAAAAGGTACAAAAGAGGAAAAAAGCATATACAGGAAGAAAGCATAGCTCTTTGTTTCTCGATGCACAAAGATCCATCTCTGAACTCTGGAAATATGCAGGCTGGATAATGGATGCCATTAGATTTACAAAGGAGACCTTATTTTGTCACCTATGCAAAGGTCACATCTGGAAGCTAGGCTCTAACTGTCCCGTGCAAAGAGGGATGCAGAGCAGGTTTCCAGGAACCCTGACCAGCTGCAGTCCCCAGGGGTGCTCTGTGAAGATGAGCAGAGTTGGGAATTGTTTTAGTGGAAGTGAGAATCCCTCCTTCCCCTAGTGCATCCAGAAGGGAGGTCATGTAAGAAATGATTCTCAGACAAGCAAACTGTCTTACACAAGAGGGCCTGGGCCAAGCAATTTGCTCATCCATGGTAAAGCACACAGGGTATTTTCATAGTACTTTGACTCACCTTGTCATAAATCCCCAACAACCCTCGGTGAGGACATCATGGAAAACTCAATAAACCCATCACACAGCAGAAATCATGTGTCAACCCCCAGCTGTGCTTTCTTCTGAGTTTCTCTTGGGGTTTTTCCCCTGCCCTTGCTCTGCATCTCTCTCTTCCCAGGTTAGAGCTAGAATGATCCGTTTCCTAAGGTGAATCCAGCAGAAGGCACAGGCCAGGCACTCGGCAGCGTAAGCCAACTTAGTACCACAGGGCCAATGGCTGTGTCCTAGTTTTACACTGGAAGAGAGTGTGACCCAAGTGTGGCTTAATTTACACATATTGGACACTGCAGTGAGCATTGAAAGGCTGCTCCTTAAGCTGTTCTAGAGGCAGTGGCTAGAGCGAAGGAACAGTGGTTTGGAGAGCAAACCCTGCTACCTAACTGATGGGATGCCTGAGGGCAACACCACCTTGCTTTCCCCCACGGTAGGCACAGAACATTTGTTTAGGCATCCTTTCCTGAAAGGGACTGACCGTGCCCCAAGTGTTAGTACCGATACTCCTTATTGAGGTCATGCCTGTGGCAGCTGATGCTCCTTCATAAACCATCACACGTAAATCAGTGGCTTTGACTTACAGTGGCAGGATAGTTCTGTTTGATGACAGACTGCTTTAATGTGGCTTTTATCAGTGCCTTTCTTCCAAGATAAGGAGACTGTCAGAAAGATATCAGCAGTGGTTTAGGGTAAGCTGGCTGCTGCTGTTTAAATTAATAGTGGGGCAGCTTTTGTTCACATCTCCTGGTGGGAGGTGCCAGAGAAGGCTTAGCCACAAGGACTGTGGTACTGATGACACCAGTGTATGCCTTCCATACCATCTACAGTATCATCTCCACCAAGTTATTTTCTAAGGGTGGATTAGACTCCATGTGGGCTGCATATTCCCTTCCGATAACGGGCTATCTGATCTCACACTGCCCATTTCTGCAGCCTGCCTGGGCCAGACCACTCAGGAAAACAAACCATAACCTGATGCATGGAGAGTAGAAGTGAACATAATGCTGGAAATTGTTCCAGACAGCTAGCCAGGAAAAGACTGCAGGTTCAAAATAGCTGTTTGTCTAAAAAGACAACTAGAGGTTCCTGTGGATCCACACTGGAGATGACATCTGAGTGGTATGCCAAGCAATGGAGCTGCAGTGAACCATCACTGTAGACTAGGAGTTTCCAAGTCCTAAGAGACCAGTGTGGTATAGACCAAGGCAGATATAGACCCCCATGGAGGGTAGTGCAGGGTACCAAAAGACTTAATTCAGACTTAAAACCACAGTGAGGCTCCTTGCTGATAACGGGCCGGGGGAGAGGGGAGAACATTACGGATGGAGGTGTGAACTCCAGGCCATTAGGAACAGGGCTAGTAAATACAGGCTAGTGATTAAAGGAGCTAGTTGTTATGGGTGCTGTGACAATGTATTGCCGTAGGCAAAGAGAGGTGGCATGGGAAGCAGTGAAATAAATCTATCTGAAAGGAGCTCATTGCCCATGCTAGAGTGCATGTATATGCCAGATCTGTGCTGCTGGCTGCCTTCCCAAACCAGCGCACAACAAGGTAAGAGGGGAATTACAAATCTATTTCCCTGAGATTCTGGCAAGGGCAGACAAAATGGGTGCCTGTTTTTCCTAGGGACAGCCTAGTATGATTTTTTGCCCATTCAATAAGCCACAGAACCAAAAAAGATAGGAGTCTTCTCCCTTGGACAATATCTTTTTTGTCTCGCACTGCCAGTGCCTGTCTCTGGCAGGCTGGTTTAGGGACTCATAAACCTCAGCTGAGGGACCAGATCCTCCACTGCTTCTTCTTGAGAGCACCTCACTTCAGCTGTGCAAGAGGAAGACAGGAGGGATCTGAACTTGAGCTGCCTTCAGCCCAAGAAGCTGAGTGGAGTTCCTCACTTTGTGCACGCACAGGTACCCACACGCTGTCACCACCCCCGGCCTCAGGCAGCAACAAGTTTGTCCCTGCTGGTAAGGGCTGTACTCCCGAAGTGCTAAAAGGTAACTCCAGTGTCTCCTGCAGGTCCCTCCTGCCTTCACGTCCACTAATGTCCATCGTCCCTGTGATCGCAGCTACCTGAGGGAAGTGAGTCTTCCTGGCTGTTTCAGACTTCAGTGTGATGCACAAGGGAGTCTTTAAGCTATGTCCGCAGCTCTCCTTCTTCATAATCTAAGATAGGTCTCCTTTTTCTTCTCTGAGGAGGATCAGAAAGCTAAACTGTTATCTCTATCTTTAATTCAGCCATATATGTTCTTTAATTCATCCACATATTTAACAGCTGTACCTCTGAATTGGTAACACAAGATCAGTTCTCATTATACTGAAGAGTAAGTAGAGGGGTTCATTCCTATTCTCACTTTTAAAATCAGACACAATGAATTATTATATTGACTGGCTTTGGGCAAGAAAGTCATCGGCAAAGAAGGAAAGGAGCATGAATATCTATCTATCTATCTATCTATCTATCTATCTATCTATCTATCATCTATTGCATGCCTCTGTGTGTGTGTGTATGTATGTATGTAGATCGTCTCTGAAAAATAAAACCCTTATGTATGCTAATTTTTCTGTTTGGGTTTCCAAGACAACAGTGGTTTCACTCTGTGCTGTCCCCACATAAATCCCCAGTCCCCTCTCTTCAGAGTCAGCTTCACGGTCTGTAAGGGCACTATTTTTTTTCTCAATTTCTGTAGCTTTTCCATATGCTTCTAATGACCCACACAGAACAGTCCTACCCCAGGAATCTGTGAACACCAGCACACAGAAAAGTTAGCCCAGCACAAGCTATGGTATGACACTGCGGAGAGCATCAGCAACTCTGATGTAATGGCCCTGTGTGTACATTCCTTCTCCGTGTGCATGTGGAGTCACTAATCCTATTTACTTTGTCAAATAAACTACTTTGCTTTGCTGTGGGGTAAACACATGTCCCTGGGCAGGCACTGTGCTGTCACACTGTAAAGATCACACCTTAACCCAGGATAACTTTAATCTGAGATAACTAGTTCTGCATCTGTATCCAAAAGGCATTCAGAGGCACGAGCTCTCCTCATTAAATTTGTACTCTGGGAGGCATCTCAGTAACACATAATGGTTGTGCCCACAGCATGTAGTAGCATTTAGCAGTATTTTTCCTAGACTGGCTCCACTGCTTAATAGATGTCATTTTTTCATAGGCAGGTATCAGCAGACATGTCAATTAATTTTGCCACTGTCACTGCTTATTCTCCTCAGTTTGGAGTTTCCTGGCAATACAGCTAGGCAAGGAAAGTGTGCAAGAGCCATACAGCAGTGCCTATTTCCTGCCTCACTTTCCACTGGGTGCAGGTCCTTCTAGAGTCTGAAATGCTCACCTGCTGTGAAACACAAGCCGAAGGGCTTGTTTGGCTACCCTGTCCTGGAAAGGTTGTTCTCCAGCCCCTGGGATCTCACCCGTGGGATCACTTCCCTAATTTTCAAACTATACTCTTCACTATTGTTCCCTTCATTTCCACAGACAGCATCAGTACAGCTCCTTTCTTCTTTAGCTGAAAACTCAGATCATCTACCAGTTGTGCCCCTATCTCCTCCCATGTATCTCCTTTTCTGTCCCATAGTAAACGATGCCATGAAAAATCTTGATTGGTAGGGTTCAGGAAATGGCAGGAGGATACGTCAGGAAATCAGGGACAAAACAAGATCTCTAAATAATGGTAAGAGGTAGTAGCTCAGATTATTATTTAAAGGAAGCTGCTTCTCCACCTTTGCTAGTAGCTCTCATTCCTCATTGGTTCAGAAGACCAAACTCACTCTCTACCTGATGGGACATATGAGTGCTTGTGGGATATAAGTAAGTGCTTATGAAAGCAGCCTAGTTCCTGGGGTGTTACAAGAAAGCACAAGAACAGAATTGAATACCTGCATATTCTGAGAAGAAGCTGTGAATCAGATGTTCCTGCTTATTTTTTTCCAGGCTTTATTTTTCTGCTCTTTAAAAGAAGCTTGGATCAAGCAGAACAACAGACCCCAGGTCCCAGCCTGGTTTAGAGCAGCTTAGATTTGGTGCATTCAGAAACCTATCCAAGTCTGATAGGGACATGTGCAGCTCTGAGAAATCCCCTTGGAAATGGAGTCTTCCCTCCAGAAAGTTGGAGAAAATGCTCATATTTAGTGTTGAGAAAAAGTAAACAAAACCAGAGATGTTCCCAAACGTTGTCTGAAGGTTACGTATAGCTGTAGAGGTGGAAGAGTGATATGCAGCATTCCTAGGTGTTGTGCTGCCCATCAACTTGCTGTGGCATATAGGGCAAAGTGTGTCTCAGTGTCCCCATCCATGAAATGTACATAACAAGGTATAGGAAGTCTGGAAGATTTCATTCATATTTTTAAAATTCATTGAGATCTTCTGCAGAAATTATTACAAATGGGCAAAATAATTTCTTATCTAAGTCTTACTGTTTCAGAGGACTAGAAATACTGAGAAGATGAAGAGAACAGATCTATTGAGATGTCCAGATTTCAATCTGATCTTGAACTTGGTACACATGTCTTTGATTTTTAAAGTCATTGACTTGTGAATTTGAGAACTATTTTGGGAACTTGTGTTGCCTTTAGGGTTCAGGGAGGACAAAGTTTTGCACCACAACACACACACGCACACACAGATGCCCCTTTCAGTCAGCCACCTCAATTATATCAGAGAATTTTATGCCTTCTTTACCAAAAAAAACTAAAGGTAGCTGGTGTCACATACTACAAACAGGAAATATATTTGTTAATCAGATGCTCTTAGCCATATTGTGACAATAGCCACTACAGAAAATCACTCCGAAAACCTCCATTACCCTGAGAGATCCTTCTAGCACAATAAACAGGTTATTACATCTGTCTGCTGTTCCTGCAGAACAGTGAACAATCAAATCAGCTAAGAAGCAAGCACGTACTCCTTCAGTTCCCAGAAGTGCTGCGTGCCAAGACTGGCAGCAAAATGGCTTTGTCTACAGGAGCATGCCTTAGGCTCACACATCATAAATCTGTGCCCTAACCTAACTTTTGACTATTTGTATTTGTAAAGCACAGGAGGTCAAATACAAAGAAAAATATAAATAATAGCAAACAAAAATTAAATTAAAAATGAAAACTCTATGAGCAGTAGAGAAAGAAAAGCCTCCATCTGCAGCATTATTGCACAGCATGGACCTAACTGATGCAAAACTGCTATGTGTGAGCAGTTTAGCTCACCTCCTTTGCCAGTCTTGGCTTGAAGGAGGATAGCTGAGGAGATCCAGAGAGGGACAGCCTGATTCTCTTCTTCTGAAAAACAGCATGACAATAGCTATCTGCCTGAAATGCGAAGCTGCATATAGAAAGCTCCTTCCCAAAGAGGGCAAAATCCAATCTGAAGACACTCCTCTTATGAACTCAAGTTCTGCATGCTTTCTACAGCCACACGACTTTGTGTGGTTTAATGGAGCATTTGTCTCATGTTAGCAAAGAGTCAGTTTTCAAGTGTCAGGCTCAAATTTTAAAAGAGCTAGAGATTTTTATATAGGGTCTTAAGGCACTTTTTAGAGATCAATAGATGATTAAACTGCCCTATAGATATTAACAATGATATGTTTTGGCTGGATTTTGTCTAATCACACTTCAGAAGAGGATCAAGCACAGCCCAAGCCTTCTGTCAGTTCTGTTCACACCTGACTGTCACTAGCAAGTGCAAAGGTCTTTAACAACACTATCAGCCGAGGGGCGAGACAATGCACAGTGCAAAATGCCTCACAGTGAGTCACTTGCAGCTACATGTACAGCTGGCAGCCTCAAGAAGGAAGCATGTGCTTGTTGTGTGATCCTGAATTTACTACTGTGGATTAACATATTTTTTCCCCTGCTCTTGCAATAGCTCACTATGGATTTACAATGTCATGTGAAGACCCCTTTTATAAACTGCTGCCTGTAATAGCTGAAACAATGAAAATCACCGAAGACAAGCTGAGTTCTGGCTCAGAATTTTAATGCATTTTACAGGCAGGATTTTATATTGAGAGCCGACTTTTGCAGTCCCTGTTTAGAAATCGCAGTTGAAGCTTTCACCCAGATAAACCCAATAGTGTCAACTTTTACACTAAGCATCAGGTTATGCCAGCATTTCTGATGTAGTATTACAGATCAAGTTGACGTAAGAACTTAAGGTCAGCTATCCTGGGTTGTGTCAAAGGTCCATCTAGCCAGGAGTCTGTGTCCAGCAGTGACTGGAAGAAACTACTTGGAGAGTGCTTGTTCTTAAGTGACCCAATATCAAATGCGTATCTGAAACATCCAGAAAACTCTGAAAATATCCTCCAGCAGACTGCAACTGGGATTTCCTGAGCCATTGATGACATCTTTATAACCCTAAGTAGGTTCCCCTTCTCTAAATTAGTCCAGGCCCCTCTGAAGCTCATGTAAGGAAGCATATAGCATCTGCAACATCTGCAGCAAAGATCTCCACATGTGAACCACATGTTCGAAGAACCACGTCCTTTTAATGGCACTGTTTCAGCTGTTAGTTTAATTCAGTGCCCCCTGCTTCTCTCACCAGTGAGCAACCATTCTCCATGACATTAGTGAGAAAACAGAAAGGGTCCTGGCTCATGCCTGGACCCAGCTCTCCCAGTAGGTGCAGAAAGCCCCTAAAGCACCCACACTCATCCCAAAATCAGGAGCTCACTTAAGCTCTGAATCAAATCTAAGCCCAAGAGGTTTGGACATTATGAAAGGACAGGATATCTGGGTCCTCACTGCTGGTCTACCTCATTGCAATTCTTGACAGTCCTTGTGGATTGACACCTGCTTCTTTAACCCCCTTTGACACCCTACCTAACCCCTGCACGGACCCAGGGTCTCACGACCTGAGCATATGCCCACTACCACGAGGGATCCTGGTGCCAACTGCTCCCTGTGGAGCACTTTGAGGTTACAAAGAAGTGCCTTTTACTCCACTGTATACCCCAAAGTCAAAGGCCCAAAGATATTTGCCTTTTTCTTGTGTCTCCTTTCAGCTCCAACATGCTCTTTGTTTGCGCTAAAGGATGTTCAGTCAGAGCCAAGGCAGGAGAGTGTGCCAGGGAGACATGTTAGTGGACTGGAAAAGACAAGGTGAGCAGGACACATGCGCAGCAAATAGTGAGAAGGATGGTGCAAAGGCTTCAGTCAGCTCTGAGGCTGAGTAAGCTGAGCTGAGTGACTATCTCTTTCCATCACTATTCACAGGTCAGCCCAACAGGATCCAGTACCTACTGCTCTGGAATAATCCTAAACCTAATTTCAGGTGCGGTGCAGGAAGGAGTTATGATCACATATGCTGGACAGGCAATACAAACATCAGCCTGTGGAGCTCAGCTTACTCTCCCTTATCACTTCTCCCCCATTAACCTATGGTTAAATTAAAGTCAGTATAAGGCAATTGTTTGCTGGAAAAGGGAAAAAAACCCAACGTTCTCTGGGTATTATTTGTCAGTTTCTCTCACAGCATCCACACATACTCACAGGCATACACATGGCATCTACTTAAAAGGAGGGAGCACTGTGAAAAGGTCACCAATCTGTGCTCGTTTTCTGCTCTCAGGACCATAGAAAATACAGCTCAAGTCCACCCCCTGCCCCAGAGCAGGGTCAGTATTTGTATAAACTTTCCCTAGCAGATGATTGTCCTACCTGCTCTGAAAAACCTCCAGTGCTGGCAATTCCCACAGTCTCCCTTGGCCATCTATTCCTGACCTCTCATATGTTTTATTTATCCTAAAAACTTGTCCTAGTGTTTAGCCTAAGTCTCCTTTACTCCAATTTAAGCTCATGCTCCTTTTCATACCTGCAGCGGAAAAGAGGATGATTTTATTCCCTCTCCCTTAGTAGCAATTTCCTATATATTTGAAGACTTACATTTTCTTACTGCTTCCCTCCCCCGTCTTTTCTTCTTTAGCCCAGACAACCACAAATCTTTCAGTCTTCCCTCACAGGTTGTGTTTTCTAGACCTCAAATCGTTTTTATTCCTCTTCTCTGCTGTCCCCACCAAATAGCCTGCATCTTTCTTTGTATGCAGCACACAATGCTGGCTGCAGTGCTTCAGCAAGGCTTTACCACCACAGAGAAGACCATGGCCTCCCATGTTACATGCCTTTTTTTTATAGCCTGATATAATATCCAATGTCTGCTCTTTTTTTTTTGGCGGTGTGGTATTTACAGAATATGCATAGGGACCTTCAGGTCTTCCTAATGGAACAAATAGCTCATACTTTAAGAGGAAGAGGTGACAAGTAAAGAGACCCAGAAGGACAAAAGGCAGAGCTTGTGGTCTTATGTCTTGATCTGGGGAAATAATTATTTCCTTGTTCAATTTTCTGGCAAAACTAGAACATCGTATTGTATTTTGAACACTGCGTTGTATTTCGGATGCTGAAAGCCAGGGAGAGACTGACAGCATTAAAGAAAAATTAATCAAAGAACAAAAAAAAAAGGAAAATATTAAGAAGTAAGAGAGAGAAAAAAATTTTAAAAGTCATTCTCTATAATTTAATCTAGCAATAATTTCAGGAGAGGATTATAGGCTTAAACAAGCCTGGAAGATGGAAACACAAATAATGCAATGGTTTAGAGTGTTAAAGGACAGCAAGCAGATGGTCATAAGCAAATGTTTTGGCATGAAATTAATGAAAATACCACTTCAGCATAACCTAGGAGAGAATGGGATTTATTAGGCAATGGGATAATTTCCACAAAAAGTGATAGAAGACCCCTGCCTGCAGCGTTTGAAATCAGACTGGACACAAGAAATAGTCAGTGGACAGCAAGGGAAATGTCACTGGAGCAATTAACACTGGATTGTTTTTTCTAGAGCCTTTAATTCCTGTTTTCAAAGAAGAAAATATATAGATTATGTATATATCAAGGGGAAGACCCCTCTACTATGTCTTCAGCCCAACTGATGAAAAAGTTCATGCAAGAGATTTTGGGGGTGTCTCGATAAGCCAGGAGACTAATCTGTAACCCAGTGAGATCAGCGAGAATCTCTCTTCTGACTTTGGTGGAATTAGGGAAAACCCAAAGAAAATTACCTCAGGACTCCTAAGGAAGATGGCACTTTTGTGCTATCTCTAAGCTTGTCACAGAGAAGAAGAATTTGCTACTGATACATCAGGAGCTGAGTAAAGCAAATATGACAGGAAGAAGACAGGTGTATTTTTTCCTCTTTTTTTGCTGAATCATTTATTTCCTGTGAGTCGCATTTTCTGGGACGCCAAAATGATCAGTGAATTCAAGATGAATTTGCTGAATAATTTCACATTAAATGAGACTAAGGCAGGGAAAGAGACTATGTCAGTAGAGAGATGAGTGGGACACTTCCATTTTTTATATTTAAGCTCATGTCATTAACAGGACAGGAATGAAGCCTGGATGCTCCAAAGTGTCACAGCAGAAGCAGTCACCCTCCTTCCTCAGCAGCGACAGCGTCCTCTTGGCACAGAAGTAGCATCAGCCCCCAGCACAGGAGGAGTTTGAACCCACATGGTTTCCACTCCCAAAGAGAATGGCTTAGTCACCAGACAGAGATACTCCAAAGTAGGCTACTGCCAGTCTTCCCAGCTGCAGTTGTCCCACTTTGTATGACACTTGGAGAAAGAGAAAAATAAACATATTTGTCACTTGGCCCTCATGTTACAGAGTCTTCCACAGCAACAAGAACATCATGTATTCTTGCTTTCCCACAGCTTGCTCTTGCCCTGACGCCGTCACGTTGTCAACCAGGGCAGGGAAGTAGTGCCTTGGCTTAAAAATAGTCTGGCGAAATATAAGCTGTGCTTTTACAGCCCCGTAGATTCGTTGATGCACTTCATAACACAGCTGCCCAAAGACCTGTGCCATCACAAGCAGTAAAAAAGATGCCGAAAGATAAAGGTAAGACTCTACCAAAGATGAGGGAAGAGATATTGCTGTCTCACCACTCAGGAAAAGATGTTGTGATGGTTTGATGTGGGGGGGGGTTCTGGTGGCAGGAGAGGAGATTTGCTCCCTGTGACCTCCCGGTTCTGGCCACCAGATCGGACTCCCATCCCCCTCGGGGTTTGAGCCAATCGGCGCCTCTGCGAATTGCCCTATTTAAGCTGGGACAAAGGAACCAGAAAAGGTGCTTTGCCCAGGAATGAGGAGAGGGGAGGAGGGCGCTGCCCCCGCTCCTCGGCTCCCGGCCAGGCGGCGGCCCGGGCCGGGCCGGCGCCACCCGCTGAGGATGGCAGCGGCGGAGCTGCTTGGGGAACTCGGGGAGCGCCCCGCTCCCGGGGTGCCCACCGGGCCGAGTTCACCTGGAGAGGACTGAGATCTGAGAGAAACAGCCACACAGACACCGGGTCAGTGAAGATGGAACGGGACGAGGTGTGCTGGAGCTGAGTTTCCCTGCAACCGGTGGCGAGACGGCAGGCAGCCCCCCTGCAGCCAGGATGGTCTCGGTGGAGTAGAGACCCACTCACAGCCCATGGAGAAGCCCACGTTGGAGAAGAGATGCCTGGGCCTGAGGACGGTCGTGAAGCATGGGACGCACAACAGGGTAGAGATGCATTTAGAGTCTGTGTGACGACCCATGACAGAGCGAGTGGCAACGACTCCCTAAGAATCCGAGACCATGGCAAAGCCCGTACTGGAGCAATCCGATGGGGAAGGATTGCGTCCTGCGGGTAGGACTCATGCTGGAGAAGTTTGTGGATTTTCCTCGTGAGTAGGGGATCCACTGGAGCAAGGAAAAAATGTTGTAAGGACTCCTTCTCCTTTAAGAAAGGAGCGGCAGTAACAACATGGATGAACTGACCTGCACTCCCCCATTCCCTGTCGCCCTGCGCTGCTGGGGAAGGAGGTAGAGCCGGGAAGAAAAGGAAAGGGGGGTGGGAGGGGTGTTGTTTTTAAGATCTGGCCTTGTTTTCTTTTTATCCTCTCAATTAACTGGTTTTCTTTGTCTCTATCTTTTCAAAGTAACTGTTAATAAAATGAATTGGTTTATTCCCAAGCCGAGTCTGTTTTGCCTGGGACCATGGTTGGTGGGTGTTCTTGTCTCAATCCTCAGTCCCTTTATTACATTTTTTTTTCTCCTCTCCACTTTACTGGAGAAGGAGTGAGAGAGCGGCTCTTTGTTTAGTTGCCGGATCGACCTAAACCACGACAGATGTTTAACTATGGCAATGATAAGGATAAGTCAGAGGAACCCAGAAAAGGTGATGACAGACAACTGTATGGTCCAGCAGCTAGGTGTGGAAAGAGAAGACCTCGTCCCCTCACACCCCAAGCCCTGATGGTGTGGGCTGGTACTGGAGAAGGATGCTCTACATCACAAGGAATTAGGTATCAAACACTTTATACTCTTCCTACAGCTGAGCAAATGCTCCAGCATTCCTCCAGCTTTCACAGCCTGCCACCAAAACCCAGTGTGACCCACCAGTCCAAGTAAAGTCCTTCTTTGATAAAAAGAAAAGAGACCCATGGGTTGAGATAAGAACAATTTACTGCTACCACTACCAATATATATATGTACGGATATGCACAAGGATAAATATATATACACACGAATGATGTATGGTGTAATTGCTCACCACCCCTTGACCAAGGCCCGTCTCATCACGAAGCTGCAATCCCGAAACAGATAAAACCCGATACCGCAATCCCGGAGGAACAGGAGGCCCCGAGACAGAGAGCAAGAGAGAGAGAAAACACTCCGAGAGACTGAAAGTGAGAGTCCCGGAAGGGCAAAAGCCCTTCTTTCCGGCTGACCCTCACTTTTATACTGGGCATGACGCTGCATGATATGGAATACTAATTGGCCAATTTGGCCCTCAATCTTAAGTTCAAGTACAAATCATAAGGAGACTTGTGGCCCCCTTGTCCCGGCTATGCTACCCCCTTATCCTGTTGTGCTCCTGCACACTGGCAAGAACACGGCAAGCTGTAAAGTCCTTGAGACCTCAGCGCCAACTATAAACATCAGTGAGCTATCAACATTCTTCTCAGAGCCAGCCTCTGAGTAAAACCAAAACACGGAGCTCTTCTAGCTGCTAAAAAGAAGAACTAACTGTCCCAGCTAAAACCAGGACAGGCTGACAAGGAAAATTAAGATTTCCTCAGGAAAAGCCCAATCCCTGCTACTTCATGCTGTATTTATGTATATGCAGAGTCACAAGCATACCCTTCATCTCCCCACCTGCAGTTAAGACTGAATTACACATCTCAGGGTGGCAGCCCTTCAGAGACAGGCCAAGCCAATGCTGCGTTAAACCAGAGCACAGAGCATCCTGAGCCTGACCCATCAAGAGATATCACACTCATCTTCATGGAGAAAGGAAAGGCTTCATAACTCACATCAGGCAGCGACTCTCAGGTCCTGGACATTTATGCCCTGAGCAAGTGAGCTAGTTTTGTTTTTGTCACAGGCATTTTATTTTTTTTTTTGGCAAGAACTGCTGGAGTAAAACACTTAGCACATCAGCAGGCTTGTCACTCCCTCTCTGTCACATCAATCAGAGAGTCTCCGTGGAGCTGGGCTGCCTCGCTGTGCGTACCGGTGCAGGAACAGAGAGTCCTTTCCCCTTGCATTGCTCGTCTCGTTGTGAATGAACGGCCGAGTGGTTCTACTGCATGCCGCAGGAAGGCAGGGGACAGGAGACACCGAGCCCTGCCACGTGGAGGAGAAGCTTGAGGCATTGCAGACCAAGGGGTCAGTGAAGCCACATCCTTTATTATGCTTGGATTTGTAATCAAGACTGACTCCAGACAGTGTAGTTAATCCATGCTCCCTGAATCTCAGCTGGAAGAAAATGGATTAGCTTTACTGACTTCACTGAAGCCAAAGCAATTTACGCTGACTGAAGATCTGATTCTTATCCTGGCTACCAGTTACTGCATGTGTACAGCACAAAAGCACAATTTTTGAGCTGACCAGGGGTTGAACATGGCTCTTTGGCTGGAGGGAAGCAGCGGAGGCAAATCCAGGCAGTACAATTTCAATGTGCTGTGAGAAACACAGCACCAGGGGGAAATGAAACCCCCGTGTTACCTCATGAGTAAAACACCGCCTGTCTCCCACCCCAACATCAGCAGCTGAGGCACCTTTCCTACCAGCACAGCTGGCAGCTCCCTCGGTGAGGGCAAGCCAGCATAGATCCTGGCCATGGCAGAGAGATGATACGCAGTATTGCAGGGCACACTGCAGAGAACATGGGAGGTTGTCAATGAAGGTCTTCCTAATTAAAAAGCAGTCAGAAGCAGACAAGCACACACAGATACCTGGTCTGGGGTAAGCTGCTCTCTTACAGGTTAAGGTGATGTTAAAAGGCAAACCATCACACAGGAGATGGCGAAGGACACACCAGTGGATGAAGCAGCAGGTGCATGTACAGCACTGCCAGCTGCAGAAAGTCATGAGTAATGACTAAGGAAGAGGCTAAAGCCAGAAAAAGACAGGCATATAATGGCAAAGGCTCTTGAAACTACAGGGGTAATTCTGAACTGTAAGCAAAGACGATTAGGAAGCGAGAGAAGTTGTCAGAATATGAGTAAAGCATTAGCACGCTGTGCCTAGGAAGTCCATGTAGCTGTGACTGTAAAACAGAAACATGCAATCATCAGGGCAGGAAATGTACAGCCTGAAAGATCTCAGTGGATAAACCCCTGTGGTAAAGGACAAAGAAGTGGAATTATGGAGATCCTAAGGTTCTTAGCTGGAGGTTCAGTGCTGAACCAAACTAAACACTCCAGATGCACACCTTTGTGCGATTTTAAAAATGAAAAATTTCAGGTGCAAGGGCAAAGATGTTTTCCAGGATGTGAAGATACTAGAAGATCTGGTACAGAAAGAAGAGTGTCATCTCCAGATAGTCCTTCTTGGGTATCCTGTGGCAAGAGAATGGTTATAGTGCTGCGTCCTCTCCATGTCACAGCCAGACATGAGGACACAGATGCAAAGAGGACAGAGTAAAGGAAAATCTCTCGGGGAAAACAGAGGGGGATCCTGTGACATAAAACTGCCTTAGATAAAGTGTTCAAAAGTGCTTGACAGGAAAAGACCAAATAGGGCCTAATAACGTTCTCTTAATGAGGCAATTTAACTGCCTGTAATTCCTTGTCCTGTGCATTGTGCTCTCCCAGCATTGAAGTTCAAAGGGTTGTCACAACAGGCCCTCAAAGGAGGGTTTTTATAATGAGTGATATTTCTTAGGGACTCAGCATGGGGCAGGTATGCTGAGAAGAACAGGGAAAAGGAAAATGTAGGATACACTGAAAAATTGGTCATCAAGCTAGGTAGTCACTGAGCCATATTGCTGCTTACTGTAAAGCAGCACTAAAATCAGAGGCACTCTCCCATAGATCGTGGTCAGTTCTGGTTTAAAAGTGGATGTGACTCAAATTTAGTTTGACATCTTTAGCAAAGGGCCTTGGGAAGGTTTCATCTGCTTACCTCCCCTGTGAGCAACTGTTTCCTCACTGCAAGAGGAAAATAAGGCTTTTCCAGCATCACTTGAAGGGAAGGCCTGGATTCAATTAAATGGCAGAGAAAATGCTTTCTCTCTCTCTATCTCTCTCTCACCTATTTCCTTAAGGCAGTGGCTCTCCTTACACATGAAGGTCACCCGCAGCATGGGAGTTAGGGGAAAAGTACAGAGTAGGGGAGGCTCACACTGCGGCAGCTGCCACCACAAACGCAAACATCAATTGTGCAGAGAACGGTAACTGTTTTAAATAGGTTAAAAAATAAAGCCTGCTTATTTAATTTAGCATATGTGCTAGGTGGGTCAATATCTATCACTGTCTCCCCATCCTTCTTCCCCATCCCTCAGGTCTCTAAGGGCAGAGGGTTTAAGTCCCAGCTGAAGAAACAGGGCATGCTTTATTTAGTAGCACCGCAGCAGGGCTGCTGGGGATGTCATGCTTCTGATGAGACATTAAATCAAGGTAAACACTAATCTCATGAGCTTCACTGCTTAAGAAGCTCAGGAAGAAAATGACAAAACCTTCATGGCTCTTGTGCTTTGACCTCTCACTACAGTGTGATTACTCAAAAGTGAGGAAGCTCAAATGTACGTGGAACAGGAGGCATCAAGTTTTCTGACTGCCTGCTCGTGCTTGTTTTTTCATTTGCTCTAGGGGAGATTTATTGTGAGTAGAGGAGTTCTGTTAAACAAAATCTTCATCAGCAAGAGCAAGCAGATATATCGTCCCAAGACCCTATTTAGCATGCAAGCCACAAGACCATCCTATCTTCTTCTTTGCACCCTCACTCTATTCGTCCTCACCCTTCAACCTTCTCTCCCCTTCCACTGCCCCAGTACACCTGTGCCCCTCCACCCCCATGCCCTGACCATCATGGGTTGGTTTTCCTTGCTGATGATTTCAAACTCTACTAGAAGGTCTGCAGCTCAGGTCAGGCTGAACCTGCACAGCCATACAACAACTTGTTTCTTTTACGGGTAAGAAACAACAAGGAAGACAGCTGCAGTATTTCAGCCTATTCTCCCCTCTTTCCCAGCCAGCCCCCAAACCTTTTCCCTGCACAGGCATGATTTTCTCTTTGAAATAATCTTGGTGCACCTGGTAATTGCTGGAATTCTTGAGTGTAATGGTTCATCAAGAATGATCTCTTTTTTTCATGCTTTACACTAATTCTTGTTTAATAAACTTGTTGCTCTGTGCGAGAGACTGAGCTGTCCCAAAGACAAACAAGGAAAGAAAGTATTTATTGCTATCACTGTCCTTACAGAGGCTTCCTCACTTTGTTTAGGTGTGCACAAAGAGAGCATAGGGTAGCAATTTAGATCCTGTCTGGACAAATAAACAATAAATTGAGTTGCCTTCTCCAGTTCCCCTTATTTTCTGTAAAAAAAACCCCGATAATTCAGCCCTACTTTTATGTTTTATTATAGGTCTCAGGCAAGAAATCACGTCCAGCAAATTCTGCAATTGATCATGCCAAAATAGAGATGAAAATGTTGCAATATTTAGTCCTAGGCTTCATTTAGTCTTAGATCCAAGGGACTCTTCCAGTAGCCTTTGCTGCCCCTGGTGTAGTCCTCCTCTCACTTTGAGGCCAGCAGGTGTCATAGTCAAAATATCCTACACAGACCAGAATCATTTAGGAACCAGCACAGGTTGCACAGGGAAGGAGAGAGCTGTGATTTCACAGCAGGGTGAAGAACCCCAGTCCAGCCCCAGTTCGTTCCTTGTTGGGGGTAGCTGTGAGATGAAGGCAAGCTACTGCACAGGGTCCCATCTCTGTGGCAGATGCACGTGGGGTGGCACGGCACAGGTACTACTCTGCCCACCATATGTGACAAAGGCTTATATGTGACGGCACAGGTCCAGTGCAGGTGTAGCTGTTGTGCATCACAAGCACCACCCCGATGATAAGAAGAGAGAGGTATTTCTCTAAGGAGACAGGCATAACGGCCAGGGGAAGGAAGAGAAATACATACCACTTTAATATTTTGGGTTATAATTTTTGATGGATAAAAGAGAATTCGGAGACTTTTTATACCATTGCTTCATGAAAAACAAACAGTTCCCCTCATTCTGCCTCCGTCATGTGGAATTAACAGACAGAGCTAAAGCCAAAGCTACTGATTTCATTAGGCTTTCACTAAGGATGAGTTTCTCTCTGCATACCAAGCATGTCATTGTACATGTTTAAAACTTTCCTTTGACTGAGTCTCTTCAATTACATTCCCACCTCCCTAAACTCCTTGGACAGGCAATACTAACCTCTGAAGAGCCTCAGACTTGCTCTTGGAGCCTGTCCATCTGGCTTTCATCACCTTCCATCCTCATGAACTGCTCACCCAGAAACCCTGCACTAGATATTTCCCGAGTCCCAGGCTTCCTCTCCCTGAAAGCTTGCTACTACCCCATGCTCATTCATTTCCTGATAGCATCTCTGCTGCAGCCCTCACAACTCCTACCTTAATATTCGTCTTTTTTCCCCTTTTAGCTTAATCTGCAGGAGACCTTCACACACACACACATAACACCATTCCAGGGACTCTGAAATATCTTTCTGGACTCCTCAACCATCTTCATTCTCATGTCTTTGTCCCCTAACCCCTCTTTAAGATTGGCTTGTATTCATCAGGCTCCAGGCAAAAATCTGCTCCACTACTTGTGTTACCCTTGCTAATAGGGCTTTTGTCCTCTCATCATCTGAGCCTCATACACAGGAGTTACTCTGAACCCTCTCCTATTGCAGGATGTGGTTGATTTCTTTAGCATCATTCTTTATTCTTTGCATCTGTTACTTTTACATCTTTCTCAGCCTCACCAAGATGTTATGAGCATTAAAATTATCTCCCACCTTGATGCTGATTTTGTCATTTTTTCCATCTTTCCAGCCATCCCAGTTTGTCTGAAGGTCTGCTCCATGATATCCCACTGTGCCCTACCAGTGCAAGATGGTGGCTAGAAGAACCGGGATTTCAGGCAGGAGACAGGCTGGTGTGATTCTCTGCCAAGCTGGAAAAACCACAGAGAAAGATTATGAAACCCCTGGGAAGTCTGGGCAGCTTTAAGCATCTCTCCAGTGACGACTCCTGCCTGCCTGAACAGTCAGACATTTAACACCGGAAAAGCACTGACCAGTTCCCTTGGGAACCATGCCCAGGTTTCTCAGGATGGGGGGTTTTGCTGAGATGTAGGTCCAAGGGTGCTCACATGGAGAATTCACATGCACCGCCCCTCATTGCCACCTGCCTCTGTCTGAGAAGGATATGATGAAATTATTTTGGCTGGATTATTTAGTGCTGCTAAAGTCTGCTCTGCTAGATTTTCAACAGCAAACTTAACATACACTCCCCATCCCCAAGCTTATCTGCCCCATAGGGACTCAAGTGCCTTTCAGGCATTACGTGTACTGGTGCCCGTCTTTGTACCAGCCAAAGACGACGGGAGAGTGGCCTGACTGTGAGTGACAGTGTATTCACGCAGACCTGCATGACGTAAACCTGTTCTCCCTGTGCCTGTGCACACACGCTCTCACACACAAAAGTGCCCTCTCTCTCCTATTTTACAGCAGGCACACCCACGCTGTGCTTGGTATCTCCTCTCCTGGCAGCTCCTCTCCCATTCACATTCGTAGTCATGCCCACGGCCACACTCTATGCACACAGATCCTCTCTCTTCCTCCCAGGCACACCCACTCCCTCACATGCACTCTCCCTTTGTCTCCCCTTTCACAGCCACAGATACTCTGCATCTTAAAACTACCCCCACCAGCTGGATCTGGCCTTGAGCTCCTGAGGTGAAAGGTGAAAGGGGCTTGTTCCTACCTAGGAAGAAATGTTATTGCTCCTTTTGAAAAATGTGTGTGTGTGTGTATATATTTTTTTTTTTTCTTTTCTGAGGAGCCACAGAAAGGCAGAGGCTGGGATCGCCTTTCAGTGCAGACAGCGTGACCGTGTTGAGGCAATCCAGAGCATTTTTATGCTGCAGAGTAACAGAGCCTGTGGTAAAGGATTGGGACCATCGTTCATTAGGAGAATAATAAAACAGCCTGAAAGCTTCGTCACTGCACTGCAGCAAGGAGGGAGCAAAATGGGGCTTTGGAGCCCTTTGCTGCTGCGAGAGAAAAATCATGCTGGCACTGCCTCCCAAGGGCTGCGGATGCGGTTGCCATGGCAACGCTATATCTGAGTCAGAACTATTAAGGATCACTATGGCAACAAGTGTCTCACTTGCCATTTCCAGAGTGTTGACGGGGTTTGGACTTGGAATCATCACACAACGGGAAAGGGGCAAGGTGGGAACCATCGCCCAGCAGGACGGGGGCAACTGCATCGAGCTGTCTGGGCCAAACTCACCCCGGGGTACCTCCTCCCAGCCCCTGCGCCCCCCACTCCAGTATCCGCTGGGTTCGATGGTGCAACAGCCTCCACACTGAAAGGCGGACATGCTGGGTGGGTGTCGTACCCCACGGCAGCCCCCCGAGATGAGGTGGTGGCAGAGTTCAGAGCAGTTGTGGTGAGCTGACTCTCCCTGCAAAGCCTCTTGAATAAGCAGGTTTTTTAACCCATAAAATCCAGACAAAGGAGGAGACAAAGCTCCCTGCTGTCTGCCAGCTCTCACCCTCCTCTCCACACAGGAGCCTTCATGCTCCTGTGAATATTGAGTGGAGACAGAAGCCCAGAGGGATTTGCATTTCACACTCGCCAGCAAATGAGCAACAGGAAGATCACACCGAGACACTGGCGTGGTGCTATTACCAGTATGGCCACTAGACATACACTCACTGCTGGGTCTGAAATTGCTCCTGTCTCTCCCTCTTCCTGGGTGGAGAGGAAGCAGGCTCTGTCTTTGCAGTCAGGATGTCAGCGCCGGCTGAAGGCAGGTGCCCTGGGTCTGGCACACAGAAGGACCGCTCTGAGCCCGCGCACAGCAGGTTGATGGTGCGGCAGAGCCGACCTTCTCTGTGCATGCCATGCCATGAAGCCAGACACCCATGTACGTGCAGAGAATGGCTCTGCACTTCGCACAGCAAGGTGAGCATTGCTGTTGCACAGACCAGTGGTTCAGGCTCGCACAGGTGACATACAGAGGTACTCTGCAAACGCACGCACAAACTCACGCAGAGCTTTTAGCACCACGGCATTTCCCTGGGAGGAGGGAGGTGTGGGGAGCACAGACTTTGGCCTGCAAGTGGGGAAAGGAAGCATCCCTGAGACGTCCATGTTGCATTTTTCTTTCCTAGCATGTCCAAAGTGATTCTCACCATGCTCCTGCTGTAGGACCATCTGAGATGTTGGCTACACAACTCCAACAGAAAATAATGTGGGAATCTCGAATTTCTTAGCCCATGCAGGACCTTAAACACCTCTAGGCACTGGGACTTTGCCTCGCTTGCCCTTCTTCCTTAGCACTTAGTCTCTGCCCTATGCTCCACACAAACTACCCACATGTTGGCTTTACACCAGGGAGTGCTTGATGGAAAATGTGCTGATATTGGAATAGATCATCTACAGGGCAGATGACACATAGTTTTGTGTGACAAGGGCTACCCAGTTGTACGGGGTTTCCTGTCAGCTTGTTAGGCTGGTAGGGGTGCCTTGCATGTTCCCGCAGCCCTCCAGACCTTCCTCAGGACAAGGTGACTCCTGGTAAACCCTTCTGAAGAACAACCTGTGTCCTTCAGCCACTGCCACCTCTCTAGAAAGGAGAAACCATCTGATCCAGATGTGTCAGAGGGTTGGTGGGTCCTTGACGGCCAGGACTGTGCCAGGTCATCTCACTATTGTCCTCAACCAGAGGGACAAGCACAGCCCAGGCTGTGCCACTGAGCAGGAGCCATGCTGCTTTTTACAGGACCAGGTTTTGTGATGCTGGCATCCTTGGTGTCACTTTTTTCCCATGACTCACATAAGTCTGGCAGATTCAATGATCTCCCTCTTCTGTTACCGGAAAAGAGCAGTGATACTGGCTCCCTTCCTCCTCCTTGCACCATCCTACCTCCCCTGAGTTTCGGTGTACCCCCCTGCCAGTGGCTATAGAATACCATTGACCCCTAACAAGCCTGGACAAACCTGCTCCATTAGAAAGGCTGTTGTTTTTTTTTTAGTGAAAACCTCAGGTTCCAGGAAACACAAGGCAGAGTGAGGTGCTTATCCCTGTTTGTCACTACTGTAGTCGCCTTTACCTTTGAGCTCTTTTGAGCCAAGTTATGACGCAGCTTCCTGCTGGCAGCCCTCTTGCCTGGAGCTATTGTGATTTGAGTGAGATGGTCTTTTGAGATATTTTTACACTGTGGCAACTGCCCAGTTAATTTACTGGGCAGTGACAAAGCCACAGCTGCTGTGGATCAGAGCGCTGGCTTGGAAAGACTGGCAGCAAACACTCACCCACAAGCAGGAAGACTCCCCTTCCACTTGGGACTTTGAAAATAGGTGAGCAGGGAACAATTGCATTCACAGCTGGTACCTCAAATGGATATGAGGCAGGTCTTTAAGGTCCTTGAAAGACTTCAGCCTGCTTTCTTCAAGACAAGATTTAGGAAGAAGCAAGGTGGGAGTGGCAGCAGCCAGGGCACTGGGGGATTTCCATCTTCCACACCATTTCTCTGCCTGTTTCCTCAGTGCCATGGGCCAAGCCAAGCTGGGTGGAAGTTGCCAGCTGCTTTTGTCTGAAATAATGTGATATTTCTTCTGAAAAAAATTGCCAAGGTAAGGCTTACCCTGCTCTCCTGTCTCCAAGAAGATGTTTAGCTCCTAGTTTTTTGTATTTTCTGATTTTTCATAAACTTTTTTTGTGACAATGATGTGTCTTTTTCTCTTACAGAAAGGGCAGAGGTAGAGGAGAGTCCTGATAAAAAGATAATGCCCTTTTCTTGCCTCCAGCAGCAGTGCCATCCTGCTGCCAAAGAGTGAGCGAGGAGCTGTGCCATCCCTTTTATTTCTGTAGTCATGCTGGCAGGGCTTGATATAGAAGTTGTAGTCCTTCCTCATCCTGCTTCTTCATATTAATTAATTCATTTTGTCATTAATAGATGGTGTTCATGCAATTGGCAGTAGAGCTGGTGCTTTCCAGATATGTGCAGATTCCTGGTTTTAGTTCCAATTTAAACTGGCCCACACCAACATCTCTGCTTCAAAAAGCCAAGAACAAAAGCCTTATGATGAGATTTTTCTAAGTAAATGGGTAAGCAGATTTTTTTGAATGGATCTGAGGCTCCTAAGTCACTTTGGAAAAAATTATTTCATCACAAATCACCTTTCCTTCAGTGAAGCAGAGGTGGGAGAGACTTCCTAGATATGAAAGATACTTTTTCTCTTTAAACAGTTAGGTATGTTATCATTAGTCCTCAGAGTGAATGCACCTATTGAGTTTATTCAAGGTCATTGACAATTCACTCTTTCTCTGAGATTTCTTCTCAGGTAATTTTTCTGATGACAGCACTATGATGTCCAGCAGTAGCCCAATAGGCTGTTCACACCATTCTTTAAAGATCAGCACACACATGCTGCCATAACAGACCTATAAAACACCCTTTTCTTTCTTTTTAATAGGAGGAAGAAAAGGCTAAGCTCTACTGAAAAGTCTCAAATCACTTCCTGACAGATTTAGGGCCAAGCAGCAGGATTCAATCTCTTCCACTCTTCAGACTAAAAGGAGAAATCAAGGCTGACTGCAGACCCTCTCCTGCTCCCATGCTGCACGCCCAGCCCAAAGCATGTAACAGGGCAGTAAAGCTTTGTGCAGACGTATGTAATATTGATCCAAATACGTGGCAAATTACCCTGTACTAATGACAGAATGAGACTATTTTCACTTATGAGTCACCTGTTTTTTTCGGATATATTCCTCATGTGCTTATTTTCTTGTATTAGAGGAATAACAGCATACCCGCTGGCCAGAAAGCTAAGTGCCTCAAAATAGCACTGAGATGTGTCTGGCTTGCTCAGAGCCTGCTGCTCCTTCAGTTGATCCCAGACCCTTTTGACAAGCTGGAAAACACTGAGTTGCGTCTAGGAGTATAAAAAGCAGTTGTCTCACACCAAGTTCAGTATCTGGATCCAGACTGCAAGGGCACAGTGGGCTGGGGGTAGTAGGAATGGCACTTTATCTTCCTTGCTTTCAGCGCTTCTTCCCATAAATGTTTGCCTCGCTCAGCTCCTGAGAAGAAATTAAATACCACAGGGACCAGCTGGCATTCTCCCACTCCTCCATGGACACAAGCACCAGACAAGCAATTTCATGTGCCCACGCAGGGACCGAAGGAGGCTGTACAAGGGCTCTGTGCCATGGCTTGGCCCTCTCCGCATCTCTGAAACTCATCTTACCTTCAACCCCTGTTCAGTCACAGGACAACTTTACAGGGAGACAAAATAACTGTAGCACAAGCCCAAGCTGGCTACGTAGACCTGACCCAGGTCTGTCTTGTTGTCTCTTCAGTCCCTGCTCAGTCCTATGGAAAACCCCTTTGACAGAGGGATGCTCCTGTCCCATGTTCGGACTCCTGGGAGGCTGTCGGCAGCTCCAGGATTCCCATGTAGAGGAATTCCTGTGCACCAGTTTCGCTAACTGGGCCCTGGGATGGCAATGAATCATTTTTTTTCAGTGCAGGAAGAGAAATAGAGGGGCAAGGAAAATGTCCTGACTAGTGGACATTTTTTGCTGCTGTGGCTGAGTCTTTGTTAAGTATTGACTAAGGCAAGCAAGCTGGAGGATTTTAACAGGATTTTCCATTCAAATCAGTGCACAAAAGCTTTATTACCAGTCCCAATGCTGGAAAATCACATGTCAGGCCCCATTAAAATCATGACAGTGGCTTAAATCATGAATTTAAAAATAGATGTGTTAGCTTATTATTATTTGCTTTATGGTTTCTGAATCATTAGGTTAAACTGGCATCAAGTTCTTAGTGTTCCTCCATGTAAAAAGCTCTAAAAACTCATTCTAAAAATATTAATAAAACCTCTGAGATCCTTGACTAGTCTCATTCCTTTAGAATCTGAATCTTCATGAAAAAAACACAACACACGCAATCCTAAGATCTCTGTTAAAGCCATGAGAACTGCCAAATTCTTTCTTCTCCTCAAGGGTTTCAAATATATGTTTTATCTGCTTATTTCTGCCAGCAACAAATACAATTGGTGACTAAGCAGCACAAAGGCTAGGTTTACTTTTAGGAGAAAGCAACACCTAATGCCTAAGTTATTTAGGCATTGGCAGAAAGCCCAAAGACACTGCCGATAACCCTGCTATCGGCAGACTTCCAAGTTACCACATTGCCTGCACGCTGCTTAGGATCCCTGTTTTTGATAGACCCGGCAGATCCTGACCTGGAGGTCCCTAAACTGATCCTGGATGAGCTGCCTCCAAGCCCCAAAGCAGCACAGCCTCTCATCACTACAGCCCTCACGTTTTAGGGACCACACCAATGTTCCCAAAGGGCTGCTGCATTGTGCCCACTGGACATGCCAGTCCCCCGGCACCAGCTTGGGGATCACTTGTCCTCAGCCATATTGCACTGTGCAAACCCTCGGCACTGTGGGGTGGAGGCTGCGCTGCACGTGCACCCCTCCAGCCTTATTCAAAGGATGATTAATGAGAATAATGCTGGTTTTGGGCAGGGGTCGGCCAGCCACAGCAACCACAGGGATGTTTCGAGCACCATCGGCAGCCTGTGCAGGAGATGCTGCTCCCAGATACCTACCGAAGGGCAGCAATTCCTGTCAAGAGACAAAGCAGCAACCTGCACAGCACCGCAGGGCAGCACCAGGCCCTACCTTGGGCTGGGAAAAGGTGAGGACCCAGGACGGCAGCCTGTGGCCAGCTGCCCGCATCTGATCAGAGCAGGAGACCTGATGCCTTCACTGACAAAGCAAGCCCCAGAGACACTGCCTAGCCACTGGTGACCAAGCACCCTCCTTCATGGAGCATCTTGCTGGAGCCAATATAGCAGCATAGCACCCTCAAGCACCATTACAGCACCTTCCAGTACCTAAAGGGGGCCTACAAGAAAGCTGGAGAGGGACTTTTTACAAGAGCGTGCAGTGATAGGACAAGGGGCAATGGATTTAAACTGAAAGAGGGGAGATTTAGATTAGATACAAGGAAGAAATTGTTTACAGTGAGGCTAGTGAAGCACAGAAACAGGTTGCCCAGAGAAGCTGTGGTTGCCCCATCCCTGGAAGTGTTTAAGGCCAGGTTGGATGGGGCTTTGAGTGACCTGATCTAGTGAAAGGTGTCCCTGCCCATGGCAGGAGGGTTGGAACTAGATGATCTTTAAGGTCCCTTCCAACCCAAACCATTCTGTGAGTCTCTGATTCTATAAAGTTAGAAGAGAGTCAGAGAGCAGGTTACCTTTCAAATGTAGGTCCTCTGATCTGAGCTAAACCACGCACCCTTTGGTCGCTACCTGGGACTTGCACGGGCAGAGATCAGGGACCTGCCACCGGCCTTGGGGAACGCTGGTAGAGTGGGCTCCTACGGAGACTTCACTGGGTGCAGACAGCTGGTGCAGCCGAAGGAAGAACCCTGGGGGGCTTAGAGATATGAGAAGGGCTGAGACTAGCTGCTAGGGGATGTGAGTGCTGGAAAATAAGAAATGCTGAGAGAGCCAGCTGCGGGAGGTTAATAAAGTCTGCCCGTCGGGGAACTATCTGACAGGCAGACAGCCAGAGGAGGGGAAAAAACAGCTCACTCGAGTCCATGGTCCCGTAACTGGGTTATGGAGCTATGTAATCCACTTAAGCTCTAAAAGTGTCCTGCCTCCCTCCCCCAGTCTTTACTCTGGGGGGAGTAAAGTCCTGTACCTTTAATATTCAGAAACATTTCCTCGAAGCTTCGCAGGAAGTCTTGACAGCGGTTCAATTTGATTAGCGCTAGCTGCAGTTTTCCCAGAGGATCTCGGGAAATACAGAGATACATATCCCCCAGAAACCTGCAGGGTATTGACGAGTTCATACTGTGTCTGCAGCACAAGAAAGACCTGCTCTATAAGAGGGGCACGCACACCAGCAGAGAGACAGGGGTGGGGTTTTTTAACCTACATTAGGAATTATATGTGGACACTTAATGCAGTTTATTCAAAAACAGCTGTCTTTTCCATCATGTGTCATCTACCCTGACAGAGGCTTGAGCAGTGCAAGACGCAAAAGACCTCTTAGATCATCTAGCCCATCACCCCACAAATGAAGAATTAATCCCATTAAGGGCCACCATTGATTTCGGTGCCTTATTTGGTCCTAATTGAACAAACACAAAGCTATTACAAGACTGCAGTCTGACAGAGGAGATTTCTTTTTTATAAGGTATATAATTTCTTTAATTAAAGGGTTTATCTGCATGCTAATAATTAGAAAAATATTGTCCACCTTTGTTCTCATTTTGTTCTTATATCTTGGTGTGCTGGATATAAGCAGACAGTGAGAATGTGCAAACGTGCATATGTACTATGAGATCAACAATGCACAGGCATATCAAAAAGACAGGTCCTTGCCCATGAGGGGATTATAATCCAATTTGTTATATGAATTGCAGCAGTGCATTACAAGCAAAAAAAAAAAAAGAAAAAGAAGTTCATTTTATAGGAAGGATCAGGAATGTAGCAGCAAACCTTGATCAAAAAGGGAGGCATCCACGCTGATTTTCACATGCTTTGGATCAGCAGGCCACAACAGCTGAACACGTTGTTGGCTATGTACACATTTTGTTTGCTCTCTAATTATTAATTTAGAAAGGACATTCAGTCAGGGAGGAGACTGGATGATAAAAGTCCCTGAGAGCTACCTGGAAAAAATGAATAAGAATGATTTATGGAATGAGAGGAACAGAGACTAGAAGGTTGGCTCCTGCAGACAGGGTACAGTGGGAGAAGGTAAGAGGGCAGTAGGAGGAAGAGGGCGAGGTTGAATGCACTGACAGTGTCAAGGACGCAAACAGTGATGGACAAAGGGCGGGAAAATGTGCAAAGAAGCCCTTTAAGGGGAGGGCAAGAAGATCAATATGGAAAGGAAATGCAAAACAAAAAAAAGGAATGTGTAACTGGGGAATCAAGCTATCACTGCTGTTTCTTCTTCCTCCTCCATATGGCAGGTGACAACTAAGGGCTCAAAATCTTTGCATATCAATTAAACCTATATAAAATGATAGCAACAATAGCAAGAATAGCAACAGATTACCAAACTCAACTTGCATTTGCAAATTTTCTTTTTCAGCTTTGGACTGACTGAATTTACAAGTTTTGGTAGATTAACACTTTGGTCATCTACCTATTGAGATATTGAGCAACCTGGTGCAGTAGAGGATGTCCCTGCCTATGGCAGGAGGGGTTGGAACTAGATGATCTTTGAGGTCCCTTCCAACCCAAACCATTCTATGATTCTATGATTCTACCCCAGTAAAAATGTGTCCCACCATTGATCAATGCTAATGGCTTTCAATAAGGGCTAATTAAGTAATGCTATAAGATTGGATAGCACATAAGCCAAGTCCCAAGCATGCCCTAAAGCCAATCTGAGAGGAAAAGAAAGGGATCTTACCCTTATGAAACTATGGGGGTTTATTTCATCTACTGCAATCTTTAATAAGACTATCAATCAGCCAGGAGGGATGTTTATCCCTGTCTCCCGACATATCATACAGAGGCATTCATTCCCCAGACACAAGCAAATAATGAATTGTTCTTTGAACCAAGAGGAAGATGAGGCCCGTCTAGTCACCATCTCAATCAAAATGGAAATCACCAAGTCAGACATATAACCCAAGGCAAGACAGGGGAGCAAAACAGATTAAATATATGTATAAATGTTTGTACACAATAAAAGGTGGGATTGGAACAAAACAATAAACCGTAAGAAATCTAAAGATAATCTAAGAGATTTCTCAGAGTTGCTAATGGGACAGATAGATAAATTCTTACTGGCATCTTAACTTCTGCAGAATATCAGCATAGTGAGTAAAGCAAGGAGTGGGAGCCAAGACCCCAGAAATCAGAGTTGTCTCTGTTGCCTCACACTACTTAAACTACTGAGAGATTAAAGGAGACCCTCAGCTTTCCTAAAAAAAAAAAAAAAATAAAAAAATCTGTCCTTCATGGTTGTAGATAAAAGCTTGGAAAGACAAAGCAATTGCACTCTAAAGGCAAGAAAAATGAACTCAAATCTTGTTATTTCAAAATACATTATTAGCTTAAACTCTCAGGACTGACCTCTGTGGGGACAGGCTCCTGTTTTGTGGATGCTTAAGACTGAGAAAAAGGTGTTTAGAGGAGGGGAAAGGAAGACTTCTTTCTGCATGCCATCTAGACCAGGTGAGAAGGAGAAAAGGAGAAGAAAAAATGGAGGTGACAGACATAAGAAAGAGACATTTGCCATGTCAAACAAGGGTCCCTGTGGTATTTGCAGCATCTTTAATCTTTGTCCTGGCTCTTTTCTGTATTTCCTTGTCCTTTCTACACAGCACTCTACAATACCTATTTGAGATCATACCCCTCAATAGATCTATAATAGCTTGGACCTGTATGTGTGTGTGACACTGCACTTCGTATCACTCTTCAGAAGTGTCTATATGCATTATATTCAATATTATACTAATTCTACAGCAACATTTGCAAAGATTGTACCTTGACTTTACTGGTGGTGAAGTCTTTGAAACTTTCCTTTACAGAGCACCATATGAGGAAGCAAAGGATGATATTTTTAAAGCAAAAATGTCTTGCAATGGATTAAAAGTGATGCAGCTATTGAGCTTTCTAACGCAAGCTCTCCTACCTCACAATGCAGAAAACACCAGGGCTTGAGACTCAGACTGAATTATTTTACTGTTGAGTTCATTTTTGTTACTGATGTGTACCTCTTAACAGTTCTGGTGCTAACATCTTCATGTATAAATGGTCAAATCACTGTTTCTAATCCTGAAGTGACAAGCCATTATTTAAATCATCTTTACTCAAACATCAACAAATCTTGTTTATTCCCATAACCTTATGAACTGTGGTAGAACTGTGCATGGGAGGTAAATAAAATGGCACGTAGGCATCAATAGAGGTGTGCACTTAGTGGAAGGTCCATACAAGCTATAGTCCTGACAGCCTAAGGAAATCAGCAAGACAAGCTGTTGGGAGAAGTAATATCTTTTGTTAGACCAGTTGATATCATCAGAAAAGAATGATAAAGCTTTCAAGCACACAAGCTCTTCTTCTTGTCTTCCCTTCCCCCTAACCCCTGCCTGAGCATATCAGCACTCTCATAAAAGATATTGCAACTCCTTACAAACCTTGCTTCATTTACAGGGAGATGAACTCATGATCAGGTGAGAAAAGGCGACAAGCAGGACTGGCCATGCGTGCAAACTGGATCCTGAATTATTGAAAGGCAACCATGTGGCTTCCACCCGAGCAAACAGCAACGAACAATAAGAGAGGAAGTCAGAGGAGAAGTCTATGGCCATATGTCTTTCACCCCAAGTACCTATTTTTCATTTGTATCTGTGTTTATTAATGGCTTAATGAAAAAGATTGTCTACATGCATAGTCTCAGATGCACTGCCTCTGTATATGGGCTCACTCCCCCTTACTTTCTGCTGTCTGTCATTCAACAACTGAGGAAAACAAAACAGAGAAGCAGTCAGGATTTGGCCTGCGTTCCTACCCATGTCTCTGGGTTAGACCTCCGGGTGATGTAAACTTACGGAGATCCGCTGAACTCACATGGGTGTGCTACTTATGCCAGTAAAGGATCCAACTTGTTTACTTATGATCTCTTTGTGTCTTACATGATTAATTGTTCCTGGACTGACAGTTAATAAAAGATGTATTTATGTAAATGAGAGAAAGCATGCATGTTCTCCAGCGTTATGCCAGACTGGAGTTCATTTTAAAATGACTGTGTTCTACAGAAAAAATATCAGTTGAAAGGCAGACAGACAGATGTCACGTTTGTTTTGAAATATTGGGGCTTCAGTTAAATGAAAAAAAAAACAACACAAAAGCACTTTTTTTTTTTTTTACATCAAATGCAAACTTGTTATAAAAACAGAATTTCCATTTGGTGACAAGTTGTTTTTTCAAGTTCTGCTGAAAAGCATTCAGCCTGGAGAAGATCTTGGATTCCCAAAGGCTTTTCTGTCGTGGTTTTTTTTTTTTTTTTCATTCCAAATGTGTCAGTTCATCTAATGAAAGATTCTCCAGCCCCAAAACCTTGCCTCGCTTACACCTTGAGATGTTCATACCACTTCTACAACAGCTTGTATCAGCTCTTTGCTAATGATGGTTTATTAGCAGCAGCGGGGTCTAATATTCACCATCCTCAGATATGTGAGAATTGCATGTGTGTTGCAAATGCCTGAGAACACACAAGACACACTTGTGTTCCTCCCCAAAAGGGAAACTATGAATCAGTCACAATATACAGCTGCAACATAACAATAGCTATTGTCCTTTCGCTTTCTGTGACAACTGGAACACAGAGACTGAACAGCAGGACAATGGGGTTGTGTCAACATGCAGGATTTCAGAGTGCTTACAGATATGAGTCATCCCTGTCTGTTATTGAATACTAAACCTTTGGCATTACGAGACTTTCTCAGTGGTTTGATTCTCTGCATTTTTGTCTTAATTACTTCACCTCATCATTTCAGATGGTGTGAAAGGAATGCATTCAATGCTTGCAGAAAAAAAGGAGTTCGCTCAGGACCAGGGAGGATGGTCAAATTTCTTCAGGCGTTCTCACTTCACTTATTAATTCTTACTCCCTACTGTACATACACACAAACCCACACTTAAATATGAAATCTTATACTGGCATTACAGATGAGAAAAATATCAAGACAGAGCAGGACCTTTGGGCTTTGTTACAGGCATATGCAATAGTGCAGGCATCTGTCCAGACTAATGCTTTCCAATGTGTTTAGAGATGGACCTCTTCTATACATTCATTAGTATCCTGTGCTACTGGTTACTCTGTAGTGCCCCTTTCCTTCCTGTTAGGCACTTTTCCATTGTTGTCTTTAACAGAACATCTTGTGTCCCTCCTCATCATTAAAAGAAATATTCATCACCCTTCCCCGGCCTTTTGGGACTTGGATGAGAAAGTCACCCTACTTCTTTTTCTCCATTGTTACCCCAGGTTCACAGTCCTCATCTCTAAACACAGTTTAAGATCACTGATTCTGTATTTGGTAACAATCTGGCAGAATTTGGCACGCTACACAAGGGTGAGGTCATTTGGTAGTGCAGGGACTCTGTGGGGATCTGTGGCTGTCTTGTTTGTTGTTAATCTGTTCCTCCCTCCTCTTCTGCTGTTTTAGCTTATAATTTGGAGTACCATTCCTTTTCCGGAGAGATTATTCATTCCATAATAATACTGGTGCTACAGGCTCAGAATGATTTGTAGGGCTGCTGGTGAGTAGGACTGTGCTTTCATTTGGAAGCTGTGTTTCAGTGCCTGTTAGAGAGAGCACATCTAGCTCTTTGTGGGCTTAACTGTGGTGAGGAACATTATCAACACGACTTGTTTTGCACCACAGTGTCCTTTTTCCTGTGTTGATAACACATAGATTCTCCCTCCCACCCGTTCACCTCCTATACTGCTCATCTGTCTTTTCCAGCTAACAAACTCAAAGCACCTCCTGCCCTGATCATGACCTTTTATATTTAAGTCATTACAGCAAGGCAGTTGGAACACACTGGGGATATGGTGAAAGCTGATCATACAAGAAACACAGCAATTGTTCTGCAGCCAACTCTGTCTAGATCCCCATCCCGCTTTTATCTCAGTCCCTGCCATGGGAAGTATTGAACTGGACTAATGCACAGCAGAAAGTAAATGCGTATTGAAGAACTGCTCAAGTTTTATCAGGCCACATATTAAATGATCTTGAATTTGGGGCAGAGATGGGCAAGGGAAGAAAACAAAGCCGCAAACGATCTGTCTGACAGGGCTTTGAAATCAAGCCGTAACAGTCAAATCTCCATGCTTATGTATGCATGTTGTGGAGGGAGAGGGAGGTGCACAAAGGAAGGGGAAGCCAGGCACGGGGAATATATCTGTATGAGCTAATCTGTTTCTTGTTTTCCTCCTCCCCTCCCCATCTACTTTTTCTGCCTGTCTCTCCTGGGAGATGACTCACACCTGCTCTGCCCTGATTCTACCATTTCCCATCAGAAGCACACAGTCACTCTGATGTCACCCAAGCTGTTCTGTGTTAGATCCCTGCATTGCTTACATCTGCTCTTTGGTGCGCAGGATTCAAATGCTGTGCTGGAGAGCATGCCCAATGATGAGTGGCGTTCCTCAGGGGTCGGTACTGGGGCCAGTGCTGTTTGACATCTTCGCCAGTGACACGGTCAGTGGGATCAAGCGCACCTTCAGCAAGTTTGCTGACGACACCAAGCTGTGTGGTGTGGTCGACATGCTGGAGGGAATGAATGCCATCCAGAGGGACCCTGACAGGCTTGAGAGGTGGGCCTGTGAGAACCTCATGAAGTTCAACAAGGCCAAGTGTAATGTCCTGCAGATGGGTTGGGGCAATCCCAAGCTCACGTACAGGCTGGGCGGAGAATGGATTGAGAGCAGTCCAGAGGAGAAGGACTTGGGGGTGCTGGTCAATGAGAAGTGGGGGATGTTCAAGGCCAGGTTGGATGAGGCTTTTAAGCAATGTGATCTAGTGGTAGGTGTCCCTGCCCATGGCGGGGGTGGGGGGCTGGAACTTGATGATCTTTAAGGTCCTTTCAAACCCAAACCATTCTATGATTCTATGCCCATAACACATCATAAACTCATGAAATGCAGCCACCCACCCATGATGTCTTCATGGCATTATGGGCTTCTGAGTGCTTCAGCCTACTAGGAACACTATTTTAGAGAGGGTCATTCAATCTTCTCTTTGTCGGAGAGACAGTCTTTGTGAGAATTCCAGGCAAAACATTCATCAGTTGACATTAGGTCCTCAGATAGGTAGACTAATGACTTTTCAATTCTAAAGGTCTGAGTCACTTCATCTGCATCTGACCTGATTCCACCTACACCTCCCACCTTAGCTAAAATATACTTTCTCACCTGCGTATAAACAATCACAGTGGTGATTGTTTGCTTTCTATGCTTTGCTTTCACTCTTGCTTTCTATGCAAGATCCTAAAGTACTTTGAAAACATTAATGGATGAAGAGTCAGGACCCCATCACAGTGTGGGTAGCCACTGTTTTAATTTACATTTTACGAAACTAAAGGCGTAGAGATAACCAGCATCTTCCCCAAGGCTATATAAGAAGATAGAGACAGAAAATTGGAAAAGAATGGGGCAACTTGACTTCCAGTGCTGTATTTGAGAGCCAAGACCATTCTTCAACTCAGTCAAAAGGATGTGCAGGCATTCTGCATCCATTAGTTCTGCAAAGTTTCACATCTCCAAATTTCTCTGTGAGTTTCAGGTTCAAGTGAGCCTGTATACTTTGGGACATTCAATGATAATAACTGAATTTGAGCACCTTTTGGCTCAAAGCAAGGCTACAGGCTGAACAAAAGCTCAGAAAACCTTGGAGACTTCTGATGCCCACTGAAATATCACACAGGACAAGCTGCACAGTCATCCTGAATGTTGCTAAGTAGATATTGTTCACCCTTAAATCTCGTCATTTATTTGTCTTCTTTGATGGATACACCTAAAATACTCATTACCATAGTATCCAGAGCTCCCTACAGATTTTATCAAAGACAGGAAAGACTGCAAGCTGTCAGAAGCAAGCTCTCTGCATGCATAGATACTGTACTTATCCAGCACATACCTCTACAGCAGACAGCTAGAATTATCTGAAGAATATGACAAATGAAGGCGTGACGACTTTCCTTAACTAGGAAGATGTTTTCCTTCAGACATGATCCCTGTACCGTGCGCTGACAGTTGCAAGCCTAAGGTTGATCTCTAGCAGAAGACGAATCCAAGATGTGAGCCTTTCACAGTAGCAGCTAAAGCCCCTGGAAGAGGCTTCCTGGGAATGTGAGTGTCCTCTTCAGCCACAGCTGTCACTCCAGCTCTTAGGGAAAGTGGTGGGCAAGCCAGCTGCCCATCATAGCATGTATGATCTAATTTTTTGGAAGTGCTGTGGACCTTTACTGACATGAATCCGAACTTGCAAACAATCAGAAGAAAAAGGAATTTCCTTTCTCCTTAACACGAGAGAGGCAGCCATCCTTTTATAATTAAAATAATCACGAGCATATGTTTGACTTCTTGCATAAGACAGTAAAATTATATCCACAGTTATATTTCACTCTTGTTTTCTTTGGGAAATGTGATACTGAAATAGTGCCTTGGCCTTTCCCAATGATAATTTCCCTGTTCTATTTTAGGAGGGATAGAACAACAAAAAGTTCAGCACAGGTTTCCAAGAAGGCTTTTACATTTATATGGAGAGAAGGATGCATACTCTTCTTTCTAGAGATTTTTATCTCTGTTTGGTTCAGCCATTCATTGTTCTAGATGTCACTGGCAGTCCCAATAAAAGGCCTATTTTATATATACTCCAGTTTTCTGCAATTCGCTGGTGTCTCACTGAGCCCCTGGATTTATGCTCTGCCTTCTTGTTTGCCTCTCCTCGATGTCTGTCTTCTTCCTATCACTTTGTTCAAGTTATCATGTACCTGTTTCCACAGCTTTCTGCTCCCTACAACGTTGCTTTGATTCATCCATCTCCGCGTCAGCTTTCACTGTGGCATTGAGCAGCAGAGGCATTTGGGGAACTATGAAATCTGCCCCATCCGTCCAGTTTGATATTCATCACACTTAGCAGACGGGTCTTACAGCCCCATTTACCCAGCTGCCTCAAAACACTGTGGAGAAGCAGTCAGGCACCACCTTTCAGTGATTAGTAGGGAATATGGCAGTCAGGAAAATAATCCTTTGTAGTCTGGGTTTCCAACCCTCTTCCAGACACTTTAGATCTCAGCCAGTTTTTGTCATGCTCCTGGGCTCTGCAGGCTGTATCTCAGTGAAAAGATACAAAGCCATAAAGAGCTATTCCAGGCACTACGTGTCCAGCGTTGGGATGGAGAAGCACTGCCCACATCTGCACTTAGCAAACCCCATGAGACTCTGAGGGCCCCAAAAGCTCTCCCGCACAGCCTGGGACCTCATGTTCACACTTTTCTGATAAGCAGCATGGACTTGAGCTGCCTTTGCACCTGCCCTTGCAGTCCATGATAACAGGGGCCTGCTGGGAAGCATCCCGCTCTGTTTCTCTAGTTTGATGTTGGTCACTTGACGTCATCCATCAAGTGCAAGTCTGGATGACTGCAGCTGACACGCTGTGTGCTGAAACGTGCTTCAAGGCACAGGGCACCACCTGCATCTCCCCCCGCCCTAACTGTGACCCTCCTGCTAACAGCCAAATAGACCCAGTCCAAGGTATCTTTCAGGTAAGCAGCATGGAGGTACACAGCACACAACCACAGAGTTCAAGTGCACAGCTAGACACTGCTTGCTGGCTGTCCCGTAGGGCTCTGTTATCACTATTTTGCGTAAGTGGCACTGAAGGTCCACTGTGCAACAGCAAGACATTTCTCTCCAGCTGCCTTATCTGACATTGCCAGATGTTATTACCCACCTGCTACACACATACACTGACACACACACAGAGTCCCTCTAAATTTCTAATAAAATGTGGTTGATTAGCATTTAAATGCCAGCACAAAAGTCTCTGTTGACCTGCTCTTACACTGATCAATGTTTCCAAGAAACCTAAAAGATGGAGCCTTTAGAGAGGCCTCTGACGAGTGATTTCTGATGCTGTACCATGTATTCTTCGGATTAATACCTTTGAACAGTGTCCCTGTGGCTCAGGTGGACAGCAAGACTGCACCTGCTCCCTCTTTGAGGAACCAGGAATGAAAGAGCTTGTTCAGAGGGCATAGAGATAAAGTTGAGTGCTCCAAGATCTGTCAGGGAAACAACATAGAATCATAAAGTCATAGGATCATTTATGTTCGAAGAGACATTGAAGATCATCAAGTCCAATCAGTAACCTAGCACTGCCAAGTCCACCACTAAACCATGTCCCCATGCACCACATCTACATGTCTTTTTAAATACCTTCAGAGATGGTGACTCAACCACTTCCCTGGGCAGCCTGTACCAATGCTTGACAACCCTTTCAGTGAAGAAAGTTTTCCTATATATTTCAGGATGGCTGAAAAATAAGGGTCCTAATGCTGGTAGGAAAAAGTACTTTAGTTTAGTGCTTTCTACTGAGTAATTATCTCACATTGGTGTTATGGGGCTGACAGGGAGGGGAGCTCTGATGCCTGGTTCATGGGATGTGTTAGCATTGTCTGAAGACCCAGTGCTTTTTGGCCACCGGTGCCTGAGACTTCCTCTAGCAAATCCACAAATTTTTGCTATCTTCTTTTGTACCTGTCAGCTTTTCTAGATCACCACTTTATCTCCATTTGCAGGCTGATACTCATGTCAGCAGGCAGCTGTGTTCAAGTGATCCTTCTAGTAGGATTCATGGGACAAAAGTAAGGGAACAAACACATTTCATCAAATGTGTACAAACAGTCCTTACCTTTCAAAACTGCTTCATTAGTATAGATTTCTTCTGGAAGTTTTGCTCCAGAGACTGGTAGCCTGAAGTGGTTCAAAATGTTAGGACTTCCTAGGAGATGAACCAAGCAGAAAATGCGGACTATCCGCAGGCTATTTTAGAAATCCACAGTTTGCCCACATCTTGGAGACTGTCTGCAGCTCTGGCCTCCCCATCTCACAATAGGATATGGCAGAGCTGGGAGCGGTTCAGAGAAAGAAGAGCATGTATGGAAAAGCTTACATACAAGGGATGACTAAGTCTCTAGGACTCTTCAGCCTAGAAATGATAAGTGTCACGAAGCTGTTGGACACACACTGACTGTCACCCGTCTTTTCTGAAATAAGAACCTTGAGCACCAAATGTAGCTAGTAGGTTCAAAACAAAGGAGTTGTTTCTCTCCAAACACACAGTTGAAGTGGAGAACTCCTTGCCACAAGGCACGCTGTCAGCTTAGGTACAGTCAGAGGGCAGCTGGACAAGTTGAAGGATAAAAAAAATAAGATGCACAGAAATGCGTCCTGGTTCAGGATATCCCTGAGTTGGAAGTATACTTGGAGCAAGTATTATACATACTTTTTCTATTCTGATATTCTTCTCTAGGCATCCACTTACGGTCAACAACAGAGAGTGCAATACCGAGCCAGTTAAAACATTGCTCTAACCCAGTACTGTTATATCTTATGTGATATATGCACCTGCTAACTGGAGACCAGCAGTTGCCACTCTCCCCTCACCACCTTTCAGTGCATCGGGCAACATGTGAGAAAGAACCTAATAGAGTTAAGAGCACCGTTTTCAGAAGAGCATTTTAAAGAGAAGGCAGTAAGGAGCACAGCTCACATTCACACAAACGAGCTTAAGGGAATGGACACATGGCGCAATGTAAGGCACTGTGGGTCAACCAAAAGTACCGCTTAAGATTTGGCATACATAGAGGAAGCGATATAACTGAGCAGCACAAAGGAATCCCTTGCAGGTGTCTCATTCCACCTCTGTAAGTCTTTTCTTTTTTCCTTTTAAAAGGCTTGGTTTTGCTGGAAAGGAAGAGGATAAGCATCCATATCACAGAAAAGCACATGCTTTTAGTTGGATCAACTTTAGTTACAGCTCCATGGGAGAAACCAAAACCTGGAAGCATAGGGAAAGAATCTACAGCTTGATAGAAGAATCCCTGCAGCTAGGAAAGCCAATCTGTGATAAAACTCTTAGTTGTCCCGTGTTTTGGTACTTCTGAGGGGCTGAAAAGAGACTAGATCAATCGTGTTTGCATCATATTTGCATTGTATTAATTTCATGCGTCTGTCTTCCTCTGGTGGCCTGTCTGGGCCAAATATAGGAATTCCCCCCCACCACTTTTGATATCCTAGTTGTCTGTAGGATGTGAGAAGAATTAATGCTGCCTGTAAGTAGTGACTCAATGCAGACAGGGCATGCTGGCATTCCTGCTGGCACTGAATTTTCTGTTACTTGGCTGGTGTGTTTTCCACATATACGCTCAAGGTTAAGCTGATTTCTGGACTCAGGAACAGGGGTTGTCATCCACTGGTCAGACTGTCTAGAACCACTTGGTGTGTGGGTTTTGGTTTTTTCCCTATAAGTCTTTTAGATTTCTCATTTTGTTTTAGTGGTTATTTGTGGGTTTTTTTAACAAATGCCCTACTATATAAGCAACCTAACATATTAATGATGGTAACCTGCCTCTCCATCCTCTTCCATGGAACATTTTAGTAAGCTTTAGGTCTTACAATAGGTCCTAAGTTTGTTGTAAGGGTATAGGATTTTATATTATTGTTGTAAGTGGAGTAGATATTCTGTAAAATCTCCCAAACTAGACCTCTAAGGCATTGTCGTGGTTTTATAATAAAAGGACTGAGGGTCACAGAATGAGGTCACTGAGGTCACAGAATGGTCGTTAACAGTTCTCATTATCTTATCTGCTCCTTCTAAGGTCGTTACCCACAGACAACAGGGTTCCAGTAACAGTTCCTGTTACCTTTATGGCTTTAGATGGCTACTTATCTATAGGATTCTTGCTCGTGACAGAGCTTCAGTATTTTGCTAAACTATTTGTTGTGTTGCAATGCCCGACTAACTGTTATTCTCCATATCAAGTCCCCCTTTTTTTTTCCTCCTTTGCAAATTCTTTTGCTATATAACACTATTCTCTTTAAGGGATTTAGCAAAATACTTCCTGCTTTCAATGTTGTCCTTTAATTTATGTTTCGAAATTCTTTACATTGAGGGTGGTGAGGTACTGGAACAGGTTGCTCAGAGCAGTTGTGGATGCCCCATCCCTGGAGGTGTTCAAGGCCAGGCTGGATGAGGCTTTGGGCAACCTGGTGTAATGGAGGATTTCCCTGCCCATGGCAGGGGGGTTGGAACTAGATGATCTTTAAGGTCCCTTCCAACTCTAACCATTCTATGATTCTTTCATTCTCCATATGTGTTGCTGGTTTGTTTACACATCCACATGAAGCATTGCAACATACAGCAAACTAGCAATCCTAGCACAACGATCATAATTTATGCAATAAAGAGTTGCTTTAGCCATGTAAAATTGGGTAACCAAGAGATGGGCTTTTCCCAGAGTTCAGAGACACCAAATGAAGTATCATCTTGAGCTGCTCAGTGTAAAATTTTATTCTTCTCCCATAATTTCTGTAGATCCGTTTCAACTCACTTTTCCTTGATTTAGACAAAATACAAAAATGCTAACAATAATTATGGTCCATCCTTTCTTTGGATCTGGAGTTTCAGTGGTCCGGTAGGTGTGGATTTCCATTGTAGTCTAGGAGCTTTCTTCACTCTGGTGTGATGTATCCACGATGCTTGTTCCTTAATTTTCACTGCTGTGTGGGTGGTTAGCAGCACCTGAAATGGACCTTCCCACTGTGGCTCCAAAGTTTTCTCTGTAAGAGACTTGGTGATGAAATGTGGTCCTCTGAGGACATCACTGCTGGAACTCCAAACCTGGGTATAATTTCTTGGAGCAATATTTTAGTCACTTCCCGAGCCTTAGCTGTTCTGCATGGGAAAGCTTCTGGCCAGCCTGAAAAGGTATCAGTTAGTACAAACTAGGAAGTTCCGAGAAATCAATTTGCCAATGTTATCCCGGACCATTCCCTTTCCCAATTTGGCCCATTTCTGGCTTTGCGACAATTTTTGGATTAGTCTGGAGGCAAAGATCACATTGTTGAGTTACCTGTCTGACAGTGGTATACAGATTTTGAGCTACCATGTGTCTGACAAGGTATTTATATAATGCTTCTGCCCCCAATGACCTTTCTTGTGCTCCTCTCAGACTAACGGCCAAACCATATAAGAAGGAATTATAAGTTTCCCATGTGATGTTATGGCCCACTCATCCTCATTGTATGATTCCTCTAAATATGTGATAAGCTTACGGTCCTCCTTTGTATATTCTGGCTTACCTTCTGAAGATACATGCCCATCAGGGACTAGTGCTCCCTCTACCTTTACCATTTCTTTAGCAGCCTGTTTTGCCTCTCTATCTGCCAGCTCGTTTCCTCTTTCTAATTCTGTGCTCACTTTTTGGTGTGCCCTGATGTGCATAATTGCCACTCTTTCAGGAAGTTGGACTGCGTTCAAGAGTTTTAAAATTTCTTCTGCGTGTTTGATGGTCTTTCCCTGGGAATTTAACAGTCCTCTCTCCTTCCATATTGCCCCATGGGCATGTACAACTCCAAAGGCATATTTAGAATCAGTCTAAATATTCACAGCCTTTCCTTGGACCCTTTCCAGGGCCATGATTTCGGCTTTCTGCACTGAGGTCTTAGTCGGTAATGGTCCAGATTCTATTACCTTTTCAGAAGTGGTGACAGCGTACCCAGAATGTCATTTTCTGCCCATGACATAACTACTTTGTTGCGGCCGAAGACGGGGAAGCAAGACACATCAATATGATGAGTAAAAAGGCTTCCGCTTTATTCTGTGACACTGCTCTTTTTATAGCATAGCTCGGTTCTGTGCACGCTTTCATGCGCTGTACTTAGCAAGCTAATTGGTCTAGCACTACTGTTCACGCGACAAGCACGAGTATGATACACACTGTGATTGGATAGAGATTTCTACGTTTGTTACAATATTTTACTATTTTTGCAGTTAGTATGTTTTGCTCAGAATCTTGTTTTTCATAGTTTCATCCTTCTTGTTTTTCCCAGGGACAGTGTGTTTTTCACAGCTTCAACCTACCTTCTTATCTCAAGGACAGTGTTCTTTTTATATTCGCTGATACACATTCCTTACTGTTAACACTTGGGCTGCAACATCTCCCCCTCTTTTTTCAAAAACGTCGTGCGCTATAGCTGACAAGCGTTGGGTCATACATTGCATTAAGCATGGTCCAAAAAGCAAGAGAAAGCCTAACAACAAAAGAGGCCCCAAGCACGTTTTGATGAGATCTCTCACCCAACCATCTATTCCCCAGGAAGTCAACCATCCATCGATGCCATCTACCTCTTTCAAGGCATGTAGTTTGTCCTTTAGTTGTTTAAGTTTTCTATGCACTGACTCTCCTGGACCTGTTAAATTCATACAACACATTCCTTCGATCTCTTCATAACCATGCCCATGGGCTAAAAGCAAATAGTCAATCGCTGCTCTGTTTTGCAATACTGCATGATTGACACTTTCTACATCTTTCGTTAATTCATCTAGAATGCTGGATGTTAAGTTTATCTCGTCACGAGCCCAGCAACCTAGTTGTTTTGCTAAGGTGAGCGCTTTTGCTGCTGCTAACCCTGGGAAAAGTGTGGAGGCAGCTACTCGTCCAAATTCACTCCAAAATGTGGGATTGCCTACACTGCTACAGTCTAGATCATGTAGGCTTCTTTTTCTCCTGGTGTGATTTTTACTCCATTTTCTTAATAGGGATATATTGGGATGGAATAAGGCTAGCTGGCCTAAATAACAAGGACCTCCTTCTGGTTGTTTTGGAATGCCATTCCATGCCCTGTCTCTACAAATTAAGAAAATTCTTTCGGGCAACCTTCGAGGTTCAGTAATGTTGCTGCCATTGCAGCTCGAGTATAGAAAGCGAATTACCGATGCGCTGTCAAGATTAGAATCTAAGGTTGCCCATAGTTTCCTGTTTTTATTCAAGTTGTTTGGGTCTAATGGCAAAAATGAAAACCATCCTCCTATTTTCCCAGCGGTAGTGTTTGCATGCATGCTACCAAGCAGGTCTAGTTCTTCTGGATCAGACTGGAGGGAAGCATTAAGTGCATGAATAAGCCGGCATTGTACTGCTCCGTCATACTGTTGAGGGGTTGCTCTATAGATCGTTGTGGTATTGAAGTTGCTATATGTTAGGTTGGTGGCGTTTACCAGCCCTCTAAAGGCTGCCACTTTCCATGTTGGTACTCCTATGAGACAGGTACGGAATGGGTTTCCAATACCACCCAGGGCTAGGCAGATTGATGACTGGTTTGTTTTGTTAGCAATGGTTACCCATATGTTGTCTCTCGGGCTGATGGAGTTGATTCCATAGGTCATTTGGCACCAAACTAAGATTCCTGTTACTATGAATATTGTCTTACCAATAAACTCCTCCATTCTTATCATGACGTCTACACTGCTTCTGATATCTGGTACCCATCACTTGTGTCTTTTGTGCTACTTCTACAACAGTCAGTAGTTTTTGTAACCTAAAGGCTGCGTATGCTAATATAGCTTCTTCTGCACTTTCAAACAACGCAGTTAACCTTTGTCGTGAAGCGTTCTCTATTTTAAGCCAAGCAGCGAGCGCCTGGTATGGGTTAATATCTAAAGCGCGTCTACAATCTGCACAGCCTTGCACTGCGTCACGTTGCGATTCATGACATATGCGACTACAACCTCCACACTCTATAGTTATAACCTGTAAATTTCTACATCTACAGCTACAGTGCGTTAGCGGGTATAATTTTGCAGCTTTGCGCGTGCGTATCAGACTACGGATAAAGGCAAAATCTATCTCGTCTGGATCAGAGTCGTCTAATATGTTCTTTGGAAGATTTAGCACTTCTTCTATTCTTCTGCAGAAAGGTCCGAGTCTTTGGGAACTCCTGGATTGCCTTCGCCTTTCAGTTCGCGCGTTGGGGGACATCTCCCCCTCTTTTTTCAAAATGGCAGCGAGTCGCTTTACATCTTAATGGCACCGTTCAATAATAGCCTGACCCGTACTGTTGTACGGAACACCTTTTCTATGTTCAATTCCCCAATCCGCTAAAAATGCAGCACATGTTGTTCCTGTGTATGCAGGAGCATTGTCTGTTTTGATGACTTGTGGTAAGCCAAGAGCAGCAAATGCTGAAAGCCAATGTTGTTTTACACATCGGAAGGCGGTAGAAGGCGCTGGTGTCGCCCATACAGCTCTGCTGCAAGTGTCCACGGTGACGTGGATATGGCGCAGTGGACCAAAGGTGGGAAACTCAGTTACATCAGTTTGCCACACTCCTCTTGGTTGCAATCCTCGAGGGTTGGTGCCTTGCAGCGACGATGGCACGGGCTTGTGCTCGCGACAGTGCAAACTCTTTCTGAAGAGGTCGAGCAGATTGGTGAAAAAATTTGTGTGATCGATCAGTGACAGCGTTGCCCCTTTTTTTTTTTTCTTGCACGAATAAAACTCTGTGTAGGAGACTGGCAATTTCAGTTACTAGCATATTGTTTTGGTACAGCTTTGCAAAAGCAGTTTCTAGTATACTACTTCCCTTTCCGAGGGCCTTACTATTTCCACTATACCCAAGATTTCGCTGAGCAGGAGGGTGTCAATCGGCAGGGTCGTTGTGGAGAAGGGAGGCAGGCACGGCACCTTCAGGGCGTCCCCTGTTTATCTACACAGTGTGCTCTGCAGCCTCCCTCAGCTCCGCTCTGAGCCATCTCTTTTTACCCTCAGCAGAGTCTACGACAAAGGTACTGACACGGCGTTGCCGCACGCGTGGCCAGTGCGTGCAACAAGGCTGCCCAGTATGTGCTCTGCCGGCTAACAGCGGTTCTTGCGAATCGCAACATGTTGTTCAATAACAATCCTCCTAGCTTCTCTTTTCAAAGTTACGTGCTTACAACTAAGTCCAGTTAGTAATTCTTTGTCATTAATTTGGTACCAGTTAATTCTTTTCCTTCCAGTAGCTACGGGTGGAATCCATACACTTTCCGATCGGAGAAAAGACACAAAGCATATATACAAGCAACTTTCACACACATAATATACCTAACAATGAGAAACATAAGAACAGTTGATATATTAACATGAAATCTTCTATTACAAGTCTGTCCATTTGAACCATTCTCTTCATTCGGTGTTTCTGTGATCTCTGCTTGCTCTGCTAATTCTTGGATCTCCCCTTCTCTATTTGTAGTTTCAAAAGTCCTGGTTGGCTTTACGTTTCTTGCTGGTAACCAGTATGGACCTGTGGGAAGAACACAAACATACCCTCTTCCCCATGTAAGCAGAGGCGCAGGGCCATCCCATGAGTTGAGTCCAGCTTCTTATAACATGCTGTTAATTTTTCTGCAAAAATGGCACTGGGTTTAAAATTGTGATCCATAGCCATAGTATGTTGCCTAGAAGCAGACAAATTAAGAAAATTTAAAACATATGTGGCTTTGTCCAAGGATTCTTGCGGGGAAATATACGGAAGACTGCCCCTTTTTGTTTATCAAACATTTGTTTTAACGTTAAATGAGTTTGTTCAATAACAGCTTGTCCCATAGGTGAATGAGGGATGCTGGTAGTGTGAGTCACTCTCCAATCCTGTAAAAAGGCACCATACCGGATCACTGTCTGTCCCAATTTTCTTTGGTACTCCCATGGTTTTCTTCAGTGTGAGCAGTAGCAACAACAAAGGCAGAAAACATATCAACAGTTACATGCACATATTTAGATCGATTAAACGATGGAATATAAGTAATATCAGATTGCCATAATTCATTGGCACATAAACCTGTTGGATTTACTCCTGCTGGAGTATTTGAAGGCACAATATGTTGACGGTCAGGGCAGGCACGTACAATTTGCTAAGCTTGATTTACTGTCTGACCTGACAGAGAGCATCATCTACTACCAATTGACAAACTGTAGGACTATTCATCATTCCTTGAGGCAGTACAATCCAATGATATTGTTGCGTGGGTCGTTCATTGTTAAGCACTGGAACTGAAAAGGCAAATCTAGGACAATCGTTAGGGTGCAAATAAATAAAAAAGTAAAAAGGTGAAATAACCCAATCTTTTAAATCAATCGCCATCAAATGCTAACATTCTGGAATCATAGTAGGATTTGGTACACCCGGTTGTAATGCACCCATTGGTGAAATGATTGTATTAATAGCTCTTAAATCTTTTAACATAAATCTCCATTTTCCTGATTTCTTTGGGATAACAAATATTGGAGGGAATTATATGTCCTAATTTGAGCTGTTCATTGACTAATTTTTGAGTTCAGCCCAGTCGCTCACCTTTTAGTGGCCACTGATCAACTCAGACCGGCTTGCCAGCTTGAGTCAGGGCTGGACATCAGTGACGTGTGCTAAAAATTTGAGGTTAGCCTCACATTCCACTGATTCAACAAATCCCGACCTCATAATGTACATGGGACATCAAAAACATATGGTTTCAAAACAGCTTGTTTGTTACCTGGGCCTACTACTAACAAGGTCTGTGCACTCTGCTGTGGGATCTGTGTTCCACCTACTCCGATCACAGCTGCCAGGGCTGTATCAGAGGCCGAGAGGGCGGCCAGTCAGGATTTTTCATTATAGATATATCAGCCCCTGTGTCAACTAGGCCAGAAAAGCCTTCCCATTAATGATTACTGTTAAAGGAGGCTGTGCAGCTGTGATTGTCTGTGTCTAAAATTCTTTTGTGATAGCAGAGTGACCTTTATTGTTGTTGTACACGCAGCTTTTATAGATTATTACTCTGGCCACGATGTGTCCATGCGGCTCTCACCCAACTGTGATTGATTACAAACAATAGTGCACGCACCTATTTTAATTTTACTATTGGCTATGCCTAAAAAGGAGCTATTTTTTACTTGCTAAACTAAACATCATTTTCTCACACACTCTATATCAACTTCCCAAACTCTTCATGTCAACTTCTCACACTCCCTGCACCAGCTGTTCACACTCCCTTTTCTTTCTCATCCTCTTTATCGGTGTTTCCCAACTTCAGAAAAGAGCACAGGCTTAAATCATCAAGGTCAAACCTCAACTGTAGCTGTGTGTATGATGCCACAACAACTCCCCCCTTTTTTGTTTTTCTGTGACCATTACTTGATTAACCGTACTCTGTACCGTCTGCTGGGATCGTGACAATAGGCAGGGGGTGATTATTACTATGCATAAAAGAACTACTAGCAATATAATGTCTGCTTTATTAAAGATTTTAACCATCCTGTCAATTAAGAGCATTGATAAAGCAGAAGCTGTAGCATTAGTTTGTTTTGCAAGCTAACAACCCAACTTATTCAGTGTAGTTAACACCTGTGCCACTCCAACTTCTGGTGCAAATATTGAAGCTGCAATGATTTTAGCTGGTTCCTAAAATTTTGCTTTATAGTGTTCCGAGCCTACATTGTGACACACCTTTACTAAATCTGCAATCGTTTTTGCCCGATTTCTGATAAGATCAAGAGCTTATTGACAGTCTGTGTTAGCATTTTCAATGGCCAACTGGAATACCAACACATCTGCAGTAGCCGGATTTTCTGTTTATCTCTGAACTGCCATTTGTAGCTGATCAAAGAAAAAAAAAAAATGCTCATAAGGTTCCTGTGCTCCCTGCCGAATGGAAGCAGAGGAAGCCTCCCCTGTCCCAAAAATCAGGGACACGTCTTAATGCTCTCGTAGCCAATTCAGTCAGCTGTTGGAAAGCCACTTGCTGTAACCCTGCCTGTGCCTGATTTTGACATGAGTGACATTTTATTCATCCCAAAATGTTTAGCTCTCGATTTAAGAGATTTAACACCTATAACACCTTAGCTATTGTTTCATTGGGAGATTTCCCCATCATTCTTGTTTTAAAAGCATATTCTCCAAAGTACCATGTGCGTGTTCTATGATCGGTTGCCCAGTAGGATTGTAAGAAATACCAGCAACATGCTCAATACTTTATGATGACAAAAATACATATGTCTGATAAGAAGTGTATGCCAAAGTTCCTGCGAGCGTAAACCACGAAGATTAACACCATTCACTGGTGGCATGATCATATTTTAACAGCTAGTACAGAATTGTACGATTGAGCGGGCTTATTGTTGTGTTAAACCAAATTGTCACTTAATAGCATCAGTATCCTGATGGTAGAAGTCCTGCAAGATTTTGCCTGTATTAACGAGTTTGGTACCAGAGCTGCACTCGTGAGAGGCTCAGCTCGCCTGTTCCCTTCTGCTATAGGCCCTGGAAGCGTGGTGTGCGCTCGCAGATGTACAATGGAATGTGCATGTTTACGGTTTTGCAACACTGATATTAACTGTTGAAATTGCTGGAACAAAAGAGGATTAGTTATTTCCCGCGATGCCGATCGAGACGATCCAAGTTACGATGTGCTGTCTCTCGGGGGGGTTCAGCAGCGGCGGGGCGGGGGGGGGGGGGGGTCAGCCCTCCCTCGCCTCAGCCGGGCGGGGTGGCGATGACGACCCAGCAGCCCTGTGCCGCCCCCCCCTTGTTGTTGTTGCTCTTGTTGTTGCCGCAGCTCCGGCCGCTCGCGCTCCGTAAGCGCCGCCGCCCCCTCCCGCCGAGGGGACCATCAGCCGCGAACGAACCGGCGCAGCGGGGCCCGCCGCGCGTCTCCGTCCTTTCCAGCCGCGGTTCGTTCCTGCACACGAGCGGCAGCGCCGAGGCAAACGCCGCCCGCGGCCCCGGCCGGCAGCAGCAGCGGCGTTCCCGGGGCGCCGCCGGGCGCGGTGGGCGGCGCGGCACGGGGGTGCCGGTGTACCGACTTCGTTGGAAGAGGGGGAAAGCAATAAGTCTGTCTTTCGTTCGGGGCCCTGGATTAAAAGATTCGATGATGACTTTTCCAGGCCAGCAGCATCCCCACAGGTGGCTGCACGCCAAAATTTAACGTCTATATTGTCCCAAGTCCTTGTCAGGCCTCCGGTACATGGGCTGATACCCAAACCAGGAGTACCGGGAGTTTTATCAAGTTAGAACTGTTAGTAGTGCTGGTTTCTCTAGCACTTTGTCCCAGTCGCTTACCTCCTCCTGTTGAGGCAGTTGTCGCTTATTTGTGGTGGTTTTTTTTGTTTTTTGGTTTGTTTTTTTTTGTTGGTTTTTTTTTTTCCAGTCACTTACTTCTTCTTTCCTTTGGTTCCTAATTCTTCGTGTTTCTGATAATATCTTTTGCATACCCCCCTGCAATCAGGGGCCAATATCTTTTTCCAAGTTTTAATCCACGCTCCTCTAAGAAGCTTCCCAACAACGACAATGCAACGTCCCGTTCCATCATCTCGTTCCCAGGCTGTCATTGCAGCATTCCCATCCCGAACCAGACCTCGGTCTGCCTGACTCACCGGTCAGTCCGTAGCGCTACGATTCCGCCTCTCTCGGACGATCCGCCTCTCGGGCTATCCGCCTCTCTCGGGCTATCCGCCTCTCTCGGGCGCCGGGATGGCCGTCCTCTCTCTCGTCCGCGTTGTGGTCGTTGAAAACCCTCTTGATCACGTCGGGGTCACCAGATGTTGCGGCCGAAGACGGGGAAGCAAGACGCATCAATATGATGAGTAAAAAGGCTTCCGCTTTATTCTGTGACACTGCTCTTTTTATAGCATAGCTCGGTTCTGTGCACGCTTTCATGCGCTGTACTTAGCAAGCTAATTGGTCTAGCACTACTGTTCACGCGACAAGCACGAGTATGATACACACTGTGATTGGATAGAGATTTCTACGTTTGTTACAATATTTTACTATTTTTGCAGTTAGTATGTTTTGCTCAGAATCTTGTTTTTCATAGTTTCATCCTTCTTGTTTTTCCCAGGGACAGTGTGTTTTTCACAGCTTCAACCTACCTTCTTATCTCAAGGACAGTGTTCTTTTTATATTCGCTGATACACATTCCTTACTGTTAACACTTGGGCTGCAACACTACTTCCATCTGTGAACCAGTGTTCTATCCCATCCATGGGGGCATCTCTGAGGTCAGTGTGGCTATAGTACGTGGCCTCAAGACAGTCATGGTCCACTGGTTCTCCAGTGTTCCCATTGAGAAATGAAGATCGGGGCATCCCAGTGCTGGTGCTGACATCAGAGCCTTCTTCAGCTAATGGAATGCTTGATTTGACTTAGCATCCCACTGGAGGTACTTTTGACTGGATGTTACTGAAGAACACACTGGTTTAACAAGCAAGCCATAATCGCATATCCAAAGTCGGCACCACCCTGTCATTCCTAGAATGTTCGTAGTTCTTTCACAGTCTGTGGTCTGGCATATGGCTTCCTTCCATGCAGTCCAGATGACACAGGATTCTCTGGTCTTGGTTGAGATAAGGAGGTCATCTACATATTGTAGAACCTTTCCTTCTTCTGATGGTAGTTCCCATGACTCCAGGTCTCTTGCTAATTGGTTCCCGAAGATCGTAGGGCTGTTTTTGAAACCTTGTGGCAACACCATACGTGTGAGCTGGGTCTTTCGACCACTCTTAGGGTTTTCCCACTCAAAAGCAAAAATTTCTTACTGGCTTCATAGAGAAGGAGGCAAAAGAAGGCATCCTTTAAATCTAAAACTGTAAACCAAGTTAAATCAGGAGTTACAGTAGTTAGTAAGGTATATGGGTTAGCAACCATGGGGTATAGGTCTTCTGTTATTTTGGTAATGGCCCTCAGATCTTGGACTATTCTATAGGACCCATCTTATTTTCGAACAGGGAGGACTGGCGTATTGAATTCCGATTCGCATTCCCTTAATAAACTTAATTCTAGGAATCGCTCTATAATTGCACGAATCCCTCCTCTATCTTCCTTTTTAGTGGGTAATGTTTAATTCTTACTGCTCTCTGTCCATCCTTCAATTTTATTATTATTGGTTGAGCATTCTTGGCATGTCCCGGGACATCAGTTGCCCAAACCCCAGGATATACCTGGTCGGTGATTTCTGCGTTGATTTTTCCTTCTGTGGGAACATTGACTAAAAACAAGCTCATTATTTGTACATATTGATGATATGTACATTTACCTCCAGAGTAATTTCATGTTTTTAAAATTTTATCGTAGCTTCCAATTGTTCCAATAGATCTCTTCCCAGAAGGGCTTTTGGGGAGTTTGGCATATACAAGAATTTATGAATGAAGCCTTCTCACTCTGGCCAGTTGCTCCCCTTATCGTTTACAAAGTCATCATCTGCAGGTGTCAAAGCTTGATCAGCATTGAATTGTTTCAACAGATTTCTTTCCAATAGTGATCTAGGAGCCTCAGGAAGGCAAAGAAATCCATTCAATCCTAAATTTTAATAGTTTCAGAAGAAAGCTTTTCAAATCGCCCAGTTGCCCCCACAACACCAACAGTTTACCTCCAGGCCCTAAGTTTTTGATTCAATTTCATTCAAAATTATAAAAATTTGCCATAATATACACTGATTCTGCCCAATCAGGGCATTACCTGAGGGTCGAGGAACGTATTCTCGACTTCTTCAGGAGCGTTTCTTTTAAAATGTCCCTTTTCCTCCATTTGAGGCAGCAGTGAAGAGGCTCACCCACAATTTCTATCCTTATGCTTTTCTCTGTCATCCTGTACAACACTTTTGTTCTCCTCTCACACCATTATCACATGGAGAACACCACGTCTGTCTCTTTTTACAAGTCCCACTAGGCAGCTCTTCCCCACTGATTAATACACTGATTAATTGGCTGCTTTTGCCGCCGTCCTCGTTAGCACATTCTCAATACCACCATTGTTATCAGCGTCTCCCCATCTTTATCAGGGAGCAACCTTTAATTCTAAATTTTCTTTCTCACCACTATGCTTCAAACATGTCTTTTCAATGCTGCTTGCTGAACAGCATTTTTTCAATTTTATTTTGCTTATTTTTTATCCTTTTTTAATGCCAAAACGGGGTGTCCTGAGTGGCCAAATTTATACCACATGCCTTTTGCCACTCAGGATTTCTTAAAGTGAAAAAAACTTCTCAGCATATACCATCTCATAATTTCTTCTGAAAAACAGCATCAATTTCAATAAAGTATTATAATTCCATTATAAGTATCATTATTCGGCCGTTTTCCTCATTTTCCAATTTCTATAACAGCCACCACTGGATACGATACTCTGTTACTAAAGTTTTCCTGTCCATACTCCCTATATCCTTCCAATGAGTCAAAATACAGCCTAAAGGGCTCCATTACGCTATTGCACAGTTTTGCTTGGCTCCTATAACACTTGCTTAATGTGTCTTCTCAGTCACAAATATAAAAGCCTCTCTTGCTAATTAAGCGATATCGTCCGATTAAACTGACAACAATAATACCTTACTCAAGGCAGAAGGGGCAGAGGCGTACTCGCCCCACAGTAAATGCACCTAAATCCAAGACAATTGTCGAGACAAAACTCCTGTCTCCCGTTAAAAGAAATAATGTACTGATGACACTCCAAATACTTAGCACAAACAACACCGGTGACAAGGCGGGCGGACACTTGTTTGTGCTACACACCCAACGATTTCAACACTACTTCACCCTGTATTTCCTCCCATATACCAGTGGCACTCTTGTGCAGCTCTTATGGATTCTTTACACCTTCTAAGTTTCCACAAAATATCTGCTAGCCTGAACGTTTAATCCCAATTGACCAGTTTTCCAGTTTTTCGCTACACCAACATATAACACTCCGTTTCTGCCAACCGCGCCTAAACATTCTGCTTACTATCAAAGCACCCAAAACGTATATTAGGTTGCACGAAAATCCTGATGCTCGCGTGTATAACAATACAGTTTCTAAGTTTGCCACTCGCTTCGTCCATCTCCGCTGCTTCCCTCGCGGCAGAACAGAACGGCGGATTCGGACTCCGCACTCGCTTTGTGCGCAACTGCACGTCTCACTCGCTCACACGCACATTTTACGTTATCACGTGCCTCGTTCGTCTCTGGCCGCTCTCCTCGCGGAGAACACGGAGCCACGGATCAGAACTCCACACTCGCTCCGCAGCCGGGCTGCATCTCACTCGCTCAAACACTCACTCGGTGATTTAGCGGCATAATCACACAATCGCACATTTCGGCGCCAGCCCAGCAAACTCATACAAACACCAAAGGCCTTATTATATACGCTAACGTTAGATGGTATAAACTTTGGACGGTATAAAGTTTACGAAATACACGGTACCAGATTTTACAATAGATGATAACATATAAAGAGATTCCAAATCGTCCCCCTCGCTTTCCGACACCTCTCACCTTTCGGGGTGTAGGGCCAGGTACGGCTGGAACGAAATGTCCTCTCGTTACTTACATTAATACTACACAAAACATGGAACAACAGGAACAGCAGAACATTTACTAAACAAATAACAGACAATTGTCAATCCAGCTATTATCCCTCCTGCAGCTGCCAGTATTATCCAGTAAGTCATATGACTGTGAGATTCCGCTTATTTGCCCCCTACTTACTTCTTGCAGGCCTCCCCAGCTCCCGCTCGCCCCTGTGTGAGTAGGCCACTGAGCTCCCTCGCCCGCCCCCTGCTTTCCGTCACAGGGCCTACGGGTTTCGATAGAGGGATACAGGGGCAGCCTCAGGTTTGCTCGATCTACCCCCACGATCGCTAGCGGCCACCCCTTTGGACAGCAACCCCTCCCCCCCACCTGTTAGGGTACCCTCCTTCCCACGGGGACAACGCTGCACGCCGGACGCCTCCGCGGGCTTTACCAGCAGCCTCGGCCGAGCAACCCCGGCCAAGCGTACGCTCCCCCCTGTAAACATACCGTTTGTCCGCGGGCTTAAGAGGTCGTTGTCTGCCCCCGGGTGAACGGCAGAGGAGAGGAGGCTCCTCCAAGGAAAGTTCTGGGGGCGCGCCTAGGGGCGTCTGCGCTGCAGTCGGTCCCGCAGCCGAGCAGAGAGTCTCTCGCCTGGCTCGCCAAAACTGACGTGCGGAAACAGACTCCACAACTCGGAAAGTTGTAAAGTAGGTATGTTTAATGCAGCGCTGGGTGCACGGGGGATCGCTTCACCAAAAACGGGCACACCGTATGGCAAAACAAGAACCAATTTATAATGCAAAGGCATACATGACTCATCACCGGATCATAGAATGGTCGTTAACAGTTCCCATTATCTTATCTGCTCCTTCTAAGGTCGTTACCCACAGACAACAGGGTTCCAGTAACAGTTCCTGTTACCTTTATGGCTTTAGATGGCTACTTATCTATAGGATTCTTGCTCGTGACAGAGCTTCAGTATTTTGCTAAACTATTTGTTGTGTTGCAATGCCCGACTAAGTGTTATTCTCCATATCACCAGTACCTGTGTTTTGAGGACTTGTGGTTTTATGCAGGGTGGGGCGGGGGGGAAATTTTGTGGGGGTGTCCTGAGATTGTCCTTCAGAATAAGACAGAAAGGTTTTGGGTTTCATCCAGACCACTGTGGCGAAAAGAGACTCGTCTGCAAGGTTCAAGCAAATGGTTTGTTTGCACTGCACTTACAGGTTTAACTGTAAGGTTCACTATAACAATTTACTTGAACTGCACTTGCAGATTCAATACGCGACTGTTGCAGGTTTTTATAGATACCAGTGGAGGCATGCACTATCACAATTGAAAAATAAAATATACACTATTACAACACACAAGAGAGTCATGGAATCCACTATTACAGCACACAAAAGAGACAACACACAAGTGCACTAGACTTAAAGCATGGTAAATAATCACTTACCCCTCCAGGTAAGGGCTCGCAATCTCAGCGAAGTTACCTTGTCTGGCATCCCACTCAAGGGGGGGAAGAATCCCCTCACAGACCAGCTGTGTAGTTGGAGAAGCAACTCCTGATTCCCAGCCCAAATCATAGGACTTTTATGCCCTGATTTATGTGACTGTGTAGGTACCAAGCCTGAGGGGATCTTTGGGAGTGTGACAGGGAATTTCCCTTTATCGATTGTCTGAGTATGCAAAGTTGTCAGCTGAAACAGAAACCTTCCAGCTTCTCTTTACCTTATCTCAGGCAACTGGACAATGGTTGGATTGAGACTCAGGGCATATTCTTTGCTGAGGGATTTCAAGGCTCAAATCAAGATTTGGTTCTTTGAATAATGCAGCACTGCTTTGCTTAGTCTAGGAATCATCAGACAACTCAGGGCTGAGTGATCTACTCAGCTCCCCATGGGTCATCTCTGCTTCAAGGTGATACAAAGCTGGGTTGCTTCTACAACCCCCCCATGTGTCACCTGTGGGCTGGACATTGCTGAGAAACTTGTTTTGGATCTGTGAGACAGATGATCCATACAACCACTCACGGGTTTCACAGTTCTTTTATTGTGTCTGTGGTCCAACACGGCAAGTAGCAGGCATCAACACTCTTCCATCTCTTCCAAAGGTCTCAGCATAACTCAGCATGGTTCAGAATGGATAAATTAATTTGTGAAGCTAAGTGCTATCAAAGGGAAAGGTCTCTCCTTCAAACTTTTGTCTCACAAACGCCTTATAATCTCAGTGTCTACAGAAGTCCTGTCTGTGTGCTTGAGGTTGGCCCTGACTTTGACACAACTAGAACTGGAGACATCATGACCTAAATTTGGAATTTGGCTGAAGTGGGCAGACTCTGCAGTGCATGCCTGGGGTATGAGACTGCTGGTTCATCACAGCTGTTAGCAATGAAGGCCACCCAAAGCCCTTTCTCTCTTATTTATGTCCCGCAGGTCAATAGAATCACAGAATCATAGAATGGTTAGGGTTGGAAGGGACCTCAAAGATCATCTAGTTCCAACCGCCCTGCCATGGGCAGGGAAACCCTCCACTACACCAGATTACCCAAAGCCTCATCCAACCTGGCCTTGAACACTTCCAGGGATGGGGCATCTACAACTTCTCTGGGAAACCTGTTCCAGTGCCTCACCACCCTCAGAGTGAAAAATTTCTTCCTTATATCTAATCTAAATCTCCCCTCTTTCAATTTAAAGCCATTTCCCCTTGTCCTATCACTACATGCCCTTGTAAAAAGTCCCTCCCCAGCTTTCCTGTAGGCCCCTTTTAAGTACTGGAAGGCTGCTATAAGATCACCCCAGAGCCTTCTCTTCTCCAGGCTGAACAGCCCCAACTCTCTCAGCCTGTCTTCATAGCAGAGGTGTTCCAGCCCTCGGATCATCTTTGTGGCGTCCTCTGGACTCACTCCAGTAGCTCCATGTCCTTCTTGTGCTGGGGATTCCAGAGCTGAATGCAGTATAAAATGTTCTGTGTTCTCACATCCTCTCATTTGTGACTCAAGTCTCAAAACCTTCTTTTCTGTTGACTTAGATGGCTATAACCAGAAATGGAGAAAACAGAGATCTTTTTAAAACTGCAAAGTCCCAGTCTTCTTTGCCATTTGCTGAGAAGAGAGACAATGTACACTAACTTCATAATTTCTTCTGAACAACCACAAATGCCATTCCCAGAGCTGTGCGTGGCATCCACCTCGTACTCCTTTTCAGCCGCTAGACTTCCCTCCTTTCTCTTTGATGTTTCCATTATCTCCTGTGTGTTCTGCCTGCTCTGGCTACTCCTTCAATCGAAAGCCGTGGCTTCGCTTCCCAAGATGGACACAGGCTGCCACCTTTCATCAATAACAATTTCCCTTTTTTTCCCCTCCAGAAAGAATTGCCTGTCTGGCAGACAAAGGAAAGCACCTCTCACATAAAAGTGGAGTAGAACTAATGTATTTACTGTATTTGCCTATTTTATTATTCCTTGGAGATGTATTAGTTTAACAGGTTTATTTATGGTACGTGAAAAGTTAAATATTCCTTTGTCCTTGGGATTTACATAAACTGGTGCAGTGTGAGATTCTGGAGGTTTTAATGAGGTATTTGTCAAAATACTCTTCCTGGTAGATTTTTTTTAAATACCTCTGAGACTATAAAGGATTGTTTCACTACAATACTCTGCTTCTATCAGAGGCTGTGTGAGTGGCTTGTAATATCCTGTGGACGTATTCCCTCTAGACGTCTGACTTCCTTTGTGGAGCACTGAGAGATGAGAGGAGCAGAGCCTGGAGAATCCCTTGCAGTTGCAGACTGTCCCCTGAGCCAGGATGGAGCAGGGTAGCTGGAGTTTCATGCATTCTGCCTGGGTCCTTAGGGCCTGATCAGGGATGATGCAGAGCCCGCCTGACGGTCACGAGCCTCCATGCCTGGAGATAAGACACACAACAGGGTTCTCCCAAGATGTTAGCGTAAAATCCTCCAAACCAAGGCATCTCCTTCCCCGACTCTCTTCCTTGGCAGAGCATGGAAAAGCAGGCTAGCGTCAAAAAAGGTCTGGGAGAAAACGGTGGCATGTGGTGCTGCTCTGAGGAAAGAGCTGCCAACACACGATGCCCCAGGCTCTCAGCATGGAGGGCAGCCCTTATCTTTACCATAAGGATATTGGCCATAAAAGCTGAGCCTTACCATAAGGGATTTACTATAGGAGCTGGGTCAGACCCACCACTTCTGTGGATTTCAGCGTCAGCCCCAAAAGGCACAACACCACTCCTGAAATAGCACGGCAATGATGCCTTAGCTGGGCAGGACTTGGGCTCCATAGGGGGTTGGGTGAATGACTTGTCCCTGACCAGGTCCAGGAAGAAGCACCCCATTTGCCTGAGCAAGTACAGCCCCAGTCTCCCTCGCCACCCTCAAACACATCCCCAATCCTAGGTACCACCACAGCATAGCCATCAGCAGGTCCCAAGGGGAGGGTTAGCTGCTGCTGGAACATTGCTGGGGATCGAGAAGCAAGAAGGAAGCTTGCTCCAGGTATAGGGAGCAGGCTCTGTCCTGAGACTCCAGCCAGAAGGAAGAGGAAAATGGGAGCGACTTATGTAAGTGGTGCTGATCCCTCTGTTTAAGGACACAGATGGAGCCGAGGGAAGGAGACAATTATGTAACAGCATTATTTACAGGTCTGAAAATCCTTTCTAATTTCTGCATGTCCTTTATTGTGCAAAGTAAGCCAGGCGGGGAGTGAAAATTAGAGCTAGTTAGGGATACCTTCATTAATTCATTTTTACTTCAGTAATTCTTTTGCAAATTAGAAAACACTGAAATTCAATTTCCTTTTTTTTAAAAAAAAAAAGTGTCATGGTTTTAGGCTGATCCAGCAACTAAAACTCACACAGTCTCTCCTTCTCCAGTGAAGTAGAGAGGAGAGAAAAAAAAAAACAAAGGGACTGAGGGTTGAGACAAGAACAGAGGGAGCACCCACCAACCATGGTCCTGGGCAAAACAGACAGGGCTTTCTCAAAGCAAAACAGTTTATTAATGGTTACTTAGAAGGACAAAGGGAAACAAAACCGATTACTCGAGAGGACAGAAAGAAACAAAACCAGATCTTAAAACCGACACCTCCCCCCCCCCCCCCCTTTCCTTTTCCTCCCGGCTCTACCTCCTCCCCCCAGCAGCACAGGGGGCAGGGACTGGGGGAGTGCAGGTCAGTTCATTCTGTGCTGTTACTGCTGCTTCTTTCTTAAAGGAGGAGGAGTCCTTACACCCTTTTCCCCTGCTCCAATGGATCCCCTACCCACGAGGAAAAATCCACAAACTTCTCCAGCGTGAGTCCAGCCCACAGGAAGCAATCCTTCCCCACAGATTGCTCCAGTGTGGGCTTTACCACAGTCTCGGGTACTTAGGGAGCTGTAGCCACTCGCTCCAGCATGGGTCGTCACGCAGACTCCAGATGCCTCTCTGCCTTGTCGTGCATCCCAACACGACCATCCTCAGGCTCAGGCATCTTCTCCCCATGGGCTGTGAGTGGGTGTCTGCTCCACCGAGGCCGTCCTGGTTGCAGGGGGGCCGCCTGCCACCTCACCATCAGCCGCAGGGGAAACTCGGCTCCGGCACGCCTCCTCCCTCTCCATCCTCACTGACCTGCTGTCGATGCAGCTGTTTCTCTCAGATCTCAGTCCTCTCCAGGTGAACTCAGCCCAGTGGGCACCCTGGGAGTGGGGTGCCCCCGAGTTCCCCGGCTGGCTCCGCTGCCGCCGCCATCCTCTGTGGGCGGCGCCGGCCCGACGCAGGCAGCTGCCCGGCCAGGAGCCAGGGAGCGGGGGCAGTGCCCTCCTCCCTTCTCTGCTCAATCACGGGCGAATCACCTTTTCCGGTTCCTTTGTCCCGACTTAAATAGGGCAATTCACAGAGGCGCCCTATTGGCTCAGTCCCGAGGGGGATGGCAGTCTGATCTGGTGGCCAGAACTAAGCCTAACCCGGTTCCAAAACCGGGGAGGTCGCAGGGAGCAAAACCCCTCTCCTGCCACCAGAACCACCCCCCCCTCCACATCAAACCATGACAAAAAGACAGGGAAAAAAGCTGCACCAGAAGAGAAACTAATCCCTAATTATCAACTTAGTGGAGTGAATCAATATTTACCTCAAAACATGCTAACAATATGTATAAACACATCCTCATTCTCTCAGTCTGTGTGGGTGTTGATCTCGGGCTATGGCTCACTAGGCACAACCTGGGTAGTACTTAACTCCTGTTGATCCCAGGAAGAGATAACGCGGGCTCAGCTTGCACCAGAGGTCAGTTCTGAATCATATCAAATCCCCATGCATTGGCAACAGGTACATAAGCATTAGGCAGATGAATTCCAGCACAAAGTGCCATACCTGAAGACATGCAGAAGGTCACATGGGCAAGAGACATGGTTGGGATGCTGGGTCTTTTTCAGTTTTTTTTTTCATGTTTGTGTGTAGTGAAATCACCATACAGGATGTTGGCAGTGTCAGGGCTGTGCTGAGGTCCTTTCTTCAGCATGGTTTCTTTGATGTGTATCTATGGGTCCTTTCTAGCAAACAGATCAAGCACCCACTGAAAATGGTCAGTCTTTCAATTTGGCTTTAATGGGCTTTTGATCAAGACTCACAAGGTCAATTCTATCAAGTTTTAACTAATTTTGAGTACCTGCAATTCTCATTGAAATGCTAGTGGTCAGCATTTCCAGAAGTGCCTTATAGATTGAAGCTCTAGATCCACTATGACATGCAATAAGTAATTTATTTGTTTTTCAGGTGACTTTTCTAAGGTCAGCTGAATCATATGTGATTGGATGGACAGGAGAGGCCATCTCTATGGACACAAATGCCTCCTTATCCTCATGTTGGCAAGAAAGGCAGGATCGATCATCAATGTCACACACAGTGACAGACAAAAAAAAATGGGTACAATGGTATAGAGTCAGGTTTCTATTTACTGTAGAGCTGTTACAGCTCCTAAAATATTCATTCAATTTTTAATAGGTTATCTGTTAAGCTAAAAAAATAGAAAAGAGTGTAGTTCTCTGAAACTAAATAAACACTTTGCTGAATGGAAGCTTTAAAGTTCAGAGTATGTACATAGCTAGCTTTGAAAGCTGAAGTGTATCAATTCGTTATTTATAACCACTTATAAATTTAAGTAATGTGCTAAGAGTTATTACCTAACACTTGCTTTTCAGCATCCAAAACATGCTTCCTGCATGTACACAGTTAGTGAGATTTTCAAAGAGGCAAAGGAATGAATCTGCCCTCTTGGTGGGCAGAGATCTTCCAAGCATCAAGGCTCCTGCTGGCTGTCTCTCTAATGGAGGTACCGTGCTTTTTACAACACTCACACTCCTCCCATCTGGAGGGGATACAATCTGAAATCAAGACAGATCTAAGCTATCCCCTAGGTCCCCACTAGATTCAGAGATGAATAAAGCATCTTTTGTGAGAAATTCACTCCATCCTAGCAGAAATGGGTTTAATTAGTCCAGGGGCCTCTCCCACCTCTTTATGTTGATTGTAGACAAAGCCTAGACAGCTCATTTATTTTACCCTCACCTTTTTAAGAAAGATTTTCAATTGGATATTGTTGCTCACCAGCCTAGGCTGCAGCTCCAAGGATGCCATTGCATCTCCCACAACCAGGAGGAAGTGGCCCACCTTTTGTAGGCAGAGCCTAAACCTTAATTAGGTAATTACCAATTCAAACCAGCTGGGCAATAGCCATAATTCCCCTTTTTGTTTTACAGTTTTTTGGTTTTCAGGAAGGCTTTATGGTGAGCAGAGACCCAGTTCATTCATTCCAACACCAGCACACTTCCCTCTTTTGGGATAGCAGCTTTACCTTCTTTATCAAAGGACTTCTCACTCCAGCTCTGGCTCCAGCGAGGGAGTCAGGGTCGAGGTCTTCAGGGTCTCTCATGAGGATCACATCAGGGTCACCAGATGTTGCTCACCAGCCTAGGCTGCAGCTCCAAGGATGCCATTGCATCTTCCACAGCCAGGAGGAAATGGCCCACAATTTGTAGGCAAGGCCTAAACCTTAATTAGGTAATTATCAATTCAAGCCAGCTGGGTGATAGCCATAATTCCCCCTTTTTGTTTTACAATTTTTTTTTTGGTTTTCAGGAAGGCTTTACAGTGAGCAGAGAGAGACACAGTTCATTCATTCCAACTCCAGCACACTTCCCTCTTTCAGGGTAGCTGCTTTACCTTCTTTATCAAAGGACTTCTCACTCCAGCTCTGGCCCCAGCAAGAGAGTCAGGGTCAAGGTCTTCAGGGTCTCTTATGAGAATATCACATCAGGGTCACCAGATGTTGCTCACCAGCCTAAGCTGCAGCTCCAAGAATATTATTGCATCTCCCACAGCCAGGGGGAAATGGCCCACCTTTTGTAGGCAGGGCCTAAACCTTAATTAGGTAATTAGCAATTCAAGCCAGCTGGGTGATAGCCATAGGATATTAGGAAGAATTTCTTCACCAAAAGGTTTTCAAGCATTAGAATGAGCTGCCCAGGGAAGTGGTTGAGTCACCATCCCTGGGGATACTTAAAAGTTTAGAGGTAGCACTTAGGGACACAGCTCAGTGGTGGATTTGGCAGTATTAGGTTTATGGTTGGACTCAATGATCTTAAAGGTCTCTTCCAACCTAAATAATTCTGTGATTCTATGATTTGTCTGTTTATAGTCCAGCCTAAGTGATATTCTTGGCAAAGACAAATGCAAAAGGACTACAGTACACAGGGCCTCCAAAAATCGACATGGTAGGGATGGGTTACTAGGATGGCATTTATCCAAAGATACTAAAGCTCCCAGGCCTCCCTGCTCCACCCTGGTCAACATGCAAGCTGCACTGATCAAGACAAAGGACTGCAGCCCTGGACTTGGGCTTTTGCACATTCTTTCAGTCTTCTTCACATTTTTAAATGCTTTTTGTCAGTACTCATCTAATCCCACGGGCTGCCATTTGGTCTCTCGGGGAGTGCAGATGTGGAGTCACTCAGTCTTCCAGGGAGCTGCACTGCCTTCCTTGGCTGAAGGCCAGCGTTGACATTCCCAGCTATGCCTTCTTTGCTCAAGGGGGAAGATGGGAGCCATATCTTGTGCTTGGTGCAGTAAATAGATAGCTTAGAGATTCAAAACAGACATGGTGGGAAACAGAAGTTAGGATCATGTGTATCCTCACATCTTCCCAGGTGTGTTTCTTCACATTGCCTGAAAGACTGAAAGACTTGACTGTGAGAGTTGTGACCATACGAACGAACGATTGTACTGGATTAGACAAAAGGTTTGCCTGTGAGGCACTTAGCATGCAAGAAGGCAAAAGCAGTGCTACTCCCATCCATTATCCTCTCCAGTCACCCATTTAATTCTCAGAAATATAAACAACATGATCTCCATGCGAGAGAGATCACCTCTGCGAATTGCCCTATTTAAGTTGGGACAAAGGAACTGGAAAAGGTGCTTTGCCCAGGAGTGAAGAGAGAAGGGCTCCCTGGCTCAGTGGCGGCAGCAGAGCTGGCTGGGGAACTCAGGGAGCACCCCACTCCCAGGGTGCCCATTGGGCCGAGTTCATCCAGAGAGGACTGAGATCTGAGAGAAATGGCCACACAGACACTGGGTTAGTGCAGATGGAATGGGAGGAGGTGTGCTGGAGCTGAGTTTCCCCTGCAACCGGTGGCGAGATGGCAGGTGGCCCCCCTGCAGCCAGGACAGACTTGATGGAGTAGAGACCCACTAGCAGCTCGTGGAGTAGTCACGTTGGAGAAGAGATGCCCGAGCCTGAGAGAGGTCATGGAGCATGGGATGCACGACAAGGCAGAGAGGCATCTAGAGTCCGTGTGACGACCTGCGCCGGAGCAAGTGGCAACAGCTCCCTAAGAATCTGAGACTGTGGTAAGAGCCTGCACTGGAGTAATCCCATGGGGAAGGATTGCATCCTGCATGTAGGACTCACTCTGGAGAAGTTTGTGGATTTTCCTTGTAAGTAGGGGATCCACTGGAGCAAGGGAAAATGTTGTAAGGACTCCTTCTCCTTTAAGAAAGGAGCGGCAGTAACAACATGGATGAACTGACCTGCACTCCCCCATTCCCTGTCCCCCTGCGCCGCTGGGGGAGGAGATAGAGCCTGGAAGAAAAGGAAAGGGTGGGGGGGAAGGTGTTGTTTTTAAGATCTGGCTTTGTTTCTTTTTATCCTCTCAAGTAACTGTTAATGTTTCTCTTTATCCTTTCAAGTAACTGCTAATAAATTGTTTTGTTTTATTCCCCAGCTGAGTCTGTTTTGCCTGGGACCATGGTTGGTGAGTGCTCCCTCTGTTCTTGTCTCGACCCTCAGTCCTTTTATTACATTTTTCTCCTCTCCACTTCACTGGGGGGAGGGTGAGCGAGCGGTTGTGTGGAGTTTAGTTGCCGGAGCAGCCTAAACCACGACACTCCCTCTCACACTTGCTCTCTGCCATTGCTTTTTGCCTTAGTCAAAAACGTGAAAGTAAGCTGGAACTGCTGAGGAGAGAAGCAGCTGCATTGATATCAGAGCTTCCTCAAGGACGTTTCCCAACAGGCCTGGAAAAGGATTACACTGTAGCTGGTAACAGTAGGGGATGTTGATTTTCAAATGCCTTTTATTCAGCATTTGTGTCAGCATTTTCATGCGTGTTACCTCTGAGCTGAGCCAAACATAAATCTGTTCTTACTGGTCTTCTCATTAGCATGCATGAAACAAACATTAGGAGAGTGGGCATCCACACCGAATGATAGCAATCCATTTCTATAGCTTTGGGAGGCAAACAGGAGGCAGGGAGCAGTGGAGTCTGACACACAGACACAGTAACGCTGAAAGCCTGTGTGTGGTGCAGAGTGTCAGGCTGCTGCATACAGGGTGCACAGCCAGCATGCCAAAAGCAGGTATAGGTACTGGAGTTTCAGTATTGGAAACTGGGAACGCCCATTTTCCATTGGTGAAACAAACTTTCTTTCATGCTAGGTTTGTCATCTGCTTCTATATCCAAAGCCAGAGAAGAAGTGACGTGGTCTTTTCATTTTTCAGTCACTGGCTCAAACCAGCTCCACAGGAAGAAGGTCCTAAATTTTATCTTTTACCACTTTGACAGTGGCTGACTTCTGTATTAAAAATGCGTTCATGTCTTAGCGCCTCAAAAGCATTAGGGATCATCAGCAAAGCAAGGAACACGGAAGAATGGAATTTTCTCTGCTGTACAAAATGCACTATGCTGAACCAACTTTGCTTTATAATATACATATATAGTTATAGTGAAAGCTTAGGGACACAAGGTCTGCCTTAGGAGTCATGCTAAAGAACAGATGTTTCATACATGCCTGTAAGCTGGACTTTCTCTTTTCATGCAGCAAAGCTACAGCAAACAAGGCATTGTACCAGACTCAGCAGCAGATTCTGTACCGCTAAGACACTGGGAGGCTGAGAAACTGGTGTCTATCAACAACATCCCTTGTGTTAAATTAATCACATGTACCAGAAGCAATGCAGGAAGATTGTTGTCTTGGTCCCATCTGGGTCCTGTGCTGGAGAAGCAGAAAATGATGGTGCTTTTCAGGGAGAAACATTTGGCTCTCTAGCCAACCTTTTTTTTTTTTTTTTTTTTTTTTAATGAGCCACAGCATTAAGCCCTGATTGCTTTCTAATTCTTATCCAATCCTTTGGGAAATGCTCTGGTTAAGAAGCAAAGTATATTTCAAAGAACATTGCCTTGATGCGGAAAGGGCGGTGTTCTCCACAGCTGCGTTGGGCATATGGAAGTGGAAAGACCAAAACCATATCTCTCTTCTTTAGTGAGGTAAGAGTTCATATATTGGTGGAAAATGCTTGAGATCCACAGGTCTCCCTCAGCTTGTCTGGAGGACCAACTCAAAGTCTTCTGTCTGAATCCCAGTGACTTCATAACTCCAGGAACCTTGAAAAGAGATGATACAACAGGATGCTAGGGCATCCCTACAGACCCCTTCAGTGAATTCCATTAAGCTGAGAGGCAGGACAAGCTATGAAATACTGGGAGCTTCTTTGCTCAGCCCCTGCCTGTGATGAACACTGAGCCCCTTAGAGGTGTGATGACTGTCATTTTAAGTTCCATGCTCCTGATGCCAATGTTTGAGGCTTTCTCCAGAGTAGTGCCACCGTTGCCATGTACCCAATAGTAAATTAGTACCTCATAATTCAGATTGCTTTTTTAAAAGCAACCGTATCTAACACTAGACCCACCTGTCCCCTGGTGTTACTGGCTGCAGAAACTGGCCTATCTTAACTTCATTGGCCCACTGAGCCAACAGGTTCATCTGTGACTTTTTTTTATTAGCTTATTTAATTGAGCTTCTGTGTTGGGGATGCAGCACAGTCTTCCCATGACTTTTTTTCAGCCAAATCACCAGAGTTTAGCTCCCCTCTGTTCACAACTTGAGCATAGAGCCCTACCCTTCAATACCTAAACAGATTCTCAATTACCTTACACTCAGAAAGACAAATCCTTGACAGCACAGCTGTGCCATATTTTGTGGGGACAAGCTTGCCTTACCAGTCTCAAATGACATCTCTGGACACATACGGTCTCTCAGGCTATCTGTGCAGGTTGACTAGTGCCCCACCAGCATCACTCTTCCCAGAGAAGGGCACTCTCTATGCATAAAAACTTCCATAAACATCTCTTTGTGCCTAATCCTCTTGTCCCACTACATGTCCTCTTACTGTTCTGTAGTTAAACATGGGTTAAACACAATTCCCAATAATTATGTTTGGGGCTTGTCCTCTTTAGTGTTCCCACCTCAGAGTCTCTGTGGCAAGAGGCAGGAAAAATTCCTACACAAATGCTTGTGCCTGGCCCACCCTTGTTTCCATCCGTCCGTCCATCCATCCGTCCATCCTTCCTTCCTTCCATCCATCCATCATTCTGGAGTAGGTGAGTTGGCCATTCCCAGGGAAGGGCAAACAAAGACTACCTTCCCTGATTACAGACAAAATAGAAAATGTGGGGGAACTGGATTTCCCCTAACTTGTGATTTTGCATTTTCTAAATTGTATGCAACATTCCTGCTCTCCTCAGAGAAGGCCAGGGAACGGGGCAATCCTGGTGTGCATGCAGTGTGATGGTCTCACTCATCTCCCCTTAAAATCTGTGGATGGCACTGGGGGAAAGCTCTGGGCACTGTATGTTTTCCCTCTCCTGTTACCCTCTGGCTGAAAAAGCAAACCAGCACAACACCAACCTGCTGGGATGCCAGGTTTTTGCCAGTTTTAGGATTTTTTTCCTGAAAGACAGTAAAAGGGCCACACAGTGTATTTCATGCCCTCCCGTGATATACTAGTTATGGGATTTCTTACTCTAGGAAATTGCCAAACATCCTCAGCAAAGCTGCTTTACAGCAGAGCTAGGCGGGTCTGGATGTCGGCAGTTAAATGTAGTTGCTGGTGGGCTGATAATAGGAAACTTCGAACTGTCTTTCTTTCCTGTATTAAAAACAAGTGACTCAGATGTACATCAGATACCACAATTCTTATCATGCTTTTCTGGCTTCTTAACACTGAAGCATCATCAAACTGTAGAAGCTGCCACTTTCCAGTCACTTAACTGAATTATTCTCCTTCTTGCACAATAAATAGATTCACTGTTAAGGACACATTTACACTGAGATTTCAGGGCCAGTTTGTTTCAAAGAACTAAGCTAGATGCTGGGAGTCTTCAGACTTGCCATGAGAAGGCGCCTTCAGACTCTGCACCAGACGGCCTTTGGAAAAGGCAGCACAGCAATACTGTCGCACCGTAATTGGTTTTAGTCGATCCAAAAGCAGGCTGCTGACAAAAGGGGCACCCATAGCCCCTTTTTTTTCCGCCCCGCTCCATCCCTTGCTCTATCACAAGTGTTCATGAGGCTCAAGGAATCTGGATCACAGAGCTGACCCAGGTGAAAATCAACCCAACCGAACACAAAAGCTGGGTGTGTGGCTGCATGGGTGCTTGCCCTGGCACAGGGCAGGACTGCTGGAGCGGAGCGGAGGGAGGGATTCCAGCCTCTGCTTAGGTCAGCTTCACCAATTAGGAAACCACAGCCTGACAAGAAACCACTCAAAGGAACTAATAGGAAATGCTGTGATTAAAGGCCTTTTGCTGGGCTTTAGCACCAAAGCAGAAGGAGGAAAAGGGAGCTTTGGAGCTTTTATTAAATACTTAAAAGCACATCTCAGAGTAGCCTCTGCTCCCTCCCCTACCTGAGAGGGGAACCTGGGTGCCTCACACCATAGCAAATATCCTAAGAATTGGGTATATTTGCCTACCAGAGCAACGGCACCACCTGATTCAGCTGCGCTGTGTTAGCTCTGAGTGATTTAGACACACCTGCCAGGTCAGGACGCACCAAGGAGGTGGCTCTTCTTAATCATTTGCAGCCCCAGTCAAGGGCCAAGGTTTAAAAGTGGATTTGAGCAGCTCAGTGTGCTTGAGTGTCTATGCTGAGCAGCAGAGGTTTGGTGCTTTACTGGTAGCCTGTGCAGCTGAGTGCAAGGTTAGCAAGAAACATCTGTGGGATTTGAGTAGTGAGTTTAGGCATGGAAAAGTCCACTTTGTCAATATTGCTTGCTTTGCTGATTTTTTTTTTTCAACTCTACTGTGGGATTTTTAAAACTAGAAATGTTTGGCTGCTATCTGTAGTATCTAGCAAGTGAAGATTCACATGATACCTGCCTAGCAAGATCTAAATTCTTCACCTTTTCCTACTTACAATGCTCGTGCTGGTACGCATGTATACATAGGATTTTTTTCATCTGAAGTGGGAAAAAAAAAAATCAATTCTTGATTAAACAAGCAATTTATCTAGCTTCGTTGGCATTGGATTTCTGGGTTTCCTTTCCTAGCTGACTTTTTTTTTCCTGTTTCCTGTGTCCTAGTGAAGTATAAATCTGATTGCAATGGAATGTCTTTCTTCAGTGAAAAATTAATAATCTTCTGTTAATCACGTCATTAATAATCTTCTGTTAATACATCAGCAACCGGCTGGAGTGCGTGGAGCTTCACCTGGGGTCGGAGGAGGAGCTGACGGAGAGCTTATGGGTCAAGATTAGAGGACGGGGACGGATACAGGATGTTACGGTAGGAGTCTGTTACAGGCCACCTGGCCAGGAGGACAGAGCAGATGAGGCGCTTTATAGCCAGATAGGAGCAGCCTCGCGGTCACAAGCCCTGGTCCTCATGGGGGACTTCAACCACCCTGACATCTGTTGGAGAGACAATACGGCAGGGCACAGGCAGTCCAGGAGTTTCCTGGAATGCGTGGATGACAACTTCCTCCTGCAGATGATAGAGGAGCCAACAAGGAGAGGTGCCATGCTTGACCTTGTGCTCACCAACAGGGAGGGACTGGTGGGCAATGTGAAACTTAAGGACAGCCTTGGCTGCAGTGACCACGACATGGTGGGGTTCAAGATCCATGGGGCAGCAAGGAAACCACTCAGCAAGCTCTGTACCCTAGACTTCAAGAAGGCGGACTTCGACCTCTTCAAGAACCTGATGGACAAAGTGCCGTGGGAGGCGGCCCTGGAGGGACGAGGGGCCCAGGAAAGTTGGTCCACATTCAAGGAGCACCTCCTCCAAGCTCAGCAGAGGTGCATCCCGATGAAGAACAAGTCGGGCAAAAAGACCAGGAGGCCTGCGTGGATGAGCAAGGAGCTCCTGGACCAACTGAAAATGAAGAGGTTAGCCTATAGAGGGTGGAAACGGAGACAGATAGCCTGGGAGGAATACAGAGAAGCTGTACGAGTGACCAGGGATCAAGTAAGGAAGGCTAAAGCCCTGAAGGAATTGAATTTGGCAAGGGATATAAAAAGCAACAAGAAATGCTTCTATAGGTATGTAGGGGATAAAAGGAAGTCCAAAGAGAATGTAGGCCCCCTCCGGAAGGATACTGGTGCTCTGGTTACCCGGGACATAGAGAAGGCTGAGGTACTCAATGACTTTTTTGCCTCAGTCTTCACTGGTAAAGCCTCTTGTCTTACCACCCAAGCTGTGGAAAGAACTAGCAGGGACTGTGAGGATGAACCACCGCCCACTGTACTTGAAGAGCAGGTTCGAGAACATCTGAGGAACTTGAAGGTGCACAAGTCCATGGGACCTGATGAGATCCATCCGCGGGTCCTGAAGGAACTGGCGGATGAAGTTGCCAAGCCACTGGCTATTGTATTTGAGAAGTCGTGGCGGTCTGGCGAGGTCCCCGATGACTGGAAGAGAGGGAACATAACCCCCATTTTTAAAAAGGGGAACAAGGAGGACCCGGGCAACTACAGGCCGGTCAGCCTCACCTCTGTGCCTGGCAAGGTCATGGAGCAGATTCTCCTGGGAACCATGCTAAGGCACATGGAGAGCAAGGAGGTGGTTGGTGACAGCCAACATGGCTTCACCAAAGGCAGATCGTGCCTGACCAACTTGGTGGCCTTTTACGATGGGGTGACAACATCAGTGGACAAGGGTCAACCAACGGATGTCATCTACCTGGACTTGTGCAAAGCTTTTGACACTGTCCCGCACGACATTCTTCTCTCTAAACTAGAGAGGCATGGGTTTGATGGATGGACCACTCGGTGGATAAGGAATTGGCTCAATGGCCGCACTCAGAGAGTAGTGGTCAACGGCTTGATGTCCAAGTGGAGACCGGTCACGAGTGGTGTCCCTCAGGGGTCCGTGTTGGGCCCGGCCCTCTTCAACATCTTTGTCCGTGACGTGGACAGTGGCATGGAGCGCACCCTCAGCAAGTTCGCCGACGACACCAAGCTGTGTGGTGCCGTCGACACGCTGGAAGGGAGGGATGCCATCCAGAGGGACCTCGACAGGCTGGAGAGGTGGGCCCGTACCAACCTCATGAAGTTTAACCAGGCCAAATGCAAGGTCCTACATCTGGGTCGTGGCAATCCCAGGCACAAATACAGACTGGGCAGAGAATGGATCGAGAGCAGCCCTGAGGAGAAGGACTTGGGAGTACTGGTGGACGAGAAGCTCAATATGAGCCGGCAATGTGCTCTTGCGGCCCAGAAGGCCAACCGCGTCCTGGGCTGCATCAAGAGGAGCGTGGCCAGCAGGTCGAGGGAGGTGATTCTCCCCCTCTACTCTGTCCTCGTGAGACCTCACTTGGAGTATTGCGTCCAGTTCTGGAGTCCCCAACATAAGAAGGACATGGACCAGTTGGAGAGGGTCCAGAGGAGGGCCACGAAGATGATAAGAGGGCTGGAGCACCTTTCCTATGAGGACAGGCTGAAAGACTTGGGGCTGTTCAGCCTGGAGAAGAGGAGGCTCCGGGGTGACCTTATAGCGGTCTTCCAGTACCTCAAGGGGGCCTACAAGAAAGATGGGGAGAGGCTGTTCAGGAGGGCCAGTTGTGATAGGACAAGGGGTAATGGTTTTAAAATAGAGGGAGGTAGGTTCAGGTTGGATATTAGGAAAAAATTTTTTACCATGAGAGTGGTAGAACACTGGAACAGGTTGCCCAGAGAGGTGGTGGATGCTCCATCCCTGGAGACGTTCAAGGCCAGGTTGGACGAGGCCCTGAGCAACCTGATCTAGTTGGAGATATCCCTGTTCCTTGCAGGGGGGTTGGACTAGATGACCTTTGAAGGTCCCTTCCAGCCCTAACCATTCTATGATTCTAATCAAAACAGAAACAAAAATACCTCTTCTAATATTAATGTTTGTAATCTACCTTTAAAAATACATTTATGCCCTCCCACATACACCTCCTCCTTGTTCTAAATTAATTGCTGGTGCTAACAGTGCCATCTCTTGCACGAAACCTAAAATGGAGTTTCTGGCCATTTATAGTCATTGTGGTTCCTGTAGCACTCTTATAAAGCACTGGCACTACAAAATCTGATGTACAAAAGCTACGTTTTCCCTTCCACTTCAACCGGATATAAAGTTATTTGTCAGCTTTTATCCGTAATTTTATAGTCTTAAGCATTGTTGAGTAAGTGTGTTCTGCTTAGTAAGTATCTGTGCTGTAAGGTGAGCAACACGGCATCCCATAGAATGTCATGGAGAATTTTGGAGGGTGGGAAGATAGCGCTATATAAACAGCAGTTATTTACGACAAATATCTTCTGAAGAAATAGAAAGGGCATTGCTGCTCGCAACTGATGAACCTGCATAAAAATAGAGATCTTATTTTTATGCAAATTTGTATAATTATAATGAAAGGTGAGTCAAAGTGAAAACAGCATGAAAGGAAATGTTACTGAACAGGGGACTATGTTGGGCTGATGTGTTAGATGCTGGGAGTGCTCATCCAGCGAATAGCCTTCTCTTTTAAGTGCGCTTAAGCAATAAGCCATTGATGTCCTTTTTGTCTGCAAGTATTAGCTAGCAACACAAGATGTCAATATTGGAACTGGCAGTAGAAACCAATGCCCAAGTCTGTGCTTTAGTCACCAGACCATGTGGCTCGCTGCTGTGCAGAGCGTGATCCCCTAGGGATGTGGATGCTGCAGTGCTTAGCTGTCATGGCCCTTAGAGTAGAGCCCGGACGCCTGGCTTAGCTTTAGGCTCCCTGCGCAGCGTCTGAGGGGAGATAAATGGCACAGAAGGAGACTTACAGAAATCCGCTCGTTAATCAAGGGCATGGCTCAGGGTCAGCAGGCAATTGGGAAGTGCTGGGGTGAGCAAGTCCTCACCCCTGCCCAAACAGTGAGGTCATTACACATAGCAAGGGCCCATCTGCTTGTCTAGGGCTCAGTGCTCTGAGAGTGAGATTTGACTATATGGGGACAAAAGTGGGGATGCTGTATTGTGGAGGCACCTCCTTGGGCAGCTTGTTGCTGCGTTTCTGCTGAGAAGGAGTCTTCTGCAGGTGTGTTGGCTTAAGGGCTGGACTGGTTTGTCTCAGGTTAGGAAACAAAGACATCGGGAGGAGTGGGAAACTTTGAAAGAAATGCAAACAATTCCCCCATGTCCTCACAGAAGACAGACCCTCTGTTAATACTGAGGGACAAATAAGTTGTGACAGAGGGCAGGACCCATCTTACAAGTGCATTGCTGTTGGAAACTCTGCTGATCACAGGTGTGTGTTGCTGTGTCTGTCAATGGAGTCAATCATTCCTTGCTTTTAATGCATTGAAAGGGGATTCTCTCCTGAATAATAGCCCTGTGGTGACAGTGGTTGTACATGGCATGGGGGAATCCAGGCTCTAAGGGCACGTGTGAAGAAGAAAACCTAGTACATTAGCTCTGGTCAGGGTGAGGTGGGAGCTCAGCGCAGAGGTGTTCCCAGCAGGCACACAGAGAAGCAAAACAAAGTTCGGAGATCTGTGATGTGCAGGTTCAAGTGTCACCTATATAGGGATGTGGTTGTGTGGTCTTATTCCTTACCCCCTCTGTGGGGAAAAAAGCAGTGGGATGGACTTGTCTCTGGACAGTTTTTTTTGCTTACAGTTTTGAACAAGCAGCACTGTGAATACCCTGGTTTTGGGAAACTGGGCTGAAGTTCACTTCTGTACTTCTGGAGGGAAGTGAAGAGATCTACAGTCTCAGTGCCTGGGAGGTGGGAATATGATGGGAAAGGAGATAAGGGGTGTTGAATTGCATTTTTAGACCTATGCGCTTCTGTCTAATTGCCACTATGGGTGCTCCAGCCTGTTATGGGATCTGCCTAGTCCCAAGTCTCTGCATTTCAACACTTCTGGCAAGTGTTTTACTGCTGTTCCGTGTTCTGCCAAAAGCTTACCAGATATTAATGTGTCTTCCTGTGGCTTGAATGAACCAGGTCCCTTTAGCACTTTTAAGAAACACAGGAAAACCACCAATCATCTCATTTGCTTTGAGCACACCAAACATCTTTGCTTCCCACTGAAATAAGTCTGAGAGCTGCAAATCCTCACATTTCTCTCAGTGCTTCACAGGAGACAAGCACATCAGATGGCCTTTGCTCTGACCATTGCCACGATCCATACAAAAGTTAATTATTGGGTGTGGTGTGCCTCTACCATCTTTCTGCTAAAATCAGTCAGAATCAGGGCTTTAAGTAAAGACAAATAGCTGAGTGTGGAGTCTTTTTCTTCTCTAGGAACAGAGAGCACATCCAGCATCTTCTGTTGCCCCAGCAGGGACAGGCTGCAGAAATAGAACTATTCTGCTCACACTCAGCTTCTCATGAGACCAAACTCTCAATGCTCCTGGCTGCTTTTCAATCAGCAGTCACTTCTTCAATAGGTCTGGTCAATAGATCAAATCAAGCTTTTGCTAAACTCTCACTTCATGGTTTCCAGTTCAGTGCTGGTTTTGGCATACAATGACAGCAGTTCTCCCAGAGAAGAGGTTTTTCTCTTCATGCTTGAAAACAGCATCTGATGTCACAGTGGCAGTGAAGCCGAGCACCAAGTTTGGTTTAGTAAATAAATGTGGAAGTGCAGCATGTGCTCCCATCTTCGTAGTTGCTTACTGTTTGGAGTGTGAGTCTTCAGTTGTGGTGGAGATGTGACAATATGAGCTGGCAGACAGAGTGCAAACCAGTGCTTGGCCTTTGGGCATGCAGTCTAGTGACTAGGACATACTTCCATGCATAAGAGTATATTTTCACTGCTCTTTGATCCCTCCAGCTGTCTAGATTTTACTACCAGGGGTATGGTGGTATAAGTTCTGTTAATCTTAAATTTCTCAACTTACACTGTTTCCAGTGACAGTGTGGGACAAGGTCCCCAGAACATTCTGATAAATGTCAATTTTGTTGACTTTCACTGTGTATCTTCAGGGCCTAAGTCCGTCCCTGTAGTTTATGGAAGGACTGGACTGAGTCAGAGATGACTTGGTGAATTGTGCCGTGTTTGAGCGTATCAACAGTGGCTCAGTTTGACTTTTGAAATTGTTCTAATCAAAATGGCAAAAACACTTGCAAACTTAAATATAGCTGTACTCAGAAATTGAAGAATATGAACTTCTAACAATCCTCTGTTTTCTTCTGTATACTAGAATAATTAATCATACATAGCTTAAAAGGTTCTCAAAGCATTACATATAGGAGGTATTCTCATTTTTAAATAACGCTGGCAGAAGGGCAGGAGTGAAGTGGTGTGTGTCAGGTCAGTAGCAGAGCTGGCAATAACATCTACTTCTCCTAAGCACTGGATCAAACCCACCCTCATCTACTGCTGTAGTTAAACTCATCTTCAGCAAGTGACTTGCATTCTTAAAGGTTTGCAACAGTATAAATAATGTGCTGCATTAGGACTGTAAATCAAGTGCCATTTGCTTGAAATAATTTCAAGCAAAAGCTTCTGCTTTTTTCCAGCATAATCTAAAAGAGCTTTATTGATGTCCTGTCTATCATCTGTTTTACATATGAACCTTGTGACTCCTAGTCTTTCAAGCTTGTTAATTAGGCCAATAAGAAGCATGCCACAGGAGCTCTGAAATGCGTCTCTGAAATGAAACGCTGGTGGCAGGTCTCTGCCAGCACGAGCTTGTTCTCTTTTCCCAAGCCTACGAGTGAGTGCTAGTTCCCTCCTGGATGGGGAACCCTTCTGTGATCAGCCCCTTTCTTTACTTAGAGGAGTGGTGCAGCAGTAGGTATTTGCATTTCCTCTTGCCTTTTCAACTGTTGCAGGAGGAACCTGGGCAGGGGAAGGCTTTTGTGTATTTTCTCCCTTGCTGCAGCACAGGCTGGATTTTTTCCAGCTGCACCACACCTCCATTGAGCTCACCAGGAGTTCAGCGCTTGAAGGCTGCCAGATGTATTGACAGCATGAGCACTACTGTGTGATTCCATGGGCATCCACCTCTATAGATTATACAGATAGCTGTTTGGAGGAGATGAAGCTCAAGGCAACAAAGACCCCCATTTGGTAGGCAAGCCACTGCTAAATGCTGGAGTCTATTTCCATTTACTGGCTGCTCTTTCTGAAGTCCAGTTTTGATATTACTTATGCATGAAAATGAAACCGTAGAAAAACTGCAGAGCACCTACCCACTTGTTCTTCTCCTGCCTCCTCACCACCACCTTGTAAAGCTGTATACTCTGAAACAGAGATGTGGTTGCCTCTCCTGCTGTGCCACCACCTGGGGAAGGATGCTGTTTACCAGGAGACTGCCGTGCCTTCTTGCTGGGATAACGGCAAGCATGGGCAGCTGGGGATGACACACTAAGAACTGGCATTGGATTTTATTTATAGGTGTGTGATAAATTGTCCTCAGCAACTCCAAGGTGTAAATCAGTTGATATCTCTATAAACAGATGCACAAAATCTTAAAACGAATGTCTGTTCTAAAATGCTATCTGATAAAGCACGCCTTTTCCTAGAAAGAAAGGTGTGGCCAGGCAGCTCCCTCCTCCTCTGCCTTCCCAGCCGAGGGAGAACGCTGCCCTCTCTTGGCTACGGAGACAGGCTCTGTTGGCCACCAGAAACTACCCCACAGGGGCTAGTATTTCTGGCCACTGAAGGACACCATAGCATGCAGGAGAAGGGGATGGCATTTGCAGGATGCCTGAGGCAGACCGTTGGGAAGTACGTTATAAGCTCCTGAGTGTTGTGGTCCAGGCAGGTCACCCAGTGTGTTGCACAGGGCTGCTGGCAGGGTATGGTACCCAACAAGCTTTGGTGTGTTTGGATCCAAAGTTGTCAGTGTAGATGCGTTTAAAGAAGAAACACTACAATTTAGGGTTGTTTTGGTTTTTGGTTTTTGTTTCTGCGGGGAGAGGGGGAGAGTCTCTATATCCTCCACTTATACAGAAATGCCTGGGCTGAGATCTGAGCCCAGAGCCAGGGTGAAGGTTATACCAGCTCATTTTCTTCCCATAGGTAGGCACTGGGACTGGGACTTGGCTCAAATCTACTGGAAATGCTTCTGTTGTCTGTATAGACTGACTCTGTAGTGTGAGTTTATTTCCATTGTCTTCCTCCAGTGTCTGCAAGAACGGGCTGAGTGCAGGTGTTAGTGGACAGCAGATGTTGCTCTGTCACGACTGCAAGTGCAGTGTTGGGCCTTCTCAGAGATTTATTACCAGGGAAGCAGTTCTACCTTCGTCTCTTCAGCAGAGTCTATGGTGACAGGACTTCTGTCATTCAGCCATTTGGGAACTGATTAACACTACCATCAGATTTCCTTCCTAAATGACTGCCTTCTACAACTTTCCTGCTTCCTGCATTACAAAGAGTAGAAGTCAATCAAGCCAGTTCAAGCTCTGCTTTGCTCTTTCCATCTTTTCTTTCTCTGAGTGACTCCTGATCCTCATCATCCCTTCAACATCAGATCAAGCGTGCAGTTCCCTTTAGAGTTCCCTTTTCTCCTAAAAGTACAATTGCTAAATGAGTTGAAACCTTACTTTGGGGGCAAAAGGAGGCAGACCTGCACAGTTGGGAGAGCTGGGTAAAGTTCAATTTCTCACTAGATATAAGCAATGCTAATGAATGTGCCAGAAACCCCCTGTGAATGGACAGAGCAAGCTCAAACATGAGACAAGGCTGTCAAAATTACTTATCCCTCTCTCCCAACTTGTAGTTAGATTCAGTTTTGTCTTGGTAAGATGTGCTGATTCTGAGCTTCCCCAGCATCTCACAGAGTAAAATATCCTTGGCTTCATACTGGAAAGCCATATGTGTTACCTGAAAGTTCCAAATTCTTATTAATACATCAAGGAAGCACCTTCTCTTCCAAAGCATTCCAAAGAGCAATACAGACAACAGATCAAAGCTTGTACTGGGGGAATTGCTGTGAAACTTACTGTTAAGGTCACTCTGAATAAGGTTAAGCAACATATAAGCTGTAGCCCCTGTGCTGCAGAAACACAACTAGTCTTTGGGTTCAGCACTAGCTGAGGGCTCAACAGCAAGAAGCAATAGTGGACAACTGAACATGAGGAAGGGTTCCTAGAGGTGATGGCAGAAGGGATTCAATGAGGCAGGATGCAAAGACGTAAAGGTTGGAAACCCAAAAGTGAGAAGGATACCCTGGGAATGACAGTGTCAACACTTATTAGGGCCTTCTTTTCTCGATGTAGGGATCATGGTGGAGCAGTGGCTCAGCAATGATTCAAAAGGAACACTGCCATCTAGTGCACTTCCAACAGAGCATTTTCATACTACTTTGAAAATGTGGTTTGGGTCTGTGTGCAAAGGCTGGAGGCACTGACAGATAGGAGAAGACATTTTATTTTTGTTGTGCAAAGAAATAGTGCTTTAACTTGCAGGTGATCTCTAAGTATGAAGAAGAGGAGGGGGAAAGAACAACTTCCTTCTATCACTCCCATTATGCATGAGTAATCCTTTTAGTTGGAATTTGTTCTACAAAACGGGTTTCCACAAGCCACCTGGATGCAAGCTTGTCCTACGCATTGCCTTAGCTGGACTGTTCCATGCCAGCAGACTCTCTCTGCACACCAGCAAGACTGATAGTTGCAAGGAAAACTCTTTTCTATGAATCCGAGATGGATTGCACATTGGTGTTTTTTAGAGATGGCCTGATGGGCTCTATTCAAGCCAATAACAGAGCAGAAAGTGTCTGCAGCCCTCTCCCTGTTCAGGACTAGCTTTCTTTTGTCCTAGCACACGAGCTTCCCATGTGCTGAGGTGCAGGGTGGGATATACCTGTATGTGGCTCCATATAGCAGCTGTCTGCCCAGTGGCAGCGGACAGACCTCTGCACAATGAAGCTGCTGGGGGTCAGTGGGGAACGAGGCTTTTGGCTGGCAGAATAAACTCTCCTCAAGAAGGAGTCACTCAAGTTCATTTTCAGACCTATTAAAATACCCCTACACTTTCTCAGTGGAAGTAAAAATTATCCATACAGATACAAGAATGGTTAATTCTACTGGTGCAAGGGGTTTTTGTGATGTGCCCTGCTCATTTGATCTGTTGATGAACGGTTCCCTCTTACAGGGGAGAATAACCTAACAGCTTTTGGCTCTGCAGCCTCTTCCATGTAGGAAGAAGGGCTATCTCCCTCTCCATCCTGCCTATGAAGTAGATGAAAGTTCTTCCAAGGTGGATGAACTTGGTTCTTCCAAGGGTGGTGGACCCTTATGGGGTTGTAGGAGGATTCAGAGGGAATTGCAAAATGTTCGTTAGCCTCGAAATGGCTAAATAGTTTAAATTGTTGGCAGCAACTCAGAAATTACAGCTGGTTCTCATGTTCACGCCCTGGAGCAGCAAAGCTGTTGCCTGCAGTTAAAGGTAGGAGGTTGTTCCTTCCTAGTGCAAATGTCTTCCACCAGTGGTTACACAGCCATGGAAAACAGGGGGTGACCAGTTTGGTGGGCTGACAGGAAGACATAAGGTCAAAACAGTTGTATTGGGGAGGGGAGTGCAAGAAGTGAGGGTGACACATCTCAGAAGTTGTAGATCAAGTAATAGATTTTTCACTTCCTTGTTACTCTCAGTGAAGTGTTGCTGCAGAGCTGGTTTTCTCCCTTGGTGAGCTCTCCCGAACTGGTCATTAGATTGTCTTTCTGATTTAGTCTTCCAATACAACTACTGCTGTCTGACATCAGTGTAAACTTTCAGACTTTTTAATATTGAGAAATGCACCTAATTCATTCTGCACAAGGTGAATCAACAATGTGTGAGCACGTTGTGTGGACTGTTTGCATCCTGACCAGGCTGATAGCCCTGCTCCTACAGTCACAGCAGAAGTATGTGCTTACTTAGCAACAAGCAGCTGATGAATTAATCTCATCCCTCCACTAGATGGGATGGCAGCACCGTAATTTCTAAGTACTTGCAGTTAAAATGTGAAGTTCCAGCACAGCTTGCTCAATATAACTGGTTCCCATGCCAGATACTACTAGCCAGGGGCTATGAAAGGCAAAAGTGCTTAGTTCCAGTTCCTCTTCATCAGAAAGGGCACAAAAAAGGAAATGATCCTATGCCTCAGAGACATGATACATAGATGATTGGGGCTAACATCATCCAGCAATTGGTCAACACGGTGCACTCCACAACCCTGTAGGTCAGATCCTAATGTGAACAGGAATGAGGGAGAAAGCAGAGGCTGAGAGCTGTCACTTCTGTGCTGTCACTAAATGCAGCAAGTGCTGTTAGCTGTCCAGAGAAAGGAGAGACAAGCTTATTTTTGGAAGCAGTAAGAAAGTTAAGATTTTTATCGATCTCTAACCTTAACTCTCAGTACAATCTTACTCCATTATTGCTAGTTCGGTAATGTCCACTATGCCTCTAATTGCACTTCTCATTCATTATCCCAGAATAATGATAGCAGGTAGTCTATGAGCAATACCTCTACTCCCTGTGCTTTATGCTTTTTATTTTGTGTGTAGAAGTTAGGAATGGTTTTATTACTACTTTCTCTCTGAGGAAAAAGACACAGAGAATAAATAAATTGCCCAAGAATTCTCAGCAAGTGTATAGCACAAACAAGCCACATCTGCATGCCCTGATTCCCAGAACATTGAACAATGTTCTGTGTTACCAGAGCCCTTCATCACCATGAGCTTCATAGGAAGATGAAGCCTCTCTTAACTCAAAGTTGTACCAGAAGGAAGTTTTATTTGTCCTTAGAGTGGCTGCAATGTGCACCATGAACTTGCTTCTTTGAACAACGGTAGCGCCTGGGTGTAAATATACTGAGAGCATTGTCATGTATCAGATTTTTTTTCCCCCACAAGGCAAAATCTCCCTTTGTTCTGCGGTTACTTTTTGCCCCACAGTGTAAATTCAACTGAAAAACAGTGAGGTTTTTTTCATTGCATAAAAAAAAAATGTTCCCATCCCTGAATGACAAAGAGAATATTAGAGTGTCAGAAATGTAGGTACAAGTCTCCTGGATGGCCCCTTGATGTGCTGGCATCACTCAGTTTTCAGCCATAAACACAACAACAGAAAGAGTAACGCTAGTTACTGTACTGTGTGCCCCTGCTATGCCTTGGAGCAGCATTTTCTCACACTGCTACTTTATACTACACTTGCTGTTGTCTCCCCACTGTCCTTCTCAGAAGGTCCACAGGTCACCTTTGTGTGCTGCTATCCTAGTTATCGCTTCTTTTGATGTTGTGTGTATTATTCATGCTTTTAGCAATTGTGACTTTCGTGTTTTTCTAGTGTTGGCACGCTTCTAAGGGAACAGCTTCTTACTCCCATTGCAGGCTTCCCCTGGATCAGGCAATATCCACCTCGCCTGTGGTGGTGGACCAGTTAAGACAGATGCTGGCCACCTTGCCTGGTGGTATTATTTGTCTAGTAGTGATGTTTAGAAGCTTTATTCCACAATGAGGTCCTCATTTAACAGACAATAACACACAGATAGTTCCCACCCACAGAGAGCTCACTGCCTAGGGATATGGAAAAATATATCAAGTGGAGGTCAAAGAATAGTAAAGGCCAATAATGCAACACCGGCCACCCTGCTTTCCATTGGCCTCTGGCCTCAGGGGTAACAGTCAACCTTGCCTGCATAGGACCAGCTGTCTCTTACTTAATATATACATAACACACATGCACAGACACGCAGGCTGTGCATAAATTAAACAGTCTTTAGACTTCTAACAAATAGCAAATGCTAAATTCAAGCCAGATGTGACCCACTCCCTAGACACCAGCAAGCAGCTTCAGGCTGGAGTTCCATGCTGTTGGAGGTGACTTGGAAAGCAGGCCTAATGGGAAGGCTCCAACACGTAAAATCCACTGGGCGTCTCTAGGTAGTACCTTTCCTCTGCCTTACCAGACTTCCTGGACCCAGGCTATCATTCAATGGGGGGAGCGGCTGTTCTGATGTCCTTGCACTCTGCTTAAATGTTGTACTTCTTGGAAGAAAGTAGGTGATGGGGCTTTTATATCCATTATATGGGTTGTGATATGTTCTACTTGGAAGTTTGGAAAACAAATGTGTATAAACAATTAAAGTCTTATGATAGATTGTCATAGAATGACAATCCTATGCGTCCCATTCCTACGCATCCTATTCCATGTAGGCATCTTTTGGGGCCTTTGTGATCCAGACATTTCCTGCTAATGTTGGATCTGAGTCTCCTGTTCAGTGTAGAAGGCAACTGAGTTAACACAGGGATGAGCAGATGGAACTCCTGCATGGCTTGCAAGATAGAGCAGAAAGGCTGCTGCAAAGTGTCCTGTTCCATGCCTTCAAAACGAACAGCGAACCTGGAGAAAACATCAGTGGCCTTGGTGCCCAGAAAAAATGCCTGTGGGGAAAAAAGCCATCAGAATGGATTCATGGATTAGGAAATCTTTTGTGAACAAATTCAAAGTTGCCCTTGAAATTATATTTCTTTAATTTCAAAAGACTGCTGCTTCTGAATTTTCCCCTTTTGATTAACTAGGAATTGCATCAGCATCCTCATTATTACTAAATAAAGCTGTTTGAGTTTCAGTCCATAAAGTTTGATCAAATGCATTTTACTATTGCTGTCTAAACATTTCATCTGGTTAATGTCTAACTTCAAGTATTTTTAATATTTGTACTTACTAAATTATTCGGAGAGAAGCTACTGATCGTAGGCCAAATGCTGATGTCATTTACATCAACAATTAGCCCAACATTGCTCAACCCTTGTCAGGTGCTGCCAGAGTTTGAGGCTCTGGTGTCCTCCTTAGTTTCTTCCAACAGATGGCAGCCTCTTAACTTCTCTTTTTCCCTCTCAGATTTCAGGTGAAAAGCAACAGGGAAAACACCCTTATTGTATTTTTATCTTCAACAAGAAAGATTTTTGTCCTTCTTCATTTAACCTTTGCTTGTCAGACTAATGGTGGTGGGAGAAAGAAGCCAATCCCCAAAGCCCAGAGAAATAGAGGAGTGGATTTCACATTAATACAGGAAATAACAGGGAAGGCTTCACAGTCAGTATGTCATGAAATAGCTGTCAGAAAAAGTCTGAGTCAAATGTAACGTGAAATGTTTTCAGAAAAATGAAGCAAGCACAGCCGAACTCCTCCACTATGGCATGTTTTGGGGCACAGCTGCCTCTTGCAAACACTTTTAGAGACTCAAAAAAGCTCTGCGACTAGCTAAAAATAAGCCTTGACACGTTTCTTGCAGACTTTGCGAAGCCCTGTTGCGGATAGGAATTAAGGCTCAACAGCCCTGCAGGGTAAGAACTAAAAGGCTTTTATAGATGGGGGGTGGGGGGGAGGGGGGCGGGCAGAGTGAGGGACAGAGACGGTGGTCTACGCACAAGTCAGTACTAGGTATAAGTATTTTGGTGAGGGCTGAGATCTTTTTATCTTTTTGTGGTAACAGTACACTCCTCACTGTGCCAGCAGTTGTAATGGTACAAAGGTACGTTATAGTGGTAAGATTATTCTCTTTGCCCAACATGAACATGTTATTCTGATAAAAGTACTTGAATACCAATATAGTTGTGTTAATACTAGAGAGTTTGTATAACTTTACTGAACTGGTACAGTTAAAGCAGTACAACCTTGGCACGTAGATAAGGACCGAGTATCTTATCCAAATATATGGAGCAAGTAAATGACTGATCTGAGAATAGCACACAGCAGTCTTCCCAAGATGCTTTTTGGATTGCCCGAAACTATTCTGTTCACATTTCTTCTCACTAAAGGGTAACACAAAGCATCATTGTTCTTCAAAATGTCGGGGCTTAAAAAGAGATGCCACCCTTTTATTTATAAACCAAGCAAAACAAAACGTTCAAAAGTATTTGTCTCCTCTCTGTCTTCCTTTCAGTGATACCTGGCATTTTTGTGTGTGCTTCTAGAGGAGTGAGTTTTAGTAGTGCTTTAGTTCGGCCTGACAAAATACAGATATTTGTGTGGAGTTGTGTGTGATGGTTTCAGGGTTTTTTTACATATATTTACTAATATTGATCCCAAGTGGGTATTAAAAAAAAAAGCACAACAAAACAACAAACAAACAACAAAACTTTACACAAGACCCAGCATATCCAACTGTCAGGTGGAATTATGGCAGTGGCTTAACAGTGTACATTTAACTCCTTGGAATATGTAAAGTATTGGAAATGGCTCTGTCCATGAGGGATCACATGAAGCTTTGGATCTCAGGTTTCCCCCTGTAGGTGTGGGACTCAACTCACTGAGCCTTGCAAAGGGGACAGCTTCCTAAGGAGGAATGTGGTCCCTGAAGGGTCTAACATGGGAGGTGAGGGGCAGGAGAAGAGGAGACACTTAGCAGAGCTGTGCATGCAATATCATCAAAGAGTATAAAGGGATGTGCAGTCATACTGAATAAAAAGGCAATGGGCCTTTATGGGGGCAATGGTAGGGCAGGCTCGCAGCTGCTCCTCATGTGAAGAGTATGTTTTAGTTGCGTTGTTCTCTGTTCAAGTTGCTTTATTTCTATGGCTCCGCGTCCCTATCTGAGCCACCACACACCCCACTGCTGTAGCAGTTCAGATAACGCATGTTCCCATTGTCCTCTTCAGATCAGCCTTTGTGAGTTGTCTTCCTCATGTGTTACACCAAAACTTGTCTTCCTTGCTTACCATGGGCAATGTGGGCTACCAATGGAGTTGGTCTCTCCAAAGAGAATAACAGAGCAAGCCCACAAAGCACCGGTGAAGTAAGGGTCACTACAGGCAGCCAGGGCAGGCACAGACTGATCCTCAACTGAGCCAGACTGAAAAATTTCAAGGCAGTCATCAAGCTCAAATTAAGTATTTCTACAGTTCAGGGTATTTTCTTCTTTTAAAACTTCCCTTTCAGTGGAAAAACTCTGCTAATTCATTATTTCAGGACAAAAATTAATTTTGAATTATCTGGATTTCCCTTGGGAGGGAAATTCTGCTTTTCAATGAGCTGGAAGTGATGTATCTTAAAATTCCCAGGCAACAATCTTATATTGGTATTTTTAATTCTGAGGACCATTCCCATGAGTTTCTACTATTTTTAAAGTAGGTCAAATTTTGAACACAAAAAACCCCTAAGAGTTATGCCCCTTTCATCTCTTCTTAGGAGCAATAAGCCTTTTTGGTATTATTGCTGGCTTAAATATTAAACAGGAAGCAAATTACATTTCCAGTCATTAAAGTACAACAGAACAGCTCTATTGTCTGAATCAGTGCAATATTAGGTCAGATTGTCACAAAATGCTCAAAAATGAAGTCATATTGAAAGAATGCAATAAATTAGACTTTTTATGCTTTCACTATGAGCTCTGCCTGATGAGAGATTATTTCTTCATTCCTACCAATTGAGGTAGGAAATTCAGGCCCCAAAACTTGAATTCAGTAAGCTACTATATGAAATTTGATGTTCACATGCATAAAGTTACTGCAAAAATGCAACACACTTCAATGTTGCTGTTCAGAACACTTCAAGCTTACCAGTCCTTCTACTGTGGGACCAAACACCTTATTTTTAAGATCTGTTTTAAATGAGTTCACAAACAGAAGCATTTCCTTGCAGCTCTACTGGTTTGAAAGGAATTGTATTCTATAGAGTTTTAGCTCAAGCAGCACAGAGGTGGGGAGCTACAAAGTGGCCTTTTGTTTTAACACTCCTCTAGTTGAAGCCCTGCTCCTAAAAATGTAATGCTGGGACAGACCTGAAAGATCCTGCAGGGACAAGTATAGACAGCACTTAAAAGTATCTGACACGCAGTGCCTGGTAGCCTCCCAGCAGTGGCATCCTGGCTGTATTTGCAATCCCTGATTTGACATTAAGCCTGACAACAAAACTAAGTAGAAAAACTAAGTAGAAGCTGGAAGTTGCTGCTGCTTAGAGAAACGATATGCTACCACTGAGCTGACTGGTGATATGGTGTCTCCAGGAGAAGCAGGACCTGCTGGCTGTTGTTGAGAGACCTTGGGAGTTTTGGGTGGTTTCTCACAGATGCTTTGCTCCCAGTGTTGCAGTTCCCAGCCTGTCCCAGCAAGGCAGTGCGCCACTCAAGATCTTCCTGCTTTGCTGCCTTGGGCAACTTCCCAGAGGGTGGTGGCCCCTAATCTGTTGTGATTTTAAAAGCATTCAGAAACACAGGGATCCTGTGGCCTCCGAGGACTCTATTACTGTGCTGAACCCACAAAGGGCTTTCCCAATATCTGAACTAAAACGCTGCTCTTATCTTTTGTCTTGACCCAGTGGATATGGAGAACAATTTAACTTCCTCCACAGTAACTCTACTTAATGAAAGAACTTTGTACTGCTCCCCTCTTTCTTCCCTTTTCTAGATAAATCAAATCTAGTTCCTTTTTCCTTTGTAGGCCATGTTTTCTAACACTCTTACCATTGCCACTCCAAACCTTTAAAATCTGATCTTCAGAACCTCTTCTAAATGCAGCATCCGAAACCACACACGGAATTCCAGCTGAGGCCTCCTTAGCACTGTGTATAGAAGAACTATTTCTTCCTGGGCTTACTTTAAGTACGACTCTGCTGTTTGTACACCCGAGAATGAGATTTGTCCTTTTCACCTTTGCTTTGTACTTCACTTGTGACCTAGCCTGACCTCCTGGATCCTCTTCTGTAGTTTTTCTGCCTCCTTAATTATTCCTCTTTCAGGAGGAAATTCCTTAACTATATCTGTAGCTGATTTCTATTTCTATACCATGCTTAGCAATTTTATTAAATACCACATTGTTGGTTGGATCCTTTTCTCAATTTAACACAATTCCTTCATGTTCTAATCACATCCTCTGAGAGGTTTGTAACATTTTTGAGCACGATTTCTAACCGTAAATTTTAAAAGTGCGCTCTCTATCCCACAATTATTAATAATGACACGAAGTAGAAGCAGACCTACATCATCACTGGAAATACTCCTCCATGTTGTGTCAGCAAATCACCAATGACTTGCTGGGCACCTCTGATGCAGCTGTCATTCTCACCAGAAATGCAGCCTCATGTTCTGAGGTGGACAACAAATGCTGTTCAGGGAGAGGAATCTCTTCCTTTGCATCTCTTTAAAAATCCCTTGTCCTTCTGCAGTGCGCCATTTAATCATTACTTGTCATATATTCACGGCCACCTCTACCTGTCATTACCTTAAGTTCCTAGCTGGGAGGTGTCTGCTCTCTGATGGTCATGTAATTTCTCGTTCAGTAAAAGAACTCAGCTAGAGGAGCCCTCAGCTCATTCTCGATATTTAGCTACAGACTGTGAAAGATTTATGTATATGAAGTGTGCTCAGTTTTACTGTCATGCACCATTGTTTTGACAGCCCAGATGAAGTTCCAGGTATGACATTATCAAACAGAATATGCCCTAGAGAAATTATTTTTCTGAGTGTTTTACTTCACACACTGTCTCAGCTTAAAAATGCAGAACAGGCCACAAGAAAATGAAAAGGAAATTAAAGCTTTGATTCGGCAAAGAACCTCAGCAAACACTTACATTTAAGCAGCTATGCAGTCAGATTATGCCTGTGCTTAAAATTCAGGTGCTTCACTACGATACTGAGCTGAGTCTAATGGGGGTCCTTACCTTCTTTTACTACCAGTTGTAATTTGCTTACTAATTACTCCCACTATGATACAAAAACCAAATCCCCCTCCAAAAAAAGGAGGCTACATAGGACACGTTCTAATTGGGGCAGTAGAGGTGCAGTGGGGTAACCCACATGACTGGAATACAAATACAAAGGTACCTCCTTGTTCAGGGAGACTAGTAAGGGGGGTAGGAGGAAGAGGGATGTCCTTGCTTATTATACATCAGTTCTGAAATCAAACATGCTAAGGGAGTGACAAGTGCTATGAGTCCCAGGGAATGTTGAGAGGAAAGAAGCTGGGCACTCTCCTGGTAAGGATCTGCTACAAAACCCAACTCATGAGACAGAGGAGCTTTCTGTAAGCAGCTAGCAGAATCACCCCAGCTGATGGCAATGGGAGACTCTGTTGTTCAGGAAAGACCCCAGTGGAAAACAGCAGTGACAAGCTTTAACATGGAAGATGGAGAAACCAACTGGAATTGGAGCTCTTCTCCACATGGCTCCAACAGACAGATATAAATACTTGTGATGTGAATGTGGGAGGTAATTTGAGTTAGGGTAGTAACTTTAGATTGGGTGATCCATGCAAAGAGAAGGACAGAAAATAGCAAACATAACCAACTGCTAGGATGAAGAAATTGGAGAATTGTTATATTGGATCACATAGGAGTAGTCAGTCAAAAAAAAAAAAAAGGAGGTAAGAAGCTCAGGGTTCTTCAAAGGAATGCTAACCACCAAATCTAAACTAACCTAGTATACAGGAAGGAAAAGGAAGCATAGTAAGAGAAGAATTTGGATAAAGCACAAGTTTTATTTGACCTGAAACAAAATGGAAGCAGGCAGAAAAGCGGAAGCAAGGTCGGATGAACAGAGTTCTGACAGAATAGCACAAGCGTGCAGGATTACAAGCAGAAACACTAACAAAAGAAAAGAAAACAGTAGAAGAGGTGTTACTGACAGTAAAAACTTTGTCATATTCATGGTAAGGAAACTAAGGAAGGTCTTGTCCTTTGCTTTGATGAGCAGGGATGGAGACTGATACAGCCAGCTGCCCTCGGGTCCCTTCTGGAGGAACAACCGGCGAGAGCCTTGTGACAGAAGTCTCTCAAAAAGAGACTCCTCGCAGCGGTGCTGAAAGTCGGCCTGCTTTGGACCTGGCTGCAAAACCCACAGCACGACCGACTCCTTCCCTGCACGAACAGCTGTCACGGAGTGGGGCGGGCAGTGCCTCTGGCCCGGTTCTGCGGTGCGCGTCCCTGGTCGGGGGCAGAGACCAGCGCGCTGCTGGGAAGAGAACTCTGCCGGCTGCCCAGGCTGCAGGGAGCCGAGATGGGCCCCAGGATAACGCGACCAGGACGGTGTCGGTACAGCGCCAGGGCAGGCCGCGAAAATCCGCGGCGGCAAAGCTGCCCTGGGGCGGGCAAGGCTGAGGAAACGCCGCAGAGAGCGCGATACGGTGGATGAGCTCCCCCGGCACTGCGCGCCGCTCTCCCGCAAAGAGGAAGGAAATCGCTGCGCGTCTCTCCCTCCCGCCGCAGGAGGCGAGCGCGCAGCGCCCTGTCGGCCCGCCCCGCCCCCGCCTCGCCGGGCGGCCGTTACCGGTCACCCCACCGGCCCCGTGGGAGCTGCCCGACTCCTCCCGCCCCGGCGGGGCACTGCCGCCCCCCCGCGGCGCTGGCCCGGGCATGGACAGGGAGCCCCCGCCGGCCCCGGTCGGGGGTGGAGGGCACCGCGCCATTGGCCCGTGGCGAGCCGAGCGCCGCCAGTCTGCTGAGCTCCCGTTGGCCCAGGCGTTCGGTGGCCCCACCCAGCTCCTTCTCCCCCATTGGTCGTCCGGGCCCGTCGGGCCCCGCCTTGCCCCCGCCCCACCGGGGTCATTTAAGTTTATGGGGAAAATAAATAAATAAAGCGGGAAATAGAAATGCGTAGAAGGCGGGGGGGGAGGGGGTCGGGGGGGGGGGGGAGGGGAGGGGAGGGGAGGGGGACGGGGGGGGGGGGGGGCGCGCAACCGAACATGCTGATTGAGGGCGGAGTCGCTCGCGGCGGCCAATCGATATCCAGCTGCCGGAGAGAGTGACACCTCCGTAGAGCCAGTCAGAGCTCTAGACCGGCGAAGGCGGTCGCTATCGTTCCAAACGCTGACCAATGAGAGGCGCCATCCCTTTGACGAACACTTGCATTTTCCAATAGCAGGGGCGTATAGCGGGCCGGGGAGCGCTGCTTCGCCTATAGAAAATCGTCAATAAGTCGCGAGGAGCGGGGTGGGCCCAGGCGGCGGCTGGGGGCGAGGCTCGCGCGGGAGTGGCGGGGCTGCGAGCCAATGGGAGCAGGCCGGCGGGGTGGGGGGGCCGGGGGCCAATGAGGGGGCCGGCGAGGCGGCGGCGGCTGCCTGTGAAAGTGCCGAGCTGCTGCGCGGAGGGAAGGGGGAAGATGAGAGAGGTACCGCGTTTCCGGGGTCAGCGGGGGGTTAGGGGCGGGGTCGGCAGGGGCGCCGCCTACCGAGGGGTGGGCCCGCCGGTGCGCGCCGTGCCGTGGAGTGGAGGCGCGCGGCGGTTTGCCCGGCGTTGCGCGCGAGCCGTTGGGTCGCGGCCGCTGTCCTGAGGCTTTGGCGCGTGCCAGGGCGCCGCCGCCCGCCGCTCCTCGCGCGCCCCGCCGGGTTCGGGCTGGGGGAGGCGGGCAGAGCGCGCACCCGCCCTCTGCCCGCACACGCGCACCTTCCGGAGCCTTTTGCCGTCCCGAAAAAGTTCCCGAGCCGCCGGGGCCGCCCCGCGCCGCCGCAGTGCCGCTCCCTCGAGGGTGCGCGCGGCCGGCGGGAGAGTTGGCACCGGCACATCCCGCCCCCCCGTTCCTCCTCCTCCGTCCTCCCCAGCGGAAGGGCCGCTGGCCGCGCCGCTGGGAAAAGTTGCCAGCGCCCTTTTGTGAACGGCGCGGCGAGCGCCGCGTCCCCCGGGACGGGGACAGCGGGCAGCTCAGCGGCAGCCCGCGAGGCGGGCGGTGCGCACGGTACCTGGCGCGGCCGCGGCGCTGGCTGCTGCGGGGCGGCCGGTACCGCGCCGTCCGGCGAGGGGCTGGTCGGAGCTGGTCTTCCTGCGGCACCGATGGGCTCAGCCGCTTTTGTGAGCCGCGGGGAAAATGGGGACGCTGATCCTCGCCGAGGCTGGCAGCGCGCTGCTACCTGAGCGAGCCACAGGGATACTCCGTATCCCGTGTCCCGCAGTGGCTTTAAAAGCAGTCAGTCGCCTGTCCTTCCGGTGCCAGGCGAGTGTTTGTGCCAAGATGGCAGGGTCTGGTGCCCGGGTTTGTGCCACCATGGCAGGGTCTGGTGCCCGGGTTTGTGCCACCATGGCAGGGTCTGGTGCCCAGGTTTGTGCCATCATGGCAGAGTCTCGTGCCCAGGTTTCTTCAGCCCCATCATCAGGGAGTGTTCTCAGATTTATAAATCGGAGTACGGAGGTAAAATGGATTTGCTGATCGTTGCAGCGAGGGAACTAGAGAAGGGTCTGCGCCCTTGGCAGTCATGTTACCCAGACTGCACTTCCTCGGGTAGCCAAGTCTGTGTTTTTCAGGTTAGGTGCTCTCTTGTCAGTCTCACAGTCCTCTCCGCTGAACGGAAAACGAGAAACTTAAGAAAATAAGAGTCATGGTCTAGTAAAATCAACTAATATTATCCAAAGCCCGAAGCTGGTTTCTCAGATCAAAGTCATTATTTAGGAGGAAAAAGTATCTCTTTATTATAAAACCTGTGATTATTTACAACTGTGTAACAGTCCTGAAATCCGAACACCTTCTCCGGTCTTTCTGACTGCCTGGCATGTACTCTCGTATAGAAACGATGTCTTTGAAATTATGGGGCTAATGCTCTAGAAGTACAGTACCATTTAGCATCTGTGAATCTTAGGGTGCTTTGCAAGTAAGAGTAACTTAAGACAATAAATCTATAGTAGGAAAGTAGTGTCATCCTTCTCTTACACAAATAAGACAAAAATAAATCTATGGTGGGAAAGTATTGTCTTGTATACAAACGGAACCTCAGAGGCAAGAGCATTTTCAGCAGCTTCAGTCGTGCCATGAGTAGACAATATTAGAGTTGATGGGGAGGATCCTTCCCACCCCAGTGGAAAATGTGGTATTTATGAAGTTGCAGTTTTCTGCAGGAAAGTTCCAGTTTTATTGGGAAAAAAGTTAGATTTTTCTGACCAGAAAATTGAAGTGATGGTTCATGACTACCTGCCTTGAAGACTTCTGTCAATTTTACTTTCTGCTTACAGGGAGAAAGCACAGTTAACAAAATCTTCCCCTGAGGGACCTCTGTGGTTTTTTTTTGTTTGTTTGTTTTTTTTTCCCCCTTCACTTTTTCCTCTCTTTAAAGGAATTGCTTGGAATTTTTATTCCACAAAAGATGGGAGAGCTTTACTTCTTACCCTGAAACACAACATTTTTTCTTGGGACAAAAATTCCAGTATTTGGCCAGCCCGAATAAGAACTTCTGGAAACTTGGGGCCATATCTTTGGCTTGTACAAACTGGCTAGTTCCATTGTCTTCGGTCCACAGAGGATTTGGCCCTAGTTAATTAATGGTTCACCCGAGGTCATGCAGTGAGTTGATTTTTAAAGCTGCAGACTGATTCCAGAGCTGTTATTATTCAATCCTGTCTTATATCTTGAAGTTTACTGCAAAACATTGTATTTTTGTTAGACAAGCTGGATTAATAAGAGCCAGAATCCACAAGGCTCTGATTGCAACTTTTCTTAAAAATCATGTTCTGAAAAATCTATTCAATTGTGATCTTACTAGAAAAGAGAGTAAATATGTTGTAATTAGTGCATAGGTGACACTGACTACCGAGGGAGAAAGAGGCCTGAAAACCTGCTTTTGTTATTTAAACCTTTCTTTCGAAGTACAAAAGCATTTGATTGGCACTTCACTGATTTAATAGTCCATTTGTAATGCAGGAAGAACATTACAGAAGATTTTAGCATTATTTTAAATCTCATCATTTAATCTGTAGGTGTTTTTTTTTTTTAAAATCCTCATATCTAGCAGAGGAAAACTTTCTGATAGCGTGTAGAATCTGAGACTAGTCAGTTGTTAAAGATACGGATGCCTTGTGTCTTCCAAAATGAAATGGTTTATAAGTCTTAAAACTTAGCTTGTTTGTTGTGTTAGCAGACACACACACACCCCTCCCCCCCCAAAAAAAAAAGGAAAAAGAAAAAAATCCTTCTGGCCAAGGATTTCGTGGTTGCTGTTACTACGTTGTAATGTTAGGAATGGAATCCTAAGCCCCCTGCTTTAAAATCAGGGTCGCTAGCATTCGGAATGAAGAGGAGAGCAGTTCAGATCCCGTGCGGTGGCGATGCGAGATGTGCAAGACACCAGCCAGTTCCTTCAGTGGTCAGCCTTTACAGAGGTTGTCTTTCACCTGTACTTGCACAATGATGCTTTGCGAGGGTTGAATTTTTTTTTCTGGTTTACACATGGGGAAGACACAAAGGCAAGAAATCCAAACAGACCAGCAGGCACACACACCTTCTGCTGCCCTCCCCCCCACCCCTCCCGTTTCTGATTTTGAGGGGAAAAGAAGATTTCATAAAGTTCATGAGGGCTCGTCTTCGCCTTCCAAATGTTTAGAGAGTGACGTCATTGCTAAAATATTATATTCTAGAAAGACCCTGAATTAAACAGCACTGAAATGATTTCCCAATGTCAAAGAGCAGTCAGGCACAGAGTTTGAACAGACCTTCTGCCTCCCCGGCCACAGCTGCACCTATTGGCTTCATTGTCCCGTGCCTCCTACGCACAGGCATGCCTGGCATTGTTCTGGAAATACAGCAGAAACTTGATAATTCGAACAGATGAGTCGGAGAGCCACTTGTGGAATTAATTTATTGGGTAAATTAGTGACTAGATAGGCAGGCAGATTTAAAAAAAAAAAAGCTGTGTCATAGTGTATTGTTTGTTGTGATACCTCAAACAGTGTGGTTTAATTGTCACTGCACTAATTGAGTATCCTGGAAATTATTTGGCTTGATATTTTAAAAGTAAAGTCTTAAGAGATATCAGCATGGTTCTATCCCTGTTATTGAAACCTGTGAGGGGGACTGGGTTTTCAGCTCTTCAATGAGGAGTTATAATTTGGGATTAGAAATTAATCCATGGCACCTATTTTATGGCACAGGATTTATAGCATGCCTCAGAGGTTAAACCGCAGCCCTCGTATACTGATCGGTGCTGTAGGCTTATTTGATTTCAGCAGGATGGCCTGCCTAAGACAAATAGGATTTGATCCTTGCTGGGTAACCTTGGTCAGATTCCAGGTGGCCCTCAAGACTTACTGTTTCCATCTCAGTATTAGAAAATAAATGTGTTCTTTTTGTTTGCTTTTCACAAGGCCTCAGTATTGTTCAGTATAGTTTGTCATGTGAGGCTGTAAATCCCTTCAAGTGAGGTGGGATTTCAGGTTTGCAAACTGTTCCCAAATGATGGCGTGTGTATTGTGAAGGGAAAGGCTGTCCTCTAGCCAAGTATGGACAGAACTTGCAAAGTTTAGCTCATTAAGATTTCAGAGTGACTGCAGATATTAATGGAGAAGATCCTATGGGGAAAAATAATTATTTTTAATTTGATCAAAGTACCAAATTAATGTTAAGTAAACAGAATTCATCTGTAATTGCATACATAGTAGCCCAAGAAATCTTACCAGCAGTTTAAGCTTTCCGAAGGGGCTGGCAGTTGCAGAAAGTGAGCACAAATCATTACGGTATTGAAAAACTAAACAAAACAAAACAAAAATAATATAGTGTCTCAAATTGGCAGCTTTTAGTAAACTTTGTTTGTTTACCCTTTCACAGTCATGCTGACCCTTGATCTTGGGTATCAGAGCAACTCAAACAAAACAAAATTCAGTTCTTCAGTTTTTGTGAGCAGTATACACTGAGATGAATCATTGGCCATTTCTGAAGCAAAAGATAATAGTTGCCATTGACAGATTTTCACAACCAGAGGTGATTTTGAAAGGTCTGTGTTACTTTGTGAAGTCCCATAATTTGTGGGGTGAGAAGAACAAAAAAAAAGATTTCGGGATATAAATTATCCATTGTCCACATCATTATTTTGCATTTACCGATATTAGTAGATCTCAGATTTTTCTCTGATTTTTCTCAGGTATTCATGAAAGGTGCCTCAAGGAATACCACAATACGACACTTTGTAATAACATTTTCTTGTAATACCAGGGAGAGTTCTGAGTCTGATTCTTTTACTACTTATTCAAAGAAATAAGTATTTCTTCAGCTTTCCTTATTTGTTCATCAAATATGAGTTGCAACCCAGTTATTGCTTCTTAGCATTTCTTTTCATGAAAGCATACTAAAGACTGAGTACTTGTTTACTGGTTTTGGTTCCTGGCTTAAGACTCATGAAGCTCTCTGCTCTGCCACGAACAGCATATTTGACTTTAGGGAAAATTGCTCACTCTTTGTTTCCTATCCGTGTAACGGGAATAATACCATGTGCTGTCATCACAGATATTTGCAAAGGTATGTACATGGAGAATTCCAAAATGCTGCTGTTATGGTTATATATAATATCTCAAGTAAAAATTTGAAACGATAGTTGCCAATTATTCCATTGGCTGGTTGGCTTGACAATAAATGCCAATGCCAGCAGCTTTATAAACTTTGGTGTAGTTATTCTGGGTTTGCATCAGAAAACAACGTAGCTTAGACATGCATTTCCTCTTTGAAATAACTGAAGTGACATCAGTGGAATTATACAGGAATGATTTTGGCATTGATACTACTGAAAGACAGTGCCATATGAGTGCTTTGGGCTTGTACAAAGTGAGCTGTATTAGTAGTACAGGAGTTCAAAGCTTCTTCGGAATTGTAGTGTCCTTTTTACCATTTTAACTTTTCAAGTACTGCAGCTAAAAAGTAGTGTTTCTGGAAGAACTTAAGGGATTCAAAAATGTGCATGTCTCGCACCCAATACTAATTATACACACAAATGACTTAATCCTTCATACAACCTTTAGCACATCCATTTGACTAAAGCTAAAGAACTTCAAACTTTTACAGAATTTTTGCGATAAACTGCGGTCAGAAATCTAGGCTGCTTTTCTTATACGTAATGCTTTCTATTTCCAGACACTGTAAATATTGGGCTTCAGGAAGTCTGTGTGTGGTGTTTATCCACATCACTTTATGGAAGAAAGCAAAAAACACGGTTTCAAAAATTGGTGACAATTTTTAACTGCTTATATTTTGCATGCATCTTTTGAGATCCTGAGGCTTTATTTCCACCTCCAGCACTACTAGTTCTGTATGTTTCCCTCTCCCACTGATGCTAGTTATGAGTTACAGTCATTAAGCACAACTACCTCAAGTTAGATACTGAACGCCCTCAAAACTAATGCAGAAGTTATGGCTTTTGGGCATAGTGAAACAAGGGCAAAGTTCTTTGAAACAGATCGGGAGTGCGTAAGTTCTGTGTTTGGGCCACTAGAAAAGTGGTTCTTCAGTATTTTTAAGTGTAGCAGAATAAAACTAGAGATTGAAATAGCAGGTGCTGGTGTTCTTCTGTAGAAGCAGCAGTATCTGTTTTGTTAAGCAATTTCCTGTTTCATAGCTGTAAAGTAAATAAATAAAACCTTTGTGCTATTTAGTTGGAATGTAAAGGTTGGGCCCAGTTTCTCTCCAAAACATTCATAGGACTTCTCCCACATTGTAGTGTATGAATAACATCCACTGAACTCAATGTGAGTTCTGTTGTTTTTTTGTTTTTTTTTTTTTTTTTTTTATCGTGTGGCTGAAAAGAAGAGTCCCTATTTATAGCATTCAAACATTGGCAGGTGCAAGACTGGTGAGAAACTTCAGTCTCACACATACAAACTAGTTGTTTAGGAGAGTCTTCTGCGTGGTGGCGACTGCTCTTAGCTGGGCTGCTAGAATCCGCAGCGTTGCTCGGTGGCTGTCTTCTGGTGGGGATCAATCAGCTTGTATTTCCAGGATAGCATGTAACAAAGAAGGGCCTGATGGTGCTGATTGCAGGAATATACTTAGCTATGGCAGCTTTAGCTATTATTTATAGAAGTGCTAATTATATCAATAGAAATAGCAATATTAATACTGTTAAGTGTCAGAATCCACGCTTGACAGCATGAACTGAACGCAGCTACTGTGAAACAAAGCAGCCAGCTTGTCTCCCTTGTCAAACCACCAATATGCATTTCAGGAAGAGTGCACGCCCACCGTAATTGCTTGGGGTCTCACCATTTTTGCTCATCTTGTTATATCACTATCATTTCAAGCTGAAAACTCTCAAAACCGGCTGTTCCTATGAAATGTAAACTGTATCCAAAGTCAGTCTGGAAAATTCAAACTGTGACTAAAAGTGTAACAGCGGATTCCAGTTTAAAGCTGTCATTCTACAATGCTGGAAACTGAAGTGTCTCAAAGTTCAGAATCTGACCCAAACTTTTTTTGGAGTCTGTATGCTACCACTTCTTGTTTACAAAATAGTTGGTGAAAACTTGCATAGATTTCAATACCCACAGTTACGTGCAGACTACGTTATAACCAGCCTTAATTGGCATCTTTTAAAGGGCACAAATCATATTACCAAAAAATAAACAAAACTAAAAGAAAACAAGAGCATATTGAGACTCATTTTCTGGCTGCTTTTTTAACATTTGAAATGTGCTTGATTTCCTGTCACAGCTCTTGTTACTTCTGCCTACCTCTTGTGACAGTGTTTTAGACTGACTTCCCAGAGGAACTTACAAATCAAGCAGGTTAATGTGTTCATTAAAACTGAATAACAGTTTACTTTGGGAAAAAACATATTAAATATTTCAGGATATTGAACACCAAACTACTGTTAAACTTTAACTAACGCATTTACTTTGCTGACACTTGCTCTCTGATGGGATGTGTAGCTGAAGTTAATGTCACTAGAAGTGATGTTTAAGACTTCATGAGAAAGCATTTCCAACCCCTTCTAGATGATTTTACTCTAATTCTATCACTCTGTACTTGAGAAAAAATTTTAAATAAGTTATTTCAGCAACTTGCCATCCTTATTTTGGAAATGTACTGGGTATAAATGTCTCCTTTAGAGTTTTAAATAATCCTTTCTATGTCCTAGATATATATGGTACACTGTGTAAAGAAAGTGACAGTCTGTTGGCCTCCGGACATATAAAGAATGTCCTTAGCATGCTTTGCCTTTGGGAGGAAAATACAAGGATTGTCGCAAACAGAAGAGGTTGGGTTTTTGTCACCCATGACTGTGAACCTAACTTAAGGTGTGACCGAATTAGGGGAACAGTAGGATGGAAGGGGAGGCACATGGCCAGCGGGTCAAGGTCTCTCAGTTGGCGAGTGGTGGTGTTCTGCGTGGGCTGCTGCTACTGCAGAACTGTGTGCTTCTGTCTTTCTCACTCTCTGCAGAACCATTTGCAATGATGCCATGTAGGGCACGGGGGCATCCCATCAGTAATAGGAGTGGGGTTTGTTTGGGTTTCTTTTGTTTGTGTTGCACTGCGAATTCTGTTGGTGTAATTTGCTTTATCAGCTCTTTTGTTTTTGTTGGGATTTTTTTTTTTTTGACCTCTTCATTTGGCAGTCCTACAGTTTACTTATCTATTATGAGAGCCATGTCAGACTGTGATGCGTCATTCTTTCTGGATCCGACTACAGTAGCATCCCGGTACATGATGCAATCAAACAACATTCCTCCACTGGCAGATTTAGACCAATCCCTTTGAAGTTTGTTGATTTATCCAAAATCAAAGCCAGTTTCAGTTCTGTGCTGTAATAATACTGATATTTTGTTGCAACCTTTCCCATCGTTGGTCTGTAGTAATGCTGGAACTCTTCTGACATCTCTTTAAACTCTGTGAACAGGTGATCTGTGAGTAAATCTCCTCGAGGATTTACAAACTTTCTTGAATTATTTACGTCTATGGTAAGAATTCTGTCTTGTATTGCGTACTGGGCTGATTGCATAGATGATACAAAGTGGAATGATGCAGATAGAAACAGAGGATGTGCCTAGCACAGAAAGATATGCGCTAGTCTTATGATTATATTATATGAAAAGCAATTCCTACTGTAATGCTGCTGGCTTTAGCTGAGATAGCTTGAGGAAAAAAAATCACCCACAATATTTAGGATCTTTGTTATAGCCATAACGAGATCGTTGAGAAAGATGAATGGCTTAGGAAATAATTTATGCAACAGGACAAAAGGAAAAAGCCTAGTTTAACCACTAGTGGGTATCTGAAAGACATCATCCCTCCGTGGTGGTGTTCTGGAATATAACGAGCTCTATCCTCATCTCATTTGGCAAACTTGGTAACTCCTGGTAGGGTGGTAGGTAATGAATGAGTGTGCGTGGAATGCGAATTGTTTTTTATCTTTACATTTAAGTTCAGTAGAGTAGAAAAAATAATTATCAGTTTTATCTGAATAATTCTCTGAGACGCTCCACTTTTTGAATAGACAAATACAGATCAATATTTCCTTGAATTTACTTGTCACGCACATTTATTCACTATATTGTTATTCTCGCCCTTTAAATGGTTCCACATGTTACGTTTTTGAGAATTTTACATTTGTGATTTGAAAATAAAAATTTTCTTGCCTCGTCCTGACTTGCAAGATAAATAAGACAGAACGGGTTTGTTACTACAATGGCTGAGTACTTGTACTCTCGTGGTGCAAACACATACTCAGGTTCATGATTTGCTTTCTGAAAGGCGCCACAGACTTTTGTTTAGACTTTGCTTTTTGCTCCAGTAAAACGTAACATTCCAGTCAAAGAACATAGACTTAAATAGAACAGGTTGGCCTAAAGTGAAGTTACCAGAAATCAAAGATTGAGATGAAGAGGGCTGGTAATCTGCCTTTTCAATTAATGGGTTATCTTCTTGTTGCCACATGGCAGACGTTTAGCCCGTCTTGCTGTACTGCACCTGCTATGTGGATGCCATTGTCTTTGGTTGGTAACCCAGTGCTTTTTACCAATGCACTACTGCTCCTGGAAAGCACGATAACCCATGCTTTGGGAAAACAGTTTAAATTAATACTCTCCAGATTCCCAATTAGTATTAACATTGTTTGTATGTATGTATTGTAGCAGAAAGCAGGAGTCCCAGATGAGATCAGTGCCTTATCCACTGGTGTGGGGTATTTTCTGTACTGTAAAACAAGAGATGCTGTCTCAGCTTACAGTGAAATAGGCAAATCAGGTGAAAGTTGAGGGAAACAAAGTATTAGAATTCCCACTATAATGGTTGCAGATCAAGACACAGAAAGATTTAGTGACTTGATCAGGGTAATCCAGGGAAAAGAAAGAGAGGTTTTCAGAGGCAACTAACTCCCACTAAAGCAAGCATGGGAGTGATGTGCCAACCTGCCATTTGTGCCTTTGAAAATTTCCCCAGGGAGTCTATTGTAGAGCCAAGCATTGAACTCTGATCTTCAGTCCCCCACCAGACTATCGTTCCTTTCTGCTTTAAGTGTTTTTAATTGAAAAATACCATCTGAAGAGTGTCTGTAAACAATTACTTTTCCTCAGAACCTCCAAAAGAAAAGCAAAATGATGTGCCACAGCAATAAATTAACCAGTGATCAAAATAAAAACCACAGTCTTGTTATGAAAACCAGAACTGGTGGGCAAATACTGTAAATTTATGACACCACTGAAAAAAAATCTACTCTGGTAAATGTTAATACTTTCAGAACTAAAGATTTTTGGTTTAATTATTAAACTATTCAAATCTCTTCTAAACAGACTTTCCATGCAAAAGCTACAAATCGTTTTAAATAAGGAGAAGTTCATTCCTTGCTTTTCTGCAGGCACTATTTATATCTGTGTCGGTGTTTGTTTCAGAGAAGAGAATAAAACTGAAGCCCACATGACCCTAATCTTACTCTCCCCAAATAGCAGTAACACTTTTCCTTTTTTGTAGAGTTGTATGTGTATTAACACACATGTTCTCATCGCTTCATGAGGAGGTAGACTCTCTTCCCATTTTGCAGTTTGGGAAACAATGGTAGAACTCAAGGTTGTACAAGTCCAGAGAAATTGTTAGAGTCAAATTACGCTGCTGGAGTGACCCATGTTCAGGCCGCTCCAACACGTCCCCTAATAATATTTTACAAGCCTGAGCCATCTGTGTGTGATGAGATCAGAAGAAGGAAGTCTGTAGTTGCCAAGAGAATTTTAGCAAGCAGAATTGTACAACTACAAAGAAATCCTACGGCATCAACAAAGGAAGCTCAGAGAAATATTCACGCTGAGCTCTTTTGGACTATTTTAATTGGAGACTGTTTGTTCTTGTAAAATTTTAAGGGCTCATTCTTCCTTTTGCACACCTAATTGTCTCTGACAGTATTGTAAGCTTTGCATACGTTATTAGTAGTCTCCTAAAAGGCTAATCCCATATTTTGCAAAAGCAAGAAGATACTATTTCTGCTGCGCCTCTATGTGTGCTTGTAGGGGTAGCCATCCTTTTTGACTTGGCAGCATCCCAACGACTTACTTTCCTTCCTCACAAATGCACACGCACTCAGAAGTACCCAAAAAAAGAACCAGCCCCCAAGAATTCTCTGTCCACTTCTGACCCATGGAGTTCTTGCCATGCATGAACCTCAGAGGTATGATGGGCTCATTACTTATGTCTTCCTACTTTTGTTTTAAGAAGTACTTCACAAAAGCAAATAAATATGAAGGGTTTTCTGAAGCTCTCAGCATCAGTCTAGCTCTTATCCCTTTGAAGACAAGCAGGACTTGACTTGACCAGACGTGGAATTAAGCCAACATTGAACATTTTCAACATTTTCAGTCATGGCCTCTCCCCAGAGCATTTATAATTTTACAAAAAGTATGAATTGATTAATACTGAAGTTGACCAATGGGTATGATTTAGATCTCAAGAACAGCTCTGATTTTGGAACAGAAATTCTCCTGAGTTTTTGTTTTGGTTACTATGAGTTAAGTTCTATTAGGGTTTCTCCCAGTTTGTTTTATTAGAAAATGGTATTTATTTGACTGTGGTATGCTACCTAAAATTGTTATAATTTGTTTCTTTATTTCCATAAACATTGCTGTGTTTGTTTTGGAAGAGTGGTTACTTGAGAAAAAAAATACAAAGTAAGCTTAAAAATATATTGGTTATCTCCCATATCTAATTTTCTCTTGTAATCAGTGTATATAATTTTCCTATAGCACTAATCTTTTTTTTTTAAAAAAAAAAAGGAGAGAGGGAAGAGAGACATTAGAATCTATTTTCAGGATGGCATATCAGACCACACGCACTTATGGGGTAGAGTAGATTTGTTATTTTGGGCAGTACTGTGGAACTTATGAGAAGCTTTCTTTTTTTATACAAAGTTAGTTCAGAGTAGATTAAAGTTTATTTCAAACTCAGCATATTTGACCTCAAGCATCATAAGAGTCATGTAGAATTGGCTCACGCTATTAAATTCCTACAGCGAACTCCATAATAATGATTAATTTCTTTCATAAACTCTCTTCATAATTAATACAGGTTTCATTGTGGGCACTGCTATTCTCATATTGATTATCTCTACAATTTAGATTGGACTCGTAAAATGATGTCTTTGTTTACTCTGATGACCAGACATCTATTTTATTTGGATAACTCTCATCATTTGTGAAACCAAACTGGGGATATTGCTACCATAGAAATTACAAATATTTCAGAGCTGTTTCATGCAAGAGCAGGGATAATTTTCTGGCACCTGAGATTAATAATACTGTGGTGTTCTCTGATGCCTCTCATCTGAGAATCTGATTTCTTTATGAACATCAATTAATTAAGCTTTAAGACACCCTCCTGAAATAGGGAAGCATTAGTAGCCTCTTGCACTGATGGGTAAACTCAGATTTAGAGATGTTGACTGACTTAGTCAAAGTCACCTGCCAAGTTATCAGGAATATAACCCAGATTTGTTGATTACCAATCTTGTCCTTCAGTTTTGAGGAGTTTCTTTCTCCTGGCACGATCATTTTTGATGTGGCATAACTCCCATTTTTGATGTGGCATAACTCCTTTTGGCAAAATATGCTTTTAAAAAAGTTATAACTGCTGAAGATGCTTTAGCTGCATGAACAAGTACAGACCTTTCTTGTTGCTTGTTTCTTCTCAAAAATAATTTAATTTTATTTCCAGGATTCTCTCATAAGCTGCAGTTAAATCAGTAAACTTTTAAGATCCTAATAATCTCTTTTGGAAAAAAAAAGGGATTTTCACATTTCTGGCAGACTTCAAGAGAAGCAGCTTTAGTGAGAAAAGCAGAAAATAATGAATGATGAGACCATGATTTGAACGTATCAAAGGAAAAGAGCTGCGAACCAGATTTTTTAACATTACTCTGTATGCTTTACACAACGTTATACAACAGGTGGACCTTCCTCTTGGTCAGTCCTGTGTATTAACAACATAAATCCGCCTTATTACAATATTTAAAACATATTCTTCTCGTATAGCTCCAGCCCTGAGAGATCTCAAGGATGAGGACAGTATATTTTGTTTAGTTCTGTTGCCCAGACTCTGAAGGGTCCTGAGTCCCACAGGAGCTCTCCTTGTTTTGTTAACTTCAGAGGATGCCAGGGGAAGTTGCAGTGACTGGCCCAAGGCAATCTTTAGAAAGCCTAGGAGACAAACAGGAATTCCAGTTTTTGAGCTGACTACAGTCATCCTGCTGTTGCCAAACCTACAAGCAGGGAGGGGGAGATGGATGTAAGAAGCGGCACGTATATCTGTACTCATACTTGCAGTACAACATCTCCCATGCCTGAGGACAGTAAGTGCAACTGAGGACATAGTAGAGTTTACAAGAGTACCTCACATGTTGAGATGCTTTATAGTCCCCCTTGTGAATAGCCTAGTGAAAACCATATGTGAAATATAAATATGCTGGGACTTAAAAATGGAACTGTATTCCAGCCTTTTAAGTTAATTTTGTAACACGCTGCGTCTGAGGGCTTAATGTGTGTTGTATTCGATGCTAGCTCAATAGCGCAGGGCTGCAGAAATGCGGTATGTGCTGGAGACGCTAGAGGGGCTGATGGAAGACATGGAAGGAGAACAAGAAGATGGCAGAAATATCACATTTTAGTGAAAGACATAATCCAGTTTGAACCAACTGGCTGCTTGCTTCCTTCGGTCTGAAGGCAACAATGAACTCCTGTTGTCATGCTGAGTCAGTTGGCAGTGACTCACTTTATCAGTCTCAAAATTGTCCGGCATTTCATCAGAACTGGATTACACAATGGGTTTTTCCTCCTCCCCCCCCTTTTTTTTTCCCCCACAATATGCTTGTAATAATAGGCATGTAAATCATCTGATGTTAACATGTTTCCTCGTTAACTTTTACTTTTTTTTAATTATAAGATTAGTAATCATACAACTTCCCGAAGAGGGAAATACGGTAATCTCAAATCTGACTTGAAATTCTAAAGCACAAACTTTCTTAGTTATGCACTTCTCTCAGTTAAAAATAAATTAAAGCCTTTTGTTACTTTCCACAGGATATTGGCATAGCTAACGTATGCTCGCAATTGTTCAGCTGAGGTATGTGTTCTCTATTGGGTGTGGAGAGAAAATTTGTATGTGGAAACAACAGCCAACATGTCAGGGTTGAATTTTTCTCCCCAGTGTGACTTTTTTTGGTTATTTCTGCAAAAGCCTTTTGGAGGAAACACTCAAATGTAGTATTTTATTCACAGAAACATGCAGGCATGTGATGCAATTTATTTTGCGGGCATATTTATTCCTTAAACACAAAAAGACCCATTATTAAATGTAAAACGTGTGATTCTGTAATGAAAACCTAAGAACATCCTTACTGTCTCCATAGTCTGTGAGAAAAGTTAGGCCTGTCAGGATTTATATCTAACTCTGCGTATCAGTGCACTTCACTAGATTCTTTGATTTTAGCACCTATGCTGTTACACAGTTTCAATCAAAGTGATATGAATAAACTAAAAATGTGTAAAAAGGGATGCTGAGTTGGCTGGACAGCAATGCATCTGTTCTAAAATCCAGCATTTCTAAGTTCAACCATCTTGTCTGCCCTAGTTTAACATCTGTATTTTCCACCTGCATGATTAAATTAATTGCATTCAAGCAGATCCGTTTTGTAATTACAGATTTAGGGCAAAAACATGTATCTTCAGTTTTTAATCTTAGAAGATTTGAGATATCTGGAACATGTTCTGTACCGGTCCCAACCTCAGCATCCTATCCTGGGTTTAATCCCATCCATCTGTGTTTGGAATCAGTCCTGATGGCTATGAAATGGAAAGCTTCCAAGCGTCTTTGAATAATTTTTTAATTTTGTTCTTCAGTGGTTCTAGTTCTTCGTTGTTAATTAGATCAAACCACATTTCCACAGAGGCTGTAATGGTAGTGTCATCAGCCTGTAATCTGTCAAGTCCCTCTGAAACCTCTTTCAACTACTTTTGTAAATTTAGTACCTCTCTGTAAAGTCCCTCACAGAGTAAAATGTGTGCTATTTTTTGATCAAGTCCTTCTTGTTCTCAGTGCAAATTTCAAGACACTTGTTGATGCAAATGCAGAGGCATGTGTTCCTGAGAGTAACACTGTCTCTGGGAACCAGGGACATCAGTCTCCCTTTTTCACTCGAGTTAGTTGGGCTGCTGGTGATACTGGAGTGATTTTTGTCTTCAGGCTCTACAGTACAGTTTTGGGAAAGTTTGGTTGCTACTTTTTCACTCAGTGTGGTTGAAATCCAGCACCGAGCGCTGTATATCAGAAGCAGAAGAAATTGTTTTAAATGTTCTTGTTTCAATTTTGTTTTTGTTGTCTAATCAAATAGTAAAGACATCTTTTTCATGGTTCTTCTCTTCATTCTTGGATGGTATATTTGGTATCACTTGTAGTGGTTTAGCCCAGCCGTCAACTAAACGCCACACAGCCGCTCACTTGCCCTCTGCCACCCCTAGGGAATGGGGAAGAGAATTAAAGGAGAAAAGGGAAGGAGACTCGTGGGTTGAGATAAGAACAATTTAATAATAATAGTAAATTTAAAAGTAATAATAAAATAATAATATTATATGAATGTATCTATAATAATATATACAAACAAGTGATGCACAGTATAATTGCTCACCACTCGGTGACCAATGCTTATTCCATCCTGGCAAATGATCCCCAAACAAGTAAGTCCTGACACCCCAATCCCAGATGAGTGAGAGGCCCGAAAGAGTGAGAGAGAAATAGCTCTCTGAGAGGGACCTCAAAAGAGCAAGAGCTTCTTCCTGGTCAACCCTCCTCTATATCTGGGCATGATGCTGCATGATATGGAATGCTTCATTGGCCAATTTGGCCCTCAATCCTACATCTAAATTCAAATCATAAGGGGAGTTTTGGACCCTCTGTCCTGGCCATGCTCCTCTTCAGCCTGTTGTGCTCCTGCACACTGGCAAGAACACGGGAAGCTGAAAGGTCCTTGAGGTCTCAGCACCAACTATAAACATTGGTGCGCTATCAACATTCTTCTCATAACAAATCCCAGACTAGATCCAAACCACAGAACTCTTCTAGCTGCTAAAAAGAAAAACTAACTCTGTCCAGTCAAAACCAGGACATACTGACCAATATTTGTGGTTTTAATTTTGGTACAGGATTAATAGCAACTTACAAGGACATACATTTAATAGTTTGTATGCTAATGGCCATTAGAAGGTCATTTGTCATGTTCAGCTAGCCAACTTGCGCTAATGCCACTGTGTGATGCTGTTACTTTTTCTTCTGTTTTCCCCCCTGTTTCTTCACTTGGAGATTGTTGTAGTGGACAGCTGAATTTACAAGTCTCTAAAAGAAATGTTTCAATCATTGCTATCAATTGCTCCTTTTGTGTTCCATTGAAGGCAATATCATTAAGATAAAATAAGGTTGCATCTGCCTTGTTAAGCAGAGCTTTTCTTTGTGGCATAATCAACTAGTAAGCTTATTTCTGGGTCTTCAAGACACAAAGGTGTCTAATGTTGAAGAATATCTAGGAGATTTGGAACACAAATTTAAATTGCCATTGCAGCTATGTTTAATAATGATAATGATAGCACTAAAAACATCTCAGTTTCAGGATCATCAAATTCATCAGAGTTCTGCTTCGGTAGTTTCACTTAAAAGAACATCTCATCTTGAAAGGTCTGCAGAAATTAATTGTCTGCACTTTTTGAGAAGGATATGAATTCATCCTAACTTCCTAAACAGTTTTTGACAATGCCTACACTATACTGTTAAAGAATTATCTTGAGTTTTGTATTACTTTGGTACATGCATATACTTGTTTCCTGTTGCTTTCTTCAACTTCTCTTGAAGTCAAATAAATGAATATTCTTATGTGTGTTAACCATTAAGCTCCAGTTTGAACATTGAAATCTTTAATATTAACAGTAGAGCAAGAAACCTGCTGTCTGGATTTAATAGTTACGATTGAAAACCTGAGTGAGATAGCTAGTTTTCGTTAGACCCTTGTTATAGAATACTTAATGATAGTTTTTGGATCCTAAAAATATTGTAAGCTCATATTAAGCTAAGGCACATGGAGAGCAAGGAGGTGGTGGGTAACAGCCAACATGGCTTCACCAAAGGCAGATCGTGCCTGACCAACTTGGTGGCCTTTTATGATGGGGTGACAGCATCGGTGGACAAGGGTCGACCAATGGATATCATCTACCTGGACTTGTGCAAAGCTTTTGACACTGTCCCGCACGACATTCTTCTCTCTAAACTAGAGAGGCATGGGTTTGATGGATGGACCACTCGGTGGATAAGGAATTGGCTCAATGGCCGCACTCAGAGAGTAGTGGTCAACGGCTCAATATCCAAGTGGAGACCGGTCACGAGTGGCGTCCCTCAGGGGTCCGTGTTGGGCCCGGCCCTCTTCAACATCTTTGTCGGTGACGTGGACAGTGGCATGGAGTGCACCCTCAGCAAGTTCGCCGATGACACCAAGCTGTGTGGTGCCGTCGACACGCTGGAAGGGAGGGATGCCATCCAGAAGGACCTCGACAGGCTGGAGAGGTGGGCCCGTACCAACCTCATGAAGTTCAACCAGGCCAAATGCAAGGTCCTACATCTGGGTCGTGGCAATCCCAGGCACAAATACAGACTGGGCGGAGAATGGATCGAGAGCAGCCCTGAGGAGAAGGACTTGGGAGTACTGGTGGACGAGAAGCTCAATATGAGCCGGCAATGTGCTCTTGCGGCCCAGAAGGCCAACCGCGTCCTGGGCTGCATCAAGAGGAGCGTGGCCAGTAGGTCAAGAGAGGTGATTCTTCCCCTCTACTCTGCCCTTGTGAGACCTCACCTGGAGTATTGCGTCCAGTTCTGGAGCCCCCAACATAAGAAGGACATGGACCAGTTGGAGAGGGTCCAGAGGAGGGCCACGAAGATGATAAGAGGGCTGGAGCACCTTTCCTATGAGGACAGGCTGAAAGACTTGGGGCTGTTCAGCCTGGAGAAGAGGAGGCTCCGGGGTGACCTTATAGTGGTCTTCCAGTACCTCAAGGGGGCCTACAGGAAAGATGGGGAGAGGCTGTTCAGGAGGGCCTGTTGTGATAGGACAAGGGGTAATGGTTTTAAAATAGAGGGAGGTAGATTCAGATTGGATATTAGGAAAAAATTTTTTACCATGAGAGTTGTAGAACACTGGAACAGGTTGCCCAGAGAGGTGGTGGATGCTCCATCCCTGGAGACGTTCAAGGCCAGGTTGGACGAGGCCCTGAGCAACCTGATCTAGTTGGAGATATCCCTGTTCCTTGCAGGGGGGTTGGACTAGATGACCTTTGAAGGTCCCTTCCAGCCCTAACCATTCTATGATTCTATGATTCTATATTCAAAACTCGTTTCATTTATTAATTTCTTTTTAGCATCTGGTGACAAATGTTTCCATCAGCTAGCAGCATCTCTCTCATCAGGCCCTGAAAGCATTGCTTATTCCCCACGTAAGTAGGTAGACAAAAGTGTACATTTTTTGCTGTCTTTTACGAGGGACAGAAACCATTGTACTATTGTCACTTCCCTATAAAGTTTTAGAATATTTAAGTTTTTTATTTGGAGATTGAAATTAGAGCCGACTTTTTCAAGCATCACATGTTCCTATTCTTTGTTATTTTGATGTAAACTTTTCTAAGTGGCAGATCTCAAATAGTCAGCGCTAACAGAAAAAGGCCACTGGATTGTTCCTGTATCTGACTTTGTAAATATAGGTATCATGACCCGTGGACGCTTGGCCAAACTGGATATAAGCAACAGCAGCTGGGACTGTTGAGAGGGGCTGAGGAGGGTTCTACTGTAGCTCATGTTACAGTAGATGCAGGCCTGACGTCTTGAGTCAAGAGTATTTCTGCTTCTGAAGCCACCTCTGGATTTGTCTGTCAGGGCTCTATCTCATCAGTCCCATCTGTATGAGTTTGGTTTGATGTTTAAATGGGAGGCCATGAGGAGCACCTCTCGAAAAGCCAGTGTTCTTCAAATGCTTTCAGTTGCCAAAAGAGAGAAGTACGTTAATTTACCAGTACCATACAATTTGTGCTGCTTTTGTTCATATTTGTCATTGGCATATTTAGCGGTCCTCCATAGCTTATTACTTTTTCTTTGTTTTTCTTCCTGCTTTTTTTTGGTGCCAGTATTACCCTCTCTGTGCAGTCTTAGATGTAGTTCTGTTAAATGAAATTCTAGCTATCAGTTTGACAAGTAACTCTTCATTTAAATTGTTTATTAACCTTTTCTCAAAGATGGAGGTACACATATTGCTTTAAGAGTGAGAAGGACTTACAGGGTACTGTGTGAAGCTTTCTGTGGGTTGAGAGCCTGGCCACAGCGGGAGAACGTGGGATGGTGACTGCGTGGGATGGTTTGCTCTTCATCCACTGAGTACTTCCTCGTCCCCACAGGGATGGTCTTAGGTCCAGAGCCCTGCTCAGAAATTCCCAGGGCTTGATCTAGACTTGAGTGCACATGAGCCATAAAGTGCTGAATGGCTGAGTTAGCAGGAGGGAGTTGGAGTATGAAGGTACACTGAAAGGAGCGGGGTTAAGGCTGCAAAGCAACTGGTTTTTTACTGTAGTTTTTTTATTACACACCACAATCAACAACTCTTCCCAGACATGTGCAGATATCTGTGATAAGCCTGAAGACTGCAGCTATAGGAAATTCTTTTTTAGCCCAAGAGTATTGGCTAGGAATTTTTTTGAAACTGAAGGAACTTCAGTTCAAACTTAAATCCATGATGTCAGGGACACTTAAGGCTGCTCCTAAAATACTGGAGTGCTTCCTGGCCGTTTAATTGTGACAATGGAGTAATTCAAATTACTATGTTTTACTTACAACTCTGTGGTCTGCCTTTGCCACGATTTTCACTATGCTTCCTAGTCTTTAATCTAACTCCTTTTAGCTGTTAGAAAACAAATTGGAAATACCTGCTTTTACTCTTGTAGAGAGGGGTTTTATACTCCTTGAGGGGAATGAGATAACTTTATGCACTTTTCCCTTATTTTATTCCCCGTTTTGCCTGTCTGTTCCTTGATGGTTTTCATTCTTCGATCAATTCCATCAATTTTAATTGGAATTTTTTTTCCTGTCTTCTCTTGTGATAAAAAGATATTTTCATGTAACCCGTTTCTTTGGGCCCAATGGTAAAAGGTCTGTCTTTGGGAATTTGGACATCTATTTTCTATTAAAATGAATGCTATATAGTGTTAATATCTTGCAGGGATTTGAACACCTTTGAGCTATTGTGAAGCAAATATTCTTGTTCCTCTGAAAGGAAGCTCTTGCCTTAGATAGGGATGGATAATCTTGAGTTTTGAGACCTGTGGATAGTGCTGAGAGCCTATAAGTCAACTTTTTGGTTTCATTTGTCTTGCACATAACCTTTCTTTTCTCGGTGGAGTAGCCTGTAAAGTATCCCGAAGAACTTCCAACATCATTAAGTATCTAATACTAAAAACTCATAGAAACTGTTATGTTATGGCTTCTCCAGAAAATGATATAATTTGTGTCCTTCATATTTTGAGATAGGGGTCAGATTGAGCTGACTTAACACTATGGTGCTTTTTTTCCCTGGTAGTTGACTTCTTGTGCTCCAAAATTACAGCTTTAATTTAGGAAGTAAAAAGATTGTAGCCTGCTTGACTGTGAAGTTCCAGTTAAAGATTGCACTAGATGTGACCTGACACTCCTAATACAATACGCCTTGGATGTTTGAAGCAGTATTGACTCTGAAGACTATTAACATTGATTTAAATGTTGGAACTATTTGCTGTTTATTTGTTTGGTTTTTTTTTTGTTGTGTTTTAGTTTGTTTTTTTTTTTTTCCAAGAAATAAGGCAAGAAAAGAAAAGACATAACCCTGTTATGGAATCCATTGTCACATTTTGATACCTTGAGCTCAGAGTAGTGTTTAGATTGAAACAGCAGTTTGGGAGAGTAATTCCCCGTAAATTCTCTTCATTATAACCCTATGACTACCTTTCTCATACCTGTTTTTAAACTGAGAATGATTATAAGGACTAGATGCATGCATGAGCTGGATATGGCACCTGAACAGCCAGTCCCAGCTCTCATGACCAAGAATAGATGTGTTGCACCAGGTAGCCATTAACAGGGCACTCCCAGTTTCCCCCTGTAAGCCCATATGTGATAATCCTCAGTGAATTTTTATGGTGTGTTACAGCTTTTCTATATGAATCCCTAGTGTGATAGTTTGATGTGTGGGGGAGTGTTCTGGTGGCAGGGGAGGGGATTTGCTCCCTGTGCCACCAGATCTGAGTCCCATCCCCCTCGGGGGAGGTTGAGCCAAATTGGCGCCTCTGCGAATTGCCCTATTTAAGTTGGGACAAAGGGGCGGGAAAGGGCTTTTTGCTCAGGAGCGAGGAGAGAGCAGGAGGGCGCTGCCCTCGCTCCCGGCTCCCGGCCGGGCGGCCGCTCGGGCCTGGGCCGGCGCCATGTGCTCAAGATGGCGCCGGGGGAGCCGCATGGGGGACTCGGTAAGCGCCCCGCTCCCGGGGTGCCCACCGGGCCGAGCTTCCCCAGAGAGGATTAATATCTAAGAGAAGACAACCACAACGACCGGGTCAGCAAAGATGGAGCAGGAGGAGGTGTGCTGGAGCTGAGGCTTCCCTTGCAAATCGGTGTGAGATGGCAGGCGGCCCCCCTGCAGCCAGGGTGTACTCGGCGGATCAGCGACCCACTCGTGGCCCGTGGAGGAACCCACATCGAGAAGGAGATGCCTGAGCCCAGGAGAGGTCGTGGAGCAGGGGATGCGCGACCAGGTACTGTTGATAATGGGGCATGGAATGCACGACGAGGTCGTGGAGGCATCTGGAGACCGTGGGACGACCCACGCCGACGCGAGTGGCAGCAGCTCCCTAAGAGGCCGAGACTGGTAAAGCCCGAACTGGTGCGATCCATGGGGAAGGATTGCAATCCTGCGGGCAGGACTTACTTTGGAAAAGTTTGGGGACTTTGTGAGTAGGGGATCCACCGAAGCAAGGGAAAAATGGTGTAAAGACTCCTCCTCCTTTAAGAAAGGAGCGGCAGTGAACAACATGGATGAACTGACCTGTACTCCCCCATTCCCTGTCTCCCTGCGCCGCTGGGGGGGAAGGCAGAGCCAGGAACGAAAGGAAAATAGGGGGTGGGGAGGTGTTGTTTTAAGATCGGGCCTTGTTTTCTCTTTTCTCCTCTCAAGTAACCGGTTTCGTTCCCTTGTCTCCTGTTAAGTAACTGTTAATAAATTGTTTTGTTTTTATGAAGAAAGCCTGAGTCATGTTTTGCCCGAGACCATGGTTGGTGGGTGCTCCCTCTCGGTTCTTGTCTCGACCCTCAGTCCAAAAAAAACCACGACACCTAGGAATTCCAGATTGAAACTCAGTTGGTTGGATGCATGATAGTTCCATGAGATTTCTGTCAGACACCGTTTTTGTCTCGTTTGGTGCCTGGCCCATAAATGGTCTACTGAAGCTAATCGAGACTTTCATTTAGCTGTAGTGGGAGCACCTTTGTTTCTGAAAGAGAAAGCTTTAACGTATACTGGCATTTATGATTCTAACATCTGTGATATTATCACAGTGTGGTAAAAACAAATGTCGATTCATTCCGAGACCACAACGGAGAGTACTTAAAGTCATATTTGTATCTTGATTCTTACCAATATTATGTTGGCTTCAGGACAACTCAATAAATGGAACAGTAGGACAGCAAAGTACCAGTTAATATAAAGTTATCTTTATTCCAACTTCTGTTTATTTTGTTGTTTTTTTTTTCATTGTCTACCATCAAATGGTTTCACAATGTGACCTCTGATTTTGAAACAAAACAAATTAGTCAGTACTGATTAGTGCAATATTAACATTGATTCTTTATTTACTCAAAAATCAGGAAATTAAAGTTCCCCTGACAAACTTAATTATGCCTAATTGCACAGATATTACAAAGGGGATCTCTCATTACATAATCATAGACCATTTTGGTAGCAATACCAAATATTACAGTCCTAGCTAATAATTGCAAGGAAAGTTATAGAAAAGGAGCCTTTTGACCATAAAATAATACCTAACCTGGGCTCATTACAAAACCTGACTGAAGAGTAGCATTGAAGTTGGTACAGTTCGTTTCTCTTACATCATTTTGAAAATATTATGTCACCTTGTTCTGTATGTTCCAGTTCTGTAGTGAAAGACCCTTTTGTTCCGATACAGGCAAAATAAGAGAATTGTTTGTCTATAGGATACTCAAGCTCATTTCTGTCAGGCTTACACCAACACTAACCACACCAGATCTTCCAATTTTTGATAGGCCTGTACGGAAGGAAGGCTCTTATCTCTGTTCTTGTGTAAAATAAGACCTGAGGCTCAATTTTCAGTTAATACAACCTTTTGCTTTTAATTTCTTTGGCTTTAAATAATAAACTCTTTCATCTTTTCCTTACAAAATGAATTTCAATTAATATTTCAGGAAAAGAAGTGCACCTCTAAATGTGTCCTTTAAAACAGCGGAGCAAACTCTGTTCAGGTTATCAAAAAATACTATCCTTTAGGCTAAAACTAAAGGACTAATTGGAACCAGTATTGCCTAGTTTTTTGAAGAGAACTTACCTTACGTAAAGTAAAACAAAAATATTCAGACCAGGACATTCCTTTTCTTTATTACATCTAGGACATCTTGGTTTTTATTCTTCAGAAATGTCTTTGACTAAAAGTTTGAAAGACGATGAATCCTGCCCTCCTACACACAAAAATAATCCCCTTGAGGTGGTCTAGATATAATCAAGGTTTGTGAAAGTGAAACTTTCATACTTAATTTTGGTGGTGATAGTGCTAGTAAAATGGTTGAACCCTTATTAGGGTTTCCTGTGCATTCGATACAGAGGTCAGAAGTTAAGTTTTTTCTTGGAGTGGGCTTCTCAGATTAACAAGGGTAAACCTTTGTCTGATGTTTTACTCATTTGTATTTCTGTACTCCATGGTCTCTGTAATATTTAGTTTGCCCCAAAACAGAATCAGACACTTTTATATACTCACAGGTCAGAGCTAGTTGGCCTAAACACCCCCAAGTCCCTGTGCCTGATATTTTCTATTAGCTGGCTGTGGGATTTTAGGGGCATATATCCAGAAACACTAAGCGTGGGGACTTAGCAGGAATTTAGGCCATCTGAATCCGGGTCCTAGAGTGAAATTTTGTGCTGAGCTGCTTCAGAATGTGATACAAGACACACAGCTTTTAGAAGAAGTCCAGCCTTTTCAGTAACTTACAACTCCGGTCTGACTGGTAAATGCATTGGTTTCCCTTGCCTAGGATACATGGAGAAAAATCTTACATAGGAACTCTTAAGCAGTGCTTGTATTTGAGAAAAATAATCCTACATCATCTGAAGGGATTTCATGGTGAAGTATTAGATGAATAATGGCACTTAGTGTTGCTCCTTCCAAATCCTACAGCATTATTGTACATGCTGTGATCTATTTTTATTTTTTTGGTGTTGGCCATATGGCTTTAGCTTTAAGAAAATAAAGAAAGAAATTTCTAGGTTTTATAATTGTATAGAAAAGCTTTAAAAGTACTTGCATCCCATTTAAAAGTACGGTGCATCCCAGCAAAGAGGAAGTTGGGCAGAAACACCAGGAGGCTTGCATGGATGAACAGGGAGCTCCTGGACAAACTCAAACACAAAGGGAGTCTTTGAGCCATTTATGATTCTAACATAAGGGTGGAAGCAAGGACAGGTAGCCTGAGAGGAACAGAGAGAAATTGTGTGAGCAGCCAGAGATCAGGTTAGGAAAGCTGAAGCCCTGATAGAATCTGACCAGGGACATCAAGGGTGAGAAGAAAAGCTTCTATAAGTATGCCAGTGATAAAAAGAGATCTAGGGAAAATGTAAGCCCTGTCCGGAAGGAAATGGGGGACCTGGCTACCCGAGATACTGAGAAGGCTGAGGTACTCAATGACCTCTTTGCCTCAGTCTTCACTGGCAAGAGCTCCAGCTGCACAGCCCAAGTCACAGAAGGCAATGGCAGGGACTGGGAGAATGAAGAACTGCCCGCTGTAGAAGATCAGGTCGAGACCATCTAAGGAACCTGAAGGTGGACAAGTCCATGGGACCTGATGAGGTGCATCTGTGGGTCCTGAGGGAACTGGCAGATGAAGTTGCCAAGCCACTGTCCATCATATATGAGAAGTCGTGGCAGTCTGGTGAAGTTCCCAATGACTGGAAAAGAGGAAAAATAGCCCCATTTTTAAAAAGGGAAAAAAGGAAGACCTGAGAAGCCGCAGACCAGTCAGTCTCACCTCTGTGCCAGGCAAGATCATGCAGCAGATCCTCCTGGAAACTATGCCAAGGCACAGGAAAAAGAGGAGGTTATTTTCAATAGCCAACATGGCTTCACTAAGGAAAATCATGCCTGACAAATTTGGTGGCCTTCTGCAATGGGGTTACAGAGTTGGCATATAAGGGAAGAGCAACTGACATCGTCTACCTGGACTTGTGCAAAGCATTTGACACTGTCCCGCATGACATCCTTGTCTCTAAATTGGGAGACACGGATTTGATGTAGGGACCACTCAGCAGATAAGGAACTGGCTGGATAGTTGCACTCAAAGAGTTGCAGTCAACAACTCGATGTCCAATTGGACCGGTAACAAGTGGCATTCCTCAGGGTTGGGTATTGGGGCCACTGCTGTTTAACAAATTTGTTGGTGACTTGGACAGTGGGATCGAGTGCACTCTCAGCAAGTTTGCAGATGACACGAAGCTGTGTGGTGTGGTCGACATGCTGGAGAAAATGAATGCCATCCAGAGGGACCCTGACAGGCTTGGGAGGTGGGCCTCTGAGAACCTCATGAAGTTCAACAAGGCCAAGGGCAAGGTCCTGCACCTGGGTCGGGGCAATATCAAGCACAAATACAGGCTGGGCAGAGAATGGATTGAGCAACCCTGAGGAGAAGGACTTGGGAGTGTTGGTTGATGAGAAACTCAACATGAGCCAGCAACATGTGCTTGCAGCCCAGAAAGCCAACCGTATCCTGGGCTGTATCAAAAGAAGTGTGGCCAGCAGGTCGAGGGAAGTGATTCTGCCCCTCTACTCAGCTCTCGTGAGACCCCACCTGGAATACTGTGTTCAGCTCTGGAGTCCACAACATAAGAAGGACATGGAGCTACTGGAACGAGTCCAGAGGAGGGCCACGAAGATGATTCGAGGGCTGGAACACCTCTGCTATGAAGACAGGCTGAGAGAGTTGAGGTTGTTCAGCCTGGAGAAGAGAAGGCTCTGGGGTGATCTTATAGCAGCCTTCCAGTACTTAAAGGGGGCCTACAGGAAAGCTGGGGAGGGACTTTTTACAAGGGCATGTAGTGATAGGACAAGGGGAAATGGCTTTAAATTGAAAGAGGGGAGATTTAGATTAGATCTAAGGAAGAAATTCTTCACTCTGAGGGTGTGAATAAGTTGGAATAAGTTGCCCGAAGAAGTTGTGGATGCCCCATCTCTGGAAGTGTTCTAAGCCAGGTTGGATGAGGCTTTGAGCAACCTGATCTAGGGGCAGGGGGGTTGGAACTGGATGATCTTTGAGGTCCCTTCCAACCCAAACCATTCTATGAATCTATGATTCTACTTGGGAGTATAATAGAGATTAAAAAAAAAAAATTCTCTGGCTTTTAAGTCAATGGTGTAACTTTTAGAACAGACTCAGGAGTTTTTGGCTGTTTGAAGTTTCAATACCATTTGTTTCTTTTCTGTAAAGTTTTTTTTTGTCCACTTCATGTATAGTCAATCAAATAATAGTTAACATTTGGAATTTCTGTCTTGGTTCATCTGAGACACTTAAATTGCATTTTTGTTTTTAGTTTTCCAGGAGTGGCTATTCATTTGGGGAGCAATACTCTTAGTTGTGATACTCTAAACTAGAAGATAATTACCTCTTGAAAGATTAGCATCTTTGAAAATGTTGACATAAATATTTTTCAGGTAGAATGGATTCATGCTCATAAGCTTGTGAAAATAATTCAGTTGCACTCAGAGGGTAAAATAACCGCTTCCAAAATGTTGCTAGTGATGCCTCTCACTTTCTTCCCATATAGATCAGATTTTCATTAGTGGTAAACTTCATGCATCTCAACTGATATGACAATCACTAGAATTGCAGAAGTTTGTTTTGGCTTGGTTTGTTGTTTGTTTGTTTTTTTCTCTATTTAAAGAGGGTAAAAGTGAAGTGATGGCCACCTTGAGCTTCAGCATTTTCACTATAGTTCATGTCATAACCGTTTTCAATTATTATGACAGCAGTCAAATCTTCCTGCATACTCCCTAAATTTCTGGAACAAAATTAGAAATCTTTGATACTCATCCTTGTTAGCTGGTAGAAGAGAGTGATGGATGTGCATCCTGACTTGTTTGTTATCATAGCTCCTTTCAGAAGGTAAAACTACTTTTTACAATTTGTTGTTCAGTTTGGGATGGATTCAGTATGGATTTCTGTAAGAAAATCATCAAATTTCTAGTCCTTAAATGTTGACTGAACTGCAACATGACTCTTTATAATAAAATTATAGGTAACCTTTGGGAACCATATAGTTATATAATAGAGGGTGCACCATATGATGCAGTAGTCTGTGTAACGAGATCCGATTCCATTGTAACTCCACAGCGTGGATGAGGGCCTTGCATGTTAGCTCAACAGCTAAATTGGTCACAAATGGCCTGCTGATGCAAATAAAGGTAATATCCCAGCACTCCGTAAGCGGAGGAGATGAACGCATGCATAGCCGAGGCTACATACATAACTGCAGGTTGTTAGGTGTTAAATAATTACAACACAATCTGCACATTCGAGACAGAAATCAAACACATGAACATCTCAAGTGTGCGTGTGCATGTACGTGTAACGGGGAGATGGGGATAAATCATGTGGCAGTCTGAGGACTTTTCATGTGGTTTTGGTTTTTGAATTGGAAAATGGTAGTTGGTATGATACTGGTCTTCTGGAGTTTGTTTTATGAAGACTCTGAGTGCCTGCAGGTGGTGATTGACACACACCAGTGTTGATGGGTATAAAAGCAAGGGATGGGCTTTGTAGGGACAGAATTTCTTATATTGCTTAGATCTCAATGTCTCAATTTGTGATGTAGCTGCAATATTTACCCAACACAGTATTAGAGTAATGCAGTACTGTTGTATCTGACATGGGATTGTTAGGCAGTGGAAACAACATTTTGCAGCCTTTGTGCAAAGTGTTCCTTTACCAAAGTGCTGGTAGTGTCATCATAAAAGAAAGTGAGTGTTTATGGTACTTGGTACATATTACTTGCAGATAGTCTTTCACAAATCCATTGAAACTGTTGGAGATGTATCAGCTTTGCGTTTGATCAATTATTCAGGACATTCTGGGATTGAAAAAAAAAACCCAAACATTAGAAAAGCCAGTTCTGGTTCAGCAAGTGTGCCCCAGTCTTGCCAATCAATTGGGCTGTCTGAGAGCCAGATCCATAGAGGCAGCGTAGCCTGAACTTCTGATCAGGAAAGCCTGCCATCCCAATGTCACTTCTATTCTCAACAGAGTGATTAACTCTTTCCATTTAGTTTTTACTATCTGTAAAATGGGAATGACAGTAGCTTTTTGCCAAAGGAAGCTTTGAGATTTGATTTGTTAATGTGTATGTGCAATTGAACCATGGAACGACGGATCAAAGGATCAAAAAGGAAAGTATTACTTATTTGGAGGTCTGGCAGTAAGGAATGACTGCTGAGATGGGAGAACAATTGAGATTCTTTGCATATTGAGAGACACCAGAAGCATGCTGTATTTCTCTCCTCCTGTCCTCAGCATCTTCACCAATACATCTGCAGGGATAAAGAGCTATTGGCCTCTGCTGTTGTAAATCATACTGTCCTCCTGTTATCTTCGAGTTTAGAAAACCTATTTTTAATCACTTCGTACAGGTATCTAATTTGAATCAGCCTGCCACACTGCAGGACTCTTGTGCTTTTTTAATTGGCATCTTTCTCGCTATGTTTGAACAAAGTTGCAGAGGCACTGCAGGACACCAGTAGAGACATCTGAATCACTGATCCTATTGGGCTGGCAACACGATGGTGTGATATAGCAGGGGAGTCTAGGAGATCCGCGTACGTGGTGAAGGGGACTAAGTGGAAGCGATCAAGTTCAGATGTTGCTGTGAGTGTTTCTAGGTCCTGCCTATACCATCTGAAAGAGAATCGTGACACAAATTTGCCTGGGATTTTTAACACCACTATGGTGTTAAACCAGCCTGGTTTCTAATAACAATCCCTGGGACTGTAGTAAAGCCGAGCTCCCTGAAGGCATTGATGGAACTGTCGTAGGGCAGATATGTGGAGTACATCAAAACCAGTGTGTTAACCCAACCAGTTCATGGAGTCAGTCCCACTTAAATTTCTTTAGGATTTGAAAATCAACCCTTAGATAACTGCTAAGAGGCCAATTTTTTTTTTCGAAGGAAGTAGCTCTTTGCCTCAGACATGGTTATGTGATGCCATGACTCCTTTTCCAGTTGTGGTTGCCAACAAGACACGTTTAAACTCAGCACGTCGGTGCGCCTGGCAACACGAAAAGGAGAGGAGAGACCAGAGCAGTGTAGAATATGTTATTTGATACCGAAGCATCTTCCTTCCCTCTTAGTCCGTCATGCAGAATTGGCATTTGCAACAAAGATGTTCACAGTTCTGGTGGACAGTTTGATTTCTCCTATCTCTCCCTTACTGCTGAAGAAGTACATTGCAGAAGATTGCTTGCCTGCTGTGTTGCATGGCAGAGTGTAGCCCAGCCATGTCACTGCCATGCAGGCCCTCGCCGACACACGGCAGTGTGTCCAGTCCAGTGATGGGGCTGAACGCCGTCAGCAGTGACACCTCCTCTTTGCTCTTCCTGCAAGCAAACCGAGTACATAGCCCTCAACCTGCTCCTGTAATGGAAAGGAGGAATTGCAGGCCCACGGGAATGTGGCGTGATGGTGGGCAGGCTCATAGAAGGATCAGGCCATGGATGGTTTGGATTCATTTAGAAAGACTCACAGGGAAAGAGCCAGTTGTACAGATCACATCTTGCAGGATTTATCAGTCAAGTTGGACAGATACTTGGATTTTATAAAGATTACGGCTAATTGGATGCGTTTCTGATTGAGGGCCAGAACTAACTTGAGTTGTAATATACTTCAGATTTGCTTTCAAACAATCTCAAGGTTTGATGTTTGGTTTTAGTTCTACAGTTTTGCATGTACCCAAACGCCATTGTAACTTTGGAAGGGGTGGGTTTGGGTTCCAGTTTAGGTCTGGTCTATGTGTCGCCATAACTGAATGGAATCGGGTTCAGTTCTAGGGTTCTTACTGAGATTTGGGCTTCCTCAAAATATGAGGAAATTTGACTGGTAATCCATGTTCAGATACATATATGGCATTTCTAAAAAGTTACAGGAAATGAGGATCTAGATGCCTCCCAACCTACAGTTTTTGGATCTGGATCAAAGGCAAATCTGAACATTGTTCAAACTTAAGTGTTTCTGACTTAGTACTTGGATTTCAACCTGAATGTCTGTTAAATTTGAAGCATTCAAATCCGTATTTTGTCCAAACTTGGTATGTTTTGAATCTCTCCACAGATTTGTATATATAAGGTATGTAGGACTAAGGAATCAATGTCAGTTTAGGGTCATATGTTACAGCGTACTAAGAACTTCTCACATCTGATATCCTCGTTTTGGTGTAGATCTATTTTTTAAATTTTAAATTCAGAGACTATTCATATTCTTTGAACTGTGTAGAAGTATATAAAATCTTGTGATTTTCATCAGCTGGCTTCGATACTGATCCCCTTGATAAAGTATTTGTATTTTCCCCATAATATTCTCCATCATAAAACTCTGAGAGATGCCAGGCTGAGTTAGGAAGACGAAGCACTTCAAATAGCTATGGTACCATCTGCTCATGGAACTATACTTGAGTCCATCTTACAGATGGAAAAACTGAGGCAGTGAGTGGTCGGTTGGTACATACACAGCCAGATCAAGTTACCACAATTAGAAGCAAAATCTCCAAATGCTCCTTCTGCTTTCCTGACCTTACAGACCCTTCAATGAGGTGACTGTGGTCATAAAATCCAGAGAAGCAAAGATACAATAGAGCTAAATTTTCCCAATATCTATCTGGAGTAAGTTGTAGAGCTGCCTCTACATATGCCAGGTGTGTATGTAGCTAAATATTACAGAAGGAGTTGAACTTAGTCACCTAATAGAGCTTTCTACTCTTTATATTTCACCCTAAGGTAAGGAAGGCTGTGTTTTGCTGAAAACACTAATGAAAATTAACCTTTTGAAAAAAATTACTTAATCCTCCTGTATTTACTGTACATCTGGATGAAAGCAGAATGTTTATAAGTGAAATACAGAAATGAGTAGCAGCTACCAGTGCACAAACCTAATCAAATTCACCAGTCACCAGGCTGGTTAATATTATAAAGACTGTGTGAATCATGAATATCCAGCCAGCCTGGGGGTACAAATCCATGAATCTAGGGAGTTTACCTGTCTCTCTTAGTCAGCAGGCTACTGCGTTTTCGAACTCTACAATTTAGGCATATATGGCCTAATAATAAATGTGATAATAAAAATGTATTTTGGGAAACAGGATGTTGTAATAAAGCTTTATATCAAAAGCGAGATTCATTTTACTTAATTTTAGCCAACTACAAGCTAACTGCCTAGCCTAATTTGGTTGTGTAGGCTCGCTCCTCAGTGGAGAGGAAGAGGGAAGGCTGGGCTGAATTGCTTTTGGGAGGTGCCTGTCTCTCCACTGACAATAGAGGGAGCCTACACAACTGGTTTAAGAGGGACACTTAACTTTTAGGTGGGCTGTGAGTTACTCCAGGCAAATTCTGTGTTAAGCATCAGGAGATTTCGGGTTCTTGTCTGGTTTTGCACTGATTTACAGCATCACCTTGGGAATGTCTCTTAATCTTTTTTATTTTATTTTCCTTGGACTCAGTTTTTCATCTAAAACATGCCCTGCGGGTAAAGTTCTTGGAGAACCTTTGCTCAAAGATGAAACCCAGGTGCAAAATCTTGTTTTCCTGCTCTTGCTGCTTTCACATGCCTGTAGTCATCATTAAAATCAACAGAATTTTTGTGACACTGTAAGTTTACATGTGAAGAGAGGCAGGGCTGAGTGAAAATTATTTTAGAAGCAGCATATATCTTCTTCAGATATGATGGAATATTGTAAAAATAAAATTCTAGTAACTGGTTACGTGTATTGATTTTCCCATTTTTGCCTTCCCTTCACATTTTCCCTCTAGTCTCCCCCCCCCAGCAAAAAAATACAGGGAGTGGGGAGAACATTCTTCAAATTAGACCTATATTTTAAATAACCTTGGCCTGTTTGCAACTGGGAAAATGTTTGGGTTTTTTTTTTTTTTTACTTGAGAGATTTATTTCTGTCCTTGTAACACCATGTACTATATGCATTGCACCTGTTCAGACATAAGCACGGCACATTATTATAGCTGTAGGGGTAGAAGCTTCCCAAATATATATTTTGGAAGGGAGGGGAACGCTGGGGAGAATAGCCCTCTCTTTTCGGTTGTTTACTGAGCGGTCTCTCACGAAGACTTCTTCCCCATCCAGATCAGTTTTCCCAGCGCCCCTATTGTCTGGGGAAACCTGTCTTCGGGAGCGTCTTTCTGGAAAAGATCGCATGACTTTAAAACCATCAGCGGGCTTTGTGTAGCCCTGTCTGTCAACCGAGATGTGTTTACACCTTCCCCGCGAGCGTTAAAGCTATAAGGTTACACAGCAGAATGGCTGGTACGGTTCGTGCTAATACGTGCCCGCCTCCCCCCCGAAAAAAAAAAATGTATTTATGATAATTCTGTGGACCGTCTCAAACAACGCATTCCAACATCCTGTAAGACAGATCAGAAAGGTGGAGCCAGCCGGCGCGGAACTGTTTATTTGCCGGCGCGGCCGCTGAGCGCCGCGCAGCTCCCGCCGCCCCAGCCCGGCGGTGCTGAACCTGTTGCTGCATTAGCGAGTTGCGCTCCGCGGCGCGGGGACGGGAAGGGAAGGGAAGGGAAGGGACGGGAAGGAGGGCTGGCGGCCGTCTGGTAGGAGGGCTTTGTCTCCGTGCGCCTCGCTCTCCCCCGCTCCCTCGCTCTCCCCCTCCGTCTCTCGCACTCCCGCTCGCTCTCGCCCGCTCTCCCGCCCGCTCTCCCTCTCCCGTCGCTGTGGTTTGGAAGGTAGGTTGCAGTGTGTGTGTATACACAACATCAAGAGCAGGAAAATGGACTCATTAGGGAGGCAGGCAGTCATTACCGCTCACCCTGTACTTCCAGGGAGACAGCGACTATGAGGAGACAAACTGAGGACTGGGGAACAAGGTAGGCCAGTCAACTTTTATAAAAAAAAATAATAAAAGAATAAAGCCTCTACTCTCCGTAAACCACCGGCGCTTCTTTAATCTTCCCCCACCCTCCCTCCTTCCCTACCCCCCCGATTTTTAATTTAGAGATTAAGTTTACCAGACCTATTTGCTACCTTAAAATTCGGAACATCTATAGAAGGCCTTACCCTCCACAAATGTTTTTCCCCCTTCTACTTATTTCAGGGTGTGCCCCCTTATGATTCACTTTAATTACTTTTTTTTTTTAATCACGAAGGAAACAAATACGTTTGTTTTCCAACACTAGTTCCAAGTAAATCAATATCTTTCACTCCTTTAAAACGGCCCTCTCTGTATGTTTGTGGGTCTCTCTGCTTTTTCTTTTCTGTTTATGCAGTTCCATCTGTCTGTCCATATATCATGTTCTCCTTATTTACTGCTAAATGGGGTTTTATTAGGATTTGCCAATGACTTTTAACTGTAACGCCAGGGTTAACGGTGACTCTCGTTCTTTGTTTTCTATGCTGTAAGTTTAAAGTCTATGCTTGGCATACAGTAAATAAAAGCAAAAGAAAAAAGAGAAAGCAGGTTCCGCTTCTTCTGACAGGATTTTTATTCTGAGATTTTGCCGTTTGTCTCTTGGTGTGGGGGCGGAGGGGGTTAATTTTGGTTGTTGCATATGTACTTTTTCCTCCTGGATATTTTTAACGTCTATTTTTCATTATTAGTATTTTTCCAGTTTCCTTTACTAGGAAGAAAGGAGACGGATATTCCAACTTTTATGTTGCTGATCTAATGTCACGTTATGGAGGCATCACTGGGTTAATAAGAATTCAAACTTTCTAAGAGGGAGTTTGTATCCTTGGCTGCCCCCCACCCTCCCACTTTCTGCATGGTTATGCGTGTGTTTCCGTGTGTACTGCCGGGGAAGGGAGGGGGGAAGGGAATAGATATTTTTTACAGTGGTGGCAAATTATGAAATCTATCGAGCCATTTTGTCCAGAAATAGTAACTATTTATTTACCATTTTTTCATTCCACAAATATGCTGCTTATTTGTAATTTCAAACATTGAAGCTTTTCTCTGAATTTTTTTTTTTTTTTTTTTTTTTTTTTTTAATGCTGCGAAGGGATTTGTGGTGCATTTCATAGCCCATTTAGCATTGTCGAGTTTTTGGAGCCCAGATTTACCATGGGTTCTAAAGACTGCTTAAATTGATCCATTTGAAATGGTCTTTTTATCTGAGCTCCTGTCATTTCTGTTGGAGAGTAAAACTGCTACTCTACTGGTAACAAAAAAAAAAAAAAAGAACAGAAAAAAGAAAAGAGATAGTGGAAGTGAGTTACATAAAATGTTCTGGAGAATCATAAGTAATTATATAAAATGGACGCTGATCAGTGGAGGTCTCTCAACAATAACAATCACCTTTTTTAATAGAAAATTATTTATTTAATAGCAAGAGGCGGACTTCTTAAAAACATGCATTAGGCCTTCCTCTTAGCACAAAGAAGTCCATAATGCAATATTCCTAACCCACCTGGGACCGCCTAGGAGATTCTCCAAAACCTTCAAATCCTTTGAAATGTTTTTTAAAAATCCATTATTTTACAGCCAGAGAGAACTTTTGCTGCCAACAGGTTTTTTTTCCGTTGTTGGGGGCTTTTTTGTAGCTGTCCTTTAACTTACAACTCCCCAGTTTCAACAGAAGTGCCTCCTCACTGAACAAACTAAGTTAATTGAAATCCAAAGCAGCAGATCTATTCACTGGCGCTACAACTACAGAAACTACTTGCTCCATTTTATTAGCAGCTTTATTTCCAGAACCTGAGCGAAACTTTTCAAGGTTTTCTGTATCAGTGTGCCAAGAATCGGTCGCTCATCTGTTAGCTGGGGAATGACTTTCATTGCTTCTTAATTTTTTTCCCCCTCCTCCTTTTTATTTAAGTTTCTAAATTAATACTTTGTTGATAGACTTTAAATGTGTTTATTGCTTCAGATGACCTGTTAACTGTAGCAAGCTGTTTCCTCTCGTCTTAACGTTTATATCTCAAGCTTTGAGACTCAGGTTTGGCTGTAGAGGGGACGCCGAAGTTATGCCAAAATCGTAGGGGTCTTAAAGGTGGAGCAGCTGATGCCTTTGGGTGGTGGTCCGCCTGGAGCGATGCAGCTGGAGGGTTAGCAGCTCTATCCTTCGTGTGATGAGTGGGTTTTCAGACACCTGTCGTTTTCTCCTGAACCAGTGCAGGTGTACGTTCTCTACAGCGCAGGTTTTTTGTAGGAAGGCATGTGGACCTGTCCTCGGGATTCTTGGGCGTACATTTAGCAGAAGCCCAGCCTCATCTTAACATTTTTGAAAAACTTTAAAAATGACTACAAGGTACCTCTCGGTTTTATGAAAACCCAGGCAAGAAGAATTTGAGCAGAGAAGGAGAGCTGAAGTAGGAGAAACATTTCTCATGACGCAGTAAGATCTCTTTTTTTTTTAATCTTAAAAACTTTTTCACTAGGAGGAATTCCTTTTCTTTGAACCCCAAGTATATTCTGGCAAAAAAAAAAAAAATCTTAGCCCTTCTGATAGCACAAAGTCTGTTTACAGTCTGGATACAGCAGTAAAGGGTGAAGTATGCATAAGCAAACTTTAATTCGGCGTGTGATGCTGTAGCTGGAACTTGGGGAGCGTCGAGCCTGCTGGCCAGGGGGTTAGGACCGAGTTTGGCAGCGTGGGGTGGTGTGGGGTGCTGGGGGTCCCCGTGCTCGCAGCCCGGGCGGCTGTGCGGAGCGGCTGGCCGTGTGGATTGGGTCACAGGGTGCTTTATTTTAGCGTTGGAGCAGACAGTTATCTAACACACCCACAGGAGGAAGTGCTCTGGAGCAGTTATTTCGTGCTTTGCCATGCCCTGTAGCTACGGTAATTTCAGGCTGAGTGGCGTGTGGATATGCCTCTCTCGCTCCTGTGAGACGGAAGGCGAAGCTGTTGGGTTTTCTCTATGTGTTTTTGTGGGTTTTTTTTTTGTTTTTTTTTTTAAACAGGACCGAAAACGGGATGTAGGACAGTCAAATACCAAATACCAAGTCAAATTAATTTTAATAGTAGAGGATTTTGCTTTTCTCTTAAAAGAGGAAAAAATATCAAATCTTGTTTATTTTGATAAAGATGGTTGTAGCAATTTCCTGAGTTGGATATATCATTATTATAAATATTACTCACAGTTTTCCTATTTTCAGATTTTCTTCATAGGCCCAGCTTATTCATAAGGGAAAACAGCTGCAGAAAATTAAAAAAAAATGTAATATTATTTATATAAAACTTTGATGCAAACAGGGAACAGTGTCCCCTGCTAGAGAATTCTATGGGATGGCTTACAAATCCCATACAAGAGAGATTACAGTCTTAGATAAATTGTTGTTTAAATAATTTCAAGAAAACTCTGTTCGTTTTTGCGAACCATATGAGGTTTTAGGTAGAATGATTTGAATAGGAGTTCTCTTTAGAAATTGATGGCATGTTGTGGCCTTACAGATTTCAGTTGGTTTCACTCCTGTCTCTTTTTATAGGACTTTTGTGAATTATGAGCTGTATGGCGAAGAGCTTCTACCGAAAGAGATTTGTAAATGTTAGTGGAAAATTAAATGTTGAAATTGAACTTCAAGTTACTTAGATAATTTTTTTTAAGCAAAATTTTTAGAAAATCCTTTATAAATATATTTAAATTTATTTTTTTAAAATGCAACAGTGCACTGGAAATAGCTAGTTTTGAAGAATAACTGGTTCCTAGGGTCTGCAGTTCAAACTGTGCTGCAGAGGGAAAATTATGACAAATCAAAGTGAAACAGACTTCACTGGTTTTGTTAGTTTGGCCCAAGAAAATTCAGAAAGTAAACAAACTATCAACTGTGAAAAATAAATTGGATTTTTAATAATCTATCCATGCAAATAATCCAGGTTTCTCTTGGTAAAGAGTAGCGTTTAACCGTACACCAAATTTTACGATACTTTTATAGTATCTGTACTTGAGCAGATTGTCACAGATTTATCAAACTTTCAGCGAGCAGTGAATAAAGGCAAAGGCTTTTGTCCAGGATGGTTTTTGCTTTGACGATGTTGCCTATATTCCTGGTTATTATTTATCTTAGAAGTTAATATTTAGATCTAACGGCACTGATCCAATTCTCCTCTAATAGGAAACTGGCGTTTCAGAATGTTTGCTGCCTATGTCTTTCATGGGTTTTGTACATTTTTGTACTTAATCTCAGTGCCATCGTGCACTACGACGGCATTTTGACCGCCCGGCGCTGGCAGGAGTTCTCTTTGCAGATGGGATCCTGTAAAATGGTCACGGGGACACACACCACCTCCTTCTTCCACAGCTGCCGGGGCAGCTGGGGCTGCCGGTGCTGCGGGACAGGTTGGTACACATCCCAGAGCTTCACCAGAAGAGAGAAGTTCAGCTTTTATCACGTACAGTGAAGACTCTATATCTTGAAGTGTTTAAAATACAGGAGTGGGAAATCGAGCTAGTGGGATAAAGCTGTCTTTAAAAAAACTAATAAATTAACATATTTTTACTCGGACAGCTGGGATTTGGCTTTGGTGTGATGAGCATGGAGGGTCCCAGCCTGTTTCTGATGGGGCAGATGTTCACCTGGCAGGAGAGGGAGCCGCTGACCGGGTGGCACTAGGTGACACTATGGGAAGAAGGGCCATGGACAAGGTGAGCATAAAGGCTGAAGTCCTTTTGTGCCAAGAAACAGTCTCTTCCCATCAGCGACAACCTGCCTCGCCAGCCTCGTGGAGGGCAGATCTGTGGCCTGGGCTCTGCTTGCTGTTAGTAGGTACTGTTCCTCCACATCTTTTAGGAAGGATAGATATTCTATCTGAAACCAATCCTACCTGATTTGAACACTGGCAGCGTCTTTAGGACTGTTCTTCAGTGCCGTATTCCTTTCCTGGTGCTTTTCTGAAGTGGATGCACACAAACCCCTAGGTCACATTTTACATCCAGTTTGCACAAGTGCAAATGACAGCACAAAGGGTGAACCAAAATCTATGTGGTTTTCCTGAACGTTTGAGCTCCTATCAAATCAGTGGTTACACAAGCCTCTGTTAAAAACAGTTGGTAACTACAGCAAAGGGGAAAGGAAACCTGAACGGGCAGTGCTACCCACCCTCTGCAGAGCACCTCTGGGAAATCCTTTGCAGGACAGAAGTGTTGCCATTCTGTAAGTTACACCTGTAGATGACATCTTAATGTTACGCCTTCATAGTAGATTTAGCTTGGGGTTGCGGTAGAGCTAAAAATGCAGGCAAGTGTAGTGTGCCATTTGATTCTTAGGTAAATACAGCATGGAAATTACTCTACTGATGGTTTTTTGTAGTTTTTGTTGTGGTTTGTTTTTTTTTTTCACCAACTAAAAGACAAGCTTTCTAATATCTTGCTTCTAAAATCATCAGTTGCTGGAAGTGTGATCAGTCCCTTGAGGATACAAAAGCAGGACTGGGAAACTTGCCTTATGGACTTCAGAGTTATCCTTTCAGCCAACTGAAAGTTAATTATTGATTTCTCTTTTCTCCGTAGAGATCCATATGCCTTTCTGTCTGGCTAGAAAGTTAGTGGTCACAGTGCAGGAATTTGAGAGTGATGGTTGTGTGGCAACACCAGATTTCATGAGCGGGATGTCAGGAACGGGTAAGATGAAGGTTGATGTGGGGAGAGAGTGAAGACAGACAACTAGGTAAAAGCTTACGCCCACTATCGCTTTGCGTAGGGTGGACATGGAGCCTGTTATTCTCCATGGCTTTGGCTCCTAAACTCCTAGCGATTTGATAGCTAAGTGAGTCACAGACATTAGTGACAGAGAGGAATGCTGAGAATAAAAACAAAACAACAACAAAAAAACCCAACCAAAAAATCTCATTGTTTAGGCACAAACACAAGAAAACCATGTTTAATTGCTAATGTGCTCCCTCTGCTGGCTCTCTAAAACTAACAAATGCTATTCCCAGGAGATCCGGCCACACCCTCTGGGAAATGATGTCTAAGTCAATGGCTTTGAGCTCTCTTGCAACCAGCAGCATTAGCAGGAGAAGTCTTCTGACGAAGTATGTTAAAGCCGTATATACCAGACATGACTGCTGAGAAAGGTCGTGAAACGTCCAATCCTGTAATTCAGCCTTTTTTTTCTTTGTTTCCAGTCTTACTCATATTTGATAGGTGTTTCTTTTTCTGTCTTTTCCCCAAGTTCGTATTTTCCAGTTTGCTGCTGCTGCTTCTACAATTTTTCCCATCTGAAGAAGTTTTAAAAATGTTCTCATTGGTTCTTTTAGTTTCAATTTTAGTGCATGGAGTATCTGAAGAAGCCCTAGTGTAGATTAGGCTTTGGCAGCTTCCAGTTCTTTCTGTCACTGTCAGTTAAATCTGCTTGTCAGCTTCATACTGTTGTGCCCACTTCATCCTGTCCTTTGGCTTGAATACCAGCTGTTTTTTCAGGATACTCTTGAACATCCTTCCTCGTTGTGATGAATCTGTATTTCTTTTCCAAACATAGACTGAATTGTTTAGTGTGTTCCCTACACAGCACGTTTCCCCAGTAGATGAGTTTTTAAAATCCAGCATTTTGTACTTTCATGCTACAAGAAATGGATAAGAAATCCCGGATAAGACTGAGTATTGGAGAAAAACCTGAAGAAAGCTTTATTAATTCCTGTGGAATATTTGGAATGTATGGAAGATTTCTGATATGGTGATTATATAATGAAAGATTGTCCTGTATTTCCCATATTTTCCACCTGTGAGGACTGCCATGATAGAGAGCCTCGTCTTGCAGCCGTTGACACATCAGTGGGAATCAGCTGTGCAGAGCTGTTGCAGGACCGGGCTCAAGTTTTCCATGTAGAGTACTGAAAAGTTTCCTTTCTGCAAGTCTCATGCTTCCCATCTAGGTGACTGCTTATTAAATCTTTATCCAGTAGGGACAATAAACCAAACAGCCTGGTGGGTAGCTAATTGGCTGGAGTGAATCAAGCCACATATAAATCTCATTTGTACTCAGTACATTGACTCTCTCTGGCCTCGTCGCTCTCTCTAGTATTTGTTCATTTTGAGACGGCTTCAACATAATGCAGAGAAAATAATCCTTCGTTCTTCTTTGTCAAAGTGTCTCAGAGGATGCTTGTAGGATGATTCTCTGTTATTTCCCTTTCATAGGCCCTGCAGTTTAGGAATCCATCCTCCTGAAGCATAGTGCGGGGAACTGGCCCCTCTATGGGCACTTGAGACAAGAGGCATCAGGGAACCGGTACGGCGCTGAGACCACATCACCCTCCTGTCTCCAGGTTCCTGGACATGAGGACTTGTAGCAGGGGTTGGTATAGAGATAGCTGATAGCTTGCCCTCTTGCTGTACCTGCTTTGGGGATAAATAGAGAATTCAGCGCTCGGGGCTACCAATCTGGCACCTTTTGCTAGTGTTAAACTAATACAAGTGATCAGAAGGGACACCGGTTCCCGGTGAGGGCCCAGCCTGTCCTGGCTCGTGAGCGGACCCTTTGAAGTCCCAGCCGTGTTTTGCAATTTGCAGCATTTCATAAAAATAACTGCTTTTATTTTCCTCTCCAAGCCACGGCCAAGTTTTGAAAGCTTCAAAGCTTGCTCCAATTGGATAGAAAAAATGTGTTTTTAAGATAGTGACATTTCCTAAATGAGCTGGGTCCTTCTGAGCTGTACCAACTTCACATCGTTTATCTGCTAAGTCAGTCGGTCTCAGCCTGAAACGTTTCACTGCTGTGAAAGCAGCTGCTCCTGAATGAGGTTAAAAGCCAGTTATGCTTTTGCAGTGCATTCGGCTCTGCTGCACTTTGTGCCGGACAAGAGAAAGCTCAGTATTTTTCCCTGGTGCTGGGCATTTCTGGATTCTGGAATTAGCTTTCTTTTTCTGCTAATCTCTGAGCCCCTTTTTGCGGGGGACTGGATTTCATTCAAAGCCTTTCTTAATACTTTTCAGGCAATTTTTTTTTTCTTTTTAAGCTGCGTACAGAGATCTTTAATATTTTTGTCAGCACAAAGCTGTGGTGCAGTATCAGAAGTTGTGATCAGATTGCAGTCACTACCGTGATGTGTGCAAGTATATAGGTACCGGTAAGGAGAACCCACTGATCAGGGAAGCAGATTCGTAGTTTGTTTACAGTTTTCTGTGTAACTTTCAACAAGTCAGTTTCTGTGTCTCAGTCACTCCTCTTCAAGACAGGTATAAGGATGTTTCTCACATTCTGAGGGCAGTTGGGAGAGCGTTAGTTACAGCTACTACAGATTGTAAGAATCTATCCCTCTCAAATTTGTACCTCATTATCACCCTAAAAGTGCATTGCAACCTCTTTATTTTCTGTAATAGGTTTGGTTTAAGCCTCCTGATGAAGTTTTTGCACACTTGTCTTTCTCAGACATGTCAGAATAGAACTGACACTCGAGGTCTTGTTCTTAGGGTTTTTTTTTTGAGGAAGTTTTCACCTCATGGAGATTAAGAGCTAGCATGTACTTAGGTAGTTTAGATGGCAGTAACTGTTCGGCGGTGCTGTGTTTGATCGCAGGTGAATTTCGCGTGTGTTTTGAGCCACGTGTTTTCACTGAGTTCAGCTCTAAGCTGTCTTGGCCAAACTGCTATTAATAACTGACCTAGCTCAGTTAAAGGTGTCACTGTGGTGGGGTGAGAGCCCTCTTGTCTAGCTCACGTCCATATCCAGCCCCATGATATTTTAATCTGCTACCAAAATCAATTTAATTTTCATTTCCCATCTTTTTCAGATGAAGAAAGGGTAAAACAAAAAAGAAGTGAGCTAAAATGAACTTTTCTGGAGTTTCCTGGTTAAGACTGGCTATGCAGGAACCCAGTGTAGTTGACTGAAAGTTGTAAAGAGTTATTAAAATCTGGTTGAGTAATGTTACTATGGAACATTGGCTTCGATGTGGTAGAAGGATACAAAATGGAGCATTTAGGAGGGAGGCTTGGGAAGAATGTGAGCAGCTAGAAGAAATAAAAGCTGAGACGCAGGCAGGGGGCAGAGCTGTTCAAAGAAAACAAGGACAAAAAGTCTGAACTTCATGCAAAAAGAGGGGCTAACTTGGTCCCACTGGCAGGAGAGGGAGAAAATTTTAGCAGCAGGATTCTGTATGAGTACGACCAGAGTGGGGTGGGATGAGGCCACAGCCCTTTCCTTTTCCCTCATGAGCAGTGAGCTGGAATAATCATCGTACAATAATCATCTTCACTTGGAGTAAGAAGTTCCATGTTAGATTTCTGAATGTTTGTGTCTCTGTTGAAATGTTTATGGGTCATGTGTTGCCCTGAGTTATGTTTGTGTAAGAGTGGACCAATTCTATGAAATTTAAAAGAGTCACCATTGAACCAAGAGCTGAATTTAGCTTTGTATTTCTAGCCTACTGGCTGCAGCTGGCATGCATCTGAAGCAGTAAAAGATGATGCATGGTACTCCACAAGTGATTTGTGACCAGGAGACAGTTTTCTTTAGGACAGTGCTGCTGAATTTGACCTCATTTTTGCTGTGTTAGATACTGTCTCCTTTGTGGCAGCATACATAGGTGTATTAATAAGATTCTTACCAGATCTCTCCTTGAAATCTGAGCTTATGGAGATGATGAAAAGCTTTGCTTTTAGGAGGTGTTGGTGATTGTTCTCATAATGCCTAGGCAAAGCTTGCAAAGAATTTAACATCCAAAAAGATTCCTTTTTGTTGTTGTTGTTGCTCTTCTGCAAAGGTTCAATCCCGAGACCTTGTGTGATTTTTGTTTTGTTTTGTTTTGTTTTGCTTTGTTCTCATTACCCAAAAAAAAGAAGTGCCAGTTCTAAGTCTTTCCTAGCCTTTTTTAGATAAAGGAGGAACACACGTACTTCAAAACAGAGAGCAGTTATCAGCTGAGTTCAGCTGGAGAAGGGAATGCTCACAAAAGGTTCCAGGACAGTTAGCGAGAGAGAACTGCTGATATGAATAAATAGCACTTTGCATTTCTGAAGGAACTTATTTGAGTATCTTACAGCGTTTAACGAAAGTAGTTAATTTAGTTTTGCTTTACTCCAGTAGCTGAATCAGCATGATTATTTCCATTTTTTAATCAGGAACAATCGAGGCACAGAGAGAAAGATGAAGTGATGCCTTTCTTTCTTCCTTCCTCAGTGTATCGTACATGCAGATGGAACTTGGAAAAGTAAGACCATGTTCTATGGACAAAGAAAGCTCAGTTGATTCTTGACTATATTAAAGACTATATAAAGTTAGGCTCTTTTTATACCATTTGGTGTTGTAACTCATATGCAACTTCTTTGCCATTAAAGTCTTATTTCTACTTTCAGAATGCGGTAAAAACACCCTACAGTAACTGAAAATTGAGACCAAACACATCTAACACAGCAACGTGTCAACAAAGCCTTATTTTAATAACAGACTTTAAAAAAATTAAGATTCTTTTTGTTGTTTTGTTTGATTACTATTTGTAATTACTCTCTTAACTCAGTTAACGTAACGTCAAAGCCTTGTAAGCAACATTTTATTTTTTTCCCCAATTGACTTTCCCACAGCTGGATGTGTCCCAATGAGCTCCAGTGTTAGCTTTGTCCAAGTAGTGGATGTTTGAAAACTGGACCAGCTTATCACCTCTATTTGCCCAATAATAATCAGAGGGAAAGATTATACCTGGCTGAAATAAATAGTGGTGTTGCTTTCTCCACAAAATAAGCATCAAAGGAAGTCTGAAGCTCCCTATCACAAGTAAAGGCAAAAGTACCTTCAAGTAATCGCATTGTTCTGGACTTCTTGTACGTATAATTGCTTGTATGTGCAACTGCTTTTAATGTCTATGGGATCTGCAATATGTAAAGGAGAAAATAGCCCCGAAGGGTTCTTTGGACACAAGCATTTGAAGCGGATTGTTACTCGTCTGCTTAAACTGCCAGTGGAGACAAAGCACATGCAGGTAATAATGGGAGCTCGCGAGTACTGGATTTGGGCGGAGCACAGGCATGTTGCTGCTGAGGCATCTGTTGTAGGATGAACAATAGGAGGAACTGAATTGTCTGTACATTCAACCTGAAAACTGTGCAATGAGTAGCTGCGTTAAACTTTTTGTTGCTTGAGAATGAGACTCAGATCGCAATGCTTGAAAACTTGCAAGCAGGTTTTGGGTTTGTACTGCTTTCTAATATCTTTTCACTTCCCAAGAGCCAGTTTTAATGTCTGTTGATGCTTACAAGACCAGATTGGAAGGACAGCAACAGAAAGTTTTATTCGCCAGCACAATTAATAGTTTCTTCTTTGAGAGCCAAATTCATCTAGTGTAGTATGTTTACAAAAGAAAAGGCTGGAATGCACAATAAGGTTTCCCCTTTATCAGAGACATATGGACTCACCATCACTGGATATATTTGTGAGACATTATAACAGGGAACACTCTTCAGGCATGTCTCACATTTCAAGATCGAAGGGCAAACGGGATGAATGTCCCTTCTAGGAAATAGACGAACCAGCTTTTTCGTATGCAACCTCCGATTTCGATAATCCCCAAGAAGCTTATAAAAGCCAGGATGGAGTCAGTATTAACCTGCGAAAGGACACAGAGGGGTTTGGATTGCAAGGCTGGTCTGGATGCCAAGCGTGCCTCTGAAGTACTCTCATACTGCCTCAGCCTGCTGTAACTTTTGGTAGACACAATACAATAAGGCCCGTGAAGTAGATGAGTACGGTAGATTAAGAGACCAGGTTTACTGGGAGAATTCCCACCTGAGAAAGGCAAATCAAGCTTCTTTGTACAGGAAAGTCAATAAATGTCTTTCCCCTCTCCACACGCCCTAAGTAGGGATTTTTCCTCTGTTCCCCTTTCACATATACACAGTAACCTGTTCCATAGGTCTCTGAGATTTCGTTTGTCTCCACTGATAAGTGTTGGTATTGTATTTGAGTCCTCTTACTTTTTAGGACACTTGTGTCCACGTTACATGCTAAACTCAGACATGGGGAAGTTCTACAGAGGTTCCCTATTACATAGTTGCCTCTACATGCTATTGTGGTAATAAAAACTGGCATTTTTTTTCTCTCCTTAAGCATCTCCACTGTTACGCATTTACCTAAATGAGCTTCTGGGTTTGTTTTTTAATTTACTGAGGTACAACTTTTGCTATTTATACTTAGGACGTATGGAGTCTTCACAACTCCAAAGGAGTGCTTTATATTCTTAAGCATTTTATTGAACTCACATCTTTGTGGCCCTTCCTTTGGTTTTGATGGGCATCACTGATGGATTTAAAGGAAAATTCTTCTTGGCCTTCCTGTTTTCCCAAGTCTCAAACATGCCTAGAGATCAGTGGGGTGGGAGCACAGCGGAGAACTTGGAATCTGGAAGAGTGACTGGCTGGGGATTTCTCCAGTCTTTCTGGGAAGCCTAAGTAAATGAGATGAACTTCTGGCCGAACCATTGTTAACCAGAATTGGTGAGGCTCCTTGCCTCATCAGAGAGAATCTTCCTTCAGAGCACTTCTTTGGGAAGAGGCCAGGAAGGAAGTAATTCTGCATGATTCAAGACAGACTTTAAAGGTCTGTGCTCTATTTTTTAGGAAGTATGAAGGCAAGAGCCTACTTTGTCATATGCATAAAACTGTAAAGCTTCAAATCTTTATTGCTCCTTGCTTATTTTATAAAACTTTTGCCTTTCTGTATCTTACTCTCAACGCTTTTATATTTAACCTTAACAGAAGAAACATCATAAGCTGAGCAAATGGAGTGGTGTTCCATTTGCTTACGTATTTTCTGTCTGAGCAGGTCACGTACCTGCTCCTTGTTGGCAGAAGGGGCCATATGCCATGGTTCCTTCTCTGCAGCGTGACCGTGTGAGCACTGTAAAACTGAGCTGGGCAGAATTTGGTCAAGGTGCACCAAGCTTACTGCTTCTGTGCGGTACAACTGTGATAGCATCCATGTCCAGGAGCTCCAAAGTTTCCTGGAGTCACTGGATTTGCAGTGAATGTGCCATAACGAATTTCAATGTTTGAAGTGCGCCCGATGTGCCGAAGTTGCTTGACTACATTCGTGGTAGTTCTCTCAGCAGCTGTGCTGGACTTGTATGGGAGTAAGTCCTTCTGGGTGGGCATCATCAGGAGAAGATCATGAGTGAGATAAACAGGAGTCAAGCATCGAGAGTATAGTCCTCAAACACTGTTTTTTTTAATTTTAAATTCAGGTGCTGTTTATAATGACCTTAGATGAAGCATGTGTAAGAAGAGAAGATGTGAGAAATGTAAATGAGAGGACTTTTTGGGTCTGCTGCAGACCTTCTTACCGATCTGGATACTTCAACTTCACCTCTCTGTTCTTCTGTCACCTGTGGGAGGAGTAAAGAGAGTAACTTCTGCATGCCATGAAGCTTAGTGAGTGTTTTCTGAAGTGCTCAGAAATCTTTAGGTGAAAAAGGCTGGGAATGAAAGAACTACTATTGCCACGTTTACCTTCTCTTGATGTGGGAGGATCGAGCAGAAAATGCAAACACTTGTGTTACCATGAGAAATGCAGACGTGTTCATTTCAAAAATTTCCCAATAAGGTTACCTTTCGTGCCATCTGGATATTTCTCCCTAGAACTGTCTTCCAGAGCTTTAATTCTTTCCCTCCTTGTAGTGATCTGCTTGATCACGTCATCAGTGGAAGAATACAGAAGCAAAATAAAGTGTAGTAGTGCTGAAAGGCAAATTTTGGTGCTTTTAAACCTTGTACCCCAGCGATGTCAGGGCAAGTTTTAATTCCAGTCGAGGGTTGCAGTTAACTTTCTGAGCTGCAGAGGATGAGCAGAGGTGAGTTTTTGGGTAGAGAGGAAAACAACCAGCAAGTCTGCACCTGGATTCTTCAAAGGACTGAAAGACTTGCAGTTGGGAGGCTATTCCCTGGCGATGAAGAAACATGGCTTTGGCATGATGAGGGATGCTGATGTGTTGTTTGTATCTTAACCCCTGGCAGAGAGAAGCGTTCAGGAGGATGGGCTTTAGGGGTAGGATAGAGGTGAATTTAAATTAGGTGGAAACAAAGGGTGAAAAAGAAGAGGAAGGTGCAATTCGATGGCAATAACTGTGTAGATGGCTGTGTTTGTTCTGGAGTTCCTGGTGGAGCTGAGTCTCACTAGCAGCAGTGCTGCGTGTAATGTGCTCGGCGTAAATAGTATCCATAAATAGTTTTGCAGAGAGTCAGGATTTTATTTTGCTTGTGAAGTCGGACCTATTGTGACTCCTGCCTCTTCCATTTCTTTCCTTACCTTGTTGGTGGGATGAAGTTGATATGGCTTAGCCAAAATTCACGTATATGAATACGCTTTCATCTCTTTCTCTGTTGCTTTGTTTGTCTGTCTCTGTCTATCTCTCTGTGCGCCTGCTGCTTGTCTGCCTGCCAGTTTTTTCTTTGTCTCTATCACTTCATCATTGAACCCATCTGTGTAGAAAATGGGATATTTGGCTGTCTTGTATTCTTTTTATTATTTTTTTTTTGTTGTTCGTGTCATTTTGTTCCCTCAGACTTATGAGGATAAAACTCGCACTCCTGGGGGTGCCAGGCATTTCAGATCTTGCATTTAGGAGGAGCCGTGATGCTTTTTGCGTCTGTTTGTCTGTCCATCTGTCTGCTGGTCTATAATAAGCTGTGCAGCGAGACAGCAGCTTACTATCTGTGTGTGTGAAATTAGCTAATTGGTGTTAGCAGCAATATTTTCACATGTTTTATAAGCAAAGTGCAGCAAGGTATATAAATGTAGATATGATCCAGAGACACACACACATACACACGCGCGCGCGCATGCAAGCCTGTCGTTGCTCATGCATAGACGCTCAGAAGTAATTAATGTTAATAAGATTTTAATGTGCTTGTGAGATCATAATGAGGAGAAATGAATGCTCTGATTAGAAAAAGGTAACTGTGTGTGTGTTTTGGCTTAGAACAAGATTTCCCCTCTTTTTTATAAATCACAATTTCAGAACTTGTTTGTGATTGCATCAGTCGGTTTTTATTTTCAAATTAGAGGTCTGTTTAGCCATTTGAATGATTAGCCAAATAAATGGGTAAACCCCTGATCATAAGGAATGGTGCAGATTATTATTTTTTCCCTCTTAGAAAGCAATGCTACTTTCTGGGCAGCCTCATCCTTCTAGCATTACGTTTTTTTGATGCTGCTTTTAAAGCCTCGTCAGAAACTGCTCTCGGAGACAGTGCTCATTTTTTACAAATAGAGATGTTTATCTATAGGTGTCTGCAATGCATAATCAACCACTGAAACTATTGTGCCAAGGCACATTCCTGTTCATCAGTAATGATGAATCCTCAGAGTCCAGATCATCACATGATACCTTGATAATATTTTGAAATAATTAATTTAAGAAAGCAGAACTGTATGCATGTATTTTTTTTCTTTTAATCAGTCTGTTTCCAAATAAGAGAGGTGGGAAAGTGCTTGCAGGAAATATTTTACAAGCTAAGATGTTTTTTCATCCTGGATGCTGTGTAGTCACCAGACCCCAGGCTGGCTGAAATCCAGCTGGACACTAGGGGTCCTTCTCTCCAGCAAATTGGTGAAAATATTGTCCAGAGGGCTTTACTTTCATTTGCATCCTTGTTATTATTTGGAGTAATAAAATATATCAAAATATTAAAAAATTCTTGCTTGATAGTGCTACACAAATAGCGTTGAGATTGGGATAAATTTATTTTTTTTAGTTGACACTGAGAGGTTAAATATTCTATTTTAAAAACATCTAGAATTAAAACTGCAAGTTTAAAAAGTCTGTGCTCCAGTGCATCCCATGTTGCATACTGCCCACTTCTTTATTTTGGCAGCACCTGGCTTGAGTGGTGCTTTGAAGTGTTAGATCTACGTTTGAGTAGGTCTAACATGGTTAGAGTACTAAACATGAGTATGGTTCATTTCCAGGAAGTGCTGAGGTTCCACAACAAGAGCTGCGTTGAGAAATGGTAGAGCATCGCGATATGATTGCCATTCCCAAATCATGACGAATAAAACTGGTGTCAGTAGATACAGTTTTGACAGGGTTTGAGCAACCTGGTGTAGTGGAGGGTGTCCCTGCCCATGGCAGGGGCGTTGGAACTAGATGATCTTTGAGGTCCCTTCCAACCCTAACTGTTCTATGATTCTATGATAGTTCAAATGCCACTTTGGGGTTAATATAATCTTGCATTTTTTTCCTTGCCTGTTTCTGCTTGTTTGCTGTATGTTAACATGCCAGTTCCCAAGACTGGCTTCCACAAAGTCGAAGAGTGAGAGTAGGAGCAAGGTAATGGTAAACTCCGAAACCACTGAAATTTCCCCTTGGAGTGAGAAGCAGCTAAGCAATGCGAGGACCTTCTCTTCAGTTTTTCTGTGTTCTAGATGGAAAATGTTGAAGAAGACACTTAGTTTGATGTTCTCAACATCAGAGATGAAGTAGCCAAGCTCCCTTCAGCTATAGACTGAAAACTCCTTAAGGCTTGGGGAATGCAGGAAATGCTGAGGCAAATTGACTAAATGCATGAAGTCAGTATGCAAAAATGAGTTGTGCAGAATCCTTGGGGGACTTCTTTAATTCAGGAGTGAATTAGTCTTAGACCAATGTAGCTTAAATGAATAAGGAGCTACAGGGAGCTTTGCTGTTGAATTAGAGCATCTACTCGCAGCTTCAGGATAGTTACATGTGTGCATGTTGGTGTCAGACGAGTATTCACGTGTTCCGTTTCTGCTTCACAACTAGATGCTTTACTTAACATTGGGCTAGTCTGGTGTAGGGTTAGTTCAAAGATGGGAAGGAGGGGTTTGGGGCAGCTTTTTTTGGTTGTGATGGCAGAACAGAGTACGATGGGAGTATAGTAAGGACAAGCTACCTTGGGAGAGACTCATTTTCTCTTAAAGAGATCTAAAGAGGTCTATGCACGGTGTGAAAATGGGAGCTCGTAATTGTATGTTGAGATTGTGCCCCGAAGAATGTTTTAGAGTATGTTTGCCAGCTTACTTGTATTACATTTGTTTAATTTGACTTTATTCGTAAGTACACATGTAAGGTTAAAATGCTATTAATTCATAAAGTTCATAATTGACAAACTGATTGTGAGTTAATTGATAAAATCTCCATGCTAAACAGCATTGGATTTGCACAGTGAAAACCCTCTGCATAAGGATGGATTTTAAAAATATCTGTAGGTTCTAGCTCTCAGGCCAGCAGAGAAAGTAAGCAATGAACTTTAAAGCTTCATTGGAAGTGGTCCCCTGCTAGCCTCAAAGAGGGGATGTTGGTTCAAGTATGATAACTGACCCTAGGGTTTTTTTTGTATGATCTGGAGACAGAAAACATATATCCTAAAACTGTCAAGATTTAAGCTTTAAAAGAATTGATTATCTCATCTTATTTGTCCAGTTCCATATTTGTGTTTCTAAATAAGTAGCTGCTTTTTCCAAAGCGCTTAATGCCCAGAAACACCTGCTGAAGCTGCTGGATGCAGAGAACAGAATTCTAGTAGCATGTGGATTTAGAAGAGCAGTTTTTGATACTAGCTTTGAAAATGTTGGCCAGAAGGCTCTTGAGTCTAGATGAGCTTAGAAATTCCAGGTAACTGGCATGAAATTTCTGCCAAAAATGTTATTTTAAAAAGTTGTATAATGCAGTGTATGATATTTACATGAAGGTGAAAAAATATGGTTATCTGTAGGGATATAGGAGCTGCTGAAGAAATCAAGTAAGTTGTTCACATAGTTCAGTCATTTCTGCTTCTGCAAGTGTCAAAATCTTCTGATGTAAGGAAGCCTTCTCATGAACAAGTACGGAAAAACTTAGCCATGGAGGCAGTTCCTACCTCACTCTGACATGGGGTAACTGGCCAAGCCTTTGAACAATGTAGGTGTAGGTTTTGTACTCAGAGTTCTGTTTGATTAGTAACAGATATTCATACCAGCCTTTTTTTGTTTCTTTTTATTAAACTCTTGGTCTGTGTTACTTTGCAGCAGATATCATGCGATATACAGGTTGATTCACACGTGACAGGAAATGGCTTAATTTTTCTGAAGTTTTGTGTGTGGGTATTAGGAAAGACGTTTGGATATTTGGGGCTTCAAGTAATGTAGAAGCAGACAGCACTGAGCAACTAGGTGGAGTCAGAAACATGAATCACTGTGGCATGAATTTGCTTCCTGGTAAGTTTTATTACCTGCTGGACATGCATGTCCTGTCATTATCAGAATTCCAGTGGCTTCAGGGTTAGCTGCAGTCATCACAGAAGCATACAAAATAGTTTATATGTGTGCTAACTCCTACACTTATGCTTATGTTTCCAAGTAGTGCGTTTGGAAAGAGTCTGAATGTATAAGAAGCGTTTCAATGATGACTTTGGGTAATGGTTCAATTTCTAAGGAAAATGTCAGAATCTTGTTTTTGTTCCCCAAACAGTTGTGCCACTGGCACTAAAAAGAGCAGGCCTTTTTACCTACGCCTGCTTTAGTCATTCAAGAATAATTGCAAACTTCCTGTGTTTCCTGAAGCATGGCTTTGTGTATCTATTGCCTCAGTTTACCTGTCTTTAAGATAGGATCAAGATTTTATAACTCTTTGTCAAGCAGGTGGAATTTAATTGATGGGAGGAGCCTTTGCGTTCTTTTACGTGAAGGCCTTTGGGATCTGCTGGGTGTTGTGTGTTACTTTTGGGACCGGCTCGCTTGGTCCATCTCCGTGTTACACTTTGCAGCCATCCTGTTTGCAGTTCATGCATCGGTGAACACAGCGCAGCAGCATCTTCTCTGTGCTGCTCTGAGCAACTCTCTTCCAGATGCATCGGATCACGCTGCTCTATGTCTTCTGCATGTGGTCGTGGGAGTCAGACAGAGGTCATGGTGCTTAGCAGTATCTACAGGGCTTTATGCCTCCAAGTGAGGTCTTGAGCTCAAGCTGATCTGCTCACAGGTGTATTATCTGAACTTACAGCCCAAGTAACATGAACTGCCATGCCAAGTCTTATGCACTGGGCCAGCTGAGGTGCTTGTCTTCTAGGCAGCCAAAAAGCTACAAAATCCTGTTTGGGAAATAATTCCTCTGAGGTCCTTCTTTACTCTACTTGCTACGGACCGAAGTAGTCCGGTTGAGGTACTTGAGCCACTCAGGTATCGAGAAGCTCCCAGCCTTGCCCATGCGGAGATTCTCATCGGACCACGTGATAAGTATCCTCCCTCAGATCGTTGCCCTGATCATCGGAGCAGCGCTCAAGGCAAGTCCCGTGGCGGTGGTTGCTTGTTCCTGTGTGGCGGAGGTAATCCAGCCTGCTCCACTCCCAGCACCTGCTGTCCAAGCACCGTCCATGTCGGGATCCACACTTCCTCCGCAAGACTGGAGCGGAGGCCCGAGGCAACATGGGGCAGGGATCATTGGGGAGGTGAGCAGGGAGAGGGACAGAGGGGTGAGAGGATGGAGTTGGACCCTGGGATTGTGGAGATGAGGAGAGCAGGGAGGGAACGAAGCAGGGACTGGTGCCATGGGGTGGGCCATGTCTGAAGGCTGTGGATGGTGAATTTTGTAAATAGGTGGTTTAAGGAGAACCTGCGTTAGAAGGATGGGAAGGTCAGGGTCTGGTTTGGAGGGACAGAAGAAACGGTACAGACATGCCTCCACCTGTGCGTGTCTGGGGTTCATCACAGAACTAGGAGATATTGTTGCCAATGTGTTGGTATCATAAGAAACTTTGCTTTTAGAAAATCTTGTAAACATTGAAAATAAATACAGTTGAGGCCCACTCCTCATTAGATTTTCTTCTCTCTTAATACAGTAGTCCAGTTTCAATTAACATGTTGCTAACAAAATCACGTGCCGGCAGCCCAGAAAGCCAGCCATATCCTGGACTGCAACAAAAGGAGCGTGGCCAGCAGGTCGAGGGAGGTGATTCTGCCCCTCCACTCAGCTCTCGTGAGACCCCACCTGGAGTACTGCATTCAGCTCTGGAGTCCCCAACACAAGAAGGACATGGAGCCGCTGGAGTGAGTCCAGAGGAGGGCCACAAAGATGATCCGAGGGCTGGAACACCTCTGCTCTGAAGACAGGCTGAGAGAGTTGAGGTTGTTCAGCCTAGAGAAGAGAAGGCTCCGGGGTGATCTTATTGCAGCCTTCCAGTACCTAAAGGGGCTACAAGAAAGCTGGAGAGGGACTTTTTACAAGGGCATGTAGTGACAGGACAAGGGGCAATGGCTTTAAATTGAAAGAGGGGAGATTTAGATTAGATCTAAGGAAGAAATTTTTCACTCAGGTGGTGGTGAGGCAGTGGAACAGGTTGCCCAGAGAAGTTGTAGATGCCCCATCCCTGGAAGTGTTCAAGGCCAGGTTGGATGAGGCTTTGAGCAACCTGGTGTAGTAGAAGGTGTCCCTGCCCATGGCAGGAGGTTTGGAACTAGATGATCTTTGGGGTCCCTTCCAACCCAAACCATTCTGTGATTCTATGATTCATGCTTAAATACTGTCCCTTGGGTGCAATTGATTTCCAGCACTCTGCCTTTGCTTCTTCTTCCAAAGTGTTTCCTACCTTTTGTTCCTTTTTCTTTCCCTGATAGTGAACAGATGACAAAAAATTGTTAAATTTGCTGCTGCCACTTTGCTGTGACTTAGTGCTGCTGTCAGACCAGTTGAAAGGCCTGGCAGGTACTGGCTTCTCTGTTAGTCTCTGGACTTGATGGATTTATTTGGAAGCATCTAATGCATACCGAAACCTAAAGGCTTGGCAATCCTGGTGTAATGAAGCTGTCTTGAAGGATTTTAAGAGACACTCTCACTTACTTCTGGCCTAGATTACTTGCATAATCATGTATCTTGCTGAAATCCAAGTGCAAAGACGGTCCCTTTCTGGGATGAAGTTTTATCTTCTTAAGATATATAATTGTTTTGCAGTGTTTCATAACTGTCTTCATTTTTTTTTTTTTTGTGGGATTTTCCTTTAATGCTTGTCAGTGATTTTAACCATCCTAGAACCCTCAAAAAAGAAAAAGGCTTAGGGAACTTGAGTAGTCTTCTTCCCTGTCCAAAAGAGGATAAACTATATTTTTTGTTATTCCTGATAAGTAATTGTCCAGACTGTTAAGTTGTGAGTCCCACTTCAAGTCCCACTTCCCTGCCCATGACAGGGAGGTTGGATTAGATGATCTCTACGGTCCCTTCCAGCCTATGCCATTCTATGATTTTATGATCTATTCTAGTACCTCTATTCTAGTACCTTATTCTTGCCATTAAAAAGATTTTCCTTGTCTAACCTGAATCTTTCTTGCTACAGTTCATTTCCAGTACTTCTTTGGCAGTTAATCGCATTGCCTTTTACATACTGGAAATCTGGGTAACATGTAGTGATTTTTAGTTTTTCCACACTGTTTATGATAATCTACATTTATGATCATTCGTGCTTTTTTCTGGATATTTTTCAGCTGCTTCATGTCTTGAAAAGCACTGCCCATCATTTGACAGTTTACATCTTGAAACTTCCCCACATTGAGTAGAGCTGAAAGATTACTTCCCATGTCCTTGGGGCTGCATGTTTGTGTTTACAAACCCAGAAATGATTGACTCCTTGCTTCACCAAGATATTCCTAACTTATATCAAGCTTATAATTCCCCATGGCCCTAAGTCCTTTTCTGAAAAACTGCTACCTGCTCGGTTATCCCCATCTCATATTTATGTCATTAATTGTTTCTGCCTGGGTACATTATTTTACCCATATTCCTGTTGAATCTCATCCAGTGTCTCTAGACAATTTCTTTTATTTGCTGAGGTAATTTTGAATTTTATTCGGTCATTCAGTGCCCTTCCAGTTTCTTGTTGTCTGCAAGTTCAATAAATATGTTTTCTATTCCATCATCTAGGTTATTAATAAAAAGTCGAATAGAACAAAACTTGGCAGAAACTCAGTTGATGTAGTCTTGTATTTTGATAATTATTGCATGGATTCCCTTATCCAAATAGTTTTGCATCTGTGTGATATCATAGCTATGCTTGGTTTGTTCCTAGCTTGCTTATGGGAATATTGTGTAAGATTGTCAAAGGACAAAGTTATGTAGAGGTACATGACATTTGCTTTCTGCAAGGTTTCTTATCCTGTCATGGAAGGAAATTAGGTTGTTTTGGCATGATTTGTTCTTAAATCAATGTTGATTGCTACTCATCTTTTGTATTGAGGTGCTTACAAGCTAGTTTGATGCATTGTTCAAGAGTTTTTGTGAGACTTAAGCTTAAATTGACTGGTCTAGAATTCTCTTGTTCTTTTTTCTTTTTTCTTTTTTCTCTGTCTTTTCGTAGTAGGAACTAGATTTATTCTTCCAGTCTTTTCTTGTGTTCTACAAAGTGTCCAAGTCTGTTTCAGACAGTTCTTCAAGGAGATCAAGATGAAATTCATACACAAATGACTTGAAAAATATCTAGTTTACCTAAGTATTCTCTAATCTGTTTGCTTTTTCTTCTGGAGTAAGACCATACCCCTCCCTCTTGATGAGTATGAAGTGAATTATCCATGTCTCTCCACTTGAAATTTTGAATGAAAGGTGGTACAAAAAAAGGTGTTAAGCACTTCAGCCTACTCACATCATCTGTCAGTTGATCTTCCTCTCCATTGATTAACAGATCCGCATTTTCCCTCGTATACCTAAATGTACTGATAGAATGGTTTCTTGTTACTCTTGATACACCTTGTTAACTTTGTGCTTTGACCGTTAGCATTTTGTCTCTACATGTTTGTGCTATTTTTATACTTATTCTCATGTGTTCAGATATCCTTCTGCTTTCTGTAGGCTTTTTTTTCCCTATCTCAGTAGCAGTGAAGAGCTCATAATTTAGTGATTCTAAAACCCTACTATTCTCCTTCTTTCTTCTTCATTGGGATTGTGCTTATGATATTATTATAATTTCTTGGAAGAATGATTATGCCTCTTTAACTTCTTTTTTCCTGTAGGATCTCCTAGGGATTTTTACTGTCAGATTCTCCAGGGTAATTGAGATCTACATTCTAGAACTCCATTGTTCTCCTTCTTTCTTTTCTGAAGAATTGTGAACTTTATGACTGCCTCTCACCCACTCAGTCTGTTCATCCATACAGGCTAGAGCCCAGTCTATAAGAAATGTCTCTTTGGTCTTTACTTTCTGAATTAAAGAAAAAAAAAGTCTCAGGTGCATTCCATGAAGATGCTGGAAAGCTGTGATCACCTATATTTTTTTTTCCACAAAATATGTGTAATTACTCCTCATCTTCACCAACTCTTTCATGCAAATGCTTTGGCTGACTTCACTATTTGTGTTTTTTCCCCATCATGGTGGAGCTTGTTTCTTTTGCTTTTAATCAATCCTGTAGTTTTTCAGTAGGTTTGATGCTCGATACATTCTGGACCTCAGAGCATGCTTGTGCAGTCTGTTTTGCAAGGCAACATTCTTTCTTTTTTTTTCTCTTCCATATCCTCACAAAGGTTGTATATAGCCTTTTATATATCTATTGCAGTCATGCGATTTAGCCCGTCAGATTTCTGTCATACTAATTAAGTCACAATCTGATGATATGTTAAGATTTGTAGTTTATTTTTCTATTCATCAAACTTGCTTTATTGTATGGACACAGGAGATGCCTATCGATGATAGGCCTGATTTTGTCCTCCTTTTTTTCTTTCCCTTCTAGCAACCTATTTTCTGTCTTGCTCATCTCCTTTTTGAAGGTCCCGACCATGTTACTGTTGTTTATACTTAGCTGTTAGATTTTTTTTTTTAACCTGCCCATTTTCATCCTTGTTAAAAGACCTTCCAGTAGGTTAGCAAGTTGGTACTTGAACATCCTTCTCCTTTTGGAGGAGGTGAATGTCCTCTTGTCCTTAATAGCATTTTCTCTGGTCAAAGAAGTGAAATCTCTCTTTAGTGATGCCGTCTGTATCCATGTGTGACGCAATTATCTCTAGCATTTGTGTCCTTGCTTGATCCCTGCCTCTGCTGTGAGGACTGAGAAAAGCATCGATTCCTTCAGCATTGCTTTTAGAAAATGGTAGTCACTTTTGAGCTTGATGTCCTTCAAGTGTTTTTGTAGATACTTTCGTATTCCTTGTGCCCTCTGTGTTGTGTTGTGCCTTCTTCCTGTGTTGCCTCCCTGAATTGGAATGTCCAGGAAACCGTTCTGGCCTCACTTAAAAGTCACTTAATTCCATTGTAACCTGAATTTGCTAACTTAAAAATTGGTTTATAGTATCAGTACACTGTATTTCTTTTCCTGTACTTCTGGTTTCCATTTATTTTGTCTTTTAGATTTTACTCCTCTTTCTTCTCTTTTTTAAAAAAAATATTTCTTCTGTTTACCTTGCAAGTTGCTAGTGGCAAAGGTTTGTCTTCTCTCATGGCATTTATACCTTAAAAGACTTGTTATTCCTCTCAGTTTTCTTCATACATAATTTTCTTCGTAGCGTTTTTGGAAGTTTTGCAGGTCAGTGCCATTGCAATCATATGGTTCCCTATAATTGTCCTTTAAAATTAAACTTTTTGTCCAGTTTCTGTCCCAGCTTTGTATGTCTTCTCTATTGACTTTGTTAGTGCTAATTTGCTCTTTCAGCCTATGTGAACTAGGTGAATGTTGAATGCTCTTTCCCAAACCTTAGTTAATTAGTTAATAACCATTTCAGAGCATTTGAACCTACATCTTAAGGCAATGATAGGTTTCTGTCCTGATGAACCTGTCATGTTGCCATCAATGTTTGCAGCCTTGTTTGGAAGGAAATCTTCCACACAAGCAGATATTCAGTAGTCCCTGGTTTAGTATTGGAAAGATGGGAGGACATCTGAATATGAATCTGTCGTTTTTTACTTTTGTTTGTTTTCTTTTTGGTTTTAATATCAGATAATTGGAAACTTCTACAGAAGATAATGTTTAAAGTGCCTTCACAATCCAGTTGCTTACATTCATTCCTTTAGAGACCAGCATTTAAAAATGGTGTTTGGATACAGGTTACTTGACTGCATTTCCTTTAAGCTGACAAAAATTAAGACAGCTGTTTAGTCTCCCTCTGTTATCAGTGGCGAGGAGAAGAAATACCTCTAGAGAGCTACTCATCCGAAATACATTACAGTTTTAGGATGGGATTAATGGCTCTCTGGAGATGATTATGGTGGCTTCAGTTAGATACCTAACTTTTAGGATGATAATAGTTAGATTATATGCATCTTAGTCCTGTGCCTGATCAGATTTATCTGAAGAATGTTTCTACTGTTCAAATACACAACACAGAAAGCTACCACACTTCGTTTTATTTTGCAGAGATTTCGTATATTAGAGTTTTACAGAGTTTAGAAGAATTGTATTTATGTTAAAAGATTTCTTTTTTTAAACCTTGCTTTGTCTCCTTACCTTTTTGATTGTAACTTGCTCCTTAATTTGGTTTGTGGTGAAGAAACTGTTGGAATTCTTTGCTTTGGTATGGTCTCTTTTTGACAGGTCATGTCTTTTAAGAATTCTCTTCAGCCATTTGCTCTCCAGCATTGCAGGTAAATAATGTTCCATGTTACCTTTCTCACAGGTGACAAAAAGATTAAAGTTTTGAGTATATTAAACTCTAAGTTATTATTTTTATGTTAATGTTTGTTCTTGCATTTCATGGTGCAGCCACTAAAAATAAGTGATCCTGGACAACAGATTAGACATATTTGTTGTTTTTTGGGGAAGAGCTAATGTCATTTTGGTGTTGCACAAGTTTCCCTCTTTATCTCCGTACAGCTGTAAGGTGTCTATGACACTATTGTTCTGGCCACTCTGTTGCCAAAAAGTTGTCAAGAAATTAGTGGAGAATTCAGAGAAGAGCAACAGAAGTTAAGAGGCTGAAGAGATTGAAATATGAGCAAAGATTACAAGATTTTAATATGTACAGTTTGGACTAAATGATGACTAAGACATATGATAACAATCTACAAGTATTTGAAGGGTGTAAAATATTAAGACAAAAAAAGGAATTATTTTAAGATGTTCAAAGGGGTAAAACTCAGCAAGGAAAAATTTCTGCGTGAGTCACAAAAACTTTCTCAGAATTGCTTGTGCTGGAGTCATGGAATGGCTCTTGCAAGAAGGTGGGTAAAAAGCCTACAGTTTCACACAGTCCAGAGATCACGCACACGCGTGCACACAAAAGCACACCGGTCTCGTGCCATCCGTTCTGAGCAGCTGCCTAGATACACTGATGCTTCGGCAGAGGCTGTTGGGCCCTGTGTGGCCTGGCCGGACAGCCAGGTTGGCATGCATCCCAAATCGGGCTTTCCTGAGGGTTCCTGCAGAACGAGCTGCAGCACGGTGGGTGCGTTCTGGTGGCAGCAAACTGCCTTCAGCTGCGGTTTTTATGGAGAAGCCCATTTCCATCATATGACTGTACATACACCCATCCATTTGATAAGCGTAGGAAGAATCAAGCTGTCACCATCAGAATATAGGCAGAAGACTCAAGGAAATTTAATAAGGAATTTTACAATATCCTGGCAAAGGATTCCTTTTACCTTCTTCTTTCATCTCCATAAGTTAGTGCAATCACATTAACGACTGTTTTTCAGTAGACTTTTTCCCTACAACGTAAGAGTCCTCAACACCTATTTATTTGTTCTGATAAAGACTGCGGATTTATGCTGCAGGTTTAGTTTAGTTAGGAGGTCCTTTATCATCCTAGTGAATTGTAGCGGACTAATTTAAGTCTAAAAATATTTAACTGTCGTGACCACTGTTTAATCTTTACTGTTTACAGCTGGTTTTGCACTCGTAATAGATACAGTTCTTGCGTCTTCCTCTGCCCTCTGTTTCTCGTTTTTATTTTCATGTGTGCAAACCCATCATGCATGCCAGCTTGGGAAGCTGGCATCCCTCCTGTTAAGTCCAAACTTGCTTTCTGTTGCAATATAAATAGTGCTCGCTTCCAACTTCAGAGCAGTACCCAGTGTGGCATGCGTACTGTAGCTCACTGGGAAGCAATAGCTGTATTAAAGGGTTTTCCATGTGTAGAAGGGTTTTGTGTTTGTGACTTTGAATTCACTGGACAGCTCTGAGCGCACTTCTGGGTATAGGCCTTTAAGCTCGTGTGATGTTAGGTTACTGGAATATTTCAGTTCTGGAGTGCTCCATTTAAGAAGGTCCTACTTCAACAGGAGAAAGCAAACCAAATGCCATTCTTTATAGTACTCCAGATACAAAGCTGGGAGCACACCCAACTTTGGTAATCCTACATTATCTGTAAATCACTGGAAGTGGAAGGGGAAATTGCACCAGGTGAGCCAGATATGTTTCGAAATGTCATTTAGTTTACTGAACCTGGACTTTTCGTTTGATAAAAGCATCTTATTCTGCTTTGTAAAAGTACCTGGCTGGGCAAAACAAGAGACCGTTTGGTCAGATGGGGGCCACAGAGGAAGGCTGTCAAAGGAAGGCTGAAGAGATGGGCCATTTTTGTTTATAGAAGAGATGGCTTCAGCGAAGCCACTACGGTCTTTGCTGACAGCACATGAAGTTCCACCATGACCTAACTAGTTCTTGTGCTCTTGGAAAACATCCTCTGAGAGTTACATGATAGAAAGTAGTGGCTGTCTTCCTTAGGCTCGCTAGAACTGTCATCTTCCCAATTGAAAATGCTGGACTGTGTGTCCCAGTCATACTCTTGGAAAGAGCCTTTCCCATCCTTGCCTCCCTGGCATCTGTGGCCAGCTACAAGCTAAACCCTGAAGAATATGAATTCTTTTATCCCTCTGTCTGTTGCATTTTGTTTTCTGAGTGTGGTTGATCTGCTTCTGCACCATCAGCCGTTCTTTAGCTTCAGGCTGGACACACCAAAGCGAGTGTTGCCGAGAGAAATGCTGGGTTTTAGGGTTATGCTGTGTTGCTGCAGATCAGGTCACCTTAGTGGGTAAACAGTCCAAGAATAAAACCAGCAAATGATACAAAAAGGAATCCAGTTATATTTTTAATCTCATTAAGTTTCGCTCCTCCTTCTGATTTTATTGGCAGTGGTTTCAGGGGAGTGTACATCTCCGTCTGAGAAGAGGTGAAAAAATTTGCAGTGGTTGTGTGTGGGTGGAGGCTTTTTTTTTTTTTTTATTTCTCTATGGGGATTAAGTGAGAAGGGGTTTAGGATCTCCCACACCTGTCTCATTTGAGGAAATCCTTATTTTCTCATGTATAGAAAACAGCTGCTGGTTTAAGATTTGTTACTAGTATCCTGCCTAGGGGTTCTTTCTTTAGGTGCTCAGCTCAACGAGCTGCTGTCCCAAGCTCCAAGCTGTCATTTGAGAGAGCTTTATATTGCTGCGAGCCAAAGGTACAGTTCAGTGGACTCTCTTTTGAACCTTGAACTTTCCCTGTGTGGTAATGACAGACAAGTAGGGGTGGAGAATGGTGAGATTCCACCAACCCAGGCTTAGGGGTCAACACCGGTCTGTCCCCAGAGCTTTGCATGACCTTGATTTGTGACTGCAGAATAGTGGCTGCAAGAGCCTGTCCTCTCAGTCCCCGCAGTTCAATGTGAGATTAATAATTACTCAATACTGTTATTTTGTGTTATTTTTTGGGGTCCTTGACTGCCTACCCCTGCCCTCTGGGAGATAGCTAAGACGTGGCTGGATGATTGTGTTGAAACTTGACCTGCATTCTCCATGCAGACACCCCGTGTAGCCCAGGTCAGGAGAGGCAGTGGGAAAGAATACCACGTGCCTTTGGTTTTAGTACACCTGGGTCCACAGAGCAACTCCTTGCCATGGGCTTTGTTTGAGTTTTTTCCTGGCATTGTGCTGAGGTCCTCCGGCATGCTCAGGGCCTATGTGGTTAATGACTTTTCTGGAAATTAATTATGACTGCCAGGATTGCCAAGGCCCTATCCCAGACATGTTTCCACATCACGTTTAAGTTTATGCTCGGCCTATGGTCCAGTCAGGTTTTCTGGCTTTAAGTTGAAATGGAGAACCTTTCTTTTAGGTCCATCTGTAGTAAATGTTATAGCTCTGTCAGATTTTGATCTTGAAAAAAGTTGTTTTTCAGACAGTAGCTGTGGGTTTGATAGAATGAGAGTTGTTATGACTCTTTTTATAGCTATAATCCTCTGCTGTAAGAATTCTGTTTGTCTCTTGTCCCCTACTTAGGATTTCTATGTAGTTATTTATACCATACTTACTGGATCTGGGATGCATGCAGCAAGGGGCATGACTCCCCAGCATGGATCTGCAAACATGACGATGCATGGAAAACTTCAGTTAGTATTTAATGAACTTCTTTATATATTCAATATGAGGACATTGCTGAGAATGCGAGCTTTGGCAACTAGAAGTATCAATTTTATTATTCTTTTTTTTAAATACTTAAAGCACTGAACTTAAGCACACTTGAACTTAGTAGCTAGAGAAAAGCATGCGATTTCCCTGAAGTCATTTCTGTAAGCTGATATTGTAAGATGGACTCGCAAAGGCCAAAGAATGAGATATTCCCAGTGAAAGAGTTAAAAAAAATCTTAATTACTGAAATCCTTTAGTATGTACAAGTTGTGACTATTCTTTCTGTGAAAACATGAGTGTTTCTGTCACTTCACTAAAGGTCTCTTTGTACAGTAGACAAAGACGCATAAGGAAAACAAAACACGTTGCATCTGGGAATTAAAAAAAGAGTATTTTCTTTGTTCCAAGTAACCTATACTGTTAATTCTAAAAATGAAATAGAATATTTTTCTAAAAACGTAGTACGCAGCTCATGCATTTCAATGGAATGTCCTTAACTATTCACTGACTCACTCCCTATTCATTTATAGCTAATATATGGCACTTTTATTGTGGTTTCTAAAGTATGGAGGTTATGTGAGTCAGATGCAATTTAGAATAGAGATTATCTTTAAATAATCAAAAGCATACTTTGCCAAAAATACTAAAAAAGAGGAATGAAAGCATTCAGTGTTCTCAAAATATGAAGTGCTTTCTAAAAAGACTTTGCATTTTTCAATAAATAAGAGGGAAGAAATGTTACATAAACCTAAGTGTTTAGCAGACATTAGTTTACTTCCTTCAAGGAGACAGGAGACAAGGGGGTTTAAGATTTTCTGAGCTCATGAGAAAGGCACATCCTCGAGTACTTGCACCAAGGACATGATGGAAGCATTTTTCCTTGAAAGTTTTGAGCAAGAAGACATAAGGTTAGAGGTGGCATAAATGATAACTTTCATGTAATCAAGGACATTTTGGAGAATGTGGGGTTTTGGATCTCTCCTTCAAAAAGGGGAGAAAAACCCCAACAGCCAAATACCTCTCTGCTTACTCTTCCTTTTCTTTTTCTTTTTTCTTTTTTTTACTTCTTCCTTCTCCTTCGTAAGCTGATTCTGATTCTCATAAAGTTTTGTCATTAATGATACAGTGTTAGTAAGGGCAGTTGTTAGGTTTTTTGCTGTGAGTTTGAAGTTCCTTTGTTGTGACAGCTGCTAGGCTGGCATTTCCTGGACATCGATGGGATAGGATGATAGCTTGCTTACTTCCCTTCTTTCTGATGGATTTTCCCAGAAAGGATAGTGGACTGGCAGACTCAGATTCCTGTATTAAAAAAGCAGAAGGTGGATCGTAGTGGACTGGAGTTGAGAGAAACATGGAGATCCAAAGAATTACCAGCTTTTTGTAACGTAGCCAGCAATGTGTTCTACAGATAGAATCCAAAAGATGTCAAGGTTAGGAATATGTACTCATCCTTCTGCTCATCTTTTCTTTTTTTTTTCTTACTTTCTTTTTGAAGAGTTTGGTGCAGCAACAAATGGTGCTGGCCTGTCAACCTGTTACCAGCTAAAGTAGAGGCCACATTAAAATAAATGTGTATTTTTGCTATGAAAAGATAACATACTGTTGATTTAAAAAAATCCCAACAGCCTTGCACAGAAGCATTTTCAACGATATATTAAGCCTCATATTTTTCAATTACAACAGGGCTTTTCTTCCTCTGCTGATCTTTTTTTAATAACCAAAGGAGCAAATATGTCTTGGTTTTGAGCTTTAATCTGGTGCTTTGTGTACTCTGATGACCTCCTAATCACACTCTCTGTGACATGTCAATCTACTGCTATGGAAAGTGGGTGATTTGGGCTGTCGTGAAAGTGTTGATATGCTCATATATCCTGTGCACTTAGGGCAGAGGAGTTCAAAGAAATGCATTAACCGAAGGAATGAAATGTTATGGGAACCCATAATTCAGCTATCGAGTGTCCCTTTCCCAGTTCATGAGTGGTTCTTTATCTGTGTTGTGACTTTAAATGTGAGCACCAGGTGTGAAGACTCCTGTTAATTTTTATTTAAGCAAAAACAAACACAAAAAATTTCAGAGCTGGTGCAGGTGATGAAATGTAAAGATGTGCGATGGGTTTAGTAAATAGTCAGGGTGCATATGTCTAAACAAGGAAGGAGATTGTAGAATGCAGTTTTAGTTTATAATGCTCTCCTTTCATTACTATATAACCATCTGTCTCTCTGGCATGTTCCTTAAAATCTGGTGATCTTATGCTTCGGTTCGTAACCTTCAGTGTTACACTGGTGTTTCCTCTGCTGAGCTGGTGGAATCATCCAGATAACAAGGTAAATGCTGTCAGCAACTTCCAGTTTTATTCTTCATAAAAACTAAAAGATAGGACTGACCTTTATTATCAAATGGAGACCAGTCTAGTATGGAATTTGAGAGGCATGATGTCAATGTGAGTCTAGGGGAGAGGATCTACTCCGCTTGGCACTTAACAAGGCTTCTCTGTGGTCTCAGATGCGATACCCAGCTGTTTTGCCTGGAATTTCCCATCTGTAATGTGTAGATAATGATACTTGCCTCCCTGGTGAAGATTAAGACAGTTTCTTAATGTTTGTAAAGTTCTGTGAAAATGCAAAGTGTCGTAAAAATAATAAATATGTATATCTAAAACCCCTATGTGTAATCGTTAAATTGAAGACTGTCTAAGCGGACACCTTCACCTTCATAATCCAGCACCTTTTATGCTGTTGTTCAATGAGTCGAGCATAGATTTGCGGTATTGTGGAATTGTCCTTGTTTGAGGATGGCATAGTCAATCTAACATCTTAAATATGCTTTTCTGGTTTTCCTTGAGAAACAGCATCATCATTTGAAACTTACTACTGAACCTGTCTTCTGAAAGTTTTTACTAAGGTTTTTCTTCAACCGTTCAGTTTCGGCAAATGACAAAGAGACTCAGATGTCTAGGTCTGCATCTCAATCCACAATTGACTTGCTAGAAATCTTGAAGCAAGTTAATTTGACTACTGCGCACTCAGTCTTGACAGATCCCCTTGGATCTGCCTAATGCTCTACTAAATACTGTGGTAAAGAAAGCAGAAAACTTGTCCATGGATACAGACTTGAAGCCTTAAAATTGCTGTTCCACTTTTATCATAAGGATGAACACAGATTCATGATCTGATATATACTTGTAAAAGATGCAAGCGTACAGTATTTTAATCATTGGCATGCCTCAGTGAGTATATGATGGTGATTTTAAGAGTAGTGAATGTTTTTGATGCATGCTCTTGGATGAAGGGTTAAAAGATCAGGAAGGCCAAACTCAGGTTAGTGGTTCTCTTGGTTTGTTGGGGGTTTTTGTTTGGTTTGGTTTTTATTTTATTATATATTCTTTGATTATAATAGATGCTTTTTAAAGAAAATGAACTTGAAGCTCCTTGCCTAGGCTGTTCTTGAGTTGTGGTGTAGATGCTTTGAGGGTATAAACCACAGAGGAAGTTGGGATCAAATAGCTACTTAAAAAGAGATTAAGGGATTTACTTCAGTGCCTCTATGGGCTGTGATTTAAAGGAAGAAGAGCCTAATTTTTCATATTGCAGCTACTTTTATTAGCTATAGGTTTTAACTTCTTGGAAAGATTCTCACATCTTTCTATCAGCCAGTTTTGGGAGTTAATCCAGACCAGTCAACAGAACTGTACGTTGCCCTTGATTTCTTGGTAATTTGAAAAGCTTTTCAGTGTCTAATCTGTCCAGTGTTACTCCCTAGTCTTTTACCACAGATGGTGTTGATCAGCAAGAATAATAGGTAATTGTTATTAAACTCTTTTCCAGAGATTAAAAAAAAAATAAATTGAAAATTGGGATGTGGAGGAAAGAAGGCATTACATAAATCAGAATTGAATACAGAATGATGACTCCAGGTCAAAAGACTCTTGAAACTTCTCCTTGTGGTTAGTTAATATTTTTTTTCCTGTAGGGTTATATTTGGGACAGGATCTGAACTTTGTCTTCCAACTTGCTTTGCCGGCGATGATCAATAGAGACACAGCTTCGTCAATCTTTGAGTTTGCTGGCACCCTCAGAATTTTACAACCACAGTACTCAATGGAGTATTTTTGTAGATGTTATTGGTGATCTTTTTTGGAAACTGTTTTATATGTGGCAGATAAATCGAGGATGGCACAACAGTGGGCAGTTGGGATGGAAAGCTCAGTACTGTTACCAGTTTCAGTAAGCGGAGGTTTTTTTCAGTAGTCTCGGATAAACAAAATTGTGTGCCAGGTAGTAGATGTTTGCATTTGAAAGTGTTTTCTCAGTTGGTTCTTGTTCACTTGTATCTGCCTATCCTGTATGAAAAACACCTTGAACTTCCTTAAATTTTCTCTCACAAAAGCTTGAGTCTAGAATTGTTCTCCATTTATACACATTTATTTTGTCTTTTTCAAATGTCAGCTCGGTATTTCAATAATAGATTCAGTCATGCCTGAAGTTCTTACAATCCATTTTCAGTAGTGGATCATTCCGTTAGGAGATAATGCTCTCAGCATCTTTGTGAGTCTTGATTTGTCTTAGAACCATAAATGCCCAAAGTCACTTTTGAAAGTGAGTTGTAGCTGCCAAAATAACTTCAGTCAAAGTTTGGAAATGGTGTACTGTGGCTGATTCGTTCTCCTAAATGGAAGAGGGCCAGGAGCTGAGCTTGAGCACCTGACTCCTGATCATCTGTGCTGTTCAAGTGGTAGCTCTGCCTGTGGCTCCACTTTGTACTTTTGCAACTAATTCTGTTCAAGACAAGTCTGCTATGGAGACCTTTAGCTCTGAGCAGTGTGGATATGAGCTAGTCTCTGCCATGTAGCTGGGGAGTTTGGATCGCTCTCCAGTTTAAAACTGTTTTATGTTGCTATAGAGACATTGTGTGACCAGGAACCAATCGCTTGATGCTTTAAACTGAAAGAGAGTAGATTTTGATTAGATAGAAGGAAGAAATTTTTTGCAGTGAGGACGGTGAGGCACTGGAACTGGTTGTCCAGAGAAGCTGTGGATGCCCCATCCCTGGAAGTGTTCAAGGCCAGGCTGGATAAGGCTTTAAGCAACCTGGTGTAGTGGAGGGTGTCCTTGCCTATGGCAGAGGGGTTGGAACTAGATGATCTTTGGGGTCCCTTCCAACCCAGACCATTCTATGATTCTGTGAAAAGAGGGAGACAGTCCCAATGTCTTCAGTAGTTTCAATTAAGAATGGAGTAGAGTGGGTCGATCACAGAATCACAGAACGTTAGGGATTGGAAGGGACCTCAAAGGGTCATCTAGTCCAATCCCCCTGCCTGAGCAGGACCACCTAGATCAGATCACACAAGAACGTGTCCAGACGGGTTTTCAACATCTCCAGAGAAGGAGACTCCACAACCTCTCTGGGCAGCCTGTTCCAGTGTTCTGTTACCCTTACTGGGAAGAAGTTCTTCCTCATGTTTAAGCGGAACCTCCTATGTTCCAGCTTATATCCATTTCCCCTTGTCCTATCATTGGATGCCACTGAGAAGAGCCTGGCTCCATCCTCGTGACAGTCACCCTTTCCATATTTATAAACATTAATGAGGTCCCCCCTCAGTCTCCTCTTGTCCAGGCTAAAGAGACCCGGCTCCCTCAGCCTTTCCTCATAAGGGAGATGTTCCACTCCCTTCATCATCTTTGTGGCCCTGCGCTGGACTTTCTGAAGAATTTCCTTGTCCTTCTTGAACTGAGGGGCCCAGAGCTGGACACAATATTCCAGATGCGGCCTCACCAGGGCAGAGTCTACACTTGCCCTTGTTGTGTGTCATTAAATTTCTCCCTGCCTAACTCTCCAGCCTGTCCAGGTCTCTCTGAATGGCAGCACAGCCTTCAGGTGTGTCAGCCACTCCTCCCAGTTTAGAGCAAACTTGCTGACCATGCACTCTATCCCCTCATCCAAGTCATTGATGAATATGTTGAACCATACTGGTCCCAGTACCGACCCTTGAGGGACTCCACTGGATACAGGCCTCCAACTGGACTCTGTCCCATTGACCACTACTCTCTGGCTTCTATCCTTCAGCCAGTTCACAATCCACCTCACTACCCAATCATCCAGGCCACACTTCCTCAGCTTAGCTGTGAGGATGCTGTGGGAGACTGTGTCAAATGCTTTACTGAAGTCAAGATTGACCACATCCACTGCTCTAGCATCATCCACCCACTGGGTGATGTCCTCATAAAAGGCTATCGGGTTTGTCAAGCATGACTTCCCCTTAGTGAAGCCATGTTGACTGCCCCTAATGACCCTCTTATCCTTGATATGTCTAGAGACAGCACCAAGGATAAGTTGTTCTGTTATCTTTCCAGGGATGGAGGTGAGGCTGATCGGTCTATAGTTACCTGGGTCTTCCTTCTTGCCCTTTTTGAAGACCGGTGTGGTATTTGCTTTCCTCCAGTCCTCAGGCACCTCTCCCGTTCCCCACGGTTTAGCAAAGATGATGGCGAGTGGCCTGGCAATGACATCCGCCAGCTCCCTCAGCACCTGCGGGTGCATCCCATCAGGATCCATGGATTTATGGATGACCAGGTTGCTTAACTGGTCCCTAATGAAGTCCTCATCAACCAGGGTAGACTCCTCCTCTATCCTGACTTCCTCGGGAGCCTCAGGGTTCCGGGGCTCATCAGGATAGCCTCCAGCAGTATAGACTGAGGCAAAGGAGGCATTCAGTAACTCTGCCTTCTTCTTATCCTCTGTCACCAGGGTACCCTCCTCATTCACCAGTGGGCCTACATTGCCTCTAGTGTTAGTTTTATCTGCAGTGTATTTGAAGAAGCCCTTTCTGTTGTTGTCGTGGTTTTAGGCCGATCTGGCAACCAGCCGCTCTCTCACTCCAGTAAAGTGGAGAGGAGAAAAGTATAATAAAAGGACTGAGGGTCGAGACAAGAACAGAGAAGGAGCACCCACCAGCCATGGTCCCGGGCAAAACAGACTTGGCTTTCTTAAAGCAAAACAATTTATTAACACTTACTTAAAGAATAAAGACAAGCAAAACCAGTTACTTAAAAGGATAAAAAGAAAACAAGGCCAGATCTTAAAAATAACACCGCTCCACCCTCCTTTCCTTTTCTTCCCGGCTCTACCTGCTCCCCCCAGTGGCGCAGAGGGACAGAGAATGGGGGAGTACAGGTCAGTTCATCCATGTTGTTACTGACGCTCCTCTCTTAAAGGAGAAGGAGTCCTTACACCATTTTCCCTTGCTCCAGTGGATCCCCTACTCACGAGGAAAATCCAAAAACTTCTCCAGCGTGAGTCCTACCCACAGGATGCAATCCTTCCCCACAGATTGCTCCGGTGCGGGCTTTACCACAGTCTCGGATTCTTAGGGAGTTGTTGCCACTCGCTCCGGTGTGGGTCTTCATATAGACTCTAAATGCGTCTCTACCTGTGCCCATGCTTCACGACTGTCCTCAGGCTCAGGCATCTCCTTTAAACAAAACACCTCCCCACCGACGGAGGTCATCCCACGGACTCTAGATGCGTACCGTCCTCAGGCCCAGGCATCTCTTCTCCGATGTGGGTTTTCGACGGGCTGCAAGTGAGTCTCTGCTCCCCCGGGACCACCATGGCTGCAAGGGGGCTGCTTGCCGTCTCGCCACTGGTTGCAGGGGAAACTCAGCTCCAGCACACCTCGTCCCGTTCCATCTTCACTGACCTGGTGTCTGTGTGGCCGTTTCTCTCAGATCTCAGTCCTCTCTGGGTGAACTCGGCCTGGTGGGCACCCCGGGAGCGCGGCTCTCCCCGAGTTCCCCAAGCAGCTCCGCCGTGGTCATCCTCAGCGGGTGGCACCGGCCTGACATGGGCCGCCGCCCGGCCGGGGGCCAGGGAGTGGGGGCAGCGCCCCCCCTCCCCTCTCCTTGCTCCTGGGCAAAGGCACACCTTTCCGGTTCCTTTGTCCCAATGTAAATAGGGCAATTCGCAGAGGCGTCGATTGGCTCAAGCCCCAAGGGGGATGGGAGTCCGATCTGGTGGCCAGCTCCTGCCACCAGAACCTCCTCCCCACCAAACCATGACAGTTGTCCTTGACCTTTCTTGCAAGGTTTAATTCCAAGGAGGTCTTAGCTTTCCTAGTTGCCTCCCTACATCCTCTGACAGCAGACCTATATTCCTCCCAAGTGGCCTGGCCCTCCTTCCATGATCTGTACACTCTCTTTTTCCACTTGACTTTGCCCAACAGTTCCCCATTTAACCATGCAGGTCTCTTGGTACCCTTTCTTGACTTCCTGCCTGTTGGGATGCACTGGTCTTGAGCTCGGAAGAAGAGGTCCTTGAAGGCTAACCGACTATCTTGGGCCCCTTTACCTTCCAGTACTCTGACCCATGGGATTTCTCCCAGCAATTGTTTGAAAAGACCAAAGTTGGCCCTACTGAAGTCCAGGGTTCTAGTTCTGCTAGGTATTCTCTTCCTTCCACATGAGATCCTGAACTCCACCATTTCATGGTCACTACAACCAAGGCTACCCTCGACCTTCAGCGGTTCCACCAGACCCTCCTTATTAGTGAGAATAAGATTCAGCAGCGCTCCTCTCCTAGTAGACTCATCCACCATTTGCATCAGGAAGTTATCATCAATGCACTGAAGGAACCTCCTGGACTGTGGATGGCTGGCTGAGTAGGCCTTCCAGCAGATATAGTTGAAATCCCCCATGACAACCAAGGCCTGAATTTGCGAGACGGCTGTCAGCTGCCTGTAGAAGGCCTCATCAACCTCCTCATCCGGATCGGGTGGTCTGTAATAGACACCAATAACAGTATCACACATTCCGGATTGTCCTTTAATAATTAGTGTCAATGACGCTAAAGATCCTGTTGAAGTGAGACAGTAATTAGTTCTTTCCTGTGCCATATGTGAACTGAGAATTGGCTTTGTCCTGCACTGTTTGTGGGTGTGTTCTTTCATCAAGAAGGCAGAACAGCAGCAGATCTCATCAACTTGAAAGATGCCTGTGACCACGTTCACTTTAATGTTATTGAGGCACTCTGCTACCATTTGTGGATTCTCAGCTGGAGTTAAATGAAGACTTGAGGACTTCTCTGATAGCTAGAAAGGGTATACTGTGCTAGTGAGGTTCTGAGCAAATGGAAGCTCTGCTTTCCTCTGTGGACTCTCTGCTTCCAACATTAGTCAGGACAAAGTAGATGGCCAAATAATCAGATATTTGCTGTCAGCGTGCCCCCATTGTCTGTGATGATGTATGCTTGCTGAGAATCTGCCTGGTAAGGCCAAATCCGAATGTGAGGTTTCTGTGCTGGCCCATACGCATCACATCTGTTTATATGCATTCGGACAACACTTTGTCTTGCCTGGGAAAGGGAAAAGAGAATTTGATTGATCCTGTGAACACAGTTGCTTTCTTTCCTCCTTGACATATTTCTGTTTCTTAGACTAGGCTGAATGTTCTTTAGTGAGTTCCTGTGGAAGGCAGGAAGTGGTAAAAATTGTTTTCTTTCTTGGGAAATGTTTAATAAATACGAATAAAAATCCAACACAATCCAACCCCCAGTGGTTTCTCTCATGTAACTTTTTCATGTTTCTTAAATTTCATTGTAGTTGCTTTTAACCAAAACCAAACAGTTTTAAGTCTACATTAAGCCCACATTAAGGTCTAGCTTTGTATTTTTGGTCTAGGGTTTGAAAATAGGAGTGTCTGATGCCCAGAGAAGTATATATTTTTTTTTGTCTGTGTAAATTAAACCCAACTTGATGGATTAGGTGGGGTTTTTTTAAGGTATTATATATAGTAGTGGTGTTAGAAAACAAGTGAAAAGGACAAAAGCTTTGGATTCAGGCTGGTGGACAGTATTCCAGAGGTCTTAAAGTACTATTTGAAACTTCTGGAAAGTTTAGCTTGAATATTAGGACTCAAAAATGCAAATAAGAAAATAAATTCAGAAATATTTAAGATTAAATCTTTTCAATCTGGCTTTCTCAATGCTGCCTTCCAGCATCCTGTGTTTTCTCTTTGCATTCCATTCCCTAAAAGCCTTTTCTACTTTCAGAAACTGTTGAAATGCTTTTTTAATGACTAGCGTATTACTCAAAGTTCTGCAACTTCTGGGGTGCTGAAATGAATGGTGTGCACTTCACTGCAGTTCCCTAAAAGTCTGGGAGAGAGGCACAGATGAGAAAAATAGCTTCTGTGCATGTATCCTGTAACTTTTGTTCAATATGCCGTAAATTTCATCCAAAACTACCCTTGGCCTTCAGCACCGAAAGCCCTACCAGCTAGGCTTAGGAAACAGTTGTTCAGTTTTCAGTAACAGGGAATGATACCCGCTTTTATCCTCATATGTACCACCAGAACCTTAACATGGTTAGTTGCCCAACGCTGACAGAGAGGAAGAGCTGTTATTTCCATTTCTTAGATGAGGAATTGGAGCATGGTGAGATTGCCACTTGCCAAAAGTAGCAGCGTATGCGCAGAGCCCCTGGGTGAACTTGATGCTCCACAGCCCATTGCTGGTGCCCTGGAGTATTGGTCGTTCTTCTTTTATGGCAAACTACTAGGATGTCCTACATGTGCCAAGCTATTGCAGAGAGATCTGTCGCAGCCACGCAGAAGATCTTTTATACTGTTCTCTCACTCTTAGGAAAAAAAGAACAAGAAGATATCTTAAGTCTTGTCTACGTTGAAGTGAGGTTTCTGTGTTTATACGTTGTAATGTGTTGGTGTATTGGAACTTCAGAAGAGACCCAATCTCTGCAAAGATTTGAACTTTATATGTCTATTTGGTACCTTTACAGAATCCCTTTCAACCATGCACCTCTTGAGTAAAATTACACCATGAAGTTACTGTAAAAGGGAACAGACCGAGATTGGGAACAGTAATTTCCTGCCCAGGTGACACCTGGAGCCAATTGAGGGATATGGTCAGACACTGTTCTTGGAAGCACCTTTTGACTGTGAAAGAAGAAAGGGAACAGGAAACTGAAACTTAACCTTCTTCTTATCTTGCAAGAAACAAAAATACTGGAAATCAGAAAGGCATCGGAAATCAGAAAGGCATCGCCAACTGTGAGTGCAAAAGTTATGGGAGGATACAGATTACTGGAGGCCCCTACCTCCCTCATAGTCATTACGCAGGTGCCCTCCAAGGTGTGAGACAAAACGGGAATGTAAAAGTGTAAGCTCTTGATTTTCTCCACCTTCCCTTTGCATCCCCAGGCTTTTATTTTCAAGAAGCCAAAAAGGAATTGAGATTTAAACTGTATTGTTTGAAGGCTACGTCAGAGGACTTGATCTGTGATTTGCTTCACTGTATCCCTCTGAAATGAATGCATGTGGAAAAAATTGCATCTGGTGGAAACCCACCCGTGCAGCTGTTGTAAGTTGGTGAAGGGTTGCCTCTGCAACTGCTGAGTTTGGTACTGTGAGCTTGTTCCAGCTGTTACCACAGAAGTGAGAGCTTCTGAATTACCTTTAATAGCATTTGGCCCAATATAAACCTCTGTAGCACTTTTGAGGTTCCTAAAAGTTCTTGTGATGATTAGTTATGGCAGCTAGGCCCCACACCTCTCCTGTCATATCCCCTCTGCTTAAACCACCCTGTTTTTACAGAGGTGCCAGAGAAAGCTGGGCCAAATCTGGGGGCTCTTGGGCTACCCGAAGGTCTGTTTGGACCTCTCTCTTCCCTCCTTTCCTATCTGACAGAAAATTATACTTCCCTTAAAATTTCCTCACTTTCCGGTGAAGCTTGGTAGTCAGAAAAAGGACTTGAAAACAAGTGTATGCAAATATGCTTGTAGAGAAAGTGATCACTTCGGAGAAACTGATACTTAATTGTTATATATGGTAATATTGACATTAGTGGAGGTTGCATTTGGTTTCAGTGTTTTTAAAGGGTTTTACCAGATTTTATTCATGATTTCCTGGGGTTTATAGCATTCCTCCAAAAAAAGCCTGGCTAAAGTAACAGAATCTTTGAGAATGCATTTAGAATGATCAGTTGCCTTACGGTCGAGTTGAGATGGGGTACAAGTTCTCTTTTTGAGACAGCAAGGTCTTGTCCCTGAGCCTCACATGTCTCCAGTGAAGTCTGTTTTCTTTCTTACTCTTTTCATGAAAGACTCAAGAGAACGTGGTTCTCTTCTGATCCACAATGGGAAAAAATGACACTGTAAAGTCTTGTGAACAGGAGGAGAATTCTGCTGTGGTCTAGAAGATGCTGAAGCAATGGTTTCAGTATTAAAGCAAAAAAACCCAGTCATGTTAGGAATTATTTTAAAACAAGAAAGAGAATCCCAGCTTCTACTATACTGCTCGTGAGGAGTATAGTCAAAGTTCTTTAAAAAGCAAAATTGTAGTAAATAAGGACTTTTGTTTCCTCCAATACTAAGTTAGAAGGACCTGCTAAACAGGAGAGAAAATAAATAAGCCCTCAAGCTTACAGAATTTCTCAGAGGGACTCTCTGTGGACAACCACAATGATTTCGGTTGAGTTGTGTGTGAGTGCAAGGTGGCAAGAGACAGGCCTGCTCACAGGATCGGGACCTCCTGACTTCAGGGGCGAGCAGTGAATCTTTTTATTACACAAGCTGTGAAGCGCACATGCACTGAAAATTGGGTAACATTTTCTCCCACTAATTCCTTTCAATTCTGTTAATTTTAGCTGTATTAAGTACAAAAAACTGCAGACAAATGCTTTTTTTTTTTTTTAAAGTGGAAGACATTGCTTGAGAAGAGGTTTTCATTGATGTTAATAATCTACTGTGTGTTAGCATTCCTTGGGCTGAGAAGGTGGCAGTGTCTGTTCTCCGATAGGGAATTTTACCCACAAGTACGGTTTCCATAGCTCACATCCACTGTCCTTACTTCCTGCCCTGAAGTACGTGATAGAATTGTGCTTTTTCTTTGCAGTGGTGGTCGAAGAGGAAGGTCTGTCAAGTAATGTCCTGAATGAGGTGCAAAGAGAGGAAAGTATTACTGAGAAATGATGAGACATTTACGTGCTGCAGAAGAGATCTGACTCTTGGTCCGTTTTCTTTTCATAATGCCCATTTTGTAATGACTGCAAGCGAAGGCACAATTATGCTTCTTCAGTGACATTTATTTGATCCTAGTTAAGTAGGGATTTTAAGAATTTTCCTTGAAACCACTATCTGCACCAGAAGAACATGATTTTGGAAAGGGGAATTAAATAATACAAACTTGATCTTACTGAAGTAGAATATAACCCATCTAGGCTCTGTTTGCTGGTATTTTGCTTTGTTAAGGTGTGCTTATAATCCGTTCAGAAATACAATTAAGAATTTATTAGAGTTGCACAGAGAAGCATTCAGAATTTAGGGAGTGGAGAAGTCAAGACAACATTTTGTTGTCAAGGGGAGACTGCATCTTAAAATCATCGCTTTTCTCTCTCACTGTTGTTAGCTGTGTGTAGTGCTTTTATAGCTGAATGCTGAATTAAAAATCTGTATGTTTTGTACATTTGATAGACCTTCGGTAGAGGCAGTTTGTCTCCCTGGTATATGTAATTTACATTGTACGTTGATGTCTCACACAGCAATAGAAGAAGGAAAAAGCAATAGGAAAAGTGGTTAAATACAGATTGTGAAGGGGAAAAAACAGACATGCTTGTGAAACTCTGAAGATTCATAGAGCATCTCAGGAGAAACAATAAAACCCAGATCTCTGCCTAACTAATTTTCTAAAAAAAGGACTACATTTCACACGGGTGGTACATCAAGTGGCTGTATGGTGTGACTTAAGTGGATGTTGGAGGGGAGATGCACAATATCTTGTAATGATGGAGGAGCATATATTAGACCTTATATTTTCTGTGTATGCTATTATTTTTTGTCATAGGTGTTGAGTTAATCTTGGCTGACCCATGCTTATTAAAACATTACGTCTCTCTGATTTTTTTCCCTTAGAAACAAAGTGGCATTTTAGAATGAAAATATATTGATCTGCTACCCAGCATTTTTTAGATTCAGAAAAAGGAAACCTTGAGTTAAATATAAAATATGTGTAAGTGGTCTACTGGTAAACTTTCAGAGCTGTATTTTATTCTATAACATGATTCAAAGGCTTTTGGCAGCTTTTTGAGGAGTTGTTACTCAGTTATACTAGGTTGTTTATGTACTTTCTGCTGGGCAGGTCAGTGTCTCATCGGTCCACAAGGCGTCCAGAGCAGGGGCAGTACTGCAGAAAGCCCCACAACTTCCACCTGTGTGGGCATGGAGCATCTTTTGAGGAAACCAGAATGTGGGGGAGAAAGAAAAGAAAGGCTGGTGCATGTTCCCATTTCTCTTTGGTTTGGTGTTGAGATGTGCTGAGTGTTTCCATAGGAATTATAACAAAGAACCGGCACCTCTGCCCCTCATGCCAGCTCCTATCTCTGTGGGCCAGGAAAGCCTGGCCTCCTCTTTCTGACACCTGCTTTTGGAAATGAGCAAATGGGAAGAAGAGCATGCAGTGAAGAGCTCCTGAAGCAGCATCCAGCCTTTGAGAATGAGGTATTTGCCACCTGTGCGACGCATCTTCTAGTACATTATCTAACATAAAGAGAAGACGCCTAGTCATTGGTCGTGTTCTCTCGAAGACAATAACAGAATAGCCATTATCTTCATTATGACCCAAGGCCCAGCCCTGCCCACGGTGTCAGAGAATCCTTCCTGGCCCTCAGCTCCCTTTCTCTAAGTGCTGACGAGAGGAGATCTCATCCCTACCTTGCCTCTGCAGTGTGCTCCTCCTGCCAGCTTTTGTCATCTAACTTCCACCTCCCTCTGCTCATCTCACCACTACCCAAATGGAAAAACTTACATGTTGTTAGCATTATTGAGTGGGAAGTTGATAATTATGTAGATTTTTTTGTCTGAAGGCCTGTTATTCCTTCTGGGTGGAGGTGTTTGGCTTCAGTCACATTTATCTGGCTGTGTCCACATTTCAAAGATTTCCATAGTATTGACATTTCCGTTACAGGAATTTGAAGTATATTCAATTATATCATAGAATCACAGAACGGTTTGGATGGGAAGGGACCTTAAAGATCATCTAGTTCCAACCCCCCTGCCATGGGCAGGAACACCTTCCACTACACCAGGTTGCTCAAAGCCTCATCCAACCTGGCCTTGAACACTTCAGGGATGGGGCATCCACAACTCCTCTGGGCAACCTGTTCCAGTGCCTCACCAGCCTCAAAGTGAGAATTTCTTCCTTAGGTCTAATCTAACTCTCCCCTCTTTCAGTTTAAATCCATTGTCCCTTGTCCTATCACTACACACCCTTGTCAAAAGTCTCTCTCCAGCTTTCTTGTGGTCCCCCTTTAAGTACTGGAAGGCTGCTAGAAGATCTCCCCAGAGCCTTCTCTTCTGCAGGCTGAACAGCCGCAACTCTCCCAACTTGTCTTCACAGTGGAGGTGCTCCAGCCCTCTGATCATCTTCATGGCCCTCCTCTGGACCCTCTCCAACAGGCCATGAAATGTATTTACGTCTTTTTTTTTCTTTTTTCTTACGTCTGCCAGCTATTCCTTACCAAACTTTAAACTGGACTGCTATGACTTTAAAGTTTGGGGTTTTTTTTTAATGTGTCTGCTGTATTGTAATATATACACATAGTGCACACAGAAACAAAAGCTCAGACCGTAGCTTTAGAAGACAGCACCGGATTTTATCTGGAGGATTATCGTGGGCCTGTTTCTAATTTATATAATGTTTTTGTTAATGGCAGTACCTCTTTAAAATGCCCAATAAAATAGTGTAGCATTAATTTAAATAGAAATTTCAGTCATTTTAGATATCCTCCCATTATAACAGGTCAGGCTTTTAACAGATGTCTCAATAACTTTGCTATTAGCAGGAATATTTCATGAATTAAAATCAGGCCTCTTTGTCTCTGTCACTCATTTAAATGACCTACATATTTGGCAGATGAAGAGGACTTGCTCGTGCATTAGTACTGATGAGGTAGGGTTTTTTAAGTTATGTGTTTTTGGAGAAGAGAGAAAGATTTAACATAAGTTAACATCGTTTATTTTTTATTAATACCATACTTCAGTTGCCCTTTACAGAAAAATCGTGTTAGGCACATCTTGCCTTTTAAGCATAGAAAACATCTAGGACATTTCTCCTGGGCACTGGACTTCTGCCTTAATGTAAACCTTTCAGTGAACTGTATGGACTAATGGAGCTGGAGCAGAAGGTGCAATAACACAGTTGCTGCAGAGGTTCTAGATGAAATCTCCTCCAGAGACCTGAGCGCTTCCAAGCCTTTCCAGGGTGTTGATTTTTCTGCTTAAGTATTTTCATTCCTCTTGCTGGCATAGCGAGAGTTTTTCAGCATCATACTAAGGGTCTTGCTTAAAATGGCTTGCTGACATGTTGTTACGCCAGCACGTCTCTGTATTCTTTGAAGAATCATAAAGGACCTCTTGAGTTGAAGATTTCATTGACTCTCATGATGACAGCAGAACCTGAATCCTGCTGTGAAGAGGCAAACGGTAGAGAGAGATTTAGTTGTAGATGTGGTCTGTTTTTCTACTGCAAAATCGCTCTCTGGCATCCTATGCACTAGTGCAGGTAGAAATGATTTCTTATTATTTTTGTTTTAAGTTTGATTAGAATGTGACTAATTACACAAGCAAGTAGAAAAGCTCCACGCATTAATGTGCTGTCTGAGCAAGCGATATATCCCACAGTCGTTAATCACGAGATAAAAAACATGGTAGGATTGAATGAAGTTACTTAAGGGATACATTTGACCCACTATCCTTGTTTTTGCTCCGTGTACTCAAGACCTAAGTCAAGGAAAGATAATAAGTTTCTGCAGTCTCCATTGACATCAGAGAGAGCACCAAGTTCTTAACATTTCTTCAAATCAGACTATTTGAAGTCAAGTATATCAGTACTGTCAGATCAAATTTAATGATATTTGTCCAACAAGTTGACAAAATAGCAAAATTGGTAGTTACAGCCACTACAATGGCATTTTATTGCTGAAGATTCTCCCTGTTTGCAAAGAAGTCAACTTTTCCTGCCCAGTGAGGACAGCCTAGGGGTCAGTTGGCAGCCAGGAGTGCTTTCCCTGTTATCTCTTAAACCATAAGGATATTCTAGGGATAGAAGAGGCAAATCAGGAAAGGTGTTATGTTCTCATAAACTTGTCATAGCATGATACTGTTCCCCCGGCCTGTGCTCTCTGAGACTCTGAGTGGGGATATAGGTGAGGTGGTTGTCTGGTGGTGGTGGCGATGGTGATGATAGTAATAATAATAATAAATATCACAGTTTTCAGCTCTTAACTAAACTAGTTGCTTAGGATAATATGAATGAATTCATACAAGGGACTTGGTTTCCCTTCTTGGAATTTTAGGTCTTTTTCATAACCCATTCAAGTAGAATCCGAAGTCTTTCTGGAGTGAGAGCCTATTTCATTTCAACTCAAGTCTTCCTGTTTTAAGCAACTTCCAGGAATAGAGGAACTGCCATCATTCCACTTGGCTTGCTCTGTTTAGTGTTCGCACCTGTGTGCTGTCAGAGGAAAGTAACTGAAAGAAAAGCATACACCTTTTCAAAGGAAGACAGCAATTCTTGAGATAAAACCAGTAGATCATTGGGTTAATCATCACCTTGCTGGGTATCAGTGTTGTCTCTTAAATGGGAAAGAAGGTTTTTGATTTATTAGAGGTTTTCCTGTAACAAGGACTAGAAACACAGTCCCGTAGAATACCACTGCATGTTTATTATTTAGGTATCTAAGTAAAAAAAAAAAGTAGTGATGCCCTTTTATCATTACCTTTTAACTCTTTTTCTCCTTTCACAAAGCATGACTGTAAGCAGTGAGAAAGACACTTAGGCAGAGACAACAGGGGAAAGGATGTGGTACATCCTGCACCCATTAACACTGTCAATTAGCACCATCTATCTTGAAATTTGTCCAGCTAGGAACACAAAGTATGTATGTCAGAGTTTAGGCCAGGCAGAACATAGAAGATGCTGGTATTTGCGGAGACACTGGCCAACGTGGGGGAGAGAGCAAAGGCGCACAGTAATTCTAAAAAGAGCTTCATTTTTTGTGTGCAAAAATTTGATTATACGATGATTCTTTCAACATAAACACAATTCTCTGAGGCCTTATTAATGCATCGGTAGCATAGTGGAAAGACTCTAGTGCAGTCCGCTTTAATAGCTTTCTGGCTTGAACCCCAATACATAATGTTCTAGTAATAGTTTATGGGTGACTGCAACAAATTGGTAGCAAGTGTTTTCCATTTTTTTGGCTCTTCTTATCAGATCTGCTGGTGGAACATTTTGTTCTGAGAATATTGCAAAGGCAATTGATCTACTTTGGATGTGTGCTCAAGAGTTTTGTGTCTTTTAAAATATATGTATATGTGAGCTTTTTTGCTGTGGTCTGGGATGTACAGTGTAAAGCTGGGGGCCGGTAAAATGTTACGGCGGATCTGAGCAGTTGGTTAGACCCAGCAGGACTCCACCTACCCTCACTAATGTTCTGCAAGTACTGCCAAAAAGGCAGAGCTTTCTTCCCCCCCTGCCACTTCCCTTCCCAATACTTTCATTGTTCTAGTCTTTTCATGCACCAGTGGAAAATTTGTTCCTGTCCATGCAGGAATAAAGATCTTTCACACAGATTCGTTTTAAACCCAAATGGCTTTTTGGAACAGAAAGAAACATGGAATATTTTGCACTTAGTGGTGAGGGACAAGAGCCACTTTTGATTAGAGATGGGCCTGATATGGTCACCTTTGATTTCTATTGGATTTGGAGCTGAACTTAACTGTAATTACAGAGTGAGATGCCATGGCCTCTGTTATGCAGGAGCTGTCCCTCTTGGTCTTCAAATCAATTAATTCACAGCTCCGGATCATCTCTGTAGCCAGCCTAATTGGAACAGCCTGCTTTCATCTCCGCTCCCACAACTAGAAGAGTTTGTTAGCTGAACCCAGATCGGAAACGCCTAGCGGCTTTCTGTGTGTAAGAGGCCAAACAAAACCCACCAGCCTGATTGCCTCTGGATTTTAATCCTCTGGATATGAGAAATAAACTCAAAGGTATGGATTGTTGGAGAGTCAGCAAACATTTTCCATTATCCAGTGGGTTGTGCCACTGAACATCCCGTGCTTGTTCCTGGCTCTGTTTTGTTTCTTTAAACAGCTAGCGTGCTAGCTCTTTGCACAGTCATCCAACACAGCTTGTAGATTAGATTCCGAATGAAAATGGATACATTTCTCCAAGATAGCATTAAACACATGTAAACACATAAAAGGACAGCCGAGTACCTCCTTCATTCCTGTAATCTTCTGCATGTAATGAAACATTTGTTTTATATAAAGGTTATATTACAAAAATACTGGACTTGGGGCAAAAATCAAATCTTAAAGAATGTAAACTGAGGTCTGGAGTTCTCTAAAGCACAGAGTGAATAGATACTCAAGAAATATTTGAAATAACAGAATGTGGACTTTGCCCAGTTAATGTTAAAAGTATCTCAAATGACAGCAGGGGAGTCAGTTTGGTTGTCATACAAAGCTGCAGAGAGTGCTGGAGATGAACAGAAAGTACTGAAAATCTGGCCCTGAGACAATAAATGGAAGTGCTAAGTGGATGAGAGTGAGAACTGACGAAGGAAGTTAGAAACGGAGAAGTGCAAAATAAGGGTTGTCATACCAGAACCACTTCTAATGGTGTTCATACTGTCATAAGCCTAATAAATGTGGCTATTTCTTCTCTGATACGTACTAGACATGTTATAAAAGCGTGTTATGGACTTGTAGAAGGAGAAGAGTGTCTGAGTAAAAGGATATGCAAGTTGGACTCTGACCACAGAGACTCAGTGCTACTTGTAGGCAATTCCTATCCTGCGGCTTAGCTCTGCTTTCACTAGTTTTCACGTTAATAAGCTAATGCTATCAACTACTTGGGACCACTGCCTTAAACAGTTTGATATTCTTCTTTTCCAAGGGAAAAAACCAAAACCAAGCCATGTTCATATACAGTTCTGGAAATCCACTACACGTTGCATTCCTGTAGGAGCTGCAGTTTTCCGTCTTTCACCCTACGTAATGGAGGACAGTTTTCAAGCACTGCTGCTAATGATGCACTGGGCTGGCTGTTTCCTCTCCAGAAGGAGAAATCTGTCCCATTTCCTGCTATGAATTCTGGGCAGAGTTGTCCAATAGGTAATTTCCTGTAGTAAACATTACAATAATTAGAGTTATGGTTCCAGAGCACTGAACTTTCAGTGTCTTTTATTACTGCATTGCAGAAATCATACAAGAAGCAACCAGTCAGATGTGGCTGTTGTTATTAATTTCAGTTGTGCTAAAGCAAATATACAACGTGAAAAATGCAGAAACTGGACTGTCCTGTATTTGTAACCATTTATGTTATTAATGTGCCCTTAACACATATGTTCAAGAACAAGCATGCAACTCCAGACCAACGAGGGTAATCCAATAAGAATAGTTAAAACCCCATTTCAAAAAAAACCCAACACTGTTTTCTTGTGCTTCTCTTATTTATGAAGTAGTTTGTTTATTTTTATTAAGGAGCAGGTTTGTAAGTACGTGTTGAGAAAACTACTCGCATTACAGACAATCAGTAAGATCTAGTGTAATAAATAGTATTAAAATGAGCCTAATATTTAAATTAGCAAAATTCAGAAACGTGGTGATATTGAGAATGCGCAATGAGAAGCCCTGCAGGAAGACTCAGTGAGATTTGGTTCAAATTATCTGATTTATAGCGGGCGGTATTTTCCTAGGTGATTTTTTTTTCATTTGGATAGAGAGGTCAGAAGCAGTGAATTTGAGGGAGAATATTCTATTTAAAATTAGTGAAAGTGGGAAGGGAAATTCTTGAGGTGTGTTCCTTTTACGTTTACTGCATTTCTTCACTGTATAAAGTGGTCTACTTACAGTGCCATGATGTGTTTGGAATAAATAGTAGAGTGCTATATTTCACTGTAAGGTCTGTCTATAGAAAGTACTGTCTCTCAGATCAGCTGTTTACATTTTTCTGAAAAAGCTCCCATCTGTTACATCAGACTTGTTAATATAGGTCTACAGGATACAATAACATTAATGCTTTAAGTATCCAAATGAAATGTCAGAGTCCAGTTGCACATACTGCGTTCAAACGGGGCAGTGTCCTGAATCCACCTCTTCTACTAACAGGCCATTTAATAATCTGTGTATCTATAGATGTCTAAGTTTTTGAAGGTCTGTGAGGGGCCAGATGTACGAATGCAGTTGCAACCTCAAATCCTCACAAAAGCTTTTCCACCATGCTAGCATGACCATATAAAATTTGGCCTCGTTTTTTTTGGCTCCGCAGCTACAGCACCATCAAGACCTATTTAGAGTGAAAATAGGCTTGGTAAGGGAAGTCTCTGAGCTTCGTGCTGTTCCCAGTGAAGTTAAAGGCAAAGTGATCACATAAATAGAGATATACCTTACTTCCATTTATATTTTGCGCCTCATTTGAAAAAAAAACCCCACAGACTTTATGGTTTGTTTCGTTTCTTTTTTGTTGTGCTTTGCTTTGTTTCAATTTAAAAACATAACTGAGTCCTTGATATTTTTATTTCTTGTATGAGCTACTATAATTTATTATTATAGTGGCCATCTGACTAGAATGAAGATGTATGCTCCTGTTTTGATCCTTGTAATGATGGAGGGTGAAATGTAAGTTTGTTATATTACCTTTCTTGTTTCTACTCTTTTGTATCCGTGGTTTTTTAATTTACATGGCATTGTGAATGAAAACCCTTATCTTCTGTTATGTTTTTTTCCTGCCACTCAAATTTTGCATCAACACAAAAGGTTTGTTCTTCAGTTCGAGTTCAATATTTGGTCACGTTCATTATGAGATGTACCTAGAATACACAGATCACATACATAAAATATCATTTCTCACTGCGTTTTCCTTGATATGTTATTATTAAGGGCTATTTTTTAGTGGATAGAAACCCAGTCCATGCATAAAACTGCATTCAAATGGGTTTTGCACATCTAATCATATCTATTTTTATTCCCAGATGCTTGGTGATCAACGGTAATTTCCAAGTACAATGGTTATAAATCATATTACTTGTAAACACAGTGAAACTGGCAAAATAGGACCATGCAGAGGGTTAACAGTCCAATAATAATTAAAATAATCCTCTTCAATTCAGTAATAACTTTGGCCACCTGCCTTCATCCAACCCCCAACACCACCCTCAGTACTCCTTAAAAAAATATTCACATTACAGACAGTCTTGTGTAACAGATTAACATAACGTATCTGGAACATTACTCAGATTTTTGGGCAATGGCAATCTGAACATGTTCATAAGTTAAGCTTTTTTTCTCAACAGCATCCTGCTGTTAGCTCTTGACTTTTTTTAATTGGAGGGGCTCTACGTAACTGGAAAGTGCTGACTGTGGTGTCAGGCAGGGTTATGTTAACGTATGGATTGGAGGGACTCTGCTGAATAGAAATACTTCATGTTTTAAGGGGCTTCCACAGATAAAGTCAATATTGCAAGGGCTGAAATTTTACACTCACTTTCAGATTTGAATGGCCATGATGCCTATTTGATAGATTATTTTAGCCATGATAGTGGATTACACAAACATGGATGCACAGGTGGAAGTGCAAGAGAGATGTTAAGAGTGCAGGACTTTTTTATTGAAAAAAAAAAAAGAGAAGATGCAGTGTCTCTGGGTCAGAAACAGTAGCGTAATCATCTGAGCACAAGACTGGAATTTTGGAAGCCTTTGATTTTCTTCTGTTCTTTAGCTCACCCTGACTCGTTTTTCAGATAGTTTTTTCTCACTTATAAAGTAGGAATTGTGCCAGTGAGATATGTGATGGAAAGTGTTTGGGACACCAGTTATTATTTTTGAAACAGGATACAGTCTTCCATTTATTGTCTCTTGTTTTTAGATGACCAGACCTAGAACCAAAATAACTTTCTGCTATAAATCGGATTTAACATGTAAGTCCTGTTTTTTTTTGTAACAGATTTAATCTTGTCCATTAGTAAAATAATTGGCCTCTGTAAAGAAGCAGTAAGTAAACAGTCAAGCAATTTTTGCTACTTACATATTGTAATTCCCATTTTAAAAATTACCTAATAAAGATTGCCTTTTAAATAGAGCTATTTGGATATATCAGGGGCATGTTGTAATAAACAAAAAGAGGAAAAAAAACCCTCTGTCATTTGAAAGAGACCATTTAGCCTCTGAACATATTTGCTCCGTACTAAATAATAGATGTTATTCTCAGATAAATAGAACATGGTCTATATCCTTCTATTGGAGACTATTTTGTTTTGTCTGAATACTTCACCCGCGCCATCTACCTGCCCCCAAAACAACGAACGGATTTGGCTAGTATGCGTTCTGAGTAAATTTTAGGAGTGTCATATAAATTATTAATTTAATAAAGTTAATATTTAAATAACTTTTTAATCATTAACAAAAGTGGAAAGTTCAAAGTTAAGATATTCTTTTTCCTTCCCATAAAAATAAACATTAACAAATCAGTCTAATTCCAATGCATAATGTCAGTTGCTCTGCTTTGGAAAGTTAACAGTACTAGATGGTATGAAGATATTACTCTGGCAAAGTATTAAGATTACTTTCATGCCCTTAAAAAATTGTCCAAAAGTGTTACTGCCAGCTTAGTACCTGAAGCAGGAATTATTAGTGTTATTAGCATATGGATATACTCATCACTGAGTTAGCAGGGGGCTGTTCTGTGTGTTTTCTCATCCTCTTACCTGGAGAAAGAGTCGAAGCCACTGTGGGTTTTTGCTAGTCTTGTTTGTTGAGCATAGCTCTCTGTGGAATAGGCAGGTTGAGTAAGTGGGTTGTGCATGTGTGGAAGAAGGTGGCAAGATCTGCAATGCAAGTTGATTTCTAGGAGAGGCCATTCCACTACTTTTGTCCTGGAAGATCCTTCTGCGCTTTGATAAACGAGCCGGTCGGGTGCTCGCTGCTGCCATGCTTGGCGGGATCTGCGGTCGGAGTCCTGCTCCTTCGCCTCCCTCGATTCTTCTCTGCTGGTAGCAGATAACCATTTGTAATAGTGATACGAGTACTGGTTGGGAAACTGTTAGCATGTTCCTTTCATTTTAGACAGAGCCACTTGCTCAAGCGGAGGAGCTCGTGCGCGTTTCTAGCTGTTGGCTCAGCGTGAGCTTCAGGGCTTGTGATGAGCATGTACGATTCAAGCTCGTTCACTACACAGCAGTGCTTTGTTTTAAAGCAAGACTTCCGTGCTTTTACGTGTGCCTAACGGGTGATTTTTGCCAGTAATTGAAGAAATAGAAGCTTGAATTTGCAAAATCTGGTTCGGGAGGGTACTGTAGCTTTCTCATTCCCTTTAGGACCTGGAAAGTGATTGAGTGAAAGTGCTGGTATTTTTTCATGCGACTCCATTGGTATCCTCTGATTTCTTTAGGGAACTCCTTCCCAGGTTTTATTTGGAAAAGATGCTGAAATCCATTACTTAATTTTCTATGCACAGAATGGAAGCTGTTAGTCTAAGTCATTCTTTTGTGGGAGAGACAAGAGAATGTATCTTTCATTCCCATTGTCTATTTTAATGTTGGAAGAGACATCACTTTAATTTTCTGTTTACCAGTTTTCATTTTGGAAGAGCTATTGGAAATGCCACTTCACAGTTTCTTCAGCGCTTCAGGATCCTATCATGTAGTATAGTGCCAGATTTTTCCGATGTGTGCAAATCTGCATAGAAAAATCAAGCATTTTTGGACCCCCAAATCTGATCTTTGGGTTGACAGAGAAAACGACACAGGTGTTTCTGGGTTTTAAAAGTTATTTCGGCCACAGACAGATTCATTTTCGCTGGGATTCAGAGGTATTTCCTTTTCTGAATAGTAGGACGCGTGATCAAAGTCTCATAGCAGACTTTTATCACCTTTCTTGGAAAAAACTTCATTTTTATGTGAGTTCTACTTGTAACTATTATTTACATTGTGACAGCACCTTGAGTATTCCTGCTGGGCTTCCACTCTGGTCTAAGAGCGGCACAAATCTCAGCCAGACAAGCAAATTCCGGCCATTTGTTTGGCCTGCCAGTAGCTCAGGAAATGGTGGTCAACTGTTAGACTACCTGGACACCAAGAAGCCATGAGCGTGCACCAAACTCTCCACGTGTGTGTGCTGACTAGTCAGCACATCCAGACCTTGGCCAGTCCCTGTTTTGTCTCTTAGAAAAGACATCAAGGGAACACTGAAGGGACGTCTGCTTTGTGATAGGATAGTGGTATACAGCTTGCCCATCCAAACATGAGGCACTTAGAGAACGCGTCTAGGCTAGATGGAAGGACAAGGCAGAAGAAAGGGAGAACCTTCTCTGGTAGATTGACTAGGGCACATAGCTGAGAAGTGAAGGAATCACTCTCTCAAGATGCTCACCTTGTTCCAGTGGTGAAAGGAGCAGCCCAGGCAACAGTGTCTTTTAGATGGCCAAAGTTAGGTGAGATGACTTTACCCTTAATGCCTCCATGTTTTTATTTTACTGCTTGCAAAGTGAGAATAATCTAGTTCTACTTGGTTTTGCTTTACAGTGCTTTGAGATTCTTGATGCCAGAGTTACGCAAATGCAAAGTAGCACGATGTTTGGAATTGCTAAGTTAATGGGGCAGATGTAATACTGGGATTTTCCGAGTGGGCTTTGTATTAATTAATAGAGAGGAAGGAAGGCTTTGTTGTTAAAGCAGTGGAGTGTAACCTGAGATAAAACTTCAGCACTGTACGCTGTCACAGATTTCCTGAGTAGCTCCAATCTGTGTGTCCCGACTCATCTGGAAAAGTAGTTCCTGCTCTTTCACTCTTTGTAAGGTTTTTTCTAGTGGTGACTGTTTCTCAGTCTGTGTCACTGCAGTGCCTAATAACATCGATCTCACTGTGATCTCTAAACTCTACTGCAATATAAATAATTTATTACCTGAAAACATAGCTTTGTATTATATAATATATTTCAGAACCTTTGTTTAGTCCCATTTAACATAAGAGGGCAAGAGCCTGGATAATCCCTTGACATGCATTAAATGGAAGAAAAGTGGAGGTATTTGTGAGCAAGTTTGAGGAAAATATGGATAAAAGTTATATACCTAGGGCATATTAAAGTAACATCAAGTGGATCACATGTTTTGAGGGGTATCACCTCAAGAAGCGGATTTTATTGTGTGAAGTATTTGGACTAAAAGGGTTCTTAATTAAAAAATTCTACTGTGTAATAAGATAATAAGAGTGAGTTAAATTAATCCTTGAATCTCATTGATTTTGGTAAGATTAGAGCAAAGGTTAGTTTGATCCACAGCTATCCCTTCACTTTTCCTGCTGAATTTTCAGCTAAAAATGTGCAGTCCTTTTTGGATTGTTTCTTTCAAATCTTAAATCTGTGCAACTTTATATTTGTTCTATAAAATATGAGGTGTTCTTGTAATGGAGCTATCTGCTAGCTTGCAGTATAGCTCCCGACATGCTTTTAATCCAAATACTACATATTGATGTATCTCAGCTAAGGTTTTTACCAAATCAACTGTTCTCTTGTCCTTAAAGCAGGATGAATGTTAGAACTAAAAAGTCCTACTGATCTGAATATCTCAGTCTTCATATTGATTAATATAATAGTTATTTTTCTAATAATATTAATATTTAATTAGTCCCATTTTTGTTACTGGATTTCTATGTACTGATTTTTACTTATTAATCATTATAAAAAATAAATAATGTCTCTGTACCGAATGACAGAAATGATAGGAAAAAATAAGGGAAAAAGTTATGTCAGATTCAGAGATGTTTTGTGGGTGTCATATTTAGTACTGTTTCAAGTGTTTACTTTTCTTCTAGTTCCCCTTATGTTTAGACTAGAGGAACCTATTACAGCATGAAGGAACTGTTTTCTGTCCAGAAGTCATTGCAAAGTGGCAAATATTGAATTTTTAATGTTCCCCACTGAATATAACTGGGGAAAGATACATTTTCTAAGAGGTTTTGTAGATTGTTTTGTGAGTTTTTTTCTAAAGGAGATGGGAACTGGATTTCTCTATTGTGAGGCATTTTAGGATATGCCATGTACGTGTTGTACATGTATTGGAATAATTTTGAAAAATTCAGTAAAGTACAAGAATAAAAAGAATGCGAAATAGGCTCAATTTTGTTTTGTTTTTGCTTTTCAAAATAAAAATTATTTTGAATGTCACTCGACAAACATCAACTGGAGATACTGAGAAAAGCTTTGGAACTAATATTTTGTCAGAGATTGTAATAAACAGTAAGAGTCCTTTGTAATAATACTGAAAATACTTCACCAGCAGAAAAAAATGCTTTTTCTATGATCATATATTTTTGCAGAAAAGTAGTTTGTTGTTTGCTAAAGTCTTAGCTACCTCACTATAAAAGGATTTATAGATATATTGACAAATTACACAGCAGAAGAAATGTAAAAAGCTAAACCATATTGATTGCAAACAAGATTTCTTGCCTTTTGATGGACTTTTCCTTCTTAACTGGGGCATCGGGAGCTTCGAAGGCAACTGGAGACCACTGAAGACCGCTTGTCCTGGGAGGTTATCATCCTGCCTTCACGTCGACATATTCACCTGTCAAATGATCTCATAAAAACATGTCTGAATGATTCACTTATTAGAGATCAAAAGGTAGAGTTAGGGTTAAGGTATAAGACTTTCACTCCTCAGGAAAAGTTACTATACCTACTTGCTTCAAGGGTACGTGGTAAAAAGAGCCACCTGTATCTAAAGTGGCTGAAGTAATTTGCAAGTTAAGCAGGATCTGGCTGAAGCAAATAAGCTAAATCCCTTCTTCTGCCTCTTCCAAGGTAGTAAGAATTGCACTGGGACTGCTTGCGGGTCTTTTCATGTAGACCTAATTCAGGTGGGGCTGAAGGATTTTCCCTTGTCTGGCACTTACAGATGCCTGCTGGTGTAGCTTTGATTCGCTTTGTAAATAGGAGGAGCATGAAAAATGGTATACTTTTCCTCATAACTAAGGACTGAAGTCAAAAGCTCCTTTCCAGTGGTAATTTCTGAACATCAGTGCAACCAAAATGGCTATAGCTATAGCGAGATAACTGGGATCCCTGCTCAGAGCTGCTCTCCAGCTCTTCCAGAAAAACTTGGATCTGATTTGGTTGAGCAATTCTTCTGCGGTACCAGCTGCTGCTCACATGCACTGGCCTTCCTTCCCTGAGGCTTCCAGCTAGCATGCTGTAAGTACACGCTGGAAAAGCTGCATAATTCATGAGGACATAGCTAATTTACCTGCCCTGTGAAAAATGTCCTGAAAGCACTCCTAAACTCAAAGAAAGACCCTACTTTATCTTTTGGGTCTGGTAAAATACAAAAAGTTTCAGGAGGATTTGCTGTACGCTTTGTTGCAGTTATGTCTGCTGTGAGACTTCAGCAATTAAGGAACTTGCCTTTTTCTTCAGCTGGACATCTGCTGAGGCTTCCAGAGGAAGATTTGAAATAAAAAGTTAAAGGAGGGATGGGCATTGTGCATATATCCCTAATTCTGCATCTTTGGTCTGCCAAAGTATTTATAAGCTAGCCTTTAATTCCATCGTCAAATACATTTTAGTGTTTTCTCTATATGTCTTCTGTTTTTCCTTATTTTCTGTAGTATTAGGTATACTTAGAAATACATGTATTACTTATACACTGTTCTCTGTGTGTCAAACAAAATTTGTAAGTCATTTATGTGAGCAGTACACAGTAAAACATTTTCACACAGTGTACTAAATATTAAATATACAGCATAATGTGCTAATAAAATGTTGCTAACATAAGTAGGCCACCTAAATTAGAGGCTAAGCCAACTCTGTGATTAACTGTCTCATCTCCTAAATTGCACCTTTGGAAGGCTTCGCTAAGCAAAAAAAAAAAAAGTACATAAATATTGACAAAATTGTTAGCATCTAGAACCAGGAAAAACAACAGTTTGTCTTGTACCATTATAGCAATTAAGAGTAGATTAATAAATATGTTATCAGATGTCACATTTGTATATGTTTGTAACAATGATGAGGGACCAGTAGTATGTGAATACCTCGTTAAATATTACGTAACGCTTTTGCAGAGACTTCTGCTTGCATGCGAAACTTTAGAACAGATTTTTGAGTGGCGTATCTCATATGTGCAGCTTCAGCATATATGCATATGTCTTTATTAATCCAGGACTTCAAAAGCAATATTATAGAAGCATTTACAAAGAAAAGCTAGTTAAGAAAAATGGTCTGAGATTCACAATCACATTTCTTCTGTGATGGTGATGTAACGTTTTTTCTGGACAGTAATGACTGTATGATGAAGTGAGTTTCCTGAGAAGGAGATGGTGTTGTTTTACACTACTGAATGCTGGAGGCTTCAAAGGGCATGTGCTAACTTCGGCAGGTGTAGAAACATCAGTGTTTTATCCAGCAAGGAACTTGGAACTTCCTTCATTTTCAGCATATCACCGGAGAAGGCTGCGTCACATTAGCACTGGGTTATGCAGAAGCATATGTCAGAAGGAGGGAGAACATAAAGATGGACTCAGCTGGAAGTCAGGCCTAGAACAGCATCTCGTCGAATTATCAGGGATGTTGACCTTATTTTTGTTTGCAGCAGAAACAAGGTTTACTTCAGCAGGGTAGCTTTATTCAGTAAAGAAAATGGGATTGTACCTGGGACTGTTTTATCCTTCATTATAGAATTTCTGTCTAGAGCCTTCACCAGGTTCTCCCTCTGAATCTAGAGTCTTCCTAGCAGATGTGCAGAAACAGGAGAGGGTGCGTCTGGCTCGCAGGAGTCTCGTTTTCACTTGGTTGCAAGTCAGAAACAGCCAGCTCATTCACTAGCAAACACGTCAGTACAGGATATCTATACTAAAACTTTTATTTCTGTCTTTAAAATTCCACCAGGGTTCAGTGAGAGGAAGGTATTTGAGGGTTAATAAGAAATGTGCATTCTTCAAAACAACCCCACCTCCAAAAAAAAAAAAAGTCCACAGCCTTATAAAATACCTGGTTTGTGTCCTAAAATAAAGCATGTATTTCATGCTCTAAAAGTCTGAGGTTTGTAGCTGAAAAAGATTAAGTAAATAATTCAGAATTTGTTGTGTTTACCTGTTAATAATTAAGCAGGTTAGTCTGTGTACTTTTTATAGACATTGAGCTTTATTTATTTATTTTTGTTTACTTGGCTCATGTTCTGTTTTTTAAATTTGAAGAAGTTTCTGCCAAGGAAGAGATCACGAGAGGAAAGTCATCAAGGAGTTAAGCGTTGCACAGGAAGCAAAATCTGTAGGGACTCATAGTCTCTGGAGAGAAGGGAGAATTGTCATCTCCTGCTTCCCTTCTGCGTTCCCCTAGACTAGTCTCTAGTGCTTTGAGGGAATTAAATTTTAAAGGTGATAATGATTTTTCAGACAAAAGCAGCACTTTTGATTCCTACTTTGTGATGCCGGTGACCAAGGACAGAGGAGTCCGTCTTCGTTACGAGGTGACATGTGGTTCATCTCAGTCAAAGGAAAGTTTCAGCCTTGTTCTGTTTCAGAAATAGAACAGAAATTTGAAGGAAAAAATCGTGTAACAGACACATTGTATATCTATTTCGTTGTCGTGTGACTGAGTTACTAGTCTGGTGAAAGGTTGTAAGCTGACAGCTGTAAAGTCCGAAATTTTCTTTGTCGTTTGAGGAAGTACAGAGAGGCCAACAGACAGATTTAGATCTGTCCGTTGTGAGACTGGGTCCTGCGGCAGGTGGTAGTTTGGTCCAAGTGGATCAGTCAGAGCCTCTTTCCTTTTGGTGGAAACGAACAATGGTTTCCTGGATTCCCTTTGAACCTCAGTATTGGTCACTTGAGAAAAGAACGTGATGAGCAGCAAAATAATTCTGTGTTTTCCATCCGGAAATTTTCGATTATTGTTTAGTCTAGACCTGAGCATAGATTGAAACAGAGAATGAGAAGAGATTTGGGTTTGGTTTTTTCCCCTCCCCTGCCAGGCAGTGATCCACCGGACTGCTAATGACGTTCCCTCCCTGCCTTAAGCAAAGTCGTTGCCTAATTTTTTTGAATGTTTGAACTGTTCCTTTGGTCTTGGCAGAGTAAGATATCATTTCATATTTTCACTCCCCTTTTCCAAAGGGGAGAGAAAGCACAAGGTAGTGAGAAAAGTCATTTGAAATGATTGGCATTAAAAGACAAAAGCTGCTGAAATGTGAGAGTGATCTTTGGACTGTATATTAAAAATCAAAGATTTAAAAAGACTGTTTATGTGAGAATTAATAGCCTGATTTTGTTGACAGTTGAAGTCTTCATCTGTTACCACGGCATGTTGTAATTCACTGTCTGCATTGGTATTTCCTTCTGAAGAAACACACAGGCTAGTTGCTAATACCTCTGATATTAAAAATGCCATTTGCTTCTTGTGTTCGAGGTGATGATTTCTGTTGAAGTAAAGTTATGGTACATAAAGTTAAGAGGGGGTTAACCTGGTAGACAGTGTTACGGATGTTGCCCTTTCTCCATCACGTGACTGTTGACTTCAAAGGTCATTTTGTCCTGGGCCGAGACAGTTAATCCAGGTCTTCCATGGAGATAAATATGGGCAGATAGTCCTTTTAAACAGAATTTACAGGTGCACAGGGAACTTAAATTGTTTTCTGAAAGACTTTTTCATGCATTAACAATGGTACTGTAACACTGTTGTTTCTTTAAAATTTTTCCGTACATGTATGAAGCTTCCTTTCCTGCAAAAAAGCCAATTCTTATCCAGTTCATTACCTTATACTTGCAGGCCAGGTCAGCGGTCTGCTTTGGGCAATTGTCTTCAGAAATTCTCCAGAATCTGTCTTTCTCATGGAGTTCAATGCTAGTCATTTAATTTTTTTTTTTTTTTCCTCCCAGGCAGACAAGCTTGACTCTTGAAACAAGCAAGAGATCTCAGCTCTAGTTCTTAGTGGACCAAGGTCCATAACACAAAAGACATTACTACAGTCAGAAGTAATTGGTCTGTGGTTATAAGTCCAATGAAAGAGGTTGAACCAACCACAAAACCTGACCACTCGACATGGTCTCTCAGATCAAGGCTGAGGGGTAGTGGTGAGCCTGTGTGAGTCAATCTGTTCTGCTGCTAGAAGTACTGTCCTGGAAATGAGAGGATTTCAAGCTCTAAGCCTGCCAGATTAGACTTTTCCATAAGCATTAAATTCACACACAAGTCTTTTTTTTTTTTTTTTAATTAAAAAAACCAGCATTGCTGTGATGCATTGTCCATTTTGCGAAGGACGTACTTTACCCAATGTTTGTGCCAGGTTGACTGAATCTCAAAAGAGACCAAGAGATTTACTGGTAGTCTCACAGTGAATCATTGTCTGAAATCCTTTTGGCTCCTATATTCTTAGCATTAATCAACAGTGATTCCTTTCATGCACTTGCTACTAGAGTTTAATTTGTATGTATGATGACTGTGTTTGGAAGGAATTGAACTGGAGTGATGCTAATATAATTTGTCTTACTCTTTGAATTTTGTTCTTTAGATATAGAGTCTTAAAAAGAGAAGATCCTCACAGTTATCATCTTATAATATTTTCTCTCCCTGCTGTGAAAGGTCCATAACCTTGAGAGAAAACGTAAATAAAATTGACATGTTCTTTACATATTCTTGAATGGAATGTATTTATCTCTGTTTCACTTAATTTGATGATAGTTCACTGAATAGCATTTTTTTCATTGGTAACAAATGTCAAAAGGCCATGCAGCTTATAAGGCATTAACAGAAGAAAATGAACAAGTATGTATAGTTGTTTCTTGTTTGCGTTTGAACAGCAGTACAGTATGCTGTTGTTACTGTACAAGCAGCTGCCATAGAAGAAGAGGCATTTTTAATTTAGGATTGTTTAAGTTATCCATTTCTATACTTCTTATTTTTGTGGTAAATCTTGTCCTGGTTAGATATTTTAAAAACCAGAGTTCATGAGATGGGTAAGAGTGCCTGATTTACTCCATCCTTGAAAGTACATACATTTTTCTAGGAAATTATCATGATCTACCTCAAGCCTCCCTGAGGATTGTGATATATTTTGTGACTTTGAGGTCAGTAAGCCTGTTGTGAGCCTATGCTGTAAAGTATCTACCTTTGCTTAGTATGCAGGGTTTACTTTCAGGTGGACCAAAAAGCGGTTTCCTGAGTCGTGTGCATAGTTTTTCACTTCATTGATGTCATATGATTTGGAGGGTATTACTTGATGTGATCTAATGTGAATCACCAATAAGCTGTTGATCCAAGTGAAAGCATTAAATGTAATCATGGAGGTTGGAGTTGAAAACAAAATGAATGGCCTGTAATTTTGGATATGGTATGCTCTAGTAGCTGTGTCAGTCCAAGAAACGACCATCTCAAGTGTGAGGCTTGATTAATTTAAATCATATACAAAAGTAGTTTTTAAAACTATGTGGCAGAAATGTTGCCACTAATTAAACTCAGGCATTCACATGTTTAGAAAGGATCGACTAATGATTGTGAAAATAAAGAAAAGTAGCCGTAACAGTTACACCGACTCTTGTAGAGCACTTTCTGGCAAGAATCACAACAGGCAAAAGGATAGCTGTGTACATCACGGATAGTGGTACAAAATTTAACACCGGTAGGCAGGAGAAGAGAAACTGAGGCTTTTGACTTGAAGTTAATCCTTTGCAGAGCTTGAGGAGATAATGCCTAAGCACTGCCACAGGTCTGACTGATCAGCGGGTCTAATAGAAAATACTCTTCTTTCCCCTCGTGATCAGTTTTTCCCCTACTTTTCCTCTCTCCCAGGCTGCCCAGTGCCACCCTCTCTTGCTGGGCTCACTCAGCAGAGCCCATCGCTCGCTCCAGCGCGTAGTGTGCCCACCAGCACAGAGCGGCTCGGTTGTTAGATGGGTGAGACATTAGGCAAACAGCACGGTTCATACCTCATAGCATCGCTTAAATCAAACGTATCCTCGTGCAACACATCCAACGGCATTTAAAGGTCAAAATCCTGCCCTCATTACTCAATATTTTAGGCCTTCTGTTTTGCTTTGTTCATTGTCTGTGCAGAATGAACGGACTATTCCAGCCCTGGTTGTGTAACGTTGGAAAGCGCTAACAGCTGCCGTCCAGCCTGTCTATTCGGCAACTGCAGACCTTATGAAAGCCGGAGCGCATGCTGCACAGCCTGAGTTCCAGCAAAATAAACCTTCTTCTCTGAAAACAGGGGAAGCCACCATCCAACAGACTGCGCTGTGTATGCTCAGGACTGACCCGACTCGGGCCAGGGGGATCGCTGTAGGGAAATTTCCACAAATGCTGAACCTGGGGCATCGTTGGATTGTGACGATCAGAGGTAGAAAGCGCCCAGAAAACAAGAGGAAGGCTGTGGGTGTGAAAAGAAATTGTGAGCGTGTCTCTCAGAAAGCAACTGAAGCATCCTTGTAGTAGCGAGGAACTGGTGGGAAGTCAGGCTTGGAAACACTAAGCCAGAAAGCCCACTGGTGTTACATCTTCTTTATTTGAGAAAGCAACGCTTTGTGTCCTTTTCTTCTAAATCGAGCAGTTCTTTTCTGCTAACATTACTTTTAACAGGTAACAGATCACAGGACCATTAACAGATGAAAAAAAGAATTGTCTGAGCTTTGAGGAGATAGGGCTGTAGCAGATAAGTGCAACTGAATCGGTTCTGTGGTATGACAAAGGGGGTCGAAATCTCAGAGATTAAAACGCCTTTGTGGCTAGCTTTGAAAACCCCTCACCAGTGAAGGATTAAAGATGCCAGTAGGCTTAGTTAGCCTGGTCCTGCCATGCTCAAGTGGGTATTAGCTTTGGAAACAGGTTCTTGGGTGGAAAGTCAGCACTTGAGGGGAATGAAGGGATCTTGCTGCTGCTGCAGGGGAGCAAGAAACCTGGCTGGAGTGGATTTGGGCACTGTCATCTAAGTGAACCTCTTATAATGGGAACTGGAAGTCATGCCAATCAGGTTCATAGACCATGTTCTGTATTGGAAGCAGAGTGCCCAAGTCTTACCTTCAGGCGTCAAAATACTGACTTTTTCTTCAGCTGTGTGGCAGCCATTCTGAACAGTTTGGTAAATAGTAGTATATGGTACTATCTGCTTTTAGTTCTTTTTCCAAAATGCATCCTATAGGTTTTCTGAACATTTTAGTCAATAAAGCCATTTACAGTTGAAAAATGTGAGGACTTATATACACAATTTTTCCTTAAAAAATTAAAAGAACCTCTTCAAACTCTTGAACTGTTAGAGTACTCACCTGTAACTTTTACCATAAATCCTTTTGAATGGCAAATGTAAGTGGCAAAACTTTGATTGTGACACCCATTTGTTTTTGTCTCTAACAGGAACGAAACTACACTGAATGGAAAAACTAAGAGGTTTTTTTTTTTTTGTAAGCACCGAGTCTTAGCAATCGCTCCCTATTAATTTGGTGCTCAGTTGTGTAACTTTTCTCTCTGAAGGGTGTGTATAAGGTGACGTTTTGCGTACTAGTACATTTAGCTTATTTGTTCGTAGCCTGTGTACTAAATGTGAACGTGTAGGACTTTGTTTTGTCTTTCTTCAGATAGCTATATGTTTGTATATATACAGCATTCCACCCACTTCCCCCACTGAAGCTTTGCTATTTGTCTGTTATGAAAACTCAAGGTGGTTTGTGTGCAAATCCCTAAACATCAGCATTTCTTTTCTTTACAGCAGCATAAGAAAGAAGTGTTGAGAGCTGCTCTTAACCCTTTTGGAGTTCGAAGTCAAAAGGTAAAACCAAATGCCACTTTTTGGGTTTCTGAAGGTGTTGATATCGTGATTGTTTGGAAATGCTATTTCCTTATCACATTTGAAATGAGATTTCCCACAGGAGAAAAGCAGGGATATGGTAAGAAGACTCAAAACATTATTAGACCTCTTTAAGAGCACCAGCATATCTGGGCATAAATTATACAGGTAAGTTACAACTGGTAAACTGCAATTATCTGTTTTATTTCATATGAAAACATTGGTGTTAAGAGTCAGTGGGGCTTTCAGTAGGTTTTAATATTGCTAAGGATTTAATGATTTTTGTCTCAGTATAACTTGATAGTTTTTATGGTATATAAAGTTTTTTCAAATTACAGTAAGACAAATCCTGTAGCTCTTTTCTCAGGCAAGAGTCCCTCAATGGGAGTTTTGCCTGAGTGAGAACTGAATGAGGTCTAAATAATTAGCAATTAAAATATTCAGTTATTGTGCTACTGTATATAACAAAGCACTGGAGGTATTAAAAATTGCTAATCTCCTCCTTATTAAAATGTTAACTGCTAAACATAATACAGTTTTGCATTTTCTATCATTCATTTTTGCAGTTCATTAGTAGAGGTGAAATGTTTGTGACAAATAGTAATTTGAACTTTTAAGGGATTGACTTTGTTTTCCTGGCATTCTAGTTCATATTTCTGACTGAGTTAATTTACAAGCGGAAGTGTTTGTGGAAGCCGGGGATTTTAGTCAAAAACTGGATAGTAACTTCTGATACAGCATTCGTATTTGCAGAAGAAACCAGATGATAAGCTACTTACCAGGAGACAGAGCGAGGCGATTTAGGTATCCAGTTTGTGTACGTTTTGGTCAGCAGCTTCTTGTAACGAGCTCCAGTAATAAGCTAAGGATTGTCCACAGAGTTTACTGGGCAAATAATTTTCAGAGGGGCACTAGCATGCGAACAGTTCAGCAACAGGTTAAGAAGCAAAGTTGCTGAAATCGTTTAGTCGTGTGCCCGCCTCTGTTAATTAGCACGTGAGCTGTTTATTACTCTGCTAGTTAATATAAGGGCCAGACTCTCATCCTACTTCATGGCGCAAAAGAATAAGGAGGAGTGAGATGCACCTCCTGTCTCGTTCCTCACATGGCAGCAGCAGCAGCAGCAGTATGTGTGGAAGGGGAGAATGGTATTTGATGTGTGAGAAAGTAGTGGTAAGTGAAGGTGATAACTGGTGGAGGAAGAAGGTGAATTACAGGAAGGATTTGGTGACAGGTGAATTTCCCAAGAGAAGGCGACTCCCTCAATACTGTTTCTCCCGTAGCCACTCCCTGGAGTAGATTTTGTTACTTACTATGCCCGAAGGATTTTTTCCTGATCTTTCTGAAGAGCCATTCGAGGCCTAGACATTTAATTGTACCATATAATGTTGTTGGCAATTCAGGCCATGATTCTGCAAGGATTTACACATGTATTTCACTTACAGCACTATGAGTAATCCTGTTGAAGTAGATGAGATTAATTGCAGGACATAAAGTTATGCATGTATATTAGTCTTTGTAGTAAAAGAGGTGTAGTTTCATTTATTTATTTATTTTCAGTGTGGGAAATTATTTTTAAAAATATAGAAATGAATGGGATTTTCCACCAATTTTGTAGCAATTAAGGAGCAGGTAGATGGTCACAAAATAAGCTTTTCGTCTTGTTCCCCAAATTCACGATTTTATCAGGTTCTCAGCTGTAAAATGTGAAAAAGAATAGGCTGCTATCACTTTCCTTTTTACATGCACAGTTAAACCTCCAGCTAGATTGAAGTGATCATATAATTTATTATAGAGGAGTGAACAGGACAGAAATCAAACAGGAAGACGTGTGCTTGTGTGGATTCTTGTTTATAATTTCATCAGATTGGTGCACACCTCAGACATTTTATTTAGTGATAAGATATGCAAATTGTTCTGGAGCCAGTAGCAATACTTTCACCTGAATGTCAAAACTGATGGAGATTTTTAAATCAAACCTCCACAACAACTTGTATTTTAAAGCAACTGTTCCTAAGATACAACCACAAACTGCAGAAGAGTAAGTGCAGAATTGTTTTCCTACTTTCCTTTACACTATTTTCCTTCCTTTCTGGTTTACCTCTGTGGAGGAACAGAGTTGTGGGCTTACCTGTAAATACTGGGTGCAACTAAGGGCAACAGTGCAGAGGAGCTGTAAATTTATGTGGAAGTATGTGCAAAGCACAGAAATGCACATTGAAAGTGAGGAGACTTATGAAATGAGATTTACCAGAGAATATGTCTTCTGGTTTTCCAGATGTCTGCATCACCCCATCCATATCTGTGAAGGAATGAGTAGTGCAAATTCTTCATTTCAACTGTTTTCTCTCTCTTTTAGTTTTATTGCATTTGTCTCCTTTAATCAGAATGTGGTGGTAGAAGCCTGTGGATACAGCAGAAAGTTTGAATGATAGCTTTTTCTTGAGATTGAGAACTGAAATTGCTCAAGGCTCTGGATGTTTAGCTGCTGGGGTTTTGGTTTTGAGTGTACCTACAGGTGTCACTGAAAATACAGCTTGGGATTTAAATGTTAGATGTGTTTTATTTTTGGAATCCGTGTTCAAGTCAGTGCCCGCTGCTTGTAAAGTGATAATCTTGTGTATTTTTCCTCTTTTTCTTTCTGTGAATGTGTGCATATAACTATGTCCAGACTCTTCCATCTGATGTTTTCCTAGGGCTTTTTGGGCTTCTTTTCTTCTTTTTTTGTTGTTTTTAGTGTGTATACCTGTTAACCAGAAAGATACCTGGGCTGAAAACATTTAACAAAGGGCAACAACTTAAGTATTTCTGTATCTGTGCATGAGTCTTTGTGTGTGTGTGAGAGTGAGCTGTGATTAGAGAGATTATGAAAGGTCGTTATTTGGTTTTGATTACATGCCTAGTTGTGTATCTTATTCTGGCTGTCTATGTTTCCTTACGTCAATTGGTCATTGCATCCTAATAAATCCTCCTGTATGACTGATTACAATTTCTGCTCAGTTGCTTTAGTTGGTACCAGGCTCCTCCAGATTTTGCTTTCCACATTTAAATAAGAGCAACATTTTTGTTTTCCTACAAAATGAGAAGAAGGATTTGTATGTGTTTATGATTAGAAAGATATGACCTGTCCATACAATGTCAGTCCCATAATATATGCTCATGAACCTGGGTCCTGTAGCTTGCAGGGTCCTCAGAAGTACTCTTTGTGGAAAAGGGCTTCCAAAATACTCAAGGCTTACTACTTCTGCAGATTTAGGCCACAACAGAAAATTTTGTTTACAACAACTAACTGTAGGGCCTACTTTGGTGGATACTTAACTCGTACCCACTCAAACAGAGGCACTTCAGTATAATTAAAATAAATGAATAATCCACACACAGAGAAAAGCCTTTCAGAGGGAAAGTGAGTTTATTGAAATAAAGAATCTGCTTTTTTTTTGCTAAATATTTTCATTCAAGGTCTTCTTAAATAAGCAGCAAATGCTTTTATTGGAAAATAAAAAATAGAACTCAATCTTTGGTTGTAATTTCTGCTGTGACTGATGAAGTTAAATCATTGAAAGCTAGAAATAATCAGAAGGAATTTGATTTTTCAAGTTGAGGTCCAGGTTGTAGCATCTTGCTTTTCTCCAAAATGCTTACTGAGGTTAGCACTGAGAGAAATACAGTCAGTGTTGCAGTATGTTCATCTTTAATGCACTGCTTTAAAAGAATTTGAAAGATTTGAAAGGGTTTTGAAAGAATTTCTGGAGCTTGCTGGGGCTGCAGGGTAAAAGCACCAAAGGCAAGGGAATATTCATGACTTTGATTTTTTCCCTGATAGACTATAGGGATACTCATGGTTTAGTCTTTCACCTAAATGGTTGCACCATAACCGTCTGCTCCAGTACAAACACCATGGCTGCAAGAATCAGTGTTGATCCTTGCCAGTTGCCATTGAAGTTGTTTACTTGCTGCTGTATAAGGAATAGCTGATACCAATAACCTTTTCCATCTTACCGAAACCTATGTATACATATGTGATAAACAGTGATATTGGAATCTGTCATATTTAGCTTAACAGAAAACCTCTCCTCCTGCTCATATCTTCCTTATGTGCAAACTCCAAGAGTGGAAATTCAGCATCTTACGTGGGCATGACATTCACTGGTTTTTCTGTGCCGAGTTTGATTCCAGATATCGAGCAGCATTCCACAGGGAAAGGCGACCAGCGTCGCAGCCTGCATTGCTGCTGCTCTGCTTGTCAGGAGTCATAGCCCACTGGGCTAGTTAATCATTACACCAACCATTACTCCTGTTCCTTCCTAGCTGATTGCTGCCCAGGGAACATGGGTTATGGCAGTCTGGCTGCCAACACAAAGTTCAGTGTTGTGCGTGCGGTTGCGTTTACGTTGCATGAGTATGCATTGTGTCGTTCAACAGATACTCTAGTAAACTAACAATGCGAGGCTAGTGTGCCTATTTTTCTCTATAAAAGGTGAAAGTGGGAGATGTAATGTTTCACCCTCCCTCCTTTACTATTTTTGAAAATGAATGTGAAGGTATTGGTCTCTTTAATCAACACACTGGCACAACAGGTTTCCTCATTCAGTGCTTTAAGAGTGGAGTTTCAGGATGCTAAAATTCTGTTTCTTAGAGCACATATTTGAATCATGTGGCCAGTGATTCATATCGATTTGCCAGGGGCCATGATCTGACACCTCTTCTATGAAAAAGACAACGTCCATGTCCACTGGGAGTGAAAAAGTATGGGCAAGGAATAGATGTCAGTGAATTCTTCTGAGATTCAGAAGAAGGTATTTAACCACGATAGCTTTTGTTCAGATGAGTGTAGCTGTATTGATTGCCTGGCTGGAAGCCAAGAAGAAACTTTACTTTGAGTCATTCTGATTTTCTTCTTCATCTTAAGTGCAGATCATCTTGTAATATCTGGAGGATGTGGCACAAGTGACATTTGGCATTGTTGCCACATGGAAGAAAATTCGGTATTAAATTCTTCTTTTCCGTGCCAATGAGTCAGTTTACCTTCGTCAGAAAGAATAAATAGCCATTCTGCTGTCCAGATGTCAATATTCAGGTGGCCAGACAGATTAAAGTACTGATCTTTAATATCTCTGATGTTTGTTTTGAAAAGTTAATTTTCTTCAATGGATAGCTCAGGACAGTGAATTTTTTTTGCTCCTCCTTCTGGTCAGATTTCTGTTCTGTTGTCTTTTTTAAATGCAATAGGCACTTGGCTTCCACGGTGTTCCATAGAAGTAGAACTTGGGTCAAGGGACTGACTGTAAAAGGGGAAGCTAAATCCTCCATCTGGTGGTACAAGATTTTAACTTCAAAACATTATTGTGTCCCGCAAAGTTCAGTAGATATATCTTTAACTGAATAACAGTAATACTCTGAAATCCTTTCCCCCTTCTCTCTCTCCCTCTCTCTCCCCTCCTCCTTCTTTCCCTCCCTTTATTCATCTCATTTTCTCTCTTTCTCCATTTCTCCCTTTCTCTCTCCTTCTCTGTCTCAATATCTCCCTCTTTCTCTCCCTGTCCCATCTTTCTATAGATGAATGTCTGTTTTCCTGTTAGAGCTGAATCAGAAATTTGTATGGTGACATTGTGATGATGCTGCTGAGCGCCTTCCATGTGCCTTGTTCGTTTTGTAAACGTTCCAGTCAAAACCAACCTTAAGTTATGTAATAGTGCTATTAGCAGAGTAGCTTTACTGCATAACTCAATGTTAGCAGCAATGCAGATCATTAAAAGACCAACCTCCTCTTCCTCTTGTACCAGCAAATAAAATAGCAAACAAAATGAGAGGTGGCAAGAAGTCAGCAGCAGTGTGAGCCGGACCATTTACATGGCAGCAGCACATTTTAGTGCCAAGTACATGAGGTAGTCCATTCTGACTCTGAAAAAACAGCTTTGAGGCCATTTTAACCGTTCTCTTTGGTTGTTTTGAATCAAACCTGTATGATTTTTGCTGATATTAGTGGACTTTGAGGATTATACAAGTCTCTTTACCTTCAGAAGGCATATCTTAAGGATGGCAGAGACAATTCACAAAAGTAGGCAGAGGCCCTTCTAAGAGACAAGCAGCTGAAAACTTGTATTTTTTCTGACAAGAAATCAATATTGAAGAAAACAGTAAAGCAGTAAGAAACATTGCTACTCAGTCACTCATAGAGCATTTTAGTTACATAAGGAATTTTCCTTTAAATTTTTAATAGTCTGAATTATGGTCATTTGCAGAACTTTGATCGGAAATGTTTTCCCTCCTCTAAATTAAATTATCTTTACAATAATGTTTATAGGCACATTTAAATGCTCTTTATGAGATGGGATTGCCCCAAGATCTCAGTGTCTGTGTCTAAGAGTTCTCTCGTATTGGTATGTGGCTAAAACACAATGTTCCAGTCCCACCTGCTTGGCTGGGCTATAAACATGAAATGAGCCATTTCAATATAAGCTTTAAGCCTCCTTGAGATTCTGGAGGTCACCAGACTACCAGACTGTATGTCTCTCAGGTAATCTCCACCAAGAATGGAGACTCTCGTCGTTACTTTAGAGGTCATCAAGGGACAGTGTCTTTCTCTTTGCTGAGGTGCTATATTGCAGCAGAGATTCAATTTGTTTAGAGGTGACTGAACCTCCTTAGATCTTGGGAAAAAAAAAAAAGATTTTTACTGAAGCAAACTCTAGATGTTTGAGAAATATCTTTTCTTTAGTTATTTTGCAGTTAGTTTAAAAAATCTTTTTTCTCCCAAGTTTTTTTGTTAGAATTGGTGAATCTGAGCACAGAGAGGTGTGGAGGCAACACCGCAATGGGAAAAACATATTTATTATCCAGACTGATCCAAGTAAGGAAGCCCACCTTCCTCCCAGGCTCTTCAGAAAAGTGTGGTGTTTTTTTTCTCAACAATGTGTCTGGGGAGAGGAGCTGCACAGATTTTCATAGTAATGCTCACAGCCACCTTTCTGTCAGGGAGATCTGCTTCCTCTAATTTGGAGATCTGCTTGTGGATTTTTGAGGAGACAGTTACACTTGTATGTACACTGAACATCAGTGGCCTGCAGGTAACCTTGTTGTCACTAACTCTAGGCCTGTGCTCTAGTAAAATAGGTTAATGTTCAGTTCCCCAAGCTTAGGTAGTGCCATAGCACTAACTGACAGGCAGCAGCAGGTGAGAAATAACTTGAATATAGCCTCTCCTACTGTTGGCCGGTTGTATTAGGTGCTCTTTGCGTTCTCCCGTTAGATTTTTCCATAATGTATCCTTGAAATCATGAGTTGTTTAAATTTTTGAGATCCTCAGAGTCATACTGGAGTATTTTAAGTCATTAAATTAAGCTAGCTGCTAGATTTTGTATTCAAGAAGTAAAGTGACCCCTCCTACTGCTGCTGTCTTCTTGGATACAAAACCTTGCCAATTTTCTGAAGAATATATGTGCATGTAAATAATTTTCATCTCATAATGGAGTCCATGTTTATCTGAATATTGATGTCTTAAATGGAAAAAGGAAGAATATGCTGTCACTTTGAAAGCACTTTTCTTTCTTGTAACGTACCTATTAGCAGTTTTACATAGTGGTTAAACTTGTATTTACATGTTTAGGTTACATTTTTTGGAACACGATGTTGAGAGGAAAAGACATCAGTTACAAAATCTCATTTGTCTTTTAGAAGCCTTTTGCCTAGCGTCCAGTAATATGAGCGTTAGGGTTAGTTTGGCACATTGTAGGAATAGTGCATATAAGCCTTAACAAAGAGATTTGAGCTTAGGTTTTGAAACCTGTTCAGTCGAAGCATGTTGATCTGGATCTAGCTTCCAGAATTACAGAGTTTAGCCTTTAAATAAAATCTTACTTTAGTAACTGCTACTTTGACAATCAGATAATTGGTGGTTTTTGAAAACAAAAAGCATGATTTAGCTGAAGGTTTTCCCCCTTTTTTGAAGAATTTTTTAACCAGAGATTTTTTTCTTGAAGTCTTGCCAGTGGCAAAAATAAGGAGAGAACATGTGGACTCGTGCAGAGTGCTCACTAGGGCAAAAAAGAAAATGAAAAAAATAAAACCCCTAAGCTATGTCTGAGCAAACGTCACATTTCTCTGGTACGAACGAAATGCAGAACTCAGTTCTTACTGCTTTGGAAAAAAGCAAATGAACTAACCTTTCCTTTTACAGAACAATATCTCTATGTGTTCCACTTCCATTTCTTATTGGAAATCAAACAGCTTTGTTTTTTGGCACTTCTCCTCAAACTTAGTCCCTCGTGCACGCACACAAAACCCCCTAAATCCATGCATCCTAGGGAATCAAAGATTTAGGAAGGTACATTTCTCATAGGTAGTTATAAATATGTATAAAAAATTTCCCATCGCATGAATTTCCTAGGGGGATAGTACATGAAATCACAAAGGAAAATGTTACAGCAAAAAATAATGAAGTAAACTCAAATCTAGATATTCCTTTTAGGAAGATGCAGATGGAAGTAACAATATTGCACAGAGGCTGGAAACAGAGCAGTTGAAGTAGAACTGGTTTTGAATCTGAGAGTTTGCTTTTGACCTTATTGCTAATATAGAGTTAGTAGACAACGTTGGTGTCATCTTCCATTGCCTCTAGAATCTTTATAGTTGTGGAAAATACCTACTCATGAAATACAAGCAAGACAAGAAGTCTTCAGTCTTTTGTTTAACTTCAGGGTGTTAATTGATAACACAGCTTTCAATGAGCTGAAATATGTGGTAACTCCTACAGGAAACATTCTTGGGGATAATCCTTGCAAACTGGGAACAAATACTTTGTTTTATTTTAATTTTTTTTTTTTTTTTTTTTTTTAAGAGGAGAGGCTTGGGAATGTCTATTTTGTTCTGGTGTTTGTTTTGTTTTGTTTTTTCCTCTCTTCTCTCTAACGCACTGCATACACTAAAATACCAGACAGTAAAACTTTCTCCTTACACAAAGCTGTCATTGTTTTAAGGCCGTTCGGCTCCCTCTGAACCTGTGTTGAAACAGGTGCCTCTCTTGCTTGGCTCTCCTGGAGCAGTTTTACAGATTAAAGCACCACACGTACCCTGCACAGTGGCGCTATTAACAGTGCAGAATGAGGCTGGGAGAAAATCTCATATAGGAGCTACACACCTAGGTGCAGTTAGTAAACAGAGACAGTTACCCTTATTAAGCATAATTAAACCTAATACTGACTGTAAACTGTTACTTACCTTAAACTTCTCTGCAGACATTGTGGGAAAGGGATTAACTTAGCTGATAGGTACACTAATTACTACCTTCTTCACATTAAAGTTACCATCAGGAAGGCCTGTATTCATAAATAAAACATAGTAGGGGATGAGAGACTGAGAAACATGTAAATTCATTTGCAGAAAAAAAGACCAAATTAAAAAAAGAAAGTTGAGTGATGCTACTGGAAGCAAAATGGCACTCTAGCTAATTACCATGAAAAGTATGATAAATCATGGACGTGTATCCTTGACTTCTGACTGATAGAGCCTGCAGAGTGCAATCTCTCATGCGTAGCTGCCTCTGACTGATTTAAACCCGTACCACTATCAGGTTTGATGGGAAAGCACAAAAGTGTGTTATTTTGTTTCCTTGGGTATTGTTGCAACCTCTTCCTCCTAGAAATGACTTGCAATTATTGTAAAAATACGGTCTGATTTCTTGTCTGCAGAAGAATTGTTGTTTGGTGCATTGACAAACAAAGGCTCCAAAGACGGTCTAGTTATGTTTTAATAGCTGTATTTTCAAATGCAATTGATCTGCTATATTGAGACAATTATAGAAATACAATAAAATGTCAAGGGAGTGGTTGCTTTTGCTTTGGTATATTTATTCTCACGGGAGAAATCGTGTGTCCCACAGACAAGATCAGAAGTCAGAAACAGTTTTATTTATGAATTTCTGTTTGTTTTCTGTAGAATTTTAAGTGAGTCACATTGAGGCTGAGTGCTTCAGCTTTTTGATCTGCGTCCTCACAAATGTCGTAGTTTTCTGCACTTTACAGTCTCTACAAGGGACTGCACACACTTAGATTATTCAGATGGGAGAGGCTTTGCAGGATGAGGCCAGGGTATGTGTTACTGTGTCAGTGCTGTTACTGCTTAATCCTGTAAACACTTTACATTTGAATGCATAATAATGATATTATTGCTGTTTGTAGGGTATTTTCTGGTCTTCTTGTATATCTATCCGGAGTACTTTTTGATCGAGTCACATCAGAATAAAAGTCTCTTCTGCCGAGCTAGCTCATGTCAGAATACGGGAGGATGGACTTATCCTGAGCTTCCTGAGCAGAACGTTGTCTGAGCCACAGGAACAGGAGAAGCTTGAGTACACTAGTATTTAACACCCAAGGTGGAAATTTACCATCACAGCGGTATTCTTATTACGTGGATATTTTAACACAAAATTATTATTGGTTTCTACTGAGTCTTATCCTTTAACTTTTTATGGACTTTCATCACCGGGCACACCAGAGAAGAAATCTAATATTTGTAATGCTCATAATATTTTGCTGAAAGAAGGAGTGGGAAAAGTGAAGTTGCTAGTTGAACATCTGCAAATACTACCTAATGAGTACCTTTTGTCTGTTCGTTTCAGTCCTCTTTTGGTTTATCTTTTCTTCTGGAGAGATTTACCCCTGTAATATAGATGTGATGTACAGATCGGAATGTGTAGTTTCCAGGTACAGGTATTATGCTTCAAGAAACAATGCTAAGCAATTAACAGCATTTTCCTGCTCTGCTAACCTTTATTCTTTCTCTGCAGTTTTTTGTGTACCCAGCTGCAGATTTTATAGATGTTATCTTCATTTCCCTTCATAGTTTCACTGAGTTTTGACAGCATAGGATTTGAAGAAATAGATCAGAATTGTTTTGGAGTTGCAAATTACTTTCAAGATTTACATGGCCAAATTCTGCAGTGACATGCACATCATAACAGATAGTTAGCAAAGCAAAGAGATGTCCTTTGAGCAGCAGTCCAAGATTATTACTAGCTAGCAAAATCACAGGTTAAAGGAAGAAGAATTTACTGGAGTAAATACAAATTTAGAAGCTAGGTTGTTCCAGCATAAAGGCTATCTGTGTGCCTCCTCTTGTTCAGGACTACAGAACTGCAGCAAGGAGCTTTCACCTGGGATTCACTTTTGAGGAGCCATTTGTTCTGTCTGCTTCTTCAGGGAGATTTAGAACAACTTTGTTATGGGCTTGTTACATTTTTCCTGGTTCCCTTCCACGTTCTTTCAAAGGGAGAAAAGAAGGGTCAATGGGAGAGGAAACAGAAACAGACTTGAGACATGGAAGTTATGAGGCTGCATATATTTCTGTTTATTACCAAGGTGCCTGGCCAGATTTCCCCAGACCTCTCAGCTAGATGTCACAGGGAGTCTTGGTCACATCGCATCTGTAACAGTGGACAGTCTAAAGCCTGGGCAAGCATTTCAGCATTTGGCCTGTTAGTTACAGCTGTATGCTTTTTCTAATTAGAAATTGAAATAGGGTATATCAGCTTCCTAGGGAAACACTGAAAACAAGTATTTTTGATAAATAATAAATATTAGGAAAGCTCCATTACATAAGAAATGGGAATATAAATGCCAAATGATTTTTTGGGGAAAATAAATTATTCCACTTTGTATGTTAGCACCGTAAAACTAAACTGGATTAATTCCCATCTTCAGCTCATCCACCTGGTGTCCACTGGACAATTTATGTCCACAGGACACAATAATAATAATTGATCCTTTGGATCAATTGATCCTTTGGATCAATTATCATAATAATAATAATAATAATTATTATTATTATTATATAATCCCTCCCAGCTGAGCGAGCTGGGACTGTTCAGTCTGGAGAAGAGGAGGCTCAGGGGGGACCTTATCGCTCTCTACAATTACCTGAAAGGAAGTTGTAGGGAGATGGGGGTCGGTCTCTTCTCTCATGTTATGAATGACAGGACGAGAGGGAATGGCCTCAAGTTGCGCCAGGGGAAATTGAGGTTAGATATCAGGAAAAATTTCTTTACAGATGGGGTTGTGAAGTATTGGAACAGGCTGCCTAGGGAGGTGGTGGAGTCCCCATCCCTGGAGGTGTTTAAAAACTGTGTGGATTTGGTGTTGAGCAACATGGTTTAGGGACCCTGACAGTGCAGGGTGAATGGTTGGACTCGATGATCTTGAAGGTCTCTTCCAACCAGATGATTCTATGATTCTATGATCTCCTATCAAACTCATTCCCTCCAGTTCTTCTAAGAGTACACTTGACATTCTAGCAAAACAATTATCTGATTAATAATATACTTGAATCTCAGTCATCTCTGCAAAGCATAGGCCAAATCCTGTGAATCCATACTGAGGCAAAATTTCCACTGAAGTCAAAATTAGAAGCTCTGTCACTTGCAGATTTCTGTCAGGCAGAAATTCCCTACTTAACTTTCTTCCCTGTGGTAAGGATGACTAAACACATTTATGGATTGTTATAAAATTTAGACACAGAAAATCTGTTTTTTAAAAATAAGTAAGGCAGATATTTTTATGAGCTTTTTTTTTTTTGTGAAGGGAGTATTTGATTTAAGCAATAATATTTCTTAAAAAATAGTTACATGAAGTATTTGAAGATTAAAATTTTCATTTTCATCAATATGAGAACAGCTGGATCCTAAGACTGACTTAAGACAAAATGGCTGAATATGGACATATTTCTGCCAAGTAGAATATATAAAAAAGAGAGGCCAAGCTTTTAAAGATGGATGATACTCTTCATGTGAATTTAAGACATAATCAACTGGTTTAATTTTATTTGAGTTAGGCAGAATGTGTCTGATTAAAACTCTCTTACATTTTCTGCTGGGTATGTAATAATTTTCAAACCTTTTTGCAGTGTGGATCGTATCTGTCACATTCAGATACACTCAGCTCTGAGAGAAAGTCCATAGTTTCTTTTCTTCATCCGAAGTTGTTCCTAGTGGAACACTCTCTAGAATGACAGTAGTAGAATTTCCATCGTTTTCCTACATTTGTAGGCTGTGAAGGCATTTTGTCACAACGTTTGTTTTTTTTTGAAGAACCTGAAGATACTTCTCCATCATCCTGTCATCTTCCTGGTATGTAGACAGACAGCGTCAAGGAAATTTGGCTTTAACATGTCTCCTTACGTCTTTCTTGCAAATTTTGCTCATCAGTGGGTCAATTCAGCAGCCTTCTGACTCAGCATTCCTTGCTGAGCTGGGGACTGGGAGAGGGAGAAGCTGTTGCTGCTTTTGCCGTTACTCGCAAGGGTAAAACACGGTTCCTTCTCACCAGCAAACTGTTTTGATGAGAGCTAGAGGCGGAGTTGAGGTGTGACTACAAGTGGAGAAAGAGCATGGGAGAAAGTTGGAGACTGCCGTTTCGGGATGGATGACAAGAGGCACTTACAGAAACTCTCCCAAAACAGGACAGCCTTTCCTGGTTAATATAAGTAGCTTTGGTTACTTGTCTTTTGGCATGTTAAATACTACCGTGTATTGAGCAGAGAAACTTGCAGTCAATCCTGTAAAAGCTTTAATAAATCAATATGTGTCCATTGCTTCCCCTGTTTCCTATTCATCTCCTTACATTTTCCTGTTTATTCTTATCCTTCCCCCTCATGTCTTCTCTAATGTTTCCTTCCCTCTCTGTTTTCGTTCTTTCTTTGTTTCCTGTTTCTCAGTAGCTCTGCTCTTTCGTGGCTGAGGCCCTGAATTTCATGGTGTGTCCCTACGCAAGCAAAACGCCTGTTGAAGTCAGTCCAGCCAAGGTTTATCTTCCTGTATTTTGGCCTTCGCTTTTTATCAGGTAGTTACATTATATCCATAGCAAACTATCTGCATTTTGGGACATAGGCTTCCGCCAACATAAGGCCGTTTATTTTACATTTACTTGTAGAATGAGTCTGCTTCCTTCCAGTCTCCCATTTGGAAGCTTGTTAGGAGTGTGCATGCTGCTATAACATGCAAATTCTAATAAGTAGGTGGAGAATAAGTTGGTTTTTTTCTGATAGGTTAGTGCTTTCATTTTACCCATTTAAAGACAAAGATGGGAACCTGCTTGTTTAATGTTCAGTAAGATCTCAGTGTTGAGTGTCCAGGGGGTATGAAGTGCTTAAAACAAAACAACTTAGGAGCTGAGGAGATAATTATGTATGAGAAGAAATACTAGGAAGGGCAGGGAATGCAAATGAAGGCAGGCCAAGATAGATTCAGTGCCAAAGAATAACTCCCCATTTACCCGTCCCTCAAACACACAGACAATAATCCTCAATAACCTACTTGAGCTAATGAACATTTTGCTGCATCTAAAATGTTGATGCAAGTGATCGTTACTTCTACTGGATGTCTGAGTGTGTGAGACCACCCTTGTTCTTTGGAGTCTCAACCCACACTTTTTTGTGTGGGGTGGAAAGTAGGAAATGTGATTTCATTGGAGAAGAAGGGTTTTATTTGGGAGTTAAGATTTTCCTGTTAAGATTATTACCTTCTGCAGTGAAATGGAACGCATGGGCTTTTTACGCAAAGAGTATAAACTATGAGTGTCAGGTCATTGTAAGAGATAGTCGAAACCAATGTGCAGTTGTCCTATCACTACATGCCCGTGTAAAAAGTTCCTCTCTAGCTTTCTTGTAGGTCCCTTTAGGTACTGGATGGCTGCTGGAAGGTGTCCTTGGAGCCTTCTCTTCTCCAGGCTGAACAGCCCCAACTCTCTCAGCCTGTCTTTATAGGAGAGGTCCTCCAGCCCTTGGATCATCTTCGTGGCCCTTCTCTGGACCTTCTCCAACAGCTCCATGTCCTTCATCTATTGGGAGCCCCAGAGCTGCACGCAGTACTGCAGGTGGGGTCTCATGAGAGCAGAGTAGAGGGGCAGAAGACCTGCTGGCCACGCTTCTTTGGATGCAGCCCAGAATACGGTTGACTTTCTGGGCTGCTAGCGCACATTGCCGGCTCATGTTGAGCTTCTCATCAACCAGCACTCCCAAGTCCTTCTCCTCAGGGCTGCTCTCAATCCATTCTCTGCCCATTCTGTACTTGTGCTTGGGATTGCCCCGACCCATGTACAGGACCTGGCACTTGGCCTTGTTGAACTTCATGAGGTTCACACGGGCCCATAGTTATCACTGTAAAGCTGTTCCTAAAAGATAAGAATAAAAGTACAGGTATATTTTGACTTGCAGCTATAACCTGAAGGATTTTCAGTTTGCATCTCTGATGTGCTGTCAGTGTGTAGCAGATTGCTTACAGATGAAGGTGTACTTACCTTCTTTCCCTGAACATCCACTGCTGGCAGTGGGACTCGGGCTTCTCAGTTAAACGAGTTTTTGTCTGCCCCAATTTGCCTGTTCTTCTGCATGTCAGATCCATTGCATTTTTGATGCAATAGCTTGTGGTGCTTTAAGGACATGATGTAGTTACTACATGCCTTTGAGTTAACAAATGTGCAGCTCCAGCTGCACAGCTCAAGTCACAGAAGGCAAAAGCAGGGACTGGGAGAATGAAGAACCGCCCACTGTAGGAGAAGATCGGGTTCGAGACCACCTAAAGAACCCAAAGGTGCACAAGTCCATGGGACCTGATAAGGTGCAATCGTGGGTCCTGAGGGAACTGGCAGATGAAGTTGCTAAGCCGCTATCCATCATATTTCAGAAGTCACGGCAGTCTGGTGAAGTTCCCACTGACTGGAAAAGGGGAAACATCGCCCCCAACTTTAAAAAGGGGAAAAAAGAAGACCCAGGGAGCTACAGGCCAGTCAGTCTTACCTCCATGCCTGGCAAGATCATGGAGCAGATCCTCCTAGCGACTATGCTAAGGCACATGGTAAATAAGGAGGTGATTGGTGACAGCCAACATGGCTTCACTAAGGGCAAATCATGCCCGACTAATTTGGTGGCCTTCTATGATGAGGTTACAGCATTGATGGATAGGGGAAGAGCAACTGACATATCGTCTACCTGGACTTATCCAAAGCATTTGATGCCGTCCCACATGACATCCTTGTCTCTAAACTGGAAAGACATGGTTTTGATGGATGGACCAGTTGGTGGATAAGGAACTGGGTGGATGGTCACACTCAAAGAGTTGTGGTCAACGGTTCAATGTCCAGGTGGAGGCCTGTGACGAGTGGTGTTCCTCAGGGGTCAGTACTGGGTCCAGTGCTATTTAACATCTTTGTTGGTGACATGGAGAGTGGGATTGAGTGCACCCTCAGCAAGTTTGCAGATGACACCAAGTTGTGTGGTGTTGTTGACACGCTGGAGGGAAGGGATGCCATCCAGAGGGACCTCAACAGGCTTGAGAGGTGGGCCTGTGAAAACCTCATGAAGTTCAACAAGGCCAAGGGCAAGGTCCTGCACGTGGGTCGGGGCAATCTCAAGCACAAGTATAGGCTGGGAAGAGAATGGATTGAGAGCAGCACTGAGGAGAAGGACTTGGGAGTGCTGGTGGATGAGAAGCTGTACATGAGCCGGCAATGTGTGCTGGCAGCCCAGAAAGCCAACCGTATCCTGGGCTGTATCAAAAGAAGCCTGGCCAGCAGGTCGAGGGAGGTGATTCTGCCCCTCTACTCAGCTCTCGTGAGACCCCACCTGGAATACCGTGTTCAGCTCTGGAGTCCCCAACACAAGAAGGACATGGAGCTGCTGGAGCGGGTCCAGAGGAGGGCCACAAAGATGATCCCCGAGGGCTGGAACATCTCTGCTATGAAGACAGGCTGAGAAAGTTGGGGCTGTTCAGCCTGGAGAAGAGAAGGCTCTGGGGAGATCTTCTAGCAGCCTTCCAGTACTTAAAGGGGGCCTACAGGAAAGCTGGAGAAGGACTTTTTACAAGGGCATGTAGTGACAGGACAAGGGGCAATGGCTTTAAACTGAAAGAGGGGAGATTTAGATTGGATATAAGAAAGAAATTTTTCACTCTGAGGGTGGTGAGGCAGTGGAACAGGTTGCCCAGAGAAGTTGTAGATGCCCCATCCCTGGAAGTGTTCAAGGCCAGGTTGGATGAGGCTTTGGGCAACCTGGTGTAGTGGAGAGTTTCCCTGTCCATGGCAGAGGGGTTGGAACTAGATGATCTTTGAGGTCCCTTCCAACCCAAACCATTCTATGATTCTATGAAATTTTAAGTATTTAAATCACATTGGAAATAGAGAAATGTTTTTTCCTGTGTTTGGAATGACTAGTAGCCTTACAGCCATCAAACTGAGCTTGGAATGCCAATTGACCCTTCCACTTTGTATGTTGACTGGTGACTTCAGAGAAGTCTTTCCACCCGTGCCATGATGTTATGAGACATGGCTATGTAGTAATTAATGCCACTGTATCATTTTTTAACTGCTACAAAAATATAGTATCAGATGCTCAGATGGCATCTATTGGCTTAGCTCCACTGAAGGCAGCAAAATGCGATGCCAGCTTATACCAGCTGAGGATCTGGCCCACAGTTAAAAGGAAAAAAGGGACAGGCTGCCAATATGGCAGGGAACATATTGAGATTTATGGTAGTGACGTAATCAGTAAAAAGTTCTGCTTGAAGTGGTTGTCTCTCCGCACATTCACATTAGTCACTTGAGCTGGAGACATTTGAAGCTCTAACACAACCTGCGTCAGCACATTCCCGCTCTTATCCTCTCCTCCATACTCTGTGCTCTTAAATATCTGAGGGCATTCAACCTCACTCCCCTTCTTCTAGTTGGTGATCTCTTCTCACAGGTCTACTGCAGATTGAGGGCCATACATTTTTTTTTTTTAAACGTGATTTTCATTGGGATGACTTTATTTTTGCCCTTTCGCTTATATTTCTGGTGTTGCTTTCTTAATCATACCGAAAAACGGGGGGAATTTCACATATTGCTGTTGTAACTCTTATCTTGCTGTCCTATTTGCATTCAGGTATTATATTAATCTTGATAAGAACAAGAAAATCCAGTCTGCTACTACTTTTGTGTTCAGATATGTATGTAATTTTTTACTTGGCAATAAGGTGACTGTAACAAATTCAATGCTTGTAAATTTTTATCTGTTATAAATATAATTGAATAACTTGATGGATAGAAATTATCTTCTCTGTCTTACAAAGTTAGTGAATGAAATACTTATTAAAGATGAAATGGCTGTAGAATCTCCCCAACTTTTTTCTCCTTCAGTGATATAACTATGGTAGCATTTGGTTTATAATAAGTGCTGTTCCTGAACTTGTAAGCCATCCCCTGTTCTGGTATCTTGTTTCTGATTGTTAATAACTTCTAGAGAAATTAATGTTTTGTGCCTGGCAGTTTCCACGCTTGGTCCCATCTGTACTGTTGATTATTTGAGAAACTCTGTGATCCATTCTTGTAATATGAAGTTGAGGAAACAGCTCTCTTCTGCACTAAAATACCTGCCTTAAAACCCGAAACTAGCTGATTGATGACTTGGAATTTGACCTACAGTATGTATGTCCAGCGACTTTTGGATTACACTCTACTAGTACATATTTAAGCAGGATAAACTTTAAGAAGTAGAAGTACCTGAATATCTAAAGCCTGCAAAGCATGTTGAGTTTTAAACATGTAACAAATTTGCTCTTCTGTGCTCTAAAAGTACAGAAAAATAAACGAATCATTAAAACATCTCCAGATACAAAGCTCAGCTGCAGTTTTTAAGAAATTTCAAAGAATGCTTTGAATGACACTCAGTCTCTTACCATGGTATATTTTCCTGCACTTCAAAGTAAGAGTGAGTCTTCTCTGGCATCTCTATCATGTAGGTGCTGAAAAGAATGTCGGGGAGGCAGGACACAATGTTAATCTCTTTTTCTTTTAGTTTCCTAATTATTGTTTGTTTCAAATATTGTATTGTTTCAGTTCTACCCCAGCTGGAGGACTGTTGCCTTTCTTATGAAAAAATATAGGACCTAGTCCACCTTTTACTAAGGTCCATAAAAAGATTTGTGTTTCAACCAACAGTTGCAATTTTAAACTTGAAGGATGTAGTATCTTTGAATCTGGTATGCTAGAGGTTGTGATAATTGCACTTGATTCACTTAAACAGTACATACAAACACTTGAGAATATTATAAAGTACTTATAAGAAAGGTATGACGTATTAAAATATGTTGCGGAAGTTTTCTGGCTGCTACATGGGCTACTACAATAGAAAGCACCTGTGCCTCGTCAGGACAGGTGCTGTGAGTCACGTTGGTCAGCCGGAGACCACGTGACTCATGGATGGTTAAAGGCGGGGCACTCCCAAGAGGGAGTGGGGCAGTTTCCTCCTGGAGACTGGAGTGGTAGGAGCCCCTGGAGAGCAGTGTCTTGAAGCTCTCTGTTAGAAGCCTTTGATTGTGGTGTAGACCTTTGGAGCGAAACAAAGCCTTCTGATATACGAGGGGAATCACAACAACCTTCTGGGTTGTGATTCCTGAAGAACGAGATACCAGTGGTCCGTGACAATTGGTGACCCCGATGTGATTCGGTGAAACGTGAACCGTCTGGACCTCAAGGTGAATTGTGGTGGTGTTAAAGACCAGCAAAGTTTAAGACCAGTGGGAGAACTGCTGTTTCAACCTAGACACCTGGAACAAGGTGAGCTGTTGGGAGCTAAAATGGGCCAGAATTTTGTCAAGGAGAATCAGACCTTCACTTTCCTTAAATCTGCGGGAATGGCTGCGGGGGCCAATATAAGTAATGAAGATTTATATAATTTACTTAATTGGGCAGTGGGACACGAAGACCTAGTCAGCCTTACTTTCACCTTTAACCTAGAACTTTGGAAAAAGTTGGGATATAAGCTACTTTGTGAAGTAGTCCTTGGAAAAAAGGACTTAACTGATACTGACCTGCTGCGTACATGGAGGACCTTGGATAATATAATTCAAAAGGGGGTGGCAGAAAAGGAGGAAGATGAATTAACAGACTATGTATCAGCAAGTGAAGGGTATGAAGGAAACAACGAACTGTCTGAAGGAGGACTGGCCCCAGACAGTGTGGACAGCGAATTAGATGTATCCTCGCTGTTCACGGAGATCAATAAAGTTGCGGGGACTATGCAGGGACTCTGCCCCACCCTGCAGGAGATATTGGAGTGCCCCCCACCCTTTGCCCCAGCAGCCCCCCCTTCCTCCTCAGGATGTGTCACGCCTACGGCTCCGCCGCTTGATCTAATGGCCCCACCCCTGGCAACTTCATATCCAGCAACATATATGACACAGGTACGAGCCATGCAGCCAGCACTAGTGCGCCAGGCCGTGACAATGCTGCAAGGAGTATCCCAGCAGTTAGCAGCTGTGGTGGAGATATTGCAGCAGGCCATGACCCCCCCTGCAGCAAAAGAGATTTTAGGAGAAACCTCCAAAGCAAGTGACAGCTCAGCTGGGGAGTTACCACCGGTTTCTCCACCAAGGGAAAAGTCGCTAGAATCTGTCTGTTTATTGGAACCAGACCCCTTGGGAAACCCTACAGCGACAGTTCAACCTCGTGACCCAGTCCGTTTCTGGAACGAGGTAAAAATGAAAGCAATAGAGGCTGGGGACTGGGACTTGGTTCAAGTCTTGGGGTTACCAGTCCGTGATAAAAAATTATCCATGATGGAAATGGGGGAAGGCCGAGTGTATTCCCTGTGGAACTGGCCCTCCCGGGTTCTAACCAGCCCAATCAACACTTGGGCTGGTCATGGAAAGTCATACAGGATATACAAAAGGCAGTAGCACAATATGGGCCAAATTCCCCAGCAGTGACACAATTATTGCGATTGCTAAACCTAGAGATATTGGTGCCGTATGACTTTCAACATCTGGCTCAGATTATGTTCCAGCCAGTACAACGCTCCATTTTTATGAGCACTTGGAGGCAGTTGGCCGATCGTCAGGCACTACACAATATACAATTACCTCAAGGCGACCCATGTTATGCCGTTGGTACAGATGTCCTGATGGGAACGGGTCAAGTATTTAGCAATCCGGCAGTACAAGCTCAATGGCATCCCCAAATTCTTGAGCAGGTCAAACAAATAGGGATGCAGGCCCTCATGCGCACCACAGAAATGGCGAAACCCCAAGCAAGGTACTCCACGATCAAACAAGGGGTCAAGGAGCCTTTCCTACAATTTGTAGAAAGATTACAAGGGGCAATAGAAAAACAAGTATATGACAGCAATCTACGGGCCCTGTTGACAAAACAACTGGCAAGGGATAATGCCAACACTGATTGCCGAAGAGTTATTGAAGTACTGCCAGGGGACCCCTCTCTAGAGGAAATGGTCATTGCGTGTGCTAAGGTCGGGTCTGTAGAGCATGAAATGACTGTACTAGCCACCACCTTGATGGCCTCGTATAATAAGAAACTGAAGTGTTATAAATGTGGAAAGATGGGCCGTTTTGCAAAAAACTGTAGATCAAGGATTTACACCAACGGCCGGTCAAAAAATGACAACAGAAGAACTAAGAAATACATGACATACAGCCCTAGCAAGCTCTTTGCGGGAGCAATACGGGAGCCGCAGACCAGTCCAGAAAAGAGCCCTGAGGGAATGTTACGACAACCCTTTGAAGGAATGTTACGGCAACCGCAGGTTAACCATCAGGAAAAGCAGCCAGAACAGCCAGGGTGGATGTATCCAACATCATCAGAACAATGGATATATCCACTGCCGACTTGGTATGATAAAAAAATATAAGAATCACTTCCTCATGATCCTAGTCTTAAAGGTATCCGACACGGTGGCTGTACATGGGATCGGAACGTTAAGAACCCCTAAAGGTCATTAGATGTTTTTTCAAAAAAAGAGGGGGAATTGTTGCAGAAGTTTTCTGGCTGCTACATGGGCTACTACAATAGAAAGCACCTGTGCCTCGTCAGGACAGGTGCTGTGAGTCACGTTGGTCAGCCGGAGACCACGTGACTCATGGATGGTTAAAGGCGGGGCACTCCCAAGAGGGAGTGGGGCAGTTCCCTCCTGGAGACTGGAGTGGTAGGAGCCCCTGGAGAGCAGTGTCTTGAAGCTCTCTGTTAGAAGCCTTTGATTGCGGTGTAGACCTTTGGAGCGAAACAAAGCCTTCTGATATACGAGGGGAATCACAACAACCTTCTGGGTTGTGATTCCTGAAGAACGAGATACCAGTGGTCCGTGACAAAAATATTGCAACAAACGTTTAAAGCAATACTTATTCCTATGTTCTCGGTGTTTTTTTTAGAAATTCCAGTGCACTTTACAAGTTTCAAAATGATAATATATTTTTTTAAAGAACCTGAGAGTGGTTTTACAAAGTATCATTATCCCCATTTGATAGACGGGGAAACTGAAGCACCCTACAGTTAAGTAACTTTCTCAAGGTTGTAGGGTAATTCCCTGCTAAGCTAGGGAGAGATTGTTTCTTGGCATTGAGTATTTCATGCACTGTTCCACTGCTTCTCTGTGTTAAAGAATGCTACAGTACCTTTACGATACAGTTTAAGGAAGAAACCCAACTCGTGGCCTCATGTTTCCAAGTCTCTTGAAAAAGCCCTTCTTTATCTGAACATCTTCATTTGCTATCCTGACCTTTTATCAAAATTAAGTTTTTATACACCCATACCATGCAATAGAGAGGGAGACTGAACACCATCTTTGATTTGCCTGGATTGCGGTTTGAAACAGAGGGCAGAATCTGGCAAAGAAATATTGAGTTGAAATTCTTATAAATGTACTTCGACACTCCAAATACTGCTTCCTGTCTATTGGACCAGAACAGAAGGTTAGTAGGAGATGGATGTCCCTAGTTATAAATAGTTGTGACAACAACTAGCAGTACAGTGCACTTGAAAGAACAGTTAAGTCTTGCTGCAAAATGCATCCTAACTACAAAACTGACAGCCTGCACAGTGCTGTGGATGGCGGGCAGCTTGTAGTGCTCTACAGAATAATAATACTTGCTTGTATCTGCTTAGAATATCCCAGAGTTTTGTAAATATCTCCTAGAAAGTCGTCTGATGTTTCTTATTCTGATATTATTTAGGAGTGCAAGAAGACAGAGTTTATAAGAAATCTGAAGTCAAGTTATAGTGCTTCTGGGGCAGGATGTATAATTGATACTTTTTTAAAAATTACAACAACTTTTACCTCACAGCAGAGTGCTGATGGTACACTTTGCGGTCTGGCTGGCACCAGTGAAGACTGGTTAATCTAGTTTCTTCTTTTACAAAAGCAACTGCAGAAAAGGATGCATTCTTCTTTCAGACTCCTCTAAGCTTTCCTGAGGTGAACACACTTGATGTAGAATCATAGAATCATAGAATGGTTAGGGTTGGAAGGGACCTCAAAGATCATCTAGTTCCAATCCCCCTGCCATGGACAGGGAAACCCTCCACTACACCAGGCTGCTCAAAGCCTCATCCAACCCAGCCTTGAACACTTCCAGGGATGGGGCATCTACAACTTCTCTGGGCAACCTGTTCCAGTGCCTCACCACCCTCGGAGTGAAAAATTTCTTTCTTATATCCAATCTAAATCTCCCCTCTTTCAGTTTAAAGCCATTGCCCCTTGTCCTGTCACTACATGCCCTTGTAAAAAGTCCCTCCCCAGCTTTCCTGTAGGCCCCCTTTAAGTACTGGAAGGCTGCTAGAAGATCTCCCCGGAGCCTTCTCTTCTCCAGGCTGAACAGCCTCAACTCTCTCAGCCTGTCTTCATAGGAGAGGTGCTCCAGCCCTCGGATCATCTTCGTGGCCCTCCGCTGGACCCGCTCCAGCAGCTCCATGTCCTTCTTGTGTTGGGGACTCCAGAGCTGAACACAGTATTCCAGGTGGTGTCTCATGAGAGCTGAGTAGAGGGACAGAATCACCTCCCTCGACCTGCTGGCCACGCTTCTTTGGATGCAGCCCAGGACACAGTTGGCTTTCTGGGCTGCCAATTAGAATGTAATTAGAATGGAAGTTTCAATTTACAGAGAGGGTAACTTCACCCTAAGATTGTTGCCAAAATAGTGAGTCCTGGCCTGTTCCACAATGTCTAGGATCCTTACTTAGAGTTTAAAGAGGTTTTTTTTAATCAATGTTGTCATTAAACTCCATCGAGCACTTTGTACTTTCTGTTCTTGGACAACCTAAGAAATGTCTTTGCCTGCCACTTAGTCACTGGCAACCGTGGAGACAGATCTGAGCTGCATTTACCTTAGAGACCTTCCTAAATGTTCTCACCATTCTCTTGCCAATGTTAGCCTTAAGGGAGACATTCTCCAGCAAAAGGAAAGACACAGTCTCTCCTACCAATGGAGGCTGTACAGGTACTTCTGGTGACAAGTAGCATTATGTGTATACATCGCTAGGGTTACTTGTCACCTTTGGTCCTCCTAGATGAATGCATCTACGTGTTGAACAGTGGAATGAATAGGCAGTGTCTTTTGAAGTTTTAATTCTCTTTTGTGTAAGTTTCTGTTGTCACCATCTCTTTACCAGAGGGTCATGTTTATATGCCAAGTAATGGGGTGCATTGGGTATTGTCAGTACGATTCCTGTAGTGTTATCAATAGGCACTTCATGCTTCCATATCTGTAGAACTGGAGGAATCAGAAGCTTGTCTGTATCTGTCAGCTGCAGATGCTGTATCATGTCAGGCATGGAGAGGGAAGGATGTACCCTGTACTTAACGTGGAGAAACATGAAGTAACTTGTGTTAGTGTCTCAAGATCTTGGAACCAATCCTGTGAATAAAGCTGAAGGGGTAGCCAGTAAAATGGCTTCTTGGAGCTTCATTGCTGTGTGTGCTTTCCGAAGTCTATGCAGAAAAAATAGGTAAGAAGCTTTACAGCATTGACATTTTTTGCTGGAAGAATTAACTATCAACTCAAGAAGAAAGTAACTTAAAAAAAGCTGAGAAGTGAGCCTGTGTTGAACATTCCTATAGAATTTATAGCCTTTTACTGTGCAGCCTCTTGCCTTTACTGGAATTGCCCATTGTTTATCTGATGGAAAGTAAACTGAAGTCCCAGTTCATGAAATAGTCTTCTAGTCAAGCACCTCATATGCTTACTGTTGAGGCACAGCTCTGACAATAGATAAACCAAAACTCAACCATGTTGGCCTTTTTCTCCTGGGTTTTTTTTTAGCAATGAAGAGAGATTATTTGGATTATTTAATGACCTTTCCACTACAGCCCCTACAACATGCAGGACAATTATTCTTCACTGGAGAAGCTCTGATGGTTTGGGATGCTGCATCCTTCACTACTAGGAGATTAGGAGATTCTGTGTCAAAAGATTTAATGGATCATAGAATCATAGAATGGTTTGGGTTGAAAGAGACCTTAAAGATCATCTAGTTCCAACCCCCCCCTGCCATTGGCAGGGACACCTTCCAGCAGACCAAATTGCTCAAAGCGTCATCCAACCCAGCCTTGAACACTTCAGGGATAGGCCATGCACAACTTCTCTGGGCAACCGGTTCCAGTGCCTCACCACCCTCAGACTGAAGTATTTCTTCCTTAGATCTAATCTAAATCTACCTTCTTTCAATTTAAAGCCATCATCCCTTGTCCTGTCACTACATATCCTTGTAAAAAGTCCTTCTCCAGCTTTCTTGTAGGCCCCTTTTAGGTACTGGAAGGCTGCTAGAAGGTGTCCCTGGAGCCTTCTCTTCTCCAGGCTGAACAACCCCGACTCTCTCAGCCTGTCTTCATAATAGAGGTGCTCCTGCCCTCAGATCATCTTTGTGGCTCTCCTCTGGACCTGCTCCAACAGCTCCATGTCCTTCTTATGTTGAGGGCCCCAGAGCTGAATGCAGTACTGCGGGTGGGGTCTCAACGAGAGCAGAGTAGAGGGGCGGAATCACCTCCCTCGACCTGCTGGCCACACTTCTTTTGTTGCAGCCCAGGATACAGTTGTAGGGTAAGGTAGCACATGAAAGCTTGTTAGACAGGGCTGACATTTCTGTCTGGTAGTTGTACAGGTGTCATTGGACCACCAGATGACAAAAATATTATAATAACTGATTCCAATTCAGGTTTAGGTGAGAACATCAAACCCCTTAATGCTGGTTAAGGCACCTCTAGACTTTACAATATTCAACTAGTGCCTAACCCATGGCAATATTATCCACAAGAGTTACATGCTACCACCAGCTATCTCGGGGATCAGTTTAGGAAAAGAGCAGTTGCATGGCCCAGGGAAATTTTGATTCAGCACAAAATTGGATTTTTCATAAGGCCTTGTTTTTACCTAGCTACGAATGTTTCCTTAGCACAAGTGAAAACTTTAAACATTTTAGCTCAAACTGTACTCTACTAAGCCTCCCACATTTATACCCATCTTCTTGGCAGTCATCCCAAAATATGTTTGGGTTGAGGCATTACACATTACATTTGGTGAAGCTTTAGCATTCCCTGTTGCTCACATCAATCCTTATTTCTGTTTGCTCTTGTAATTTACAGTTAATGAAAATTCTAAGTTTACCTTTGTTTTTGTTGGCGTCTGTACAAGAGAACCCTTTAGCCTTTTCAGCCTCCCATCCGAATGGAAAGCTGAATCCGAAAGGGAAGGTAAAACCTCTCTGAGCGGTTTCATTTTAGACAGGAGCCCTTAGCATGCACGTCAGCGTGGTAACATTTCTGAACGAACCGCAGAAGAGCCTTGCTCAAGGATTGACCTGTGCCTGCTCTTGTAAGGAGGTTTGTAAGGAGTGGGTAGACACGACACGAGTAGCTGATCATGACATCAGAGTGCCGGATCTTAATGGCCATTTGGTTAATGGCCTTAACCAATTTCTGCTCTCTTCCCATTCAGGCAAGATTCTGCCTGAAATATACAGGAATTTGTCTGATTACCAATGTGGGAACATGGCTAAAACCAAACTCTTACTGATGACCTCAAGACGGTGTAGGCAATATTGACAAAACAAAGCATTCTGGAGTTAGTGCAGTCTTTTCTAACGAGCCTGTTAAAAATTGCCTCACAGATTTTCCCTTCAGGAAGTACTTTTCTTGTCTACCTGCGGTACCACCTCGGCGCTGAGCTGCGTACGTACAAGACGATGATGTTAAGCATTGGGCTGTAAACAGATGGTACATGTAAAATTTCTGTACATACACAAAATTAGATAATTGTGTGATTTATATTATGCTTGTAAAGACACTTACTTGACAGATAGTTTTAAGCATTGAAAATTCCTGTATGGCTATAGAATTATTTTAAAAGTAAGCTTTAAAATGCACCGTTTTAATTTATTTTTGGTGCTCATTACATGTTCTGAATCATTGCGTGTTCTGAAACATTACCTTGTACATTAACAAAATATTTTGCAGGTGAGAAATACTGACAAATTTAGAAAAATGTGTAACCCAGAATTATTATACAGTTGCATATTCCTGAAAAAAGCAGGTCTTCTCCAAGGCAAGCCTGACCAAGCCTTCCTGCATCTTCTTATCGTGCTACATACAAGCTGTTTTTCTCGTGTCATGAAAGTGTGATTTATCAGTAGGAGCTCCAATCACATTTTAAAACTTCATTTGCAGCTTTCTGGTTCTTCTTGCATTGCTGTTGAGAGGCTGTGCAGTCGGAGGTGCTGTGGATGAGGCATGGGAGAAAAGCACTGTTTGCACCTGTTTAAAATCTCCAGTGCTTTGTGTGGTTCCTGGGCAACAGACAGGAATCCTGAAAAGCTAGGCTGCACTTGCTCAATTGTTGCTGGCAGCTGTGACTTGAGAGAGCACACAGCAGCTCGTTAGCAGGTTGCTTGTGTTATGTGACATGCACTGAGCATGGCAAACTCTGAGCTGAGCTCTCTGCCTTTGCTGTCCACAATCGAGGCTGGGTTGCCTGGGGCTGCAGACTTGGCCAAGGGAAGGATTCTAGAGATGCAAGGTGAGTTCCTTGTTGGTAGAGGGGCAGGGAGGTGAGGCAAGTAGATGTGAATCAGTGTTTTCTGATTAGAAAAGGGGAACAGCAGCACAGGTTCTCTGCACCAGTGGGTGCTATTTTCCTCTAGCAATTGCGTTCTTTTAGAGTATGTTTGCAATGGTGCCACATACAAATGCAGGGGATAATATGGATTTCAGTCTGAATGTGTGTGTGTGCAGACACACACATGCACACATGGTATGTGCATTGCAGTGTGGAAATGTGAGATGACTTCATCGGATAATTTCAAATTTTGTTATGAGCTTTGATTTCTGGGTATTGTTTACTTCAAGGGATCAGAACCAAATCAATCTTTGCAACCTTGATCTTGGCCTATTTAGGCAACATCACACTGCAAGTCTGATTGGCAAATTCAGACCATTTCACCTTCATATTTACTCAGTTTTTGCCTTGTGGCTCAGATTAAGCATCTCTTGGCTCTTCTAAAAGGGAGTTAGTGTGTTATTTAAACAAACTGCAAAGCTGCAGCGTTGTTGTTATCTGCTGAAATCTTCATCATGAGACAGGCATAGATCTGCCATTGTCTTAAGATCTGTTTACACTCTACACTGGTTTAGCCCAGGAGGAGTTATCTGTAGACCACTCTCTTTCTTTTATTTGTATCAGAAATCTCTTTTTTGCAGCTCCAGAAAATCTTCCTTAGACACAGAATGCAAATATTGACAGCAGAAGTCATTAACCCAAGATGAAGAAAAAGCAGAAGGAAATCTGCCTGCTAAGCAGATTAGATACACTTATGAAAGATAAGTCCATCAAGGGCTATTTAACACAAAGATACGATATAACCCCTTGCTTAGGAAATCCCTAGCCAATGGTTTGCCACCATCTGGAAAGGTTTAATGGAGGGCAACAAGTCTCCTGATTTGCCCTGTCCACTGATTCAGTAAGTAGCTGCCCTGGGTAGTGTCAAGGACATGCTGTTGAGCCTGTGCAGCTCTTGGTATGGTCTACAATGGGACGTGATGTGGACATGGTAGATTTTTCACTTGAACCATGCTCCAGATACATGCTCTGGTGCTTATCTATTGTTGTTGACTTCTTAAGCTAAATAAAAGCACTAGTTGTCAGGTACTGAGGGTAAATGTGATGAAATGAATAGAAACTAAAGTGAGACATAATCTTGTTAGTTCAGCATGAGTCCCTTGATTTATTTTGTTGTCTAGGTCAGGGCTTTTTGTTTCCTTATTTAGAAAATGGGGATAATTGGTGTTTGTATCTCATATTGCTATATAAAAGAGTATATTGTAAATTTTCTTTTCATTGTTATCCTGTGTTTATCTGTTGTCACTTTCTTTTCTGTCTTAAACTTGGGTTATACTCTGTCTCACTGTGGAGGGCCTTCTGAAGTCGTTATCTGACATTAGTCTGACTATCAATTAATAGAAGGGAATAAACTGAGATATTTATGTAGGTCTGTGTGCTTTTTTGCCATCTTTTGTCATGCAGGCTGGAAACAACCACAAAACTTGCAAGTTGACATCACTTTAGTCAGGACTCTCACATTTTATTTGAGAATAATATACATAGGGTATTATTCTTTAGGAAAGTACTCGTGATCCCTTTGATTGGCCTTCTTTAGTGCTGTTCCTGATACCATTTCCTCACTGCAGTGAGAGAATTGCAGGTTTCCACCTCCTCTGGAGGTACAGGGAACACAGAAATTTGACAGTTTCCTCATAATCCTGCTCCACCGGTGTTTAAAATTCACAAAAATGAGATCTGTAGAACTTTTTTTGTTAGTTTAGAACATGTTGTTAGCTGGTAATAACAACTGTGCTGCACAACACACACAAGCCATGGGCTGAATGTTTACGGAACACACGATAATAGGTGTTGCGTTTTTATGTACTGATTCATTTTATGTAGACTGTATAGCACCAAAACCACCCACTCACAAATAAATTGGAATAGAAAAATGGCATTCGAATGTTAAGGGTATGACTTAAACTCTTGCAACCAAGGACAATAAAATTGAGAGACTCATTCTGTTTATAAATCATACTGTTGTCTCAGGTATTCCAGCATGTGTAGTTGAAAGGACAGACCCTCACTAAGACGGTTCTGTGAGTGGCTACATGTAGGTACAGTAAGATGAATACAGTAGCATCAAATTTTAGTGGAGATAAGTTTGATAAGAGTCTCTCTTTAATTTCAAACTTGAGACCAGCATGGTTTAATTAATTCTGTAAATTACTGTCATGTTTTTAACATCTCAGGTGCTGACAGGCTGCAAAATAAAACGTCCCCTATCTCGGAATGGCATACTTGCTTTGTTACTATAGAGTAACATGTGCCATGCCAGATCTTTCACCGTTTGCCTATGAATAGAATTGTAGAAGGAAGATGTGCTTGTGTGGGAGCCTTGTTATGCAAGAACAGCGTGGATTATTTAGAGATATCAGTCAGTCTCCTTTCCCATAGGTGGCCTGGTCAGAATTCAGGCTACCAAATACACCTTGAACAGGTTAGTGTGACAATAGACAGCTCTGAAGTGGCTGCGTTATCAGCTGAAGAACCTGAAGAGTTTTAGTGACTTAAACTTGGGTCACATCCGAACACCATTTTAGAGGGAGAAGAGGAATGAAAAACAAGTCTGTCTCTAGGGACATGAGCATGGGCAGAGCCTGTCCTTTCACCCTGGAGTCTCCCATCTTTTCTTTTTTTTTTTTTTTGGGAGGAGGCATCTTTGTTTTTCACACTGCAGCTTCCACATGTCTAGGCAGTGGCATGTAAAGACACTTCAGAGGGTAGTGTTCCTTCTGCTCTATAGCTCCACCATTGCAGCAGTAGTGAGTGACACCTGTTGTCATGTTTGTTGTCCTTAAGATTACTCAGAGCCTAGTAAAAGTCTACCTTAACACTTGGATACAACACATCTTTGACTTTTACCTTTTGGACTGGTTTGTTACAATACATGTCAAATGGAGGAAGAGGAAAAGCGGAGAGGCCAAAGAATGTATGTGAAATTATGTAGGTAAAAATTAAATGTAAAATTATGTACGTAGACATATGTATGTGTCTGTATGTAAACATTATGTACATAAAATTATTTAATAAAGCTACATTGATAGATGATATAAAACTAAAAAATCAACTAGAAGCTGAACTTTCCTTCTGAACTGCATAGTGCCCCCTTCCCGGGCTTCCCAAGTAGCCACCTTGTTTCACCATTGAACTTCCCTGTCAGTGTTGCAGAGCATGTGCAGCACTAGATAGCATTTTTACTCCACTCTTCATTGTGTGTGAGTTACAGATTGTCTGTGCTGCCTAGTCACCAGTGGGTCATGTCTTTGAAGGTCCATCAGATGTACCTAAATGCACTAACAGTGCTTTGAAAGAGAGCACAGTCCAAAGACACATCTGGGCGCTGAAATTTCTGTTACAAGAATGATACGATGATAATATCGAGGCTAAATTTACCAGCGTTTGCCGTTAGTGTTCTCCTGCACATTGTGTTTCTGCTACTGACATGCACAGAAACTTCATAGTGAGGAGTTCGGCTAAGGGAACAGACCCTTAGAAAAACAGATTTGTGTGGAGTAATTTGCTCCTTCAATCATTGGAGATTACCTTGCCCAGTCTGCTTGTGGCTTCAGCTTGCTTTTTTTATCCAAATTCTTTTTGGTGTCAACTCAACTAAATTGACAGTTATCCCAGAGAAGGTGAGGCTGATTGTCTTAATTAATACAAGTGGGCCCAGGTGGGGGTGGTGAGAGCTTAAGACCAGTCAGGTGGTTTGAGCAAAAAGCCCTCTGACATTTGAGAACTAGTACCATAATGGAGATGAGACTGTAATGCTCTTGTGGTAAGTTTTATTTCTTGGATTTCTGCTTGGATTGTTGGGTAATGTGTGTTTGATGTATGGATTTTCATGTACTAGAGGTAATGTGTGAGGGACGGGGGCTTCCTTAAGGAAAAAAGCTTCCTTTCAAAGGAAAAGCATTGCTTGATTACTCCAGCCTTGTAGCTTTTGTTGATCCTGAAGTAGTCGGTAGTGTGTTTCTTAGTGTGTCAGGATGTAGTAGGTTCACCTAACAGCTGGAGATGTATGGGTTAGCCACCAAGTGAAGAAGTACTTACAAGGGAGAGTGCAGGATTGTGTCATGTTTCTGCTATGCTGTAGCTCTAAAATTAAAGCTATGATAATACAAGCATAAGGGATGCATGAAAGGAAACGGGAGTTTTTCATGGAAATGGTTAAACTTGGAAATCTTTGAAGGTGTAGTTTTTGTGTGGGGGATGGCAGAATATTATGCTCTTGTAACAAGCATCCTTCATTTCATCACTATTTACACTGCTCCTTGATCATCCTTCTCCATTTCTGAGCTACCTTTCTGTCGGTAGCTGTCACTGAAGACTTCCGCTTGCTCCCTTGCATCTGACAAAGATTCTAAACAGGGCAGATTCTGGTTGTTGACTTTGAGAGTAGATTTTAGCCCAATTTACATAGATAAGGTTTGGCGTGCTATCCCATCCCAAGTGTCTGTTCATGAAAAACATGCAGATCTCTGTGCCTCCTAGCATTTTGTTTGCCAGCAACCTGGCAAGCAAAACTCTTTTCAAGTCCTGACCTGGCTGATGGCTATTTGAGGGCATAGAAAAAGGGAAAATAAATAGCAGGTACAGTAGTCCAAAAAACACTAATCGGGAAGGATTTAGACTAATGTCCTGCAGTTCACTGTCGCCTTTAAGAATCCCATCAAACTGTACTTCTAACCACGACACTATATACACACTATATACACAGGTATACTGTGGGGTAAAGCCTGCAATCTTCATTTTTGTCTGTAGGGAAAAGGACTTTCCCAATCCAGGCACTAAGACTGTTAAAAAATGTAGGAATAGGCCAGCTAGTGACTGTTATGGTCCTGTAGCCACAGGACAATCTTTCTCTCCCTTCATAGCAATCTGGCAGCAGCATTGTTGTATGTAACCCATGCTGATGCTAAAAGCAGTATGAATTGTATACATCTTGCACATCAGTTTCACTGTCTTAAAAAATGAAGAGTTTTTTTTCTTTTTCCCCTTCCTTTGAAGTTTTAAAGCAGAACTTATTGGTGACCCACTTTTGCTAACAGTTCTCTTAACTAACCCCTGTACTCGCTTATACTTATTTTTTCTTCTCTTCCACCCACTGTCTGTCTAGCCTGGTTTAAAATTTTTATATATGTACTTTTAAAAAATTGATTAGTTGGAGAGCTGCCCGTTCTTCTGCGCTGTATAATAAGGATTTAAAAACTGCACACTGAATTCTGTATAGTGTAATTAAAACTGACCCAGATTTGGACCTGAGAACACCAGGACTTAGCCAAACTTGCCATGAGCTGAGTTCTGATGGCAGATGGGAGCTAATGAGGACACACTACACTCCAGAATTTCCCAGCTGCTTGGCCCCTTTTTGTACAAACAAGGTTTGGAGTGAAGTCCCAATCCCAAGAGCATGTTCAAGCAAATGTACTGCACCCAGTGTTTTGGGAAACAAGGCAGTGCTGTCAGGCTGCTTCAGGAAATTTTTGAGGTGTTATTTCCAAAGGGCTTTTTCTGTGTATCCCGGTGTTTTGCATATGCTGTCTCTCAGCTTCCATCTTATCCTAGGCTGAGGGTGATCATGTGCTTCAGACCCTGCCTGAATATCTTCCCCCAATTTCAGCTGAGGGGCTTCCACCTTAATTATATGGAGCATTAAAATCCCAAAGTACTGGGTCTCCGTTCGACCTGTGGTTCCCTTCAGTGGATTCGATGTCCTGGGACTATTCAGGCAGATGTAATTGAATCAGTTTGAAGCAGCTGTAGCTGGCATGTGGTCTCTCAGATTGCTAGCACCTGCTTGGTTGGGTTTTTTTTTTTGGTTTGTAACTCACTAGAGTGAAAATAGTGCCAAAACCAGCATTGGTCTTGGAGCTGACAATGCACTCCAGATCCTATATCCCTTTCCCCTTCTAGCCTAGCCACCTCATTACTGATGCCTGCAATAATGCTGTTGGTAGGGAGCAGAAGCAGGTTTGTGCTTCTCCTCCAACTGCCCCCCTCCCCTCCAAGCCAGTGCACTGCCAATACCCACTATCTTCTTCATAAGCAGTGAGACTTAATTGTGCTCAGGTGTGCGGAGCGTCTGTGCCGTCCTTAGAAAATTGGGCAGCCCGTGGTTTGCTGTATGGGATGCATGCACCAAGTTTATCTGCTGCTCTAACAGTCTAACTGCTGGCACGGCAAAGTTACTCTTCATGTCTAAAAGTGACCAAGCCATCCTGGGATGTTCCTTCAGTGCTTTGTATCCCTTTCTCTGCTGTAGTGTACATAGGTTTTGGTTACTGTGTTCCTACTCCAGTCTAAGTTTTTAATAGAGTAAGATTTCAGAAGGGACTGTGAGTCACTTGATTGCCTCCCTGTATCGTGTGATTTATTGTAATCAAAGTTCAAGTTAAACACAACGATGCACTTGGCCAAATACAGTAACAACACACAGTGGTGTGGTTTTCAATGTGAAAATTACAAGATGGTGTATTGAAAGGTTAATTTTTTTAATATATTTCTCCACTGACTTTCCCTTGCTTTGTACGTAAAGTTTATGTGCCTCCCTTTTTTGTCCCTCCCTGCCCCCAGAGGCAAAAGCTGTATCTGGATTCTTAATTCCAGCCGTTTTCATCTTCGATGTTTACCCCACACCTCACTTCTTGCTCTTTTCTTTTGCTACTTTAGCTTCTGTTTCAGGGACCACAGTTTTCAACTTTTGTCTTGAAAGATGCCGCTCCACTGTGGGATCCTGATAGTGAGGAGGAGTGTATTTCCTGACATAAGAGTAATTGTGACCTCTTTATTTTGTTCTTTGGCTTTAAATATTTGGGTAGGCTTCTGTATTGCAGAAATTCCTTTTTCTTTCCCTTCATTTTTTGGATGTTACCACATACTCACAGGGCTGAGGGGGCCTTGTCCTCAGCTGATGTGCGGGGACTGACTTGCCTCCTGCAAAACCTCTAAAAACTGCCATTGTAGGCAGTTAAGTCAGTCCCACAAAGTGGTCCAGGTGATTCTAAAGCTGTTTCTTTCTCTCCTTTTAACCTATATTCTTACTTATATTGCATGTTAAAAGGTTATGCAATTTGCTTGTAGATATTTGTGATGTAAGCAAAGTCTCTCCTCCTGTGGAATATTCGTGCTGGTCTGCAGCTCTGCATTTTGTTGAGCTCAGGCGTTTGAAGGATGTTCTTGAAGGCAACTTCTCCAGGGTCCAAAATACACTTTTGATTCAGCAGAAGTGAAATGCCAGTTGAAATGTATAGAATGAATTGTTTCTGCTTTTTCCAGGAGTGCAGTGTAGAGCTGATGCTTCCCTTTATTTATTTGTTTTTACAGCACAGAAGACTTACTTACTATTTTTACTCTGAAGTTGCATTGTGTGCCTAATTAGGTACAAGTAATACAAGGTAGTTTATCAGTCTATCTGTGAAAGTGATGCAGCTTAATATTTTTATATTTGTCTAATGGAAATATAAAGGAAGGTGAAAACTAGAATTCCAGTCAAGCCAGAATTGTTTTTACTGATCCAGTAAGGTGATGTCACCACTTGATCTTTCTGTTGTCCTGTTGTGATTTGTAGTGTTTTGTTTGTTTGCGGGCTTGTTTGGTTTTTTTTTTTTTTCTTTTCACCCATGCTTCTGCTTTCCTACTCCTTTCTAGTTAGTCTCTCAATGTCTACTGATAAAAACATCTATTTGTAACAGCATTTGCAGCTCTTTGTAGCCTGGAACTGCTACAGCTACAGATATCATCTACCAAATAAAATATCAGCCACCAATTCTGAGAAGGGAAGTTACTGAGGCTTAAATTAAGAAATGGCTAAGGACTACGGCTGTCAATTTTTAGGGATATTGTTGTAAAGCGTTTTCACTACAAGCAGCAATGCTTGTTATGAGTTAAATAATGGAGAATAAATATGGAATATTTATCTTTTTCAGATGTTTTGGGTTTTCAGCATTCTTGTTGAGATCGGTAGGAGTATGGAAGGGAAACTGTTCTTGAGTCCACAGTGAATATAGCACGCATGGATATCTAAATAAAGAGCAATAGCAAATCAGAAAATGGTGGTTTAATGCAAAATAGTTGTTTTTGGAGAGGAGAGAACAAGCAAACTGTAAGTATGCAGGTGACTATCTTGAGATTTCTTGGTGCTGTTTGTAGTCAGTCAGAACAAGAAGACATCTTCCAGTCTTACGATTATCTTGAAAATAAAAATAGTTTTAGGTCAGCAGCAGCTGTAGCTGACATCTTTTATTCCTAGAATGCTTTTTTTTTGTTGTAGTGAAGTTTACTTTAGAAACGTAGGTGCTAAATAATTGTGAATTCCACACTAAGTACAAGGGGTAGGAGAAAACCAACAGGATTTATGTTCTTAAGAAGTCTATGTGGCCTAAGTGAGGAGAAAAATATATAGATGTTCTTTTTAGTCTGGCAACGTTCTGACTATATGAGTTGTGAATTAAGTAGTGTTTATAGTGCTGAACCATCCTTTTTATACATTTAGTTTTAAGGTATCAGTTTAGAGACTCGGTGCGTCTTTCACGTGGGTACAGAACTGATCGATTTTATGTGAAGTACGCTAGCTTTTTGTGTGCACAGAGTGGAGCACTTTCCAAACTAAGATATATTGGTGACTAGCACAGAAGGGTGACAGAAAAGACAAAGGAAGTTAATAAATTGATAATGAAGTGGGATTATGGAAGATTGAGCATGGATATTAGAACCATTTCAGACATACTTTTTAATCACTAGCACTCTGCTCTGATTCTGTCTAGTGGCACCACCCTGAAATGTATTGTTTGGTATTTGGAAAAAGACCACTTGACTTGTAGGTTATTGGCAAGCATGTCCACATCCTTGACAGAGGCCAAGAGCTTAAATGGATGATAGAGGCGAGATTTTTCTGTTTGCCATGCAGTTGGTCCCTCTAGAAGAGCGTTTAAGTAAGTTGACAGAAATGTTTGGAAAACTTGCAGTACTGTCTGATCTACGAACAAAGCTTTTTATTTTCTCTGCTTTTCATTCCATCACTGAATTCATAAACATACAAAATCAAGAAATCAGTGAACAATTTAACACTAAAGCGAATATAGAAGATACTGTGTGTCGTGGGTTAGGTTGAACACTTCCTCCCACACACAGCCGGTCACTCCCCCCTCCCCCACCCCCAGGAATGAGGGAGAGAATTAAAGGATAAACGGGAAACCTGTGGGTTGAGGTAAGAATGATTTTAATACAGATGATCTAATACACAGGGTAGATGCTCACCACCCCCTCGTATGCGAAGCCCGTCTCGTCCTGAAGCTGCAATCCCGGACGAACGCGAGGCCCCGAAATAGAGAGGGGCAGAGAGAGAGAGAGAGAAAAGAAAGAAAAAACCAGCAGAGCAGCAGCGCAGCAAACGCAAAAGAGCAAAAGTGCAAAAGAGCAAAAGCGCAAAAAGCCCTTCTTCCCGGCTGACCCTCGCTTTTATACTGGGCATGACGCTGCATGATATGGAATACTAATTGGCCAGTTTGGCCCTCAGTCTTAAGTTCCACCACAAATCACAAGGGGAATCGTGTCCCCCTTGTCCCAGCTATGCTCCCCCCTTATCCCGCCGTGCTTCTGCACTCCGGCACACTGAAAAGTCCTTGGCAGCTTGTTATCAGCGTTCTTCTCAGAGTGAGCCTCTGAGTAAAACCAAAACACGGAGCTCTTCTAGCTGTTAAAAAAAACCAACTCTGTCCCAGCTAAAACTAGGACACTGTGTTATGCTCATAACTAACAAATAAAACCGTGTATGGGAATCAAACTAATACAAAGTATAGAGGGGGAAATGCTAAGAAAAGGGAATCAGCTCTTAATCTCAGAGTGTTCTCAAGAAATCCCAGCCCAGTTCTCTCCATTATGTCAGTCAGGCGATTTCTTGAAAGAAGAATGAATTGTCTTGTGTGGTGCCCATAGCTAGCAGCCGCTTCCCAAAGCTTCTGTTTTTGCTTTTCCCAAAATTCCATGCTCGACAACTGGACAGAAGGCTACGCTGAATTAAATTTTATTGTTCTGGTGTTCTCCATCCATTTGCAATGCACATAATCAGGAATTCAGCTATGTCCCAAGAAGCCTGTTTAACCTAATGAGAGCAAATGGCAATGGGTATTCCTTACTCGGGACAGCAGTGCCAATGTTTCTGCTTAATTGGGACATATTTGGCTAGTTCCAGTGCTTCAAGTGGTTTTTAAACAGGTGTTTAATGGGTGTGGAATTCTGAACTCTGCCCTTTTGATACAGAAGTCGCCAAATAAAGATTAACAGAAATAAAAAGATCTAATGCAAAATAAATAGCTTTTATCTTTGTATATTTATTCAGCATAATTTTTACTTAAACTTTTAAGTTGCGGACAGGTGGGAAGGTGTTTCTTCTCATAATTGAGAAAATCCATTAAATAGAACAACAGGATGCCTAACAGGGTGTCGTAATTAAAATTACCCTGTAATTTGAACAAAACATTCATTTGTACGTAGCTAAGGTTGACCTAAACCCTATCTAAATCAGGAAAAATTATTATACAATTATTTTTTTCTGCTGAAAATGAAACTTAGCATTCTGCCAGCAAACAGCATGGTTCTGCTATTAGAGAGTTTTCGAGATGAAGGATTTTCTCTTCAGTGTTAAAAAAATAATGTTTTGAGGAAATTTAAAATAGATCTCTCTTCTGCGTCCACCCTTCGATAGCGTTCATTCATGGTTGTGTTTCTGCGGTGTTTTGAAAGAAGAGACAGTTGTGTTCCGTGCAAACAGCAAGCCCATCCGAAGCCTTTGGTCGTGGCCAGTGGAGTGGCGCACTAATAAGCGACTGAGATAGCAGCTGCTTAGCAGGGCTGATTGGCTCGGGCTTGACTTTGCTGTCTGCAGCTACACGGTTTCTCACTGGCTTGGAGCGCGAGCTGGGTAATTTTGTTATCGCAGGGAGTGTGGGCCCGCATACATAATCCAGGCTGTGTACACAACTGGAGAGGTTTTACTTTTGTGTGTGAAATGACCTACTCGTGCTCTAGCTGTCATGCTTTAAAACGCTGCTGAGGCAAATTGTGTTTCAGATAATTTCTCAAATCAAAGTGAATGTTTGGAAGAATTTACTAGCTGCAGAACTATTGTTTATATTTAAAAGGGAGTTCTCAGCATCTTTAACTTGATGGAACTGCACAAGCTGCAACTTGTAGATGTTGCTTCCCAGACACAAGGTGGTGGAATTTTATTTGATTCTGCCTGCTTTCTGGGCAGTTTGGGAAGGGAGAGGGTTTTCAAAAGCATTTGAAGCTGGCTCGACTGTGCTGCTGGTGGATTTGACTTGAAACTACTTCACCATGATTTGAGTGGAAAGAGGCTCACACCCTTGTTCCTCTGGATAATCCCACCCGTAATGTCTAATACAAAATGTAATGAGGCAGCTGTGTACAAAAAGTGGAACTTCATAAATGCCAAAATTTGATTAGGTGTGAGAGGAGCTACTTTCCACTGAATTATTCTCCTGCTTACACTGACTTTTACGTTTTCGTATCTTCACTTCAATGGAGTATATAACAACAAAAGAAAAGAAAGGGAAAAAATCTGATGAACAATTTGCTTAACCTGCTTTTAGCTCCAAGAAGAATTATTGAAGTGAAGGTAAAATTTCAGGCTGGAGTTGTGGTAATACACTTTTAAACCATCAAGAGCACTTGAATAGAAAGTATTCAAATATTGGCATAATTTAGAAATCTTAGATTCTCCTCATCGTTTTAAAGACTATCAGAACTGATGTAGGCACCTGTTGTAACCTGTAAAGAATAAACTTAATTTAATCAAACAATTGTGATGACAAAGCAATGATACTGTCATGGTTAGAGATTATTAATAGGTATTTGCCAGAGTATTTTATATGTGTAAGTACATATGTATGCATGTTTTCCCGTGGACAGTTATTTTATAGAGAAAAGTGTTCAGTGACACTACAGCAAGAATATGTGCACAAGTGGGCTGAAATTGCTAACGGCTGTATCTTAAAGGCAGTTGAAGGAAAACAGGAGTCTCCTCTTGGGAGGACCAGCCAAGCCTATTGTATATGGGTCACATAACTTAAACATGTATGGATTTGTGTAACAACCTGTGCAGCTGCCTGTAGTTGGTAGAATAACTGTATCCATCTTCAGAGGGTATAGAAGACTGGAAAGAAAACAAGTAGTTGTGTGGATGCCCTTGCTGCAGAATCGCGTATGCTCGTATGTAGTGCTACATGTGAAAGCATTATTTCGTTATTATTGAAGGATAAAAGCCACCAGTTCTTGTGTCTGGTCTGGTATTCTGCCCTTGAGGCCTGGTTGTAACTCAGGTATAAAAATTCTGACTGCAATACTGAAAAGGTGGGCATTGGTGCTTGAGCTGATGAAAATGGATGAAGATCAAGTGCCCACATTGATTCTTTTAGTTCTCTCAGTTACTGTAATTTCCAAAGATGGTGAATCATCTGTGGATGCTAACCGGCTAGTGAAGCTGTTCTTTAGTGAGATCTTCTCCTGAAGAAATGGTAGATAATGGTGTTGGGTGATTCCTTACTGCTAAAGGATTTCTCGTGCATAGGGTTTAAAATGTTGTAATTAGCCCTAGAGCAAGCAATCTAAAGGGAAAGATTTTGACTGTGGTATCTTCAGCTGAAAGCGAGATACACGTCCCACAACCTCCTGCACAACTGTTTGGGCAGAGGTACTTTAGAAATGCTGATGGTTAGTCATCGGGACTAACCAATTAATTCTGTCCAGTCAGGACAGAATTGATGCTTGTGCTCCAGGAAAGTAGCAAGAAAGATGCTTAGTACTGTAACTGTAGAGATGTACAAGAAAATCCCTGCTTTTTATTTCCAAATGTATTTTCTGAAGTCCTTGAAAGATTTTTCAGGAGCTTCTGGATGTCCTGGTAACAGTGGCTCTTAATCATGTGCTTTATTGTTTGCCTTTGGCAAGAAAGCTCAATTCTTGCCTTTTGAACGTGGGACCTTGCCTGCCTGCCTCAGGGAAACATTACTGTAATGCATGACACTTGAGGCTAATTCAGCCTGCCACTTGGAAATTGCCCCCGGTGCAGATTGTAGCAGTGCACCATTATCTCAAGCTATTTTTCATCGGGAGCAGACTGCATCTGTTCTGTATGATCTGCATAGCCCACCAGTTTATTTTAGGTTAACGTGTGAGGTGGTGGCTTTTTTACCTAGAAAGCCATGGTTGCTTTGGCTTCCAGCTACGTGATAGGAGCCTTTCTTCCATGTCATGTAGCAAGCAGCCCTAGACATCTGCTGCGGATGTCAGCAGCTTGACGTGATCAATGTTGAGGCTGCCTGTTGCTGTCCCTTCGTTTGTACAGTTCTGCTGCCTCCTTAGCGTCAACTCCCAAGGTTGAAGACTGGATGTTGAGCTGCGAATGTGGGTTGATGTGCCTGAAAACACACGGCAAAGAAATTTTCATTCACCTGAAAGCTCCCTGAATCAGACACTTATCCTGTCCTGACTCAAGGATGGACTTGGGGACATGTGGCCCAGAGAGAAAAGAGGTGATGGAAGAATGGGGTTGTGGCAGCTCCAGTTAAGATCTGATATTTTGTAGTGGAGCCATGCTCTTAAGGTCTGGAAAGAATAACCCAGTGGTTTCAGCAAGATACAGCTGTGAGCATAGGATGTGATAGTCAAAGAAACTTTGGCTTTGGAATTTACTTTCTTCACTATTTGCTGAAACCTGCGTTTTGGTACACATCAGAAACTCCGACAGTTACACACCTCAACCTTTTCATCCTTGGAAATGGAAAATGATATGAAGGCTTGATTAATTTCTTTTATGAGGTTTGGTTGCTAGATATCTTTAGAACCAGATCAGGCAGGGAAAAAGAAAGAAAACATTTTTGTAAGCAGTAGGGAATTTTCCCCTTTGAAAAAGAGCTGAAACTTCATTAACATTTCAGCTAGCTTTAAATTAAAATTTGCATCTGAAAATAATCTATAACATATTTTGAGTGCCAGTGGGGCATGTCAGGGCAGTAGTAGCACAAATTTCTTCTATGTACACAGCTTGTGGTGTGGATCCTGTATCTTCTGTCCCAGTGTCACTGTGCCACATATTCTGGTGTGAGAGCACCTATCAAATTAACCCTTGGCTTTCTGCTGATTACAGAAAGCCAGTTTACTGCAGAGCATGTGGCTGGCCAGGGCGGACTGAACAGGGCAGATGACTGCCGGATTCTAAACACCACACCTGCTTTGTACACAAGCTAACTTGGCCTAACATTTTTTACCACATCTAGCCCCGTTCCATTAAGTTGCAATAGGTCTGCTTACACTAGAAAAGGTTTCACTTGCTACGTTTCTGTACGGCAAGCTCTTACAACATGCCGCCAGAGGGACTGGGTCTTCCTTCCCTCATCCCCACACCACTGAATGCTAGTACTGTACTTTTTGAAAAATAGGCGTCGCTTGGCCTCATCCCTACTGAGCACCGGCTGCTGAGGATGATGCTGGGAAGGGGAGAGTTCGAAAGTGAAGCTGGCAGCTCTGCTGTGCTGGCAGTAACAAAAGGCAGACCGTTCCGTTTCGCTGGGTTTCGCACGTTTGGGGGGACATGGGGATGTGCAGCATGAAGTCTGAAATCATACTTTTTTTTTTTTTCTTGCAAAATTTCCATGTCAAGTCCACAGGGATTAGATTTGCAGCCATCGTCTGCAGTTGGTACTCCAACTGTAAAGCCTGTAGAGAAAAATCCTTTGCTGATGTATATCATGTGTTTGGTAGGGCCTGTACTGGAGTTCTCACCAGCTGTTTCTAAAGGTTTTTGCTTCATGTGAGATCTTAAAGATCTTTTTCTCCTCTTCTTTTAGGGAACTAGAGGGCTTGACGCATCCTCTACATCCTGCCTTTACTCTGACCACAGTCCCTCCCTGTTCTCGCAGGTGGAGCTCCGCCCTGCTTCCCTTCCTGTTGATTCCCAGTCAGCTACATGGTGAGTTTTCATTATCTCTAGACTTGTTGCCACAAGGTAAAATTCTGGCAGACTCTCTCTAAAATCCATTAGCACTGGGCATTGAGGGCAGAGTACTTCATGCCCATCAAAGATCATTCAGTTGTGTTCCAGGCTGACTGCAAGGAAAAGAAGATAGTATTGAATTAGCATTGGAGCTGGACTTCAGCATAGATTGTTATAGGAATAAAATATGAAGTAAAATATGTGACAGAATTAAATCCATCAGTTCTAATAAAGGAAACAGAAGAAAGCAAAGAAATCTTGGACCCTTAAATCCCATTAACCAGGCCAGAGAGAGAATGTGTTAAAAGGGAGCTGCACTGTATCTTTTTTCATTGTTTGATGAAATAATCTTTTTCACCCTTTAAGTGGTGTGTTTAAAAATCCTGGTATTTCTGAAACAAAGAGAATACACAGCCACCGAGCTAGCTGGTTTTTATACCTTCCTTTTCTGAGTATTGTCCTTCAGTACAATAGAGAGCCATTTCTTTGTTCTCACAAGCTAGCAGTTAAATTGTATGTAAATGTATGCAAATTAGATGCTGTCTAATAAAGAGAGTCATTAGATGGAAGAAATATTTAGTTTAGGGGGAAAAAAAAGAAAGAAAAGAAAGCAGGTGTATTTTGCAATAGAAAAATGTAAGATTGCAAAAACCCCTCAAACTTTGGGTGAGGGCTTTTTATAAAGCCATTAAAATATTTTCTAAAAGACTTGCCCTACTCTTGGTCGTTTTTTCTGCACCTTTTTTTGCGTATACGTGTGTACACTTCTGTGATCTTTTCTTTAAACTCACGCTGGCTGTGCTCTACATACATTCTTGAGCAGACATTAAATATTGTATTCAGAAATACTTGATTTCTTTAAATTGTACAGCTATGAATTTACACACATGTACCTTGTATTAGGGTGTGATTTTTGCTTACCAAGTATATACAGGTGAAATCCATGTGATAAATTCTGTTTTCATGGATTGATTTATTCATTGTGCTCTCTGACTGGATACCTTCTGCTTACTAAATCATCTCCCTCCATTTTATTAGCCCCCTCCTCAACAATTTTAAAGCTTTTTTTTTTTTCTTCCATTTTACTATTCACTAAATCTCAGTGCCAGATATGTTTCCATTCTTTTGCTTGCGTTTTTTACCAAGTAATCCGTTTTGAAGTATGTACCTGATTTAAGCGAAGCAGCAGTGACCTTTCTAAACACAATGAAGTCACAGCTTTACTGTCAGGTGTTGGAGTGCTAAGATGCTAGGAATGCGAAGCTTTGTGTTGTCCAAAGCTGGAGATTCCACACCTGTGGATGGAACACTCGACATCCATCTAGGCTCTGAAAGATTTGAAATTGATGAACCTTATGTTCTTGCCGCTTCTAAGGAGATAAAATTTAAGACTTTAATCTCTCTGCTTTAGAATCTATAGTCCTGGTCTTTCAGCTCTTCGGTTTGGGTGGATTAGTATACATAGATGACATGGCTCAATTATTTTGAAGTCATTGTTGCATTTTGTTTCTGACGGATGGTTATTGCGGTTCAGGCGAGTGAGCCGATAGCTGTATGTCGACTGGCATATTTTTTCTGTTGCAGTTTTGCAAGTCTGGAATTCTAAAGACATATACATATATGTGTATAAAATAGATGTATATAAAAATAATGTTGTTTAAATATTTACATATAAAGCCAAGGGATTGGCTTCCTTCCCAGAATTACTGGAACTACCTTCCCCAGGAACATTTGGACTTGAAAAATCTCTACAGCAACACTTTTCTTCTGAAACTAAACATCTTCTGAAATGAGTGACTAGCTCTGCACCCTTTGCTGTTCATATGGGTTCTTTTTCTTGAGGTGATGGAGAAGCCTCTGTGCACAGGTAATACATTTCCAGTTAATTATGGTAAGATTCTCTTCTATTGCTCTTTACCCCCACAGTTTTTCATTGACTTATTTTATGAGAGAGCGCTTATGAGAGAAACTCTAGCACAGTGGGAATATTTTTGTCATTGTTCTAGGACAGATCCATGCAATGTGCTGCATCTGGGCTGTGTGCGGTCCAGAGGCAGAAATTCCTGTCTGGACAGCTGCAGGGCAGGAGCGCTGATCACTCAGAGTTGAACTGGCTCCCCAGTTGTTCAGGGTCCCAACCATGCTGGCTGAGCAGTCAGCAGAGAAGCCATAACATGTGTCTGCTGCCCAGTGGGAAATGTAGGCAGGGGTGTTGTAAGGAGATGGTGGAGGGTTGGCAGTGGCTATTTCAGGTGCTGTTGAAAGTACAATAGAAGATGTAAGGTGAAGATTTCTCTGTGGAGAATGCAAGGAAAATCTGAGCTATAAGGTTGTAAGAGAGAGAGATGAGGTTAATAAAGTGAGGAGAAACACAGAATGTAGTGGTGGCTAGAATTGATGAGGCCACATTAGTAAACAGAAAATGTTAGTGGTTTACCCACTCACTTGGGGCGCTGCTTTTCTAGGCTGTCTGGCGTTGAAGAGAGAGAACTGAGTCACTAGTGATGCAGACATTTAACATTGATGTTTTCATGTAGTTTGCAATCTAGCTAGGTGTACCTACACAGGTTCTTGAGACTTCGGGAGGTGGTTGTTAATCCTGAAACCCTAGTTGGGAAACTTACACTGGAGATGGGACAGGCTAGCAGTCAGATACCACCTTCTCTCTGTCATGTTCTTGGACAGGGTGCAAAACGTACATAGGACAAGAATGACGCTCAAATGAGGGAAGAGTGATGCAGGCTTAGGGGCAGGAATGTGATTAATTCCATGTTCCTCTCCAGACTTCTGTGGTCTGGAGTAATTGTTCAGGGCAGGAGATAATTCAATCCCTACATGCTTTTTGAGGATATGCGTCTTACCACCTTGCCCATCTTGACAGTAGCAATAATACAGCTTTCCTACCCTTGAAGCATGTTGCAAGGATATATGCGTTAAAGGATGTGAGGCTTCTGTATCCAGTGATAATCCAAAAATGATTGGAGCACTACCATGGATGGCTACAAGCTCTTCAGGAGAGATAGGAGAGGTAGGAGAGGTGGCGGGGTTGACCTTTATGTAAGGGAAGGTCTAGAATGCTTAGAGTTTAATGTTGGGGATGACTTGGTGGAGTGTCTCTGGGTAAAAATCAAAGGGGAGCCTATGAAGGCGGATATTGTAGTGGGAATCTGCTACAGGCCATCCTATCAGGAAGGTGAGGCTGACGGACTGTTTTTTAAACAACTGGGGGAAGTCTTGCGCTCACTAGCCCTTGTCCTTGTGGGTGACTTTAACCTGCCGGATGTCTGCTGGAAGTATAACACGGCAGTCAGGAAACAGTCTAGGCGATTCCTGGAGTCTGTGGAGGACAACTTCCTATCACAACTGGTCAGTGAACTGACTAGAGAAGCTGCTCCCCTAGACCTGCTGTTTGTGAACAGAGAAGGTCTCATGGGAGATGTGATGGTTGGAGGACGCCTGGGGCATAGTGACCGTGAGATAATAGAATTCTCTATTCTAGGGGAAGTTAGGAGGGGGAGCACTAAAACGGCCAAACTGGACTTTGGGAGAGCTGACTTTGGACTGTTTAGAAGTCTGGTTGATAGAGTACAGTGGGAGACAGCTCTCAAGGGTAAAGGAGTGCAGGAGGGCAGGTTACTCCTCAAAAAGGAAATTCTGGAGGCACAGGAGCGAGCTGTCCCTGTGTGCTGGAAATCAAGTCGCCGGGGTAGAAAACCGGCTTGGATGACCAAGGAGATTTGGGAACACCTCAAAAGAAAAAGGGAAGTCTATAAGTCTTGGAAGAATGGGCATGCACCCAGAATCAATACAGGGAGGAAGTTAGGGCATGTAGGGAGATAATCAGGGGGGCAAAAGCCCAATTGGAACTTAGACTAGCCTGCTCCGTAAGGGACAACAAAAAGTCCTTCTATAAATGCATTAATAACAAAAGGAGGGCTAAAGATCACCTCCAGCCCCTACTGGACACAGGGGGTACGTTAGTCACTAGTGATGAGGACAAGGCTGAGGTCCTTAATGCCTTCTTTGCCTCAGTCTTTAAAAATAAGGTTAGTAGTTCCCAGGTGAGCTGGCCTTCGGTGTCTGAGTGCAGGGAGGGAGAGCAAATCGAAGCTCCTGTGATCCAAGAGGAACGGGTCAAGGATCTGCTCCTTCGGCTGGATGCCCACAAGTCTATGGGGCCTGATGGTATCCACCCGAGGGTCCTGAGAGAGCTGGCGGATGTCATTGCCAAACCCCTGTCCATTATCTTTGGGCAGTCTTGGCTCACTGGGGAAGTTCCGCTGGACTGGAGGCTGGCGGACGTTACCCCCATTTACAAAAAAGGGCGGAAGGAGGATCCGGGGAACTACAGGCCTGTCAGTCTGACCTCGGTGACGGGCAAAGTCATGGAACAGGTTATCTTGAGTGCTATTAATGAGCACATACAGGTTAACCGGGTGATCAGGCCCGGTCAACATGGGTTTATGAAAGGCAGGTCTTGCCAATCAAACCTGATCACTTTCTATGATGGGGTGACCCGCCTGGTTGACAAGGGAAGGGCTGTGGTTGTAGTTTTCCTTGACCTCAGAAAAGCCTTTGATACAGTCTCTCATAGTGTTCTGGTTGAGAAACTGGTAACTGCTGGCCTGGATAGGCACACCCTCCTTTGGGTTAAAAACTGGCTGGATGGCCGGGCCCAAAGAGTGGTGGTAAATGGGGCTAAATGTGGCTGGAGGCCGGTCACCAGTGGGGTTCCCCAGGGCTCAGTGCTAGGTCCAGTTCTGTTTAACATCTTTATCAATGACCTGGATGAGGGGATTGAATGTACCCTCAGTAAGTTTGTGGACGACACCAAGCTGGGAGGCTGTGTCGATCTGCTCGAGGGTAAGGAGGCCCTTCAGAGGGATTTGAACAGACTGGATTGTTGGGCTGAGGCCAATGGCATGAGCTTTAATAAGGCCAAGTGCAGAGTCCTTCGCTTGGGGTATAAAAACCCCAAGCATCACTATAGGCTCGGGGAAGAGTGGCTGGAGAGCTGCCTGGCGGAGAAGGACCTGGGGATGTTGGTTGACTACTGGCTTGATATGAGCCAGCAGTGTGCCCAGGTGGCCAAAAAGGCCAATGGGATACTGGCGCGTATCAAGAATAGTGTGACCAGCAGGAACAGGGAAGTGATCCTGCCCCTGTACTCGGCACTGGTGAGGCCGCACCTGGAATATTGTGTCCAGTTTTGGGCCCCTTGCTTTAAGAGAGACATTGAGCTCCTGGAGCGAGTCCAAAGAAGGAAGACTAAACTGGTGAAGGGGCTGGAAAATAAAACTTATGAGGAGCGGCTGAGGGAGTTGGGGCTGTTTAGCCTGGAGAAGAGGAGGCTGAGGGGAGACCTGATTACAGGCTACAAATACTTGAGAAGGGATGGTGGGGAAGTGGGGGAAGGGCTCTTTACGTTAGTTATGGGTGATAGGACGAGGAAATGGGTATAAGCTTAGTCAGGGGAGGTTCAGGTTGGATGTTAGAAAGAATTTCTTCTCTGAGAGGGTTGTCAGCCACTGGAATAGGCTGCCCAGGGAGGTGGTTGAGTCCGCATCCCTGGATGTGTTTAGGAAAAGGGTGGATGAACTGCTTAGGGACATGGTTTAATGGGGGATTAGGGACGGTTGGACTGGATGATCTCTGAGGTCTTTTCCAACCTAGAAATTCTATGATTCTATGAAAAGCAGTACTGCAGGTGGGTGTGGGCATCAGACCAGTGGTCCAGCTGGTCAGGCATTGTCCTATTGAATGTCTTCAGAGAAAGGTACAAGAAATTCTAAGTTGTAATAGTGGAACAATCAATATTTTCACTAGTGATCTTGAAAGTAAGTGAGAATTTTTTAACTTGTATTTCTCAAGAGCTTGTGCATCTTTAAAAAAATAGTTTTAAGAAATAAAATATGCCACACTAATCCTAGAGCTAACAAACAGGCATTGGGACTAGCAGCTTTTGCTATTACCTACTGCTTATTATTGTTATTATTATTATTTCTTTTTAATTATGCAAAGTGCTAATCAGTTTGATTATGCACAGTGCTAATCAGGTTAATTATGCAAAGTGCTAATCAGTTGTTCTCTAAGCACACGAGGAGAGCAGAGGTGCTGGCAGCGAATGGTGGTTCTAGATGGGGGTAGTCACGGCAGTCATTCCTTATTAATAGAGGAGTAGGTGAGATGACAGGGATTTTTGCTTCCATTAAAAAGTAAATAAATAAAATAAAATAAAATAAAAAAACAAAACAAGCCATGAGGGTGATAGTTCTGATGGGATAATGTCGTCTTTCACAGCAAGACAGACTTTTTTTCCAAGCCAGCTCATGCTGTTGGATAATTTCTGTAGGAGTTTGAGAGCACTGATTTGGGCAAATATATTGCAGAGGAGTCTTGTTGTGGAGGGAGTACAAGTTGCCCTCACTTGATAAATCAGGATGCATAACTAGAAAATCCCAAATTAAGGGAATTTGCTCAATCTAACATAGAGTCACCTTTTAAGCACGGTAAGATACTGATAATGTAACATGGATGGCAGCTGATGGTGTGTTTGTGTGGTTGAAGGTACTGCGTGAGCATAGAGAATGTCTGTGTTTCGGTGTAATCCTTCACAAGCTGTAAGAACGTAGGGTGCCTTACCAGTGCAACATGCACTCTTCCTCCTCTTCCTCTTTAGCACCAAATTACAGTCTAGAATTTTGTGTTCCTGTGAAACAGGATCTGTTTTCAGTAAGCTGTGTTCTCCTGGCAATTGCTGACGATTCAGTGTGTCTCGCTGACTGTGCTCAGTGTCTGATATCTAACCAGTATTCCTGATTTGATTATGTTTCAGTGTTGATGTGGGATACATCAACGTTACCTTTTTCGGTTAATAATGGAGATGACATCATCATCATTCGTCATTGAAGGTGCTTACTTATGGGGAGTTGGGACAAATTTTCAAGTGTATTTGAGACAAGAAGTAAAGCAAATCATCAGTAATTTATGGCTTAAACCAGAGCCTGAAAATGAATAGTATTGCCGCCTTGGCTTTGTGACTGCTCCACAAGACATGAACCCTCAAAACAAGTTTACTGTCAGATGTATGATCATGAATACTCATCTGTTCTTCCAGACACATTCTGATGTTAGGAACCTAGACGTACTGATGGTCCACTGTCAAGTCTAGTGCCTTAGATCTGGAGGAGGGGAGTATGTGATGGAAATATTGTGAGAGGGAGATACAGCAGTGTCCCGAGACTTGAAATGCTTTCCTGTCCCATCAGAACCCTCTGAAGTTAATGTGCAGCTTCCCATAAAGTGATGGTGAATCAGGTCACTGCTACCTCTAAGTGCTGCTCCAGAAGAACTCGGACTGTTTGCCTCAGACCTGTATTTGACTTGAAGTAGTCACTCATTCCACAACTGAACTACTTCCATAGATTTACCATTTCACTTTAATTTGTTGTCAGTGGCTCCAGTGCCTGTTTGCTCTTTCAGTACACTCCGCTCCTCCCTCATCAGCTCTTTGATGAGACACAATAAGAGAGTGTGTATGATCTACCAAAACAGCGAAAACTCCGACTTCTTCATGTGATCCCTTGGCATCACGCAGCCTTGCAGGAAGCGGATGCTTACTTAGATGGCTGTACCGGGAGAAAAGCAGCAGTCACACACGTTCTGGATTATTTCTCTTATCTTTTGGAGGCTGGGCATATTCTATCAGAAGGGAATTAGTTTTAAAGTTATTGTGATGCTTTAGGTATGTTCTTTGCTGTCATCCACATCTTTTCAAACGGGAGCTTAATCCTGTGGAAGGAAAACCCCAAAGGTTTCGTGTTTCTGTGAGTATTTCCCTGGAGTGTTTAAAAGCTGTTGTAGAGTCAGAGGAGTCTTGAAAGGCCAATAGCATAAACCACACACTGTAGTATTTGCATGTTACCAAATGTAAATCTACTTGAGGCGTAATCATAACCTCTGTTGAGTTTCACCATCTCAGATGGCTGGCCTTCTGATGAATCGGAGAGCTGGAAAGTCAGAAAACTAGCATTCTGCTCCCGTTTCTGCTATTTTCTTTGTAACCCTGCTAAATTCCATTACCTTGCTCCGCTTTAGTTGTTCTTGATGGTGAAGTATGGATAATGATATGGACCTAACACAGGGCAGGCGGTTTGTAAGGCAAAGTGCTTTGGTATCTCTGGATTAAAGGGGTTATAGGAGTGCAGTGTACTATGGGGAATTATCTGTGTTATTAAGAAGCATCAACAAATTTGTGATATTGTGTAAATTAGTGCAACGTAGAACAGACATAGTTTGTGTATTCCTAAAATAAGTGAAATAAGCGGATGGAGAAAAGTCAGTTGCCTTGACATTAGGCTAATGGGTTAGCAACAAATGAAGAAACCCCAGTAAAGAAATCTGTGCCTCCTGTGCTTTAAGAAGTGGGTCTCAAGTGAAGAGAGAATTTGCTTGTGTGGCAGAAAGTCATTGCTTCAAAAGTCCTTTTGCATCTTTTTGAGGACCTGATCTTCAGAGGTGCAGCTCTGTAGAAGCTGAGTCTACTCATTGGCATTCACAGAACTGGGAGCTGGTGGGGAATTAATAACAAAAAGATTTTAAAATGCTCAGCCTGACCTTTTAAAGTTACTGACCTGCATTCAGGTTACAAATACACAGCAATGTTCTCTTGAGCTGCAAAGTCTCTAAATGTTAACTCAGTAACTCGATCAGACTAGCAGCCCTTGTCCTCTCCGTTCGCTCGTGCCCAGCTGCCATGACTGGAGCAAAGGAACAAGGAAACTATCTAAACACATCCATATCTTACTGTGACACAAGTACTTGGAAGAAGCCCCACTGACATAGACTAACACAAAGTGACACTTTGTTTAAAAAGTTGTTTTGAATGTCTTCTCCCATTGATCTTCTGCAAGGGAGATAAATAAACACTGTGTGTGGTGCAGCCAGGCTGAGTATTTTTGCTTCTATGAATGTTTATACATTCTCTGGTGGTGTTTGTGTTGCTGTTTGTTGACTGCAAGTTCCAGACCTGTATGTTTGTAATGTATACATTTGCAGGAGTGGTGCAGTTTGGAGAGTACGGTCAGGGTAGTGCTTTTTATGAATGCAGCCAGATGAATGGTGGGTGGGTGTTTTATCCTCCTTCCAGCATAGTGAGTTAGCCTTTATGCTCCCAGTGAAAGAGAGGGCTGAGGTGGCAGAAGCTTTCGTTAAGCAGGACCTTCTGTGCTCAGATTAATGCAAGTGGGTGTATGAGAAAGGCCACCTAGGGTTTGCCTGGTAGGAATCAAGTTAGTTTGCCTTTTCATCTAATTAAGAAACAGGTCTGTTGGGCTCTTAGTTTGTTCAGTGATGATGAGGATGATGCATGTTTTCTCCTGTGATGAAGTGACTGAAGTTGTTACAGATGACACAATTCCTGGTGGCAGAGACCTCTCCTGCCCCTCTGTTCCTGTTTCATGGTTCTCTTCCTTGTATTTGAAAAAAATCTTCCCTTTTTCACTTTTCTCTTGTTACCAGCATCTCAATCCCTAGGACAGTGAGAGGGTGTAGAAGATTTTTGGGAACTGATGGAGGCTCTTCTTCGTCCACCAAGCTGAATGAGCATAGCTTCCTGAACACAATGTTACATGTAGGAGAAATGGTGACTGATTAAACTGAACTCTTCCTATTAGGTGGAATTTTCCTTGAACCTGTGCTTCTGTCGTGTTTGTGCAAGTTAAAATTACATGTTTCTGATGTTCCAAATTGTTTAAAGCCTGCCTAGTGTTTTCCTGTTTGCTCTGTCTCATGCACGTTTTCTACGTTATTAGATGCAGGTTTTGGTGTCTTGCAGTTATCATAGAATCATAGAATGGCATAGGCTAGAAGGGACCTCAGAGATCATCTAATCCAACTTCCCTGGCATGGGCAGGGATGCCTCTCAACTAGATCATGCTACTCAAGGCTCTGTCCAACCTGGCCTTGAACACCTCCAGGGAGGGGGCATCCACAACCTCTCTGGACAATCTATTCCAAAGTCTCACCACCCTCATACTGAAGAATTTCTTCCTAAAATCTAGTCTAAATCTGTTCTTCTTCAACTTAAACCCATTTCCCCTTGTCAGTGGACACTTGTAAAAAGTCCCTCCCCAGCCTTCCTGTAGGTTCCTTTCAGGTATTGGAAGGCAGCTATTAGGTCCCCCCGAAGTCTTCTCTTTTCAAGGCTGAACAATCCCAGCTCCCGCAACCTGTCTTCATAGCAGAGATGCTCCAGCCCCTGGATCATCTTTGTGGCCCTCCTCTGAACACTCTCCAACAGATCTATGTCTCCCTTATGGTGGGGACACCAGAACTGGACGCAGTATTCAAGGTGGGGTCTCACAAGAGCAGAGTAAAGGGGGAGAATCACCTCTCTTGACCTGCTGACCATGCTTCTCTTGATACATCCCAGGATGCGGTTGGCCTTCTGGGCCGCATGAGCGCACTGCTGGCTCATGTTGAGCTTCTCATCTATAAACACCCCCAAATCCTTCTCTTCAGGGCTACTCTCAACCCACTCTGTGCCCAGTTTGTATTTGTGCCTAGGATTGGTCCGACCCAGGTGAAGGACCTTGCGTTTTGACTTATTGAAGCTCATGCAGTTAGCACTGGCCCATTTCTCAAGCCTATCAAGGTCCCTCTGGATGGCATCTCTTCCCTCAAGTGAGTCCATGGCACCACACAACTTGGTGTCATCGGCGAACTTACTGAGGGTGCACTCAATGCCATCATCCATGTCACTGACAAAGATGTTGAACAGCACTGGACCCAGAACAGACCCCTGAGGGACACTGCTTGACACTGGTCTCCATGTAGACATCGCACCATTGACCACAACTCTTTGAGTGCGACCATCCAGCCAGTTCTTTATCCACCGAGTGGTCCATCTGTCAAATCTGTGTCTCTCCGTTTTAGAGACAAGGATGTCATGTGGGACAGTGTCAAACGCCTTGCACAAGTCCAAGAAAATGACATCCGTTGCTTTACCTATGTCTACCAGTGCTGTAGCTTTGTCGTAGAAGGCCACTAAATTAGTCAGGTACGACTTGCCCCTAGTGAAGCCATGTTGGCTCTCACCAACCACTTGGTTATTTTTTATGTGCCTTAGTACAGCTACCATGTTCCATGATTTTACCAGGCACAGAGGTAAGGCTGACTGGTCTGTAGTTTCCTGGGTTGTCCTTGGCCCTTTTTTAAAGATGGGGGTTATGTTGGCCCTTTTCCAATCTGTAGGAACCTCACCAGACTGCCAGGACCTCTCAAATGTGATGGCTAGTGGCCTAGAAACTTCAGCCACCAGTTCCTTCAGGACCCGTGGCTGTATCTCATCAGGTCCCATGGAGTTGTGCACCTTCAGGTTCTCTAGATGTTCCCGGACCTGATCTACTCCTACCCTGGGTGGTTCTTCACTCTCCCAGACCCAGCCAACATCCTCTGTGATTGGGGTGGTGTGGTTCGAGTGGTTGCCAGTGAAGACTGAGGCAAAAAAGTTGTTGAATATTTCAGCCTTCTCCATGTCCTCAGTAACCAGGTCACCTGTATCCTTCGGGAGAGGCCCCACATTCTCTCTTGTTTTCCTTTTTTCTCTCACATACTTATAAAATCCTCTTCTGTTCTTTCTAATATCGCTGGCCAGATTTGTCTCTGTCAGGGCCTTAGCTTTTCTAACCTGGTCTCTGAGTACACAAGCAACTTCCTTGTAATCATCCCAGGTTACCAGTCCCTGCTTCCATGCTTTGTGTATTCCTCTTTTGTATTTGATTTTAGCCAGGAGTTCTTTGTTTATCCATATAGGTCTCCTGGTGTTTTTGCCCAATTTCTTCCTTTTAGGGATGCAATGCCTTTGAACTTGGAGGAGATGATCCTTGAAAGTCAACCAGCAATCTTGGGCTCTCAGTCCTTCCAGGGCTTTATCCCATGGCACACTACCAAGGAGGTTCCTGAAGCAGTGAAAGTCAGCTCTTCTGAAATCGAGGGTTTCAAGCTTGCTGAGCTTCCCCCTCTCAGCTGCCCTTAGGATCTCAAACTCCACCATCTCATGGTCACTGCAGCCAAGGCTACCCACGAGTTCAACATTACCTACCAGCCCTTCCCTATTGACGAGAACAAGGTCTAACATGGCACCTCTCCTCGTTGGTTCCTGTATCACTTGGATAAGGAAGTTATCGTTAATGCATTCCAGGAACCCCCTGGATTGCTTGTTCCCCGCCGTGTTGTTTTTCCAACTGATGTTGGGGTGGTTAAAATCCCCCATGAGCACCAGGGCTTGTGAACAAGCAGCAGCTTCTATCTGCCTATGTAGGGCCTCATCCACTTGGTCCTCCTGATTGGGTGGTCTGTAGCACACTCCCACTGTAAAGTCTCCTACCCTTCCTTTCACCCTGGCCCACAGGCACTTGGTTCTATCGTCATCGCTTGCCAGGTGGAGCTCCATGCATTCTAGCTGTTCATTGACATAGAGGGCAACACCCCCTCCTTGTCTCCCCTGCCTGTCCTTCCTGAACAGTTTATACCCCTCTAGTCCAACACACCAATCGCAGGAGTCGTTCCACCATGTCTCTGTGATGCCGATCAGATCACAGCGCTGCAGGCTCACAAGCATCTCCAGCTCCTCTTGTTTATTGCCCAAGCTGTGGGCATTCATATAGAGGCATTTGAGTTGGAAAAACTTTTTTTTTTTCTTATAAGTTTTACTGAGTTTTAACCATTTGTAGTTAAATTTTGGGGAGAGTTGCTTCTGCTATGGGTTTGCTGTTCACACATCTGATGCTAGAGGTAAATACTTGGGTTTGCCCCTCCTAAGATGTTCTGATAACATCTTCTAAGAGTTCTTGTGCCTTCATGGTTTGGAATGACGCTTTGAAAAAAAATGAACTGAATGAAAAAAATGAACTGAATGACCTTTGTGTCAGGGAGGTTTTTTTCTTTTCTTTGTGACACTTTTGCATCCCATCACCCTGATAATAGCTGTTCTATGAAATAAAGAGGACATACTACCATTATCACCCTCTCAATTAACTCAGAGGTCTGTCTGGTGGGCCTGAAGATTGCCGCACTCTTGATGACCACAAAGCACTGCTATGCTGGTGTGTAGCAGATTCTCTTGTTCACTTGGCTATTTGAAAATGCAGGGAATTAAATACGCTAAAAAAGGTGAAAGAATATTTCGTTTATCTAAAGTCAAATCTGTGAATATTAAAGTTGGCAGAGCAGCCTTAATTCAGCTTCCTTGTGCTTTTCTGGTTTTTAATTATGTGATCACATGCTGTTTTCTGTGGGAACCAGTCTTCTCATAGGACACCTAATGGACCTGACCTGAGGTCGAATAGAGATTCCTTAGTAAGAGGCTGTTTTCTTTAAGATCCATTGCCTCACTTACTGCAAGCACTAGAAAATGTTTAATATATGAGGCAGGAGATAGCAGAAAAAGAAAGGGTGCTCCTATTCTCAAGATTACGGTGAGAGCATGCATGTGCTTAAAGCAAAAAAATGTGCTTGAATTGAGTTGCTTGTAAAATCAGACATCTTTAGGTGGGATAGAAAGAAAGCTAGTATTTCTGCTTTCTCTTTACCAGTTCACTTACTCCTTTTGGTTAAAAGGTTCACTATTTCTACCTTTTAAAACATTCTCTTTATTTTCCTTTCAAGAAAAAATAAAGTCAATACTAGTAGTAACAGCCTACCCTGGTCTTGCCTTCTTTCTCCTCACGTTGCTGGTATACAAAAGACTTATTTTTTTTCTTTTTTCTTTTCTCCCAATAAAATAGCAATTTCCAGGATTTTGACTTTCAATTGGTAGGAAGTGCACTGTGTTCCACATTATTCACTGACAAAAGTGCACACAACTCTTCCTGACGCTTTGACAGTTTACTTGGAGATGCTGCTCTAAGTAGAACGTGTCTGTCTGTAGCCAGGTCCATTTTCTAAGTGCTGGGAATTCAGCTGTTTTCTCGTGTATTCTTCTTTTTATATTTTATTACTACGAAGAAAACACAAAGAGTGCTTGTTAATTTCTTTCTCTCTCTCCCCCCCCCCCTCCCCCCCCCCCTCCAGTTGACACAATCAGTATTATTTGAAGGAAAAAATTACATGCAGAATGGGAAATAGGGTGGGAAAATGTAATAGGATCTGCAAATCTTTTCTGTCTTGTCTGAGTAAATGAGAGCTGATGAGAGATGCAGCACAATGAGGGCTGTGGAATGCTAGCTGAACTGGTATATAAAGATTGTTTCATTTTGCTTCATTTCATTTTACGGTCTTGAATCTGAAAGTGGAAATTGCCATGGATGTGGAAGTTTGCTGTGGAAGCACCTTGCGTTGCCGTACCCTTGATGTGAACCTGGGCCAACATGAGAAGGAACCTTAAGCAAAGTGGTGTATGCATTGTGTAGGGGTGCTTCTGAAGCTACTTTTTGAAGAGTGCCCCTTCACAAAGAGTGGCCCTGCCTCTCTCCTCTGTTCTGCTGCTTCTATTTTTAGTCTCTTTTATTGTCCACTTACTGATTTGGGAAAGGTGTCATTGTAGAGGATTTTTCTGGTTGGGTTTTTTGATGTTCTTGGGGTTGTGGTTTTTTTTGTTGTTTGTTCGTTTTTTTTGAGTCTAAACTATACTGATTTTCAGGCATATCTTGTCCCCGTGTGGCAAAATCATTTTTGCATGGAGGCTTTCAGGAAGACTGGCAGATTATTTCTTCCCCACCCTGAAGGTTCATCTGACGTTTTCAAATGAACATAATGCAGACTAGGACAGAACTTAGGGGAATTTGATCCCGGGTAGGATACTGCTACAGCAATACACTCATCAAGAGACAATTCTACCTTGTGTCTTACAAGCTGTAGTGCTTTTATCCAACTGGAGCGGCTGTACCTGTACATCTCTTGCTGAAAGGAGGAACTGTAGTTAAAACCAGGTGTGAGTCAGTTTAATCTGAAAAGTTGGGTTTTTTTTTTCAAATTACTATGCTATCTTAGGCATGGATGATTCCCCAAAAATGAGGAAGATAGGATTTATTTTTATTTTCTAAGTCAAAGTCAGTCATGGAGGTCTGAAATAATGCAGCATAAACAGCAAACAGTCCTGCACAAAATCTCTGACAACAGAGACTGTGGGATTTGAGACTCCTGTAGGAGCCACTTCTCTTGGGAGGTATCTTTGATGATAAAACATATAAAGATTAAACTTTTTTTCTAATCTAAATAAGCAAATTGTAATGTTCAGAAGTAAGATCAAACATCTTGTCTTCAGAGTCCAGCTGGTGTGATCTCACGGCAGGTTCATGTCATGCGCAGATTTAAGACTCTTCCCTTAGAAAAGTTTTTTAACTTCTATGTTTTTATGAGACAGGCATGCTTGGCAAGCATTTACCTGGCAACCAGTTAGCTTTGTACATGCATTCCTTTACCGAAGTCCCCAAGTCTGTGGGGTAGGGTTGGTGGGCGCAGAAGGAGAAATGAAGGGAGATGGTTTTACTTTTCTCCAAGCAAAAGGATGGTTTAATAGCATCATGTACTATAGCTCTTCTGCCACTCTGAGGGCGAGGGTGAGATTGGGTAATTTTTTAATTTCCCTTCCCAGACATTCCTAGAGAACACCTCCTCCTCTTAATGGAGACCTGGCAAGTGCAGGGGTATCCATAGGAAAGTGAGTGTCTCTGGACTCATTCCAAGGAGCATCTCTTGAGCTCAGTATCTAAAGTCTGGGTGTCACTGAGTGCCATGGGTTCAGGTTGCTAGTTTAAGCACAATCTGGTTTTACCTGGCTGTGATTTTGGAAATGGAAGGGTTCCTTGCCATTTTCCCCCTCCCCCAGGTAAACTCCATAGGCTCAGACAGGTAAATCTTGGCTAACAAAAGAAAACTGAAGAAAACAAGAGTTTTCTTTCCCCCTCTAGGAACGGGTAGCACACAGAAGAGGGAGTCAATGTTCTTGGTATGATCAGTAGAGGTAATGGCTACACACCATTAAGAACAGATCTGAGAATTTAAAAGATGGTTGAAAACCAGAACAGGTTGGGGTTTCTGGGGGTGGAGTAAGGAAGAGGGAATGCTGTATGGCAACCAGTCTTTTCTGCAAATTGTTTTAGTCTAAGTCTTTTATGCTGTGCAGTCTGAATAGCTATCCTATCTCATATACAGTAGTAATTCAAGGAATATTCTTTTTAGCAGAATAAACAAATTTTTGCTGCTTGACATGTGAAATGCTTGTACTAGTAAATTCCACAGATAGCTTCTTCCCCCCCCAATATTGTTTTGTCTGATTATACAACCTTGGAAGTTTAAAATTGACTGGTTTACTGTAAGAAGCATTAAGTAAATGCAATCTCTCTATTTTTAATAACAGTAGCTCAGATTTCATGTGAGATCACACTAGTCCTCCAGTGTAATTAAGTTTATGGTTTTCTTATGCACTTCAAATGTTTGTGATGTGCAGTTAATAGTATTTTTCAGACAAGTATTAGGACACTTCGGCAGCGATGTCAATGTGGGCTGGTGTCTATCAGCAGTGCAGACACCACAAAGTAATGGAAATTGCAAGACACTCTGCTATAATTTGTCTAAAAATATGCATGACAGCAAAGCTTTTTTACCTGAGTTTAGAAAGTGATAAGGCTTTGAATTAAAGTGAAGCTTCATAAATGAATCGGGCATGAAACAAGATTTTCAAGTTTGGGTCGAATTCCAGTGTGTATTGAGACTGAAGTATGGCTGAATATTGGAGATCTGCATCTTGGATTTTGTATCATGACTGTACCTCAAGTCTGATTTCTGCTACAGAAATTGTAACTATAAGCTGATAAAAGGCTACATAGGGAGTCTTGGAGAAAAGCTTTAGATGAGCTTTTCATCTGTGTGCATATATATACACACACATTTGTTTGTTTCTTTAAAAGAATCGTGATTTTTTTTTCAATACAAGAGCATTCTTTTTTTATTTCTAAGGAAAGAAAATTATACTAAAGATGCCTAAGAATGCCAGTGAAATGACTTGAAATTATTGAAACAAAATATTTCATTTACTTGAAACTGATGGAGGTTGGTTTTTTTATTTCAAAGAAGTTTTGATTTTCAAATTTTTGAAGATGAAGGCCAAAACTTTGAATTCATGAGGAGGAAGAATGTTTCTCACTTGGCTCCATCCACCACGCCTGTTGAGCAGTGCAAGTTAGCTAGATGTAGATCTAGATGTAGATGGTTTAGTTTGCAGTGTTTATCCCAGCTCTGTAAATCAAATTAAGATCTGATTATTCCAACATCTTGGAACATCTGGGCCTGAGTTTGCAGCGTCAAGATTTTGGGAGTCTTGAGATTCAGCTTAGTTGTGTATAGAAGTGTTGGAATTGAGCCCCTAATCCCTTTCTGAAACAATCCTCTCCGATATGATAAGGACTATCAGAAGTATCAACAGTAATGGTAAAGTTCTCACACATCAAAAAGACTCTTCTCCTCTAGAAAGCTGAAGTACAGCTTGCTTTAGGTAAGTATTTAGGGACAAGGGGCAATGTCTTCAAGCTGAAAGAAGGTGTATTTCGATTAGATATAAGGAAGAAATTTTTTACATTGAGGGTGGTGAAACACTGAACAGGTTGCCCAGAGAAGTTGCGGATGCCCCATCCCTGGAAGTGTTCAAGGCCAGGTTGAATGAGGCTTTGAGCAACCTGATCTAGGGGAAGGTGTCCCTGCCCATGGCAGGGGGGTTGGAACTAGATGATCTTTGAGATCCCTTCCAACCCAAACCATTCCATCATTCTATGACACAGTAAAGACCAATAGATAACGTGTGGGGCAGGTTCTTGGTGACCTTCTTTTAAGCTCATGAGCTAACTCCTGTGCAATGCTCAGCTGTGTTGTGGGGACAGCAGATCTAGAAAATCTCTGGCAGGTAGCCGTAAAACTAGCCCTTCCCTTCCTTTCTTAAAACAGCACATGCAAACGCTAACCAACTGTTTATTTTGTTCATGCAAATTTTTGCTCATGCAAATTTAGACTGCAGGTTTTCTTTCTTACACATGAAGTGGTTGGAATGTCCTTCTGAGTGAGAAATAATAACAAGGATAGTTTAGTAGAATCATCTTTTTTCTGTGTTCTCCTTAATCAAACGAGCATTGCACAGACTTCAGCGAGACTGCAGCATCAGTGAGGACTGCAGGATTTGGCCCCACAGGTATTAACTCCTATCAATCCTATGGGGAACTTTCTTTGCCTATTCGGGGGACCGCTGAGGCAGGAAGCAGAGTGGTTGGGACAGGCCATGGGAGAACCTGCCGTGGTATCAACTGGCCATCGCTGGCTGGGAGCTGCTAGTTGGCATTTGAGAGAAAATGATTTATCTGAGAAAGTGACGAGTGAGTGGAAATTAAAACAAAAGGATTGAAAACAGAGCTGTAATCAGTGCAGCCTGGTATCTCAGTAAACCAGGGTCGTTTTTGCATAGTGAATTTGGGGCAAATATCGCAGCAAGTGCTACAATAGTGGGGTCTTCCCCCCACTCCCTCCTCCTCTTCCATTATATCTACACTTGGAAGGTGGATGGTGCTGACTCATAAATTAAATTGGAGTAATACATACAGTGTATATATATTTCTGTCACTTTGTCTCAAATTAAACACGAACCTTCTCCCCTGACAAGATGATAGAAAAGTTAATTGCTCGCCCTGGCTTTAAATTGGAATTTGAATTTGCAAAATGCTAAAGGTTTATGAGATCTAAATCATGAGGAGCTTAAATTACATTCCTGTGATAAAATATTAATAAATCAATTAAAACATAAGCCGAGTATAATATTACTTTTTTTTGTAGGAACCTTGAACACAATAATTCATTAGTGTGTGCAGTAACAATTATTGTATCTTTTTTAATTTTCTTTTTTATTAGTTTTTTTTTTTTTTTTAAAACTGGGGAAAAGGCAACATCAGATGGGAACACACCACACAATGGTGGAATATTATCCCGGTACCAAATCTAGTCATCTCCTAGTAACAATGCACGTACATACAAAAGCTTCTGAGCACCCCTAACTGCACGTGTCACATTGTGGCTCCATTATAACAAGATGCATTTCCTAAAAGCTGGGAGCTGTTTCTCCCCTTTCCACCATGGGGGGGAAGGGCAGTATCATAAGAAGGGAAGTTACCTCAGTGCTCCTGCTTTTTTTTTTTTCCTTTTTCTTTCCCACCCGCTTCCCTTGCTGTTTTATTCTTCTCTTGTTCTCCTTCCCTTCTCCTTTTCCTTTCTGGGTACAAGATTGGTATGATTTCAGTGTCAAAACCATCAAAAATTCAGACCTTTCTGTAAAGCTGGCCAGAGTTTTGTGTTGGAGAAACCTCGACTAGAACTGGATTTTCTTACTAGATTTTCAGTTATGTTGTGAACAACTCTCACAGCTCTAATCTTTACATAACCCATTGCTGTGTACTATATAAAGAGCACTTCAGGCACAATATGAAACTTAGTTATTATTTGAGGAAGGAGGTGTTGTGCTAGCTCAGCATGCCTTTCTTACATGCAAACATAAATACATAAGGAATGCAATTATTACATATGCCTGCACACCTCTAGAGCCTGCGATGGTGCGGATTCCTTCGTCGAGTGCTTTATACCTTCTGCGAAATGACTGGACTGCCTGTCTAATACAGCTATGCTTGGTAAAGGATCTAATTGCTATTATTACCTCATTTGTGTTGAATTCTTGAAAGGTTATTTGGTGCAAATTACACGTTGGTGCCAAAGCGGCAGCTGTGGGGACTGCAGTCTGCTGTATGTATCCATAGTGGGGGTGCCGCAGCTGAGTGTGCTCTGCCCACCCTCTCCTGCACCCCGGAGTTGTGCGCAGCCACCGCTTCTGCCGGTGTTGAAGGACCTACTATGCACTCTTATTTTTGCTTGTTGCAGGTTGTTGTGTCCTTTCCTCCTGTGGGTCGTCGGTGTTGCAGCCAAGGGATTTATTTTTTTTCACTAAACTAGGGGTCCCCCTCTTAGGGTGTGAGTGGCCAGTGGAGGAGAGGACTGTGGGTGGCAGGGAAGGGGTGCGCAGCTGCTGCTCACCCCATCTGCCTTCCAGCAGAACCGCTGCCATCTCGCTCGCAGCCACGGGGACAGCTGCAAGCAGGCAGGGCCAGAGTCAGCTGGGAAAAACGGCCAGAAGAGATCCAGGAGCAGGTGGTGGTTTGGGCTTCTAACCACCTGTCTGAGTAACGCTTTCCTGCACTGCCCAGAAGCTATGGCAGGCTCCGATTTTTCCCTAGGTATGGGATTGCTAGTGATGCTCAGAGCCCTCCCCATGGTGAGACCATAACCCATGGATTCAAGGATCCTGCTTTACTGTGCTCTTGGCTCTCCTAACTTGAGAGCGACTTCAACTTGCAATTAAACTTTAGTTTCCACAGGCTTTTCCATTTGTCGTCCCTCTGCTGATGAGTCGAGTCAGGATCTGTTGTAGTGATGCAGAATATAATAAAATTTTGTGTTTCTAAGCACATGTATCATGCCAGTACTGCTAAGCTCTTCATCAATATTAAAGAATCAGTTGTTAGTTTTTACATGCATTGCTTTTCATTATCCTCTTTTCAAGAAGGGGGATGTGGGAAAAGTCACTTTCCACCACCTCTCAGAATCATGTAGCAAGCAAGTGGTGAAGATTCAAGTAGACTACGTGTCTTCCAACAGCCCACCCTTGCACTGAACCTTACCAGAATTGGAGAAACACCAAAGATGATGACTCCTGTTCATCATCAGAAAGTAGAAGCAGATGCAATTAGTTTCTTGTGGCTACCAAAATGAGCTAGCATCTAAAGCAACAAGCTAGAACTGAAAGCTTCACATCACCAGGATGGTCTGATCTTCCTTTATTATGATTTTGATAGTGATAGATCATTGAGGGTTGACCCAGCGTTGTTTATTCATGGTGCTTTATAATTACATTTACTCAATAGATTCCATACTTCATAAATTCTTTTTAGAGTGTGACTGAATCTTTGTGAGCATTCTTGTAAATAAGTTTTTAAAATTGGATTAGTCGAAGTTTGCGTGTGTGTAGGGAGGTGTTCCAGATTATATTTTTTTGTATATAGGGATGACTTCCAGCAGAAGCTAAGAAAACTTTTAATGCCAAGTAGACTATTTGCACAAGAGCATCATTGGCTCCCACCTTCCCCAGAAATGGAAATTTATTTTAGCTCTAGGTGACATCAGGCGCTTGAGGTGGTGAATTGAGGTTGATGTGTTGGTGCGTAAAAATGGAGAGGAGAGCATGGACTGGCCAGTGCCACTACAGGCAGTACCCTACAGCTTTGAGGATCATCCTGTCCAAAACCTCCCTTCTCTGTCCCCCACGAGGATCAACATCCTTTCTTTACCCCTGCCCCAGGCAGTCAGCCTGTGGACGGATGGATGGACAACCGCTGCGGTAAGAGTTTCCATGCCTGTTGGTGCCACCAAGGTTCTTGCTGGTGACGGTAAACACGATTTGGCTCCCTTGCTCTCATAATCAGGCTTCCTCGTGCTGAAACAGAGATGGCTCTATTGCAGTTCCAGGCCTCCAGCAATACCAACTGTTAAATAATAAACAGGCCCTGGTTGTTGGCAGTGGCTCTCTGGCCCGCCCACCCCTGCCAACACACGGTACCCTTTTTCTGGGTTTACCTGCTCGCCTGCACTCCACAGCACAGCCCAGCGCTCGTGTTCGGTGGAGGTGGAGGCAGCACAGAGACATTAGTCTCTGTCTAATCTGCTTGGTTTATTATTCTCCGAGGACCTGGGGTGATACAGCAAACATGCAGTGCTTTGGCAGCACTAACAATGACTGTGCTGTTGTTCCAGATAATAGTACAGACTTTTGCCTAATGCATGGGATATTTTTTTTCCTCTGTTCATCTGCCTATTCTTTATGATTGTCTTTTTTTGTTTGTTTGTTTTTTTTCCCCCTCTAATTTTTGGTTGGTGGTTTGTTTGGGTTTTTTTTGAGGCGTGGAGTAGCTACTGGGAAGGACTGGTTCCTCCTTAATCAGCAGTGTTTTTTCCTGCAAATTAAAAAATGAAGTAGCATGTTTAACTCACTTGTTCTGGTGGCATAATGGTATTTATTGATTTATTGCATTAAGAAGTATTAAGCCTTTTTCATGTAGTTTATGGTTAGAATGGGCATTGGAATGAAGAGCAATTTTTTAGTGAATGGAGGGACTCCATTATGGAAGTCACTCCACCAGTAGGGAAAAGATACTGCAGCAAATTAGCCCCCTTCTTATCTCCATTTTGGCTGCTTCTGTAGTTTTTGTTTGATTTCCTTATTGCTGTGTACACTGTACACATGTGGAAAACAGTATGTCCTGTTTTATGCAGAAGTGAAGTTCAAGAGCTTGGAGATAAGTTAGGAAAAATGTTGTGATATCATGAAGAAGAGATTATACGGCAGAGTTAAAATAAAACTACATGAATAGACTGGAGCATACATATAATTTGCCTTTCATTCTCTAAAACCTTGAGTGGAACAAAAGCCAGAATTTTCACTTGGAGGGATAATGATTTTTTTTTTTTAAAATCCCATATATGAAATTAGTTTTAAACAAAGTGGTTTTTTTTCCCATCCCATACAATTAAAAAGTCCTGTATTTAGATTCAACTAAACTTTGCACAGTGTAGAACATTCTTGTTTATTTGTTATAGAATTTCTTGAGCTGTGGGTTACCCATGACATGGATGCTAAGAAAAATCTTCATGTCTTCAACAAATACCGCACTTCAAAAATTTTGGTGTTTTCCAGCATTCAGGGGGGAATTCTGTCATAAAATTTCCTATCAACTCTACTTGAGACTTCACCCTTTATCATAACTATGGCAAATGTGAATACAAGGAAGCAAATATAATTAGTGATTGGACCTGGGAGTCCTGCCCTAGCTTTTCCTACCAGTATTTCCTCTATGCAGCTTTGCTGTTACAGGTCTGAGAACCTTTTAAAGACCTCACATAATTAGTGTTTAGTGTTTGAACTGAGAAATACAAGATGGTGAGGTCTGAGGTTCACTGATGCTGTTTCCTCTTAAAATAGATGGCATAATACACGTATAGTGTCCATTTTCAGTAAGAGGCAAGTTAAATACTCCAGAATAAGATGGGAAAACTTGAGTTTGTCTAAATCGTTGGGCCAAATCTCGTCATAAAGGGTTTTCAAAGCATCTAGCTGACATTGGGAGACCGGCACTCTTTGCTTCCCATGGCATTTGTTTTCCTAGCATACTTGAGCACTTCTGAAAATTCTTGTGTGTTTTTTTTAATCATCCCTGAAGGCTTTGGCCTGAACAAGCATCTAGCATTTGACGCAGTCTGTGTTGAGACTGCCGCAATGACTTCTCCCCCTGTTTGTCGTTTACTTGAATAGATCTCTATGGACGGTCTTTTGATTTATTCTTAATGGGAAGAAGTTGGAGTTCAGATGGGAGAAGTATCAGACAATGAACTTTTTGGTTGATGCCTTCTTCTGAAAGGTGTAGAATTTACATAGTTTCATATGTCATTTTTTTTTTTGTTATTTCATAAGAATGTTGAAGTGATGCCAACAGATAATTTTCAGGAGGCTAAAACAGGGCAGCTACAGGTATGCAGGGAGAGGCAGTGTGCTCGGGAGATTAATGAAGTGCCTTAGCAACTGCTATTGTAGAAGCTGGAAACCTTGTTTCATTAAGCAGAAAAATAAACTACAGAAACAGAAGACTCCCTCTTCTTCTTTCTAAAAGTGTTTCCTTTCTTAAAATGCACATTTTTAATCCAGTGGGAAGAGTCTTTTCTTACTGCTGACATACTCCTTAAATCATGTTGTTTTCAGGCAGTAGGTAGAGTGTGTAGATGAGTGACACTTGCTTGTAACTGTAACTAAAACATAGTTTTAGTGACATCAAAAAAAATTATTGCATTTGTAAGCTGAACCATTTACAGCAAGTAGAAGGAAGATTCAAAGCTCGAGTTAGCAATGGAACATCTCTTTTCTCTTTCAGTGCCTGGAGCTGTGCCATCTTGGGGTGTGATGTATTTAGTAGAGAGTAGTCTGGTCGGTATTTGGTCAAGAGAATCACGGGGAAGAGCTGCCAGGAGCTGTGGGAGCAATTCAGTAGATGGTGCTGTTCCCTTGAAGCCAGCTCTGGTGCTTGTGCCCAGCAGGATGTTTAGTGGGTGTTTATTTCTACAGCTCTAGCTTTCAGGTGGGACCTGAAAATCTAGCTATTTGTTGCCAAAAAGTCTCATTGATGCTTTTTGTCAGCTGTAGCGGTATTCTTAGATACATGTTTCAACTTTTGGGAGCAAATACAGTAGAGGATGAAACATAATGGTTTCAGAGTCATCTCGTACATACTCAAACCTGAAACTTGAAGAAATTTCAGGATCTGTGAATTCCAGAAGTCATAACTGGAAACCCTGCCCTGTGGCAACAAACAGGCAGATTTTTCCTTGCTGTGTGGGTGGCATTCCTCCAGGTAGCACCAAACTTGGTTTCCAGCACCAGGTGAACTTGAATCCAGAAGTAGACCCAGAGAGGACCGCAAACATTCCAGTGTTGGGAGTTGCTTGAATGTGAGCTCTCGATGATGGCTCTCCGCTGAGCTATGCTCTAGTGAAATACAGTCACTTAACTAACAAACAAAGCAGGGCTTTTTAAATGATTTTTTTTTTCCAGAGGACATTAGCAGTGTCTTTCCAAGCTGCCTCCAGATTTGAGAGTTCTTTTCGGAAACCTTCAGAAGCAGCAAAACCTGTTGTGATGTGCTGGACATATGTGAATCTTTTGTGGGACAACTGCTTGTTATGGTCACTCGGAAGAATATTCTATTCAGTTCTGCAGATTACATAAAATATAACATCAGAAATTTCCTTTTGTACAGTATGAGGTCAGAAAGGACCATTGGATCATCTAGTTAGACCTTCTGTATGTCACCAACTATTAGATTTGTCCAGTCATACCTGTTTTGAACCCAGTTATGCGCAGACAGCATCTGTCCATCTTGAAACCATAAGGAGGTTAAAACTCCTCCCTTCCATTGACAGTTTTGTTCCAATGGTTAGTTCCCTTGCTGTTTAAAAATGTGGGATTAGTTTCCGGTTCGATTTGACTTTTCTTTCTTGGCTTCACATTCCAGACTTTGGTTCTTGTTATGCCTTTCTTCACCCTTGTTGAAAATCCCTTTAGAAAACAATGAAAGAAAAGTAAAAATGCCTTCCCAAGCCTACCCGCTACCTCCTGTTTATGCCTCCAGGGACTGAGTTAACCGTCTTTACCACGTTGCACACTGGGTGTTCCTGTTCAGTTGTTTATTTGTTGTGACCCCCAAATCCTTTTCAGAATCGCTGTTTTCCAGGGTGTAGCACACTCATGCCCAGTCCTGTGGGTACAGCGTATGTTTCTCTGTTTCTCTTTGTTAAAGGTATGCCATACTGAAAAAGTTTATTTGAAAGAACAGAAGCCTGTGCAAATGCCTGATTCTCTCCATCTGTCGATATCCTGTTCTCTTGATCTTTGCGTCACCTGGAAATCTTTATCAGCAGTGATTTCATAGCTTAAGAGTCATCGATCAAAATGCTGAATAGTGTTGGGGTTATTACTAATTTTACCTGCATCTCACTAAAAACATCTGTGTTTGAAGAACCCCCGAGGTAATATTTTTTTGAGGGTCTTCCATTAGTTAGCTGTTCAACACGTGCTTTCATTGTCAGAACTAGAATGCTCTGTAGTAGTGCTAAGTCAGAGGCTTACAAAACTGTAAGTATGGAAGCTCTTAGGCTTAGAAAACTTCTATCCTTACCAAAGAACAAACCAAGGTTTATTTGACAAGACCTATTTGCCTTAAAACCATGTTGTCTAGCATTGTTTTCCTACCCTTCAGTTCTTTACCAATAAATTCAGTCTTAGTGTACGTGGGTGCAACTTTACCAGTGTCAGTAGATTTGTATGTTTTCCACATTTACAATGCTTTTAATGAGCTTATATTAGTAAAAAAAATACAGGAATAAAGCAAAAATGAAGGCTAAGGGTACAGCAACATAAGCAAGAGTACTTTGATTAATATTTGGAGAAGCAGTCTGTAAATTCTCTGTGTGGCTGTGGATGAAATGCTCTGGTAAGTCCCAATGACCATGGCAGAGCAGACGGTGGGGAAAGGTCTCTCACTGGAATTTTAATCCATCCAAATGCTTATGGGATTTCTTACAAAAGTTAACGTTGGATCTGAATTCTTCTTTTATCTTACATGAAGTGTATGTATATGCTCTGTGGGCATCGACACAGTACTCCCATGATCTTCTCTTGTTTGTACTAAAGCTCAAAGTAAAGCTTGGTCTCTTCTTTCATTTTCTAAAGTTCACAAAGGGAATCCAGTGAGGAAATCCTCAAAGCACCACAGAGTTGTAGGTGCTGTGCTGGTGTGGAGGTGGGAGGTTGATGACTCCCGTAAGTATCTTGGTGTTCCTTTCAGATAGCTTGAGACGTGATTTTCTTTCCTATCGAGTCTTGAGACGTTTTGCGCTCTAAGCACCCTATTTTGTCTAGTAAGCCTGAAGTATTTACCATTTACGTTAGTCTCCAAATGAAAAATGTCGAAGGGCTCTGCAAGCAGGATTCATGGACTACTGCATTTGACTCTGTCTAGTGTGTAGAAATTTGCAAGGTGTGGATGAGAGTTGTGTATATAGAAATATTTTAATCTTGTATAAAATAAATGTGTGGATTTTATTTTGTCTCTAGGGCATGGAGACTTGGCCAAAATTGGGCTGGCATGGATGGCAAAAAAAAAACGAATTAGAGTATACAAGAATGACCTACTTAAATTAAATTGGAAAAGAGAGTAATGGCTTGTAGCTATGGGATAATGGAATTTGGGACACTGGTGACTACACTTCATCCTAATCTAGCTTTTAATTGACAACAGACGTGTTTGTGCTTTATTGCGGAAGGACTTTGTGATCAACATACCTTTGCTGCATGAAACACTCATCTTTTTTTATGATGCTATTCAGGGCAAATAGTCCAGGATTCCAATGTTCAGGTCCAGGGTTTTCATTTGAATCCATTTGCACTGTATTCTGAGGGAAATTCACTCTGATAATTGAAAAACAATCAAACCCCTCCCAGTCTTTTTCTCCCTCAAAAAAAACCCACTTTCTTTCTGAACACTTAAACTTCTTCCTGTTCAAAGGATGATGTAGTGAAGGCCAATGTTTCTGATGAATGTTGTGTGGTAGGCTAATGTTTTCCTTGTTGAAAATATTTGGGGTAGGGACTCACTCTTTCTGCGTGGTGCAAAGGATTGTTGTTTCTGATCTGACTCTGAGCATTATTGTGATACAAATATTTTAATTAACGTAGTGTATGGATTAGAGAAGTTGGAACAGAATTCAAGTGATTTCTGTGTTGTAATGACAGATAAAATTAATGAGTCTCAAGCCTACTCTTTTAGCACTAGGCTTACTTTATTCTGTAGCCATGTTCTGAAACTTGAAGAAAGCATTCGATTTTCAAGAGAAGATTCCTTTACAAGGAAGTTCTTAATGATAAACCATTTGAAATAGCATTTTTTAACTTACTGTAATTTTTTCACCTATAAAGTTGCAATCATTTTCTCATTCTTCTTGATAAAAATGACATTTAGCAGTTTATCTATACATTCAGTCCATAAGCCCCTCCACCTTAAAAGTTCATAGTAGATTTGGTGAGATACTATGTGCCTTGGGAAGCCTGAATGATTTATTAAAATCCTCACCCTTCATCTCCTTCCAAATACGACAGTCAGAATTCAAAGTGAGAGTAATTACAGCTGTGTGGTTACGGCAGTACTGAAAGACAGCGTAATATGAAGACTCCAGAGGAAATGTTAACAATTCTAATAGTTTTTCATAAAAGACGGAGAGACACTGTCAAACCAAAGGTTTAAACAAAGAATAGGTTAAAATAAAAAAGAAAGACAGACTTAAAGGCCGTCAAGGGCCAGTTGGGCCATGGTACTGAGAATAAGCAACCAAAAACTTGTTCTCTGAAATATTGTTATCTTGCTGGCAAAAAAAAGACATGTCTATTATCTGTCCCACTAGATAAGTCACAGGGGGACACACAGGAAAGAAATAAATCTCTTTCACTACCTCTCTCTGAAATACTAAATTAAGGTTAGTGGCTACACTTGACAAAGAAAAAGTGTTTCATCTCTGCTGCGCGTAGTGAACTATTAGTACGACTGCTGCATTTATATAAATTGAATAGCATGCTATTGTCCGTCATCTTTTTCTTTTCCTTTTTTATCCTCATTTTGAATAATTCATGGGAAAAATGATCACTTCATAATGCCACAAACTCACAGCAGGCAAAACTAATTTTACATGATATGAAAACAGATTTTATTTATTTAAGAGTAATATTTAAAGAAAACAACAACTTTTTTGACACCAGCTGCTGGGAAATAAATAGAATATTTTATGACAGAAAAAAAAAGCGTTAAAAGCTGTTCCTGAGAGATGGATTAAAAAATAAAATATAGACGTTGGGCAGATAAATTTAAACTTGGTGGTCACTGATGTAATTCTGCTCCTTAGGGGAGTGAAGGGTGGTTTTCTGGAGGAAGGGAAACTTCAGAGGAGTGGTAAGTTGCGTATAAGTTCTCCGAGTAGCTGGTCTCTCTGTACCGGGGACTGGGGGCAACTTGGGTGACAACTCCTCAGGACCTTTTACATCCTCTAGACCAGATGTGGTTTTTTTTCCCTCAAATGTCTGTTGCATGTGAAGCAAGCCGCCTTTTTTTGTCTAGTTTTTCCATATCTGACCTTGGCTCTTTAGCAGGAGGAAACACTGAAGAGCAAGGATGCCATGTTAAGCTATAGCTCTTTTTTTTTTTTCCTTCCCCTTGAGCTATATTGATGAGTGCTGGAAGGGGTATTTTGGAGGGGGGAAAAAATAAATATAAAAATAAAATAAATCAGTTAATGGTGCTGTGCACTGCTTTTCCTTCGCGTTCTGGAGCAAGGGGAGGGAGAGGAGGAGTGCTGGGTGTGCGAGGTTCTCCCCTCGGTGCGATCTGGCTGCCTGCGTGGGACTGGGCGGGGTGCCACGGGCACTCCTGGGCTTCGTCCTGGCTGCCTGAGAGTCCAAGGAGCAAGTGGGTCGGTGCCCGGTTCTGGCGGGGTGAGGAGGAGGAGATGGAGAGCGGGAGGAAGACTGCGTGGTGTTTTAGCACAAGAGCAGTCGGAACACAAGCCATCGGTAATATAAATGTTGTTTATTGCATTTTCATGTAAAATTGTTTAACTTAAAAACTCTTAGTGACAGAGTGAATGTAAATCTGAGGCTGAGAGCCTGAGTCACCAGCAGAAGTTTATTATTATCCCTGATAACAGCTGAATTCCAGCCTTCCTGCGTGCCATAAAATGGGGCAGTTTTGTCTATTATTGGCGCCGTGAGCACCACTATAGTTAAGGGTTTGTCAGCAGTTCAGCTGTAAGCCCCTATTTTCACGGGTTTGTAACTCGACTGTTAAAAATTCACTCCAGGCTGAAACTTGGCACACGAGATGAAGTCTCGGCAAGTTATGCTGAAACTTAGGCTGTCCTCAGGCAGCTTCCTGACAGTGTTAAAAGACACGAGGTGTATGTACAGCTCCTTTCAAAGGAGAAGTGAGAGCAAGAGTGAGGGCCCAGCGTTTTGTGCCTTCGATTAAAAATGACGCTGTGGTTGGATTCTGGCTTGCTTAGAAAGGAGCACCTCGATGCCCTTTAATATTCTTCCATGTCTTAAATTTGGAAAGACTTTTATTTAAATTTTGCATAACTTCTCTATTCTCTTCCTTGTTAGCTGTATATGGAAAGAAACCCATCCAGCCCCTTGTATGCATTTATTTAAATGGGAATTAAACGCCCTGTTATTTTGCTATGTTTTAGTTTAAACACTATTTAACATTTCCGTTTAACTAACTGCCATTAGTTAGTTAATATTTGTGTAGAGCCTGGGTGGTATAACATGCTCTTAAGTGTGTGAAGTGTATCGCTGTTTGATACTCTCGGCAATATTGTCCAAGAGGTGGATTTCAAGGCCATAAGGCAGTTGTAACTGCTGGGTAGTTACAATGGTGCAACCTTTGCTCCAACCCAACAGAACGTGGTACAAGGCATGCTGTAATCGTGTGAAGAAAGCTTGATTTGGTGTCTTTGTACGCTCTAGTTCATCAAGGTATGAGCATCAATGCCTTTTTTTTGAAGGGATGTTCATTTTTCAAACTACTTGGATGCTTTTATGGGGTTGTCATCTTGAAAGTAATGCCATTGGGTTAGTTCTGATTTTGTAGCTGGTCATGGTGATCAGGGAGTGCCTTTAGTGCTGCAGACTGGCAAGAATCTTTTAAGAGGAAGAAAGCGAATAGTGGTAACTCTTCATATGATTATACAGATTTGATTTATAAGTAGATAGGTCCAGCTGTGAAATCTGAAGTTGACTCAGGAAAACGAACCTTTGTACATCAGAAGCAAAAGTATGGGCAACAGATTACAAGAGAGAAGGTCTGTTTGAGCTGCACCAAGAGGCGAAGGGTAAAAAAATAAAAATCAGTGTGGTAAAGATCAGCCTCCTGACATGTATGGAAAGATGGTGCTTATCTTGTTGTCATTGATAAATATAAATTATATATTTGAAAAAAAATTTGTCCATACTGTGCACATACAATTTTGTTTAGGTTTTTTCAGTACTTGACCTGTTAAGGATCTAATTGACTTACAGCCGTTGAAACAGCACTAGAAATGAAATTGACTTAGTGAAATAAATTATCTTGTCTTGCGCAGTCATAAATCAGAAATAACCCTGGATTTTTGTACAGGTCTCAGTGTTCTGACACTAGCATATATCTAAAATCAAAATTTGGCCAGCTATCTAATATTTGGGAGTTTCAGTTTGTGTTGTGAGGTAGCAGTTGGTTGGCATAGACCTCCTTTTGCTGAGGTCATCTGATCTGTCTGCCAACATCAGTGCCCGGAAAAAGTTTTCATTATCTTAATATCCACCATTCTTGATGAATGACTCTCATATCTAACCTTGATTATCTCTGGAGAAATAGTTAAATACAGTCTTCTGAAATTTGCTACCAAATATTTAAAGGTCTTACTGCATTGGAAATCCTAAGTGTAGTGAATTGTAACTGGCAGTGAGGCTGAGGTGCATCTTCTGGAGCTAACTTTTTGCTAAACTATATTTGAATTCAGGCACTGTTGGCAGAGCATGTGAGAGGGCTGAAGGTCCAGGGGGTGCGTAACTGATAGAGTTCTGTGTGATCAGTCTCGGAGGTCTCAGTTTAAAAAGCGTCATTAACTCAGTGTTACCTTTCAGTGCCTTTCTAAAATCTTTCATTTTAGACAAGAGGTCTGCGTGCAGAATTTAAGAGGCTTATTTTCTTACACAGAAATAATGCTGCTAAGCTGCTAGAAATCTCAGCAGCTTAATATAAATGTTCAAATAAAAAAAGTTAGTATTTTAACTGTATAACCTTCAAATATAATTAATAATGAAATCCTAAGCAGGAGCCTAGGGGAAAGCATTTGGATTCTTTCTATTTGTGGAATAGGTGCAGGTCTCTAGTGTGCAGTTGAAAATAGGGACTAAATATGAGCTGATGATTTGGAAATCACTATGTGTACTGCTGAATACAGTCATAGCTGGGATGTAAAGTAGAGCACAGGAGAAAATGCAAACAGAGGGACCTGGGCCACCAACTTCACACAGATAAAATTCCAAACTTGTGTACTAGGTGGGGGTATTCAGATGCGGAGTTTTTTGATTTGACTTGAGGATTAAATTATGTTATCCTACCAGTGCAGGAGGTAGTATATTATTTTTTCTTCATTCCCTTCCCAGTACTACCCAAATTATTATTCTGGAACATAATTATGGGAAACAAAAATCACAGTAAGAGGGTGTATCATGGCCACTTGTGTGATGAGCCTGTTAAGATTTCTAGCACAACAACATGCCTTCCAGAAACACTGCCTCCCAGAGAAAGAAGACGTTGTCAAGAGTTAATCTCAAGGTGGTGGTCATATTCTAACTCAGAAAGGCAGAAGGAAACCATCAGGTGATCAAGAGCCTTCTCAAGAGCAGTGCGTGTTCTCCAGTGCTGTTGGAATACATTGCTTTTTCTGGGCTTACTCTTTTCAGAGCCTGTGTACCAGTTCCAAGCTTGAAGGATGCATGGGAGAGCCACTGGTTTTCTCCTTGGTGTAATGCTTAAACTCTGCAGCGGTGTTAGCTGTAAATGGGAACTATGTGATTGTGTGCCAGAATTTTGGTCTCAATGATGAAATAAGCAAAGAGGAAAACTGTCTGCGGGTACTCAAAAAAAGGGATGTCCACACGGTACTCTGCAAGAGTGTAAGTGGAAAAGGCAGGAGCCCTGAAAATGACTGGTTGTTTCTTTTTATTTTCCAGCTCTTTAAGCAGCTTGCGGCACAGGCTGTAGGTTTGATGAGGGTATAAATGAGGGTCAAGGTGGAGATTGCTACATTGGGAAGGAGGAAAAAAAAAAAAAAGATGCGACTGGAAAATGGAGTTCAGTGTAGACAGTAGTCAGCGTTTACGCATCGCTGTCACGCTGTGTGACCTGAGGTATTGCAGTTATTTCCCATGTAGGTATCAGTTGCCATTTTACTGACAGCTTCTGAAGAAGTGATAGTATTGGCTAATGGAGCAATCGTACTACTTGTCAGAGAAGAAAAAATTATTTTTAGGCTTGTTCGTTACAACAACACCCTGAAATGGTTGATGATGCCTGAAAGGGACAACATGAAAGTCAAACTGTTACTTCCCATAGCCTGTTTTTCAAACAGGAAGAAGCAAAAATCTCATTTTGGGAACATCTCAAAAGAAAAAGGGATGTCTATAAGTCTTGGAAGAATGGGCAGGCGTCCAGGAATCAATACAGGGAGGAAGTTAGGACATGTAGGGAGATAATCAGGGGGGCAAAAGCCCAATTGGAACTTAGACTAGCCTGCTCCGTAAGGGATAACAAAAAGTCTTTCTATAAATATATTAATAACAAAAGGAGGGCTAAAGATCACCTCCAGCCCCTACTGGACTCGGGGTACGTTAGTCACTAGGGATGAGGACAAGGCTGAGGTCCTTAATGCCTTCTTTGCCTCAGTCTTTAATAATAAGGTCAGTAGTTCCCAGGTGAGCTGGCCTGTGGTGTCTGAGTGCAGGGAGGGAGAGCAAATCGAAGCTCCTGTGATCCAAGAGGAACGGGTCAAGGATCTGCTCCTTCGGCTGGATGCCCACAAGTCTATGGGGCCTGATGGTATCCACCCGAGAGTCCTGAGAGAGCTGGCGGATGTCATTGCCAAACCCCTGTCCATTATCTTTGGGCAGTCTTGGCTCACTGGGGAAGTTCCGCTGGACTGGAGGCTGGCGGATGTGTCGTGGTTTTTGGACTGAGGGTCGAGACAAGAACCGAAAGGGAGCACCCACCAAACATGGTCCCGGGCAAAACATCACTCAGGCTTTCTTAATAAAACAAAACAATTTATTAACAGTTACTTAACAGGAGACAAGGGAACGAAACTGGTTACTTGAGAGGAGAAAAGAGAAAACAAGGCCAGATCTTAAAACAACAACCTCCCCACCCCCTATTTTCTTTCCTTCCTGGCTCTACCTCCCCCCCGGCGGCATAGGGGGACAGGGAATGGGGGAGTGCAGGTCAGTTCATCCATGCTGTTAACTGCCGCGCCTTTCTTAAAGGAGGAGGAGTCTTTACACCATTTTTCCCTTGCTTCGGTGGATCCCCTACTCACGAAGAAAAAGTCCCCAAACTTTTCCAGTATGAGTCCTGCCCGCAGGATTGCAATCCTCCCCATGGATCGCACCAGTTTGGGCTTTACCAGTCTCGGCCTCTTAGGGAGCTGCTGCCACTCGCGTCGGCCGTCCCACGGATTCCAGATGCCTCCACGACCTCGTCATGCATTCCATGCCCCATTGTTAACAGTACCTGGTCGCGCATTCCCTGCTCCACGACCTCTCCCGGGCTCAGGCATCTCCTTTCCGACGTGGGTTTCTCCACGGGCCACGAGTGGGTCGCTGATCCGCCGAGTACACCCTGGCTGCAGGGGGGCCGCCTGCCATCTCACACCGATTGCAAGGGAAACCTCAGCTCCAGTACACCTCCTCCTGCTCCATCTTGGCTGACCCGGTCATTGTGGTTGTTTTCTCTTAGATATTAATCCTCTCTGGGGAAGCTCGGCCCGGCAAGCAGCCCGGGAGCGGGGCGCTTCCCGAGTCCCCCATGCGGCTCCCCGGTGCCATCTTGAGCACATGGCGCCGGCCCGGGCCCAGGCAGCCGCCCGGCCGGGAGCCGGGAGCGAGGGCAGCGCCCTCCTGCTCTCTCCTCGCTCCTGAGCAAAAAGCCCCTTTCCCGCCCCTTTGTCCCAACTTAAATAGGGCAATTCGCAGAGGCGCCAATTTGGCTCAACCTCCCCCGGGGGGGATGGGACTCAGATCTGGTGGCACAGGGAGCAAATCCCCTCCCCTGCCACCAGAACACCCCCCCCACATCAAACTATCACAGGATGTTACCCCCATTTACAAAAACGGGCGGAAGGAGGATCCGGGGAACTACAGGCCTGTCAGTTTGACCTCAGTGACGGGCAAAGTCATGGAACAGGTTATCCTGAGTGCTATTAATGAGCACATACAGGTTAACCGGGTGATCAGGCCCGGTCAACATGGGTTTATGAAAGGCAGGTCTTGCCAATCAAACCTGATCACCTTCTATGACAGGGTGACCCGCCTGGTTGACAAGGGAAGGGCTGTGTATGTAGTTTTCCTTGACCTCAGAAAAGCCTTTGATACAGTTTCTCATAGTGTTCTGGTTGAGAAACTGGTAACTGCTGGCCTGGATAGGCACACCCTCCTTTGGGTTAAAAACTGGCTGGATGGCCGGGCCCAAAGAGTGGTGGTAAATGGGGCTAAATGTGGCTGGAGGCCGGTCACCAGTGGGGTTCCCCAGGGCTCAGTGCTGGGTCCAGTTCTGTTTAACATCTTTATCAATGACCTGGATGAGGGGATTGAATGTACCCTCAGTAAATTTGCAGACGACACCAAGCTGGGAGGCTGTGTCGATCTGCTCGAGGGTAAGGAGGCCCTTCAGAGGGATTTGAACAGACTGGATTGTTGGGCTGAGGCCAATGGCATGAGCTTTAATAAGGCCAAGTGCAGAGTCCTTCGCTTGGGGTATAAAAACCCCAAGCATCACTATAGGCTCGGGGAAGAGTGGCTGGAGAGCTGCCTGGCGGAGAAGGACCTGGGGGTGTTGGTTGACTACCAGCTTGATATGAGCCAGCAGTGTGCCCAGGTGGCCAAAAAGGCCAATGGGATACTGGCGTGTATCAAGAATAGTGTGACCAGCAGGAGCAGGGAAGTGATCCTGCCCCTGTACTCGGCACTGGTGAGGCCGCACCTGGAATATTGTGTCCAGTTTTGGGCCCCTCGCTTTAAGAGAGACATTGAGCTCCTGGAGCGAGTCCAAAGAAGGGCGACTAAACTGGTCAAGGGGCTGGAAAATAAAACTTATGAGGAGCGGCTGAGGGAGTTGGGGCTGTTTAGCCTGGAGAAGAGGAGGCTGAGGGGAGACCTGATTACAGGCTACAAATACTTGAGAAGGGATGATGAGGAAGTGGGGCAAGGGCTCTTTACATTAGTGTTGGGTGATAGAACAAGAGGAAATGCGTATAAGCTTAGTCAGGGGAGATTCAGGTTGGATGTTAGGAAGTATTTCTTCTCTGAGAGGGTTGTCAGCCACTGGAATAGGCTGCCCAGGGAGGTGGTTGAGTCCGCATCCCTGGATGTGTTTAAGAATAGGGTGGATGATCTACTTGAGGATATGGTTTAATGGGGATTAGGGATGGTTGGACTCGATGGTCTCTAAGGTCTTTTCCAACCTAGAAATCTATGAATCTATGAATCATACAGTGTGGAAAGGACACTGCAGACTGGCTCCCAGCCTGCTCTTCTCGAGCCCCAGCTCCAGCATGGCAGCTGCCAGGGCTGCATCTCAATCCCAGGTCGGCCTCCTGTGGTGTGGTACTCTGTTCGTTCTCTCACAATGGCCACACCATCCCTCCTCCACCTCTCCGCAGCAATAACTCTTCGCTGCAGGAGCTGTAGCCTGGGGATTTGTGACAGTCTGTAGTGGTCGTAGGAGACTCTCTGTTCTGTGCTGCCTTCTCCTTGGGAAAAGTGATGAGCTGATGGAAACACTCACTTGTCCATGTAGCCAGTTGCTAACCAGTTCATTAACGCTTTCACATTATGCCAAATCTTTCGTCTCACCTCAAGCAATTGAAGCATGTGCTAATGAATGACTGTTGGGCAGCTTCAAATTTTTTATGTAGTCTTGAAGTCTTTTATGTAACCTTTCACATGGGATAGTCGTGTCTAAATGTGCCTTACACCATTAACAGAGTTACCTGTTTTCTGAAACCAGAAGCTGAAATAAAGCAGAAATCAACTTTTCCCCTTACTCCAGATTCAGAAGAATGTTCTGGATATCTTAAGACATTAGCAAATAAAGATACTAGATGCAAATAAAGATGCTAGATATTCAAAATATTAGCAGATTCCTCTAATAAAGTGGTTTAGAGTTTTATCTGAGATCCTCATACTCTTCAGCAATGTTTGTTAAACCTCATATCTCCATAGGGCATACAAATTGTTCATCTTAGCCAAAATCACATATTAAGTGTTTGATAGATCTGGAATGGAGGTCTAGTCTTTGGACTTTTTTAGCTGTCAATTAAAAGCAGAAGGCTTTTTTTTTTTTTGTCAAAATGGTGCTTTTTGGTGGTATGTAGTCTTTCTCCCACCTCAAGAAGTTAATGAGAAGGCTTCTTGTCATAGAGTTTATTTTTATCAGGACTGCTGAAGGTAGCAGAGAACTCACAGTAATTTTGAAGAAACAATTAGTTCAGTGAGCACTGGAATTCATGAATCTAGATTTTTCTACAGATTAGTGTTATGGTTGATTGACTTGCTACCTAAGAAGGTGTGAACTCTCACTGAAGTATTTTCTGGTTTTTGAGATGTTTATAAATCCAGTGCTGTGGTGCTTAAGGTATGAACTTGTACTGTTGGTTCTGTCTGGAGGGATTTAATAGTGTCTCTGTCTACTCTTGCCTTTTTTAATGAAGCTTGTAGGAATCAGCTTTTTTATTCAGGGTTATACCCCTCTAGCAAATTTGGTTGAAATTGATACATTAAAAGAGTATTAGGGAGACAGCATGTCCAGCCAGGACATTTTTAGCCTTAAGGGAACCAAGAGAAAAAGCTGGTATCCAGAGACAGGATATCCTTAGTTATTCCAGGTTTAAGCAATGATTTGCTCTATGACCTTTGGCAAACCACTTGTCTCTTTATGCAGTAAAAAAATATCGATTGAATCGATCTCCGTGTGGGATGAGGGCCATTTTCAGGTTCCTGATTGAGGAGCTCAGAATTCTTTATTGCCAAATACTGAGGAGGTAGAAGGTAATGGTAAACAGGCTGTCAGTATTTTCTTAAGATATGCTGACATGTGTCTTTGATAATGATTCATACTGAAAGGTTTGAGCATGTTCTGCTGATTGAATAATGCAGGTGAAAATGTTTCTCTGAATTTAGGACAGTTTGGGTATGGACTGTGCAGCCTGAAGAAAGGAGACCTAAGAGCTCTTATGGGTTTGAGAGATTTAACTGAACATTAGCTTACCCTTTAATAAAAAGACCTCCCAGAAATTAGATCTGTTTAACTCTTCATGTACTATCTGTGATTTATTGCCAATTGAAATTTGCCATAAGAGAAACAAATTGCCTAAGTTCATTTGCTTGGGTTTGGTTTTTTCAGTTGTACACTGGCGAATCTGTGAAAAGTAAAGCATCAAGGCTTCTTTTTCATTCCTTTCACCTGTCTGTAATGTATGCCAGAGCCAATATCTCCCTTCTTTTCTTACTTGATTGTGTGATGCAACATGTGAGCCATGCAGTGGGAAGCTGGGAAGCATCAGCTGCAATGAACTAGTGTTTGGAAGACTGACTGGTAATCAGGCCAGTTTAAAGCTTAAAACCAAATCTGTACTAGACTGGCATTCATTAATAATGCATATAGCCAATAATCCTTAATCATTATTAGTTACTATCATGACATATTCAAACAGTTGATTCTTAACAATCCTGTTCCACTTTAACAGCGAGTGTAAAATACCACAGAGTTGATGCCTTGTGGTTGTCCTTCAGTCCCAGGTGGTCTTAGTCATCTAGGTCGAGGTCATCAGTCAAGAGCTCTTTCATGAAGGAAGTGACTTCTTTATTGCTCATTTTTTCATCTGCTCTTCTTTGAGGTTTTTATGCTTCTCGTCCCTCTTTACCTCCGTTTTGGTGAGGGGAGATCTCATCTGCTCCCAACATGATCTTATTTGAAGACAGTCTCTTGCTCTATTTCTACCAGACTTTTTTCCAGCTCAATCTTCAGGATTATTCTAGTACCAGCAGATGCCTTTCCTGTCTATTCTGTGTCCTTTTTCTTATCCTGCAGATTTTAGTACTTGACACGTATTTTCTGTACCTCCTTTTCTGCAGCAGTAACACAAGTATCCACTTGCCCCTTAGCGATTATATGTTGCTTACATACTGGTGCTTAGCTGTGTTACAGAATGTTTATTCAATTTGTCCAATACTAACAGTTATGCTGTCAGTTTTACGGTCTTACAAAATATTATATACTCATGTCGTGACTGATTGCAGTGTGCTTATGTTTGGGTTCAACGCAAGCAAATATCAGTTATATCTAGCCTAGCGTACTTCTGCTTTTGGTGTGCCACAGCCTCTGCTTTGGCTACACCGTGGGTTTTCCAAAAGAAGGAGCTTTCTGTTAGTGTCAGGCTCTTTCACAATATTTGTTTGATTGCTCTCTACTGGTGTGGGAATCTTCTACGATGCTCCTCAGATTGACAGGATGGTGAGAGTAACAAGTACAGCTCTGCACAGAATATGGCTTATTGTTCCTGACTTTTAGTTGGCTATTGTATGATATCCAAAATGGTTCTGATTAACTGAGTTTATTATTCCTGTGGTCCTTGAACTTTGATTACTTTGGGTGCACAGTTTGAGCTCTCTGTCAGGCGTGAGGCTGACCATTTGATATGTCATAAATTTCACATTTCTTCATTGTGTAATGAAACGGTTGGTGTTTTCAGAATTTGTTATAGCACTTCATAAAAGGGAGAGGGAGTTTTGTATTTGTTTTTATTTTTGGAGTGTTTTGTTGTTGTTGTTCTGTGGCATGGAAAGTTGAGATGAAGCTGCTTCCTCTACAGGGGTCTGTGACGCTACCAAATTTTCCATAGTTACTACTGCCACATATGGTTTTCTGTACTCTCTTGTCTCCGAGTCTTTTTTTTTTTTTTTTCTATTCTGTGGAGAGTCTTCAGTGAATATCAGCCAGCAGGCATAATGCAAGAAATCTCAGAGATCATCAGTCAGAAGTTACGTTTGACTACGCCAAATTATATTTAATGCAATTTTTTGGTTTTGACTCAGGACATTACTTTATTTTTACCAACAGTTATTAACAGAAGGCCAACTTGTCCCAGTTGTCAGAAGATGATGGGAAACTGTGTGATGGGAAACAAAGACCACATTAGGATGTCTCTACAAATGAGGTGTGAAGTCTTGAGCTATGTAGCCCTTATCTATAGTGGAGAAAAAATAGAAGACCACTTGTGGGCATCATTGTAGACAGGGCTGGTAGGGTAGTGGTGTAACTGCCGAGTTCACCACTGTGTGGTTCCCATGGCGTTGCTTACACGGTGTCAGTGTATGATGACACCTTTCTTAAATACAGAATGAAGTACTGACTATGAAAAGGTGATAAAAAACCTAAAAAGGTTCTAGTTTGGAAGGAAGGATCCTAGACCTGCTCTGATGTTCTTGCATAGTTACATTGTTTAGGCCAAGCAGAAAGGACTGCGGTTTTGGTTCTCAGTGTACAACCCAGTTGGCATGGCATGGCATGACATTATGAAGAACCATGTTACTTGGTTGCAAGAAGGGATCCAAAATGATGATTCACTTCGTTTTATTGCTTTCCTTCACCCTTGACTCCAATCATGTGGTGTATTGTTTTAGCTTTTAATTTTCCACTAATGGCATTTATATTCTAGGGTGAGTGATACTAACGGAGTTATCTGTAGGTGTTTCACTGGCAGCAGCAATCATTTAATTCTTCTTGGATAGATACAAGCTCAGTTTTGGTTCTTTGCGCTTTAGTCTTGTGTTGAGAGAGTTCAGCATGGTCAGAAAAGAAGGAGCAGACTATCATTCTCCTCAAAATTCTTATCCAGTCTGGCTTATCTGTCTGTGTCTTTCCTTCAAGTAATGACAATGACAGAAATTATTTTTCTTTGCTTTACTAGAGGACTTCTTGAAATTCTTAGATGAGATTGCACACAGTTTCAATTCTATATTGAAAGTTCTGTTGATTCTTTTAGCAAGGTAGGTATTTTTCCAAGTATTGCTAAAGAACCTGTATTAAGAAACTTAACGAACAGTATTTTGAACACTCGGAAGAATAAAAATCACTTTCCTGTTTAATGCCTCCAACTTTAATATTGAATATGATCATGCAATGTTCTGCACCCTCCAACCCAGAAATTGTCCACCATACCTGTCAGTAAAATAAAATTGTACCATTCAAAGTGCAAAGGGAAGGTACAACAGAAAAGAAAAATAAAAAATCCTGGGTGGGGGGGGGAAGTCGCTGTTAGTAAAGGAAACTATGACAGCATTGTACTTATTACCTGAAGTGTATGAATTTTAAGTTGTCTTTTATAAGCTCTATCTGAAGTTTGCATAAAATGTGACGAAATTTGGGATCAGTACAAGACATGTCCCTCAGAGATGCATACAAGGTTACGAAAAGTAAAAGAACACCTGCGTTTCTTTTATATATTTATAGGTTTCTTTGTGTGTATAAAGAGAACACTTTCAAAGCAAAAGTGCAGAAGTTTCTTTGCGTTCTCCTTTGTCCAAATTTCAATTTTTAGGGTTGCAAACTATCTTTAAAGATCACTTCCACTTTAATATTTCTGACTTCTGGCTTTCAAACAATTGCCATTTTACCTAAAAGGGCAACGTGTTTACAGATTGTATGTGAAATCACTTTTGAGAGTAATGTGTTTCCTGAACATCTCTATTTTTAGCACAGCGATAGCTCAAAGCTAAGAGCCCTTCCTAATTGGAACTGTACTTGTGGGAACTTAAAGATAGGGTTCTTAATTTTTTCCTGATATGGACACGTCTTAATGTGGGAGACATCTTAGGAAATCCGAGGCAATCCTCCTCTTATTCATAGCTGTGAGGCTTCTCTCCCCTCCAGGTTGGAGTTGTGTAGTTTTCTATTTGAGAACTGACTGTGGTTGTTTCCAGTGCGAAGTTAAATGCTGAGTGTATTTTTAGCTGGTTTTTTTTTTTTTTTTTTTTCTCTAAATGCGGTTTAGCAACGGGGAATAAGGGGAGCCAGAGCAATGTGACTAACGAGTTTTCTGCAGGCCATCAGCAAGAGTCTCACCAGCAGTACGTGGACTGTCCTGCTGCTTTAAGGGGAATGGTGGTAGTGCATGACTCTTCAGAAGTCCTACAAATAAACACTGCCCTGGAGCGTTTTGTTAAAGTTTTAAGAACAATAAAGGAATGTAGATTTAATAGGCTAATATGTTTAAGCGGCCTTGGTGCCATCTTAGTTAACATAGTGGGATTTTCTGCAGCAGTAGGAAATAGTTCTGTACACATTTACTGTGTAGGACTTCTTCCTTTTGGACTTCATGTGGCTGAGAACAAAGGAAAAATAACTTTTCTCCTGTAATTCACCAGTGGAAGAGGCATTTTTAAACGCGTTAGGGAGATCTTTATTTGTCTCTGTGAACATCAGGGCCCTGCTGTACTGGTTATTTTTTATTAATGCAGACTTCCAGAAAATGAGGACAGAAAGGAGACCGCTGACTGCATAAAATTCTACGCTGCTTTGAGTTACAGCTCAGGAGATGGAAATTTCCTCTTTTGCCCAAATGTGAAGTTCAGTCACAGTTAGGAAATACACAGCCGTTAATGTTGCAGGGCATTGTTAAAGAGTAAAAACTCAAGCTAAAAGAGGGAAATGCGTGAGGGAGAGTCTTATGTGCGATGGTTGCAGCAGAGGAGCTCATGGCTGGACTTCTGAGTTCTGCTCCAGCGTTTCCAGATCTGCTGGGGAATAACGTAGCTGTTGTTGGCATCACTATATCTCTTCATGGAAAAGATAGCCTGTTTCTAAATGATTCTGAGATTCAAGGAGGAAAGGCTGAATATGTTTGGGAATTTCTGCCCAGTTACTGCACCAACTGATTATAGAGACAGTTGCCTACATGTAATTGAAAGCAAACGTCCATTCAATTGACATTAAATAATACACTATTTCACTATTTTGTGTAATAGTCTCTATTAGTACACACAGATGCATAATGAGAATTTGTAGGTGTATATAACTCCCAGAATCTTGTACTTTTTCCTGTAAACTATTGCCCTAAAGCTTGGCTTCTTTCTTTTTTCTGCTTGCATATATTAGGGTAAATGGGCAACAACCTTAAAAAAGGTAACCAGAGTTGAATAGTACGTGGTGTTTTGTTTCCTGGCAAGCTTAATGCATTTTGCAAGTACCTTTACTGTGGAAGATACAGGTTCAAATTTTGTTCCTTATGCATCGCTGAGTGTTGAGGGAGGAAGAGTGAGGTGGTGCTGGCCTGCATTATTTCAAAAAGAGTTCCTCAGCGTGTGAAAAGAAACTAAGCAGCTCCTCCATGATAGACCCACTTTCTTTGTGTAGTATTTGTAGAGAACATACTTCAAGAGTGCTGAGCTCTTTCTGGGGGAAGTGCAGAGGAGGGAAGGAGGACACTTTTAGATCTTCCCTGCAAATTACAGGTGCATCGCAGTTGTGATGACAAAAAGTCTTGAAGGATCTCTGCTTTTAATTCCATCAAGGTATATTGAAGAAATAAAAACTTTAGTTGTATAATATGTAAATTGCCCTTTTTTTTATTTGTGAATATTATTTTCACTGCCTTAGTAATTGGGCCTGAAATATTTTTCTGGGCTTAGTGGCAACACAAAGACGTTAGATCAAGAACGTTCCAAGATTCAGATTGGCTGGTATTTGCTTATATCACCATGACTGAATGTTACCAGTTTTAAAATGCTTTCTTGTTGTTCGGGAAATTTTAAAGCAGCTTTGATTTCAAACATGAAACTTGGCAAGTGACTGGTCCATAATGTGTTCTAATCACTTCTGGTATTTTGGAAAAGACTTGAAAAAGATTGAAGTTGTTATTTTATTAGAAATCTAGTTACCAACTGCATATCTGAACTTTTCTTCTTTACCTGGAACATGATTAGCATATGGTCTTGTAGTAATTTCCTCAGTATTAGTGTTAACGTCATGGAACTGAATTTTGTGTTTTGTTAGATGCAGTTTTTTGTTAGAATTTTTTTACTGTAAAAAATTATATACCAATGTCAATTCTGTAGTTTGGTTGACCACGAGGCGAGTGCATTTGAACTCATATGGGTTTTTTTAAACATAGATTATGGAATAGGTTGAATACTCAACTTTTGTTTTCTAATACCAATATTTTATTGCCTTTTTAGGGGTGTTTTGTTTTTTGTAGTGCAAATGGAGCCAGAGTAAATTTTAGTCTTGGCACTTTGAACAATACTATCATGGCAGAAGCCCGACTAGCCTGAGCTCATGCCTTATGTGCACTCTTAATCTTATGTATTTGAAGCAGAAATAAATATTGCATAGATTTAAGTATGTACACACCACAGCTCAAGATCCCTGGAATAACTACAAACATAATTTGTATTGGACCAGGCCATCAGGATGCTGAGGTCTCTGAATCCGGTCCTGCAACATATTTAGATATACTTTGCCTCCAGCAAAAGTAGCCATTCTTCTTAAAAATCCATTTTAAACTTATCTAGTAATTATGCTGTTGCTCATTAGCTAGATTTTTCAGGATGTGGCTGGCAGTATGAAAACCTTTTTGTTGTTTTTACTAATAATGAAAATAAACGGAAGACTCTTTCCCCTTTTTTTTTTTCCAAATATTATTTCCTGTTCTGACACAGTGATTCGAGACATTGCTGATATATTCTCTTTTTCTGTATTGTTTCTGGGGGAAAAAAAAATACAATAGAGCTTTGCCAAATCATAATACAGGAACTGAACTTCCCTGAACTTATGTATAGTTCCAGTTTAGCCTGAGTTTCACTTCTTGTAGGATGATGTCTAATTAAACAAAAATTTTCTGTATGGACTTTACTGAGAAGTATCTGAGAGCTCACATTGGTGTTGCACTGGAAGATGAAGCAGCAGATTTACAATACAGCCCAAACGTCTCAAAGTCCTCTGGCATTACACATCCAATGATTTCTGAGATGAATGAAATTGGAGGAGGGTTGGTAGCATTGTCCCTGTAATATTGAATCTCAATAGCCTGTACAATAAGATATTGTTCAGTATCCTCCTTGGGCCTTGAGCGCAATATGGCAGTTACGTAAACTGAAATAATGTGAACTTTTGGGCATGGTTTGTGCATGATTTTGTGCAAGATGAAGCTGCTTTTGGACTTCAGGTTAGTGGCCTACTGGCAAAAGAATAAATAATGTGCCTAACTAAAAGTATGCATTGACTTGTGCTTCTGCACAAATAAACTCAGTCCATGCATCATCTGAAAGAGTCCTGATACCACCTGAGGTCCACCTGCTTATGTGATGTCCAAACTTAGCCTATAGTCCTAAGTTTACTTTCCATTGCTGATATATTCTCTTTTTCTGTATTGTTTCCGGGGAGAAAAAAAAAATCTATTAAAAGGTAGCGTGTCCCTTCTTACACGTCAAAATCCCAAGTTCCTTCAAAGGTCCTTGGCAGCCTGTAGATGTATGTCCCAAAGGAAGTGGGCAGAAGGCCCCTTTAAAAGCTACTTTACATGGCCGCAGTAGGTGGCTGCTTAGGGTAGCAAAACAGCGATGGACCTCCTGTCCGTCTGATGCGTTCCAGGGCCCCAGAAGCCACTCTTGCTGTTGCTGCTCTGGAGAGCTGCAGGGAGTGTTGCTGCTGCTCATTCTTTCTACTCCTCTGGCGTCAACTGGAACTACAAATTCATGCCTCTGCTGATACCACTTCCGTCCTCCTCTTTTTCTCTAAGAGTAGTGTCACACCTTCATCCTAATCCCTCTCTCTGTGCAGCAAAGGAGGGAGAATGGAAGCTCCGTGTCTGAACAAGGGAAGGCAGATTCCCACAGTGCAGGCAGAAAGGGGAGGATATGCTTGTCAGGGAGGTGGGGTTAGGATGCTGCGTGAGAGTAGAAGGAGTATTGTATGTCCTGGGAGAAGATCAAAGGTCCCAAAACCAAGGTTGACGGATTCTTATTCTTTCTTATGGTTGAAGACTGGCAACCTTTACTCAATTTTTCAGTTTGATTTTACTGTCCCAAGAATGGAGACAATAAAAGTTAGTTTGTCCTTATTCCTGGAGCAGCACAAGTAGGCTGGGGCTGTGGCGCTGGGGGTGTGTTCTCCATACAAGGAAAAGGAAAATCCCTGCATTAGTAAGAGAGAAAGGGGCAGGATACAGTGAACTTCATGTCTGGCTAATATTGCTGAGTTTATCCTGAAAATATTCAACTGATGTTTAATTGCTCAACACTTAGCAATGTTTGGAAGTCAGAATAAAGATTTATCACTTTGATCTTCTCTGCCATATGCCGTATGAAATGTATGTGCATTGCCATGCCGTTTTTCTTTTCACCTCAATATATTGCCTTTCTTCCAAGATCTTACCCTTTCATAGGTAAGGGTCAGATTTAGCTTCATAGAATCACAGAATGGTTTGGGGCGGAAGGGACCATAAAGATCATCTAGGAACACCTTCCCCTAGATCAGGTTGCTCAAAGCCTCATCCAGCCTGGCCTTGAACACTTCCAGGGATGGGGCATCCACAGCTTCTCTGGGCAACCTGTTCCAGTGCTTCACCACCCTCAGAATTAAGAATTTCTTCCTTAGATCTAATTGAAATCTCTCCTCTTTCAGTTTAAAGCCATCGCCCCTTGTCCTGTCACTACACACCCTTGTAAAAAGCCCCTCTCCAGCTTTCCTGTAGGCCCACTTTAGGTACTGGAAGGATGCTAGAAGATCTTCCCAGAGCCTTCTTGTCTCCAGGCTGAACAATGTCAACTCTCAGCCTGTCGTCATAGGAGAGGTATTCTTCAGGGCAGGTCTGTGAGGGAAGGAGAGAGGGGGAGAGGGAGTACCCGTTAAACAGCCAGTACTATGTGCACACAGTGTCTCTGTGGGGACAACTAAACATCATCTCCTGTACTAGAAACTGCCAACGAAAACCCTTTAGCTGGTGCAGGGTGTGGAAATTCTGGACTAGAGCTGAAAGAGGACCTCACTTCCAAAAAATATATAAGGATGCTACATGTGATTACTTCAAAATTTTAATCATTAGAACTAATATCCTTACTCTAAGAAAAAAAAGCCAGGTGATCTTCATGACCACAGTGGCTACAATTTTGATTTTTGTTTGCGTTGCAAAGGAGCAAGTTTCACAACTAGTCCATACTGTTGCAGACTAATATGCCAAAGTCGTATGCTCACACTGTGAGAACCTTGTATTTCTGAGTTAAAAATCAAATTCTATATCAGTATTCAATAAAATTTTTTACATTTTAAGAGACAATAAATACCACATTGTTCTGGCTCATGCACATCTCTGTTATTTGGATCTTACAATATTGATTCCTTTCACGTTTGATGTGTTTCTTATTTCTGAATCATCAGTTTTGGATCCTGTCAATGTTTACATTCTTCTTCTCATTCTTAATGAATCTGTTTAATGATAATAATTCTAGCACCTATGGCTCAGCATTGGAGTAGAATCTTCTTTCTCTTCTTATCTAATACCATTGATTAATAACTCATTGCTTCCTATCTGTTAGACAGTTTTTACCCACCTTATTGTATTATTATCCAGACTATAATTCTCTAGTGTCTCTATGGGCTTCCTGTGTGGTACTGTGTCAAAGGCCTTGCTAAAATCCAAACAAATTATATCCGCCACATTTCCTTTATCCGCCTAGTTTGTCACTGCACTGGAATACCCATCACAATGAAGCATTTATTGATGTAAGTTTCTACGTTAAAGCAGAATAATCGTGAAGGTTCTGCTGTGATTATATGATAGAGCCTGCTTCTTAACAGGTATTATCATTTTATGCACTAAAGATAATTTGAGCCATGGGAGATGATACCATTAAATGAGAGCAGTGAGGCTGTGAAGATCAAAGCACTATGAACCTTGAAAAGAAGTGGGAGAAGCTCATATGCTATAATAACTTGTAAAGGGCGTAAGTGAAGTCCTCAAGCTGTATTCCAAGAGCTGCTCAGAGAATATCAGCTTCAGAGCTTCACAAAAAAACTGTATCTTTAGAGAAAGGATTGTTTGGGCAAGGCCTCGTGAAAGCTACATGCTGTCACTGTTCCTGTTCCTTGGGAACATAAACAGGATCTAGGGACAGCTTGTGCAAGAAAACAGTTGGAGTAGGGAATATCATGGTTTTCAGCAGCCAGCTTGATTACCATCATCACCCCTGTGTAGGAGGAAAGCTTCAAGAAGTATTTAGAAGGATGCTGGGTCCCACCTGGCTATAGCCGAACTACCAGTTAAACTGCACTTTAGGAGTTCGGGTCAGGTCTTAAGTGCCGTTATGAAGAGACTAACTCTTCAGCGGGTTGAGAAGTTCAGCTTCTAATGTGCTCTCACAGCTGGGCTTCTCAAGTGCTCGTGGCATACTCTGTTAGCAGGAGGAATAAAGGAGAGACGTGGACTGTGCTATTAAGGGAGCTAACTCATTTAACAGATATGAGGGCCCTTCTGATGAAATTCATCCAGTGCCTGTTCTGAAGTGACCATTAGGGTGGATTATGCACCACAGCTTCTATTCAGTTGAGTGTCTCTTAACTTTCTGAAACCCAAATTTCAAGGAGTGTTAGTCTTTGCCCAAAGGCAGTATTTTTTGTACTTGAACGAAAATAGTTCAAACACTGTTGGGGGGTGTGGAGAGTGTGTGAAAAGCAGCCAAAAATACACCTTTTTCTTGATTAAAATGCTTTTCTAGCTGGAACAGCCACGGATTGGAAATTAAAATTTGTAACGGATAGAGTCTTCACTGGGAAAGTAAACTCAAAAGAGGAATGCCATAAGGAAGGTGAAATCTCTGTGGGCACCCAGCTTTACAGTGAACTAATAACAGATGGAGATTTACCATTTTGACAAAGAAACCTTTGGTCTCCTGTTGTCTGTTCCTGCAGCAGGAGGAACCCTCAATCCCAGCACAGTGCTGTAGGTTGTCCTCTGCTCCTGTTCTAAGCCACAGAAGAACCAGATTTGTCCCATCAGCAGCTGTGTGGCCCCAGTCTGAGCCACAGTCCCAGGGTTAGGAAGAAGCCCAGTTCAGCGCTGCTATACCATACAAATGGCCGTGAGATCAAAGACAGAACTGGAAATGACCAAAACTCCTGAATGCTTTTGAAAGTGTACAAGGGGCTCCAATTCAGGAAAACATTCTGGTTTCGGAGGACTTTTTAAGCACAGGTGTTACTCTTTTTTCTTTTTTTTTTTTTTTCTATCCCCTTGAGACAAGAGAATGGTGACAAGATAAACCTGTTTATAGAGAACTAATACCAACTAAAATGCATTCACCTTAAAAAAAGCAGAAGTAGTGTAATGCTATATCTATGTTAATAAGATTTGTTCTTTTGCATTACTGATGAGCCTAGACAGAGCATTGTGCTGATGTGTCTATACTGGTTCCAATTTCAAAGTTTGCTTATTTGTTGTTAGATGAGGAGCCTGTGCAGCATTGACCTCCCTCTCTGATTTCTGTGATGCAATTAGTTCATGGCCCTCCTTACGTTTTCTAACCTTAAATGCCAGAAAGTAATCTGGGCCAGTAATCTGGCTAGTAATCTAAGTTGTCATTTGGATTCTGAACTTGGAATGAGATCTCTCAACTGACTCCTGAGCCTTATTGAAAATTCTCTTGAAAGTAATGGGCTGCTTTTTTTTTTTTGGTGGTGTGTTGTGTCCATGTTCGTCCCTCCTGTGCCCACCCCCGCTTTCCTTGGTTGTTGAAGAAGGCTTTCTTAATATAATCAATGAGTTTTTTCCCCGAGTAAGGACATTGATATTTTACTTTCTGTGAATAGTTATTTGTGACAGTTGCTTCATCACTGATTGCAGTTCCAGAAGTGAGAGCAATGATATGAGCAAGTACTTTAAAAAAGAAAAATTGATTGATGCTGTAAATTCTATGTAGAAAATTCAAAAGGTATCAATAAGTGTTGTGCTATATTCTCTCCTAGCCTTCCCTCACCTCATAGTTAATCACTGAATGTGATTCTCATTAACCTGCTCCAGCTGACTTCAGGTATTCAAGGAAAATCAAACCCTTACAGATATGGAACTTCGTGTTGTAAAGAGGTTGCAGAAGGCCAATATCTTCTGAAATGTTTTCCAATAACAAATGACACTGTTTTTCTTTTCTTTAATATTTAGATGTAGCGAATGTGGTTCTTACGAAAGTGGGGGACTGGTCTGTAAACATAAGTCAGGCAGAGCAGAGTCAGGTGCCATACGAGTTGTGGAGTATCGCTAACGAACTTCGGTCATTGTATAGTCAGTAACTTTGCTCTCGGTTTGCAGGCTCTGCATAAACTTATGGCATGCTTGCTCATGAGAAAGAATCATGAGAAAGCAAAGTGAAACGTGTTTACCTCCTGATGTTTGTTTTTAAAGCCTTTGCTGGGGGCTAACACTTGCTCTCCCGTTACCACTCTACTGATGTGCCTCTCTTCTGACCTGCCATACTCCTCGTTCTTGCAGTTCCAGCCCTTGGGCCTCTCTCAAGCAGGAGTTCACTGGCTGTTCTTGAGCCATGTCCCTTGGTTTTTGCCAGTGTCAGGGCAGCCCTTCCAGACGGCAGTCTCCTGCCTCACGGTGCTGAGCGTGCTCACGCGCGCAGGAACGGGGCCTCTGCTTAAGGAGCTGCCGACGTTCCGACCTCTCGCTCATACATACCTGTCTAAGTCGTTCCATCTCGAGGTCACGGGTTTCTCTGTTGGTAAAAGGAAGACATTACTAAAGTGGCAGTGGTTGGTATGCTGAGTTCAGTGAGATTTTCTGTAGGTTTTGCTCTGGGTTTAACTCCAGCTTGTAGCTAAAATAACTGTTGAAGATGCTCTGGCTGCGTGTGCTGTGTGTCAGGTGTTCTGGTAACGCAGTGAGCTGTTTCCGGGCTCCATTTCTTTTAATGTGTGGATGGTAACATGTGCCGGTTAATGCCTGCCTGGAGGAGAGGTGCCACTGGAGGAGGAGAGGGGCTGCTTTATCTGTGGGCCTGTACCCGGTGCTTGACTCGCAGAGCGACGCCGGATGTTGCGTCTCCTCCTTTTCCTTTCTGACCATAAGAACGCGCACGGAGCAGGGAGGACTTCAAGGTAAAACTGCTCAGGAACATGCATCGAAGAGCGGTTGTCAGGATGGTGCCTGGCATGGGAAGGGAGTGCTGCACCTCTGTGCTTTGATGAGAGAGGCCTCAATGCTTCCTCGTTTCTTCACAAGAATATGGGAGTTTTGGACAAAATTCACTGCGATGAAGTCCATGCACCAATTTATTCCTATTTAGGTCATCAGAACAGGGCTTCAGCGGTGCAGCCTGTGTGCTGGCTCTCTGTACAGGGATACATTTCACCCTCAGTGAATGCTCTTTATTTTCTCTGTTGAGGTCAGTTTTTCATTGCATTCATTAAAAGAAATAGCTTTGGATTGCAAATACTGCTTCCCTTCTCCTTCCCTGCCAGCAAGCTGGTGTTAACAGTCCTGAAGATGTTCAAAAAGATGTAAATTTGGAAGGGGAAGGAAGGGAAAAGAATGGAAGTTAGAGACTGAAGCTGTTATCACTTACCTGACAGTTGTTCTGTTGCCTGATTCTGATGGACTTAAGATTTTTTTTTTTGGCCTGGATTTTTCCCCTATTCCTCTATCTGTCTCGTTAGATGCCAATCAGGAGAAAGAAGGAGAGTCATTTGATGTAAAGATTGCCTAAAGGATAAGGAACACGTTTCTCAAATGATTCCTTCAAGGAAAATTTCGTCCAGACCTATAAAGGTTATCCTGTGGCAGCATTGTCCTGATGCCTCTGTCTGGGGGCTCTTGTTCCTTCATTCCCGTACTCAAGAATTGGTTCTGTGTAAGATTCGATAATTCTTACTGTGCTGTCTCCTTCTGTGCTCTCTGCTTGTCCTCCTGATTTTCAATACCTCTGATCTTGATAGAGTGGAAAAGTTAAACCTAAAAATAAATTCCTGAGCTTGTTCCTGTTTGTGGTATACACGTGTGTCTGAACATGTTTGTGTGAGAGTGTATCGTCTGATACGGAACATGTTTGGGTGTTTTTATCCTTCGGTGGGGATGGCTTGGGAAGGCTCATATGACACTGAAGTCTGAAGAACTGGATTTTTACTCACGGGAGAACAGAGGAAATGTTTCACTTAGAAATTGCCCCCAGCCTGTGAGACATTTGAAATCAGTATTAGATTCACATCCAGGATTTATTTGCGGATCTCTGTCAGTGTGCTGCTGGTGAAGAGAATAGCTTTGACTTTGGATGGGGTGAATTAGGCAACTTCTGCTGTCACCTTTTAAAAATAAAATTTAATCTAGTTTTGATTTGTTCCTTTAATGAATCTTTGGTACATTGTATGTGTTTGCATATATTACAGTATGGTTTGTTATTATGAGGCCAAATCCTGACAACTTATTGCAAAATTGTTTTAATTTATTATTAATATTTTTTTTGTTTTTCTCATTTCTCCCGGTTTTGGAGCCTTTATAATTAGATATAATTAAAACCACAGGTTTTAAACTCCAGTCTAACATTTAAACTTGTATTTATGGCGCAACCCCTAGAGTTTTATTGTCATTCCAACTGCATTTTGAAAAGAATAATAATTTTTTTTTTTGCATCTGTTCAAATGCTGTGTCTACAGCTACCACTTCTTAATCATCTGTTTTGTGCAGTAAAACGACATTTATTTTACATGGTAAGAAACCTTGCAATTTTATGGAGTAGCTATTTAATATCCCTTAACAAAAGTGTGCAAGGGACCTTCTGCCTTGTACACCTGAAAAACAGCTTTCCTCTTTTTGAACTTGTCTTCCTCTGCTCCTCCGTGCAACAGTCTGAAAGTGCTACATGCTGGAGAACGGATTTTAAAAAAATATTGGCTGACATTATGTAAAACCATATTTTCCCTTTTGGTGCGTATGTTCTGGTCCTAGCAATGTCCTTGTTTTGCTGAAATTAACATTTTTCTCCTCACAGTCGTTGGTATGTGATGGTGTTTTTCTGTCTTCTTTAATTGTGATGCTTATTTTTTTTTAATTAGTATAAGGTTGATTGTTAAAATTAAGTGGCAGAAGGCTTCTTTCCAAGTTATTCAGAGATCTTTTGCTGAAGAAATATATTTTGCTACTCTCAACTGCCTTTTTCCCCTTCTTCTTTCATTGCAAACTACTCTGGGAAGAGCTTCTTTTAACAGAAAAAAAAAGGCTACGCTTGACTGATAATGCATTGCTTTGGATGGTGAAACATTATGAAAGTTTAATTTTTAATTAAATCTGAAATACCAATTATAACTGAAAGAGATTTTAACCTGTTTCTTTTCAGACTGCCTGAAGTAACATTGTAGATGCTGAAATCACTGCACCTTAAAAACAAAAAGATTAAGCTGCACTGCATTCCTGTAAGTAAAAGCTTTTCTGGTACCTTTTGTCCATATTTTTCCTCTATATGCATCCAAAGTGTTAGAATAGTAGCTGGTCTTGGATAAAGGTCAGAGTCCCCTTGAATGGGATTTAGAAGTTCAAAGTATGTTTTATTTAAAAATTAAAAGCAAACTTGCATCTTTAATTTCAGACATCTGAATGGCTCATTCTTTTCTGCTTTATTTTGAATATTATTAGGAATAGTGTGCATCTCTGTGTCTGTTGACTTACAGTTCCTGTCGCTTTGTCAGTGAGGATTTCAGCATTTCGGTGCAGAGATAACAGAAAGTAGCAGAAGATTCCTTATAGCATAAAATATAGTTTATTCTTTTTTGTAATGTCGTAATGAATTTTTCTCCTTTATATGAGAAAAAAAAATTAACAACTTCCTGATGACATCACAAGGGGTTTCAGCTGCTTTTGGGTGTAGATGAAGGCAGAAATGCCTAATTCATCTGTGCTGTTACACAACGAAATAGTCAAAATAACGTCTTATGTCTCTCAGCAAGAAAGGAGTCTCTTTCTGAAAGCATAGTTATTCCATAAATGCAAGTCAGATTGTACATCAGTCTGATCTACCCTTATTTAGAATCTGTTTATTGAATATATTTGGGATAATAATTAAGATTTGGCTCTTCAGTGGCTGAACAACATGCACGCAAAAGAGGATTGGAAAATATAGTAGATTTAGATACTCTGAATTTAGTGAAATAATATATGAATAAAAATTCAGGAGCTTGTAGATAGTAGGAAAAAATGGATTTTAGTTGGACAGTACAAAACTGTGGAATATTACAAAGCAAAGTTGTTTTGTTTTCTTGTTTAAGATCAAAATGTGCAGTCTGTAATGAAATCCAGAACCTTCATCCAAAGTGGTACTTTTGTACTTCAGTGTTAAAATATTTTAACTATTACATCGATTTTTCATTCCTTCCTCCCTCTCCCTCTCCTCCCCTTTTTTGTTTTGTTTTTTTTTTTTTTAAAAAAAAAAAAAAGTTTAAATGATTTATTTTAAACTAGCTAAAGGGTACACTACACTGTGGGCAGCTAATGCATGCCCCTTCCAGCATGGAGCGCCAAGCATGACTCAGGCAGGCAGATTGTGCCATTCTGGCTTTACTCCATTGTGTTTTTACATTACTGGCAAGGGCCATGCCATTGTGTTGTTTAAATATTGTGTATTAACTTCAGGCTGTGGCCAGTGAATGGTATTTAACATTTTCTGCTCATCATTCCTGAATGTGAGCAGCTTCCCTGGCCACCAGAGGTTAACCTTTCAATTACACTGGTGAGCCAAGTTGAGAACGCTCATGGGTTTGCTGGGTCCAGCAGCAGTTTAAAGGGAATTAAGTGTTGAGGGGAAAGTGGGGGAATGCCTCTGAATCTGTGAATGCAGAATTTCAGTGTTGTCTTGCAATTTTGTGTGAAGAACCAGGAGAATTTTTGTTGGAAATCAGAAGCAATTCTCTTTCCAAAATGCAACAGCAGAGTGAGGAGTGAATTAAGGCATGTTCTTTGAATCCTTAGGATCCAGGTGGTCAGCAAGTCCTGCATGGACAGCCCTAAGGCAAAATATCAGGTAGCAATATATGGGCCTCATGGTTGGTGCTGGCTGGAATGGGCTTTTTTTCAGTTATATGAGACTCTAGGCTTTGGAGGAAAAATAAATACACGAGTGTAAAACTCATGTATAGGAAATATTTATTTGTCTTTTTTAAATCAAGGGTGACAAGCATGTCAAGGCAGCGATGTTGAGCAGCTTGCTCAAGATCAGAGAAAATCAGTGGTCAAACTGTGAATGGAGTGTGGGATCACAGCTCCCAAGTCCATTCTTTTCTGCGTAGCTCTTCTTTCTGTTCCGTGAAGTAAACGTCTAATTTTCTAATGTTTGAATTTCTTGTGTCATTTGCTTTTTCAAAAAATAATTAAAAAATTAAAAATACCCCACCTGTAAATTTCTAGCTGCTCCCTAAGTTTTGTAGCCTTGGCATACAGCCTGCCTCTGCAATACAGAAGCACAAGGTGGGGGAACTTTATGTACGGACATATATGCTACAAAATGAGGATGTGATTCCTGCTATAGCTTGTGTCCATGTAACTAGTAACTCGGCACAATAAAAACGAGGGCACATTCTTTATAGAGGAAAGCATGTTTTAAGGATTTCCTTTGTTTCCTATGTATGTTTGCTGTAATCAGGTGTCTGTAATTATAAGATCTTTAAAGTGAACTTCCCAGTATGACTTTCCTGTATTAACCTGAAAACAGCAAGAAGAAAAGGCAAACTATGCTCTAGTAGTTTTCTGGGTTTTTTGAACTGGATTTCTTAAATTGAAGGGTGGAAAATTTACTTCAGGGTAGGGATGTCCCTAAAGAAACTGACTAATGTAAGATGGGCCAAATTTTTAGCTGATACAAAAATATGCTTGACTTGATACATGACATTAGAAGAAAAAACAAATTCACAACACGTGAACATCTGGCAGAAAGTTGCATAAAAACACAGCCTTCTATATGTAGTGCAGGGACATTCTTAGTGGGAAAGGTCTGTGGGCTGGATTCTTTCTGTGTTGGGTGCTCTGGTGATGTTTTGCTATGTACTAAAGTTATGTGGATTGATAGACAAGTAGATCCATTGAGGTCCATGGGACTACTCAGATATTTGAAGATATGGTTAAGTACTTTGCTGTTTGCAACTAACCCCGAATAGGATTAAGTCTAGTATGAGGAGCTACCTCTGCTCACGTTCAGCATCTATACTTGATTTTAGAAGGAGACAGTGACAGCATATTGTGCGTGAAAGAAAAAGATTCTGTACATACAACCTGCAAACCTATAGAAGTGGTGCACTGGATGCACTTTCAAAGCAGTAGTTTTGGTTATGTTGCCATCAGCGAAGGCCAATAAGGAGTATATGACACATTATTTTCATTAAAAAGAGAAGTTTGTCAAGGTCTTAGCCTCATGCGGCCTTGTGATCTGATTACTGACCAAGAGATCTGGTGCTCTTAATCTTGATGGATGCTGGCTTATTGAGTGGCATTGGATAAGTCATTTAACCTCACTGTGCCTTATTTAGCAGATCACCTTTTCAGTCTGATTCAGACTGATACAGCTCTGTGAACATTACTGAGGTTGTGTTTGCAAAGCTCGTAGAGGATAAATAGTAGCCATTGTTATTAATAATAAGTATATTGTGTAGACTAATTACGCGGGATGGAGATACAGCCACTCACGGGGAGTGATCTTTCACAACTCACTTGGGCCTTTGTTTAATTCCATTGCTCAAAGGTATCAAGGCCAACTCCAATTTACAGAAGTATTTCTCATGTCACTCTCCCCGTGGTTGAGTATTTTATTGTTCGTGTTCTCTCCCTGTCTGTTTCTCTGCTACTTTCCTCCATGCTGAATTAACCTTGCATACCAAACTTTATTCCCCTTTTTTGTGTTATACAACAGAGACATTTGTGTAGCCTCCAAATTACAGAGAGCAAATTCATTTTGTCTAGTGATTGTTTGCTGATGATGTATGAAACAGACAGAAGACAGTTTGAATTTTCATAAGTTCAATTGAGCTTGCAGGCACGAGGAAGGGAACAGGCAGAACCCAAGCCAATGTGACACAGTAAGCTGCCATCCCAGAGTGCATGCTGCATATGTAGCGTCAGGATGTCAGGGCTGAGAAGGGCTTCGTCCATCACAGCACTGCTTTTAAATGAAGGAAGAGTTTTGAAGCAACAAACGAGCTACCCTACTGCATTCTTCGCAGTACGAGAATCCTCGCAGTTCCTCACGAATGTGGGATCTGTCCTTCCCTCCTGTAACTTGCTGTTTTAAACTAGAATTTCTTATTGAAGATGGGCTTTGTTGAGCCCTGCAAATTCCCAGTTTCTGTTCCTCTGATGAAACATAAACTCTCAATAGTTTGTTAAGCCATTTTTTTGCGTGATGCAGAAGATACTGGCTTGCAGAAGCTACGCTGGAGAAGCCGTGCAGAAATGTGAAATGAGTATGGAAGTGTGCTTTGTTTGAACAAAGATCAATGTCTTGGGGCTGACTGTCACTGAGGAATTGTGTTAGCATTAACAAAGAGAATTAATTTTGCCTTTTCCCCTTCCTATACCAAGACATTAATCCAGAAACTCAGGGGGATAAATTCTGCCCTGATTTCTACCTGTGGCACCCCAGTGGAAATGTGGAGAGGTCAAAAATGTTTGTCAAGGCAGAAATTGTTCTAGCGTTAAAACTGCTGAGAAAGCCAAAACTGGTTGATTGTTATGTGGCCCAGGGGCGAGAGGATATGTAGGAGCCCTACATGGCATTATGTGCTCCTGAAAGTGTTACTTTCATTGTACGTTAAGGAGAATATGAAAAAAATATTCTAGTGAGTGAAAAGTTATTATCAGGAGCACAGTGATTAATTGTTCTTCATATCCATTGGGAGAAAGACCTAAGGAAATCAGTTCAACAAGCAGTGAAAATTACCAAGTTACATATTAAGAACCATGTTCTGACTTGTAAAGCACTGGGACACACAACCTCTAGGTACTGTGGAAGCAGGAGAGGTTTCTTTTTTAAGGAACAGGTTGGAAAACCATCTCTCGGGTTGTGCCAGAACTCGCTGTAAGGCAGAAGACCAGCCTGGATGGGTTCTGTTGCTCCCTGGCGTTTCTCTGATTCAGCGTACCGTTTGGGAATGTTGGTATGTGGCTAATACATTCCTGATTAATAAAGCTTAATGTTCCCAGAAAATCCCCAGGGTTCTCATTTTTCCATCCTGTCATAACTGAAACCATACTGTCTCTTCAAAGATTTCACTGGGCTGCCAGCATTTTGCTTTGACCCTTCTTTTTTTAGAGAAGGACAGGGGAGGGAGTCGTATAGACACTGAAGGACAGATTTTTTCAGTCTCTGTGAGTCTGTATGGTTTCTTTTCAGTCAGTGCACAAATGCTGATTTGTTTCAGTTACTGGTTTTTAAAATGTGAATGAATGGAGACACTCCAGGTATTGCCTGATACAAAGGCCTCTGACACAGATCTTGGAGACAGTTGAAAGTTGCAAATACGATTGATGATCAGAGCAAATATGCAATGGGGCTGGAATAAAGCCTGCTACAAAAAGGTAAATGTCTCAGGAGATTGGGAGCTTTGTCATTCTCTCTGTTTTCTGAATTTTCATATAAACTTCCTTGAAAGATATTTTCACTTAATGAACTGCAAATCTCAAAATGCGTTTGGCCAGCCTGAAAATTTTGTTAGTTCTCAGGTTGATTTTAAACAGTTTCATTCATAATGTAGCTTAAAAAAAAAGAGTTGGGAATGATTGTTGATTAAATCCCTCGTGCTTTTTTTTTGTTTCTTGCAAATGTTTAAGGTTTGGGGTTTTGGGGAGATAGAGAGGTTGTGTGGGGCTTTAGTTGGTTGTTGTTGTTGTAGGTCTGTATGTTAAGGGCATCCCTTACAGTGTATGGATGAGTAGAATCCTGACTTTTTTCATAGGTGGCAGCTCTTATTTTTGCAGAACAGTGGCCACAATAGATGAAGGTAGGAAAACAGCTCTCCAGTGTGTGGTCGCTTTAGTATATAAAGGAGTATGGGTTGTGATTCAGTCCTTAAAAGACATGGGAATATTAGCATTGATTCCCTGAGTAGCACTACTTTACTGAGTTGTAAAACCCTTCAGCATTTTCATTTTCAGCACCTGAAGATGTTATGGTGAAAGTGGAAAATCTTTCACTCTGTTTGTCAAAGCATTTGCTGGTCTACTTCAAGATAAAAGAAAGACTAAATCTGATTGAGCAAGGAAAGTTATCTGAGACCAGAGATGTCATCAGGTGACCTCCACAAGGAAAAAAGGCAACACAGACCTGGCCTTTTCCAAGCCTTGGTACTCTTATTTTGTCCTATCCCAGATGAAATTCTTCAGCTAACCCAGTGTCTAATGGGAGAGACTCCACAGAAAGGCATTGTGGTTATTCTATATTTACATCAGCGTCCCTGAGGACACTCTCACTGAATCATTTCAAATTCCAGAGTCTTATGTAGGGCACTCTGATGAATGTAAGTTACCCAAACTTTCTGGTCTGTTTTCTTCATTAGTGTAAGTGGTCTAGCTCTGAATTTTACTGTGGAGGATCTGTTTTTTCTTACTACTCTCTTTCCTGTCATTGCCCCTGCATCTAGATTATAGATTAGAAGAGATTTTAATCTCAGTCGTGTCAAAATTGGTCTGTTGAAAACAACAGTTTCTGCTGGCACAAGAGAGATCAGAATATTTGCTTTGTTTATTTATTTTTAAAAATAAGTCATCTTCAAAGCTCTGCTGCTGACATGTCCATGGCTTTGTTGCCACTGCACGCTCTGCAGGGCCTTCAGAAGTCTGACAGGGAGTGCTGTCCTTCAAATATGGATTTTAACAGTCCTCTATTTCCTCGTGACATAGGAATTTCTCTAGCATCTTTTGTTCTGTGTGTGCATCGTCATCCTACAGAATTTTGGTCTAAAAGGACCTAGTTTTTGCTCGTTGCTTCTTCTCTTATACCTTGCTCCTTTAGGAGCCTGCAGAAGCTGGCAGCAAGGTAGCCAGATTGGAGATAGCGAGCACTTGGCAGATCGGTCTGGGCTGTTAAAGGGCATTGGAAAAGTATTTGGCTTTGCAAGATGTTTTGGTGTCAGTAATAACTGAAGGCACCTCTGAGTCAGAAACTGCCTTAACAAATTGTTTTGAACCCGTTGCTTTCCCTGGTAGCTTTATTTTATTTTTTTTTTAGTTACTTTCATAATGTTTCCTTAAAAATTTCGTTCTAGTTCATGTAATCTTCTAATGGAAATTGTGAATAATTAAAATATTTTGTAAAATGGAAGAGCATTGTCTCATCTCTTTCAAGACTGGCGATAAGTTGTCGAGAATCCTGTGACCCTTACCAGCAATACATTTTCAAGGAATTAGGTATGTGTTTCCCAGCAGCAATGATAGCAGTTGTGCAGTGGATCACTGCGTGTCCTCTCTGAATATGAACCGGTTTAGGTCACGATCCGGCAGTCCCAGTTCGTTTAGGTAGGGTGTAGTGGCACAGTTCCTCTGTATGTAGTTTGCAAAATCAGACCATCAATGGGAAAATCTGCCAAACATCGGAGTCTGAGCCAGAGGCAGATGAGTTCTCATCTCTGTTTCTTTTTCCATTCATAGAGTTTCGAGCGAGGAGGGTAATCTGTTTTGTCATGTCTGTTGCCCTATTTTAGTACACAACTAACCCCTTCTTATGTCTGAGTGGCTGTCACTTCTCCAGAACAAGTGATACTGGATTCCTGAAGCAAACAACTATAAAATGATCACCCTTTGGGGCAGACTGAGTGTAAATGACACCTTTTGCCAGGATACAGTTAACAACTAGAGGGAAATTCCAGCAGTCGGGCATCACACAAGCCTAAGAAATGCAAAGAGAGGATGCTGAGGGACCCAAAAATCAGGTGACACTAATACAGTTCTACACCTTCTTGGTATCGACCTGACAGGAAATACAGCCTGAGTAGAAGTCAGAAATCCCTGAGTCAGTGGGCAAGGTTGCTGTAGGTACTGGTGCTCATGTATGGCACCTGAATGTAAGTTTCGATTTGTTATAATTGTTTCAGTCCTGCAGGAAGGAAAGGATTGTGCTTTTTACTTTTGTCAGGGCTTCAGTGCCATTGAATTTGTTAATTAAACTACATTTTCTATCCCCCTATAGAGTTTACCTTTCAGCAACATAAGATTGGCATAGATTTCCTGCGCCTTATGATGGTGGAAGACATTCCTGATGTCCCTGCATTGTCAAACTGTCAGGGCACAGCTTTCTATGTGATTATCTTTATTATAATTTAATTACATTTAAAAGTATTTAATTTCTAAAAATCTCTTACACTGTCTCTGTCATAATGTTTAGAATGTATCTATACCATACAGTAATTATTCTTTAAGCCTCCTTATGCGTAGAAAACCTTGGAAAAGAAATATACTGTATAGCAAAATAGATGTTCCTTACTTAATGCTGAACTAGTTCTTAAAGACACATTGTGGTTAATCGTGGTCATGCTGGTGGAAGTCTGGAAAGGGTAATAGACTTTTCCTCCTGCGTTTTCTCTGTTGAGATGGTAGGAAGCCTGAATATCCATATTGTGAAACATCGAGTCTCGCTTCTGCTGCTGCCAGGACTTCATCCGACTGCCCAAACTGGATAGGACTTCGCCTGTAACACTCCCCTACTGCTTCCTAGAGCTGGCAACTCGGGGCTATCGAACTCAGAGAAATTCAGGGCTGCAGATAAGGGATGTGACAAAGCAAGTTTTATTTGTAGTGCTCGGAGAGGTTATGCGAACCTGGTATCACCTGCAGTCCCTGACAGAACTCGGCACACTGTTTCGGGATTGAGTGCAGCTGTTTTCTGATCACTTCTTTTACAGATAAAGAGTGAAATCCTGGCACAAATAACGTCAGTGGGATTCTTCCACGTTCCTTTTAGTGGAGCCAGGATGCGTTGCGAATGTGTGTGCTTGAGCTGCCCCTTTGCATGGCATGGGTTGTGGTGTGCCTGATGCATTTGCCCCTGTACATCTGTTCCTGCCCCTCCAGCAGTGCTGCCTCTGGTGAGGGGCAGGCACCGACTGCTCTGTCTGCTGTCACGTCAGCCTTGAGGAGCAGGAGGAGATGCAGGACTTCCCTTAGCTGATGTAGGAAAAAAGAATTTACAGTAGGAAAATAAATACATCATGCTTTCTTCAGAGATTTTTTTTTTTTAAACAACTAGATTTACCCTGTTTTAATATCAAAGTGACGTTGAAGTTGTCATACGTGTGGTTTTGCCCAGTAGTGGTAGAATGAAGGTTTACTTTGGTTTGAATCTACTAATTTTAGGTGGTTTAGAGTTCTTTGTGAAAGTTTATCAGACTATATTTGTTAGAAATCATTCCCCTCTCCCATTTTATCTAGCCTGGTTTTAATACTAGCTTCTCTCTTCTGTGGAGCTGACGAGGAACTGGCAAATTCGGAGTCCAGTTCAGACAAGCTGGTCCTTCGCTGTGGTTGGTGAGGTTGGGCTCTTGCTTGCATTGCAAGCAGGTGTAGAATTCCCAGTCTCTGTCCCAGTTTGGCTTTTCAACTCCTCTGCATGACTGATCTGCAAATGGAATCTCCTACACTGATCTTTTTCATTGTGGAGATTTTTCAAAACCAAGCCTGTATTTGGCCTGTATTTGTTTAACTATAGAAAAAAAATAACGGAGCTTATTCTACACATTTTAAATCACAGTCCGCTCACTTAAAGCTAGCTCAAATATTCTGTGTATTTGCAAGTCTAGAACTAATTCATGTGGCTAAATTGACAGTAACAGATGAATATTAAAGTTGGATGGTACTGTTGCTCTTTAAATAGAGCCTCCGTTTACTTCAGTGGAATTTTCACCAGTTTCAGTGCTTGGAAGGTCAATTTTTCTGTCTTTCGCCACTTTGCTAATATAGCACTATTGTTAAAATTTTTTCCCAGTTCATTCCTAATGGCCACGTCATTAGGACCTTCAGGTTAAAGCAAGACTCTGGTGGGGTGGAGGGCAAGAAATGATAAGAGGCCAAACAAAATATCATAATGCAAATCTTGCCTAAGGCACATGTAATGGCATCCTCGATGTCTGCTGTGCTTACTGTGGCTGCTCAAGTGCTCTCCTCTGCCCAGTGGATCTAGACCAGTAGAGAAGAAAACAAATTGTATTGCCTCACCTCCCCGCTCTCCCCACTTCATAACTACAATCCCAATTATCTTGTCAAAGAGAAGGTTTTATCGGAAAAAGGTAACATATCACCACAATACTTGTGAACATAGCTCATGCCTCAGGACTTGATGTGGCACAGAAGGTCCTGTTTTACCTCCAGGCTCTGTACAAATAGAAATGCCTCGAACAGTGAGCCAGCAAAATGTGAAACTAAATAGGGGCAACTGTACATTTGTTTTCTATATAGTCACATTAATCAGATGTATCATTTTTCTTTGGAAATGACTGGTTCAACAAAAGTAAAATTATAGCAATTAAAAATGTAAGGAGGAAAAACAATAATATTGATTTTTTTTAATGTGGTTTTGTTATTTTTTTGCTAAATTTCGTGATATGTAAGTAGTAAGGCATGTCTTACTGCATGTCAATCTGGCTGCAAGAGGCACTTGGGTTTAGGAAAGGTGAAGGTTCAAGAAGCACTAAGCTAATGCTTAGTGACTTTTTCATTGCACAAAATACTGCTAGTTTTTCTGCAGCGACATGCAATAATGCAAATAGAGATATAAGAAAGAATGGAAGGGCTTACTTGGAAACAAAACTTTCAAAACAAATTTGGTTTTGGCTTTTTAAGTATGTGGGAAGGTTCAGTATCACTTCTTTTTGAATTCTGACTTCAACAGGAAATGAGAAGTCAAAATTTCTGACTTTACTTGTAGCAATAAAATGCCACAGAAGGCCTGGTAGCTCACTAGAAAAAATAAAACTCCTCGAGGCACAAGAGAAAATATCTGGGATGTGTTGCTTTTTGAAATTCTATAGGGATGAACTGTGTGCTTTTTGAAATGCTACAAGGTGCACCTCTCTCTCTTTCTCTCTCTCTCTCTCTCTCTAACTTTCTCTCTAATTTTCCAACATCATTCTTGTGGGTAGGTACATCTAATTGTTTATCTTCTCTTGGGTCTCACATAGAAGAATTAAGGTGACAACCTCCCTTTCACTGACAAAGGCTACTATAATACGTAGTTGAGTATTTCTTGTGTGTGCCAGGAGGAATGACTGTTCCGTGGACAGATACTGTAGTAGGCAGAAGTATTGATTGGGTTTCATTGTAATAAACATTGCCAGATGTTATCTCAGTGTGTACTGTTTGCATTAGTAAGTAAATAAATCCTCCAGAGCACAATTATTCCCTATAATGTTTTTTCAAAAGTTTACAATTGTCTCTTTTCATATGTATAAAGTGAACTTCCTCTGCTTTCTGTGCAGCTTGAGAAACTAACTGGGACATGTGAAGCTAACTGTAAAATTCAAATCCCACTCTAGGTTCAGATACCATGTCAAGGCCAAATCTGGCATGTGTATGTGATGGCATCTTCACTTTGGGTACTCTTTCTTCATCTGAGATTCTCACCTTTAGGAGAGAAAAAACCTGAAAGGTTTTTTTTCCCTGCTGTGTTACTATCCATACCGGTGACCACCTTGTTGTAGGAGTGTCACGGTAAACATCTGTGTCCTCTGACCCTTCGTAAAGTCTCTCAGCTCGTGGGTCACTCGCTACACAAAATGATGATCAGATTCCATCGTACGTGTTGTCACTGAAAATATAGTTAAATGCCAGAGCTTGCAAGCCCAACTTGTCAGTTACCAAGTAAGTTAAACCAGCTCCGAGTAAGTATCTGAGCTTCCACAGAGACCAAGAATCTTAAGAGTCCAGATTCACTGATCAAACTGTGAAGATCACATCACTTCAATGTGAAAAGCAGCCCAGAACACAGCACATCATCACCGTGCCCAGCACATCGCTGTGGACCTGTGTGCAGCTCCCGCATCTGAGCTTGGCTAGTGCTGCCTTTTTCCTCACCATGGGCAAGGCAGATCGAGGCTGGTTAGTTTTTTAGTTCTTTCTGATCTCCGGTGTTATCAGCTCTCCCAAGAACACGGAGCAAGTTCACAAGTAGTTTTTCAAGTGTAGTCCGTGTCCATAAAAATTCATGTTAGATGAGAGCTGAAATTGTCTACTGGGCATTCTGAAAATTCTTTCTTTTTCTTTTCAGTGAAGCCGTACCTGTTTTACTGAAGTAGTGGTTCCTTGCTCTGCTGGACTAAACCATCTTGTAATTTATGATTTTGAGTCATATGTTCTGAACACTGGATTCCACAGAGATACAGGGTTCCCTTGGCAAGTTGGCTCATTCTGGACCCTCCCTAAAACATATTTAAAACAATTTTGTAAGTTCAGAAAGATGCAATGTGATCCCAGTAGGATCAGCATTATTAACCTTACGACTCCTAAATTAAATCACCATTCTCTGTGTCAGGTTGAAGTTTAAATTCATATAAAAGATGTGGGTTTTTCTCAATTCTTAGTAGTTTTACTAGTTGTTACTTGCCTACCTCTTCCAGTTTATCAACTGAATTTAACTGTACTTATTCTATCTACTTAGCTACATTTAGATTTTTAAATACATTCTACTGGAATTTGCTGTGACAGAAGCATTTACAAATTACATCTGTGTATGTGTTTACAGGTATCCTTTACAACTTGAAAGGCTACCCCTTCTTAAAATTTTTGGTTTGGACTAAGACCTTCAAACCCACACTTGTTCATTTTTCATTTGTTGGTGTCTTCCCTTTTCTCTTCTTTTTGTTGGCAGAAAGGGAAAAGAAGAAAAAATAGTGAAAAGCAAATGAAGGGGAAAATGGCTGACCTTCCTTCCAACTTGTCCTTGTTATATACGTAAATAGTTTCAGTGGTATCTCTGAAAACTTTGAAGAGAACTACTTGCTTCTGAAAATCCTTGTGTAAAATTAGGAATGCTTGACCATTAACAATGCAGCTCTATTTCTCATTCCAATTCCCCATGAATAGTCAAGTACACGTCCAAGCAACAGCCACTGAAGGAAGAATTACAAGTTGCATGCAAACGTGGCTCATCAGCTGTGCATTTTTCCTGTTTCTAAGGAATAAAGATCACAAGTGTGAAATGAAACATAACAGGGAGGCACCGGAGTGCAGATCTGAAGGTGGAATTTGCATTGGCTGCACTTCAGCACAGATGGTGGAAAAACTTAAATCTACTCTTGGGTCCTGAGACCTTTACCCTCCTCAGGTTAGCAAGTGTATCTAAGGGAGGAAGCTGGAATAGCTAATTCCCAAGTGATTTTAATGATTCATGCTCCCTGAAAGAAGAAGCCATGGGAAATGTGCCTGAGCATCACTGTTTTGTTGGATGCTATAGGATGTTTGTTTAGTGAAATAGCTTACTATTAGCTTTGTTAATCAGTCGTGTCCCAAATAAAATAAGAAGTGCAACACAGCCCTCCTCAGGTTTGGTCTTCTGCAAAATTAAGTGCGTCATTTGTTCTTCTTATCTAAGCAGGAAAAGCGGACCAAATAATGACCAAAGTGTGCAGTTGCTTTGATTTGAAGGGGTAAGGAGTGCATATGCCTGCTTCTTCTTCCTCAGGAGTTATGATGGCAAGCACTTGCTTTATCCTCCTCTCCTCTTGCCCTCCCTGTCTCTCCATTCTGAAGTGATACAGGGGCACACCATGAGACACCTTCTGGTTTTAGGGAAGGTTAGGACTGCTGAAGTCTTGGAGACCCAGTTCACATTTCAGATAAATGTTGCAGCACCTAGCTGATGTGACTAAAGGTGGGTTGGTTTGTTTTCTGTTTGGTAGATGGATATATACATGTTTCCCTGTGCTCTGTATTTGCGTGATGCAGCCCTCATTTTTAATGATCAGTTCCCAGGAAAAGGTGGGAAGTCTGTCTCAAGGACCAGTTTGTTTTTTGACACCTCCTCTCTAACTGTGTGCAGTGATGCCAGTTAATGCTCATTGAAGCAGTGGATTTGCGATTCTGGTTCTTGACCTGAAGTGGATTGAGATTCATAAAAAATAATCTCAAATCACAAAGCCACCATGGGAGGCTTATGGCCTCTGTGACTATCTCACTTGGGCTAGATTTGAATCAGCAATCGGGAGGTGAATGGTTTTGTTCTTATCCCACTGCCAATTTTCTGAGCTAACGTAATCTGAGTGTGTGTGTGTGTTACAAAACTTTATTTTTCCAATTGAATGCATCCATCCTTTAAAAACAGGTTAAAAAAGGAGGCAAAACGTAAAGGAAATTTAACATCCAAAAAATAGAGAACAGTGCTCAGGACTTTAAAATATATGTAAACATCAGTTCCTGCCAAGTTAGTCATTACTAGGAGTTAACAAAACGGGGGATTGATTGAGAGAATGATTGTTGCTGTAGAATGATGATTTAATAAGAGAAGATCTGATAGATTTGACATGCTACATAAAATGTGCAGAACGATTATTCTTTGGTAAATTGCAACTTTCGTTTGTACCCCTTACAGCAGTGTTTGTTCTGTGCCTTGCCACATTACCCTTTTTCCCTGTTAAACCCTTTCCTTGCCAGAAATCATTAGTATTCACCATTGTTAGACATGTCACCCAGAAAAACATACACACACCCCGTTTTTCCTTCCCCTTCTTGCCTCCTCTCTCACCTTTGCCTGGTCTGTTCTCTGTCCTCACCTACCACCTGTGGCATTCAGCAAGGTGGTACCGCAAAACGTCCTGCTCCCCGTCATGAAAAGATGACTACCACAATGGCTCTATTTTATTTACCTTTTGCTAGTGCTTTCTCCATGTCCACCCACTCCTCACCTTTCTGGCTGATTATTATTTATCCCCTGCTTAGTCCTGACAACATGCTTGGTGCTTTATAAGGCAGAAAATGAAGGCTGTCTCAGCTCAAGGAAGTTGTTGTACAGGATGAAGAGATAAAACAGCCCTTCTATTGTTCCCATCTTTACTGATGAGCTGTACTCCATCCTTCCATTTTTTCAGCAATAATTTATGAGAGTTTGTTGTTTTGGTGTTTTTTGGTTGTTTTTTTTTCTAAATCTGAAAGGCCCAATGCCTCTGTGAAGATCCTATTGCAAGTGTTGTCAGTATGTTTGGTCTTCTGCAGAGCCTTGTGGTTCCTGCAGGCCATGCCCAAGTAATAGTAATCACCTTGACCTGAGCTGCTGCTTGGCCCTTTTACTGCAGATGGGGTGTGCTGGTGTCAGAGGCTGGACTACAAATGGTCTTTTGGTTGCCTTGGAAAAAATGTAGGGCTAGCCTTGGTGCTTGTACTCTATGAATAATAATAATAAAAAACAATCCTAGAGTCTGATGACAACAAATAAATTCCGTAACACCCTCTGCACTATATCTGTTGTTGTGCCAAAGAGCATAACATAAAATGACTGAGAACAACAGCAATTCAAAACAACAGCACACAATAGTGTAATTGGACTCTAAGCACATAAAAATAATGGTTTAAAAGCAAGAAGAAAAAAAAATGGCAAAAATGGAACCATGGACTGGCATCAGGAACAGTGTCATGAAGCTGCAGTAAGATGCATAAGCCTAGTAGAAAGAAAAAGAGAAGGGGGTGGGGGGGTGAGTTACTTATGAATCAGTACAACTGTGCTTTGTTCTGCATGAGTGTTTTAATAGAGCAAGTGTAATATAAGGATCAGGTGGGCTCGTGGGAATGGAACAAAAGGTTTTGTAAAATTAAAGCAAAATAATTATAGCTCTAGGTGTAGAGTGAGCACACTCCAGCAGTTGATAGCAGGAACCTGCTCAGAATGGAGAAGGGAGGAGGGAGGAAGATGCAGCTGGAAAGGTTTTTTGGTTTGTTTTTTTAATACATACATGCATACACACACATGCACGTATATACATGTGCGTGTATAATACAAACAGATTTGTATATGTACCTTAACAAAGACTTTAAATCAGTGACAGTTGTACGCAACTTTAGAAGTGACTAATATTCCCACACACGAAAATGCATTAAAATGAAAATTTAAGGAATAGTCTCGAATTAATTAACAACAACAACAAAAAAATCACAGCAGAATATTGTCTTTGTAATGGAATAAAGGAATAAAGTCTAAAACAGAGACCATCCTATGACATGGGACTCGAAGATATTCTTGCTCTAAAAGCCCAACAAGGAATGTATACGGAGTGCCCAGTACACTAATAAACCAAACTCCAAGTTCCAGAAGTAAACGTGATCGTCTGGGGGTCACAAGAAAGCTGTCGGCGATGTATTGCGTTACAGAATGCCTCATGTTTGGGCAAAGTGTTCTGCTGTGCTCTCTTGCAGAAAAGGCTGTCTCCTACCTGAATTCCTACTACCTAAGAGTAGTTTTACCAGCAAGAGGAGAGCTCGGTTGATCACAAGGTGGCCTCCCTGTATCTAGTTGTGTGCTTTTTCTGTCCTTTACCATCTGTCTATGTATGTACCGAACTGCACGAGGATGCTGTGTAAAAATTAAAAACAAACCAAAAAAAACCTGCCCCAACACACATTTTCTCTCTAAGTTGCTACTTGTCCTCAAAGGTGTAGCTAAAGAGGAGATGCCCAAGATCCAGGAGTAGAGAGAGACTGTACTCAGGCGCGCATACCTTCTCTTTCTAGGTATGTCGTGTTAGGTTCAAGATGTTCAGAGTCTGCTCCTATTGTGAGCAATGACTTCCAAAGAAATACATTATTTTTACTTGTAGATAGAGAAAGAGCTAGTGAATTTTAACGCTAGCCCCGGTAGCTGTGTCACCTGTGGATTCAGATGCGTGTCCTTCTGCTTACGCGCCGCTATATGGAATGTTATAAGGAATATGAGCAGCTACTTGTGACAAAGTAGGTCTAAAGCGAGAAACTGGTTTTGTTACAGGACTCCAATAACTGCCCCCCGTGGCAGAGAGTTTCTGATGGGTGGGAGGATGCCACCCCATTGCGGTGCCCGATGCAGGCGGTCTGTGGAAAGGAGGCTGAGCGGAGCCCGCAAACCTTCGTCGCAGGCGTAGCTCCTACAGATGGCTGGCGTGCGAGATAAGGCCTTGGTGAGGGAGGGGGGCCATCAGCCCACCTCCCACCACATTTCCCCATATCCTGTAGTCAGATTTCCCTTATTCAGAGTTTGTTCAGGGTAATTGTTCACAGACAATATATTTTTGTGCTCGCGGTGCAATCAGGGGCTGTTCCCGCTTGAAGCAGAGCACATCTCTTAGGTGGTGCGTTCTGCCAGAATGTGGAGGCTGAGATCAGAGTGAAGCTTTATGAGCTCCATTTGGTGCTTTTTACTTCCGTCTTGTTTCTCTCTCTGCAGGGGATGTGAAACTAGATTTGTCCTGTTTCCACAGCAGGGTTTTGGTTTATTTTGTTTTTCCAAAGCATTTCATTTGGTGGCGCAAATCCAGAGGAGAGTGTGTTGCAGAGATGGATTTGAATGTCAGACAGAAAGAGTTATGTTTAATAAACTCTTTGTTGTAAATTATAGAAACTAGAGAACAGGAGGCCCCTGTTTGATACAAACATTCTATGGCTAAATTATGGCTTTAAGTATTTGCTCCTGAACATAAAAAGCAATGAGGCAAGGTAACTTTGCTGAAATGGCTGCTTATGGGGTCTGAAGCTCAAGACTGAAATTCTTTAGTTCTGGGTGCTCCTCTCAAACTCCTTTCACCTTCCGTCTTTTGTATCTCTGAGACTGACATTGATAATCGTGCAATTCACCCTCAAATTGAGTTCCTATATACTCTTCTTTTTCCTATAAGACAGCTTGTGGTGATCTGGAAGGTCAGTGGTGTTTGAAATAACCCCAAATCCCGTGAACCCTTGGTAGTTCTTCACTGTTGTGTCCCACTTGTACGTCTGCCTTTGTCTTTCGCCATAGAGGTAGCTGCCTAATAGAGCTGAGTTAAAGTACAGGGCTAGTTAAAAAAAAATAAGAAAAAAAAAACTCTCACCCACCTAAAAACGAAAAACCATAAGAAACAACCCCCCCTGTTTTATAGGCTTATAGAAAGAAAAAAAAGATGCTTTAGTAGTATGATGTAGTACTTGACAGCCCAACGTGCAAGCAGTTGAACCTGCAGCTTCCTGTATGTCTGCTACTACTGCTTCTCTCCTGTGCTCACCAGGTTTTGAGAACTCCTTTCTGTCTGTATCATAGCATGAGTTACATATCAGTGTTGATCTCATTTCCAAGCCATTTGTCAACACGAGCCTATTATGAAATCGAAGGTCAGTAACAGGCCAGGCATTCGGCGGGGAAAGCGCTGCACACTGGAAAGGGAGAGGTCAAGAATAGCTGCTCACATCCCAAGTCCTCAGACGTGCCTTCTGAGCAGTGCGCTTTGCTGTTTAGGAACAGAGACGCTGCACAGCTTCAGTCGAGCTCTCATTCACAGCAAGGCACAGTATGCCGGTATCTGTCACATTCCAAGTCCTTGCAACATTATTGAAATCAGAGAATTCAAGTCCCAGAGTCTTGGCATCTTTTGAGATCGACTCATTTTCTTCCTTGCCGTTACGGTAAATCCGACATAGATACATGCGCACACATACTCATGTAGGGGTACTGATATTTTTCCTAAGCATGGAATTTAAAAAAAAAAGGAACAAAAGCATGGGTTTTTTCCCCTTGTCCTTTCATTTTCTGACAAAAAGGAACTTCGGAAGTAGTTTATATTCCAGCTTTATTTTTTTTTCCATTCACTCCTTGCTGGGAGCAAAGTCTAAAGGGTTTAAACAAGAACAGCCCTGTATTGTATCTATATATTCTTATGTATATGTAATATATGTTTTTTACATAATAAAACCTGTTCTAAATTGTACTTAAAAAAAAGATGATAGTATTTCCACTTTTGCTGAGAAAGAACCAATGCAGCACTGCTCACATTTCCCTGCTTTCCCTCCATCTATTGTGAAATTCTATGAGCAACAACACACAGACATCAGTAAAGACTGCTGTCCCTCGCTTTGCTCTTTTGTCTGATTCTCCTTTTCCTAGTCTGTAGGAGGATCAGTCTAGTCTGGCTGCAGAATTTGCACCCTGATTTTCTCATAAGACGGACGAAGTTTTTTGGGGACAATTTCTGGTCTTACTGAAGGCATTGGCAGTTCTCCAGATGATTTGTTACGAGATTTGGCCTTCAGAAAAAGGATCAGTCACGCTCATCTCCTTTTTATTCTGAACTAGAATGACCCATATCACTACCCAGTGATGGCTGCCTAGGATACTAGCAGTGAATTTTTGGAAAATGATCAAAAGTTCAAATATATGCAAGAATGCATGAAGCCCACTGTCTGAGAGACCAGAGAGAATGCAGTTGGACACAGCAAAATACGTGATTAAATAGAACCAAATAAAACTGGAAGCTTATTATGAAAGATCTTCTATGTCCATTTTATTATTTTTCTGCAAAATACCATGTTAGAATGAGGCCCAGAACAGTTCTCTCAAGCCTGAACTTCTGTGTATGTCTTTCTGCATGCTCTAAAAACTTTTGATTGCAGAGCACTGTAAATGGTGCAAAACAAAGTCTCTTTTCCAAGTTCCCTACAGTGAACAGCTTAGGAGCATGTAGTTTTAGCTTGTACTAGGACTCCATGTTCTCAGAGAACAGATTTTGCCCCTTTGATCTCTAGATATAAAACCCACTGTTTCCCAGTGGCTGCAGAAGATCACTGGGGCCCCAGAGAAGAGCCAGGGAGACACAGAATGAGAACTTTGCAGCTTTAGCCTGTTCCCAGCATTGCTGCTGACTTTTTATGTAGTTCGGGAAAAAAATGCTACTGATCCTCAGTAACCCCTATTTCTGAAATGAATTTAAGAGTACTCACCTGACTTAATAACATGTGTTAAAGAAGGAAAAAAATAATGTTGAAGAAATAGTTGTACTCTCTAACCTTAACATAATTTCTTCCATGTTTTTTTGTGTGCAGGTAGTCCGCAAAGTAGACTTACAGGCATGTGATTTTATATGTCTGTATCCTGTGCAGTGCCCCTTCCCATTGATTGAAAACAATACTCAAATCCATCAGTTTTCCCTGTCTTTTGAAGGGACGGAGAGGTAGCGAGTCAAAGAGAATACAAGATTTCGTTACAGTATGGTCGTGTCTGCAGCTGAAAGCATTTCACTAACATGTTACTATCTGGAGTTTTCCCTTTCAACATTTCTTGTAGGAGGTGAATTTTCCAGTTGGTTTGACTTTGCTGTCAAAAAAGTCAAGCTGATTTTTTTTTTTTTCTTTCCTCTGATTAAGTGAATAAAATGTTAAGAGTAATTAAGCCAAGGAGAGTTTTAAATTTGAGGGATTTTTTTTCTTAATTCCTAACCTGGTAAACAAACTTCTTGTATCATTCATTACAGAGAGATTTTAAAACCACTGTGCTGAAAGTATAGTGTAAAAACACCAGTTCTCACTTCAGAAACACTTCGATGACATCCAAACCTCGTGTGTTAAACTCACAAGTAAAAATGATGTTTTTCGTTATTCTTGTTACCTCAAGGTTACTTCAGGGCTAAGGTTTCCTGTGAAGATAAAACAAGAGGGTTTTTTTTTTCTGTCTTGCACATCCTCACTTATGCCCGGATCATGCCCTCGGTGAAAAGACTAAGCTCCAAACTATGTGGCCTTGAAGCAGGAGGGAGGATTGCTTGGGGTTTTTAAGGCTCTGATCAGCAGACCAAGAGAGATTCGGCTTCTCTTCTCCTCTCGGGTTTGGTAACCTTGGAAAAGTCAGTAATATGTTTGTGCCTGCGTTCCCCAGCTGTAAAAAGAAGGAGGATGCTATTTCCCAGCTGCATAGGTCCTTTGAAGATAAACCCGCTCTCTGAGACTGATAACGAGCCCTGGAAAACACGTGTGTGGGTCGAGTCGCCAGACTGCACCACGACTAGGGTGTTTTTTTCCTGGCTCATGGTCCTGGAGTCCCACCAGGAAATCATCGACACTTCAAGGCAATTGCAGCAGGTCTCTGCTCCTTCCTGAGCACACCTTGTCAACAACTGCTTCGGGAAACCTCCATGTCTCGCTCCCCGTTGAGGAGGGCTGTTGACACAGGCTTCTGCGTGCTCCTCTCACCCTTGCGGGATGCAGGGAGTGGGCTTGCACAGCCTGGCTTGCTGCTTCGGAGTCTCTGATCCCCTTTGCAGGGTGAAAGTGGTTGGTTTAGAGCTGCAACGTAGCGGTTCTTCTGAGATTTATTATCTGTAGCTATGAGTGTTCCTGATACGCTGCTTTTTCAAATGTTTTGTTGAAGCCTTGTTCGCATAGGCTGATGGTATGTGCCTCAAATCCAAAGAGGAAGGCAAACTTTTCCAGCTCCATCTGATGCAGTCTAGAACAATTTTATCCGCCGTTCGCTGGGGAAAAACAATTCTGATTTAAATGGCACATAAGCTGTGTGTTATTAGTCTGATAGGATAAGGTATTACTTTTTTTCTTCCTGGTGGGTTTTTAAATCGGAGCTGGAAATAACTGCACTGTGTGAACTATTCAGTGGAGATGTATAAAACAAACAAAAAAAAATTATTTGGGAAATAGTAGAGCCTGGAACTGCACATCAATAATGTGTACTGCGCACCTGAACCGTTTTTTAAAATCTCTTCCGAATGATTCTTCCATCAAAATACCTGACCAGCTCTTCTCCAGCCACTTTCAGCAGAGGTAGGCAGGAAACCTCAGCAAAACCAGCCAAGCAAATGCAACTCTCATAGCCATTGCTGTTTGGAAATGAGCAATTAACGAGTGCAACCTCTTCACTGGTGCCCTAAATTCCTTTGTCACTTAGTAACAGCCTGTGCAAACGGCGCCTCCGCGCCTGACCGAAGTTGCATCATATTGTCATGTTGTGGAATAATCTGTTGTTGAACGTGTACAGAAAATGGATTATAAGATTTCTTTAGTGAAAAAAAAACACCAAAAAACTTGAGTGAAGAGAGCAAAATAACAAATAAATTCATGTGCCACGCTCAGACTGAGAGGTGTGTCACTACGTAACTCCGTAGTTTCCTAACAACACTGCTAATGGGAAATAGCGATAGTGTTTATCTCATCCAGGAGCCCTATCTGGAAAAATGATCGGCTGCAGCAGACCTTGGTGCCTGCAGGCAGGCCTGCCACCAAGACAGCTTTCCACTGGAGAGCGTTCCATAGCGAGCTGTTTCTTAACAGCCACCTAATCTTCCTCAAGGCTTTGCTGCCTTGGGTCAGGTTTGGGGTACGGTCGCGCCGTTACAAGTTTCCGTTAGCAGTACGGATTTTAGTAGCAGTAGCTCAGGCTTATGTCGGGGTTGCTGACCAGAAGCTGGTCTGTTGATTTCAGTAGGGACTTACCTGGATGAAGATGTAACACGGAGCAGCTGAATTTCAACTGTTCCGGACCAATTGAATCTTTTGTGTTACCTGCTTAAGGTACTTAAATGTGGGCTTAACTAGCTGGATTTTTTTCTCTTTTCCTCAAAATTTATGCTTTCTTTAAGTTTACTGTTTGGAGTTCTGCTTTCTTCACCTGTAAGTAGCTAAAGATGCTCAGCTGCAGTAGTGTGTAGTGGTGGTATGTTACGTAGATAATGCTGAGGTGGTACGTTACGTAGATAATTCAGCAGGGAGATGGGATGGAGATGTTAGTACCGGGAGCCTTTGGGACATGGAATAAAAGCACTGAGATGTTTTGGGAGAGATTTTTTCGTGCTAGACATCACCACAGAATAACTGTCCAGCCTCGGAAAAGAAAAATACCTTTGAAAGTGAAAGCAAATAGGTGCTGCAAGCAGGGAGAAAAACGTGAAGTTAAAAAGGTAAGAGTGACCGCGTACCCGTTTTCCTGCCAGTGGGGTCTGGAAGGGATTCCTACCGAAACACGCAGGTTAAGACACAGGGCCGCGTTCAGCCCCGCTGCTAGAACCCGGCGCCACGTGAGCGCTCGCTCCCGGGCGCGCAGAGCGGGGCGATGGCTGCACTGGGCTGTCGTCCCCGGGGAATGAATGCTAAGGAAGGAAGCGGATCACAGCGTGTGAAGGCTGAGAAGCGACAGCGTGGTGCTCTGAAGGCAGCCGTGTGAGGTTACCTGAGGACACTGTCTGGCTCTACGCACTGATTGCTTGGAGCATTTAAAAAAAAAAAAAATCCAGTTAATGGGGGCACCTCCTAAGCAAACCAGATATCCCTTTTACCGTGCAGTCCCTGTTGAGAAGAGTATAATTTTACATTAATTACACTGGATAAGTAAGAATTTGTTATGTTCTGACTTTATCCAGTAAATTCCCATTTAACCCAGTTGTCCCTATTAAGCGTGTCAGCTTTTCTTTCAAAAGCTCTGCTGTGCAAAGACAAATTAGTATATCAATGGGAAAGTGCGTAATTTAAGAAAACAAAAATTAGGAAGCCCTTTCCCATTTTTTCAGTAGGAATTATTTATTACAGAATATTGCAACAAACTCTCCTTGCTCACAGTTGTTTATAAAAATTAAATTTATTTTTGTTCATATTTTTCACTTCTAAACCTTAACAACAGAATTATACTTGTCACTTTCATTTTTTTAATGTACTTTAATTTGATTTAAAGTTGATTTAAAGTTTCATTTTCAGATTCTCATCTAAATATTGACAATTTGACCTGAAAGTACCTCCTGAGACTGATCCACTCTTCTCTGCCCTTCTCTTAAATTATATATAACATGTACTAGACAATAGTCAGATTTAATCCTGCTTTGCTTATGTCAGTTCAAGTCAAAGCCTAAGGGAAAACAATTAGTTTATCTTACATACAATTAGTATATACATAACTCTGTTTAACCAAAGTTCAGTGTATTTCCAAAGACTTTCTCTCACAAATGGCTGTTGGAGAGCAGATCCACCGCTGTCTTCTTGAAACCCATGATAGCTTGTTTACATCCAAGGGCATAGGACAGGCCCTACTGGGGCACTTGGAAGTTCTCCTGGTTTGAAGGCGCTTGTATAGCTATAACTAGGTGTGTTGGCCATCAGGTGTATTCCTGGTGCCCTGCTTTGAGAGCTTTCAGAGGAAAATCTGTTTTAGGGAAGAAAGGAACAACGCACTCAAAGTGAGGTTTTCACCTTTCACATGCTGCTTGTCTTCTCATCCTGTTTCGCTTTTGGAGAGCGCTGTCGTGTGTGGAGGAGATGGTCGGTCCCCTTACAAAGTTCACCAATCTCCTTCTGTTATGTTGCTGTTTGACTGGGGTTTTGAGAGGAAAGTTAAATCATTTCTGCCATCAACCTGGCCGTACAGCACTGTAAGATACACGTATTCAAGAATCCCAAAGATGACTGGATCGTTTAAGCATGTTTCTCACTTGTCTTCCTTTTAGCGGTTGATATCTAGGATATACATAACATAAATGCATTTTATTGGGGGTGTTTGATGCCTCTGATGCTGTTTGTGCTCAGAACATGGTATTTTAGAATGCATATTTGTATGTGAGGAATTATTATTACTTTTTATCATCCTGTGGTTTGAATTTGTGGAAATTTTATGGTTTTCTGTAATATCACTGCATCATATGAAATGCACGCAGTCTTTCTAAATGCAGTAAAGCGTCCGTGATGTCATCCTAATTTTCGGTTTGGGGCCCACAAGTTGTTTTCACTCATGTAAGAAGCAGCCGGACCTAAACTGATTTTGTCAGATGCTGCATTTCTATCCTAAATGGATTTAAATGAATTCTTTATTGTACTATTCAATCCCAGGTGGGTCATTTTTTTTTTTCTTCTACTCCCTGTAAGGGTGTTCCTGTTTGGTATTTCAGAACCTAGATTTTCATTTAGCAATTAATGGGAGTGATTCAAGTCACTCCTTCTGTATTTTATTAATTTTTGCCAAATATAGTATTTCTCTGCCTACTGTTGATTGAGCAGAATGGAACTTGCCTACACAAAATTTCTTAGGAAATACAATTTGCGCATCCAGATTTCTAACTACACCCACTCTCCCCTTTATTGCAAGGTGTTAATCTAGTTGTATGATGCTGCCTGCACAGATGCTTACATACATGCCCTCTTTAAAAATCAGTTATGTGCCTAAATCCTTACAGGAGAGCTTGAATACTGAGTTTTTCTAGGTCTGTGTGCTCGCTGAATATTTAGCCCTTTTGGTTACTGCAACAGAGTTTTTGTGAAGGCTTTTCCATGTTTTTAGAAGGTGCTTTTAATAAGTAGTTTAATGCTAAGTAACAACTGAGTTCTTCTGCAGCAAAAGCAGCTACTAATTTTAAAAGTAATTTTAAATTTACTTATATCCATTTTAACAGTACTTTTGATTTGAGCAGTTCTCTTCCAGAAATCTACCCTGGAGAAAATGTTTTTAATCAGGTTAAAATGGAGGCAAGATAGAAAAAAAAAATGTTTGCTGTGGCTTGACTGCAGCAGTGCTAATGAGCTCTGCTCTAATACATGAAGGAACATATGGCCCCCATCTGAATACAAACTGGACACAAAGCAGTAATTCAGCGGAGATGTCCTGAATATTGTAAACTGGGTGAATGTGGTTGAAGGTGTTTATAAACGGTGGCTGAATCCCACACACTGACTCACTGCCTTCTAATGTCCGGGGCTCAAGGTGCTATTTGTAAGAGTATAGAAAATGACCAGTAGAGGGAATTCTTAATTAATACTAACAAAATAGCAAACTGAAGTGTTGTGTTGTGAAGAAAAGGCTTCTTGTGCTCATGACGCAGCAAGAGACGGATTATGGAGAGAACGAGTTAGGAGAAGAAAAATCGCAGGACAAGTGATTTGAGTATTTACCGGCAAATAATTGCTCTCTTAAGCTGTGGCTGTCTTCCTAAATTCTTGGCATTCCTGAGCACTAGAACCATTTTCAAAAAATGCATCGTTACACAGTAGACGTAAAAAACCCTCTCAAAGGCTGACGGTTCAGACTCGTGCAGGTAAGAATGTGTGTATTACTGCCTATATTTCTTCTGAAACTTTCGATTATCCATTGTTTACAGGGCTGCTACTTCTGATATTTTGGTTTCACAGCTGTATTTTGTCTAAAAGTTGGGGAAGTGGAGGTAGTCTTCCAGGCTGTAGTGTATGCTTTTCTATCAGCACAAATGTACAAGAAAACAAAACAAGCTGGTGGGAGAAAGTATACGGCCCAGTTTTATTTAGTTTAAATGGATTCCGGCTTTTATAGAGGTGCCTCTAATTAAAAAGCTACATGGCAGCTTAATGTGAAGCAGGAACGTATTGCCCCATGAGCTTGCATTACTAGGCAGTCTGATTTCACTGGAGGAACACTTGTGAGATGCTGCAGGGAAGGAACTTTTTCTGAGCAACTCTTAGGGACTGCTGGCATCCCTAGGTGTGGCTCCCCAGGGAAGTGAGATGTCTGGGAACCCACTCTGTTTGCTCATCTATACAGTTTGCATACTCCTCTCCAGTTCCTTTCCTTTTTGAATTTGGCCACTTTCAGCCAAGTTTGATAGGTGAAAGTCTTCAAGATAGACAAATCGTAGAAAAGGAGGCTCTTTTGGATCTCCGTGAGCTGGCTCAAATTCACAGAGAATTTTATTTTTCTTTTTCTTTATTCCACATGTGAAGTTCATTTTCTAATAGTAAAAAAATCTGTTAGGGTGTGGAGATTTATAGGTTAAGAATACTCTGCCTTAAAATATGACTCTTATTCACATCTTAATCATCAAATAATGAAACGGTAACATTACCATTTTTTATCAAACTTACAAAGTGTTGTTCTTCATTTCTGCTCCCCGTTTCATCATGTGCATTAAAAGGAATGGCCAAAACAATCTCACTTTTCACAAGTAAATGAAAATAGCACATACCCCTGTGAGCAAAAATGTTCTCTTGATTTTATAGGAATTTGCCTCTAGAAAGCCACACAGTAAGCATCACAGAATGCAGTATCAGGTGCTTCAGAAAAAATGCTGAGTTTCCGGTAAAGAGTAATGGTGCTTTAACCTTTCCCACATGGATAGTTTCTCCCTAATAGGTATCAAATTGAAGTTGGCTTATGTCTTTAAACACGAGCAGTTTTCAGTCCTCGTACTTTATTGTACCATAATTGTGGATATTCTGTTTATTCAGTACTATGCTAATTACTTCTATAATTATAATGTATTTATCATTATTATAATGGTTTTTATTATTGTTATTATTATTATGGCAATAATTAGTCCTTTTTAAACTCATAAAATCTTGGCCCTTCTGATGTCTTGGGTATAGAGTACTGCAAGTTAATTATATAGTATGTGGATGAAAAATAATAATCCTTTTATTGGTTTTAATGTTCTGCCTTTTAGTTTTAATGACTGTCCCCTCTTTTCTTGGGAGGTCAGATTTATTTTATTTTCTCTGTGCAGTTACATTTATATCACTCCCACTATGTTCAGTCTTTTTCATTTTCTCTGTCAGTTTGAAGCTTTCTAGACTTTTTGTGTATGGAAAGCTCTTGAGGGCTTTAATGAGTCTTTTTACTCTCTGAACCCTTTTTGTTTCTTGTCTATCCTATTTGAGACAGGGTGATCAGGGTTGACTGCAAAATCCGAAGTGATGGCGTAACACCAACTTATGTAACCGCATTATAGTATTCTCAAAAGTATTTCCTTTGGACCCCCGTCTGTGAGGCACTGAACAACCCCCACTGAATCCCTTGGTTTCCTTTTCCTGAGTTGGGTTCCATGAACCTACCCTGCATTGAGAGATGGAAGTAGTGCAAATTATTTCTTTATTTTTGGTAATGGGACAGGCTAACTACAGAATCCTGTGGCAGGTTTTTTTAAAGTCAAAAGAGATCTGCAGAGAAGGATCCTTGTACCTTGTGCACAGCAAACTGGAAGGATTCGTAAGATGGGGATGGCTGACATGGAAAGGAAGTACAGCTTGTTCTGTGGCTTCTAGACCATCTGCAAGTGACTTTCAAGAGATGAGAGGGTGCCAAACAAAAGCATAATTATGATATAATGGAAATATGAATCAGTCATTGGTCTACTCTTACTGGAAAAAACAAGCAAAGCCCAGGACTGTTCCTCGGGTGGTGCTGTGATACTTCATTCTTTTGAAAGATGCATGTTGCGGGCACTAATTCAAGACCAGAAGTCACACTAAAATGTCTGGGAAAGGCTTTTTTTCAGTTTAGATTGTCAAATTTTATCTTTTTATTTCTGCAGATATATAGAGGCATTGTTATAGAAATATGTAATATGAAGTCCCCAGCTCAAAAGAGTGTATCAAGTTGACTTATGCTGGAAGCAAGTGGGCTTTATTCTCATTCCTTTCCTCTTGCTTCACCCCACTTCTCCCTTCTGATGGCTCCTCTTCTTGCCCCTCTCTGCCTTCCACCAGGAATTTTCTTCCTTTCTTCCTTAGTAAAAGTTCTGCCTGGCCTGGTATATTTTTCTAGTGTAAACGATCACTTTCAGCATTAAGGTGATAAAACATATTTTATGCCTTCTTGGTTGCCCAAGAGATAACAAATAGATTTTGAAAAGCAGATGGTTGAATAGAGAGCCCTGAGGTATCACAGAGTTAACAGGTGCAGCTCCCTATTCAAATTCTGCAATGCAAAGAAATCCTGTTTCCCAGACAAACCAGAAAAAAAATGTGAAACAGTGAAAAGATGGACTTTCAGAGTCCAAATACATATATTTTTAAATTGTGTTTATGGTAGGTGATGCAGGGAGAGTGTGCAGTGAAAGTAGCGATCCGTTGCTAAGAACAAGGCAAGCTTCATGACTAAAGCAGAGTGCTGGAAGGTAGAGACCTGCACTGAATTTTGCTATGGCCATTGACTAGATGAGTAATTTCCAAAACTCTTTTTATGTCTGTTTCCCACACAAAAGCAGGACAATAGCAGAGGAGTAACTAATGTATCCTTCTACAGATTGTTGTGAAATCTGTATGGAAAAAGCTAAGGAAAGAAAAGTGTGTAACTGTTGAAACATGGGATACTGAGGCAACTCAAAACACGTTTCTGATATGCGTAGAGTAAATTGTTGAGTGCCTCCAAGCAGAAGAACACATGTAGGTCATTAGCAAAGAAAGAAAAATCACACCATTACCATTACTTCTTGGTAATGGTCTGTCCTATCTTCCAGGTTTAACATGGGATATATAGCCAACCTGCCAGTGGTTGGAGAGCTGTGTCTGCTCCTTTTCAGTTCTTCACGTTTTGATAGAGCTCGGCTTCTGTGAGCTATTGATAACATCAGATGCAGTTTATTCGGGGTTTTCTTCCCACTACCGTAAATCCCAATTCAGAATGAAAATGGTTGGAGAATATAAATGCTTCATTATTAATAAAGTCATTAGGCCCTAGTTTTGTCATCCTGAGCTGGAGCCATCCAACTGAAATCCCAGGCATGTGCTTATTGAATCAGGGCTGCAGGTCTGGGAGCTCTTCATTGTCCTAGGTGGTCTTAAGCACATTTGGTTTTGGAATATCAGAGGACTATGAAGTGATGTAACCTTTCTCTAGAGATCAAAAGAGTTATCCTTGCAGAAGCAAGTAATTTATACAAGGCAACAAAACTACTTTCTTGCATTGCTGGAGGTAGAAAAAACAGAGACTCCAACTTCTAGCCTTCTAATTTGGGTACTGAAGAATGGGATCTTCTATTTCAGGGCAAAATAAAGGGAAAGAAAACCAACAAGATAACTAATCAGAATTTTAGCTAGTAGTGAGAAATTAGGAAAGGTCAGGTAATGAACACGACTTTTGCTGGCCAACCTTAAAGTCTTTAAATTCTAGATTGCAAGGAAAGTGTTTCAGTGTGTTTAGTCCTGTTAGAAAACAAATTCATAATAACCATAATCACATTTTAAAATCAATGAGTACAGGAATATGAAGTTATTATAGATCAATAATCTCATGCAAAAGTTTTCGTAGGTGTTACGGAATCTGGTACATGTTACTCTCAATTTTTCCATAAAAACATTTTCCATTAGTCATCAGGTTGGAACAAAGTTTATAAAAATTGGAAAAACAAGTCATAAGAGCTATAAAACATTTTGAAAAGTTAAAATGAAAAAGATTAATAGAATGGAAAACTTTTTGAGCATTTGAGAGAAGAGGTAATGGGGAGACTTTTTTCTGCTTTTCTTTAAAAGACAGGGTCTTGCTGAAGAGTTAAGCAGGGAGAGTACTGTAGTCAACTGTGACTGTATGACACCGTTAGAGGAAAGATTGCTCTCCTCTTCCTGTTTTCAGACAAATTGCCTTAGTGGTCCTGGTCCTTTGGTTCCACACAATTATCAACTGAGCTGAAGGAGATCTCCCTATAGCTGTGAGTAGTGATGAGGCTTCAGCATTTCTTTGCACGTTACTACTGGAACGTGACCTCTCTCACTAGAAGGCTCACCTGTTCATTATAAAGGTGTTCCTTCTTTTCTGCATATTTGAAGCATCGCTCAGATCACTATACAATACCTTCACTGCAAAGCAGTAGGAAATTCCAACCAGCAGAAGTTCCAAAGAGCTTATTTAACCTTGGATGTGAAAAGCGGTCAGTGATGGAGGTTTCAGTACACCAGGGCAGGAGTTTTGAAGGGGAGCAAAAGAATGGATACATTTAGGCTTGTACTCAGAATATCATATAACTCATGCAGGAAACACAGAGAAATGCCACAAACACATCCACGTAGGGAGGTGTCAGACACAGAATGAGAGTTGCCATCCAAAACCGTGATGACATCTGAAATGTAAATACATGTAAGGCAGTGATAGTGTCCTTTTATGAAGACGTTTGTTCTTTGCCTGATGATTTTGCCCCTCACACCAGTTCACATTCTCTCCTGTGACACAGAATTGATGTGACCTCATGAAATTCCAAGAAGAGTGGAAATCAGACAAAATGGATGTTTCTACAAAGGGAAAATTACCCAGTCCTCTTAGAAGTGAAGGACATGGTGGTGTGAGTCAGTCCTCAGAAAATGATGCTTCAAGTGAGATAGATAAAAGGTACTTGAGCACAGAAGCTCTAAGTGCTGCGAGGAGGTGATGCTGAGTGGCAGATTTACCTGGGATTTGTGTGCTGGCAGGAGAGCAGGTTTGAGGGTAGGAAGGCTTGTAATGATCAAGGAGTGTAGCTCAAAGCAGTATTGGTTTTATGTGTGCAAATGATAGACAGTGGTGAAATGGAGGACAGCAGAATCCTAAACCAAGCGATTGTGATTGAGCAAATTATAGGGGGATTTATGCTCTCTGCAGCTATAGCTCAGATGATTTGGCTATGCTTTTTCTTTTTCTCACCCTTTTCCCAATTTATTTTGTCTTATGTATCATGCTTGTAATTGTGTTCTCTGTTGTTTCTCTCCTGACATATTTAATCCCATGACACAGTCTAGTCTTGATGCTTTCCTTCTCTTTCAAAGAGTCCCAAGAGAGAGAAACAAGGAAGGTAGATGTATTTGACTTTGGAAAATGAGTTGATGCCAGTTGCAAAGGAAATAAAATATATCACAGGGGTCTGCTGAGGGGCGGGGAGTGAAAATATTGCTGTTTGTGACAAAAGATTGCCTTGAAGACTGCTTCAGCTTGATCAGTCTGAAACCCATGTCTCACTGTTCCATTACAAAGGCTTTTATGTTTCTGTTTCTTTTGGAAAAGGACTTCAGCTATTTTGAAATAAATCCAAGGCTCCCCAAATGTACTGTTTGCTTTCAGACAGAGCACATGAGAGCTGTGCAGCGGGGTCACATCACAGAGGGGTTAGGGGAATGTAGTTATTTAGGTTATGAGCCAGGATAGCCAAGGAGTCTGCATATGACCATCCCCATGGTGGCAGAGGAGCCCCAGCGTGGGGCTGATGCAGTGTGTGTTACTCCTGCAAGGACTTGGCACGTGGGGGCATTTGGGCAGCGCGGTTGCATGGCGGTACGGGACCATGGCTGCTCCCCAGCCCTGGGCGATGGGTGCTGTGCTGTGCTCCGTGCACCAGAGACCAGGCTGTCGAGCTCTGCCCGGCACAAGGGCTCACAGGATGAGGGGAGAAGCTGAAGCACTGCCCTGCATGGATGGGTGACTGCAAGGCTGGAATCAGATGAAGGAATCTCAGCCTGAACGAGTGAAAGCCACTAGATCTTTAGTTTGCATGGGGCTCGACTGATTTGCTTGTAGGAGGCAAGGCTTCAGGGCTTGTGTGTGCACGAAGGCAGCATAGTGTTTGTATGATGCCTTCTTGCTTTCAGGTCTGTAACTCGATGCTAATCATTCCTTCAGGGGATCTGAGTCTGCATATGTTCATTGGAGTTGATCATTACAGAGCCTCAGTGCTTTAATTCAAGTTCTCGGCAAACAGTGGCTCAATATCCTCCCCAAACTCCCCGTGGCTTCCTATCTTGAAGACATAGCTTTCTCAAATGTTTTTTCTTTCCATACTCCTGAGATATCTGTAATCTCATCTGAGCATCAATCCCCATTTTTCCGTTTGCAGCAGAGAACTTTTTCAGTGCATACCTGTGGAGCTCATTCCTAACCTGTCATTTTGATATTAATGGTTTAACATAGTGTTAAAATACCACTACGGTCCTGATGGATGAAAGAAAGAAAAAAAAAAGAAAGCAAGAAAGAAATGCACCCTCTGGAAAGGGACAATACAGTCTTTAAATAAGTGGTGGCCATACTTGGTGGTATCCCTGGTGATATGTTTTGAAGTTCAAGGTCTTTTTTTATTTTGTTTTTCTTCCTTTAGTATGTTTCTCTATTTGTGTCAGCTGCTGATGCTTTTGCCTTAGATTTTTTTGTTTAGAAATCTCAAAGGGTTTTTTTAAATTTCTGTTCCTCCAAATTCAGCTTTTAAAAGAAATTCTAAAAAATTAAAAAAAAAAATAAAGAGGAAAGCAACTCTCATGTAAGATTCCTTGCTTCTGTGCACTTGCTGGGTGCCTGACCGCCGCTCGGTGTGGAGGAGGGAGCTGGAAATGCTATGACCGTTGGCCAGAGTGAAGAGCAAAAGAGCGTGGGAGGAAGAAGTGGTAGAGCGGGAGAGGTCAGTTTTAGGTTGGAAGGCTGGGGATGTCATGGCCAGGATGTCATAGAGGAAGAGTACCCAAATCCAAAGGAAGCCAAGCCTCATTGGTGCTGTTACTTGCGGGATGACTTGCTTAGTTCAGATACCCTCTTGTCCGTCACTATATCCAGAGGTATTTTAACAAAGGAGCATCACTTTGGCATTAGACTGGAACTGGAGGGAAAAAGACACAAGTTCTGGTCTTTAGATAATAATGTGTGAACTTGACAAACTGATTGTAACATCTGTGTCTTGAATTCTTTATCTCTGAGAGAAGAATAAAAATATATGTGTGCTTCAGAGGGGAGCTGAGATACTTCATCCACTTGGAAATTATTTTTCTCCTTTAGGAGACAGATACTTTACCTTTTCCATGAAAAGTTGTAAATGTTTCAGAAACAATTAATGAAGCTTCCTGACATCCTCTTGGGTGAGGAAATATGATTGCTGTGGGAAAACTGAGGCAAAAATCTGTCATGTGAATATTTTATTTTAATAGTTAATGAACAGGGAAAAAGAAAGTATTACTGTAAAACACGAGTGAGATTGTGGAAAATTTTGGCAGAGAAAGGTACTGAGATAAATTCTGTCTTGATTGGCTTCTCTTGAAGGTCAAAGTGTCTACCCAGTGTATAAGGCAGGATTTAAGTTTGGCTCATGGTGTAAATATAATCAGATTACTTACCTCTTAGTATACTTAATTTCAAAATGCACATACTACATAAGGCAGGCTTGTAGAGTAGAAGTAAATACTTTGGAAAGTGACTACATGAAAAGATAAACTTCGTGTGGTTTCACTTCAGAAGTAATACCATTACTTTTTACGTGAAGACCTCAGGGTTTTTTGTAAACAATATCTAATCCCCAGATATCATGCCTCTTCAGTCGATGGCAAAAGAACTCCATCAAAGTACACCACACCATCTCAGGGTGTTGGTGTGGTGTGCAACTAGCATTTCCCATTTAAGGATTTGGAAATAGAGACACAGAGGAATGAAGCAGTCCGCACAGCAAATACAGTGGCAATTGAGGAAGAAAAAACAGATGCCCGGAATCAGAGATCCATAGTCCTTGGAAGCACACACATGTCCTTACAGTTCAAGCTGATTTTTGTTCTTGCGGGCTGTGTTACCTCAGATGATGCAATTGGTTTGACTCTCTCATCCCAAGACCCAAGTCATCAAATCAGTAATCATCGGTAGTCGCACTTCTCCATAAGGACAAGCCTCCCTTTTTTTTAATCTCTAGTAGATTTTGGAGTGAACACATACCAAGCAACATTTTGAACTGCATTCACGTCATGTTACTGGCAGATCGTAATTATATAGGTGTCTGTGTACCGGTGTACACTGAATAAGTAATATCCGTGGCAATCACTTTCCCCTGTTAGACGTATGTAGCTGTGTATCAGTTCGGTATGGAACTACATCTGTTAGCCAAGCGTGTTATAAAAGAAGAAAAAAAGAAAAGCTTCAGCTGATAGGAAGTAAAAAATTTATGGTGAAAAAAGACATGACCACCCATAAGCATCAGATACATACCGACACTAAATGATTATTTTAGATTTCTGGGGTTTTTTTTAGGGTAAGCTTCTCAGAAGTCAGCAATGACTTTATTTTAGATCCATGGAAGTCAATGTGAGGTTTACCACACACTTAAGATGAAATAGACCAATACTGCATATTGTGAAAATCTAACCCCTAAATAAAACCAGGTTCATGTGAAAAAAATCCGAACAAACAAAAAACCCCAACAACTGAATAACTCATACTCGCCTTTGCTTTTGTGTTCCTGAATTAGATAAGGGAAGACAATGAGTAGAAATGGGCATTATTTCATATCCAGGGAGAGCTGGTGCTTTCCAACACACTAGCTTTATTTCAGAATTGCTTAGTTTTTCAGTTGTCTTGCAGCCCAGCTCATCTGTACATCCAGAGTGTTTTCCGGTGGCCTTTTTAAATCCATAAAGTTGTCGAGTATGCTAGACAAGAACGCTTTTCTCTTTCTACTTGCTTATGCCATTCCTGACTGGTAACACAAACAGAAATAAAAAGCTGATTCTGTGAGATTCTTCTGGAAGAGGAAGATAGGTGAGGACAGCATTCCTTAGCCTTCTGAGGTCAGAAATCGCAGACTAATTCCCCAGTAGCGTCACAAGTTTTGGACGGCTCAATTCCTCTCCCTGGCGAGGGCAATGCTCTCCAATTCTCAGGTTGTCTAGATGCTGTATGTGCCTGGTTCCTGATGATGCGGTAGGGTTAGTTATGATACTCAAGAGTTATCCTGGTTTTACTGTATTTCTATTGTTCAAAATATGTTAAATGGCCATAATTTCCTCTGGCACTCAAAATCTGAATGATCCCTTATTTTGTAGATGAGGGGAAGTTCTCTTACTGGTGGTGTTCACGACAGAAATATGTGAACTATCCACTTCCATTATGGCCATATTGGAGTCTGGATTCACTAATAACTGTTTCAAAAGCTGACTTAAGATGGAGGAGATCTGGCTACCAACTGGTCGTTACTTGTAAGAAATAGATGTTTGCATTCTTTGTATACCCGAATTATAAATCAGGACGGACAATCCTCATTCTGAATGCCGTGCTTATTCTCAGCATGATGTGTGTGGTAAAGAAGGCATTGAAAGAAAGCATTAAGGCTAGGATAACATCAAAGAAATCCTTCAATTTTTATTCTTTCCATGGTGGATTAATTAAAGCAGAATGAAACACCAACTAACTTGAAAATAAAAGCAAATATTTTTGTACGCGTAGACTATGGCAGTTTATTCTGAAAATCAAAGTGAATGCTTGCCTCCCCCAAACCATAGTTGTGATGATGTTAACGCTCTATATAACCTAATCCTCTACCTTTCTCTGACATACAGTCTGAAATTCACTGGCCAGCCCATATGGTTGCTTTGAGATTTTTGATGTCCTGAGTCACTTGGTTGGCTTTCAGAGCTAAACAGGTAGCTCTGCTGGACCTAGTATCTACTGATACTACATTGTATTTGGCACAGGATGTAAAGGAATGTTACTTTATTGCACCAACCCTCTCGCTAGACTTTGAAATAAAAAGCTCAAACATGTCACCACCAAGTGCTCAACACGTGGTGGTGACTAGGAAAATGGGAAGTAGGAGCTTTTCAGGCAGAAGGAGTCTAAGTAGACAACCTTAGTCTATGTCCTCCTTTGAATTAGAAGTCGCATGGCACAGTATCCTTGTTACCCCCAAAAAAGTGTCTCATCCTTTTTTTTCGTAGCTTTATGCTTCATTTTATTTTACAATGACTACAGCCTGTGTGACAACATCCTGTCCAGCAGGCAAACATTGCTGCGGAATACAATCCTAAGCTCCACCAAACCAATCCCACAGTCCAGACAGAGCTGCCTCCTGCCTCAGCACACACCAGGACAGTCACAAAGTTGAATTTCATTCAGCTGGAACTATGAGTTGCTTTTACTATTTGGCAAAAATAAATGCGGAGAGTAACTAAATGAGTTCTCAAGTAGCAGTCAAGGTAAAACGTGTGTGTGAAAGGGGCGTAAGTGTCAAATCTCAAGTATGTGATGTGGAAGCCGGTTGTAATCAACAGCTTACTTTTCACATGTTCAATGAGGAAATGTTTAATTGTTTTCCCAGCTTTATGAGGCAAGGTGCCTCATAATGCACTTTTCCGATGCGTTATGAGGCAAGGTGGGCAGGTGGTTGAAGCAGACGTTGTGCTACTGAATTCCTTTCTAGTCTTGGGCAAGTTAGTGATTCTGTTTGGTTTTGTTAGCTAAACAGAGAGATACAAGTATCTGCTGTAAACAGCTTGTGAGAATTGTTGATATATTCGGGAACCAAGCACATTAATCTGAGTAATGGATCTGCCTGCCTAAGTGCATCGGTATTTGGTACATTGTTATTAACACCTTTGCGTGCTCTGCTCCTTTTCTTTCTCAAAGACAACGTGCATGAATGCAAATAAACCTACATTTCCAACTTTTATGTCAGCACATGAGTGTAGGGACAGAGGAGAGACATCCAGTTGTACAGATCTACTAAATATGTCCTCCATTATCTGTGGCAAAATTAGTTTTTTGGACCCTACTGATTAGAACGAGACACCGAGGATATCAGCTGTAGGAAAGCAACACTCTTCTCAGCTTTATACCACAGATCCCATTCTTTTGTCAGCTTACATTATAAATAAATAACAAAGCAATTTGACACATGCCCATTGATTAAAAATAAAAGTTGTCAGAGTGAGAGGAGAAAGACAAAAATATGAATTATTAATAACAATATTAAGCAATGCAAAAAAGATACTTAACATGCAGGAAAGTCCCTGAAAAGTCACTTAGTGAAGGGGAAAGAAAGGACAGCCATGAAGACCTTCCCTCCACTACTACTTTGTGGCCTTTTCTTTGCTACTTGGGCCCTTGGATGTTGGGGTGACCATGTGAAAGAGAAGGGTGATTCTGTTAAATTACGTAATCATGTTTTAATTTGATGAGAAATACCTGATGTCTGGTATTTCTACCATGCACCACCTGCAAACCTGGAAACATCGTGCAGAGAATGGAGCAATCGTATTGCGTCGTGATGGGGATTGACCATTTTATATTTTTGAGCAATCTTCCTGGCAGGAGGGTTTGAGCGACCAATTGACAACGTTGACACATCGATTGGAGAAACTAAGCGACTTGATGCTCTTTCTAAATTTCAGATACCAGACATACATGTGATTTAGTGTGCAGATACTAAGGCATGCAAAAACGCTAGTAGTAGCTTGTGTTGTGTGTACTTTGTGATGCTCCAATTGGTATAACATAAACAGTACCCTAGTAGCTGGCATAATTATGCATTTCTTTTCCCACCTTCTGTTGCTTATTTTGATTGCAACTATTTAAATACTTTCATTTATCAGACCAGTTTGAATGGCTGTTGGGTATATTGACCATCCTGGCAATACTTAATTTTCCATCTGTGAAGATCAGATTTCTTTTTTTCACTGAGGAGGAAAGGAGAAAAAAGAATACTTATGCAACTGCATAACTTCCACAAAAGCTGCAGAAACCCCCTCAGTGGCAGTCTCGTTTGCTGAAGGATGCTCTTGCCTTAAAGCAGGTGCGGTGTGTGCTATTGCAACAGAAGAGCTAATTGGGAAGTTTTCCTGGTGAGAGTAGCACCAGAGGTCCGACTGTGGTTAAAGTGATGGTGTCTCTAGTGGAGCATCCTATATTAAACTTCCTCACGGCCAGTCTGAATAATGTATTACTTGTAGCTGGAGAGGTGACATCATGTTAAAGAAAAAAGTCTGCAGGAGCAGTAAGGCTCCCACCCTCTGCTTATGATGTTAATGTTTTGAATTAAAAAAAACTGTTAATGAATTTACAACATGATCTCCCAATTATTGTGCTTTAATTATGGAAAGCTCCTTTTTATGCATCTTTGGTACAAGTAAGGGCTAAGCACTTGTAGCTTTTATGGATTTCATTAGGTGCCAGAGACGCTCAGAGACCAGAGTCAAAGGATCTTCTCACTGGCATTTAGTTGCATATGGTGCAAGTACCTCCATCCTCATTTAGACTCCCTTTGCAGTCAGTTGGAGAATATTAGGACACTTAGAGATGTGATTCAGCCTTTCACGAGGAAAGGCATCTGAAATAGACCCTCATATGAGGGCTCACTTCTGTTCATAGACTGTAAAAGAAGTCTGGATGAAGAGCAAGCACTTGAAAAGTTATCTGAGATTCCTCTATGCATGGTTCCTCAAGCTGAGTAACTGAAATTAGGGAGTTGTTGTAGAACTGTTAGTCTGCGCTTTTCGTTTTCCGTGTGTAAAATGGGAGCACTATGCAGCTTTACAGGTTATGAGAAGACGGGCTTCTTTTACCTGGTACATAATTATAATGACGAGACTTCTTATTGTCTCCTAATGGTTTGCATTTACATTTTATGAGCTCTTTTTAGTTTCACATATACTGAGAGTAAAGATTAGCACTGAGTGGATATGTCTGTTAGTCTCAGCATGGGTACCTTACAATACTGCTAAATTTGGCTGTATATGAAATTATTGGTTTCTCTTAAATATTAATTGGTGTAGCCTGACTCCCCTTAGTACTTCCAATCTGCTGCATTTGATCCTCAGGGTTTTGGTGAACATTAATTTATGCATTAAAAGACTGAATTTAAGATCATTTCATTGGTTTGAAAAAGTTCCACAAACCAGTAGTGGCTTGACGGAGCCCAAGCACAGACCAAACTGAGAGAAATGGAATGGCTTCTGGGGCAGGGCTGAGATGACAGGGAGGGAAGCAGCTGCCCTTCCTCATGCATAGCCACAACTACAGGCTCAAAGATAAAGACATGTAAAGAGATCCCAGCATATTACGCCACTCTCTGTTGAGACTCGAAGGCAATAATTCCTTAAATTGTTTTAGTCTGCCGGCACCATATGTAGCCTTATTCTAAAATCTTGTACAAATGCCTGCAAGGAAATGTTTAGACATTTGAAAAATTTTGTCCTTTGAAAAGCAGATTCTTAAGAAAGTGTGTAGGCTTTAAAATTCAGCAAGGAGGGTTAAGAGAACCTTTAATAAGGAATTTTAAAAATCTCAGAGAAAACACTGTAATAATGCCGTTATAGTACTTTTCATCAGTCTTACTACACCCGTGTGCAGTATTTCAGCTCTGTAAACTGAAGCGTATTTATGTTAAGTGATTTGCCCAATATCTTATCATGGGTAAGTGGCAGGCTAGAAATGGAACCCAGGAGTCCTAATTTGATTTCTTTTGAATTCAGAGACAGTATACTGCCTCTGAAAGGAAAACACTCAAGAGTTCCACAGTAGCACTCTGCACGAGGAGTCTCCCATTTCAATAAACGTGTGGTTATAATATGTCTGTGCTCCACTGACCGAGGTCCCTGAGGTTGCTTTCAATCCAAACCCATGTCTCCTTTGTGGGTGCACATCGCGCTACCAAATCTTTCAGTGCTCTAAACCAAAAGTCTTGTTCTTAATGGACATATTGGGGAAAATACAGCCATCAAAAAGCACCACCACTGCCAGTGAAAAAAGCAAGTATGGGTGAAATAAAAAGAAACTGTAGAATCGTAAGAATATAGGCTGCAGTTTGAATGCTTCTACCACTGTTGGACTTCTTTTTTTATGGTGAAGAGGAGACAACAGATGATATTACTTGTCTTAAAACCCCCGTCTAATAGTATCTACCGTCTCTGTGAGATCCAGAATAAATATGGCTAAGTCTCTGTGTTTGTAAATTCATATTTTTGAAATTGGACCACGCATTGAGTGAGCTTTACAGAAAAGTATTTCTGTTTTTTGAGAGAAGTCACTTCATGTCAGCTTGTATCCTCAGTAGCTTTTGCAGTGTGTGAAGAAGGAAGGTGAGAACAAGATCAAATAATACTGTCCCGCAGCATCTGGGCAAAAATAATATCAGTGGGTTAAGTGTGTTGGCTGGTATAACAGACTAGCATAGACTCTGGATCTAGCCTGGAAAATCCAATCTCATAATCTTGAAAGGAGAATTCAAGAGTCGGGGGAAATGCAGTCCAACACAATTTGTTCAGTCAGGACTTTGTGAATTCCTGTCAGGATTGAGCTCAGTGTATTTATAAAACCTAAAAGTGATGTGCTTTCTTAGGATTCCAGATTTTCCCTCATTCAGAGGAAATTTTGCGTATGTTACAGCCAGCTTAATTTGCAGAGATAGAGTGTGAATTTCCTCAGCCAAGACATGGAGGGCATAAAGTGGAGTTTTATGAGCAAAGTTTTCCATTAATATCTTATTTTGTGTTTGGCCAGAAACAGAAGGAATTTGATTTTCTTACATTTGCGCTGAGGATAAGAAGGTCTGAGAGCAAGGAGCAGATGGAAAGGCACTGTCATTACAGTAAGGGCTCACACACAGGTATTTGGTACTATTTCAAATGCTGTAGGATACACCTCCTGGCCTTCAGCTGCTTTTCCCAAGACAGGTGTATCAGTCGTATCTGCTAGCCATGTCCAGATGTGCTTAAGCTCTAGGGCTTTTCTGATGGCACTTGAAAGCTCTGTTTAAGCAAATGCCTTGAGCCCTAAAAACCAAACTTTACATACTTGTAACCATATCTAGTGTGTGATTTACTGCTGATAATCCTACCATATAGTAATTTAGAAGAAATCCTTTTACTAGCAGTTATTAGATGTAATTTCTGACTCTCTGTTAAAATGGTGTAACATATAAAGGAGTCCAGATATAGGCCAGCTGATTTCATTAATGCTGATTTGGTTACATCAGCAATCCTCTGGCAATCAAGTGAGCCTGTTGGCCAAGATTTTTACCTGTAAATGCTTGTCCTAATTGTACAGTATCCTGGGGGTGTGATGGCCAGTTAAGAAGAATGAGCATATAGCTTTACTGTTCATATACCTGACACAGTATAAAAGCCTCTCAGCACATCTGCTGAGTGGTGTGAATACAACTTGAGCTCCCAGATTGCCATGTATTTATGCCTACTAATCATAGAAAAATATACTAAAAGTTGAATTGTTGTATTTAACTTCCGTATTAATTACAATACAAATAAAAGTGAAGAACAGAATTTACCTCTGTGTTACTGAAATCTATGCAGGATAAGAGAAGGATGTATTAAATATCTGCAGTTTGTTAAATTCTGTTACTCAAGGTGCGTACCATATGTTTTAAACCATTGGATTATAATTCTACACAGTGTATAACATGTGCTAACCTTGTCCTGTTCTACAGGTATCATTAATGGCATTATTTCTTTTAAGCTGGTAACAGAAGGTTATATATCATGTCGGGTACCAACTAGTCGGACATGATCAATAATCCTTATTAGAAGTAACACTGTGAAGTCTGAACCTTCTTCCATTTCATACACTGATGTTCTTCTGCAGCTATTTTTTAGCATGAAAATAAGAATATTGTATTTTACAACTCTCTTTTCAGCTCTTATTTCCAGCAAAGCTCCCATTGACTTAAGTAAGTATTTTACCTTAGTAGAAACCAAATCAAAAGTTAGTGAAGTATTTCAGGATTTTGTGCTGAATTTAGAGGGCCTTGAAAGGAGAGATTTCTTCGGTGGTGAAATCTGAGGAGCTTTTGAATATTGCCAGTCCTGTTTAAACCTTTCCCAGAAAGCATTCTATAGATACTTTCCACAGAAAACTGTATTTTCTTGTCAGTCAGCACTGAAGGGTTTAGTTTCGTGAAACTTCACCTAGAACCAAACTTGGAGAACAGAAATTAGCAGCATCAGTTTGTTTATCTTGTTCTCCAATTTCTTAATCTTCTACATGGGACAGTCTCATTTGTGGCCTGTAAGCATGGCATGGGAGAGAGAGACTGTAAACCTGCTTAGTGATCATGCAGTGGACTTATTCCAGTACTGTTTATTGTACTGTTACCCAGGCAAACTTGGTGTTAATTTAGGAAATTGGAAGTTGTACTTTTTCTTTTTTGCTTTTTTGATATTTATATTTGATATTTATATATTTTTGATATTTATATATTTGATATTTCTATATTTCTTATGCTCTACCTTGGTAAAGGCAAAGTTTATGTTCTCTGCTTACTCTGACAAATGTATTTTGATTGCGCTCAGTTCTTGGTGAATTTGGGGAAACTACTGTCACTCGGTTTTATTACCTGATGATTTGTCTTCTGGTTAAGACTTGGGATAAGCGATAAGAAGAGTGAGGATCACATCTCCAGCTGTCGTCCAAGGTCATTGAGTGGACTCCAGACAACTATTTTCACTGCCAAGGTGGTGGTAGCATTGATTAATTAATGATCACAAAGTGCTTTGAGCTCCTGGGATAAAAAGCAGAATAGAAGTGCAAAGTATTATTAATGGAATGAATGCTGGACATACTTAGGATACAATGTTAAATATCATTTGAGGATGGGTGCAGTACCAGAATATAGTGACTCAACTGAAAGTAATTATGGTTATGTCTTTTATTGAGAAAAACAGATTCTTAATCAGCGCATCACAGTTTCAGCCCTCGTGATAACTTCCTGGTTAGGTTTATGGATCGATTTAGTTCATCTGACTAACATATGGCCTAGGAACTGGATGCTGACAGCATCTTGAGTTTGGGGAACATACGCAGTCACTTTTGGTATTGATGGCTGGGAATTTCTCTTCCTCTCTTAGCTGGACTTATCCAAGCTTTCAACTGTGATTTCATTTCAAAAAGCAACATCATGCTGCAAGACATGTATTTTCCACTTTTCCAGGTGGTTGGTGGAAGAAATATCTAGTTCTTTAGGAACTCTGTAAAACATAACATTAATTCTGGTTGTATTTGCACTGGGATAAATCTTGCCCCGGTTTATATTAGTATGAAATTTGCCACTGTGTCCCCAAAGCCACAATTTGGCATTTTAGGGTCCATTCCTATGTAGTAGGAAGCACTTGTTGATTGACTACTTTGTGTGAAATCATGGATGTGTTGCGATATCCAGCTTTTCTCCCGAGCAACTCACAACTACAAGGCTCTTTTTGTGGAGTTTCAGTGTTTACACATAATGTGAAAACCAGAGGCATGTGCACACCTAGATTAATGTTTTACTTCGCTGGCACTGGTTGCAGTGTTACTGAAAGTGTCATAATAGCTGATGTTTTTCTTAGAGATTATACTCTTGAAGTAAACAGATAATGTCAAGATCTTTGGTTTTTGTTTGCAAAATAAGTTGCTAGTCCTCATGATTGGAGGAAAAACGCTGAATTTATGATCAAAGCCATAACACAAAGACTCAGAAATGAGAAAAAATATAAATATAAGGGCTGGTACTTATTAGATTGGTTAATAATATTTTAAAAACATGTTAGAATTTTCAGAGGAAAAAATGGGGAAAAACAGTGAAAGGCAGGAGGGAAACAGCATGAGATCAAGATCAGCAGTAGTTCATTTGCATTTTGTTTTCTGTTTGGTCTCAGGAACAGTTTAGTGGTCTGAATACTAGCTTTGAAATCCCTATACAAGTTGAATCCGTATCTGCAGTATCAGCAGCAGGACTGGGAATAACATTCTCACCTTCACACCTCTACAACGAACAAGTATAGCAGTGAGATTTTATTACATATTTTGCTAGCCATTTAAACAAAGATTACTGAGACTCTTCTGTCTGGTATTACTTATGTATTGGGTTTGTGGGGCAGACTTACCTGTGCCTGTATTAGTTGACCAAGAAATGCACTATTCATCGTTCATCTGTATGATGTTTCTGTACCTCTGCCTGTTTGCTTGGCTAGATTTCCTCTTCTCTCCCCACTTATAAGTGTTTGGCCAGTGAAACTTCTTATTAAAACAAGCTTCCAAGGTATTTTGTAATATTCTGCTGATTTAACTCCTTAAATAAAGATCGTATGTGTTGGTAAAAGGTACATGCCCATTCAGACACTAATCATTAGGATTGCTTTAGGAATTACTGGGTGGAATTGTAAGTTCTTTATTGTATGGGAATCAAACTGCATGATACCAAGGGTCTTCTGTGGCTCTGAGAGCTGTGAAATAGCTTTCAAGACTTAAAATGAATGATTATGAATAACTTGGGGTTTTTTTTCTCCATAAATTCCATTACAAAAATAACGATAACAACAAAACTGCAAATGAAATAGATTGTTTGCCTAGCAAATTATTTAGTTTGTTACTTGGATTGTGGTACTACCCAGTCCCTAAACAGAATTAAGGTCTGTTTCTGATAGAAGTTTGAGTAGAAATTAAGAGATTTTCTCTACTTTAGATCTTCATGATCTACATCAAAGATTCATACAAATGAGAGGAGACATTGCTATAGGCGAAACATCAAGGGACATTTTGGAGATTATCCTGTTGTAGAGATGGGCCAGGCTATTCTAAATCACATCTGAATTGTGCAGAATGCGGTAGGCATGGGAATGTTCTGTGGATGAAACAAAGCAGTGTAAATTGTGACTTTTTTTTTTGAAGACTAACTATTTTAAAGAAACTCTGTTGGTGAAAATTGACTTCCAGAGAGAATACTTTTGATTTTCAGATGAGAGTTATCCACAAAAATTCTTAACATTTTCAGTAAAAGCATTTGTTTTGCAAAAATCCTGTTCAGCTGCAAATAAAATTTTTATTGATGTTTCCACAAATACATTTCTTTTTTTTATCAGCCATTGCTGGGGAAAATTCAGAACCTAATAACAGTGGCCTGTGGGTCACTGGTGTTTGTGACTGCTGTGGCTTGAAAACTTGTTGAAAGGAACCTAAAAATGTATATGACTTTCTAGGGGCAAATGCCAAACCACCCTCTGTACACTTTTGGAAGCTGTTGGGGTTCTTGCTGGGATGTTCCCCGTCTAGTGTAACCACAAAACGGCATTGTCTGCAAGAGTTTTTAGAGGGAGAGTATCTCCAGAACTTGAAGTCAGATCCTAACTCTGTTTTGCTGATGGAAGGGAGAAGTGGCGTTTCTCTTTCCTTGATTTTTCTGTTTCCTAAACGTAATGACTACTTGCAGAAGAAAGTAGAAAGATACCCATTGCTTTTCCCTGCCTTCCTTCAACTTGTCGATAATCTCTTCTAGTGGTTAAGTCCGGGCAGGCGCCAGGAGTGCTGCTTCCCCAGCCAGCTGCATAAGGAAACTATCCGGCTGTACGGAGCAAGTTTTCCCAGCTCTGTGTTTATTAAATTTGTGAGAAGCAGGCGCATTGAAAACTTTTTGGAAACTTTAAAAAAAAAGAAGGAAAAAAAAAAGCATCAGCTGGCATTTGGTGTTAGGGATTTTATACAATGCTGACACAAAACCAAAAACTTAAGACACTTTTCATCCTGTAAATCTTATGAGCTCCTTGAAAGCTTGAAACTTGATTTGTTAGACTACTTTAGAGCAGCTGTAAAGCTATTGTTTTTAAAATTCTATTGTTCTGTTTTCCAAGACCAGGTGGATTTTTTTTGACCCTGAAGAATAAGGGTGAAGCTACAGAGAAAATTGTGAGTCTGTCTTATAGTCACAATGCAATTTAAGATGAGGGCAGAGTTCTGAGTTAACAGGTCTTAAATAGAAACCTTCATACTGCCACAGAAAGACAAAGGACACTATAATATTTAAATCAATCTGAATTTCCTCCAGCTAAAAATAAAATAGAGGAAATGGTGCAACTTGGCAAATACATCTTGACCTCATGCTATTTTTAGAAGTCAGACAGATGTGCAGTCGCCGATAAGCTGGTACCCCGGACGAGCTATCAGATCAGAAATCTGTGGACTCACTCTTCAAATCCCATCACTAATCGCAATGATAAAGAGCTACCTTTTGATTAATCCTGCCCTGGACTTTAGACGAAAGATACTGCAGTTTAATTACTGAGTGAAATCCACTTTGTCTGATCTACCCGTCTGCAGTGTAATGTCATAATATAATCAGCTTCACCCCTCTCTGAAGCTCGAGGGCTGTGAAGTCCAAGGACTTGTTTGATTGGAAGAAATAAAACAATGTTCAAACAACCACCAGCCACAGTGCTGTAATTACCAAAATCTTGTTTGCATGTGTCAATTTTCACCATTGGTTTTTTGTGACACGACGAGGCAAGGTGAGATCGTGGTGGATAAGAACAGCAACCTGACAGGTGACAAATAAGGTGTGGGAGGGTTTGCTTGTAGAAAATAATCATTGTAAAATATTCAGGCTAATTAAACTGGGTCTCTTTCTTACATATTTCCCATCGGCTTCAGTGACACATGCCGGTTCAAGCAAAGCCAGCCATAGGTACTATCATCTCATAATTAAAATCTGTAACTGATCTGGGAGTGTCTCCACCAGAGGTTCCAGTGCAGGGGTAGAGTTGTGTGAGTGTGAGAAATAGTATTTCTGCCCAGGTGAGAGAGGCAGCAGGGCTGCCACAGCGAGAGGTGTTCCCTCCCACCCTCCTTGGGAGACAGTAACCCTGAGTTGAGGGAGTATTTCTTCAGACAAAGGAAGAGGCCGTGGCTTACAGCTACAGAAATGCATTTTTTAATATGTTTTGTACAGGTGTATGGCTCCATTCCCACAGCTATGTGGGAGCTTGTTGCAACGAGTCCCACTGAAAGCAAAGGGGGGATTTAGGATGCTCCTGATCTCTCAGTTTTAGGCCTCCTTTCTCCCTGACCTCCTTTATTAAGGGTGCAACCAGGGAGCGTTGGCAGGAATTTCTTTTCTGTGTACCATGAAGAGTTTTATTCTGGAGAAGTTCATTACCTTTTCCAGGCTCTTTTCATGGAGCTCCCTGTATACCAGTGACTTCCTGTCACCTCTGACCGCAGCTGAACTGAATCATTAGCAAGGGGTGAGAAGATCCAAAGTTTCTAACACATGCTTTGTTTGGATATTTTTCTGGCCATGCCAGGGAGGTTGTGGTAGTGGTACGGAGAGAAGAATAGCTGACAAAGCCCTCAAAACTGGTTTGCTCTCAAGTTATTGCTTGACAGAGATGCTAATGACCAGAAAAGGAAACACAGTTTTTATCTGTCTGCAGCTTCTAGGGAGAACACTCCATCCTGTGCTGGCTGGGTCAAGCCTGGTTGAATTTGCTGACATCTTTTCAATGCTTAGGCTTTCTTCCCCCAGCCAGCCCCAAAATCCTGATTTATCTCATCTTACTTTCTTATCATTCAATGTTCTCTGATTTACCCTTTGCATCTTTTATGTCTCTTGACCATTTCCAGACAGATCTTCTTTTTCTTCTTCCCACATGGTGTATTCTGTACAACCCACACCATTTGAGTTGCACTTTCATCTCTCTATTCCACCCTTCTAGCATGGAGATCTTGTAGTGTCTTTCTTCTTTCAGCTCCCCTCTCCTAAAAGCTCTTGCAATTTCCATCTCTATCCATCTGTTTTTATAGAATGAGCTGGTAGACTATCATAGTGAATCACAGCCACAGTTTGATGATGATCCCTGTGCTGCTTCCTCCTCAAAGGATGGGCTTGTTCAGCACCTACGACTAGAGGCCAAGCACGAGGTAAAACGAACACTCTAGGTATCCTGGAGATATAGCCTGTGGGTAGATTTTTGTGCAAAGACCAGTTCTCCTCTGTATTGCAAAATCAGAACAATGTCTTGGGGCAGAGACTGGGGATGAGGAGAAATATCAGACAGCAGTTGTTAGCAGTATGTGTCTGTGCCTTAAACTTGCAATACATTTACTTTCTTCCTCTTCCTTTTGTACCCTGTAGCTGACAGCAGTGCCTAACGTTGCCTGTCAGCAGGGATGGCATGCAGGGTGTTTTGCAATGGAAATCTGGCTTTAAACCTAACTGGGTTTGTCACTAGTGTTTTAACTTCTGAATGGTATTTAAACATTACAGTCTGCAGACTCCGTTCCAGCAGGATCTATCCAGAGGAGGCTGTCTAGAGAATCTCCTCTGAACCAGCTTTGACCAGCAGTAATGGCTCTAACGCTTTGTTTGTACGGTAGTTTTACCCTCAGTCTAATCCTTTGCTTTAGAAACAGAAATGTCAGAAGAACGATGTGCACAGCTTCTTTTAAATCCCAAGAGTATTTTTCGGCATGAAGGAGTCTATCTAGTTACATGGCCTTGCTAATACCAGTCCGCCGCGCTGATGATCTTGCTTCCCAGGGGAAAAATATCAGGGTAACCTGAACAAGAGTTGTATGGCCAGTTACTACAGAAATTATTTTTTTTCCCTTCTTTTATGCTCACATTTTCAAATGTGAGCATAATGGAGGGCATAGGGTAGCGTGTAATAGCACTTAAAAAGAAACAAAGAAATTAGTGTATAGTGATCAGAATAAATTGCATTCCTTTACAAGAGGAAAAGGATGTATGCAGGTGGAGTACAGTTTTAGTGTGGGAAAGCCTTGTTATAATGTCCAGTGATGTGAAGTTCCCACCTTTCTAAAGACCTCTATTCATAGTCAGGTGTTCAGTACGCTTACAAGCAGACAGGGCATTCTTAATGTAGTGGCTGTCACATACTTTGATGTGTGAAGTTTTGTGTCCGTGATGCTATAGTGCAGCCCAGTTACAACTTCGGGACTTTCTGTGTAGATGTGACACAGGTTCAGGGGTAGGTTAAGACTACCACTGGTTGTTGGAACTGCCATAGGAACTTGTCAGAAGGCCCAACTCAAAGTGTTCGTGGCTGTATAGATTATTTTAGCTTCTTATCTGCTCTGGAGAAATTAGTTTATCTTCTCTCACTTGGTGATATTTGTAGCTCTCAGTTGTCTTAGAATAAATGCTATGACATCTTCTGAGAAACTATGCTGCTGCTAGCCCTAGTACTGTGTGAACTAATGATTTTTGCTGAAAACAGCAATAGTCTGTAGTTAGGGGAAGTAGCAGAGAGAGGAGGAGACTGGAGGAGAAAGAGGAGAAGCAAGCAGAGGAGTGATTTGAGGATAGGAGAGGAAAAGCGGTAGGCTCAAATCCCTTCTTTAATCACGCATGATGTTGTCTGTGCTGATCCTTCAGTATTTATTCCTTAGCCCCCATACTGGTTGCTCACTTGTAGTCTTGTACTCATATTAGCCCAACAGTTTAGACTGAGCTTCATGTGCACATGGGTCACAATGGCATGTTTATAAGTACATTGGATTCAGCTTCTCAAATTAATGTCCGGTTAATGAGACATCTTCTACTGGTTCGGAGATGGGTTTGCCTGGATTAATGAAAGCAGAATTTAACTGCAAAACTCAGAAGACAAAAAAACCCAACAATCAAATTAAATAATACAAAGTGTTATCAACATGTTCCTAGTCCCCGCATGACATAAACAAAATCTACTGGAAATGGAGTGATACTTGTATATATCAGGAGCAATTCCACTCAGATGCGCAAATCCAATCCAGCTCATGGAGAATCAGGAGCAAGAGCTGAATCTCAAGTCTGCTCCTCAGATGTGCAAGTTACTGGGAAATAACTAATTTTTTAATGGAAAATTGCATCATGGTGCTGTTATATTAATTTTAGAGCTGGTCAGAACACTATTGACAAGGTGTCATTTCATCATAGTACTCCTCTTTTTATCCTGAAGATTTTGACGAAGAGAACTTTCTGGTCATTTCTGGTGACAGAGAGATTGAAAACTTCAGGTGTGAAGGCATTTGGCCAGCTTATTTTTTAGAATGTTTGAAACCTGGTATTTCTGTCTGAACAAAGAAAGAAAAATTCTCATCCACTGGCTAGCTCTAATTAAAATTACCCCTTCCCTAGCAATATGCCTGATGCAATTCACTCTCTTTTTTTGTCTACCTGCCTCACTTTGCACACTGGGGAGAGGTGCTGCGCTGAGAATCACGAGGAAGGAGAGGAGCTAAGTCCTCTGCTCAACATAGAGAAGGTAGAGCAGACCCGCAGAGGCAGGTTCCTCATCCATTCACTAACGAGTGCCTTGCTGACACGCCGTGGCCATCGGCCAGGTAACCTTGGCATTCGTCAGAAGGGAGGGCTCTGTTTATATTGCTTGTGGCCATGCTTACCCCACTTTTTAAATGGAGGTCCAGTTGAAGCCCTCATGATGCTGCAAGAGCCAGAAGAGAGTTAATATTTTTGGTCTCTGGTCCTGCTGATACAGCTGACAATGCTTTAAGGGCAGAAGGCAACTGCTAATTGTGATGTAACTTGAATGATTTCATCGCCTTACTCCTCTCACCCGATTGGGACATCCATCAGCTCTTTCTGGTCACTGTTGACCTGGGATGCCAGCAATCTGGCAATCTGGAATAGCAATTTAGCCAACCTGGGCTTGATTTATCCACTCTGGACCATTTCTGTGATGTTTTTCTTACCTAGTTATATGTGGAATAATCTCATGCTTAGAATTGTGTGGAGACTTCTGATTTTGTTGTGCTTTATGATTGTTTTTTTCACACAGTTAAACTATATCGTGTCAAGGGTAAGAGAAACCTCATTTTAACATCTTGTTGCCAATCCCCTAAGCCACACATTTTTCCCTTAGCCCATTGCTCTCATAAATCGTAAAATACCCTTTTTGGAATAGTTATCAGTTGTAGAATCTTTCTTCCCTTTAGCATGAAGAGTAGTTGAGAAACCAGGGGGGCAGCTTACTTGACTGTCAGGGCCTCTATTGAATTCATCCACAGGTCTAAAGAGATCAAAATTGTTTGAATTGACCCTTTCTGCTGCCAGTGTGAAGAGAAATCCCTTAAGCTTTTTGCTTTCTTGTTATGTATGATCTCCCTTTGTCAGTGCAGGTCCAAGGTCTCTGTTTTCATTTTTCTTAGGGATAGTGGGAGCTTTAGCAATATCTGTCTTTATAAAGCCTGCAATGAGGAAGCACGAGACTGAGCAGGAGAGTGTAGGGAGAAGGATGGAATATACTAGGGCACAACCTGACCCTTGAGTACCTTATGCTGTCTCTGAGAACCGCAACCTTATCAAGAATCACGGTTGTGGCTTCTGCGGCAAAGGATGACAACAAAAGCAACTTTGCCCACCGCAATTATTATTCAGATTCGAGGCCTGGGTTTAGAACAAATGTGTTTGGAGCAGAGATGTGGAAAGGAGGAGAAGCACAAGTGTTGCTTATTGGGGGCCCTGCAGACAGAAAATTATTGTGTTTCTAACGCTATTGATTTTTTTCAGCAGCTGATATTTCAATCTGGGTGCAGCATGTCTGAGAGTCTACGCACACTGTCAAGAAGAAATATGATAGTGTCTTAAAAGATTAATAATATCGCTGGTCCTCAGGAGGCCTGTCTTAATTCACTGGCCTGTTCCTTGGCATGTACTGTAATTTATCTAGTCTGATTTGAATAGCAAATGGCAATCGGCTGCCATTAGGGAAATAGGCATCAGTCTTATTGATCCAGGATGGGCTGGATTTTATTTAAGGTTTGCTGCAAAATGTTATTAACTTCCGGATGAGAGGCTGGAGGTAGAGAATTTTTTTCAGTGTTCCAAGGGGGGTGAATTACACTGAATCTTAAAAGTCCTGAAGTAGACAGTAAGAGAGGGGACCTGGGGAGGGGGGGTCAACTGCTACCACTTTGTTTCCAAAGACACCAGTTATTCCCAGCACAACTCTTCTCTTTCCTGGGCTCTCTGTATGACCGTGTCAATGATGTACTTGGTTGTCTTTAGGTGAAGGCAAGAGTACTTCGCATTTAGGGAGAAGAACAAGTGGTGGCTGATCTTCCTATTGATTCAGGTTAAGCTGGTGTTGACTCTTCACTGTGATGCATGAACTCTTAGCTTTCCAGTTCCCCTCACTGTGCTTAACAGGAGCTAATTTAGCCTTCAGGCATCATGGGGAATATGTAGTCCTTGCTGATGCTCTGCTTTGTGTGTGTTTGGAACTGCCACCAGCACTTCCTGAGGCTGGTGGGCTGATGTGACTGGAAGGGAGGTAATACTGCGTTGGTTGTAAAGGTCCTGTCCTGGTTCCCTGTTGACACTAGTTCTCGTCAGAAGTCAATGTGGAGAGTAAACACAGTCTTTGGATAATCTTTAGGTGCTGCAAATCCAGCTTTTTTCAGGGGACAGTGTCGTTAAATATCACGCTGAGCTATGGATGTGAGGAAGACTGGTGCAGTTTCAGTCTCTACTAACAGAGAAAAGAAATACAGCAGTATTGAGAACCCGGAAACTAATGCCTGCCTAATAAAACTAAACATAAAGAACTGAAATTACACTGAATACCTTGGGGAAATTTCCAGTCTCATGACATACCACTGTGGAGTAACCTCCTCAGGGAAGAGGTGAGAGCCCAGTTATTTGGCACTCTTCAAAGTTAGACTAGATAGAACATCAGAAAAAAATAGTGTAAGGAATACCCCAGCTTAGGTGGGAGGATGGAGTAAATGATTAAATACTATAGGTCTTTCTAGCTTTAATCGCCCTAATTCTTTGATACATCAGACTCTCCCAGCAGGGATCACTAGAAAGAAAGATCCAGGAGTGCTGTCTATTAAAAAGCTTATAGATAGTTCTGTTCCTGGTGGGAGACACTGTAAGGAACAGTGGAGGAGTGTTGTACGTAGGGAGTTCAAAGCTACCCTCCAGTCCCACTCTTCAGGGAGCAGCGCCGGGATGAGAGCTCTGGGGAGCTCCGAGACCCTTCTGTGCCCAGTTCCCTGCAGGAGGCACTGGGAGGACTGGGCAGGGATTGCTGTTTCAGGAGGTGGGAAGCATGTAGTGGAAAAGGGATGGGGAAGGGAGGGTGCTCACAGCTGGTCAGTGTTAGCTTTTTACCTTTGAGAGGTTTCTTCAGGCTTATGAGAGGATCTTACCTCTGTCTTTTTCCAACAGCATTCACAATAAGGAGAAAAAGCTGCAGGAACGTTTCGGAGGAGTAACTTCTTGGTTCTTGTGTTCCTTTTCTTTTGCACCTAAAACATGGGGATAGAGAATAAAGCACTACAGGAAATGGCCACGCACAAAAGCAATAAAATAAATTGAAACTGACTTTGGGGTTTTTTTGAGCAGCGGTAATTGCTATACATTGTGATGTTTGCATAAGAAATTAGTTAATGTGTAGGAGAATGACATGTGATACATTTTATTTGCCTGATGACTGTAGTCTCTGAGTGAATGACTTATTAAGGTTAATAAAAAAAAATTTGCTTGTGACTTGTAATAATCCAATTGCTAGAATTTAACGTCCCCTTATGCATAGTTGCCTAAAGGGGGGAAACTAAATTACGCATACATTCTAATGACCGACTGGCTATGCTTTTATTTATTTCTTAATAGTGGTTTGAGAACAAACAATGTGTTCTAAATTGTTGGTCTGTCTGTCTTTCTGCCTGCCTGGGCAGGAACGTTATGGCTTTCTTAATTCTCCTGTGTGATTTATCATCCCCAATTCATTGTTTTGCATAACTCTGCTCAAAATGAAGAAATGTCATTATTTTGCAGTGAAAAAGTTGTCATTTGCATAATGCCTGCCATTAATTATTGTGAGACTAATGCAGTTGTTGATATTTTTAGGGCACAGTGGTACATCCTGCACCTTGTATAATGTCATTCTGAAAACATGGGTAGTTAATAGGTGCCACAACACTGCACAAACGCAAGAAAGGAGGAGAAGAAGAGGAGGAAGGGCACATAATGGAACAGGCTGTGATCTTTATTTAGATTTTTCTTTTCCTGAAATACATGGTGAGAGACAACTATAAACAGAAGCAAAAGATAGGAAGCTGTGACACCCAAGAGAATGAGGGAATGAAGAAACAGAAATGTTCTCTTCTGCGTATGATAGTAAAGATGGACCTAACTAAAACTCTCTCGTACTGATGATCCCTGCCATTTGAGAAAACTCGTGACAATAGTTAGTGACTGTTATCCCATAGCTGGCACTTTGCCCCCTTGGAGAACTAATTTGTTATTTGATTTAGTGGCTTTTTTTTTTTTTTTTTTTGCAATGGAGTTGTTTTATGATTCTTTTTCAAAGATATAAAGGGAAAATCCCTGCATATACATAAGAAATATTATTTTATAATGTCCTTTGCATCTGTGAGGACAGAACATAACAAACAGGTCTGACCCCATTAAGAATTTAATAACTGTAGTTACTAAAGTATAGTTCTTGATCTCATCTTCTGCATCCAAAGTTCACCGCTATTTCAAAGGGTCACTTGATTCAAGCCAGCAGTGATTGTGGAAAAATATTCTTGCCCAGTTAGGCTTGCACATTGCCAGGGAAAACACCTTTTTCGTTACTTTTTCATCCTAAAGGTAGCAGATTTGGCCCACGGATGTTGGAAGTGCGAGAGAGAAAGGCAGTCTACTATATAGATGTAAAATAAGAGCACAAGACAGGACTTTTTCAGCTGCCTTTTCCAAGGACTTCCATTGCTCCCTGAGTACTTAAGAGCTCCTGTTCCTTGAACAACATGTGCACAACTATAAACCATAATAGTTGAGTGAAACAAATGTTTGGGTCTCAGGCCTACAGACTCTTTCTTTCCTATGTGTTTTGTGCCACTACTATTGCTTCTGCAGGATAGCCTTCCAGCGATAGCCTTTCTTCTACCTTATTTCTTTTTCAGGCCCCTGTAAGAGAATGGTAGTGAGCAGTTTCTGAGCCTGAAGTCATGATTGAATGCTAATGGGAAGAAATTAGTTCAGAAGGCCATAAAACATCAACAGATCCTAAGGTTTTTGGTATTTTTACCAGGATATATGAAGCTCTACATCCCTTTGCCATTCTACAGAACTACTAGGTCCGTCCTTTGTTTGCTGATGTATCTTGAAATGCCAGAAGGAGAAAACATGGCTGTCTGCTCTTCAGATCCTGAGATTCACTGCCTTCAGAGGGATGTTGTTTCTTCTCCTGTTTTCTGCCATTAGAATTAAAACAGCAACAAAGAAAATTAAACCACAAAAGTTCAAATAATGCGAAGAGTCTAACTGAAACCCACAAAGGGCAGGAAATTCATCTGCAAAGATTGCCAGTCTGTCCTCAGCTCACCCTATTGTCACAGAGAACTGAAAGTTGTTCCTCCAGTGGGCGATCTTACAGACCACAAATGCTGCAATATGTAGGCACAATAGGAAACACAATAGAAGAACAGAGACCGAGCTTTATTCTTGGTTTCTTGGATTCGGTAGGTACGCGACAGACCCTTAAGGTAGCAGTACATTGAGCTAATTTTTTGTGGGTTTTTATGCACTTAGAGCACAAGTGCAGTGTAAAGAGTGTTTCATAAAGGTGTAGTTCAGAGTTATGAACTACACCACAACTATAAATTGCAATCTTTTAACATTACAGAAACAGTCCATGTGTCAGTTATTGATTTCTTACACCCATGCCACTGCCCCTGCTTGAGGCTTTTTAGAAAAATAGAATATAAAATACCTCATGCTTGCAAGAATCCTAGAGAATGTGAATCAGCAGGAGAAATTTCTCCAAAAGATTGTAACAACAAGATGTTGCAACTTTGCCCTCCATTGTGCTGATGAGCTGAATATCTCCAAGGACTTTGCAGATCTTGCCGCAATGAAACCTTAGAGCTGCTTTTCCCAATTCAGAGGATAGCTATATGGAGTGATGGGAATGAGGTCCCTGTCCATGGTGTGCAACCGCTGTTGGAGAAGATTATGCTACTGCAGGTCTACTGGAAGAGCACAAGTCCTCCGAGTGCTCCTTCTGTACGATGAGTTCAGGAGATGCTTGGCACCCCTCCGAATGAACAAATCTAAATTGTCTTCCTGTCTTTGATACAGACTTCCTGTGTGGCCACAAAAAAATCCCATCATTTCTCTCATAATTTTCTTCAATGAGGAATTAAAATCATTCGAGACATCTGAGGGTACATTGTGAGGATTAATTCATCAAAATTGTTGAGATATTCAGACACTGTAGTGATGAGTACCACAGAAAAGCCAGAAACAAAAAAACATCTTATTTCCTGCAAGACTTGGATGCCACTCAGTAAACAAGGCTTGGGGCCGCACACTGAACAGAGAGGATAAAAAAAGAGTATTTGAATTAGTCTCTTTCCCTGGATGCTATCCATTATACTGAACACAAAATATACAATCATAACATGGAAGATTGTATTGTAACACTACAGCTGTTGTGACAGACTTCATTTTGATATTTTCATACTTTCGCGTGCTTTGCTTTGTGACCTGAATGGTTTTGCTTAGTTTTTAAAAGGCATTTTTGAGTGTAACATGCACAATAGACTAACTGCAGCTCCCACAGAAATCACTCCATGTTGTAAATGTTGGACACCCATTAGAACCAAAGGAGGGTATCATCACTGGTAATGACATAAGTTAGATGGTTTTCATCTCAGGAATGAGTATCACCTATTGGAATCTCAGCCAGTTAGGAAAACCTGCTGTATCTATATATCACAAGTCTCCTGAAAGACTGTCTTGTTCCCCAAACGTTTCTCTGTTTCACTCTTAACTCTTTGTCCTTAACATACACTTTTAACTGTGGTTGTACCTGGGGAAGGATATTAATCAGCATCCAGTAGGTTGACAGTGCAATAGTAAATCATCAGTTGCAGCCATAATCCATGTGCTTCATAAATTCATTTTCAAGCCAGAATCTCTGTGATCTATGTGTTAGCTATGTTGAAGCTTAGCTGCTGTCTGATGCACACGTCAGATTGGTTCATTCTGCTCTTCACAAATCTGCAGATGAGTCTTCCCGTTTCTTGTTGTGGGGTAATGTTTTCGGCTTTTGCATCATTGTGTTTAATAGCCCTGGTAGAACGGGCTCAAGCGTTCTTTTCTGATTTTGCCCGATTAATTTTTAAAACCATTTTTGCTTTTGGCATAGGAAACATCCTGTGCCAGTGAATTCCACAATTTAATTACGTACTGTGTGAAAACGTACTTCCTTTTGTTTGCTTTAAACCTGGTGCTTGATAACTTCTTTGGATGCTTCCTAGAAATATATAATGACAAAAAGGAAGCAATTATTAACAGTTCACCTTGTCATTGTTTGTTATGATTTTATAAAATTCCTTTATATTTTTCTCAATCATTTACTTTCCAGGGCAGAGAACCTAACTCTTTCTGATCTGTCCTTGCACAGAAGTTGTTCCATGCTTTGAACATCTTTGTGCCCTTTTCTGCATCTTTTTAGGCTGCTTTTATCTTCTTTTGCATTCAGAGTTAAAACCTACATATAGTATTCATTATGTGAGTCTACTATGGATTTATTAGAAGGATATAATTATGGGTTTATGTTTATTTTCTAGCTCTTTCCTAATGGTTCCCAATTTTATTTCTTTTTTTTTTTTTTCCTTTATGATCAATGCTGAGTAGTGAGCTGGTGCTTCCATAGGTGTATCCACAAGGATTCCACTCTGTCTTTCCTGTCTAGTAATAGCTATATTAAATCCTATTGTATTATATGAATATTTAGTCTCTTTTCTCTTATGTCATGATAACTTTCTTTTAGAGTCTTTGGAGAGGGTTTTAATTTATTTTTTTTTTTTAAGCAACTGTTGCTGCTTGAATCTCTTACACATATGCGCATTGACTCCTTCAGAGAACTCTAGTAGATTTGTGTAAATTTTTAAATTTTTTGTAGATTTTTAATTTTTTTAAAATTTACCTCTGAAAAAAACTCAGTTGAATCTTCCCTGTTTTATCTACCCAAGTGTCTGTTATTTATTCTATTTTCTACCAGTTTCTATGGCACAGAATATAGACCAACTGATCTATGTGGGTCTTCCTAAAGCCCCTTTTTTTATTATTGCCATTAAATTACTTTCCATTCTTTTACCGCCCACCCTGATTATGTGCAAGAGTTATTCGTTAAGCTCTTTCATGTCTGAGTTTCTTTATAACTATGAGATGGGAACCATTTATTCTTTGCATTATACATTTTCTCAGACTTGACCTTCCAGAGAAGGAGTTTCACTTACAAACCTTTTTAAAATCTCCATAGTGAATACAAGTGCAAAGAATTAATTCGGCATTTTTGTTCTTTGAACACTTTTTTTATACCTCATCTGTTGGCAGATTCTGCGTAAGGTGTTTAGAAAAGTTATTTCTGGCTTTAAAAAGTTGTTTCTCAAAGTTTTCATCGACCTGCCTTATTCTACATTTACTTTATTAAAAAAAAAAAACCCTGTATACACCTTTTTCTGCTTTCTGTGTTTAGATATGACTTCCTCTTTCTGGATGAGTGTTTTTTACTTCTAGTAAGTCCCTTCACTTGACTCACTTTTTAAAAAGTTTACCATTTTCTTTTTTCACATGCATTTATATGTTTGATTTGTGGGTTTTGAGCAATGGATAGAAATGATTTACTGTAGGACAACTTTAAAGGTTCCTGCCTTTAAAGGAACCATGTCAAGCTTTTCTCCTGGAGACTTTTGCGCTCTTGCAAAGGATTTTCATCTAAAGTGGCAACCAAATTATGACAGTTTACAACCCCGCATATTCAGGTAAATCAAAACTGTTTGGGGATTTCTTTAGTACCTCAGGCTGTAATTTGCTGTGTCTGCCAGACAAACTGCTGAGATGTTTCTCAGAATGATTGAGGCAGACAACCGGGGGTCAGGATTATTACAGCTATTCTAAGGCAAGACTTTCCTATTACTTGTAAGAGACATGAATCTCTGATAACATATCTTCTAACAGTAGCATCTTAAAGCATCTTACCTTTAGCTGCTGCTTTTTAATTTCCTTTTCCTGTGATCGTTATTTTAAATAGGATTTTTTTTCTGAAATTATATATTGCTGGAGTGGATTTTGTTTTTATTTTTTTCAGTCCTATAGAGAACTGGATTTACGTGCATTATGTTCATTATTACAAGGTGCTTCTTTAATAAGCACATATTAAAGTAGGGTTAGTGATCTTAGACTAAAGCAAAGTTGCTGCTGCTTTCCTAGGTTTTCTGACTAGCTCCTGCCTCACAGGTCTTCCATTTTGCGTTTCTTAGTCACTGTCAGCATTTTGGTAGGATGTTACATAGTATGATTCTAACAACATTCTCTTTCTTTTTAGGCTTGGAATTAAAAACCGTGGAGATTTCATAGTGCCGATTAATTTTCATTTATTCATTTTATTTATATATGTTTTAATTCACAGCAGCAGTCCCTCACCTGTGCATTCTACTCTGTGATTATTATGAAGCGCACTCTAGTGTTGCAACATACATCATCTTCTCCAGCTGCTGAAGTTGTGTCTTATTTAAGTCTTTTCTTTGAAAAATAGGCAGTGCACTTATCTCAGTCCTTAGTTTCATATTGAAGTGCTTACACATTTCACCTGGCTATCTGTTTAGGTACTCTGCTCAAAGTGACAACAGACTTTGCCCGTTGAGGCAGTTCTTTGCTGAATTTGGTACCTGAATTTTAGCAACTTATGCCCATATTTTCTTTTTTACAAACATACAGAGTTCTCATGGTTTCACCCATAGATCATTCTGGCCTGTTAGCAGTTCTGTGCCTCTAGGCTTAAAATCTCTCAGAGAGTCTTTTTATCCGATCCATTTTGCTGTACTAGCTGTAGAACCATTTCTCCTTTGTAGGATCCCTCACATCCAAAGGATTCTTCCGCTAAACTTCTCTTCCCTTGAATAGAGACCAGCCTCAAAAAAGAGCAAGTTTAATGTAATATCTGACTTGCTAGCATCCTATTCAGACAATCAGTCACCCATTCAAAATAATACACTGCTGGGATTGGAAATTGTCAGATTGAGCTCAAGAAATAGTTTTGCTTTTGTGTTGCGTATTGGCTGACACACTTTCCTGTCTTTTGGCTTGTCAAGAGTGCTGCCTCCCACAATCTTGGGGATGCCTCTACCCCAGAGGACCTGCAAGACCTGGAAGCTCTCCCAGTAATACATTGTAAAAAATGCTTTGAGTGGTTTTCAGAGTACATTAGAATCTCAATTATCTGAAGAACATGGGAAGAACACTGAATAGAGCTTGATAATCGCGTTTACCAGTAACCAAAATGCCCTGCATGCCCATGGATCTGTGGAAATAATTAGTAATAGAAGCAATTTACCATTTAATTAATAAATGACAAGGGGCAAAACCTTGTCTAGGTTCACTGAATTTGGATAATTGAGGCTCCACTGTATTTTAAAATCTGAAATATTAGCCATTATTCTCTGTGCTTGAGATAATAATCATTTAAAAAAAATGCGCACATAGCAGGATCTAAGCCTAGTTGTATTATTTCTATAAAATGAGGAAGAATTTCATAATGTCCTACATGCAAAGATTTGCTCTGCAAGAAAAGACCACTTTTTTTTTTTTTTTTTTTTTAAGTGTCTGGAGTCTGTGTCCTTAAATATATAGATCTGTGTCAACTTTGAATGTATGACTACATTCAGGAGCCAGTGAGGAATTTCAGAGGGCAGTGAATAACCCTTCTCTGAGAGGAGTAAGAACAGCGCAGCAGAACATCTTCAGACTGGTGCTTATCTCGGCTGCTCACAAAGGAATTTGAGATTGATGTAGGTAACAAGTTTTATAATGAAATAAGAAAGAGATTAGAATTGGACCCATTATAAATAGCCATTCAGAATATGCTGTAGCAAGTGGATTGTGGAAGGCTGGGGTTGAAGGCAGGCGTTCTTGGCTTATAGTATATTCCAGTGAGTTTAATGCCATAAAGTGCTGTTTTGCTGCCTCCTCAATTATAAGTCACTGAAAAAGGAGTTCTGGACTTCTGCCTTCCTCTGCTTTGCATGTGTGTCATGCCGTCTTACGCGTTTAACAGCCCCTACCTCTGAGGCATTGAAGCAGTATGACTGAAGAACAAGGGCTGAGCCCCTAAAAGGCAGCATCCTTAGCATCACTCTTAGGCTGTCAAAACCCAAGGTGATTCCCTTCTTTTTTCTGCCTCATGTTGTTTGTTGCATTCTGTCTTTTTGTCCCTCAAATCTCCTCCATTCTGGCATGGTCCTAAGGGATACTGCAGCAGAAAATAGGTGTGGTCATAAATGAGGCTCTGCATTTAAATCTGAAAGTAGGGAGACTGGAATAAGTCTAATCTCCTTCAGAAGAGATGATAGAAAACTAGCTGGAAACATTCTATTCCTATACCCAAGAGACTTACTGTAAAACAGTTTGGTTTGTACTATCCTTTTCAAATATACAATAATCATCAGAGGATAGGCAGTCCTTGCAGAAGTTTAATTCCAGCTCCTACCCGGGTACTTCATTCATAAGGAACTGGAGGAAGGAACAATAAAAGTGTGCTATGAAGTTCTAGGTGTCAGAGGGTTGTGTCTACTGCTTTTGAAGAGGGAAGTAAAAATAAAATCAATCATTTCAATGAAGTTATTGCTGTGCTCACATCAAAAGTATCACAGGCTCTGGTGCATACAGTTGTTTCTGCTCAAGGGATCCATTACCGGAAAAGCAGGGAGGGTTGCGTCAGAAATGATGAGTTGGCACCATTCATGGTGGTAAGGGAAGCTTGGTTATGCAATGAGCCACATCCTGCGCTCCTAACTCTGTGAGTAGCTCTGTTGAAGTCAATAGTAATTACATCTGTTAAAATCAGTGGAACCACTTTCATCAATAAGATAAGTAGGATTTGGCCCAAAGGTTGGTTAGTATCAATGTTTTTAATCTCTCATTTTCATAAATGCTGTGTTCATTCAAGCAATATAAAGTGAGGTGAAGAAAGAACGTTCTGTGCTTTGAATAGTTTGGCATCATACGTGGACAGGGCATGTGATTAATACCATATTGTTGGCTTTGTTCTTTGCTTTTCAGTTGTGGCTGGAAATGTCCTTTTCATAATCGCTGGTATCCCCCTGAGCCTATATAATCACTCTCTCCAGCTTTTCTATGATGCCCTTAGATTTTTCCTGTGCTCAATGTAATATGTTTCTGTATTCACTTACCTTCACATCAGAACCATAATGTGTTTCTGATATGCTTCTCTGATGTGGTCAGAGCTGACATGGGGCAATGTATTCACCTGACAATGTTTCCCAAACCAGGTGTGTTATCTGCATTTTCTTGTGCATAACCATCACACTGCAGAGTCGTGCTTTGTAGTTGTGCTTCTGGGAAAACCTGTGGAGCTGCAGCACACTGGTTCAGGCAGTGGTGTTAGACAGGAAATTGTGCTTGAATTTCAGATAGTGTAGTTCACTTGGCTGCCTCAAATAATAGAATTAGGGGCTAAGTAGTAAAAAATGGACAATTCTGTTCTCGTCATAGATCTGCCAACATAGCTTCTTGTTGGAGCATGATAATATTGATACTTTCTACCGAAAACAGTCAATATATGATAACTGCTATTGAAGCAGAACTATGATTTCTGCAGAAATGTGAACCAGGAATGGAGTCACTGAAGTTACGCTCTGTTATGTTGGTAAAAATGCATAGTTAGAGGTAAAAGCCTCAATCTTTATATTTTTGAATAGGTAATATCCGGTGTGTTTGTTTCCCTCTAGTGAACTTCCTGGCAGTATGTAACTTCTTGGATGGACATTTGTTGTCACCAGGAAACTTCTTTTGAGAAAAAGGCTGTAAGGACTAGTAGTTGTCTGTGCTATTTAGTGTGTGTCAATGAAGTGAAAGCCTTACTGCAATCAGAAAAGATTTGTTAATGTGCCATGAAATTTTGCAATGCCTTCTCACAAGAGATTTCCATTTTGTTCTGTTCTTACTGATGTGACATTCAGGACTAGATTCAGCTTTCAAAGAAATGTGAGGTCATTTGACTGACATTAAAGGATTTTTACTCGTTTAAGTGCAGAATGCATAATTCATGACTACACAAGGATAAAGGGAGAAATACTACCAGTATTGTAATTGTTACGTAGGTAAAACTTGCATGCGTTCGTAGTAGTAATCCATTCATTGGTTAAGTTCCCTCAGGAGATTCACAAGTTCTCCCTGCTTATATACTCCCTGGTATTCCTTAGGGTGGGATTTCCTACAAGGTTTTGAAAATCTGAAGCCAAACGGCTCTCTATTGATGCTGTGGGAGTTGATGGTTCATATGTCACTATGGGTGCGATTCGCTTGGCTTTTCTGGGTGTTTGAGATACCTGCAGGTACTATGCAGGAGAGGGAGATAAGATTTGGATCAACAGCTGAGGGATAAGAAGGATTAATCCTTGTGAAAACAGAAGACTATTACTCAAGTCGTTGCACAATGAAGTTTTATATGTGTTTACAGGTGCTGTTAATAGCCTCCTTGCAAGTTCTTTCTTGCATTGTTTATCCAGTTATGCTTACATTGATGAAACACTATAAACAATTCATAAAAGTTTATATATGATTTATCAATATTTTAAGAACATTTTTGAGATGGATAATATGTATGACGCATTTTGTAAGCACATCACAGATCTATCTATCTATATGTTGTTATAAACATCAATTGGCTTGTTCCACTCAATCCTTTATAACAGCTAATAAACATTTATTGAACCTTTTTTTAATCATTTTCTAAACCTTCAAAACTAGCCCTCGTAAAAGTATGACCTCTTGGCCACGTAAGGAATTTAAAGGTTCTAAATTGAGAGTAAAAGATGGACAGTCCAAATGCATGTTGTTCTTAAAATACAATTGGGCAGTAATGATGAAAACTCTTTTTAAATTACACTGCTGTCCAAGCATTTCATCTAATCAGTCATTGTAGAGCATAGCACACCTTTTAGCAATCACATCTGAAAAGGTTCTCACTCGTAGATACCTACAGAAATCCCAAGAAGGCAAATTAATTTTAATTCTGAGCAGCTGAAAATTCAGTAGCACTGTGCTCGTGTAAAAGTTTGCAAAGATTGATATGCCTGAGAACGCTGTCTTTTAGCGTCTTTTAGGTTGGTAGAAAAGCCAAAGGATTCTGACTCTGTTATTGTATTTACCATTTAGTGCTTTTCCCCGTATTTCTGAGAAGATCAGAGGACCAGAGGTCATGATCAAGAGAGGAAATTGGCCTTTGCTGTATTTCCCTTCATTGCTTCGGCATGTTTGACTGGTTTTAATTCTTGAGAATATAGGTAGCTCTGTATGCATCGAATGGGGCTCTCCAGACTTAGGTTTTCTGGTTCAGGTGGTTGATATCTGCCTGTGCTTTTCTCGCTTTGAAACCTCAATGGAATCATTATTACTTCATGTCCTTCTGTGCTGCAATTGCTGTACCTCTTTCTAGTTCTTGTTTGTACCAAATAAAGAGAAGTAATGGAAAGACTTTTAAGACTTTTAGGAATGATACCTCTATTTTATCTTGGCTTATAAATAATAGTAGTTTTTGGAAATTTAGTTTAGGGAGGTAAGAGCTTACAGATTTGTATTAGTGTTTTACATCAGTTGTGTTGTATCTGTTCATGCCTGTGTTGGAATTTCAGAAGTGTCTGTTAGCCTAGAAAAATATATCTGGTTTAATGTGTACAGAAGATCATTACTTCTTCCTTGGACATTTTACATCAGGTGGATGAAAGAGTCTTTTTGCTTTGGCGAGATGCAGAATGAAGATTTGTTTCTAAAACAAGGTGTCATGGAGAGATAGGGAGGTCTGATAGTGTATATAGATTGTGGTGACCTGAGTCTATCAGTCTCCAGCAGCTGGAGACTGCTATAAACAAAATACATGACAAAGGATGGAATCAAACTTTATATTTCTGAGCAGGATGAAGTCAAATAAAGCCATACATGGGAAGATGTTTTAATACATTTTAGTGTAGCTCCTAAACTCCTATCTGAAAAGAAAAATTCACAAAACCATTGAGGTCAGAAGGGGTCAATAGAGATTGTCTAGTCTAATCCTCTAGCTCAAAGCAGCGTCACCTAGAATAGGTTACTCAGTGCTATGTCAAGTTAGTTTTTGAGTATCTCCGAGGATGGAGACTCCATGGTTCCTCTGAGCAACCATTCTGGTATTTGAGTACCCTCACCATCAAAATTTTTTTCTCATCTTTAAATGGAATTTCCTGTATTTGTGCCCATTCTCTGTTGTCCTTTCACAGAATATCACCAAGAACAGCCTCACTCGGTAGTCTTTACTGTCCCACATCAGGTATTTATACACATTGCTTGGATTCCCCCTGAGCCTTCAGGATAAATTCCCAAGATAATTACCTACAAAAAAAAAGTTACTCAATAGCTTTTCAGTGCTTACTGCAGGGAGGAGGATACTTTTCTTTCATTGTGTGAGGAGACAAGCGATTTGCAACGGTTCTCCAGGAAAGCTAAGGTGATCAATTTGAGTTAATAGTGATAGGATTAAGATAGACAGTTTCTTAGGTTTTTGTCAGCATTTTATTTGTTGAGGTAATGCATTATTTTGGTCACCATGATATACAGAGGTAAAACACTTTTTTTTTTTACTTTTTTTTTTTTCTCTTTTTCTCAAGAACATTTTTTTGCTGGCTTCCAAGGAGGAATAAGGCTGTTTTCTGTGTTCAGAGAATCACTGATTATTTGAGGGTTATAAAGAACTAGGAGCTCCTGAAAAGATATATCAAACTCAGTGCTAAAGCCCTGGAGCATTGCCATTTGGGAAAGTGCTATATAATGTTCTAAAATTCATCTGTTGATATCTCAGCTTCAAGAGTGTATTTAGTTCTTAAGTCATCTATACTGCTTGGGGGTGCTTTAAAAAAGAGAAAAGAAAGAAAAACTATGCATTGTGCTAACCTTGACGTTCCTGCAGCATTCAAATTTTAGTACAGCTCTGTTGTTTCTGTTACTGGCTCTTCTAAGTCACACTTTTAGTCTTCTGTTACGGTTGTGGATAAAATATTTGAGATAGTGGTAGAATGGCATATTTCAGAAAGCATACTGCCTACCCTGTTTCCAAATTTTAAGTGTTGTTGGCCATATGAGAGCTTCTACTGCATAGAGAGATGTTGATGGTGCCAAGTTGTACAGCTTAAGTTTTTTTTGTTAGCAAGCAGCATTGATCAGTTGTTGCTGAGGAGATTTCAGCCTGTTCTGAGAAGAGCTGCTAAACGGACTTGGTTGGTTTACAGCATCCATGTGATTCTTTGAGTTTGTCTCACTAAACGCAACGAAAGAATTCCCTATTATAATTTCTCATTACTGTTTGTCTGTTGAGAAATTGGACAAATATTTTCTTTTAATCTTTACATGCTCATTGTTGGTTTCTGAAATTCTGATTCTTTATGTTAGTGTACGGCCCGCATGGTTTACTTGCTTTAAGTCTGATACATTTGCAACAGCTTCAGCTTTGTTGAGATTAATCAGGAATTGTAACCATTGGAATGGACAGCTGGTCTCTACCATTTGTCTTAGGAGGTCTCAGACATCTACTAAGGCCTAATGTGTGCATAGATTTTGTACTAATATAATTGTTCTGTTTGAAAGGATTGATGTTTTTACTGAAGTAATTATACTAGATCAACTTCATGTGTGGATATAGTTATACTAATACAAGATTGAGTTATAAACCCATATGGTTGCATCAGCATAAAATGACATGAGTCTTTTGTTGAGGCAAGGATAGGGCTTAAGTTTTTACATTTTAATTTATTTGCAAGTAGAGGGTTACTTTATCTAATTTAAATTTTAACGTACCATTAAATCTTCTCCAAGAAATAATATAGTATGTTTAAGATCATAGATAACGGTTAGCAAATATAATAGAAGGATTCCTAAGGAGGGATAGATGTATGTCAGATATTAAGATATATTGGGAGACAATGTGCCAAGAATTGAGAAGTATTTATGTATTAACATAGCTATTCTCCTTCCAGCAATATAAGATGTATTAGACGTTTGTCCCAGCCTATGTTTTTTCAGTGCATTGTATATAGAGAAAAGGATGAATTTCTTGAACTCCGATAATATTCATTCTCTTTGTCATAAGAAAGGAGCGAGTTTGCATTGAAGAGATTCCTTTTATGTTCTACCTACAGAATTTCAAAGAATGCCGAACAAATGAGGTAGGAGTTTGTACATTCGTGCATCAAAGAAATGCTTAAATAGTTTCTTATATGCATAAAGGTACGTTGTAGGGCACCCTCAAAGAGAAACTATATTCTGTAATCAGTCTGTTGGCACCTAAATAATTAAATGTTTTTCAGTTTAGAAATGCTCTTAAACACACTAAAACTATAAAATACTTTGCTGAGAAAAAAATGAATGGACTGGTTGCTAAATGGTCACTGCTAAAGATAACATCAGTGTAGAGTCATTACAGTTATCACAAAGCTGTCATTTTTAGCAGTATGGTGGTATTTTCGTAATAGACCTTACCAGACTGATGGTGCTCAGATAACGCAGAAGTTCACCAAAAATCTTTTCTCTTTCCTCTTTCAAATTGGTATTGTATTTCTATTCTTTTCAAATAGAGTGGATCCCCTGTTACTATGTAAGTTGTGCTGAGCAGTTAAAAAAAATAGGGAGTTAAGAAGATGGAATTATATTTTTTATTTTTTTTAATGGTAGTGTCAGCCATCGCGGGTAAGGGATAACTTTAACAGTGAGGAAAGCATGAACGGAGTTTTCTTCAATAGCTGCAGTTCAGTGTAATGGTTGAGACATCAGAACATTAAGACCAAAAAGAAATTAAATGAAGATATGTAGAAAATCTGTCTATGTGAAAAGTATATACATATTTTATTTAAATACCTTCTTGTCTGTAGATTTTCTGAAAACCCTTTCAAATGGACCATCTAATACCAGATAAGCATAAAATTACTGTAGAAGCAGTTCCTCAGTATGATCAAGTGAATGAAAGAATTATCCAGAAGTCTTTGATTTAGGAAGTAGTATTTCTTGTTTAGTTGTCCAACATGATCTTAACATAAAAAGTCTTCTTAAATTGTGGGTTTATTTTCCTGATTTTGAGTTACAGGATATTTTATAACTTCTTTGGGGTTTTTAAACATAACCTAATAATTCTTTTGTCTGTTAAGTTACTAGTTAACATACTTATTACCTGGATTTTAGAGGAGTCTTTTTTTAGACTTGAGTATAGCTTTTTTTACTCCAGTAAAATGCCAAGATGTGTTATTTGGCCATATTTGAAGTTTTGCAGGATTTCAAAAAGATTATGGGTAAGGCCCTCTTTTTCATCCCTCCTTGATAGCCAGTGGCTTCATTGTATGTTACTTCTTTAGCCTATATATCCAGTAGTTTTTGACTTAGGGATTCCTGCTCCTTTCAGAAGAGTCCAGAGGTCATATATTGAATCAGCAGTTCATTTTCACTGCCTTATGAGCAACTGGGACGCCAAAATGTGGCTTCTGCAATGAGGGACATGAAGAAATCCCCAGTGACTTCGTTGCTTAGCTTTGCTCTTATCTGGTGGAACCTCCTCCTCCAACACCCCTCTGAGATAGTCAGATGTGAACAAATGAAGTACTGAATTGAGATCGTCTGGTGGAGACATGCTGTAATCTCTTCACATAGCTGGCCTAATGCACACTTGATCACATTACGGCACTGCAGAGACCTTAGTGTCACAGTCTTCAGTTCTGTCAGCTCCTCTGATGGTTCTGATAGATTTAACAGAAGCCTAGCTAGCAAGAAGAAATGTTGAGGAAAGACCTAACTCCAGTCTAAGGGATGGGACAGAATATCTGCAACTCTGGTGTTACAGGGAAGCATGGCATGCTGGTTTCTCCTCATGTGAAGGTGAATACCCCCATTTATCCTCTGGTAATTTGGGAAAATGTTGTTTATTCTTAAGGCCTAGGGAATGTTTGGTCTTTAAATTGCCAGATTCACCTGTATCTGGAGTCGCACCTTGTTCCTTCCCTCTAGGGGATGGTCTCCTGAACTGGCAGAAGGTGGCTTAACTCTGGCCTTTTTATTGACTAGCCAGAGGGAAACACCAGTGGTACCAACAGACAGAACAGCTGTGATTTCACACCTGTGCCAAGTAAACTTAGCAGAAAAAAATGCAGGCAAAACCTGCTACTGCTCACAAAGCTACAGCGGCAGAGTAATGTAAAGAAAACTAATTGTATACAATCCTTTTGACTGGGCTGCTGAACAGTAAACCTTCCTAAAGCCAGCAAAGCATGCTCATGCAATTGTTGATGATTTTCTTTGTGCATGTGTCTTCATTTATGTTGTGTACGTCGCATATGTTTATATTTATACAACTCTTGCTGCTGAACAGAAGCCCGCTGCAAGTATGCGCATCCTTGGGTATGCCCGTATGTGTGTTTGTATATGTCTGTGTGTTTGTGTGCCTGCACGCATGTGGATGTATATACGTCTGCGTGGATCAGAAACAGATGCACTGTAGGCAGATAAAGCAGATAAATATAGATTCAAATAGAAGCATAAACCTATAAATATAGACACTATATAGAGTGGAAGCAAGCAGAGCAGCACAGTTTCATTATTACTTGCATTCTGTATATAATGAAAGAGTAGCCGACACCGAAATGACTGAGGGGATGACACTTGGCTTTCAGCAGATGTAGTGAAAAGGTAAGAAAACTTCTTTCCAATATGAGCAACGATTATGACAGAAGATTTACAATTTCCAATCGTTTACTTAATGTAAATCTTTGTGTACTTTTTTCTGGAGTTGAAGTCAGAGAATGGAAACTAACATTTGGAATTTTACCTTAAAATAAGTAAATAAAATAAAAATCCTGACCCACAGTCTGAGAAAGTGCAACCTCTAATTTCTGTTTTACGATAAGCCTCACACACTATGTTTCTCAACTCTCAGTTCTGCTGTATGACAGGTCTTTGCTCCAGGTCCTACAGTCTCTCCAAAGGAACTTGGGTGGCAGAGTATTGGGAAAAATACTGAAGTTCGTGACAAAATTGACTTTCAGAAATAATGTTGTGAGCGTGTGTCTGCATGTGTATCTTAGCCTTCTGTTTGCAAATCTCTGATGGCTGTTTTAACAGTTAGCTTTCTCTCTGTTGTAGCAATATAGCTTTGGCTAATCCATAGCTTTGATATAGGTAGTTAAATTCAAAAAGGTCTTAATCTTACTAGATACAAACAAAACACTGCAGCTATTCAGGGGGACCTGAAAAGTCAGATTTTTTCAATTCTGTAACATTTTGATGAGGGTGTTCAGATAAATCAAGATTGCTGAAAAATGCCAGAAAATTGTCAATACTGTGGGTTTTTTTTCTTTGTATAAGACAGGTAGTATTGAGGTGTTTACAGCAAGAGGTTAGCAGCTGAGAGTTTGGCGTTTTCTTTCCATCTTGGCCACTCGCTTATCGTGAGATCTTGCACAAGTTGTTTACAGTCTGTGTACTTATTTCCTCGTTTGTGAGTAGCATTGGTAATAATTATGTCACAGACTCGGGTCATTGAATAATACCTTGTTTTGTTAATAGGTCTCATGATTTCGTTGAAACTAGTCATGGAGCAAGGTGTTCAATAAAAGTATATCTCTTTTTACAAAGTGCTCTGACAGCCTTGAGGAAAAACAAAGAAATAACAGTACAAAATACTCTTGCTGATGTTCTGTATTGTGTTACAAACAATTCCCTTATTTTTAATTTGTTTAATTGTTTTCAAAATATGCCATTAGCTGATGAATATTGTCAAGTTTCTGTATTCTGAGGAACTCACAGCAGAGCAGAAGAAAGGTAAACACCATATTCATACTCAGACCAACAGTACTTGATATGACAAAACATAACCAAAGACAGAAAATGAAAATGTCAAGTGATGGAAGCCTTGATGTTGTATTCAGGTCATGTAACACTAGTTTTCTTAAAATATCTAGTCTAAGCTGGTTTTCCTCTGCAAATCAACAGAGGAAGGCTGCTCAGAACATCTGGGTTCTGCTCCTGAACTCATTACGTGGTTTGGCACAAGCTGTTTTTTACTCACCTTCAGGTTTTGATACCTGAAAATAAGCTCTTCCAGGTATATTTTAACATGTTATCCAGGTTAGACTCCAATTTCCAGTCACCTCGGTGCTTTCTAAGAGTGTGATCTTTAAGTCACACGAGGTGCCCTGTGAAGGTACTTGCTCTTTACTGTAGCTATCGAGATACCTGCATTAAGCACAAAGAGGAGTCTGAAGTCATATGTATATGAACAAGAAGAAGCCATGGGGAAATCTTGAACTGATGCAGGAGACATTGGCACTTTCCCTTGTCCTCGAGCTAGTGGAAACGCTTCATAAACCAGGGACCTGCTGACTTTGTTGAGGTGCTGCTGCTCGCAGTGACTGGGCTGGACGATGTGCTCAGCTCTGGGGACAGCTCTCGCCTGCCTCGCAGGGTACCCGGCCCCTCTGCAGCATCCCCCGGTGACTCGGACTGCCGCAGGATGAAACCTGTGTACAGTACTTCAAAAATTAACTGGTCTATCCAAGAAATTCTTTGGAGTCCCTCCTAGTCTCTTCCGAGTCTGCTGCGTATTTTAACAGCCACACTTGCTTCAAAATGAGATTTTGCTTTTAGGAATCAAAAAAAAAATATTAAGGTTTGTTAGACAGGGATTATACTGAGCCCCCAGTTACTAGAGAAATATGGTCTTTTCAAAATCTCATAGAAAATATCTGGAAGGGGAGTTATGCTATCCAGAAAGCATTCACTGTGAATTCTGAATTTTGTTTTCTGCTTCCTTGCTCCTTTCTGTCTCTAATTCTGATAAATTAATAATTCCTTACCAGATTAAATTAGAACATTAGATTGTGTTTGCAGTAGGGGAAATAATTTTTAAAAAAATAATATTTGCTCTTGATCTGAAACCTTGCATGTGTTGATTTCAGTCTGGATCAGATCATTGCAGCTGAGTTATAGTCTTGAAAACTGAGGTTTATTATGGAAACACTGACATAACCTCAATTCTTTTGATTCTGGCAGACATGGCAAAAATATCCAGAGACCTTTTTTTCTGACTCTGAGTTCTTGGCTAGTCTCCTTGGACTTCGCTTTCTGAGTCTTTGCCAATTTTACTGCCATTCATTTTGACTAAAACCATCTTGGAAATATGTCAGTCTGGTAAGAACCATTAGGAAATGACACCATTACACGTTTAATAAGTTGGTTGAGGGATGGGGAAAGTTTAGTAATTTCTGCTGTATCATGGTCATTCCAAAACAGTGGAGTCCAAAAGGTTCATGTGAAAGAAAAGTCGGTAGGAGAAAAATAAAAGTAAATTGCCAAGAAAAGCGTATTTGTTGTGAGTTACTTTCACTGCAAGGAAAATCATGTTGCAGGAGGTCTGCAAAAGGTTTATTGATTCTTTCACTAGCAAGAAGAGTTGGCAAGCGTCTCTAATGTATTTATTTTTTGTCTTTATAATTGTAATATTTTTTATTATTCATTTTGCCATTAAAAGCCCATGGCAACCTAGCACTGTGCTTATCTCCTCTTACAGTCATTAAAAAGACAGAAACTGTATTGAGAAACATTAAGCTTACATGCAAAATCATGAAATCTTAGAGCAATAACTTGTTTATAAACTTAGTCTCTCCCTTATGATAGTCTTTACTGAGAAGTGACATTGTTTTCAGCAAATACAGAGCTATAGAATCTTAATCTACTATTAATGTGTTTCACTAATCAAAAAAAAAAGAAAACCAACCAAACAATAAAAAAAAAACAAGCCCCAAACCAGCTGTCCAGCATAGTGAAAAACAATGCTATTTTGCAAGTATGTTGTCTTGTAGGGACAACATACATCAGAGGAGTTAAAGACTGTGACATAGTTACATAAAAAAGGGCAGTTCAGTTTGTTAGCATATGCGAAGGTTTTTTTAGGACTTTCTGACCTAAGTGTGTATCCAAGATGCTCTTTGTGAAATATTTGGTAGGATTTTGTAGCTCTGTGGGCTTTTGAAAACTTCAGTATTTTCATCATAGTAGAAGACTTCTAGCCAGTATTGACTTTATAAGCTATGAGTCCATCCATGTTTTCAGTTGTTAATGCTTGTTCTAGAGATAGTTTGATCTCTCTCTTTTTTCGCCGTTCTCTTGAATCTCTGGATGTTCTTTTTTTAACGTTCCCTATGTGCAAAACAGATGAACTTTTGTTTATTCAAGTTTCCATGAAATTTCAGATTAGGTAAGCATTAAGAATAGAAAATTTACTTAGTGAAGTTTCCAAAATTTTTGAGTAATTGAAGGCAAGTTGATTATAATGGAAACTTTTGTCAGCTTCACTTGATAGCCTCTCAAGTACAAAACATATCAGAACCAAACTCCCAGTTTGTCTCCCCATATTTTTAGGGGATTTGGATCTCTGGTTGAACCTGTTATGTACGATCCACAGCCAGTTGCATATAATCTAGCACGCCAACAAATGCTTAACTATATGTGTTCTCGGGATGATGATAAAGCAAGCATAGCAGTGTTGGAACTGTTCTTACTGATCATCTGAGCTTTGTTTCCCTCAACTGGTATTTCTTCAGTGTCTCTATCTCTTTTATATAACATCCCATAAAACTAATACATGTTAAGCTTCTGCACTGCATCCCGTAAGATAAGGACACGCTAAACTGCCAGACTAGCTTAAAGTGTATAAATGGTGCTGAAAAATATGTTCCTTTTCATGTGCAGTCTGTTCAGAAGAGTACGGGTTCTTGTTGTTTGGTAAGCTGGTCCTATGGTCCGGTCTTCTGAGACACTCACCTTGCATAGCATCACTCAAATTTGACTGTGAAGCATAATTTCTGGTGATAGCATGACAGTGATGTAGAGTTTGCATCTTCCCTGGCTCATTTCTTCCCTCAAGTGTCCTCCTGGTCAAGAAAGAAAACCTACCTGAGCACATTCTGAATTGGCCCAATCTGTATTAATGAGTGCTTAATCCAGATTGCACACGTAAGTGCCTCTTTATGAATACCTTAATCTTTTCAGTTAAGGATAAGTTTCCTTTTAAGGCAAATCAGACTAGTTAGGCTGCACATGAATTTTTTTGTGTAAAACTTTTCTGGGTAATTTCAATGGAATTCCAGGTTTGTGCAAATAAAATGAATAAGCACGTGCAAGACACTGAATTACTGTTTTCTTTTTCTAACATCCTGACAGAGATTCTGACTGCATGTTGGCTGGTAGTATCATAGTTAATGTTAGTAGATATGGATCTGGGGAAAAGAAAAAAAATGACAGAATAGTTAGAAACATTGCATATGTGTGAAATTTCCTTAAAATATCGTTTACCTTTCTTATAGCACAGGTTTTTTCATTTGCTTGCTTTGCTAATTTAGGACCTGTAAAAATGGCTGATGCCAGACCTGTAAAGAAAAAGCATGTTGCCCTTTACACAGAATTTGAAAAAAACAATATGGGGAATGCACGTCTTCTAGCAGAGATAATGCAAAAGAAGCTTTAAGAGCATTGATAGTTGATTTTTTATATTATTTTTTTTTGTTGTTATCAGCACAGTCACTTTCATTTCTGATACTAGACTAGGTGTCTGCTGTGGCTTGTAAGAAACCTCCTTTTAGTCTTCAGTCTTTCAGTGTGCTTTAGAAACTATGTTAGCACACTTTAGACTCACCCAGACATTATTAGCAAAATCCCCAGCCCAATATGAATAAATAAAAGGATGCCCAGCAGTCCCGTGTCGTGCCAGCCTGGTGGTGTTTCCCTGCTTTGTAGGACTTAGGGTCAAATGGGAGCGGGCAGACAGTGGACAGGTCTCACCTTGGAGGCAAAGGATTCAGCAATGTGGTGAACGTTCACCTGTGAGAATGACAGAATTTCACCTTATTGACTCAAAATGATTCCCATGACAGAGCCGGGCGCCTGTCTGTGTCTAAACTGAGGACTCCAGGTCTGTGCCTGTATACAAGAGAGAACAATGGGGATGTTTTGGCAGGCCTAATGAGTGAGCAAAATAGGTCGAGTCCAGTCTTTAATTCCCATATTTCCATGTCACCCCACCATCTCAAAAAATGCAGTAGTAGTGCCTATGATTTCAGTGCTCCTCCAAGCCTGTAGGTCCTGAAGGAGTACATCAAAACTTGATGGATAGTATTACCCAAGATTTGCCTTGGTAACCTTAATGACCCTCATGGCTGAATATGAGATTCCTATGAATCTTTACACATAGCATAAAAGTGCCACAGTAGCATTAATATGTGTTTTGCTGCCGTTTCTAATAGGATTTGGGCAGTGGGTGTGGGAGGGGAACCTTGCTTTGGGTGAAGGGGTTCGTGGGTTTTGTTAAGCATCCACTCTAGCAAAGGGCACAAAACCGAAAAGGTTGGGAACAGAATGCTTGGTCCAGAAAGGCAAAAATTCTGTTTCTAAATGCTTTGCTCCCATCTTTCCACGGTGACCCTCCTCGTGCATACCTCAAATCCACATCTTACCCCTCTGCATTTTTTCATCTGTGTCTCTCTCTCAGAGCTCTGAATTCATTATGTGGAGTAGTGTAAATCAATAGTAAATGCTAACCGCCCACTGTGTACTCAGTTACGCAATATCACATACCGTGTACACAGAAACAAAAAGGGAAAAAGCACACGCAGGCTTTACATTCAAAAGCTCTTGCATAATTTTGCTTTTCTACAGCCAAAAAAAAAAAAAAAAAAGGAAATAACAGATGGGGAGACTTGCAGTTTTTTTTCCCTTTTCTCAGACTGTACAGAGGGGAATTAGTTTAACATCCATGGTCATTTCTAATTGCCCTGTGCTGCAGATAAGCAAGGCAGATTTGCTCGTGCTTTAAAATAGGACTTTTTTTCCAGCTTCCATGATGTGGTGCACTTTTCAGGTAATATGAGAAAAAACTGTTGTGAAGTGTTTAAGGCTGAATTGGTTATTTGTTTAGTCTTAATGGAAAAAGGAAAAGAAAAACCTCACTTTAACTACTCGATACATGTTACAAAGCAAAAGAGGGACAAGGAATAGGGAGGTTGGATTGAATTCTCTGGCGTGGTTTTGTGCTTTTTTTTTTTTAATCTTTTTTCCTTTCTGAAAAGCAAAATATCTCTCAGTGTAATATTTATGTAAAAAGCCAGTTATGTAACTCTCGCCTGCCTTTCGCTTTTGTTACCTCTCTGGACTGTACAGCTCTACTGTTTTTCCTCACAACAGATTGTACTAAAACCTGCAAATCCTGATGAAAGGAAAGAACGACCGGGTGCCCACAGCACAGACTTTAATTTCGAGCCTTTTTAAGGGCTTCAGGCTGGAAGACAATGGATCTATTTAAGATCTGGTTTTGGCTGGAGGAATTCTTATTGAGTATTTTCCTGTCACAGTGCACTCTGGAACATCCCTGGCTTCTGCACAGTGTTTCTGTCTCTCTCCTCCTCTCTCTTCCAACCCTCAAACTTTGAATGTATACAATGAAAGCTTTTTCCCTTTCCTCTCCTGACCTTAATGCGAGCATCAGGTCAGTCTCCATGTAACAGCAGCAAGTGCAGAAGCATAGTGAAATTTTAGGTTGCACTGAACTTTATTTATTCATTTTGATTTAATTTAAGGGATTTATGTCCGTAGAGATCCAGAGATTCTTTCGATTAGGATTGGTTGGGATATTTTAATTTATGTCTGTCGAATGGAAGTAAAAAATGTATAACTCTGCTAAAAGAATAAAAAGGGAGGGATTTGGAGTTCAAAAAAAGGGAAGAAAAGGGTAAATACTGAGAAAATGTCATACATTTTGATCACAGGAAGAAAATATTATTGTACTTATTGCAATCAACTTATCCCTCGTTGTATCTTGCGAGGATCTGACCTGTTTGTGGTTGCGAGCATTGTCAGAGTTTGTTTTCTTTTGCCCTTTACGAGCCATTTTTGTCTGCGTGCACATTCTTGGACAGATTCTTCCCTAGTGTAATGCTGCTAATTCTGTTGATATTATGTCAGGAGTCTATTAGGTCAATTATAAAGTTACAGGGCTCGGTTCTCAGTTATTTTAAAGTGTTTTTCTGGCATTAGAAAGGAGTTGTAAAATGGGCCTCAGTGTGAATTATGCCCACTTCAGGCATAATAGAAAAAATAGTTAAAGCTGCCATCTTTCAACAGAGATCCCTGAGACAAGCTTTAAATGAAATAGGGTTTGAGAAAACAGGAAGTGGAATATTTTAAGTTCTATAAGCATATTATAAGCTGTATAAGTACATTTCACCAAATTTCTGGGGAATATATATATATATTCAAAAGCATATTGGAACACCTGGATTCCCTGCCTGATTCTAAAACCAACCCTTGCTTTGGCTCTGGGCACCAAAAACTTCTTCTGCCTCCCATTTCTGTGTCAGTACAGAATCTCTCAGGGATTTTCGTAGTAGATACTTGGTTTATTGTGCCCTACAGGAATATTCCGAAGCTATTTTATTAATGTTTATAAAGTGGATTTAAATGCACAGGGAGAAGGTGTTGAAATAATTTGGAGAGGTTAAAAAATAATTTAAATTTCAGGCTGGTGTTGCCACAAAGACGAAATTGTGGGCACCAACTATATATAAATGTTAGCTGGAAATCAGAAGATGACCCTAATCATCAGAGGACTAAATTCTGGAAGACTATCCTATAGGAATTATAAGGCCTGGAAGCCTATGTAGTGGTAAGATAGAGCTGAATCAATGTATCAATAGCAGTTTATGACATGGTTGCATGCAGTGGAGGAGAGTAATCTCCTTAAAATCCCTTATCCTGGTGTCCCTAATAGCTGTCAACCCTTTATAAAATGCTTGGAAGATTTAGAACGTGTAGCTTTATGGAGAACATGATAAATAATGATTCCAGTGTTTAACTTAATCAAAAGAGTGGTCATATGTCTTTGAATGAAAATTACTTTCTGCCTGTCTTCTCAGAGTTTTAGTCTATAAGTTTTTTGTCTGCACTAATTAAAATGGAAGACTGATTTGGAACAGGTGTACAAAACCCTTTAAGTTTTAACAGTAGACAAGCAAATTTCCTTCTGAAAGGCATTTGCTTGTTTTTCAGTTACTGAGAAACTTCTTTGCATGTCACTAGGTTACCTCTGACTTCCCGAATCTTCAGTCCCCAGCTTTGCTTTGTGTGCTTACACATGTAACGTTAATATTCAGTTTTACTGAATAAGACTTCATTTCGCAACTTAAAAAGACTTTGATATTTTTTATTTAAACAGAAACTGTTTGAGTCCTGCCACTATGAAGGATCTGTGCCTTAGTTTTCTTAAATTTAAGTTTGTTATTTCAGAGAAAAGGTTAAATATGAACCCTAAAGGCTTAAAAACAGCAGCAAAAACGAAAAGAGCTCTACATTAGTTTTTATTTTTAAATTTCATTCTTTTTCTTCCCTGACACATGCTTGGGGTTGGGTATATTGGAAAAATAGCTAGCTAATACGGTTTTGCTGTATCCAGCAATGTGCTGAATTAGCTACAGTAGTCTTTTTTGTTATTTGGTAATTATTCTGCAAGGTTTCCTCCCTCCCTCCCTTCCTCAGAACAGTGTTTTTTGCAACTGTGACGCTTCAGTTGAAGTTTATGACAATTTTGTGACCTTCACTGTTAGTGCCTTCAGTAGTTTCACAGATCTTTTTGACTTACAGAAGACTGTAAGAAGTGAAGCAAGAAGCAATATATTTGGAGTAGTTGTAACAAAAGTATGAGACCTAGCCACACTGAATGTTCCTGCCCTCCTTTTCAAAGTTATTATCTTTCACATCCACAGCAAATGGAGCAGAGGGTTAATTTCTCCATTCTGAGAATCTGTATATTCTTATCTTTGCTGTTAAACCCAACGTGTGCAGGTGGGCCATGACACCCACAGAGAAGGACCCCAGAAGTCCAGCGGTGTAGAGGAGTTGTCAGGATGGGTGCAGTGCTCGGAACAGGGTCGACACCTGGATAGTCTTTGCTCTTTCTTCTGCACAGTGCTTAATACATTCCCGTTGTGGCTAAATGAGGAGGGCTCCGTTGGGATGGAGTGCCTGTGTGGGTGTGAGCCCGGCGAGGGGAGGCACGTGCAGCTGCCATACCCGCCTTGGGGAAGGAGAGCATTCTCGTTTGCTCCGGGGTTCGTTTCCTGGACAGCTGGTCTTGTCGCTGCCAGCTGCTGAATGTTAGTGGCTAGGGTGGGAAGGAGGGATAAGCTCTCTTCACCTTACGGCTGCAGAGGCTTGGAAAGAACTCTTTAGGACATGACCTTTATACCTGTAGTAAAAGAGAGCAGGGAACTAGACTACATAATCCAGAAAGTGTGCTTCAGGGTAAAATCTTGAAAGAAAGCTGACTGTAAACAGTTCAGTTTCTGTGGGGACTTGATTTGGGGTATTATTTCATAATTTCGACTGAAGAAACCTCTGACTTACTTGGCTTTTAGGACATATGATGAAACTCCCCCCTTTAGGGAAGTTCTTGCAGAGACAAGACGCAAGAAGAGCTCGCCTGTGTAGGCAGCAGAGAGGATTGTACGCTCTTGAGTTTTTGCTGATTTATTTGTCGCTGGTTGCAGCAGAATAGATGGACTCACCACTTTGTGCAGTGAACAAGAGAAAAACACACTCAGTTGATAATATTTTAAATTGAAACAAATAGTAATGCTCTTCATGGAAAGACTGTGGAAAGGTATTAACAGAGAACAGTGCAGAAAGCATCTGAAACTATCTTTGCCCATAGTTCTCACTACATATATTTCTTAAACTATTTTTCTGCTTACAGTTTTTATGAAATATCCTGGTTGCCTTAGGCCCCTTACATGACTTAAAAAAAAAGACAAAGTTTCAATCTCGTCTTCTGGGATCCATCTAAATATGCATTTCTGATTAAAAAGCATCAGTCACTGCTGAGGCTGGAAATGGTGTGTTCTGCTGTGAGGAAGGGAGGGGCAGATCCATAACGGTTGTTTGGGCTGTCGTGTTTCTGAGAATCAGCTGGTTTTTCTTTATACTGCAAAGATTAAACAAAGAATGTTAAACATTTCCCAGTTTAGCATTTCTAATGGAAAGCGTCTGTAGGGCCGAAGCTCACGGCTGCAAGGGCAGGCGTTCGTGTTAGGAGTCACTTAAAAAGGCTTTTATTTTCTTTTGGAGGCCTCTTCATTCCTCTCCCAGCCTGGCTGCTGTGCTTGGCCGTCAGGTGGAGGCAGCTTTAAATTGTTACTTTCATTTAAGTAGGAGCTAATTTACTTTTGGAAATGAAAGTTAAAGCAGCTCAGCCATCTGCAAAGTGGAGGAGGCGGCAATGGGTTTCTTTAACTTTTCAAGTCTCTACGATTCTATTTCACACCAACAGGCAAGTAAAAATTACCTTCCTGAGCTCCTATTAGTGATGATACATAGTATTAATGATCTAATGTCTTAGCTTCAGCTCTTCATCTCAGTTTCTAAAAGATACCTGTTGGCTTGTTCAGTCTTCTTTATACTTGTATCCAGCTTAGGAGCTTTGAAGTAAAAAGTTGTCATCTTGAGTGCAGCAGAACCACGTTTTTTGACCTACTGACAGCACAGCTCTTTCCGTAGCATTTCACTAGTGATTATGTGGAGCACTGTGACTTTCCGTTCCTCATAGTACAGGCAAAGAATGCTTAAGGGTGACTGGTAAATGAAAGAAAAAAAAAAGGGGGGGACGGCATTTCGATATCTTCATGTTTGTTATACATGCTCTTATTGTGGCTGGTTATCAGCCTTTCTAGTTTTTTAGTTTTACTTGAAGAGTCCATAGTGGAAATAAATACATTGTTCGAGCTTTCTTAGTTGAAGTTGAGGAGAATTTCAGTTTTATGCAGATGTATATTTTTGTTCCCTATCAGAGTGAAATAAGTGTTAATACAGTTAGTTTTTTCACAGTGCAGCTTAAAACTTCCTTCGCCTGCCTCTCCATTGGCTAGTTTTCAGTAGTTCTCTGTCATCACATGGGGACAAGATCTAAATATCTTATATAATTAAAACATTTGCAGGAAAAATATATTTCTGATTTCTTGTATAAATTGTAAGCACTATAAAGAAATCAGATATCCATTTTCTGCCTTCTCCAGCCTGCCTGCAAGTAGGTTTTGTCTAAACAAAATAGCCTTGCACTCAGAGCTCACAAACATTTCTGTATTACATGAGTAATTTTATTGGCCTCTTATAGTAGCTTAAATGTGTTTGTAAATGTTTGCCCACCTTTTTGTTTCTTAAGGGAAGCTTTTTACAATTTTTTTTTTTAATAAGTCAAAGTTTGAGTTTAAAAAATATTTCAATCTTCTTGTGATTACATTTCTTGCAGAATGTTGGAATTTTTGGACTGTGTGTCTATTTAGGCACGTGGAGAAAGACAAGACTGAGATCATGTAAGTCACGAAACTGAGGGTGAATAATCCATACTTTGTTCTCTCACCATTTTCACAATTTATACCCAGATGCAAGTAATAAACTAAAAAGGACCAAAAAAATATCCAGTTAGCTTTTATTTTTAAAGTCATTAATGAAAAGCAAAGTTCAAATGAGGCCACAAATCCTGGTGGTGCACAATGGGTTGATTTATTTTGTAAATAGACCATGGATAATTAACCATAAAACAAAACTTTTTTTTTTTTTTAAACTTGCATAATGACACTGATTTCTTTTAGTTGCTGTGAGTTGCACAGAGGGATAATGACTTATTCACAACTGGTTGCAACTAGTTACAGCCAAGAAGGGAAAAATCCCAGAGCAGCTAGGGGAAAAAGACTGTTAAAACCCTGCTACACTTGCAGTTTTATAGTAAGGCATTTACTAATGGCTGCAGAATGGGCACAGCTACCCTTGTACAATAACAGCAGGATATGTATGTACTCTGATGATGCTTGCCATGTTATCCCATGCTTTGGCTTAAAAGCTATAAGCAAAAGACAGCGCCTGCAGCTGGCCTTGTAGTCCACAATTTTGTATTGACTTCTAAATAGCATTAGTTTGTGCTTTGTTACAAGCTTCCGTGATGCCTGTATCTTACTCCTCTGGCACTAGGGGAAGAGTCCTCTGGATAGTCAAAATAGTCTGATTTGCTGCCAAGTCCTCTTATGAGCCAGAGAGTGATGGTAGTTTTTCAGATATGTGATATGAGAAAACTGCCTGCCCGACGTCCCCCAAATTTGTCTCTTCATATTCTATAGTCATCTGTGGAAGGGATCTCTGATGCCCAAGAAGGAGAAGGTCCAATTTGTTGTGAAAGTACATTCGCTGCTAATTAAAACTACCAGCTGGGATTACAGCCCTGGAGACTGTAAATAAACTAGAGCATGAGATGTTCAGATGACAATATGGCCGCTTTTGTAGTGGTTTGTATTAGTTGCCTGTACTCAGATTTGCTCATCTCATGCCAGCTTGTTAGAGTGAAGAGAGGGCTGATGTAGGTAACAGTCAAGATGCAAGAGGTTGGATTTGCCACACAGGCACTGTCTGTATGGACACCTTAGCTTGCTTTTATGTGCCACAATGTGCTTTAAAATACTTTTGTCCATATATATAAGGTCTGCAGTTCACTTGGAGCTAAAATCTGACCATGCTGTGTTCACGTGAGGGTTGGCTCTTGGCGCAGCTGTGCTGTGTTTCACAGAGAGTGACTCTAAGGTACTTGCCAAAAGCCCCCCTTGTTCCCAGTGATAGCCTGGGTAGGCAGAGGTAGTGGGTAAAAATGCTTAAAATCAGCCTAGCTTTACATGCATTGAATCAGTTTTATCGGAACAGTGTTACAGACCAATGTTGGTAATGGTTCTCTATCCTAAAGTGATTTGTACATATGCAGTTTCTTCTGCAAATTTGAAGCATTTATTTGTCAGCAATGTACTGCAGAGCCAGGGGAGAGGAGAAGTAGATCGTTAATGTCACACTGTCAATCTGCGTGAGTTTAATGTAGATAACAGGGTATAAGGGTTGTGTGTTTTCAGTCTAGATCCCTGGTGCAAGACAGGGCCTTGGAGCGACGCTTTAAGCCCATAACCAGAGAACTGCTGAGTTCCCACTGTGTTACTGACACTGGTAACTGCAACACATGGGTTGACGATCTTTTTTTAGGCCAAGAAGTCACGTTAAAATAGCACTTAGTTTGAGCAAGAGGCTTCTGTTGTGGGTGGGAGTCATCCTGGGGGCAACATTAGCCTTGTAGTTTCAAGCAACGTTGCAGTGAAGACAAGACCCCAAAAGCAAGTTAACTCTCCGAGGCTGTCTTTGGCTTCTCTTCAGGTCCTGTTGGAAGGGAAACCAGCCAGGGTCCACCCTGGTGGTGCTAACTGAATGTGTCTGTCCCGCTAGGTCTCCCATGAAACTGCTCTGTGAGGCTTTTGCTTCTGGGAAGCGTGGCAATGTATGGAATATTCTGAGTACTGTTTATAAGTTAGAACTTGATTTTGTTGACTAACTGAATCCTTGTATCTTGTGAAAATCTTTTTCTGTGCTCTGCATCATGCCAAAGAGACAGGGGAGTGGTGTTGGCATATCTTTGTATGAATAGGTCTGTCATTAAATAGTTGAAATAGAAACATCTGAAATAGATCTTGACTGAGAAAAACAATGGGGCAACTAGAGAAAGCCAGTTTTCTCCAAATTCGCTTTTGGGGGCTGGAGTTTTAAGCAAACAGAAAAAACAACGAAGAGACCAGGTATTAGTGCAGGGGCTTAAAAAGAACAAACCCTGGGAGGCATGAAGCGAGATACAAGGAAAGTTAAGAGAGGAGGGAGAAGGGATGCTTAGCAGAAGGAGTGTTTTTTTGGTTTGTTTATTTGTTTTAATAACTAAGACCAGCTAAGGGAGAGGGAAGCTGGTAGAAGAGGTTTGGAAGAGACACTGTGTTTAGGAAAGGAAAACTTTTTGCCTGGTGTGGATCTAAGCCCGAGGATCCTTCACTGCTAGTGCGGAGGATGCTGAGGCATGGAAGTGCATTTGGGTAATTTCCATTTTCTCTGATCTCTAAATCTGTATTTTTATTTTGTGAAGAGTGAGGCAGTCAGGCATCTTCCCCAGGCAGCCAGGCTCTGAAATCTTGCTGCTCGGAAAGGGTTACAGCCAGCCTAAGCTGAAGGCACACACAAGATGAAGGAGAGAGCATTCAACTCCTTTCAGATTGTGGAAGGTGTCAGCACACGGGCCCAGTACGCAGAATACAAACTCAACAGTCTGCTCGGTGTGCAGCAGGACAAGCTCTCTTAGAGGTAATTCTCATTCAGGCCTTTGAACAAACCTTTGTATTTCTCTTATATGGTAATAACCTGTTTGTAAAGATATGCAATACAAACTCCTTTCATTTTAGCCACCCTATCTCTTCCCAAATACCCTTCCACAAATCTAATGCTTTAAAAAACTCACAGGTGAGGCAATCCCAGCAGTTCTCCCCAAGACTTGCCCCATCTCTGCTTTGCAAAGCGTGGCATACGGCGTTGTAGTAGGTAGGTTCAAGTTCCAGTTAGAAAGTGCTTTTGTGGGAGACTAAGCAGTACAGTTGTTTGAATCCTTGGGTGTCTGCTCCGATCACTGCGTTCGGAAACTCACTTTATAAGAAACAAAAATTACTTGGTTCTTACTGAGATTCTGTCCACGTTACAAAATCCCTTCACCAAATGGCACGGGAAACGACCGCTTCTCATAGGCATCTGAACGCTCAAATAGCCAGGAGATGCCAGTCACTGGGAATGATGTGCTGTCACGGTTGATATCCTAGCTGTATTTCTGGTTCTCCTAAGCAAATACTTCCATACGTTGGCACTCTTGCTGCTACCTGATCTAGGTGGAATCCCTGGATTCTTCCCATTTTAGGCCAGGATTTGTCTCACAGCTTCAGCCAAGCTTCAGATGCCTTCATGGTATTTTGCATTTTATTCATTTGGAATCGTATGAACAGTGATCGAGAGCCTTCTTAGCAGCTGGAGCAAATGGTTAAAGGAAAGGGAATTCTTAGACATTACATATTTTAGTAATCTCAACTGCTCTTACATTTCTCTACCAGTGAAGTTTAAGGTTGCACGGACAGAGCAGAATCAATTAGCGTTCCCCTCACTTCTCCTCACTCCACATTCATCTGTAGGAGACTGACTTTCAGTCTGCTGCTTTACCCCGCTCAGAACTGGTTGTGATACTTCCCCAAATGGCAACAGTAATTAAGGGTACTCGACCCAGCAAGATGTCTGCTAGTTGTTACATAAATGACTGTCTGAAAAAGCCTCTTGCCTTTCCTGTGTCAGTAAGCTCCACCGGTTCTTGGACGAGAGCAACACACCACCTGGATTATTAATAATAATTAGATTATTGCTGATATATTGATAGCATTGCAGAGGTTGCAAACTTCTAAGGCTCACTAAAGAGTTCTGAAGGTCAGGCATTAAAAAATACCTAGTGGTGTTCTCTTCTTGTGAAAATGCATTTAAAAAAAAACAACAACAAAACACATCAAGGACTCTTATTTATTTTCATTATTCATATTTCCAGATAAACTTTGTGGCATTTGTGGAACAAAAATGCTTTTGTTTCAAACTTTTCTTTCAAAAATGTGTTCTATCTTCTAATATAAAATTTAAATCAAAACTGAAAGTAACAATCATAACAAAATTATTTTGTCAAAACAAAACATTCAATTGATTGAAATGATTTTTTATTTTTGTTTCATGGGCAACTTTGCAATGCAGTGTTTAATTCAGCTGTAAATCAAAAGCAAATTTCAAACCTGATTACCCATTCAGGGGAAATTGTGGCTCTGAAAACTTTGAATTTCACACCCTGGTCAGAGATAAACACAAGATGACAGAGTAATATGAATTGAAAAGCTTCTCCATTTGTTAGACCACCTAACCTTTTGTTTCTTTTTTTCTAACCTGGAAAAGGGTATTTTGTCATACAGAAAAGCTGCTTTTAAATGAATATATATATGGACAATAGTGTAGTTGGTTCAGTATTTCTCAGTTACAGACCTGTGACAAGACGAGCAAGAAGATACGCTTTGTCCAACAGCTGCCTTCTGTGTTCATCAGAATTTTTTTACGTGACTTAGCATGTAACCTGCTATATCAGTATAAATTGAATTTAGTCTTAAGAAGGCTGATTTAATCTGAAGAATGTGTTTTGCACTGTTCTTGGACATGAAGAGCTGGAATATTGATGTATTTAGCCCTTAAAAAATATAAAAATAAAAGCTTCCCCACCTCAGAGCTCTATAAATAAATAAATAAAATAGTTTATGTTGGGGACATGCTCACAATATTTCCTGCATGCTAGTGGAGCAGCACACATCAAAAAGATAATGATATAAGCAGTAAAATATCCCAAGCAAACAGAAAGCATCTGTAGATCTTGCCTAGCTGGCTAATATTATTGAGATGGTTGTTTTTAGCTTACCATGCCATTAATGCTTTGCAAATGTATATGTGCATGCTGAGGGTTGGCCAGGAGTTGAACTGTCTTTATAATGGTTATGTTCAATCGCTGCATTGTGCCTGAATGCCTACAGGCACACGAGAGGACAGGAAAGGTATTCAAGAAACTATTAGACCATGCAGGATCTGGTCTACCAGCTCTAGTCACAGGAGAATGTAATGTGCTATAAACAGGATGTAAAGAAGCATTTATAAAGGTGTTCGGAGAAATCCTGGGGTGTAAGTGAGGTGTTTGTTAGCTGGTGTCCGAGGATTGATAGCCTATGTCCCTTCTGTTGTGCTGCTGCCTTTAATAAATAACCCATCAAACTCAGACATATGATTTAACTGGAAAGATTTATATCACCAAAAACGTGTAGCAAATGTGAAAAGAAAGCTATTCTGCCTCCTCTTCTCATTCAGTATGTTCTATTTCCCTCACTATGTGTAACAGTCAAATGCTGGCACATCTTTCTCAGCCTTTGGTTCTACCTAATACTCACTTGCCAGTCTGTCTTCAGAAAGTCAAGGCCGTTTCTGCAGGGTATAGGAGTGAATATTCAGGGATGTAGACAGGAGGAATGGCTGTATGGTTTTCGAATGAACTGTGTTTTGCTGTATATAGCTTTTCTTGTAGAAAAAGATGAAGTTTCCTTGGAACATCGAGCCTGATCTAAATTCTCTTCTTGGCTTTAGCAGGCTGGGGATTGAGTCCATATTGGAAATTCTCCACTCAAACTGCTGGGTGCAGTCAGAACCCGTGACTTTGTTCAAGCTATTGCAGTCTGTGCTGCCCTCATCCCAGAATCAACACCGGTAGTACAGCTGCTCTGACTGCAAATACAGAAATCAGAAAACTTCTGAAGTTACCTTGATATTAAGTGTTACTTGGAGAAATCCTCCCCTCTTAGAGTTCTGGGAACCCTGAGATTTCCTGATCTACTTTTTTATCTTTCCTTACCATCTCTAGAGGTAAATGGGCCATCTTGCTGGAAAATTGAGATTGTAAGCGTTAATCCGAAGAGGTTCTTAGTAGAATGATATTGGTAACACAGGTAATAGAGTCCTACTAAGAAGGCAGGTCTCCTTTCAAGAGGCAAAGGTCTTCAAGTCAAGAAGTCAAGGAGACTTTCCCAAAAGTTAATTTTGCATCAGTACATCGTGGATTGCAGTGCTTCCAAAAATGCTATCTTTCACAGGTCCTCACAGTCTGATGTCACTAGAGATCCTACTGCACATAGCATTGCTTCCAGTGGTAGTTCCTGGGCAAGAGGGATGAGTTTATCCCACCATGGCTCTCACAAAACCACTAGCAGTACGCCAGACATTGAATTGGCTCATCCTGTCTCTGGTGTGCGTTCAGGTTAATTTTGGATCCCCTTTTCAGATTCAACTGTTTAATAGTGCTGCACTGTGAGCCTCAGAAATTGCTGATTTCTGTCTCGGGGATGACAAATTTCATAGTACATTCTTTAATTCCTACTTCTATAGCAGTCCGTAAAGCACCTTCACTTGCAGTTTTCTAATATTCAGTAAGAAATCAATTTGGGAGTAGGGTCCTTCAGTAGGGAGCCTGTTGCAGAAGTCCTTTGATCATTACATTGTACAAGAACTTAGGATTTTTGTGATTGAAAGTTCTGATACAAATATGAGATTGCTGTCTTTATGGGAAAATCTTGCTATGATCTTGCTGTTACGAGGGGCATTTAAGAGATCCTGAAATACCTTTAAAAATGAAACAATGGGAAGCTGCTTACCTCATGACGAAATAAGGCAAAATAAGGTCATGTAAAAGGTTATGGTTGCAACTCCAGCAACAGAGCTGAATGAATTGCTTGCAACAAATAATTTAGTTGCCAAATAGAGCTTTTCTTTTCCCATCAAATATCCACAAGTTGATCAGTCTCTTTGCTTCAGGAATCGTTGGAATTTATTTGATGACTACCTTCAAAACTTATGTTCTATGGATTCTCTGTAAACGGAGGTGAAAGAGGTATGGCTGTGGTTTCAATGCTGTTTGCAAAAGCCTATTCTGTGATTTTCCTCTCTGGTATCCCTCTTGTAAATCTGCATTACATGGTGCCAGGCATTTAGGGGTCTATAGTTTTGATGAAAGAGGGTAACGAGTTTAGTGTTCATACAACAAGAGTTAATGTTCACACAACAAGAGTTAATGTTTAGCAGAGAGGAGGCTTCACACAGCCTCATGAATCCTCACACATCCTTCAAATTACATTTATTTTGTTAACCCTATGACTGAGATGGTAAAACATGAGAAACAAAAAAGGATAAAGGAGATCCTGAAGCTGCATGAGTGAAGTGGGGGAGCGGGGTGTGATTATTTCAGGAGCACACTGGTTCGGAAGATCAGTGTGAAGCTAGATGCTTCTGCTCACTGCACACGCGGGCAGAAACACGTCAGAAGTTGTTGCTGGTAGCGGTGCATTCATAAAGGGAACACGGCATTCACTTTCCAGCCACCAGAGAGTGGAGGAAAGACAGAGCCGCAGACATCTGTTACCGTGTTTGCTCACCTACCCTGCTCCTGGAGGTTTTGAAGTAGGATTTGAAAAGCGCGTATGACAGTCATTGTTTTTGACCATGGTTTACAGCATCCTACTGACTTTAAAGAGCCAAAATTTGGACCTGTGTAATTTAACCAACGATATACACAGGGCACTCTCAGAGAAAGGGCTGGGAATAAAACTTAGTTCCTGGTTTCTTGCCTGTTATTTAGGACATATCTGATTTGAAATCTGTTTTCTGCATACCCTTGCGTGCATATTCCTTGGCACATGTGCTTCTTGCCATTATGGGGCAGATCCCATAGATTTTCTGCATCATTAGTAGAGAGAGCCAATCATTAAAAAAAAAAAAAAAAAAAAAAAAGCTTATTTGCCTGAGCCGTTAAGATTTTTTCTCACAGTTCTGCCTGTGGCGCCTGTCACTAGCAGTCAAATAAGGACAATTTTACCATTCTCTCCTGCTGCTCTAATTTTTTTTTTCAGTGCCAGTACATGTATTTGTTATTCTTTATAACTCCCTTTGAAGTTGGGAATCCAAGGGGAATCTAAAACCGACCAGATGTTTCTGCTGCTGGAGACACAGAAGACAGCAAGGATTAAGTTTAACTGAAACTTAGTTCTCTACAAAACCCATTACAGTGAGAATTCTTCCTCAGATAGCCTTATTTATTATTTATATTTGCACTTGCCATCCTGGGTAGGTGATACCTCCAGTCATCTTGCCCGGGAGGAAAATGGATGATTTATCTAAGTAAATAGTGTATCAGCAGCTGCCTGCGTTGATTTCCCTTATGGGGTTTCAGTTCCATTGCACTGCGTATTTGCCACCCACACTCTTTATACAGCATTTTGTGTTGAGGAAAATCATTCCCATCTCTGTAACTTCAGAGGACAGATATGTGGAACCATCTAGAGGGAGGGCAGTGCAACTCGTATGTGCGTGGGGAGCGGTGACGTACTTGAGAACGTACTGGCCAGAAAGTACGAGGTTTTAACTCCTTCTCCTGTCACGGCTGGAAGAAAGGAGTAGAAGACATGGGAGACTGGCTATGGGAAGGAAGGGACGTGCTAACCTCCTAGAAGTGGGGGCAGAAGAAGTCTCTCAGGTGGGAAAGGACAGGAAGAAATGCTCTTACTGACTTCGGAGTTCAAGTTTGATGCTTTTGAAGATGCAAGACAAGAAAAATGAGAAAAAAGTTCTAAAATAGTCTATGAAATGAAATACATTCGGCAGTCCTGTGAGGTGTCCATGTCTAGATTCTGTGATGGGAGATCCTGCTGACCTGCTTCTGCAGTCACAGCCACAAGAGAAATTAGTGCATGATCAGACCTCAGACGGACATCCCAAAGGGAAGGCAGCACGCAGAATGAGGCCTTGGTCTCTCTCTACCTTAGGCATGGCTGACGCTGAAGTTTGGATCCACTTCCAGAATTTGAACACCCCAGATTTATGAAGTATTTATTGCCAAGTTATCTCATCTAAGTTTATGAGACCGTCTGTCCCTGTGCCTGCCTGTCACACCCGTACATAGCTGTTGAGTGTGCCGATCGCTTTCAGCCAAGTTGGAAAGAACCGAAAAGATAATTCGTTTTCTACAAAATGGGTATCTAAGGAGAGGTGAAAAACTCAAATTAGTGCCCCTGCTGAGGGAAAGACAAGCAGAACTTATCAGCTAAGCATCTTCGGTGGGGGACAGCTGGCTGGCCAGCACAGGCTTTGCTCCAGAAGAGCCACAGCACATGCTGTCTTTTGCTCACCGAGAATTTTATCTTTGTTGTGGAAGAGGAGACCTACAATAACTGTGCTCGTATTGTGTAGCGCTCACAGGCTCTGATGGCCAACCTGTAGGAAGACAGACTTTACCAGTAGTTGTTTCGTGTCTCAGCTGTTCTGTTTTCTTTAAAGTCCAGCCCCCTTTCTCATTGGTAAGTCAAGGTACATCTCTGGCTGGTAGTGTTTTCCCGTTCCTCTCTGCTGTGGGGTTACAGCAGCTTTTCCTTGATTTTTCTCTTTACTTCACTTTATTGTTTCACACCAAATCTCACTGCTTCTCAACTCTCGGTGTCACAGCCACCATAATTGAGAAGTAGTATCGGGCTCTGCTTAAGTTCCTCTTTAATTGGCCAGATGGATCGCTAACGCCTGCACTGAGGCTCTGTCCTCCATCATTAGCTGTTGGAGTTGCCTCCTGGTATTGCAAGGCCCTGCACGCCACCCTAATTTGTTTTTAAACAGGAAAATCAAAACCTTGGTAATTATACAGAGCCTCCTAATAAACATCAGGTAAAAATACATGCACTGTAATGAGCTCTTTTCAGAATAGCAAAAGGGAGCAGAGAAAATTATTTGCTAGTGCCTACACTTACTTAAAGCTGCTTTTCTGATTTTAAAATAAAATTAAAAAAAAAAATCAAGTCCTGGGAACACAGGGTGATTTTGGATGCTCTGTGAGGTTTTGAGGAAAGATAAAAAGAAAAGAAAGTAATCACGTTTTTCATTTTATATTTTTAGGACCTGAATTTCCCAGCTTAATATTAAAGGGAAACAGGTTAAAATCAGAGAGTTTTGGACCTACATATTTTCTCCTCTTTATTTTTTTGTCAAGGCATCGAGGCAGATGGTATGAAAAGCATTTATATTGGTCTCTCTGCTGATGGAGCTTAACCTGATAATCCAGGACTTGGAACTGGGTGCTTCAATAAAAACACTTTCTGAGAGATTTTTCCATTCAAAACACCAGGAGAAGGTTTTTAATTGACAACATCAGAAATTAGTATCTTGCCAGGACTACATTTCTTTGCACCTTATTACTCAGAACAAAAGATTAATATATACTCATTCCAAGCATGAGAGTTTTCAATAATTTTTTCCTAAATTAAACCAAAGACAAAGTGAAATGGTTTACCACAGGATTGTGAGAGTGAAAACGGGGAAAGTCCCAGTTCCATGTCAGTTATTACTTTGTTCTAGTTTAAGCGCTTCACTCCCTTCTGGTGATTGCTCCATTTTCTTGTTGTGTTTGTTTTTTTTGTTTTTTTTTTTTTTATGGTGTGCTAGATACTTTGAAATTTGCAGACTTAGCTCAGTCTTTGAAATGAAGAAATCTCAGCTCTGAAAATGCCAAATTAAACTGTGATTCTGAGTTTCCCTTAATTGTGAGCAACTTCACTTACACAGAAAGCAGCGCTCCAGTGTGGTTCTCCTTCGTTCAGCTTCACTCTGAACTTCATCTCATAACCCACCTGTAAAGCAGCAAACGTAAAGACCAAAGCCAACATACAAGAAGATAACACAGTTCACATCTAAAATTTGGCGCTCAGGTCTGCGCTCACCTGTGTTCTTAGAATTTTGTGTGTGTGTGTTCTTGAGACATTGCATTTGAAATATATACAGGAAACTAAGCCTAGCTGAGAAGATTATAACTTGTAAACATTTTCCTGTGTATGTTTTGATAGAATGGTATGGGGGCGGGGGACACGGCTGTGGGTTAAAAAAATATTTTTATGCTTTCGTAACGTAATCCATAGTCCATTTTAGACTTAGTTCTGATTAACCAAAGATATTCGGATGTGCCGTGGAGGTTAGCACATAATGAAACAGGTTCCTTAGCATTGTGACACCAACACTCCAAAGCAGCCTGACCAAATGGGACAGGATATACCCTACTTTCTCAGGTCAGTTTGTGATTTTGTTTTCCAGCTGCTATACAGTGGCTTTAAAGGTTACTTCTTGTGTCATTTACAGTTGTCTTCTTCCATATAGGAGCACTGCAGGGAAGAGTGTGCAGTGGAATGGGCCAGTTCTGCAAACAGCAGGTGCAAGGACATGGCTTACCTGTTGTCTGTAACATTCTGTCTTATACAGTCAAACAGGAATCTCTCTTTTATCTCTTGCAGTCTTGGGTATTAGAGTATATAGGCCACGAGTCCAAACCAATAGGGAGCCAAAGGGTAGATTGCACATCTGACTGTGAGAGTCATCATCAGGCCAAGTGCTCCATCAGGCCAGTTGGAAAAGCATCTTGTTACTCAGAGGTAGGGCTGGATTTATGTTCTGCCCAGCATGCTCATTTAGAGGAGAGGATTAGATAGCCCATAATATAGCTGTTGATTCTCCTGAGCACCGAGGGGTTACTAGTCCTTTCTGCTGTGCTCGGGGTAGCGAGTGTGTGAATAGGATAAGGACTTGGACGCAGCCCAGTACCCCAAACTGCTGAGTTATTCCAACGAAGTAGCATAGACCTCTACGGAGCACGTTCTTCGCCGATCCGCATGCATTTATGTTCTGTTGGTCTTGGAAAACATTATACCTCCTGTGATCGCTTTCTCAAACAACGCTCCTACTTCCCTCATGATTTAACAGCTCCCTTGCAGTTGTGGTTCTTAGATCTACCTTAGATCTCTAGTTTGCCCCATGACCTCTTTCATCTTCCTTTCCCAGGGCCCGGGACGGATTCTGAGCTTCCTGCTAGCTCACTGTTGCTTTGCATCTGCCCTCAGATTGCGAGTGCTGGTGTTCTGACAGTCTACCCAAATCCTGCCTTGCTCAGAGGAAATAATAACTCTCATTCAGCTGCTTTCTTAGCATTTATTGTGACATCTGAAGACAAATGCAAACTCATCTCTAGAATCATTATTCTCTTTGAAGAACAACGGATTGTCAGGGGAGACATTTTTTTTGTATGGATTCACTTAGAAGTTCTGTCCCCCAGTGTGGTTCTCCAGCTGCCCCTGTCATATCCTCCGTTGTTGTTTATCCAACTTTTAATAATTTCCTTTTCATGCTAGAAAGCGCCACATAATTTTCTCTCTGTGTGTGCATGTATTTGTATCTACTTTATGTTTTGTCATGTCTTTCAGTTCATAACATACCAAATATATAGGAAAAGGCATTCATTGCACTGAACACATGTATTATTTATGCACATTTTATATATATTTTGGCCTAAATTTCATTGAATGCCTAGTGATTTTGTGCACCTCCATTTTAAGTGCTCTATTACAGTCTTTGAGGTATCTCTTAATCACTTCACATCATGAATAATTTTTGGAAGGGACATAGTAATACATGAATACCTAGGCTACACCTACTTCTCTGTAGAAACAAACGGAGGGGAGATTTCTTGGGACTACTGAAAGAGAGAGAGAGACTGTAGATATTGTTCTACTTAATCAAAAGAGAGAACATCACTTAATATATACCAACAGCATTGCTTCCCACACCTGGACGTCAGCTCTTTATTTATGTTTGCTGGATCACCAAAGTTACTTTGAGTTACCAGTTACCACTTGAGTGGCTTTCCTGAAATTATTTTGATTTTGACTCATCTCCTTTTCAGATGGGAGATCAGGCCTGGCATGGAACCAGTCCAAGGTGGTGTGAAACCACATAGCTTAATTTGCTTTATTAACATGAGCTTTTGCCTAAAAACGTTAAGTTGAGCTCAGCACAAGGCTTTCCATTACAGCAGCACACACAAATACGAGGATGGGAGATCACTCGGAGAAACTGTCATTCAGGTTCTCTGGGTAAAGTAGGAACATTGTTTGTTCTCTGCTGAATAACAATGGCACCTTTACCTGTAGCAAAAGAAATGGAAGGAAACAGCAGAGTGAATGTCCTTCCAGGCATGACTTTAGATTCGACAGTCTCCAGTGAAATGAGTGTTTAAGCACTGGCTAGCATTTAAAAAAAAAAAAGCGATGACTTGCGAGTAATCAGGTGCGGAGAGGGGATTTGGAGAAGTACTGAGACGACTCAATATGAGTTAGCTGCAGGAAGTCTCGTTTATTGCGCAGTTCTTATTGCTTATATAGACAGTATTTGCCAATAATCCTGAAACCACACCTTTTCTACACCATTATTGGATGATACATACGCTTGTCATATTTAACAGCTTATTTCAAACAAATACCCGCCTAGCGAAGCTCTGCTCTAAGCAAACACTACTCCCTTATCATACAGCATAGTTTTCTTATCCTTAACTTCAAGGGCATTCTGCCCTTGAGGCCTAACTTTCGAGCTCCGGTCTTTATTTACACAGGGTTTTCTTCGTGCAGTCTCTTCAAAGATCTGCACTCCAACAATCAGGTACAACATCACTGGTTGGGGCAGGGGACAGGGAGAAGGGGAAGAAAATCCACAGAGAATGTTAGAAAGCTCAGCCCTTGTCCCGCTGGAGTGAGCGGGATCTTCATTGGCATCTTCTTTTCAGTTCCGTGTCCCTGAAAGAAAAACTTGTGGCGTGCATTTGGGAAAAAAAACGGGCAGCTAAGTTTTCAGGGTACTAAGCTGACACACGTAAGCCTTGGGCTGTTTCCTGTGCGTTACCACCGCTCTGCTAGAGGACCCTTGGGGAAGCAGCGTGCTCTGCTTCCCAAGGGGCAAGAGGACGGAGACACCAGAGGTCAAGAGGAGCTTGGGCACGATGGTAACGGTAGCCTTCCAAGGAGGTTGGATAGATACCGAGGTTCGGTGTTATCCATGATGTTGATTGAACTGAAAGTAGAAAGGATGTATCTCCAATGAAGATGGTTCCTCATACTGGGATCTGTTGTGTGTGCACCAGATATGTGCCTGGCTGTGAGCTGCTGCATGGCTTTTCTTTATATGTTTCATTTAAATTTTACACCAAAGTGTTTGTAGTGTAATAATGATTTTTCTTTCTTGCATTAAAACAAGCGTAATCTATATGTTCTATTTACACAATAAGGATTCCACAGGCATGAGGACATCCATCTGTGTTACATAGGTACCTTTTGGTTTCCTTTTCCTCTTCTTCTCATGTTTATGTTGCACAAAGAACTTACTAAAGCAGGTACAGTTATGGAGATTTTAGCTTTAATCTGCATAGGATTTTTAAACCTTTTCTCACATCGTAATGTATTTAACTTTGCTTTAAAGGCAAAGAGGAATTCTATGGCTAGGAGCAGAGGAATAGGAAAGGTGTAGTAGCCTTCCTGTGAGAGGAATACAATAATATTCACTGACAGAGGAACTATGAGGAACAATTATCCCAAGCTGTGTCTTTCAGACAATGCTGTCAGATTTTCCACTTCCTTGAGCACAGCTGGGCATGTGGTGCCAGGGTGAGAAATTCCACAGTGGCTGGAGGCTGAGTGCATTGGGTGCTGGCCTGGCCGGCAGTGCTGGAAATCAGGAGCTGAAACTGGAAAGAAAGATGACTTTCTACAGCTTTGAGACTGTAAGAAAAACCAGTTTTGGAATGTAAGGAAAGAGTCTTTGAAAGATGCCCCTTCCCAGAATGCTACCTCTCAGAGACTGAGCTTGATCTCGAAGTTCAGGTACTTAACATACCTGTACTGCCTTTACAAGACATTTGCTCCTCTACCTCCAGCTAAGGATTTGGTCTTGTGCAAATTTGCAGCTTACTTATAGATCTATTGAAAGCTTGATGGGATGTGTTTGTGTGATGTGCTTATTTATTTATTTGTTGAATTTTCTGTACCACTGGTACTTTAACTAGGGTTTTCTGTGTTTTGGGTTTGTTGTGGTGGTGGTGGTTTTGGTTTTTTTTCGGTGAGGAGGAAGGGTTGATGGGCTTTTTTGGTAATCAAAGTACTTGCCTAGTGTTAGCTAACTGAATCTAGGAGCTCTGAAGATGAAGAAGCAATGCAGGCCATACTCTGAAGGGCACTGAAGTCTGAGGTCGGTTTGAATGCAGAGTTTCAGTTGCACCTGGTTTCGTTGGGGTCAGCCAAGGATATTGACTCTTACTTGTAACAGCGCTTGCATGAGATATACTTCAAGCTGATATGGTTGGTTGCATCCAGAGAGGCAAAGAGGTGAAGAGGTTCTGAACAAGCAAGAGGGGAGACAGCTAATTCCTCATTTGCTAATGCTCTAAGTACTAGAGACTGCTTCTCTTGCATACATCAGTTTTTATGCATTGCTTGAAACATAAAATGGTATAGCCATATGTTACACCTTCTGGTTTGAGTGCTATGTGCTGTTCTTCGTAACTTTTTGGGTTTCTAGTTACTTAATAATGGTTTACTGGATATTTGAGTTTGATCATCTTTGGGACTCCAAAGACTACCTTCTTGAATAATCGTACAATTGCTTGTTATATCAGATTACTTTGACTTTTACCTACGGCTTTGTCTTAGTGCTTGGAAGGAGTGGTCTCTTTTCTCATTCTTTGTACGAGTTGTTTCATTGAGCTGTTCCCTGGCCTACCTTTTTAATGTTTTCTAATTTCTCCGTTGAGAACTTGGGAATTCTGGATAATTCCCTAGTCAGTCAGACAGCTCAAATAATGGACCCCAAAATGTATGCTGTTAATTATTTTTCAGTGCAATGGCAGTGTAATGTGTGACAACGGAGCTTTTTGGTAACAAGTGAAATCATTTTGGACATGCTGAAGACTAGAGTGATTAGCACTTAAATAACACCACACTTCTGAGGATATCAAAACACTTCATAGCATTTAATGAAGGAGGCCTTTCTTACATACCCAGAGGACGTACTTCTCTGCTGCTGGCTCTCTTCACAGGGAAGAGGGGAAACTGGTTCAGGAAGAGGTGAGGGACGAGGCCAAGTTATAATTAGTGGCTGTATTGTCCGATGACAGTCTCAGTCAAACAGACCAAAAGACTGTGTTTTAGTCCTTTGCATGAACCTTAGAGGGGCCCATGGTCAAGCGGGGAAATCCTGCAGCAACTGCTGCCTTCCTGGGGCTCTCCGTGACCTGACAAGAGGGTGGCTCCGGGGAGAGAAAGCCTGGCCAGGGGCTCATGCGATGGCCAAAGAGAGAAGGGAGAACGTGAACGCCTTGTAAAGCCATGGTAGATAGCTGGTTATGGAGGGAGGGGCTGGAGGAATGCAAGAGCAAGGGAGAAAGTAAATGAGACTGTGTGTGTTTGAGGGGGTGGACGGGTGGACTGGTGCATGGGTGAGCCCAAAAAGGAACGGGCGAAAGAGAGAGGGATGTGGAATGCGATCATACTTGCCTTCGACTACGGGAACATAGAAACTCATTTTGTTTCCTGTGTAATCAGCACTGCAAAACGGAGCGTTTTGTTGTTAATGCTCCACTCTGAAAAACCAAGTTCTCTACCTGTGTTTTGCAACACCTTTGAACTGGACACACATAATAAATACCACCATGCGGTGGCCTAACAGGATTATTTTAGAATAATGGTCAACTTCAATTTTTTAGCCTTTATGTGGAAAGGGACGAGCCCATTGGCTCGTGGTTGCTCTGGCTAATCTTTTTAGCAATGTAAGAGTACTCTACTTGTGAGCATCTTCCTTGTGTGCGCAGCCTATCCATGAGATAAGGATAGCAGATTCCAGAGTCTGTATTAAATTCCTTTCTAAATAGGTACAGCTGGTTTGCTAGTATTTTTTACTCAGAAATTACAGTAAAAATGCACTCTAAGTTATATGAAGTCTTAATGTGTTGGGTTTGTTTTTTTTTTTTTTTTTTACTTTGGCTTCAGCAGTATTTTTAAATCTGGGAACTAAGGATTTGGTTTTAAATTAAGAAAAAAAAAAACTAGGCATAGAAATACAGGATTAAATTTGCTTTCTGGGCATTAACATAGCCTTAAATGGGGCAAAGTGGGCATGGAGAGAGAGAGTGTGCATGACTCTCAGGATTGATTTTGCTGTATTAGACAAATAGATACCTTTTAAATTCTGTATTCTGGTCTTAGGGATGGCTAGTGAGGAAGGCAGGTATCTTCAAGCATATACATGTGTGCCGTTTAAAAATTGTATTACTTGAAAAATACCATCACTGTTACATACACTTCACCATTCACTTGCTGAAGCATACAAACAGTTGTAAAAGGTCTGTGCTGACCAGTGAGAGTTACACGTGCTAATACCAGAGTAATCAGACCTCATAATTTTAAGACACCAACAGAAAAACACAAATAGATTTTTGAAAAGCATTATGCTGTCTGTAGTGTTCACTGGCTAGTTTGGCTGTGATGTACATCATCATAGTTGGACTTCATAGTACGAAAGCTGTCTTGCGCATGACAAATTAAGAAAATGAAACATTGATAATTTGAAAGACTTAACCAGGCTCACGAAGCAACTTTCTATCTGGTTGGCAGCTGGCACAGGAATGCCACCATTCAGACCTCAGGCCATGGATTCTCAGCTGTTTTGTCCTGGATCCTAAATAGGTGAAACATGAAAAGTATGTAACCGAAAATTTTATCCTGGCTTAGGGATCCATGTTTTGTAGCATCCTGGATACACTTTCCTGCTCTATATGAAAACTGTGGTTCTCATGCAGGTGTATTTGGCACTGACATAAGATGATGTCAAGGTGAAATAATGAAAGTTTTTCAGAGAATCAGGAGTTACTGATAAACAAATACACATTCAAGTCCCACTACTGCAGTCAGCCAGCAAAAGGGTACCTTGGAAAGCTCACACATTTATTAGGTAAACACATTTTCAGGCAGAATAACGATATCCTTCTTTATTTCTTCCAGTGGTGGAAAGTGGTCCTTGGCATATTTTCGCATTGTCTCTGTGCTGCAAAACTGATTAACCTGGAGTGTGTAGCGTTTGCAGCTGAGTTTGAGACCGTCTCATTTGACGATAAAGAACGCTAGTGTTTCTCATCTAAGAGATTCTTCTGCGCAAGTGTTGTGTTTGGTTTTGAACATGAGGCTGCACCACCATTCTTCAGAGCTGGCTTTATCACCCTTCCATGGCTCCTCACCAGCTCCTGAGAGGCCTTTTGGCTGTATGTTCTATTATTTGTATTTATTATTTTTGGTCTTACTGCAGTTTTCTTTTTAAACAGTAGACAGAGCTGACTCACTGCTGTTGACTCCATGACCTGCTTCCCATTTCAACCCCCACCTGCTTAAAAAGTTTAGGAGTTGGCAGTATGTCTCCTGGGACTGATGTCTGAGCACTGGACCATTAAAAAGCAAAATGGAAGGTAAAACTCCTTTTGGCTTGTGTGGCAGGAGCTTTGGATCTGCCAGTGAACACCCACTTTGCTGATCGCTGAACCTAGGGAACGGAGGAAAGAGAAGCAATCACTTTCTACGCAAAATGACCTACTGGAAGTCAAAACTCCATCTTCCTTGTTGTATTAGCTACTAAGAGTATAAGTGAAAAATAGTGGGGTTTTTTTGTTCTTCATATAAAATACATTGAAATGTCAGGAAGAAACAGAGTAGTTTAGTAAGGAGTGAGCGGTGCAGGCTATGGTTTTTATTTTGGTTTTATCATCAGCTCACTGGGTGACTTTGATCATGTCTCTTAGTTTCCCCCTGTATTAAATGAAGGTTGGAAAAATACGTACTGTAGTTTTTGATGTTCTGCTTTATTGAGATAGATCCCACGAGGCCCCACAGTGGTTTAGGTGCCGTCTGCCTACTATGGAAGTGCAGCGTAGACTTCAACAACTTAACAGTTTGACTAAACTGTGACAGGTAGGAACTTCATTTTCGATCTTTCCCCACAGCTCACTTCTCCCATCAAAAGCAAACCTCTGCATTAAGTCTCAGTGAAGTAACAGCACATTTCTGGATATCTGAAGAAGCTCAAATAGAGCCGAATCAATTTATTAATGATGTATTCCCTCACAGCAAACAGATTTGTGCTCGCCCATAATTAAGCAATACAGAAGTAGTACTTGTCACCTTCCCTTCAGAGAGAGTGAAAATAACCATCATACAACGTTAGACAGTTCTCTCCAAAATTAAAGTTTTATTGTTGTTGAATCTTCGCAAGTCTTACGTTAGCAAAAACATATGTTTTATCTTCTTACATGTTAATATAGTTTTTTGTTTGCATTTAAATGTTCTCGTGGAGTGTTTATACCACTCTGAAGGAAGAGCATTGTTCACACATGAAAATCTGTAAATGAAACCAACTTGAAACAAAAGTAAAGCTAGCACATCTGGTTTAATATCTCTGAAAGTAAACCAGCTGTGTGTATATATAATATATACATGCTAGTAGTAAATGTTAAATTAGATTTTAAGAATTTGTTTCAGCTTAATAGCCTAAAATGTTATTAGTAACATAGATAAGGAAATTACTTAATAAAAAATATATGATTTTTAACCTGACAGTGTCCTTCTAAATTAAGTTATGAGATCCTTAGATGAATGATGTTATAAAAGTGCAGTGTGTAGCTTCTATTATTTATAACAGAATGCCAAAGAGCTAGCTCAAACCAATTAAAGCAAGGAAAATCTCATTGTAACTTGCCATTCTGCGCAAGTGAATGGTGAATATTTCTAGAGAATTCATACAGCCTTAGCATCTCAAACATAGTACCCAGCTAGCTCTTTTGGGTGCAGAAATTGCACATTTGGGGAAAATGCTGGTAATACTATTAAAATAACAAAAAGGATGGTCTTGGCAGGTTCTGGAATGTGAACAAATATATAAGTATTTCAGTTGTGGTGACTCTGATGAAATTTAAATTAGACGACTGGGTATCCTCACCTACCTTACAAAATCATCCTTGCACTGATTTTTTTTTTTTTCCCGTAAAATCTTCGAATATTCCTAATTGAGCTAATTGAGTTCCCCTGTGCAAGACCCTGGGGCTTATTTCTGCTTTCCCTTCAGCACAGCAAGCAGTATAGACCCACAGACCTTTAATCTACAGGTCTTCTAATAGTGATAGCAAAGAGTTTTGGTTTTAGCTGCACTCTGACGCACGAGCATTTTGTGTTCAACCCAGTTGCAGGGCTGAGGAGGGCTGATGTATGATGCACAGCAGGGCTGTTTTGGCACAGGGCACTGCTGAATCATTTCCATCCCTTACTGGAAGGACCAGGGAGGCCAACATTAGCAACTCACCCAGCGTTCCAGCTGCAAGCTCAGCTCAACCAGTTGTGCAGTAAAACAGCAGGACTCTTGAAAGAATTTGTGATCTCCAACCTGTGAATGGCTTTTGAGGGTCCCGTACCTCATATCCTTCTTTGTCCATGGAATGTGTCTTGTGGCATTCAGCTGTATAGAGATTAGGTGTGGTGCATGGCTTTTAAGGCAGGAAGGCTGGTTGCTCTTGATATAAGAGAATTAAAAGGGGTAAATATTGGTTTTGTTTGTGGTTAACTTATCGTTAGTGAGCTTTTACCTCTGCCTAGTTATTTTATCAATTAGGTGCTTTAGTAATTACATTATCTACAATTTAAGCAAATAAGCAAGCTGAAATCCTAGCTATATTGAAATCAATGGTAAATGTTTTCTTTCTGAGTCCATGTTTTCATCCTAAATATCCAAGTCATTGAGGTAGAGTTGATTAGTATCTCTTACTTCCTCTTTCCAGTGCTTGCCACTCTCTTGAGGGCTATAAAAATCATAAATTATATGGATTTTCAATCAAAATGTATGCAGGACAAGCAGGTTATAGAGAAGAACTTGTAAAATATTTGAAACTTTTTTCCTACTCTGCCTTCAGAAAACTCCTGAGCAACACAAACAGTGAAGTAGTTCATTTTAATGGCTTGATTCTGGAAATACTGTTGAAGCACTGAAAAGACAGAATTGCTAAGCACATATTTAAGAAAATAGATATAATTTCTTAACATGATTATAATTTTAAGCTAGTTTTCTATAGTAGTTCAAGCTATAACCCCTAGAACTGATAGAATATAATCATGTCTTACGATGATCTTGCTTGGCATGGAAAACGAATGTACACAAGGCTTCAGCTTAGATTAACCATGTGCCACAGATACGTTCAATGAGCCCGTTTCCTGTTTTGCTTTATAAGCCCCACCAATACAATCCGTTAGAGACAATTGCATCTGCTAATAAGTATAATTACAGTCATTCCTGCTGTCATTTAGAAAATTATAAGACATTTATTTAGTCAGTTGTGGTGTTTAAGGCCACTAAGTTTCCCCGGCCAGAATCGAAGCTCTACGGGCAGATATTTCTTCAAGGATTCAGTGGCACACCTGGTCTTGCCATTCTCTCTCTGATAGATCTTTAGCCTGTGATGAAACATTTGCTGTGTAGAGGTTTTCACCAGATATGATATCTGGTTCTCACTTCTATCCACTTCATACCATTTACAATTGCATAGGGAGGACTCAATTTTCCTCTGAGTCCCATGGATGTGAATCTCGACCCTGAAGGCTGGAAGATTTCAGCACTGTACATCTCTGCGAGAGGAAATGCAGGTCCAAGGGGTTCAAAGCAGAGAAACAGGGAGTGTGATGACTTGCAAATTGGGCGAGATCCTTGCGGAGGAGCGGAAGTGTGCTGAGAAGCTCTGCCATAAACGGCACATCTTGAATGACCTCAAGGGAGAGGAGGCTGTCTTGAAGGCCTTCTTCTCAAGGTCTCTCATTGGGCTACATCTAACTTCAGCCATCATTTCTCCTGTAAACCATTTGAAAACTGCCTTTTTTTTTTTTTTGCCTCCTCCCATGTTTTTAAGCTGCAAATAATTAACACAGTTCAATGAATACATCCGGAGACTGGAATTTCATTATATGTTCTGATGTTGCATACAAAGTGTCTGACACTCGGGCCCAGTTCTTCATTTCAACAGTTGAGCATATCTTTTTAAATCAATAGGAATTTTGCCATTGACTTGAATTTATATTGTTGAAAGGGGTCTTGTTTTGAGGGAAGGTATCTAAAGGCTCCAGAACGAGCACATCTGTTAGCCAGACGTCACTTCAAAATCCTGAATTTAGTAGAAAGTTTTAAAGGTTTTGTGGGAAATAATGGACTGCTCGGGGGAACTGCAGAGTATTCAGATTAATCATCTGGACAGAAGTTTGCGAGTCTAGGGACTGTTCAGTATAGAAATGCAGGAATTGCAAGCAAAATGTTATGGTAGTTCGTTCTGTTCTACTAAAAAAAGAAATCATCCTTTTAACTTGTGAAATCCCACTGTCTAAAGGTGTGTCAAAGTAGAATAGTTCAGGCAGGGGCAGCACCAATAAAAACTGTGACTGTTACTAATTTCACCCTCACTGGTATTTGTTCCATGCAACTGCTGTTTCCTCTTCCTAATTCACATTATAGCTGAAGGTTTTGTTGTTTATCCACATGAATAGAGAAGCTCATGAAATGGTCTCAAGCAGCAAATGCCTCTGGAAGCCAGACAAAGTGAACTAATCTCCAGTTTATAAACGTATGGCGATGCTGAAAGAACAAATGCTTCAGCAAGCAACTTTAAAGAGGAATTGGGGTGTGGAGTTTCTAAAGGAAAGGAGTTGGAGGTGACAGAGCACAATACGGCCTGAGCACAATGACACACTGAGTAGAGAAATTTGATTATATAAAGAGGGATAATAGATGAATCAACTAGAAAAACAGACACCAGAGAGGGCAGGGAGAAAAGAAAAAGCAAAGAACCATTTGACCATAGGAAAATAAAACGCAGAGAACTTAGCAGTTTCCTACTAGCCAGCCTTTGAAACTGAAGAGAGTATATGAAATTTTTAAAAACTCATTTGTTTCTTAGACTGCCAGGGAAAGGAGACTGCAAGGGAAGAAGTGACTCCACTATCATACGGCTCAAACTGCTTCAAAGGTCTGCCCGGTGTGATAAATAGTGCAAAGCCCTTTGTGATCTCTGGATGAAAGTCACGATAGTACGTCCAAGAAATTGTTCAAAGGCCAAGTCCAGCAATCCTCAGCCCTGATTAAGGCAAAACTGCCATTGTTTCACACATGAGTATCTGGAAAACAGAGGATACGGGGGCATCGAGCCAACTGTTCTTTTTTTTTTTTCCTCCTTTTTTTCCCCTCCTTTTTTTTAATTTATTCTAAAAAAAAAAAAAAAAAAAGAGGAATGGCTTTTCAGGGTGGAGGAAATTGTGAGAAAGGGAGGGGGCCACCCACTTGTAACTCAAGGCTGAGTAGATCCTCCACTGCTCTCTTTCCTCCTGCCCCCAATTTGCCTTATACTTTGCACCATTCAGTTGAGGCCAGTCTTTCAGCCCAAAAGGAGAACTTTGCAGAAAGTTATGGGCAAACAGTCTGAATGGAATGGAAACTGTTCTGCAAACTTAAATTAAATAGCATTTGCAGTTAAATGCAAACTAGTAGCAAAGCAGTGAGAATAGCTGGGGGTTCAGCAGAGAGAGGCCAGGTACAAATGCTTTGATAGTTAGACGGATCTGAATTCGAATTAAAAACCTTTTTAGCATCTTAAAAGAAACAGAATGGTTCAGGATGTATTCTTTTTTTTTTTTTTTTTTTACTCTTTTTTCCCTCCTTGTCCCTGTGTACAATGAAATCGTAGTCAAAGCAAAGAAAGCCACTATGTTTGGTTCTCCTTAGGGCTATACTGAAATCAATGAAGCATCTTCGTGATCTATTGTTCTTAAAAATGTACACGCTGAGTCACTCCCTCAGCATCTTCTTGCTGTTCAGGGTAGAATTCCACCTCGGGTTTCAGTGATTGTTTGGGAGGCTGGGGGAGGAATGTGGCTGCTTTCCTTTTCCTTGGGAGTAAGCTTTCCTAGTGCTGGTAACCTTTGAAATTACTAAGTGCTAAGAAAGGCAGTTATTTGGGTGCCATTCTTTTCAGTCGTGGAAGCCACTAGGAGTTTGGAAGAGCTCAGCAGGACGCCAAACGCATGGCAGGGACGGGCTTCACGCTGTGCTGCACCGGCAGTCCTAACGCAGGCAAACTCGCACCGAAGTCAGCTGAGTTTTTCCCGGAGGGAGAAACGAGGTAAAAACTGAGGCAAGATCCTGATCTTTTACCCAGGCACAACTCCAACAACTTTAGAAGAGTTACTTTTGACTTACAGCATTGGAGCAGAGATCAGAATCTGGGCTTTAATAAGGACCTCAGCGTTTGGCCCCGCTCCTGTGTAGGCCTTTAATAATTTATTTATTTAAAAAAAATGGACAATTGCATTGACTTTAATAAACTTTACCTCAAAGTTCACTTGAAAGAAAACTAATAAGATTTTTTATTTAAAGGGAAAAAAAAACCCCAACTAAATATAAAAGTTTAGCTATGGTCAGCCAGGGTGGGAAATTCCATTGTGGCTGCAAGCCCATGGCAGGTAGAGTGGAATTTAATGAAGGAAACTGCTGTGTTTTTGTGTCTTTCTGTATGTTTTTCCTTTAAAACCAAGAGCTGGGCAGGCTTCCCATTTGACCTGATGTGACCCAAGCAAATTGCTTCTTATATAAAAACAACTGCAGACTTGGAGAATGTGAAAATGCACTGTATCCTTTTTCCAACTGAGGGAAAATGAAAGCCTGAGAAACAGGACGGCCCTGTCAATACTCGTTGAGCAAAACTATCACTCAAGCCCGATAAAGAGAGATTAGAACAGGCTTCCTTGTGCCAGAGGGATTCATTATAAGTTAGATCTCTTTATGTTGTTTTTTTTTAAACACACACTTACCGTCAGTAAGAGAAAAATCCATTTTTCAGACAATGTTTTTTTTGTGAAAGGAGGAGAAAAGAAGCACTTGTAAAGGTGGAGAGAGAGAGAGGAGAAAAAAGATTGTAACTAATGCACCCAAACGAAAAGAAATAAATTGATAATTGTTAAAATGTAGGCAAAATGCCCAGCTTTTAGCTTTTGCTGTAACTTGGGAGAGCACAGGCTCAGGGATTCAGGGTGTGTCTGCTGATATTGTATTCAGATGTGTTGCCTTGGCATGTGTACTGACGGATTTATTTAAAAAACAAAGCAAAAAAAAAAAAAGCATTGTGTGCTCGTGAAATGACTTCATAAAATCCTTCCCTTTATGAATTATTTTGATCACAGGGCTTGTTGTTTAAATTTCTAAAGTACTGTGCTTTTTTTTTTTAATTGCCTTCTTTTCAGAACTGTCTGTTCTCATGTTGGCACCTTCCGCATAGCAGCGTGCAGAGATTAAAGGAGAGGGGAGGGAGGGGTGGCGCGGAGGCTTTCATCAGACCGAGGGGGTGACGCGGTGCAGGAGCAAACTCACATCTTCGGCGGGTCACTTCAGAGTCTTAAGCTCTCAGCCACTCTCCTCCCCTGTAGACGTGTCTAATCTGCAGCACTTACTCCGAGGAGAGACGAGCAAACACTTGAACCGTCGCACGCTGCCATGTCATAGGAGACAGAATAGATTTTTGTTTGCCATGTCTTACTTAAAATGGAGGTGAAGGGCTTCCTACTCAGGAGAGCAAGATCCTGCAATACTTTCTGGGTTCAGTGATGCCTGCCTTTCCAAAACACAGGTTTTACTTGTTCTCTGTGAGCTTCTGACGGTTGCTTGAGGTTTTTTCCTGGCTCACGAGTGCAGCTTATAGATACCCTGAGCACTCCCAGCATTGCATGCTAAAGGAACAATGTATAGAAGGAAACTCGTGACCATTCTGTTTCAGACATTGTGTGCAGGACCTGCAAAGTCAGTATTAGTCACTTCCCCAAGATCAACATCCACCATCATCCAGAAGTTCTGATGGTGTTTTCAGACTAGGCATGAAATCTAGAACATTTTACTGGATGAAAACACGGTACTGGCGATCAGGAGAGCTGCTGCTTCTTTTTGTTTGCTGGGGAACATTCATAAGGTCCTTATTATATTTTTTGTTACTTGATGGAGTCTGAAGTAAGGTAGTACTTGTGACAGCCCTCCCAGACTACTTCTGCATGTGTAAAGGACAAGGTCAGAATAGTACTGACCTGAAAAGGACTGTGAGCTTTTTCTTGTAAGGTCACATTTGGAGCATTAGGATTTCCAAAGAAAGGTGGTATTTCTGTCAGGAATGTTTGTGCTTTCAGAAGGTGGCACACAGATTCATTGTCCTGACATTCATCTGACGATTAATAGTCTCACATTATGTGTATTGATTTATTTGGGGCTCCTCTCATTGCCCTGTCTGCTAAGCAAACACATGAAAGCTGCATATATAAATGGGTGTAAGGTGACAGCAGACAGTGACTCCAGGCTCTAGATTATGGGGGAGAAGATGCTGATTCCCATGGAAGCAAAGAAACCTTGTTTGACTGACTGGATGTGATGTTAGCCTGTATGTAAAAATTTTCTGTTTACTTGAGTCCTTTCCCTTTGCAGATCAGACATCACTCTAGTCTTCAGAACTGTGTTTTGGGCAACAGGAGATGAGTGCCATTCAACAAGCTTTCCTTGATGGCAGCTCTTCTTGTCCCTTAGCAAGGAGGGGGTGTTACATTTGACGTTATGAAGTTTACATAGAACTATACTGATCTAAATGTGCTTTTTTACTTCCTGTGTGTAAGCACTAGTACCACTTCATCCATACTCCATCATGGGCTTGAGACTAATCCATCTTAACTTTTCAGTATATATATTAATCCACTCATCCAGTAACAGCTGACTGCATACCTAGCGTGAATTATTTGTTGCAAACATGATTTTCTGTTGCTTGTGCAGTTGGTTTTACTGGTCTGTTAACAGGTAAAAACTACCCACACAAATGTTTTTCAGCCTGGCCACTTGCTGTGGCATCTAATGAAAAGTGCAATATACACCTCAAGATAATGTTGTGGCATTCTTACTGTGCAGGCTTCGAGGAGGATTCCTACTTTAAGAGCTTGTTGGGACACACAAACATTTCTGTGAAATATACCTTTTCTTAAAGAAAACAAAATAAGTAATGCACTCCAGTTTTAGATTAGTCTCACTGTTTCTTATGGATGTTTAGAAACACATAATTTCAGCAGTGCCCTGGCTGACAAATCAGTCCTTTTTTGTTGTTTTACAGGACAAACCGTTCGACAGAGTGAGGAGAACAGTTTAGGTACACGAGTTTCTTTCTGAGATTTAAAAGTGAAGCACTATAAGGTGTCTGCATTTTTGGCAATAGGCTTTGGAAGTGTTTAGCATTACAGTAAAAGGCCTAAGGAAATCCTTCAGAAGAGGTCAAAGGGCATTCGCAAGTCATGGAAAAAATCCTGTATTGTGTGTGTTCTCCCAGTTTGGGCAGACTGTCACAAGACCATGTTATCATATGTCATCCGTTATTTGAGTTAGATCAATTCTCAGCTGCTTTTTTAGCCCATACTCCTTTATTGATCTCAGCAGGAATTTTGCCCAAGAAAGAAGTTAATAGTACTTCAGGATTCAATGCTGGATTTTTATGTTCCTAGTCTTGACCATGTATGTGGCCAGATTTCTGAGAGAAAGGCAGGACAACGTGAAGATGTTGTTATGTGAAAAGCAGAGGAAGGAATTTCTGGTTTAGAAATCCAAATTAAGGTATCAGCAGGAGATTTGCAGTCTGTTTAGAATATTTCTAATTTGTACAAGCCCATGTGGACCTATTCCTTTCACATCTAATGGCACGCCCAGAACTTCCATTGGCTCGAGTGCAATTATTCTTACAGCTCTGGGAACTTTCCAAATAAGCCTGCTCTGAAGACTATTTAGCTAAGTGGGAATGCTTCCAGTAACATCTGTATGCCCTGGTCTGGACTGTATATGCAGATACTTCCAGGCTGAATGCTACTGAAGATAGTCTATACTCTTGTTTAAAGGATATAAAACAAATTACATTCTCTGATCAATAGTACTTTTTCAAAGTCAAAAGTAGAATAACAGGAAAAGCTACTGATAAGAAACAGAAAAATTATATGGTGGATACTGCAATTTGCAATACATGACAGCTAAGAAAGGAGATTTGTTTCTTCTGGAATTTGAGAGTGTCACTGATTTTGAGATGTCTCGGTTCTACTGGAAACTGCATTTGTAAATATTGCAATATTTACATGACATATGCATCTTATGTTACATATTTGTTATATTTTCAGAGCAGTGACAGTAACACTGATTTTAGTATTTTGAATTTTGGTAGGTTTCTTTACCTGAAAAAATTCTAACAGAACTTGTAAACTTAGGTCTTGCTCTTGTCAATACTTATCGCTGCTTACTATTTAAATTCGTGCCTAGTCCTGTAAAATTAAAAATTCGGGGGAATAGCTAACCAAGTGTAAGCAGAGTATATGAGTGTGTGTTTTCATAATCAGGGTTTTAAAGTTTTTAAAGAAACCGCACAGGAATCTTATCATCTACTTCGAAAAAACAGGACCGCTTTTGAAATAGGAAAAAAGAACATTATTCACTAACCTAAGGTAGAGAGGGAGAAAACTTAGACTGTTGAAGCTGCAAAATGGACTGAAATGAGAAAATTGTATTTACCCAGTTTGGAATCTGGCAAGAGCAGTTGAAATGCTTTTTTTTTTTTTCCTTTCTTTCTAATTCATGAAGAGTTGCAGGATTTGAGTTAGTTCTAAAGTCAAAATAAATATGATACCTCACTCGAGAAGAACTTACCTCATTTATTTAAGAATTCATGTAAAGCATTCAACAGGGTCGAGTGGTATTTTATTTGGTTAAATTAGGGTTTGAGGTTTGTAAAGTTTAAACTTGGTCCCCTTTTGAGAATGATTTAAGACAGGAATGCTATAATCATCTAGTTATATGAGGCTGGAGCAGGTGCAGGGTATGGAAAAAAATGTTCTTTTTGCCTCTCATCTGTTCTCTGAAGAACTATTTAATTCTTCTTGCAGGAATCTGTGAAGATCTCCTCCTAAGGTTTCCCTGTAGGCAGACAATTCACTGCAGTACCCCACAGGCAGTACCTTTGGATGCACTGGGAGTAACTTGTGCACAGGCTCTTTCAGCTTCTCCAGGTGGAATGAGACAAACAGGAAAGTACGCTTAAGGATCCTCTCCATACCTTTCCTCTGAGTAGAGTGGAGATTGAACTGACTGAAAAGTAGCATCACAATCCGTTTCTGCTAATGGGAACATTACTTTCTGTTGTATTTAAAGCAATGAATGGAACTGAGTTGCTTTCCCTCCTATATGAGCATTGGTTTTGGTTTTGGTTTTTGAATATCCAAACAGATTATAAATGAAAGTGAAACCACCTTGAAAATGTTTAAATTTTAATGCTTTCTGCTTCTGAATCAAGGCAACTTGAGTTTATCAGGCTAGATGTCCTGTTGTTGGGAAAATAAGCTGTGCTACATTCCTTACTTCTTTGTTTGTCTTCGTCACAGGGGTCCCCAGATGTCTGAGCTTTGATTTTTTTTAAACTCAGGGTCATATTCTCTTCTTAGGGCAGATTTCTTCACAACACTTCAGCTAATATTAATGGGATTTATGCATAAGTCCCTTCTGTAGATATAGAGGAATGTTTTATTCTTCCTGTCTGTATATTGGGAATGCTGTCAGATGAGAAGGAAGAAAAGAGTACCAGTTTACAGCAGAAAAGTATTAGAGGAATTCCCCCAATGCACACCTCCCCTGCAGCAAAACAGAAGCCTGTGCATACAGGAAAATTCTATCAAGTTTGGTGTGAGCTGGGATTTAAACTTCCTTCAAGCTCCGAAGTGCTGGAATCCAGCATTTGGGTCCGACTCATCGCTACTTTGTGAGCTGACAGGGTCAAAGTCGCAGCTAAGGGTAAAAATCCTTCCTGCTTAATCTTGGAAATGTGAGAATAAGAATTTTAGGTTTTCCTTCAAAATAACTGAAGAGAAATCAGTCCTTCCAGAGCGTGATTTGTTCTCCTCCTTTGCTAGACCTGTTATGGTGGGACAAATTTCTCTTTACAGGTTCCTGTCTCTAGCCACTGGTTAGCAAGGGTACCTGGCTAAATGCAGACTTTACAGGTACAAATAAGTGAGTTGAATTCTACCCAACGTTGCTACATTTGGACATGTTCAGAAAAATCATAGCAGGTCTTCCTCATTTCTGATGTGTGTTTTCCTGTTGGGTTTTCCATGAGATTACGTTGGTCGACTGAAATGGATCTTTAACTCAGACAGTGATGGGGCTCACCAACAGCACAGTTTTGAATGCAGGGGAATCCTCCATATTTCCAGAACGTTTAAATTTTTTTTGTCACCCTTTATTCCCAGGAGCCTTGATATCTCAGAAAACATTTAAGTAAAAGGTACGGATCTGCAGTAATGCATATACACGTTGCCATGAGATACTGCAATACCAATCTGGTCCTGCTGTTGGAGAAGTTAATCCAGGAGAGATCAGAAAACCAGGTGCTGCCTGCACGGTTCAGCACAGTGCAGAGAAGCCAAGTTAGTGCTGAGCAAACCACGTTGAGGAACAAGAAGCGGCATAGATATGACAGCGTGGCACTCTGCCCAAGATAACGAGTACTGCCTCTTCAAAGCATTTATATGTTTGGGTGCACCATGATGCTGTTCTGCTTTTCAGGTCTAGGTTTGTTCATATATCTTGTGCTGTGCTCTGCTGGTTGGTTATACAACCCTTTTCTGATTGACATTAGGGCTACCTGTGGAAACAAGAAATAGCCTTGCCTCGAGGAAGCAGTTCAGTTAGGTATTCCTCGTTCACATAGCAGTTTTTCACTATGACATTGCAATGTATTTACAGTTGTGCTTACATTTTCTTACCGCTTAGGCCTGTTGTTTATGGTTTTGGTTACTAGCTTTTCTGGTTGAATTTAACCCCACCTCCAGGTTTAATGGAGCCCATGGTTTAGTTTTAGGTAGTCCTGCAAGGAGCAGGACGTTGGACTTGATGATCCTTATGGTTCTCTTCCAACTTGCAATATTCTGTGATTCTATGGTATAAGCCCATCAGCTAAATCACTGAAGGGAAGGAGAGTATTCTGGGGAAGTATGACGAGACTTGCTTTGGTTTTATACCTTTCCTTCTAGATGCCTGCTCTTGGCCTCCATTGGAGAGGAAGGACTGAGATAAATGGAACATCTGCCTCTGTATATCCCCATGTTATTCAGGAGACTTTATGTATGTGCATAAACATACACACACACACATATCAACTGTATCCTGGGCTGCATCCAAAGAGGCGTGGCCAGCAGGTCGAGGGAGGGGATTCTGCCCCTCTGCTCTCGTGAGATCCCACCTGGAATACTGCGTTCAGCTGTGGGGCTCCCAACATAAGGACATGAAAGCTGTTGGTGCGGAGGGCCACAAAGATGATCCAAGGGCTGGAGCACCTCTTCTGTGAACACAGGCTGAGAAAGTTGGGGTTGTTCAAAGTCTGCAGAGACCTTCTAGCAGAGTTCCAGTATCTAAAGGGGCCCTACAAGAAAGCTGGAGAGGGACTTTTTGCGAGGGTGTGTAGTGATAGGGCAAGGGGGTATGGCTTTAAACTGAAAGAGGGAAGATTTAGATTAGATCTAAGGAAGAAATTCTTCAGTCTGAGGATGGTAAGTGATTGGAACAGGTTGCCCAGAGAAGTTGTGGATGCCTGATCCTTGGAGATGTTCAAAGCCAGGTTGGATGAGGCTTTGAGCAACCTGATCTAGGGGAAGGTGTCCCTGCCCATGGCAGGGGGTTTGGAACTAGATGATCTTTAAGGTCCCTTCCAACCCAAACCATTCTGTGATTCTATTTTCACCCCTTTTCTAATAAATATGTAAGTAGAAACATAGACCTGTCCTATGACGTGGGGTGGCAACTCCCAGGAAGCCTCTTGGTTCCTAGTTCAGGTCCTAGTTCAGTTCCTCTTACCTACACACACACCTTTCCTGCTTGAACTCTTCAGTATTCATTGTAGGGGCAACTTGAACTGTCAAGCCAGGAGATGGAAAAGGATAGTTCTCTCAGACAAACTCTATATGGGTTTCTTTGACCACTATATGGGACTAGATGGCTGTATGGGACTGTTAAGACATTAACATGAGAGGAGGGCATGTAATTGCTAGTCTTCCTGCCCAGGTGGCAGGAGCGCTACTTTCATGCATTCCAGTTCTTTTGCAAGTCCAGTGGAGAAAGGGTTGAGCCTACTCATGGTGTTCCCAAGTATGCAGTGCTGCTGCCATGCCCAATAATTGTACGTTACTCACTTTCTATTGTGTGTGCATGCTCAAATATTTGTAGAGGTACAAATGTATGTATAGTTCATGTATAAATACATGAAAGTATACAAGTGTACCTATGTGCACCCAAGGGAGACAGTGCATTTGGCAGCCTCACTTTGAGTGACCTGGGAGGTAAAGCTTGAAGGTAATTTCAATATCCATAGCAGTCCTTCTTTCTTCTCTGTAAAAGGACCATGCATGTTACATGTGGGCCTTCCAGATTTGTTCCTGCCAGAAACTTTTGAATCATAGGATCAGAACTGTGTTTGTCTCAACGAAGTATGGGCAATCTGAGCAGTTGTGTCTATGATAATCATAGAATCATAGAATCATCTAGTTGGAAGAAACCCTCAAGATCGTCGAGTCCAACCATTCACCCTGCACTGTCAGGATCCCTAAACCATGTTCCTCAGATACAAGGAGTTCTGCTAATCCTGGTTTCTAATAGTGATGTCTCTGGCAATATTTGCCTTTTGTGGCCTTGAGTAGATCACATAACCCCTTTGCCACTGTTTTCCCATCTCAAAGAGCCATTGTGAGCCTCGACTAAGTAACACTTGGAAGGATTTTTGCAAATGAAAGCTAGTTGTGAAAATGTGTGGATAGAAAAGCAAACAGTATGATCCCAGACTGGTGTTTTCCATAGGCATCCTGATGAACTTTGCCTGAAACTTAGCTCTGTATCTGTGAGCTTTAAAAAGCAGAGACAATATCTGTAGCATTACATTTAGTTTTTTTCATGAAAGACATTTTTGAAATACATTATGCTGTTTACTCCAGCAAGCAGCCCCAGGTTAAGTGATGTTACGAGCTCCTTCTTAGGATAAAAGCACAACAGGAGAAAATATTCTATTTTCTTTGTCCAGTTTTTGCATTGTGACCTGTCAATTATGTATATCACATAAAGCAAATTCCGAGCACTGCAGCTACACTGACTTGGGAACGGACAGATTTTTTGTCCTTTTACTTGCTTTTTGTCATTTTCTAAGAAGTTAAACATACTGTACTATGCAGCTCTTTCCAGATAGCACAGAAAGGCTTGGTCATAGACTTTAGATGAGACTGCACTATACCTGTTTGTTCATGTCCAGCTTTTCTATACAAAAATAATGTGTACCTGCATTCAACCAGAGTGGTTGTGTCTGCCTCATTATATCACCTATAGAAGCCAAATAATGTAAAGTATGTGTGGTTTGATAGACTAAGCAGCCAACAAAAGCTTCCTTAAAATGAGTCATATTAGTTGAAATGAATCAGTCTTCCTCTTGTTGGCACTGGGAAATTTAAGAAGAAAAGCAAAAGAAATGCTGCAGCATAACAATGCCAGCCATTGTAAGGCAGTGCCAGCCAGGGATACCAGGCAGCACCAGCCAGGCCAAATCAGCACTTATTTGTTAATTCCAGGAATGTCTCAAATATTTGAGGGCAATTTCCGGACAGAGCAGTGATGGTGGAGGGTTCTAGCGTTACAGTTTGTCGAGGTGTGATGAATCTCGTGTTTGGAAGTGTTCACATTAGGGCACTCGTTTCATTACATTTGAAGTAATTGTCCTTCACACTGTTCCAGCAGGAGTGGCAAAAAACTGCACGGACTAATAAAGCAAACAGCACTTCTTTCAGTGTCCCATCTGGAGGCCAAGCTCATTTTTCCTTTCTCTCTTTTTGAAACTTAATTTTACACTGAGCAAGAGGTCAAAAATCAAGCACAATAGTTCAGTTGTGCTCACCTAACAAGTATCTATTATAGTTACTATGCCCTTGATCATTTTTAGGCATAAAGGGAATTTAGTTTTATCTTTCCTTATTTCCTTGCTATCCTAGTGCTGTCTTCTCTGTATTTGCATTACAGATTTATCAGGTCTTTTGCAAGTACCTTCACTCAGTGTACAGACAACTATTCCTTCAAGTGTTTCTCTCCCTTCATTACATCTCCTTCACTGACAGTTATTCTCCCATGCCAGGTCAAGCTCTCATTTCCTTGATCTCTCTCTTACCTACTTTCTTCTTTCTATTCTCACAATTCAAATAAGTCTCTCACCTTATGGATTGAATGCAGCCGTAACCAAGTGAAATTCTATGGCTTACATTACTTAGGAGCTAAAACTGTGCTACTTGGGCAAGCGGTTTGAGCCATAAATCCATTAATTTATTCATTTTGATTCCATGGACAAGTGTTTCCTTCTGGCCTCTGTAGTTGTGTCCAGACTTCTGCATGAGCAATATTTTAGATTTCTTTGTGCAAACAAGATGCATACACATCAGTCAGTTCCAACCTTGGTAGTATAAATTCAAAGAGAAAAAAAAAAAACCAAATTCAATCTAAAGACCAGTAAAATGCAAGGGAAAAAAATGCCTGAAAAGAAAAATATTCCATTCTATTTTAGAGATTATCGTTCTGCAGTCACAGTATTTGAGCATGTCCCAAAAGTTCATTAAGCAGTGCAGCTAATATCTGACATGAATTTACAGACTTGTTTGGCTTTTGCTTTTCCTCATCCAGCACTATAACACAGTAACAAACTTATACTCTGCATTTTTGTCCAAGTCACCATGTCTTTTCCCGTTCTGTTTCTGCTCTGTCCTGCTTACTCTCTTCTCTCAACTGTTATCCCTAATTTAGTGAATGTAGGTCCAGCGTGTTTCCTAGCAATATGGTTCTCAATTTCTTTTTAGCAACCTTTCTGCTCTGGTATTAGCCAATATTCTCCTTGTCCACTTCTTATGCATTCAGTCCTGATGTTAGGCCAGACTTGTTTTTCAGAACTGAACTGAGGCTCATTGTAGCCTACTCAGCTGCTGAAAAAATTGTCTCCTGCTTAATTTTATTCCAAAGGCTAATGGAATTTGTGGAGTTCCTGGTTTTGCACCCTGCTTCAAACATGGATCAAGGATGACTGTTTCCTGCTTAACACTGCCCTGGTCTTGTCTGCTATCCTTCTTTTCAACAATCCAGTGGAAGACAAAGTTAAGACTAACTGCTTACCCAACAAAAATCTGCATTGCCAAGCAAGAGAGAATCACAGAATCATAAAATCGTTTAGGTTGGAGAAGACCTTTAAGCTCATCAAGTCCAACCATTAACCTAGCACTGCCAAGTCCACTCCTAAACCATGTCCCTAAGCACTGCATTTAACATGCCTTTTAAATACCTCCAGGGATGGTGACTCAACCACTTCCCTGGCCAGCCTGTTCCAATGCTTGACAACCCTTTCGCTGAAGAATTTTTTCCTAATATCCAATCTAAACCTCCTCTGGAGCAACGTGAGGCCATTTCCTCTTGTCCTATCACTTGTGACTTGGGAAAAGAGGCTTGGGTGACACCCACCTCACCTCCGCCTCCTTTCATGTAGTTGTAGGTACCTGAGATAAACACAGTTTCCTTCAACTCCACAAACTGACTTGAGATTGGGTTAATGCAAGGATTGCTGGGATCGGTTCAGAGAGAGAAGGCAAAGGCAGGGTGGGCAGAAATGGTGATTACAGTCTGACATGGAAAATAGTCCCGGGAGAAACAGATGAAACTGAGATATAGCTTAATATTTTAGGAGTGGTGGGGAAACAATGGATATTCTTCATTATCAAACTGTTGGATCAATAAAATGTAGGGATTCTTTCTGAATGTATACATAGGTCTCAGAATAGGCAGGCTTTCTTGTTCCCAGTTTTTTAATGTATTAACTGAGTGTGTAAGAAGTTAAAACCACGCTATGAGCAGCATTCGCTCTCTGTGAACGTGCAGTGCCCCAGCTGTGAGAGGTTGTGTGTTCCTGGGGATACATGGCTTTTATGCTCCTTTCCTACTAGCCCCATATAGTTACATCTTCTGTCTATAAATGTATGTGGGTTTAATATATATATATACATGTATCATTTCAATAAATAGCTGTGGAAAGGAGGAGAAATAGCTGTAAAAATAAGCATTCTAAACAACCATACTTAGTGTACAACTAAAGGAAACTTTGAAGAAATAGGCCTTCATGAAGGAATAACATTGTTGAAACCATGTGTTCTCCATGTACCAGGAGACTGTTTTAATAGGTTACAAATGTATTTAACCACAGAAAGTCTAAAATTAGTCAGGGTTTTAAAGAACTGAAGATTGACACAAGTCATTTGAGTCAGTAAAGGACTTCTTTTCATCCAGATCCAGTGAGTAAACTTACATGACTGAGCTGGTGGAGGTGTTGAGGGCGGGGCAGCATGCCTACAGCTGATGATTAGAGTTGTACAAAACTTTGCTGCTAATTTGCAGTGTCCGTTTTCTTCAGGCACTGTGTCTGGTGGGAAGTGTGGTGGCCCAGAGCACAAATAACCAGAGTTCTGTCCCTTCTCTGTCTCTGATGTGCTAAATGATCTCGAACAAGGCATTCCTCCTCGTTGTACTAGTTTTGCCCTCGTAAAATAGGAAATGCCCAGAGAAATTGTGGCTGCCCCATCCCTGGCAGTGTTCAAGGCCAGGTTGGATGAGGCTTTGAGCAACCTGGTGTAGTGGAAGGTGTCCCTGCCCATGGCAGGGGGTTGGAACTAGATGATCTTTGAGGTCCCTTCCAACCCAAACCATTCTATGATTCTATGATTCTATGAAATCCCTGTATAAACTGTTTTGAGAACTGCTGATGAAAGGTGCTGGCTAGGTGCTTTGCCAGTCTTTTCTCCCAAAGTTTGCTTCAATTTAGTAGCCTAAAGCAGAACTCAGGTGAGTCGTTAGGGCCCCCGGGGTTTGTGCTGAACCTTGAGTACAGCATGTTTCCATTTTAACAGCTTCAGGGTCAGTCTGAGCTGGGCCCCCCATCATTAACAGGGATGGTGAACCTCAGGAAATCCTTCATCACCTGATCTGAGTTATGAATAGGCAGTGAAATCAAGATCTTCTGTTGAGCAGCAATGGTTTTATGAGTCTGTGTGACACTTGTCTCCGAACAAGCTTAGTTCTCTTTCAGCAGTGCTCAAATGCCAGCTCTGATCTGCTGCACACCCTGTTCATTCTCCTGTTCATCCTTAGATGAACTTCATCCCAGATAGCTTCATCCTTAATTGATTCTGGACTGTGTATGACCACAACTGAGGCATGCATAATGATGTCACCCTGTTCTGTAATATCACAGGCCTCGGATGAACATGATCTGAGTTCCTGCATCTATGATACCATGTTCTCAAATGCAACATAAGTTTGCCCTTTCAATCCAACTGGATGTCTTACTCAATACAACATCTATTTTCATTGTGGCTGGAGCTACTTACAGAGAGAATTAGGTCACAGAGCTACCTGACAACGTCAGAGTCCTTGAAGAGCATTTGAGCGGGCTTTCCAACTACCTACATAGTGGCTCTATGCTTGCTTGAAAGGTTTTCATCCCAGTGGCTCTTGTACTTTGTTTCAAGTGTGCAAGGAACTCATTCTGTATGGCCCTTAGTAGGAGGAAGCTTAAGAAAAGATGTACCTAGAAGAAGAGAAGTAAGTAGGTGGGTTTGGTCCTCAGTAGGTAGGTCTGGTGGTTTAACAGAAATATGGACAGGATCTCTTTTTTTTTTTTTTTTCTCATGGGGAAAATGCACTAACACAAACGTGCAAACAGAGAAATCTTTCTAGACTTTCTACATTACTAGAAATCCTATCCAGATGTTTTATTTAAAACATGGTCAAAATGCACCTAAGAAAAGGAGCTGTATTAGCTCCTTTAATAAAGTATTCCTTTCGGTGTCTGTCAAAAATGGTCACATGGTAAACATTGAACAAAAATTTGAAATGTGAAAGGAATAAAACTCTTCAGGGAATAAATTATTTTTACAACTGGCCGATATAAAATAATACAGTACAAGCCTCTTAAAGTAGTAATTGATAAAGGAATAAAACTGCTAAAAGAGTATATTTTTCATTCGCTAGAGCTAACTGTGTAATAGCACTCAGCTGTATTTAATCTCCGGGGGCCTATGGAACAGGCACAAAAACGAACGTAACTTAAAATCGACATGAATGATCTTCCATGAGATCTGTGCTACCTGCTGCCTACTGTCAGCAGCCACGTTACTGCGGCAAGCCTACTCACTCAGCCCCACCGTACCTTGCCGTTCTGAGCCTTTTTTCATCTGGATGTTAAGCAGGCAATTCCCAAGGCATCCCTGTTAAGTGAAGAGTGACTCTTCCAGCCTGGCACCCAGGGAAACTGAGACACAGAGAGGATAAAGCCTTTGGCCAGGGTCAGTCTGGTTTGTTCTGCCCTGTAATGTGGCTGCAGTGGGCCTCAGTCCTTCCACAGGGTGCTGGATGAAAACACGCTAGAATAAAAATTTTAATTCGCTGGATTCTGCGAAACAGGATTAAGCTGTGTGGGAACCAGGTCCTTTGGCTTCCTACAGCACACACTTGAATCTTAGTATGGAAACCAAGTATCAATTTTTTGTTAGGAAGTGGTTAATTAAAGAGCTCTTTCCATATATTATAGGGCTACGTGAGAGGCCTTAAAAGGCTGACCTCACATGGGCAAAAAAAGAGGGAGAAAAGTCTCTCGCTGCATGGCTAGAGCGTGATTCTTGTTTCTCTTAGGAACAGGTCTGTCCCAGAAACTTTTTAAACTTTCGTTGAGAAAAAGAAGATTAATTTTTCATTAGGTAGATACTTGCAGATTGATTCTTGGTTGAAGAGAGTGGAAAGAAAGCGGAGACGTGGAAGAATGCACACAAATGGCATTTCATTTATTCTTCTTATGTCTTGGTGGGTCTTTGGAGGCCAAGTGATTTCTAGCTCATGCAGGGTTCACCCAGTGACATTCTCTTCCCAAGGTCTCTTCTTGTTTTTCCATCCACTGTTCAGACTGTCTGTCTCTGCAGAACTAGTTTGTTCTTCTTGAGATCAGTCGCACTGAAGCAATTGTACAGAATTAGATTTTTTAACTGTGTCTGTCAACTAGTTTTGGGTTTGCTGGTGCTTCTCTGCCATCCCCTGCAAGCACATTGTCGATTCATTTCATCAGAAGTAAAACCAAGAGCTTTTATGTGAATAGTCTTAAATTTGGGGTATATTTAAAACTAAATCCTTCTTTCTATTAAAGTTATGAAACTACCTTTTTTTCATAACACTTCTTTATAATGCTATTGACCTAATTGTATTAAATTTTAAAGACATTTGAAATTTAGAAATGGATCTACATTTTACAGCACTTCTGGGTTTGATAGCCCCTAAAAAAAGGAAATAAGTGGCTTTTTTTTTTCTTGCACTGTTTACTTTGTTTAATTCTAGAGGAGAAGATGCAAGAAGCTTTGATGAGTGGGTAAAAATAGTAGAAGCTGAAGATGCCTTTGTAAAACTCTACCCTGTGCATACCCTGTGCTCTTGCATCATGGAATATACTCTCCTAGCCTGTTCATTGTAAACAGAATGCATTAATTCAGGAATTGTGGCATGCTTTTATCAATAATACAGAGGTAGTGTCTCTTTATAATCCACAGTATCAGTTACAATTTTCTCTCACTAATTATTTTAGGATAGAAATTGGTACGGTTTGAGAAGAAGAGAAAAAAAAAAAGCTAGAAAAAACTTCAGTCTTTTTTTTTTTTCAGTGGTGGTTTTACGCATATAGAAAGAAATGAGGAAAGAGAATGAGAATGAATTGCAGTATTCCTAACATACCCCATAATATATTTTGTTTCTGCCTCGCTTTAAAGTGACCCAAACGAATGTTGTTTAAACTTGGCTTATTTTGTAGATACCCTTGAGAGCCTGGTAATAAATCAAATGCCAAACAAGTTAGTTCAGTAGTTTCAAAGTGGCGTGCATACGTAACATATGTAGACTGAGTATCGCTTGTGCCTGAACCTCACTTTTTTTCTCAGCTGAGATCTGTCTCCATTCTCATGGAAACCAACTGCTGATTGACAGTAATGCTGTGAACTTCCACTTATTAGCTAATGCGTTTTCACTGACTTTTCATGAAAATAGGAGCCGAGCAGAGCATTATGGAATATTCATGGAACAAAATTCCAGAGAGAGAGGTCTCCGGGTCAGGAGGAGGGAGGGAATGGGAGACAGATGCCAGATTGCCTGTAGAGAGTCCAAGCATGTGTTTTTGTTTGTAGAAATGATGCACATGCCTTTTGTGGGTGCAATTATTGCTTCTGCCTTTGAAAGTTTCACCATAAATCTGTTTCTCAATCTCCCTTCATTTTTGACCCAAATTAACCTCTTCTCCATACAGTCTTGTTACTTAAGCTCAGTTTCTGTTGAGAATATCTGTGCACCAACATGCTGTAGGTGTTCTCTCCTGAATTTTAGAGATCACTCTGAATTCAAATCTATTTCTGGACAGATTTAATTCATTAAGTATTTGTGTCTTTTCATGCTCTCGATGCACTGGATGTTATATTTCACTGAGTCATTCCAATGAACAACACCACATGAGTGAAAAAAATCATTTGCCCTTTATTTTTAGTCTCTGCCTACCATCCAGCTTTAAGCAGAGGCATACGATCTGTAAGTAGCTGAAAACTGAGACCTAAAGTATTTGAATATCCATTTAACATATCGTGACACTTCCCTTTTAATCTATCAAACACTTAAAAATCAGATTTCTCTTGTTCTAGCGATAGCTTGTCTCATTTGAGTGACACCTCGGGTCTAATGAAGCTGACTGCAGGTGACTCACAGCTCACTGTGCAACAGATGTGGGGTGAAAGCTTTTAGCAGCCGTGCACCTCCAAGTGGGAATTCCCAGCCTGTAGTATCTGTGACATTGATACCACGCTATTTTCCCATGTCAGACTCAGGCTTTATTGTGGACCTGACAGGTTCAAAGTCACATAAGCTACGTCTTGTCGTTCAGTGTTTCAGAGAAGAAGGATTTAAGTGTATTAGCATTTACTAATTTTATTTAGGAAATGGACGAAAAATTGCATCTCAGTATTCTGGCACTCTTAGAGAGCTTTGAACCTTCTGTGACTTTTCTAACTTGGGTCTAATCCCTAGGCTGGGATGCCAGCAAATGTACGTCAGCTTGCTAGGTGAGGAGATTGCAGTTAAATTCCGCTGGAGGTTGTTAGGTATCTGACTGAACAGAATATGCACTGGTTTTAAACATAGTCTTAAGTTACCACGAAGAGCTAAGTATCAGAATACAGAGTCATATATATATGACTTCTATATACGAAGTCAGGGACCTTCTGTGCCCTCTCCTTCTGAAAGGAGAAGCTCTTTGACAGCTTAGGAGCTTGGTTAAGGAAAAAATAGCATGTTGCCTACGGTTTTCCCCACGTGCTTGAGGTGCATCTCCTGTGCAATGTGCAGGACTGATGCTGGGAGAGTAGGAGCTGTGGAATAGCTCACAAACACAAGCCTTGTGGTGCTGGGTAAGTCAAGGAGGATCGGACAGGTTGGTAGTCTCATGGCTGCTGGCGTGCTGCCCACAGCAGTTTGAGGTAACTGCAGTCTGCATCAGTTGTGGCAAAGCTGAGCAATAGACTTCATCCCACATGGGATGAAACCAACTGAATAGGGTTGGTCACTTGGGATAGCAGGTATGTATGGATGCCCATTGTCCTGAAGGCACCGTGAGCTTAGCGCATTCCAGCCAAGAGCTCTCCACAATGCTATCTATCAAGAAAGCCATTCTTTTGAGCTAGAGGTGTATATCTGGGCCCTCAAAATAGAAGTCATTTAAATGCATATATATGTAGTTTTATTTATTTTATTTTATATGGGGCAAAGTTGCCTGAAGCCTGTTTATTAGTTAATAACCCCCTCCAGGTTATCGTCTCTAATCTTGTAATGAAATTGAGTTAATAAATCCAAGATATTATTAAATAAAGTAAGTATTTAATATTACTTGTCCTCTTTGAATCCAAGTTGCAATACAACAGAATTTCATTTTATAAATAACACCTTTCGTGCTAGCACCACAGGGCATGATTCAAAAGAATCTAAATAGAACATGAATGCTGTAATCAAATGCAGACCCCAGGAAGGCAGATTAAAAAGGCATGTTGCTGGTTAGCGCAGCAGACAGGGTAAGTATAGCGGGTCACAGCAGAAAAGCTAGTTACAAAAACAAGGGCACAATCAAATGAAAATTGTTTGCTTGCCCACTCCAAACCATGACTGACTGCTTGTGTGTCCGTGACCTATTTTTTCTTAATAAAGGTAGATTTTGAGATGTTGTTACATTTTAATTGCTTTGTACTAAATAAGAAAACAACAAAAAATCTCAACTCTTTGGTTTGCATCTGGAGGACACTAGGAGAATCTCTGTTTATAGATAGAGACACTACATCTGGAAGACTTGTACACCAGGTTTACCTCATCCCTCTCTGTTCATGTCATCTGTTTGCACCTGCTGCCAAAGGCTGTGTATCTCCTCCTATATAGAGGAACATACAGCGGAGGGGAGAGCTGCGGGGAGCTGCCATGAAGTCCTGCAAGTGTTCAGTGCTGAGGGCAGGATTGACAGGAGCAAAGGAGACTATTCTCCAAATCCTGTGAAGCCCAGGATCCAGAGGCAGCCCTATCATGGTATGGCTCCCTTGGTAGTGCTGCCTGGGCTGCCACACGTGCCTGGCTCTGCTGCCTGTACCGTCCTTGCTGTCCCTCCTTGAGAGGGTCACAAAGGTGGAGCAGAGGTTAATAGAGCAAAAACTAGAATTACCCCCCATATGCTTCTCTGCAGCTGCTCCCGAGGTCCTTTCTCTAAGTTATATAGAGAAAGCGTGTGGTTTTTTCCTTAGGCACCACCTCTGAGTTGTTTGAATATAAGTCCCAAGAAGAAGGAATGTCAGTACAGTTGCCTCAGCAAGCCACGTAAACAATGAAAATATTTCTGTAGGCAACCTATTGCTTTTACTTTAACAGGTAGGATCAAACTAGCTTAATGCAAAATAACGAATCGCAAAATCTAGTCTGTAAACAGTATTGTGGAAACAAAAAAAAAAACCCAACTTTCCAGAGTGGTCTGTTGTGCTCAACGTAAATGAAATATTTAGTGGTGGCAGCAGGAAAAAATGAAATATGAGATCTTGCATCCCAAGTTATTAGTGATCTGTTAAAAGACAGGCTGAAAAGTGCCTTTACCAAATTAAAACTTTGAAAAAGGGCACGAATGGGAAATGTCAAAATAAAAAATTGGAGGAAAATTATTGTCCTCATGGCTCTTCTAATATTTTGCAGTTCTGAGGCTGCAACCACTGTTCACGGTAGTGAAACAAGAATGGCACAGTTCAGACTCCTGAAATCCATAATGGAAATAGTCTGCACTGAGAGGCAGACAGTTGGAATTTACTGAGATTCTGATCACAGTTGCCTTATCTGTTCGCTGCATGTGTTTTTTTGTTTAGTCTAATTTTCAGAAACTTCGAAGGGTTTTTTTTCTAAATAGGAGATTTCATTTGATTCTCTGTTCCCTGTTTTTATGTTACAGCCATCCCTAATGCGTAACGATACTAAATAATAAGAATGCCAGAGTGCTTAATTTAATGTCTGCTATTGATCTCTGGACTGTTTAGCAAATGACTTATTAAACACGGAGGGCCATATATTGCCCTCACTTCCGTCTGTGTAAATCCCCTGAAGGCAGCTAAGGTATTGGGAACCTAAGGTCAGTTGATCAGCCTCCTAATTGTGTTGCCTGCTTAGAAATGTTGAAGGTTTTCCTTGGCATGGTCAGAAATTATTTTTTCAAATTTCCTTCCGTTATCCTTTGCGCACCACTCGAGACTCTGAGCACCTGGCTCTCCGGACACCTCTCAGTAATAAGGCTTCACTTGAAAGAGCTCAAATTTGTCTCAATTTTCGTAAGCATTTCTGGCGATGCTAGTGAACATGCAGGTAGTGAGAGGTGAATGATGAGCTGATCCATAAATGAGCAAAGCAGTTCTTAGTGAGATCGGGTCAGCCAATAGCTTCTCTCCGTTGCCCAAAGTCCTTCCAGGCTTGGGGACCTCTTTGGTACAGCATGTATGAGCTAGATGGTCAGATTTACAATTTGCCAATTAGTCTGGTAAAATTGGTTACGCTCCCCTCCTTCCCGCAGCTCTCCCAGTGCTGTATCGGTGATGTCACTTCTACTGCTCTGTCTTAAGAAGTCTCTTGAAAATGCTTCCTTCTTTTATTTTATTAAGATCACCTTGGTACTGCAGACCTAGAAATGCTTTTAACAATAGCTTCCCCAAAAGATCTGAGCCTGAAGGAGCTGTGATTTACTATAAATTTTGCATTAAAGACTCTCGGCTTTTATTTTCAACCATACTTCAATCTTAAGCTTGTCTCCGTCTCATCCACCTGCATCGTAGACTGATTGCTGCTAACGAGAGTCTCTGACAGCATTGCTTCGCCAGCGAGAACGGGCAGATGTAAAACTAATTAATGTAAAAAACACGTTTTCATTTGTGTCTTGCAAATACGGTAGTCCTCAGGAATTCGACAGATTAGGCAACCTTTCTGAGATTTGGGAAGCTGCGTTTGCAGAGGGGTTGGAACTAGGTGAGCTTTAAGGCCCCTTTCCAACCCAAACCATTCTATTATTCCATGATTCAGCATTGCAGCTCTATCTCAAATGGAAGAGTCCCCTAGAAACAAAGTGCAGATTGAGACTGCCATGACGTTTTCAGTTATCTCCTGATCTTTTAGTCTCTCACTCCACTTCTCTGAAGTAGGTCCTCACCTGCTGTACTCTGCTTTCCTAGTCATGACCCAAAACATAGCATTGCCAAGCACCTCGGTTCTCATCAGCAATCCATGATCTTCTAACACTACATGCAAGGCAGGGTTAATAAGCTCCCTAATAATCACTTGTAGCATACTGGTTTCTTGTAGGCTTGGGCCATTCCCCTTTCTCGGTCTCCAAATATGCTTGATAAATTATTTGAGTTAGTCTTTCAGTTGCCATCTGTAGTTCCTCATGAAGAGACTGCTATTTGCCGCGCGTTGTGTCAAACCATGCAGTAGTTTTTCATGAAGTTAGGAACTGGACTGAAATCACCAAACTCATGTCCCTTGTGAAACGCAGGATGATAAAATGTTAGCTTTAAGTAGAATACAGTTGCAGTCTTGTGAGACGAGAAGGAAGGAGTTGCAACTCTCGCCAATAAATCGCAAAAATTCTGGGCAGGTACAGGAGAAGAGAAGTTCATGTACCTTGTTTTTTTTAAATATATACATAAAAATAATATTCTAGATATGCATCATAAAATGCGTGAAATGTTCATATTATGCATAAATAAATGTACACATATATACATGCAGATCGATACACACACGTGCATAGACGCCGTGACCTTCTCCTCCTTCCCCTCGCCTTGAACTTCCTCCCTGAACGCGTCCTAATGGCGGAGCGATGGTCAGATCTAAAGCACTTCAGCACCGCGTGAAACCTCTGAATAGTGACATCTGTTGAATTTGGACAGTTTTGTTTGTCTACTCGCATGAACTTCCCAATATTTTTTTTCTAAGCTCGCGTTGCCCTCCTCCTCCTCCTCCTCCCCCCTGTCCCCAAAAGGGAGGGCAGCCTCAGGAGCCATGGCTGCTTTCTTGCTTTCTGGTGCGGTGTAAAGTTTTCCATAGAGAGACAATAATGTACATTCCTCTGGCAGGACGGGATGGATTTTTTTTTTTTGTTTCTCTCGCTGTTGTTTATTTATAAGACGTTTCCTCTTGCTTAGTGGAAGTTTGATCGTAAGAGGCTCCAGTGATTTTCCTTCCCACCTCTCCCCTCCCTAATTTCTCTGCCTCGGCGCTCGCTCTGGAACAGAGCGAACTCGAAAAGCCCGTCGGCGCAGGGCGCGCTTCGCAGCCAAGCCCTGCCACTCTCCCGAGACTGCGAGGTGATTCTCCTTCGTCACTGCTTGGACCAGGAACCGCAGCCCTGGTGAGTGGTGAGCTCCCAGAATTTGATGTGTCAAGGCTTCTATTCTCGGGGCCGCCGCAGCGAAGCAGGAAATAAAGGGTTTTTTTGTTGTGTTTGCCCTTTTTTTTTTTCCCCTCCCTTTTTTTTTTTTTTTTTTTTTTTAAATCTGAAAACAAAATCAGCGAAAGGCGCAGAGGAATATGGAGCTGCTGAGCTGAGGGCAGGGAAGCTCTGCACCGCCCGGGCAGGGGCTGCGCCCCGGCGCGGCGTCCCCGCCACCGGCAGCGGGGGTCAGGCTCCGCAGCCGCGCTGCCGGCGGGGGGCGAGCCGGGGGGGACACGGGAGGGGGGGAAACGTTAATCCTTCGCTTGGAGTTTCTGTTGGCAAGTTTTCATGCCTCTGTGTTCCGAGCATTTACATTACGCTCTGAATACCTGATTGCCCAGCCAAGCAGAAAAGGAACTCTGCAGTGGATGCATAGTAAAAGAAAACGCTTCCGTGGAAGCCACCTCTGGGAATGGGAAGAACTAGTTGGTTTTTAGGCTGCTGGCCCATCTGAGGGGGAGGGAACAGTTGGATTTTTTAATTTTAATTTTTTAAAATTTTTTTTTTAACTCTCTCACTTCTCTTCTGTTCTCTTTGTGTCTATATGGAGAACTAGCAGTCGGGGGGAAAAAATGTACTTTGGAGAACTTCATACACAAAATCTCGGATGCTAAAGAATTGGGCATCTCAGCCAACATCAAGGTACTTACGCAGAGTTATTTGCAGCTGATGGATAGGTAAGCCGAGGCATAGAAAGCTGCAGTGATTTGCCCATGGTCGCAAGGGAAAGACAGTGAAAGAAAAAGGGATAGGACGTGCATCTCTAGTTCCAGGCCCAGACTGCTCAGGGTCTCCTTCTGTCCTTTCCTGCCCTGCTGAACGTATCGCTTCTGTTAATCTTCTGCTGCTCTAGTGCTAAAGGCAGCCAGGGCAGTGCGTGGGCTGTTCTGTTCATCCTTCATCGTCTTCCACATTATCTGACTCGAAGAAATGAATAATTTCTTGACTAACGTTTTCTACTCTTAACAAAGTGGCATATAAGAAACACAGGGTAGCAGTCAAAATATTTGTATTTTGAGGTATTCTCCTGTTCTTTGAGATGTGTCCCTGTCAAAAGAACAAGATGTTTAATGGCACCAATGTATCTCCCATGGGATATTAATTAGGAAGCATTCTTCTCACCCTTATCTTCCTTTTGAGTTGGAGTCATTCAGCAGGTGTATCGACAAGCATGTCTCTCTGATCCCCGGGGAGACTTCCCCTCTCCAAATGCTGCCAGTCCCCTGTGACGTACAGAGAAGTCCAGTCCCCTTTTCCCTGGTTCCTTGCCCAATGTAAGCTGTGAGGACAGTACGTAAAGACTGGCCCTCAATGGTCTTTCACTGGACTTGCTGGATGCTTTGACATTGACTTCAGAACTGAGCTCAGTATCAACCCACATCCAACCCAAATTAAAGTACTTGCTGTTTCTTGTAACCAATAAGTCAAGTCATGCAAGACTTGGTGGTTTTTACCGCTTGGCAATTTTTGCAAATATTTTCGTTGGTTGCGATCCGTGTGGGGTTCTCAGTCCCTCCCGCTGCTTCATTTTCAGCCTGAAGTTTGACTAAGCCTGAAAACTTCAAGTGGAAGATAGACAAAACCTCCGAGTTTCATCTGGTTTTGTGCTGGAATCATAAAGAACTGTGAACTTCTCTTTTTTTTGTATACAAAACCATAAATTGACCGTAGACCTTTTTCAGCACTGAGCAGCGAGGGTTAGCTCTTTCTCTTAGTTCCCTGGTGCTGTGGAACGTCTCTCTGAACCTAAACTAAATCACCAGCTCTTAACAAAACCCACAATGAAGTTGGCTGATCGCCTCAGTAAAGAGTCTTGCATACACATAGAAATAACCTTTATGTACATCAAAGCCCCAATGCAAATGGTCCCAGCTTTTGACGAAATTGATGTTAAGATCCCGACTTGACTGTTGCATCACCTTTCTGCAGTGTACTCAAAGCAGCTGACAGATCAGAACGTCCCAAACTTTCAGGCAGTTCACATCAGAGATAGAAACATAATGGATTTTTTTTCTTTTCTCTAAATGGGCTATACTGAACGCCCACACACACTTTCGGGTCTGATCTTTGAAGCTTATCTCTGATTTACTTTCTCCCTCCAGGCAGTGTAAGTCTGAAAGACATAAGTACTTCTGAAATGGAAAGTTCTCAAAGCACAGTGCTAAATGTCTGAAACTTCAAACTTCTGCCTGTATAACACTTGTTCTCTGGATACACTGAAGTCAAGGGCTGTCACTCTGGCAGCTTTCACCAAGAAGGCAAAACAATGTTTAATCTCTTTTTTAAGAGTCTCTGTGTTGCTCTAAACCTCTCGGTGTTTAAATTATTTAATTAATGTATTTATTCTGAAAGTCTCTGTGGTAGCGAAGGAACTTGTCTTCGCTGATATTTATGTACAGCAATGTGGAGAAAATCAGCAGTCTTTCTTATTATGGTATAAGCTGCTTATAGTCCAAGGTCACAATAGTTTGTGTATGGTCTAAAATCGTTAGGGTTAAAATCTACCATTTCAAATCATATTTTAACCATCTGTTTAAACACTCTGGAATGGTAAGATGATAAACAGTCTCATTAGTAGTAGCTTCTTTGTCTACTCTGTAAGAGCTTACCATAGCCACTTTAAAAAAATGGAAATGAATACATACAGTTGTTCTTGTATAGGGGCACCATTTGCTTCTAGCAGTAACCATTCTGGTTACATCGTCCCTTCCAGCTGGTAATCTCAAAGTGCTTTACACACACTGCTGAATTAAACCTCCCTGTTCTACCCATAGATAGAGTAGGAAAGGTATCATCTCTTGCCTGACACAAGCAAAGAGAAAATAGTAGTCTTTCGCTCAGTGTTCAAACCACCAGTTTATACTTTTGGGAAAGAGAATATATATTTATGTAGTAGAATCAAACCCACTGTTTTCTGCACAACAGTTTTGTTTGATGTGATATGCTTGTTGTTCTGTGACTGTTAACTGCATCAGACAAGAACAAAACAGAGAAAAGGATGCAATGATAAAGGTATACAGATTCATAGGTACTGGGACACTTCAGAAGTACAAGAACTTAAGCTATATCCGGAGACAATTTTTGCAGTAAAAGTACATAAAAGCAACTGCCTCGTTGTGTGTACACTGTGTGTTTTAACATATTCAAATTTTTTATTCTTATTTTATATTCTAAGCCTTTCTTTTCCAGAAGTTGAACAGCAGCCTGTTTTCCAGGGTCGTGACATTGAAACAGCACTAATTTCCTGTCCTGTAACTCGGAAAATAAAGTGAAATTTGATTTCGAACTAAATCATATGACAGGGAAAGTTGTGAAAGTAAAAGCGATCTGCAAGTTACTGAGGTAAAGCAGCCACTAGCCACAGATCGCTAGTTACCAACTACAGAGTTGTGTTGTGACGTGGAGCATTTGAACAATTAAGTCGTGTCATCAGCTAAAGGGTAAAAAAATAGCAAGGTACATGAACAGTAAAATGAAGGGTTTTCTTCCTGACTGGTCTGGGAAGGGGGATGGATGAATAACATAATGAGAATGGAGGGAAACAGAGCAGACTTCGGGAGACCTGAATCTGTATCCCAGCTCCATCTCTGTGTGATCTTTCCTTCTATCTATGTCTCACCCACCTGTAAAATGGAAATATTTTCTTCCTGCCCTCACAGGGCTACTGGAAAGGAGAACTTGATCAGATTTAGCCAGGCTCGGGCATGCTTAAAAAACAGCCTGTAAACACAGCGCGTAGATCCCACCGTTGCTGCCTTGTTTGTTTTTTCCTCTGTGCATGTTTCAAGTTCCTGGAACTGAGGCGAGTTCCAGAGCTAGCATGGGTCTGCGCTGCTGGCAAAACAAAGCAGGTGCAAATTACGGTGGAAATGAAAGAGCTGGTGCTTGGAGGCGGTGGAGTGCCCAGTTCACCTCAGGGTATGTGTCTGCATTCACAAAACACGGCTATCACGCACACCCTGATTCATTAGATGTGTTATCCGGCAAACAAGAAGCCTAATCATATTTTAGTGGGAACATTCTTATGATAAACTCTGCTTTAGTGGAACTCCATGTATAGTGCAATTTCTCCTGGCCGCGTATATTACACGGTGAAGAAAAGCTACCCCGCTGCGTATCAGAAGGCTGTAATTTCATTTAGGGGTTCTATTGACATCGTAAACTGCGAGAGCAGAGCTCAAGTGGCTATTTAAGTCATAGGAACTTCAGACTGAAATTACTGCCTGGCAGCAACCGGCCCTCCCCCCGCGGGCACGCGGGCCCCCACGTACATACTTCATGTTTTCATCCCTCTGCCTATAAATAATAAATCTCTTCGGTGGCTTCAGAAGAGAGTGGTTCCAAAACACCAGCATTATCCGCTGCCCTCGCTGTCGGTGGCTCCTTCCTGACGGGCAGGGGAAGGAGCGGGAGCCCCAAGCCAAGGTGAGACCACGCCCGGAGATGGCCAGTGCTGCGGGGCTGCTCCGTGCCGGCTCGGGAGGCATCTGCCGGCTGTGAGTAGAAAAAGATGCCCGCTAGTGAGGCTGTTTGTTGCCATCATAGCTGACATACCTGACCTTTCCCACTCGTAAGCTGTGGATACCCACCCTGGCGCATGTGAAGATAGATGCACCGTGCCACCTGTGATCCGCATCTCCTATTTACACCGCGCCCCGCTGGAGTTGCTCCCTGCAGCCCCAGGACCGCCCCGCTGCTGGGAGAGCGGGAGGGGGGATGGGCGCAGGGAGAGGGCTCAGCACTGCCCCAAGTCTGAGCACGGGAGAGCGGAGCCGAACTTCCCCACGGTGGGATCTGACACACCTGAGCGAGAACAGGTTCCCCCTTTTTTGTTTTAATATTGAAGTAATGCGCAAAGCAGCAGTTGCGTTGGCAGAAGTTCATGTATTCCATCCATATGGGCTTGTTTCAAGACAAGAGTGAAGTCAGGGAGCATTTGCTTTTTATCAGGAAAGTGAGGTTAACCATTCATTAGAGCTTGTCAAGAAACCTCAAATTTAAGCCAGGCTCAGGAAGGACGATGGACAAGAAACATTAGTTTTGTGCACCGTGGATATCCAGCGTAGGCATTTTAATTATGCTATCTTAAAACCAAAGCGTCTCAACTTTGTGTAAATGTTAATCTTAATTTCCTTTATTCTCATTTTTTTTCCGGATAATGGGAAAGAAGTATTTTTTGTACTCAGTATTTCCGAGACGTTGGGGTGCAAATGGGAACAGAATTAATATTTATTTATTTTCTCTGAACCAGTTTGTCCTGTTCTTACATTTCATTTAGCAGAATGATGGTTCACCACGTTATATTGTTAAAAGTTATATTATAAGTATTTCTATTCTTTATAAAGGAAACTTTCTTTTGCTTTTGGAGCTAGCTTTTTCCTAGAAAATCAGTTAAATCATTGCCTCTCCTTCTTAAATGCCACCTTCCTGTGATTCCTGAGACCGTGGTATGGCTTAACTGAAACAGCAGCTTTGAAATTAAATAAACAAGGTTTATATAGTTATTAGACATGGCAGTCTGCAGTAGCAGGGCAGACTTTTCTGGTCTGGAGGTAAGCTGTTCACGCTTGCATTTCATCTGACTTTGAGCAATAAACTACACTTCTTAGTCCGGATAAGCAGTTATCCTAGAGAATATGCGTTCAATATTCTCCATGAATCTGTGAGAGCAGCTTACACGTGTGCACACAGCGTAAATGGGGGAAGTGAATTCTGAACTCCATCTTGCTGACTGGGTATTGGGGATGCAAATATCAGGAGCTTCTCTGCTCCTTCTGCTTCGGTCTTAAAAAGCTCTAGGCAGGTCTTTTCGTGCCGTTCTTTACCCACTTCCCTCCCTCCACTCGACGGACTTCTGAACCTTGTTATGACTGAAGTTGCTGTGCTGGCTGTACGCATATTGCAAGTGAGAAGAAAAAAGGAGTCCACAAACTGTGGGTAACAGCAGATCCCACGAGAGAGTGAAATCAAAATAGGATGTTGTATGCCAAGACACAGAGTTCTCATGGTCCTTATCTCTGTATGGAATAACTGGAAGCGGTTATGGTTTCCTTCATTTAGTATAACTGAACGTATCGAGGGCTGAATATCTTCAGTGAGATACTGACTGCCTGATGGCATGCATCCTAATTTCAGGACGTGATGTCCTGGCATGAAGATAGGGCAGCCTTTTGTCCCGCTGAATCTTGAGTGCCTGAAATCTAAAGCTATGTTACTGTATTGGTGTCTGTCCAACAAAGATGTGTGTTCTACTTGTACCATGTGGAAAAATGAATAAAATATCTAAAGTTAAAAAACAATTCATAAACACCATATGCACATACATACTGCACGCACAACTTCTCTTTGAAAATATTACAATGGGATGCCCTTCCAAATTCTGGTTGTGAAAGACTGTAACTTAATTTCTTCTACAGGTTTTTAGTCAAAAAATACTGCAACAGAGTCTGTTTTCTTTCGAATCAGCAAAAGTATGGTAGAAGAGAGTGTTCTTCTGAATGAAATATCGATCTGTCTGTCTAACACACAGTGCTACTAAAGCTACTGACCTCTTAACTTTTAAGTGCCAAAAACTAATTCACACTTGGGGATACCACAGCAAAAATTGGTGAGGTGACTAATCTAACACCCTGCCCTGATGGAGTCTGTCTGACTCCGAGTCTCCTGCCATAGCAGGAAATTAACTTGGCAGAAGAGCTAGTGCAGCCTGTACGTGGACGTGGGAGTTGGAGGGCTCTGCAGGTCCCTGTGTCACGTAGTGGGGCTGAAGCTTGCTGGTTGGGAGCCAGAACCTCTTAGAGCGATGATGCCTGGCCCTAGGTGAGAAAAGGGGCTGTTCCCAGCTATGGAGCACCAAACTTCTCATGACATGTATCTTCTGGGGGAGGCATCATCATTTCTGCTGAATTCCTGGCTCACCAAAAAAATAGCAGAGGCTTGAGTGCTCTTTTGGTCCCGTCTCCTGTTTTCTACAGCAATATTGCTTGTTTTGCTGGCGTAGCATTACAGTGTCTTGGTGAAACTGGAGACAAGCTGTGACACTGGTTTAGAAACAAGATGGATGACATTGCTGCAGCAGGGAAAGAACAGAGAACATCTGACGCGCTCTATCTTCCCAACCCTGAGATCTGCATCTGGGTTTAATATTAGATAGGATCACTGAGCATCATCGTGTTTGGCAATTTTTACTTTTTAATGGCTTAAAATGACCTGTGATGTATTAGGGTCAGCAGTATCACTCTATAGCATGACTTCATTGTGAGATTTTCAACCTCCACTAGAATGAGGGGTGCCGATGGTACTAGTTCGTCCATATTGCTGCTTTCAGAGTGCGGTAGCCTGCCGTGTAGGGAATGCTGCAGCTGGTTTTACTTCAGAAATATTAGTAGTCTGTCTAATATTATATCAATGGGACTTGCTGCTCCATAAAATTGGCTGCTCTGTAGAGCAAAGGCACAAGTACAAGGGCAAGCTGAGTCATTGGCTGTATTTGGATATGGTTTTGCATACTTTTGTGGGGAAAAGATGTATACTTGACAGGAGGAAGGCTAATTCTTCTCTGTCAGTCAGTGAAGGCAGAATGTTTAGTGAGAAGAGATCAGATGGGCTTGAATGAATTTTGTAATTCTGAACGTATCTAGGAAATAGAGCTGAATGATGTATAGAGAACTCCTCTGCCAGTGTGGAAAATTAGAGATTTGAACAAGATGAGTTTAATACTGAAATGAAATGAGAAGTTTATGATTAATAGGGTCTGGCAGAGACAGCATATTTATATATAATTTTGGAAGCTTAGGAAATGATCCTTGGGTAGATGTGGGTCCGAGGGCTTAAGGGGTGAGAGTGGCTCCACAGGGGGCCCCAGCTGCCTTGTCTCTTTTCAGTGAAAGACCCAAAAGTTTTACACAGCAGGCGTAGAATGGAAGAGGCAAATCTTCCATTTCAGAAATTCAGAGCATCTTTTAAAATATTTTACAAGGTCGAAAAGATAAACTAGGAACAAAGTATTTGTTGAGCTGAAAGAGGCTCTTGGTTCATCTCAGCTTTAGTCCTGCTTCTGAAGCAATTACCGTCAGTTGTTTCAGGGCAAGAGGTTTTCTTCTGGACACTGTCTACCCAACTGAGCAATACTGAACGCCGGACATAGAGGCCAGGTTTTCTGACCCCTGCGACGGTCAACCTGCATCCTGAAACATCAGTTTGCTACATTAGCTCACAAATGGCAAAACATGCAGATAGAGAAAATTTGCCTCGTCTTACACGGCTACAGATGCAGCTCATAGTCATTAAAATTACTGATTGGCCTGTGAGGATAGCATAAAGAAAATTACTCTGTAGAAAGTAACAGAAAAGAGTAAGATTCACAGCTCACTTGTTATTTTTATTCTAGGCAAATAATTAGCTGTTTTATTATATTCTAAGGAACTTTAGAAGCTTGGATTGTATTCTTCCCTCAGGACATGGTGAGATTCTATATATTTTGCCTTGTGCGCTCCCATTTTGAAATTTTTCTTCAGAGTGAGAATTATTTCTCCTTTGAAAACCTTTATATTTTTTCCCTGTGTAAGAGAAGAGCCATGTTCCCATACCGATGTTTTCTGACTTGCAATTATCCGTCCAAAGTCAGCAAACACAGAATAATTACTTCTAATGCAGAATTTGCAATAAGCAAATTTTATTAGAAATGGGGAAAGTGCAACTCTGGTCTTTGCCCGACTCTCTCCAGAGACCCATCCTAGTGCACTTTCCTTTAGGTGGCACTCCCACATTAACTTGTGTACGACCCGAACGGTTGTTTGTGATCTGTCATCTGTGACTTGAAACACGATGGAGAGACTTAGAAATTATATTAATTGTGGTGTCCACATCCTCTCTTCATTAAAAGTTGAAAATTGCTGTTCAAATGTTTCATAATCAAAAATTAATCCCAGTCTACCTGTTCCAAATCATATATTACGCCCTCTGGGAATGAATCCCAAATCCCTGTTACAATTTGGATGCTCTCTCCTCTGGGTATTGATTACAAATTCTGGTTATTGTTCACATACTTTGTCATAGGGGGAATTAATCTCAAGTTCCCGTCTACTGTTCTGGGACTGAAAGCTATCTATAATTAAGATTTTTTCTATTAAATGGATATTGATGATGAGCTTTTCTGTCTGCATTTTTGGGGTTATCTTCTGGCAGGGAAACTCCATCTCAGCTCATGGAGAGATTCTTCATGCTGAGTGTTCTGACCACCAATTTTCAGGCCACTGTAAGCACAGGCATTTTGCAGGAGCTAGTGGCATAGCTGGGGTGTTCTCTAATGTTGGTGTTGGGTAAAATGACGCAAACATTTTCAGAAAGACTCAGCGAAGTGGAGCAAATAGGACAGCTGAATAAAACCCGAAGTGTTGCATCAGAAACGTAGAGGAAGAGGCGAGTGTGCAGTTTAGCAACTGTGAAGCGCCCCACGACTGCAAACCAGTCGCCACACGAAATCATAACAATCTTATTATGTAGAAGGGAGGAATAATTTGTCCTCCTTTTCGGCAGTGGGTAGAATGAGAATGAAAATACTGTAGTGAGAGGTACCAGTATAGAAACACCAGAGAGACTATGTATTTCTGATGTCTGAATCTGTGTTCTGATTAGTTTCAGCAACTTTGACTACAAAAACAACTGCTTTTATTTCCATGTAGCTACAGTCATTGTCCGTATAATGATGCAAAGCACAGTTAGTCTGTTCAGTTCCATAGCTATGTCTATCCCTGTTTCTTCATGAGTGGAAAATCAGACCAGAACAGCCCTGAATTTCAGAAAAGCTGGAATCCAGACCTAGCTTTTCGTTTTCAGGCCCACCGCTACTGCTAATAGACATGGTGTTTCCAGTGGCAACAGTTGGCTCATGCATTCTTTCACACTTCACAAGAGATCCCCGTTTCCTTTTTTTTTTCCCCCTCTTCTTTAGCAGTGGGCAGCCCTGCAACCTTTTGATCATGCCGACTTTGTACGTTACATGACTGAACTCAGCTATGCCAAACATCCTTTTAGAAAGTTTGACATTTGTGCCATTTGAAAAAAGAGAGGGAGAGGGAAGGAGAGGGGGGGAAGAATGAATCCTGGCAGCTTCCTCCTGCCCTTTTGATTAAGAGTGCAGTAAGTCAGCAGCAGAGGTGGGACTTTTAACAAGCAGGGGGGTGCGTAAACCGGTTGTGATCTGTGATGTATGCACACGAAAGAAAGGAAAGAACAGAAAAAGATGGAAGGTAGACAACAATAATCAGAAATGACTGCAAGAAATTAATAAATTGTTGGAAAGTATATAGTGGCAATCAAAGAGACTAGATGAGACAAAGGAGATGGCCTTTGATACTATCCTAAACCGAGTGAAGGAAGTTGAACTCCATAGCTTCCAAGGTCCCTTTCAGACCTAATGGTTTTTATTCTATAATGCCTTTGTTCCTATTCATTCCTTTGCAATTACTATTTTGTTTGTCTATTTGATTCTATTTGATTCTATTCTGTTCTATTCTATGATAAATTTTGTATAACCATTAATACTTCCAGTTCTTCCAAATTTTTGCCCACCTCTGTTATCCCAGTCTTGGAGATGGTGCAGAATTTATGGAGCTGAAATGGCTGTTGTAACGTTGGCACGCAAAGACAACAGGGACAAGACTTGGCTATTCTAGTATTTGCAAAAAAAGACAGGGAGAGAACGCTATTGCATAACTTCGGACAAGTCATAAGACTTTGTTGTGTCTTCTAACTCAGTCCCTTCATTTAGTTAAATGCCAAGGGCTCACTGGAAAGAAAAAAAAAAGTGTCCTAGCCTTGCAACGTGTTAGAAAATTGCCTGATTTGCTCCCTTCCCATCATGCTCGCTTAGAGTTTTGCTATGTTTTAGAAACTCTAGTTTCCTTTTTCTGTTCCTTCAGAAAAGAGACAAATCTCCCACAAAAGTTTTGTTACTGGCTGTCGTGTGAGGCGATCTTGGAGGAGATGGTGTTTGCATTGCCTGGGGATAGGCACCACATCCTGGGAAGAGATGTGTCAGGCGGGCTCTGAGACAAGCCTGCTGTGCCCTGGCATGTACTCAGGACACGAAGTGACCTAAAGGGACATCATCATATTGGTGTCGCAGAGTCTGAGTAATCAGCCTTTGAGAGGGGCAACTTCATAGCTCAGGCACATGGGCTTCTCTGTCAGCTTCAGGGATGATCCTGCTCGGCACTTCAGTCTTTAGACTGAAGCTGATCTCTGCTGAGGTATAGGAGGAGGCTTTTGTAGAAAGGGAGTACCAAGCTTTTTGCATCTTCCTTCAGTACAACCAGCATTGGCCTTTGCTGAAGATGTGCTATTGGACTGAATGAATCACTGGGTCAGTGTTTTGTGATAGCTCCTCAGTTACTATTTTTTAAAAAGAGAGAGGAAGAAAGGAGAAGGGAAGAGGGACGTGTGAGGAGAAATAGCAGGCCAGAAAGGGCAGAAATGTTAGGCTCTTTAAAAGTCCTAAAGAAAAAGTACTGAGTATTTTAAAGTAAGTTTGCAATGATGTGTAAAATAGTTCCCTGTGTGAAAATCTATATTGATTTTTTTTTCTTTGGTTGTATAGAGATTGTTCTTGGAATAGAAAGGCTTTGACATTTTGCCTTCTCATGTACTCAATCGGTCATTTGTGGCGTCTTCTCTTACATGTGCGTGCGCTCTGACTTCTCTGTGGCTATTGGCAGAGGACGGCTGCTTCCTACTTCATCCAGATCATTTGTAGAGCTATGGGTAATGGATAATGGTGCTGGAGATCCTGCTGCAACTCTGGTGGCTGTGGGATGTGTGGTAGTAGGGAAGACACGCTTTGGGTGGTGACAAGAGTGGGTAATGCAAATGGCTGACTGTCATAGTCCACGATACAGTTGATGGCCACATGTGCAAACCTACAAAAGTGTATTGACTTGTGAAAACCAAAGACTTCTATGTCATCAGAAGCTGACAAGATGATGTGAAAACAATCTCCTCTTGAACACTGCTCATGCTAGTCCCCATTCTTACAGTGAAATTTTATAGCTGCTGTGGTCAGCAAAGCCTCGTGCAACCAGAAACAGAGAGAACTTGGGAGAACAGTTTTTAGTGAAGAACGTTTCTGCAGTGAAAATGTAAGTGGAGAACCACAGGATCTTACTGTGCCACTGACAGGGTCTTGCTGCTTGGCTTTTCGTACAGCACTCCCTTTGCTTGTCAGGATGTTCTCAGCTTCTCCGGATTTTCCTGCAATTTTTTCTGCTTTTGAGGGAGAAGGAGGCAGCCGGCCAGGAGCTGGGCATGTTGATGTTCACCCTGCTCAGTGTCATGGCATTGATGAAAAATCCTGTGGGACAGCCCAGGGATGGTGGGGGTGTTTGAGCCTTGCCGGAAAAAGTGGCCGTGCCTCTGGGAACAAGGGAGCAAGTGGCTTGTGGAGCCCTGCTTCTGAGTGGCTGCGTGCAGAGAGGCTCACTGAAACCATATTTTTAACACAGTTGGGTACAAATGGCCCATTTTTACCTCTGCATACATCATCTACATCATCCCTTCACTTCCTTCCTCTTTAAGTGGTGTCTTATGCATAGATTTGTCATTTACGCTCCAACTGCATTTTGCATTATTACATTTTAATGATATTTGAAGTTCTTTCATACATATTTGAGTTCACTGATATAAATGAAAAAAGGGAAATAATCAGCATACTTGGTTTATCTGATGGCATAGAAATGTTATATCATAACTTTGGCAATTTCTTGGATAAGGTCAAGCACAACATCAAATACTAAGAGAGGGCCCAAGTACAGCAGTCTGTATTGAATGGCTCTGAAGTTAGGGTCGTTCAAAGTCAACATCTGAACTTTGCAGTTTGGCCCCATTTACATCTCAGATAAAAACCATTTAACCAATTCAGCCCCTTAAGCTTTGTAACTCGTGGGTTTGGTTAAAATGAATCTGAGATCTGAGTGGCCCTTGACCCTCATTGTTTTCTGTAAAAATGAACGTCTCACGTATCGGCTTTGTTTGAGGATGCTCTGCATGATCTGGAGGATCTAACCTCCTCTACCCCGTATCTCCTGCCATCTTATGATCTTTTATAATCTATTAGCAATCTTGAGACTTGAGGGCAGAATTTTGTGTAGGGATAAAAGATGCTTTCATGTTGGTGCTGTGGGATATTTTTTTTTTTTTTAATTCTTTCTCTCGTTCTCTGTTTCATGAAAATTCATTAATCGGTGACATTTAAAGACTCTGTCTGAGAGGTGTCTGGAGCAGCGGCCGGCTGCATACATCAATAGTTTCTCAGAGTCTGGCACTCTGTCAATATTTGGGGGCCTCAGTAACAGCACTTAAATGCACTGCCTGCCAGCCGTCACGCTCTTAGCATTTCTGTAAGAGTCTGAATGAGCGTCAAGTCCTTTCGCAACTGGCAACACTTTAGAGACAAACCGCTTGGTAGGTATCTCTCCTCTTCCCTCCCCTCCTGTTTTCTGGCATGTCTTCTTTGTTTATCTGATGTGATTTATGTATTTACACACAAATATGCATCCTGCAAGGAGGCATCATAAATCCTGAGGCTAGAGGTGGTATTATGGCATAATCTATATAACAATGGAAATGGGTTGAAGCTGGATTTGGATCCAGAACCAGATTAAGCTTGGGTTGACTCCTGGGCCAGTTGAGTCAGGAAGAGAGTTTTGTTTGGATTTCACGGTGCCAAAATCTTTGGAGTTTAGTTCCAAATAATGAGAATCTTGGACAAAAATTTTACAGGAAGTGCTACTGTGGCAATATTTCAACCAGCTCCAAACCAGAAGTGGAAAACAAGCCATTTCAAGACTTGGGTTGTATTCAAATCAAAAACTGTTAAAGCAGGTTCAGGATCCAGACCTTCTGTTCCTTTTTTAATTCTATCCCACTGCATAAATTGGATTCACAGCTGAATATTGCTCTAGATTACCCGTGAAACCTCCCTTTTCAGGGGAAAAAAAAATATCAAGGAAGCAAAATACAGCTTTTTCTTTTTTCCCCTGGTGGGATAGGAAGTACAGTAACGAAAATTTGGATTCACAGACATTTATTGCTCTCCTCCTCCACTTTTATTTGTTTGAAACATTATGGCCAGAAAGCAATCAGTGTCTTTTATCATGCAGTCATGTTTATTTTCTCTTTACCCATTGTGGTTCACCTCTTGTTTGTTATGTTGCTGGATCTGTGAACTCTGAAACCAAGTTGTCTAGAGAATTGAATGGTCACAGTGTCTGTAAGTTTAGATGGGCTTTTTAGAGTGGAATTGTGGGCAGAGGCAGGCCGTGAAACTCCGAATGTTTCCATTTCTAAGTCTCCTTAAAATATTCTTTTATTCATCCTATTTCATGCCATATATACCAAAAGGAGATGAAGGGATGGGTGCGGAGTGAGCCCTCCAATCGGAATGCTTTCCTGACCAAATTTTGGGGACAAATTCTGAGAGGAATAAGTCTGAACTTGGAAGCTCTCTGAAACTGCTTCCTTATCATTCCTACTTCACAAGTCCAGTAACACCAGCCAGTGCCCCTCAGCTGTGACCTCCAGCACATCATTCAGTGCTAGCTTGAGTCAACAACTTCTTAATCCTGTTCCAGTAGCATCCAGAAACATTTTTTTTCAATAAACTTCCAGCCTTCCCCCGGTAACACCTGCCAAAATTTGGCATAATCACAAACTAGACAAAATTATTCTGCTAGATCTACCTTGGAAGAGTAAGTCGGCAACAAAAATAGCTAACTACCCCTTCTCAGTCGTTTCTTTGCTCTTTTCAGCGCTTTCTTATCTGCTCCTTTCTCTTGATTTTTTACTTTCTCCAAGTAGAGCTGCATCTGATCTCCGTTTTTCTGTTTGTGTCCCCAGAGCACCCGCTTTTGTACAGTATTTTGTCACCTGTTGGAAAAAAAAGGAAGCCCCTGCAAAAGTTTACAAATGTCTCTGCAGGGGCAGTGAGTAACAAGGGATGCATTTGTCCCTGCTTCAGGCCAAGCAGCAAAGGGAAAATAAACAGGCTGAAGGCTTCTGCGAATATCGGAGATGCGTCTGGCTAGATGGCAGCAATGACCAATAAGTACAGGCAATCGACAGGGAGGAGGATTTATTTTTAATTACGATAATTGCTCCTTTAGCACGGCATGGGGGCACTCATATGCGGAGGGGAATGGCGACTGCAGAGGATGCCTGTGGCAGGGACGGACGCAGTCTGTACACCATTGGCAGTCTCTCTGGCAGGAGGCTGGGGGCAAGGTGAAGCCACGGGGACTGTGAAACAGCCATGGTGGCTCCTAGAGCTGAGTGGCAGCCCCGAGAACGAAGGAAAATCACGTGGGGCTGAAGCTCCAGTGGGACTGCAGGGTAGCTGGGGCGGCCAGGATCAGGCCCCTACAGTAGGAATAATCACCCCGTGTGCTCCGTGGATGCTGTTTCTCAGCCTGTGCTGTGTGCTGCCTTTTATGGGCTCGGCAGAGTAACACGCGAGCTTACGGTAACCCACGCACCTTTGGTACCCAGGGAGTACATCTCAAGACATAATGGGGCACGTTTGCAGCTCTGTCCCCGGTGTTTTAAGAACGTGACTGACTTTATTGTCAGTGACAGCCAAGTGCGCTCTGAAAAACCTCCCCACCCCCAGCCCGCGGTGCTGTGCGTCGAAGTTGAAGAGTACGTAACTTTGCATTCGTTTCTATTTCCATGCTGTTTATTTTCTAAGGAGTCCTAAAGTCATCTTTTGATTAAACAAGTTGGGCTTGCGAGATGCAAGGGGTCTCCAAAACGAAGGCAGTCCTTCATAGGACTTCAGCCTCACAGGCTGTTTCCACCTTTTTGCAGACGTTGAACTTGCATTTCCCATTCCTACCGGTGACAATTTTGTGGCTAAAGTCCCGCACAGAGAATTTGAAGGTTGCTCGTGAGGCTTTTCACCAAGCAGCTCTTTCATTCCAGCTACGTTTCCTTCCCTGGAGGGATGAGAGGATTTGTCCCCAAATAAATGGGGGTACAAAGCACTGAAGGGATCTTGGGTTTCGGGCTTCGTTCAGTACATGTCCCTGTTAGTTCTCAGTAGCTGTAAACGAGATGCTTTCTTTGAGCGCTGAAATTGATGAAGCAGGAAAAATCTAGACTTGTCATCCGTTCATATTTTACCTCTATTAATAAGTAATTAATTAAGAAAGAAGCTGATGTTCCCATGATGAGCCGCTAAATATATGCAAGTGAAACTATTGGCATTAAAAAGAGATTTGACTGCAGTCAACCAGTTACTTATATTAGAGTAAATCATAAAGGCCCCAGCTAAGAGGGGCGATCTTTTGTGTTAGGCACTGTACAGACACGCTGTAGGAGGTGCCTCTGTCCCCAGTGAGCTCCGAGGCGGCAGAGACAAAGTATGGACAGGGACAGCAATAAAGAAGCGAAATAATAACTCACCTCGGATGCAAAGACAGGGGCTGAACCAAGAAGAGAATGCAAATCCCCTGCCACCCTGCTCTTCTTTCATTAAGGCGAGAGCTGGTCGACTCTCAGCTCAGCCCTTTGGTTGAGATCTGGCTAAAACTGTTGAGTTGAATGTTTTATTTGCTGAAAACCTCTTGTCTCAGATACAGGTTAACCAAAACTATTGAAAAAGATAAACTGAGAAAAAATTTAAAAGAAATGTTTTGGAAAGCTGAAAGGTTTTGGTTTGGTATTTCTAAACAAGGTTTCTGGTTTTGTTTTGAAATGATGTTGATTTTAATTGAAATGTATTGAGCACAAACAAAAATGTACAATAGCCCATTTTGTTAAACACCTAAGTGGTTTTCGGGTTTTTTTCCTTTCCATGTACTCAGTTTGGTCAGCTAGCCAAATAAATCAGATATTTGCACAACTGTAATTCTAATTAGAATGTTGGACCCTGGGAACTTGGGCTATATATTTCAATACAGTACATATTTATAATAACAAGTACCCTGCCTAGTACTCCATATATAATAATAGCAAGGAGTCCAGTGCACTGGGGAGATGAGGGCACTGGGGAAGACCCAATGCCTTTTAGCTCTTAAGATTTTTTTATTTTCAGTGGTAGTAGTGTTTTGGAGGGTATTGCTTACAAGATAAAATTTGCATTTATTTGAGCAACTCACAAATGGGATTCACTGCAAAGCTATTATTAAAGGGAAATAAAGCAGAGGAAGGAACAAAAGATACATTCTTAGCAAAGTCTGACACGTAGACACTTTCAGAGATCCCTGTCGCCACAGGAAGAATGCCATCTTCTCACTCTATCCACCACCCCCCGAAATCCTGAAAAACAAGCAGATAAGTACAGGTGCTGTTGATAAAGTACTGTGACTCAAACGCTTTCAGCTATATTGTTGGCTATTTCCAGTGTTTCTACCTTACAAACAATTTAATCATTTCTATGTGATCGTTCCTGTCTTGAAGCAGTTTCCTCTCGTTCCAGTTCAAAACCACAAGGCCTGTTTTCTGTGAACGACTTGCAAGGGGAGGTACTCTGGTATCAGGTATTCCTGATGTGCCTCTTGCTCATGGAGGTGTTGCTGCTTTTTTCAGGTAGCTGGTAGGAAGTGAAGGAGTCGCTTTAAGTTGGTCTGTCTGTTACTCTTCCTCTTCTTGTTTTAACCGATATTTTTTAGTGTTTTCTCCATTTATATATGTTCATGAGAAATAAACTCATGATGTTATTCAACCTTATAACATTGTTAGAGAAGCACTCAACAGGACAGGGTGAGATGTTTTCTTCCCAGCCACGGTCAGCGTGGTATTAATTCTGCTCTTCTCTTGCAGAGGCACCCCACAGCCTGAGCTCTGATACCCAGAGCATCCTGCCACCCCCTCTGCAGGGCTGCAGTCATGGTGCTCTCTCCAGGTGATGTTCTCTGCAGTGTGCAGGGCTGATGCTGCTTCTGGCTCTGCCCCAGTCCCGGTTGAAAGGCTCAGGTGTACATCCCATGTGATCTTTCTGTAGTGAAATGGAGTTCTTCTTCTGAACTCAACTGACTTGGTGAGTTAGTGGTGGATGAAGGTGCTTGTAGGACTGCAAAGCCTTGACTGCTAAGTCCTTGAAGATTAGGACCAGGCTTTCTAGTGGAGAACTCCTCAGCATTCACTTCCCTTGACTGAAAAATGTAACTGTAGAAAGCATGATCGCCAGTCTTGATCTGATAGTCTAGCTGCAGAATGATGACCAGATAGGGAGCCATGGATAAAATGTAAGAAATGAGACTTGACCGAGCCCTCTCTGACTCCCCACAGATACTTTTGGATAAGGTTATCTTTGTGCATATTGTTGGAAATTTCTTTTGAGGTGTGAAGGCCTCATTTCACTTTGTCCTTACCTCTAGAAGTCTGGGGCGTTGCTGGACAAAGTGAGAGTCTTCTCCAAACTGTCAGATTTCTTTCTCCCTTCCATTACCTCACAGCTGCCCCATTTAATACTATCTGATGGTAGGTGCCGTGAGATTCAACAGAAGTGGAAACATGGTCAGAAAAAAGGATAGATAAAATGGGTGGGACTGGAAGCTTGACTAGGGGAGTGAGAGCCAGCTGTTACATGTGGGAGAATGGGCAAACATTTTTACTGCGTATGTATGCACATAGGGAGTAGGGAGCTTCCTTCATTAGTCTTAATTTGTTCAGAATTTCTGCTGTTACATTTAGACAGTCCTACTACTCAACCCTCACACTGAGAATATTTTCATGAATCACTTGGTGTCCCTGAGACTTGCAGCCCCAACAAGAGGGGTGCAGGAACACAGGTTCTCCTGCTGTTGCTGCCAGTGCCCTGGTGCAGAAAATTTGGGAGAAGTTCAATTTTTACTGCTCGTGGGTGCTGTTTTATTTGTGCACTGACTGCTACTGTGGCAAGCAAAGGTTTGTCTAGACCAGAGCCCAGGGTTACTTATTATCCTCATAACCCATTTCCTTTTGCCAGCATCAGTGGCTTATGTGGATAAGTCAGAAGGGAATGCTCACATCATGGGTAGCCTCTTTTCTGTGATCTTCATTAAGCTTTGGACCATTAGCTCAAGATGCGTGATTATTTTGTTTGTTCGAACAGCAAGACAAGCAGAGTCTCCTCTGAGTGTTTCTTTCAAGCAAACCAGCATGACTGAAAACTGGGAGCTTGCCAGAAAACGTTACGTGAAGTAGTAGTGGCAGGTTCATCTTCGTGTGGGCGGAGAGAGAGCTGTACCCTCTATTTTACTACTTCAAACATGCAGGGTCCATATGCTGTAGCTGAGCTGGTTTATGGATGGAGTATGAAGGCTACTACTTGATCTACTTGGTGCGAACACTGTGCGAGTGCTGTAGATATATAGTCTTATGGATACGAGTATCAGCTGTTGTTGCAGCCCAGACACACAGCATCAATATTCAGTACGCTGTAGACAGTCCCGTTTTTCTCCTTTATATTTAGTGTTAGGACACAGAGCCAAATACTAAAAAGGGGGAGGGGTATGGGGGGGTGTCACATGATTAAATTAATACCATTAATTATTTAGAAACAATCAAAGGAAATACAAGACATCTGGCTTTAAGCCCAAACAACTCATGGCACTGCTGTTGCCTTGTAACCTCATCAGCTCTCAGTCCAGTCATCTCTCTTCTTTCATTACGAACACAGGAGATGCCTCCCCCCTCCCCGGCTTCTTTCCTACCTTATTTCTGGCAGCTTGGAACACAGATCACAAGACTGGACTGTAGAGTTGTCTGATTTTGTGTGTATAAACTCTGATTAGTTCTACGATGAAAAGGCATGCTCCCCCCCATCCCCATGGTGTACAATAGTGTTTGATTAGCAGTGCGTCGCACCCGTAGTTGTGTTTTTCTCTTCATCTCAGTATTGGGAACTCGCTGCTGTAGGAGAGGAAAATCCCGTTGTTATTGCAGTGATGAAAGTCGTTACACGTGTGTTACAGTAGGCTGCATACAGCGCGAGACAGTCGCTCTCAGGTTATTGGGTACTTCGTCCTCTTCCGTCTCTGCCCTGAAGAGTGGATGGTCCTACATAGGCAGAAGGGCTGGAGGAGAAATAGAAATGGAACCAGTTTGTGGCAGACTCGGTCCACTGACCTTAGCATTGCCCTTCCCCTGGCTGAGGCCAGTGGTCCTACCCTTTGTAGCCATGGCCAGACATTTTCCATTGGAATGATTTTTCAGTGGAAACTCTTTTTCTTGAAATATTTTTTTTCCTTGGGAATTACTGTTTTACCCAAGAAAAGACAAAACAAGTATTTCCCAACTGCTGGTTCCGGAAGACTCTTCAGTCTTTTTTTTTCTTTTCTTTTTCTAGCTAGTTGATGGAAAATTTCCGTTTTGGTTATCTGAGAGGTGAATTTTTGTGGAAACACCTTCTCAGGGGGCAAAAAGACTCCCTTGGCTGTTGTTTTTTTTTTTATTCTAGCTCACGAACAGAACATTTTGAGGCCTCTTTCCCTCCAGGTGATTATATCTTCGTGAAAAGGCAGTTCCATTTTCTCTTCAGCTCGGCCTTTATTAGCATAGATGATTTAATACAATCTAATAACACAGTGCTCGTCTTCCATGGGTAAATTAGTACATATAACATCCTGAAAAGATGTTACAGTTATTGGGGCAAAACAAAGTTTCTCGCTGATCATTAGGGTTCTGCTTTTCTGTGCTCTGGTGAATGTGGATCCATTTTGATTGCTAACAGATGTACTGAAGTCATTCTCATTACGTCTGTGTCTGTTGAGAGGCACTGACTTTCATTTTCTTACTTTAATCCAAAAAGTGTAGTTTCGCTAGCTGTTCTCTTAATGGCTGCTGAGAGTTGCTTTGAAGAACTCTTATTTTGTGAAAAGGCATTGAGACTTCTGTCACAGTAAGGATCTCTGGACAGTCTGTACCTACTCTTGACTAGTATTTTGAAGATGCGCGTTCCCAATTATCTGTGAAAAAGTATCGAAATATGCTTCCTTGGTTCTGAAAAGCTTACTTTACACTACTGCTCTCTATTGTTTGTAGTATTCCATAGCCTACACTTGTCCTCAGAGAAAGATGACATCAGTTGAACATACTGGGTGTGATTTTTCAAAGTATGCAGTTACCCACATTTGATTCCCGCTGCATTCGATGTGTGTTAACGCTGCCTTCAACAAAGGCAGCGTTAGGCCCATGCAGAAGGCTTTAAAAACCCAAAAACTAAACCCACCTCTTGCACTGTGGGCTATTTGCAGGCAGGAACGTATGTCGTAAGTGCTTCTGCTGCTTTGCAGGGTGTTTGTTGAAGGGACTTAGCCTACTCTCTGAGTAATGGTGTAGTTCATTTTGATGCTATGATAGGTTTGTTTCTTTAATGTTGTCTCTTTAAGTTTATCATATGTTTTCAAAGTATTGTATCTCTTGGAACTAAATTTAAACAAAAGTTCTCTGTATCCAATAAACTGAAAAAAACTCTTAGATTAAGCTGTTCCAAGGTTTTGTTTATGTGTTTTCCTTATACTAGAGTCAGTACTTTTTATTTTGGTGTCCTCAGATCTAGTCATTATGTACAATTTGTTGTTTATGTAAAACTTACATTTTTCTTTTTCCTCTCTCCTTTTACTTTGCCTTTTCCTAACATCTACGTCGCACATTGATGGCAAGAGCAGCAGTGGTTGGCAGTTTTCCTCAACTTTGCAAGAGAGAGAGGGATTTGGTTGGAATGAAACCTTGCTCTCCGTACAGCCTGCTTGAGATGCAGCATTGAAAGGTATCGTCTCATTTTCTGTCTTGAAAGCAAAGATGAAAACCACAAACAGGTAGAAATCTCAGTGCCAAACCACCTGTTGATTCGCAGCCGAAAAGCCCTCGGCAATACATTTCTCACTGTATCCAGTTGGAGCGGTTGCATGGCTGATACCCACAGTATCTGTCTGTACCTGCAAGTTTGGTAAAGAGGCTAATTCATGTGAGAAGATTGGGTTGAAATGTGCGTAAAGTTAGCAGGGCAAAGGAATTTCTGATCTTTGTCTTTCTTAGAGTAGCATACATCACTCACATAACTTGGTGCAGCATTGAAAATACCAATCCTGAAATCACACGCTGTGCATTGTAGAGCAAAATGAGTTTTATTGAAACAACTGTGTGTTCAGAGTCCAGATCTGTAGTAGCATAATATCCTGGAGGTCAGAATTGAGGTGGATGGATGAAACTGTGAAGACAGAAGTTGTGAAATACCCTGCTAGTAGCATCAATACTTCATTTTTTGAGAGTATTACAATTCAGAAAATGACTCGAAATCAAGTTAAAATGCTGTCCTTGGACTGCTACACATACACTCCCTGTGACATGTGCATTACAGAAACAGCCACTGTGTGCTAATATGGCATTAAAATTTTGGACTCCACCCACAAAAATTAAAAACATTCTTGAAATAAGACTGATGTAGGATGCTGACACATTTAAGTCCATATGTTCTTGGACATGTGTCCTCCAATGCATGAGAGAACTGGAAATCCCAGATACTCTTATTTTTCTTATTTCCTGTAAAGCCATGCTGGGAAAATAAGAGAATGTAAGTGATGGCAGGCTGGCAGGCTTTGGCCGGCGGATGGCTGTACAGTAGAGCCGTGTTTTATATTTTTACATGCTCTTATCTATTCTATTCCATTAGTGGTACTAGTTGACTTCCATGGATTTGCATGAGCATAATTTAGAACAGATTTGGGCCACGCTATTTATATTTGTGCAGATTGCTTCATGTTCGTGAAACAATTATTTTCTGTGGATCTGTAGTATTGTCCAGTGTTGTGCAATGCTTTCATATGTATATATAACTGGTTAAAACACAAAATGTGTTTTGAAACAACATGACAAGGAACAGTAAAAGCTGCACAATAACTGAGCTATACTTGAGTGTCCATATAATGTCCAATTAATGTGGTTACTGCACTCTGAAGCCTTTCCAAGGCTGAATAAGACATGCTGTGGACTGGTAAAAGACACATTTTTTTTCCGAATTTTCTAAAGATTTCCGTTACAGATGCTACAATGAAACGAGGACACTGTAATCTGTATCTTTAGTAGCGGTAACAATGAAGAGTGTGAAGTGTATCCCCAAAATCCAAAGGTGTGAATTCTACCCCATCAGCGAGCTGTGTGTGAGAATTCTATACAGTAAAACCTAACTCTGTGCTGAAGAGGAGCATTGTGAACTCACAGCATAAAATAAAAGATGTTCTGTTCTCTGCTGCACCATCTTGAGCCAAACTTGGGATCTAAAAGCCAAGCGAGGTTCTTTCATCACCAGTCATAAAGATGCTGGAAGTCAGATTGTCCCCTCAGGCTATATTTTGACAATGTAGTAACTCGAGCGTTAGGAACTTTCTACCAGATCGAGAACTCTGTCACCTCAAAACGTGAAGCACGGATCCATTATAAATTCATTCTTCTGATGCAGTTTTTAAAATATATTTTGATGTGTTGATTTTTACCAGCAAGCTCCATGCCTTATCTGATATCTTTTGTTTCCTGCTGCTAACATTAACACATACGAGGGCTGGCAGAAATGTGATCTCATGCCCTCACATGATCCAGATGAAATTTGTGCTGTGGAGTTATCCATTAGTGCAGTCTGTTAATGTCGCTAATAATCAAGCACCACCAACTCAGTTACTCCCCAGCATTTTGTTGGCTTCCTATTCTGCCCCTATTACTTAAGTCTACTCTGGAAGGTGTCACAGGCATCAGGAAGAGCAAAATTTGATCTGTGTTATGAATGGCATCAGAACATGTGTTGGATTTTGTGCATGTGTATCAACACTTCCAATTCAGTGAGCTGCGCTGAGAAGAGTGGAAAAAGCTAAGTTTTGTTTCTTGTATGAAATGAAGCCAAAGTGGTACAGGAAAAGTACATGGGCAAATTCCTTTTAGCCTAAACTCTAGAGAAGCTAATGGACAGGCAAAGCTTCAGAGTTTTGATTTGAGGATGAGTTTGGCCAGTATTAAAGTTTGTCTAAAATTCATATTGTTTTCTTCTGCCCTCCTTTCCTCTGCTTTTCTGTGCTGTGTGATCAGTGCCCAGATTTTGCAATTGTAGCTTTGTGCTTAAAAGCCACATTGACACAATAAACGTCTTTACTAAATTATATTTCAGAATTCTTCATGGGAGTTTGTAGTTTGGAAAGACAGAGCTGCTTGCAAAATTTTCAGTTTCAGAAATGTTGTGTACTTGAACCTACGTGATTTCCTTGGTCTTGGTGGGTCAAGGTGATTCTCAATCTGATGATCGTGGTCTCCTGGAAGGAAGAATAGAGGAAGAGGAGGGAAGAACTTTACAATGAGATTGTTGATACTGCTATGTTTAAAACCTATTGTTTGCTGGAGTTTTGAGAAGTTTTCAATTTGTTTTCCTTCTCTCTCTGACCTAATTAATTTTATGGGATATCCCCAGGGACATAATTTATATGACAAGTGAATTACTTTAAAAGTTGCTGTCATGGTATGAAACCCCTTGTATATGGTAAATTTAATGTGTTTCTGCATTCTTCCTCTCTATAAATAGTGATCTACCAGTGATAGTTTACTTTATTTCTCAGAAAACTTTGGATGCATAGTGACTTATTGTCAGTATTAAAAATACTAAAAAATACAAATGAAAAAGAAGATACATTATTATAATTCAGCTGTGGTTAGCAAAAAGCTTCAGAAGTGGCACTAGCCGAGAGGTAGGGCTCTTTCTTTTGACTTTTTCTTCTTTAAAAATAGTTTGAAGTAGAAAACAGTCAAACAATAACTAGTATACAAGTCTACTCACCAGTTCTCAGCTCACTGTAAAATAAAAACGTTAGCCCTCCAGCAGGGAGTTTTAGGAAGGAAAAGCACATACCGTTTCCATTGCTGCGTTCAGGACTGTCCCATCTGCAGTGTTTGTATTAGTGAAGCTGATTAACCTTTTGAAGCCCATGGATCTTTGCGCTGTCTTTTCATGCAGCCTTTTTTTTTATATCCATGCAACCTGCTGACTTCAGTACACACATTAAAATGTTTACCTTGGGCTTCCAAGGCTGCACACGCTTTCCTGAAGGATTAAAGAGACGCGAGGGATAATTGCTGCTCCTGGCAAAAGCAGTAGGTGTTTTACTAACAACAAGAGCAGGAACAAGTTTGCTGTAATTTTGGGCCAAGATACAAGTTTGGAATTTATTTGAATTCAAAAATTTTCCAGTAGCATTGCAGCTAGGCACGTATTCCTGAGGTCAGATAGTGACACTGAGTTTCCTTTTCCGTAGGGAATGAAATGCAGACAATAGCTTAAATGGGAATAAACCAAAGTATGGTGCATCTTTTAACAATTTTGGTTTCGATTAGATGCAATAATCCCAGGCAGGGAACTTCTTTTTTGAAAACGTACTAAATGTAGCAAAACATCTCAGCATTATCATAGAATGGCATAGGCTGGAAGGGACCTCAGAGATCATCTAATAATTATTTCAGCAGAACATCCAAGCCGGTTCTTGAAGCGAAGCTTGTGCTCCAGTGCTGCGCTGACGTGGAGCACCTGTGCCCTGGCACGGGATTTTGACCCGACCATGGCCAGGTCTCGACGGCTCATCCACACCCTGAGCAGGATTCGGGGAGGATCTTTTGTTAACTGCAAGGAACTGCCAAGCTGGTAAATTTGCCTAAGGGGATGATAGCAGGGAAAGGATGTTGTGCAGGGGACTTATTTTGAAACACTGGATGCACTTTTTTTAGTTTTCTATTTCCATCCTGTGTTCCCGGCTTTTCTAAAGGACTCCTAAGTAGTTTCAGAATTAAATGACTTCAATAGCAGTTTTGCGGTCCTCGTAAATATGATGAAGCCTGACTCTCTCTGTGTCTCGCTTTTTCTTGAGGTGCTTAACAGTCTTATGGCATTTTAAAAATCTTCCTTGTACGTCAAGACAGCATATTTCTTTAGTTAAAGTCAAGGTTCAGAGGCAAATATAAAATAGTTATTTATGTTAAGTCTGCACTAATGCGGATAATGCTGACTCTTTTTTTTTTTTTTTTTTTTTTTTTGGAGATGACAAGCTATTTTCCTTTCTTTAGATGGAATATAGAGAGCACAGTGCTGTCCCACAGTTCCTAGCTTCAATTTTAAAATGGATCGAGTTCAGGTTCTGACATACTTGGCAGAGTACCATCGGTTTTCTACCCTTCCCTCAATCTGGGCCATAATTGTGGATATCCTATGGACTGCAGCCCAGAGACTGCCAGTACTGGGAGCATACGGAAGGGAAGAGATGATGGCAATAGCTTTGTAGCTTGACCTGACATTTGCATTGTTTCTGAGTCGCCAGGTGTGATGACAGGAGCAGAGGGTTTGGCATGAACTGTAAGAAACTGGTCATGATTTGGAGGAGCAATCTCCCCTACCTGACTCAGACGTTTGCACTTTAAAAAAACTAACCAAATAAGAGGTATTTTAAATGAAGAGAAGGAAAGAAAATAGAGAAGTCATACTCTAGCTAATTCCACTGCTTACAGTGAAGTTGCACTGGGGATAGATATTAACCCCATACAATCCCTGGGTCACAAACAGCCTTATGACAGACCCTGATAGCTTTGTGGAGACAGATTATGTCAAGCCCTCAAATTTGGAAACATAGCAATTCCTCCGTAGTAAGATTGCAAATGAACACCCATTCGGAGATTGCCAACATTATCACAGTTTGTCAGGGTGATCTCACAGCCCACAAAGCGCCGTAAGAGATTGCTTTACAAGTTCTGAAAGATTAGAGCGTTGAAGTATGTGACACTGGAATGATGCTTTGATGCCTGGCTTTGTCAGTCAGCCAGACAAATAAATATCCAGTGTTTTTATTAGTGTAAAGCATAACAGGTAATGGAAATGTATAGAGAAACGCTTTTTTGTCGCAGCTACATGAAGCACAGAAGTGTAGGCTAAACAAAAATGGGATATGTTAATGTCTGATCCTTCGAACAGGCAGTTGTATACCTGCATGGGTCAGTAACTGCAGTGCAGCGCTTACTGCTATTTCGGCAGGTAGTAGCTTACAGCATTAGTGTTATTGCATGGCTAAATGAAACAGCAGAAATAATTTGGCAGTCTTGCGCTTTGGTCATCTAGTGAAGCATGAAAACATACATTCTGGTAAGTTAAGGATGGAATTTGGGCTAGCAAGGAGCAAAGGGCCTGGACTGCAGAAACCATGGGTTCCTCTCTTGGCCTGGGGGAGAGGGCAGCACGGGTGTGTGGTTAGGAAGTGGCATGGGAGTCAACAGTAGAGGAGTACAAAATCCAGCATTTCTTCCCTGGCAGGAACTGTGGAAAAAGTTTTGGGTAATATGGCATACTCAAGAGTTTTGTTATGAGTTTCAGGTACTTAAAACTTAAGAGATGGATGTGAGAATAATCTGCGAGCATGAAACTGGTGTTTAAGACTTTCTGGAACAGCTGGACTTTTAGGGTACCTTCTTCCAGATTCCTTCGACATTCAGCCCAGATTGCCACAAAGGGTGTGTGGTCTGAAAACCGTTTGTGGAGCCTCAGATGAGAGCCATTCACACTGGTAAAGAGTTCAAAACAAGGCATATTTGTCAGTCTTTGTGCTTTGATACAAAATATTGGTCATTTCTGCGGAGATCCACTTCAGAGCAGGTAAGACCAGTACCTAAAGGGGGCCTACAGGAAAGCTGGAGAGGGACTTTTTACAAGGGTGTGTAGTGATAGGACAAGGGGCAATGGATTTAAACTGAAAGAGGGCAGATTTAGGTTAGATATAAGAAAGAAATTCTTTACATTGAGGGTGGTGAGGTACTGAAACAGGTTGCCCAGAGAAGTTGTGGATGCCCCATCCCTGGCAGTGTTCAAGGCCAGGTTGGATGAGGCTTTGGGCAACCTGGTGTAGTGGAGGATTTCCCTGCCCATGGCAGGGGGTTTGGAACTAGATGATCTTTGAGGTCCCTTCCAACCCTAACCATTCTATGATTCTATAATTCTATCTTTTTGTATATACCAGAGTTCCACCAAAGATTAGCCGTGGATCTGATTGATGTGAATTTTCAGCTTTTAAACTTTGTGGAACAGAAGGTCTAAGATACACATTTGTTGCACTCCTTCATTCTTACACAGCCATTAAGTTGTAGAAATGCAGGATCAGCTACAAACTTCTGCATCTCTGATCCACTTGTAGTTAGAAAACCATCATCTGCAGTTCTCTCTTACCTTGACACCAAATCGTAATTTGTCCTTGACCTGGGAGAGCTTTTGCTTCTATTTCTCCATTCTTACAAGCAGCAGAGTACTTGCAGGTACCCAGGCATTAGTTAATGATTGCGTACACAAACCTGGAGAAGCTTGGATGAAAGACCCTGTGTAAAGGCATGGAATTATTATGACTATTATTAACTGAATGCCTAAACCTAGACAATGTATTTGCACATGTAAGTAATTATGATGCACTTCAAGGCATTCTGTTTGTAATGCTTTGTAATGCTTTGCTCTCCATTTCCTACAAATCAAATTACTGAGGGATAGATTTGATTTCCACATCATTTTGAAAATATTTTCTTTTTCTTTTTTTAATTTCCTTTGTATTAATTTTTTTTCAAAGTTCAAAACACAACCAACTGTGACTAAATGCATAAAACCAAACAAAAACCCCCTAAAGTATAACAAAATTAAAGACAGCCTAAGATGATATGCAGCAAACAATGTAAATCATACCTAACAAACATGGTTGTAATAATATACCTTATCCATGTCTGATCCACTAATAACAAATACTTATTCAGAGAACAAATAACTCATTCTTCTTAGTGAGAGAGAGAGAGAGGCAAGCCCCAAATTCAAATTATATCTTACAGTCTAAACAAATATGAAAAACCTGCCAAATCTTCTTATAGAAATCCCAACAATCTTGTCTTTTCTTTGTATCTTTTGGGAATAGTGAGACTGGGAGGAGGGGGAAAGGCCAGTTTTTATTGGGAGTGGTGTGGCCTAATCCTGTAGCTTTTCCCTGAGCAGTCCTTCCTGCCTTCTGTTGAAAGGTTTCTGTTGTGAGACCAGTGTTGGCCTGACGAAGACCACTTCACACAGTGGCTGTGTGAAGGAGAGCAGTGGTGTGCTCATGCTGAGTCGTACGGTTACTACCGGCCATCAGCTCTGTGCCCCTTCCCCAGCCTTGCTCCCTGTCCTTCACAGTGGCTTATGATATACACATCAGAGAGAAGAGCAAGCAGCCCAACATTGATCGATGCCAGAATGACCCAAGTGGCTGATTTGTGTTGGAAATTTGAGGGGGTTTCCTCGTATATTCTCAATATCTGTCGTTTTGGAATCCCTTATTCTCCTCGCCTATTCTGGGAGGTTACGGTCATGAATTTTGCAATTTCTGAACGGTACTTCTTGTCACTGTTATTACTTGAAGTTTAAACAGCACCATTAGCTGAGTCCAGGCTGCCTCTGGCAAAGACCTGCAGTCTGGTAAATTCAGATAACCTGTATACATAATGATAACAAATGGGAGATGAGTAGGATCATTAGAGTGATACAACATAAGGAAGTGTTTTTGGAGCTGCTCATACTGTATTTTGCATCATGAACTTTAGTTTAAATTCTGTCAACAGCAATTTGCATTTAAAACCAAAGCCGTAGAAATTCCCAGCATCATAACTGAGAAACATGCCTTAAAAATGTGAGCCAAGGGTTGCTGGTACAGTATCATGTCCCAGCGTGTAAGATCTCAGATTACTGCAACTTGTTTTTTTATTGAGGAATATCTGATTCCACCAACATGATTTCCAACAATGATAGTGTCTTCCCAGGCTAAAAAATGAATCTTATTAGCTGGAACATAGGAGAGAAATGGCTGTACCAGCTGCAGAAGCAGAGATCCCAGCTTCAGAGAGACCAGTCTCGTAGCAGTGGGCAAACAGCCTTCACTGCCTTCTGAGTACCAGGGAGAGAACCTTAATGCACTTTGTATGTATTCTCTTTGAGATTCTTTTTAAATGTCAGATACCAGGCCTTTTTCCTTATGCATCTGTATAAAATCCTGAGAGGGGAAAGAAGGATTTGGGAAAAGGCAAGGATGTTTATAGCACGTGTTCTGAGGGGCTGTGGAGGGCAAATTGACTTCTGTGGTAGGTGGACCTAGGTAACAGGAGAAAAAAAAAAACAAGAAATGCATGTATAGGCAGAACCTCAAAGGTCAGAAATAGATTAGAATTTATCTTTATATATTCTTTCTTTTCATAGCAAAATGATCTGCTTTATGAAGCAATGTCCTAGGTATTTAACCTGTAGTGTTTTTATAAGAATACATTTCCATTTCCAAAGAGACGAAGTGCCCAGAACATGGTTTAGGGAATGGAGAGAATGTCTATCAGTTACATCTGACTTGTATTTTCTTTGTATTGAAATGAAAATTAAATTTATGATACTGGCAGCATTCTTTGATGAAGAGACCTGAAGCTATAGAATTAAGCTTATAGTGCCTGTCATTTAGTTGGGTTCTCCTTCAGTCAAGTCGGCCAATCTGTCAGAGAAAAAGAGGCTCCTGAGTTTAACCTTTTAACCTTGTCGTGGGTTAGGCCGATCCGGCAACTAAACCCCACGCAGCTCTCCCACCCCAGTAAAATGGAGAGGAGAAAAATGTAATGAAAGAGCTGAGGATCGAGACAGGAACAGAGGAGCACCCACCAACCATGGTCCTGGGCAAAAGAGGCTTTTTTTTCTTAAAGCAAAACTATTTATTAACAGCTACCTAGAAAGAGAAAAGCACACAAAAACGGTTACTTAAGAGGATAACAAGAAAACAAGGCCAGGTCTTAAAAACAACACCACTCCCCCCCTTTGCCTCTTTTTCCTGACTCTACCTCCTCCCCCCAGCAGCGCAGGGGGCAGGGAGTGGGAGAGTGCAGGTCAGTTCATTCCAAGCTGTTACTGCCGCTTCTCTTAAAGGAAAAGGAGTCCTTACACCATTGTCCCTTGCTCCAGTGGATCCCCTACTCACGGCGAAAGCGTGAATACTACCCGCTGGGGGGCAAATCCTTACCCCATCGGATTTGCCCAAGTGCGGGCTTTACCAGTCCTGGGCTTTTAAGGAGCTGTAGCCACTTGCTCTGGCGTGGGTCATCATACAGACTTTAAATGCGCTCCGGCGTGGGTCGGCATATCGACCTTAAATGCGCCTCCGAACAGACTTAGATGCGTAAATGCGCCTCGACCTGTGCCCATGATTCACAATAGTCTCAGGCTCAGGCATCTCCTTTAACAAAGCACCTCCCCATCGGCGGGGGTCATCCCACGGACTCTAGATGCGCACCGTGCTCAGGCTCTGGCATCTCTTCTCGACGTGGGTCCTCCACGGGCTGCGAGTGGGTCTCTGCTTGCTCCACCGAGGACTGTTTGCAAAGGGGCTGCTGGCAAGGGGGACTCAGCCGCGGCACACATTGTTCCGTTCCATCTTCACTGACCTCTTATCTGTGTGGCCGTTTCTCTTAGATCTCAGTCCTTTCTGGGTGAACTCGACCTGGTGGGTGCCCCGGCAGCGGGGCTCTCCCCGAGTTCCCCAAGCGGCTCCGCCGCCGCCATCCTCGATGGGGCGGGCATCGGTACGGAGCGGGCACCGGCCCAGCCGGGAGCTGGGGCCGTGCCCCCCTCCCGTCTCCTCGCTCCTGGGCAAAGGCACACCTTTCCGGTTCCTTTGTCCGACGTAAATAGGGCAATTCGCAGAGGCGCCGATTGGCTCAAGCCCCGAGGGGGATGGGAGTCCGGTGTGATGGGCAGCTTCTGCCACCCGGACCTCCCCCCCACTTCAAACCATAACAAACCTCTTGTTTCTAACGTTGCAGCACATCACTACACTGCCCTGTAGCACAAGAACTGAGTTCCATGCTCAAAGTTTGATTCAGAACTGGAATCTGTGGTGTTCTGGCCCAGAGCTGCACTGTGACACCTTCAGTTAATCTTTCCAGATCAGGATAGTAACTTACATGTCTCTGTTGAGATCTTCTGTCTTGTCTTGTGTTTGCATATCTCTCAGCTTGCCCGTGGTTGTAGCTGTTTAAACAGTCTTGGATTTTAACCTGGTTGGATCTTCCCTTTGTAAGTTCCATTCATTTAGTCAGGGTGGAGATGATGTCTCTTCTAGAGCCCAACGTGGTTTTTCATTTGCGTCTGCTTTTTGAAATCTCACAGGGAAGAGGTTGCATGCATGAGATTTGTTTAAGGAGGCTGCATTTGTTTTCAGTAGGCATGTCTCCTGTTGCACTGCAATAATGTGGACCAGTTAAGGTTGCATTTGTTTTGCAAGAGCTTAATTCTGTGACTCCTACCGGCAGGACTTCAGTGGTATGGTCCATGTAAGTAGAAAGACCTCCTCTACAGCACAGCCCAAATAGCATATTGTCCCCAGAGGGGGACACAGCAGATGTTTGTGAATGGCAGGACCAAGCCTGCGATATGATCAGGAAAATAACTCCCACCAGAAATTTCACTTCATTGTGCTAAAGGGAAGCGAAGCACCGTTTATTGATACGACTGAAGAGTTTTGCACTCTGTTGTGTTATGGGTAGAGAAGAGTAGTCAAACAGCTTCCACTTAGCGTGTTATCAGTGCAGCCACCGACAGAGGGAATTCACTCGTGCACAATGCCTTCACACCAGGGAAAGTAAACTTCTACCATACCTAGCACAGTCAATCAAACTCTCTGCATGCACATCTAATCTGTGCCACTGTTTCCTGGGTTGTGGTCTGGTGTGAATACAGGTATACATCACTGCTTGCCAGTGGACAGCAAGAATAGACATACAAAATCTTGGGAAGGCATGAAAAGCATGCAGATGTTCTCCGCCTCTCTCTCTGTGCAGTCACCATGTATCACAGATATGATGATACATCATATGTCAGGGGAAAAAACCAGACTACACCCCGTGCAGCCATCACACCTTGAAAATAGGCATTAAATGGTAAGTCAATATGAATACACAGCTCCTAACAGCCTAATAGAATAGATCACACCACAGCCAGGTACATCTGTTCTCAGCACTAACCATTATCATTAGCTTAAAACACTTAAAATCACTGAGCTTCCTCAGGTCTGGGGACAGATTATACCGAGAAGAATCTGCTAAATAGATTTAGCAATGTAGCAAGCAGGGACCTCGACTACATTAAAACGATACATTTTGCATCTCAAAAGCTGTAGGCTGTTTTCAGAGGAACAGTCTGAATGAAGAATGACACCAACACTGGATAGCAATTTCTTTATCACTGTTTAAATACGGAGCTTGAAACCCTTGGACAAACAACTGCGCCAAGCTGGAAAACTATTTGTTTGTGAAAAATCAGGCTTGCCTTGTGTGGCAAGCCATCCGCCATTCCATAGCACGTGTTCACGTCAGGCTTCTGCATAGGACACAAAGACCTAACTGTGACTGGACTTCAGACTGTGTGACTGACAAAAAGAATCAATCTCTCTTACGTAGGAAAAGAAACAGGGAAACAGAAGAAATAGCAGATTTCTTCTTGTATCTGTCTTCCCAGTCTGGTATCTGATTGCTGTGAGATGCGAGATACGGGTTCTTGCAGAGACCTTCCAGTTCGTCAAGTCATGAAAGCTTCAGAGAAGGTTTCAAAAGCACACAAACAAAAAAGCAGTTTGATGTACGTGCGGCAGTGACTGCTAAGGTGGTGCACTTGCTCTGAAGGAGCTGATGAGGAAGGTATATGAGTGATTCAGTGGGAACAGGACTGCCTGGTTCTTCAAAAAAAGTGGAACTGGAGATAGGGCAAAATGACAATGATAGAAATAAATGTGTGAAGTACTATTTTTGATGATGAAAATTGTCTGAAAGATGCAGAAAAAATGCATGGATGTTTTGCATGTTAGCTGAGAACAGGTCCAAGGACATAGGTAAAGGTTTAGCTTGTATTCTCATAGTTCTTGTCAGGATAATAAAGGAAATCGTTTGAACTCTATGAATGACTGTGAAGAACAAATACCTCTGACAGAACTTCAGTATGTGCTTCCATATATCTTCACCCAGACTCGGAGTTCTTCAAGAACACCCCAGCTCGTAAGAGAAAAAGCAATAGCAGGTGTGCATGGAAGGCCATCTCATTTTTCAATCAAGCTCACTCTTCTTTGTATCTTCAACAGAGAACTGAGATCCTATGCTTCCACAGTGTCATATCTTCCATATCTCCCCCCACCCTGTCTCGTGCCCTGAATTGAAGAGGGGCTAAGGCTGCCAGGAGTTCTGTGTTTGCCCACAACTGAGCAGGCTGGCTGTGCGAGCCTGGTGCCAGCATGGGAACCTACTTCACTGTTCTGATAGGGTGATTCACCAGCTTGACGTGCAGTTTGGTAAGCTGCTTTTCCTGTGTCCGAAAGGCCTCATCATAACCTTCCCTTGCAAAGTTCTGAGACTGATTCTTGGTGAGGGAGGTTCTGCAGAGCAGACTTTGAAGGATGTTTTTTCAAGAAATCATCTTCTAACAGGAAAAGTTTGAAGAGTCTTGAATTCTCAAGGCAATGTGAGGACTTTTGTGGAAAGATCACTTATGCAAACAAGCAAGATGCAATTAAACTCCCATCCATTCCCAGCATGTTTAGCATTGTCCTTGTGCAGGACCCACCTCTAATGCTGTAGAATGGCAGCAAAACAGAGCTTCAATATATTCCTAGTTTTATCTTCTAGCTGTCAGTTCTCTGAAATTTTTGAATAGCAGTTCTTCCACTTACTCCTCCTAAAATCCTGGAAGTCCACAGTGAAAATAAAAAAAGCAAGTTTTGTTGAAGACTCTTGATGTGTCGTTTAGACATCTTTGTGGAGCAAAAGATAAGGTCTCACAAAGCCTCTCGAGGTACCATTTTCTAACCTCCCCTGTATTATCTCTCTAATCCTAATAGACAGTGCTCTCACCTTTGAGGTTCATGCCTGTTCTGCTGGAGTACAATATAGTGTAGCTAGGCATGAAAACTCCGGGACGTAGAAAACTCTGCTTAGCAGGAAACACTGGATTGTGTGTATTTGGGAGTACGGACCACTGTGAAAATACTGGAAATCAATACCACTTTCTCATATATGTTACATCAAATCCTTGCCTTCAGAGCACCCACATAACCTGCGCACAATGTATGGCACAGTCAGTCTGTCTGTGCTAAAGGACAATCTGTAATTTTCTCGGGAGGCAGCCTGAGCCCGTGCAGTTAATTCCCCAAGGAGCTGGTAATTAGCGTATACCTCACCACTCTCTACTTCCCATGGGAAGTGTATTTCTTTCCTCATGTCTTTTTCAATATAAATACAGGGCATTAAGCACATAAAAAAGCCCCTACCAAAAGAGGAAACCATATTGCACCCGCTTCTGTCTCTGGAGAAAGGAAGGAATAATTCATGGTGAGTATGTCGGATGGCATACTCAGAGCAGTATCAGATGATGCTGTGGTAGCACAACAGTGGTCAGGAATTCAGAACCGGAGTAGGGTAGGTGAATACCATGGACTCCATGACCCTGGCAGGAGAAAGGGGTCGCTTGTGGCAAGAAATAACCCATGGCGTACGCCTGTTCATTCAGCCCTAAAATGGTGATAGGTGGGATATAATCTTTGTAAGAAAAAACAACTACTAAAGTTGCCAAGAACAGATATTTTATAATCTGTGCTAAATCTCTGCTGGAAAACATGAACAGCAATGAAACTGAGAAGACACTAAAAGAAATTCGGGGCAAAGTGCCAGACGCCCAGACGGAAGCAGAATGTGGACCAAAAAGCTTGCGACAATTGGGTAATTATGGTTTATGAATTTCAGCTTTAATCTGTAGTTCAGTGAGTCCTGATTAAATATCTGTTAAACACAATTAAAGTTTGTTTTTGTATTTCACCGTCTTGATCAGAATAATTAGAGACTGCGTGTTTCATGTCAAAAGTAGCAAGAGGAATTTTAGTGAATGAACATCGTTTTTAAAAGCCATTTGTAGCACCAGCTGTTGGCATTATTTTATATTTTAGTGTTATCAGCATAAAGACGGGTCCTCTCAACGCTGAATGCTTTCCAGCGGGGCTAAGATTCTGGGAAAGGCGTGATAGAGTAGGAACTGCGCCTGGCCGTGGGGCTGCGCAGAGAGCCCCGGCTGGGACGCTCCAGCTCCGGCGTTAAACTGTGCACATCCGTGATGGAGGGTGAGAAGTGCTGTGAACAGGTCATGTAGCACCCAGCCTGTGCCTCTCTGCCAAAGATGTTTTAGATAGCGAGTGCGATGAGTGATAGGAAGGATCGCTGGAAAGGGCACGTATCTGATGAGCTGCATTTGGATCCTCTCATCGTGGTGTCTTACCAACAGCTCCGGGTGTCCCAAGGGTTAGGTGTTAGAGTGTTAGCCCAGAATGATAATTGTGGTAGCATTACGAGTGCTCTTGGGAAGGAACCCTTAAACTGCTCTGGCGGTGTCTTAGCGAAGGCAACAGGCTGCAGCTATGGCCCTCTGCAAATGCCGAAAAGGGTGGGCGTGCACATGCCAGTTGCTGCAAGGACCAAGTCTGTTCGTCTCCATTGGTAGCAGTTGCATTTAAGTGAGGAGAGGGGATAAGGTCTTCTAAGCTGTTCCTCTAAAGAATAGGAGATAAACAGTGTCGCAGAGAAAAAGCAGGATAGTTTTAAATAAAGGCACACTGAGATACAGCTTCCATAGATGGAGCATTTTTTTTTTTTTCAAGAACCTGAAATGTATCTGAATGTCACCTGAACATAGTTAGGGTGTATAAATAAATCCTGTGGGGCGTGTGCGCACGTATATGGCTGACCTGGTTTTAGCCTTCATCTGTCTCTTTATACCAGCAAAGATGAATCTTCAGTCGCACTTAGTGGTGCCTGAAGATGGGGAATAAATCTCAAACATCATAAGCTAAAAAGTGAAAATACCTACTAAAGAGACTTGAAAGGCAGTGCCAGTTTCTCGTCTTGAGTAAGGGTTTTACTGCTCTGTATTAAGTTTGCTTCAAACAATATAGTTCCTTTGGCCTTTTCAGCTCCAGCCTCTTTGCTGAGTGTCAAAAGACGGGGGAATGCAAGCGTTGTATGTGGGGGAGACTTAGTCTTCAGGCACAGGACTGAGACCACAGTCCTACTGCAGTCATCCGTTAGTAACAGTTCTCAGTTACCAGTGGCCTTGTGGAAGGTCCGTGTGGCTCATCATCATGCAGAACTACTTCATTTGTTGGCAGCTTAATGATCCAGTAAGAGAGTTGTGCAATGAGCACAACTCAAAACTCAAGAAAGGTATTAGCTTATCTATAGTTTCATTTTTTTTGCAAATGCTGGTCAGTTTTTTGTACTGTTTCACCTACCTTCCCAGCTAAGAGGGGAAAAATAGTGCCAGAGCAAGCAGAATTTCTAAATTAGCCTTCCAATAAAACTATAGATCTATTAATTCCGAAGTGAAATCAAGGTTATGGTGAAAGAGTTGAAGAGAACTTAAAAATCAAAGATACTTTGGAAGACAACATCAAAGGCATATCAAAATATGGTGGTCTTTTTATAAGCTGCAAGCCCTGAAGAGATGGTGCCCCTAATAGAGAGGAGGGAGAAAGGATCAAAGCGATGATCACATGAGTCTTTAAAGTAGAAAGAATATCTGGAGTGAATCTATGAAGAGACAGGTTTTGGATGAAACTTTCATAGCGCTGGGATCGTTTATCAAGTCTTGAAGCCCAGGTACAGTACAAATGATCAGATTTCACCAGGGAAGGAGGGAAATGATATTTGATTCAGAGTAGGAGAACTAAGACCAAGTGTTGTCTATCTGTGGAATAGCAATATCCATGTTTAAATGTGTGTATATTTACATATATATATATGTGAACAAACACATTTTGTAAATGCGTGTTTTATGAATTTTAGACATACCCACTTTCTTCAAGAAGAAAATATTCTGGTGAAACAAAAGACATCAGTTGTATTTGATTGAGTGTCTGATTTTTTATTTTTACTTCGTAAAGTTATGAAGAGAGGAGAAATGAAGTTAGGGCTTTTCTGTTATCCTCTGTTACATTTCTGAATTACTCTGATTTTCCCTCAGAACCAGCTGCTTAAGTATATCTTATCAAATGGCTGAGCTTGTCCAAATCCACTGCTCTTATGTCTGAGAGAAAAAAAATCAGGACAATGTGTAGGTCTCTTGATACGAGTTCCTTTATATGGGGGTGGGGGTGGAAATGGAAATACTGACTTATAATTCAGTGTGTGTAGGCCTTTCTTAACGTGTATACAAGCCCAGTGAAAAAAAGGAGCTATTTCTTCTCTTGGCAAAGGTATACATAGTTCTTCCACAGAGTTTTGTACTATGCCTGAGGGTCATTTCTCTTTTAAAGAAGCACTGACAGCTGTGATGAATGGCATTACCTGGGAAGAGGGAATATCTAGATGTTTAAACAGATCAAGTTTCTTCTTATAGAAGAGTAAACATTAGGTCACAAATCAGACTGTTCTACTTTCATGGACAATCAGGATCAATTCTACGCTACTTAAATGTGAACTGGAATGGCTTAAGTATAGCTGCGTGCTGACATTAACAGAGGAGGGTAGTTTATAACCTGTGTACATTGTCACAGCTATCCTTTTACATGAAGTCATGGATGAATGCCATGTGCCCACGTTGAGTTGCCTCCTTGTCAGCAGGCAAGATTGCCCGTCCATCACTGTTATCTACAAGGAGACTCATTACCTGCCAGCCAGTAAACATCTCACTCTCACCATCTGCAGTGAATTACAAAGTGACTGGAAGGATCAGGATCAGTTTGCCTTGCAGAATGATTGTCAAGTTCATTTTCATCTTTGGAGGCCCTTTGGAAATAGAAAAGATGGTGACTGGGATGGGAAAAAGGATGATGTCCATTACCCTCAGGCGTACAAGCTGACTGACGCTATTCTTACATACCTTCCATTTTACCAAGTGCAGGTGCCTTGAAATTTTCACAGCATGCAGGTGAAATAATTTCTTTTATTCTCGACTGGCCGTATCATTTGTGATATATAGTGGTGCCATTTTCACATGACTGGACAATGTGTTGTCTCATTCAGGAAAGTTTTTTTTTAATAAAAACATTAATTGTACTCAGTACAAAGGCATCTCCCATTGACAAAGTTGATGTCCAGCCCATCAATGATACATTTAGAAAGGAGGATAGTCTATTGTAGTGATTTTTGCAGTTAGCATTTTGGCAGTCAGTGGGGTTTTTTTTTAAGCCACCGGGTAGCTTGACAGCGATTGTAAACCTGGACATCACTGCATGGGCATACAGTGAATTCTGAGCATCTGCTTTAGGGAAGAAAAAATCTATTTTGTGTGTCTTTTGAGGGAAAACATAAAATAAGAGGCGCAAATCAAGAATGTGTCAATACATTCTTGGTAAAGGGTCTGCTGGTGATGTACAGATAGATTTGACATCCCGGAATTGGTAGTAGGAAAGCAGCAGAGGAGCAGGAGCATTAGCAAACAAAGGTAATTTCTTCCCTTCAGGACACACCAGCGTAGTGCAGAGCCCGGCCCTGGGCTTGGGTGTCTGTCCTTTCCCTTTGGCCTCTCTCCCGGCAAAATGCGGAGTTCAAGCAAAAAAAAAAAAAAAAAGGAGTGATATGTGTTTGGTATGTCAGCCAATGGCCACATGTGCAGTGAGGAAATTTTCTCTGAGAGCTCCCAAAGCTCATAATCATTGTGCAAGACATAATTATACTCTTTAGAAATCCACATCGGTCCACAGTAAGGGGAGGGCAGGAGGGAATGTTACAGACGGATTTTAACAAGTGTATGTGTCTCCTTTCTGCAACAATTTCGGTCTTAAGTGCACTTGGCTAAATTCTCCTCCCCCAGGAGGGTTACTGGAGGGATTTCCAGGCTTTTCTGTCTGCCTGCAGCAGACTCCTGGGGAGCGAACACACTGCTTACCATTCTTTGCACCTGCTTCGGAGCGGGGCAGCACATGCTCCCAGATGCTTGCCTCAGGGTGCCAGCAGGGATGGGGGAACAGGCGGAGGCTGGCATTGCTCTTCAACAGACAGTCATCTCCCTCTGGAGTCACGAAATGCCAGTGGGCACACTGTACCCGGGACTTCGGAGCTGAGCAAGTGCTAATGAGAGCGTTTTGCCTGATCCCGGCCAGATAAAGGAAGAGGTTCAGAGGGGAGAGCTCTCCCGAACCTGTACTGCGCTCTCGTAACGCTTCAGGAGTAACTGGTATTTAGCTCCCTGCAAGAGAAGAGCTTTGTGCTCGTACTTTAGAGAGCGAAATCAAATTCACGTGGAGAGCAACCCTGATTTCTAACGGGTTTTAACCATTTGCTTATCTGATGTAATTGTCCTTTTTAGGCTTTGTCTTTCATTTTTGAAGTGGAGAATCTATTTAGATCCTTTGCATCATAAACATTATTTGCTAAAGAGAAGGATTTTCTGAACAGTGATTTTTTACCATAAAGCAGGACTTCAGAATGGCCTGCTGTCCTGATCGTTGGTGTTACCCAGACATCTGACTGAGTAGGAATGTTTCGTAATTCTCAGATTTGCTACATTTTGAAACTGGAACAAACACTTTAATAAAGTAAATGAACAATACCCTCTGAACCCTTGAAGTGAATGCAAATTTTGCCTGGGGCAAATAATGTCTGGAGCTTCACAGACACCCTCACTTTGTACAGAAACAGAAGAGATTGTAGTTATTTCTTGAGAATAGGGTGTTGTGTGCAGGGGTGGTCAGACACCTGTGACCAGATAGTGGGTTGCTGCGTGGTAGACAGCGTAGCCTCTCTGGATCATACCTCAATATTCAGGATGAGAGATGAATGTCAGCCTTACGGCGGTGTTTTATATGTTGCATTTGGCTACACATGCATGCTGTTGTCACTTTTCTCATTTACAGAGCCTCTGCAATGGAGAGAGGTAATTGTTGGGTGCCAGATTATCAGAAGCGTTTAGGTGTTTAAAGATGTTGCTGATTGCCTGAAGGTATTTTCAAGAGCATTTTAGCAGGCTAGGGTTGCTCCTTTGGCACTGGATGCCTTTTAAAATTCTGGTTGCTGCCTGCTGTTATGTTTGATTATAACAATTTCTCCAAAGATCTTTGTTGCCACCTCCAAGGCTTTCCAGCTTGCCCACCAGAGGAGTTGCAAGTACCCTCTAAGCTTCTCCTGTATGAAGCATGTGAGGGGGTGATATGGCCCCAGTCTGCTTCTTTTGAGAAGTTCACAAGTATTGAGAAGCGGTCATAAATAAGAGGGAACTAGAAAAATAGGAAATTTCAACTGACTTAGTAAAGGATGGAGAAAGCTTCAATGAGCATTGCACTGAAAGCCACAGCCCCACAACTGTTGTCATTGTGCTATGTTTGCTGAGCAGGGAGGAGACAGATTCGAAGGATGACAGGCTTGGTGGGCTTCGCGTTCACGCTGAAACACTGAACAGACACATCAGCTACAATATGAACTTCAGCCACTCAACAGTAAGCATAGCTTGGCTTGATAAACAGCCTCTCAGACGAAGATACCTACGTCACCAGTCCAGGCATAAAGAAATACTCTCCTTTATGCTATGTTTTGACTGTTATGTGCTTCCAAATGGTACATGTAGTGACACTGATAGAGAAAAGATGGCTCCAAGTATCAAGCGACAAGGAAATTATAAAATACCAAGCTGTTGAAAGAGTATATCGACTAGCCAAAAGAATGTCTGGCCACATTTTTAGATGTTGTAAAATCAGTATGATTATTTAGATCTTAGTTGAAACATGCTAAGTGATACTTGCAAAATATCTAGCTTTTTGTTTGCTATAATTCATTTAAGCAAGAGCTTTATCCCTGTGCGTGGTTAAGTATTTCTATAAGTTGATATTCTAAAATTTCAAACACATCTTTTTAAACCAAATTAAATGGAAATGTCACTCCTAGTTACAAGTCTCATTCTTTGAGGTTTTTGAATCATAAAACATCTAAAGAAAAAAAACTGAGACAAACCTGCATCTACAAATTGCAAAGCCATAGATACCCTTTCTCTGGTGAATCAAGCAAAAAGTACAGAGATTTTCTAGCCAAACAGCCGTGCGGAATAGCAATAGAACTACTTGCAGTTACACAAGGAGGAATTCAACATACTTGACATTTTGTAAGAATTTGGGAATTTTTCTTACTTTGAGAGTGTTTTGGAAGTGCTTTAGATAGCATGCTATAAATAATAGATAAAAGATGAAATAACATATCATGATTTAATAATATCTTTTTTATTTAATGATATTTTCCGGAAGAACCACATAAAAACCTGTTGGAGTTGATAGAGAAATTCCCACAAAGTTCAGTGTGCCTTGAGTTAGATTAACGGCAATTCAGCCCCCCTAAAAATAGCAGGAAAAAGGTTTTGGAAACCTTTTAATTGGAAAAATGGGATGGCAACACAAGCATTGAATTGCATTTCTTCATGAACTTTGTTTGATGGAGTTAATCCAGTTCTGTGGCAACTCCCAATAAAAGCTTTTCAGAGAGAGATGAAGGTGGTATTCTATACAAAGCGTATGGAGGAATGAATTACAAGAGGAGAAATTTGTGGGATTTTAGCTAGTGGAACACATGCAAAAGGCTGCTTAGATGTAGGATTTGAGGAGGACCTTGATTGAACTAAAGCTTTATTGGTTTAATGTTTCAATAACTGCGGCACTGTTTGCGATTGCAACACTCAGTAAGGCGATTGTGGATTATTTTGGTGTTTGCTTTCTTTCCTTTTTTGTAATGTACCAAGTTCAGCAGACCTTCTGTAAAGAAACGATGGTCCAGTGTCCTTAATAGTATCTTTGTTGTTAGGATTGACGTGATACAAGGACTCCAGTGGTGAGATCTTCCCATCTTTTCATTATTCAAATCTTCCCTTGACTTCACTACCTGGAAAGCATAAATAGCAGCTGTGAAATGGAGTTCTGATACCTTTTCACTTACAATTTCACAAGTGAAACAACTTGTTATGGTTTGTCACGATTGGGAATTTGTTTGATTTTGTTAGTTTATTTTGGTGGAGAAGTTTATAGCATCCAGGCAGTTGAGGAATAAAAACCATGCCTGTCAGTTGCCAAATCCTCCTCAAACGATGCCTTAGGATGTGGAGAACGACATTTTAATTGAAGTATCACGTTCCACAGCTGAACCAAAATGGTCATGCTGAAGTATGGATGTGGCTGGATTTCAAGGCAGAATCAGTGGTCGTTTTGAAGCTTTTCATGTAATTTTCTGTCTACAAATCTTGAGTCGAAGTAATGTAAGATTAGTTTTTCTCCCAAGATTTCTGCACTATACTTTATTTCTCAAGAAGGATTGTTAGAGGAAAATTTTAGTGGTATCTAGATGGCACTAGAGAACATGCACCTTCTGGTTATTTACAGTGGGAATTTGAATCCAATTTAAAATAATTCTACCCTTTTGTAAAGGGTTTTTGAGACTGCATCTGCCCGCATATGAACAGGGACTCGTGACTATGTCGTGAGATGATAATGTTATTTGAAAGCAGTGCCTGTCTGAGTCTAGTGGGGATGGCTGGGCAGTCTTCATTATCCAGAAGATTTTCTGAGCATCTTACAGTAAAAGTATACCATCCAAAAGCTGTGTTCTTTTGTACCCAACTCAAGTAATTACAACCTTCCTTGTCTGTCTGTTTGCCATGTTATCAAACATAGGCTTTGTTGCCTGGGCAGTTCTAGAGCACAAAGACGTGATGTGTGCAGATAACGATACTGCAGATGCGTTGAGTACATCCCAAGATGGCTAAGGTAGGAGTTAAGTTACAGGGTTACCACGCAAAGAGTTGCCACTGGTAAGACAGTATCTAGGTGTTTGAATGAGTAGATTGGTACTGTTTGAGCACAGAAGGTTGTGGAAGAGAAAGAAGTCTTACCAGCATTTCAGCTGGAGAATGCCAGTGCAGCAAACTGTAGTGCTGTGTAATCTGTGATGCATCGTTATTGCTGACAGGCAGTGGCTACAACTGCTGCTAATAAAGGAGGAGAGGTTTCCCTTGGCTTCGAAATGCAGCTATCCTGCTTTTGGGTCCCGAGGTCCTTCACTGAATCTTGCGCTGAGCTGAATTCTTCAGAAGACAGGATAATCTTTCATTTGACATTTACTCACTCAATTACCTTCCTGCATTTTGTGCGGGCCACATCAGACTTTTCAAATTTTATTTGTTCTTGCCAGACCACATTTATTCATTAGCTGTATTTATCGTAGTTATGGTTGAGACAGCACTTTTATTGCAAGCCCCCAATCTTTGGTGGTTTATAACTTTCTGAAACAATTACCTTCTTGGCTGAAATTTCTCAAGCTTGTTCTAAGCTCAGAGGTGAATAATGTTTCACTTAGTTTGAAAAAAATCCATTAAGCCATTTATGAGGACTAGACGTTCCAATAAACGTAGGTGCATTTATTTTTTGATGACCTACTTATTCCAATAAAGTACATTATTATTCTGTGTTCTCATGTTTTAAATTATGTTGTCTTTTAAAAGAGAATGAGGGCATTTTATACCAGATTTTTAGATGGGCTTCAAGCAGGTTTGTTGACATGCGGTTTTGTGCAGGCATGCACATTTATTTGCTACGCTTAGCTCACAAACAGGACTGTTTATGGATGTAAAAGCTTTTGGGGTTCGGTGTGTTGTTCTCTGCAGGAAAACAACAGCTCAATCCATTGTGGTTGCGGGGGATAGTTGACAGAGTGCATACATGAGTCTGACTACGCAGTGCACAGGTAGATAGACAAAACGAGGCCATCTATTGAATATAGGTCCTTACTCGTGCAATGATGTAAAGTCAGTGTGAAGATTCAGATATTGCTTGTGCAAAAGTACAGTGAATATACTTCTGCTGTCTTGCGGGCATGGGATACAGTTTTTCATCGCGCTGTCCTGGACAATGTGAAATAATTTGACAAATGATAAAGTCTTGTGCTATTGAAAAGGAAGTGCTTTTTTTTTTTTTTCCTTTTTTTTTTTTTGCATTGATCTTATGCATAAACTGCAATTAAATTCAACTATGCTTTGTCTCATGTCTACGGTGTGCTTTTTAGTATGCGCATAGGGTTTTGTATTGTGTAGCTTGTGTATTGCATACTTTGTGACAAAGTTCTGGTGTTTAGGCACACCAATGTGGAGTCAACTTCTGCCTTTCTTATGGTAGCATGACATTAAAATAATTCCACTTAATAAATAAAGATCTTCTAAGTTTATGCCAGTGTAACTGAAAGCAGAATTTGGCCCAGTCTGATTAAATGCACTGATGAACTTTGATGCTCAACTCCATGACCTTTGCACAATTAAAATCTCAACTTTAACATTGCATTAGCCTAGCTTTTCATTTAATTATACATATTTGGTTGAAAGCTCAAAAAATGTTAATATTTTAAGTCTCTTCTCCTGTTTGTAATTGAACTTTTTTGTGTGATTGTTTTCTGCAGTAATCAAGAGGACATTAGCATGGACAGGAAATGAATCTGGAACTCTAGAGATTAATATTAATCTGCTAATGTCCTGTACTGATGTTCTTAGGAATCCTTCCTTCTCGAGCACATTATGGTACTTTAGTAACCAGCAATTAGAGTCAGGTTTTCTCATGCCTGAACTATGTCCTCATATGTCTTTCATTTTCTGATTGCTATGGGAATGATGGTTCTTCCCCCCATGGAGTCAGAGCAAAATGTAATGTTTCTTCTTCAAAAGCTGTAGTGCTTATACAAATGTGGGGCTGGAGGCTTAGCACACTATCAGGAAGGGTTAGTTATGGGAGTTTAGCCTCAGGTTATATTTCTGTATGGTATTGGCCATGCCCCCATGTTTTGAAATTCTTATCTTCATCCTTGTGCTAACTCTGCAGAAATAGGCATGGGCCTAGTGGTGCCTTGTGACACACAGAGCCATCGGGCCCTGATCCACAGCAGCACTTGGAAGCCTGGGCCATACTGAAATCAATGTCAGGAGGGACGTTCTTGTCTCTTGGAGGTGTAGCCCAGGCAAGGCTTTTTTGCAGATCCAGTCTTGCAGTGTCAGGCAAAAAGTCAAAGGGACTATATGAGCTTCAGTAATTCCCTTACTATTCATTGCTTCTCAGACTATTTATTCCCTTCTACAAGGGTCATTGTTGTCCCAGCCCACAGACTTATTGAAATTTTTGTAGCCCTAGGACTCCAGTAGACTCCAGTGATCCTGTTAAGTCTATGTGTGTAGGATTTAACCAGGAGATCCTGTATACACAGTACACTAAGCCATATCATTTCTTCCCTGTTATTTCTTCTTCTTGCCACTCCCCAGATGGTCCTGAAACATTGCATCTCAGTGGCGTTTAGGAAATGCAGACCTATCTCCATGTATTCCACTCTCATTTGCGTAACAGAGCTGAACTGATTTTGATTTCTTTTATGATGTGTGCAGAAAGAACTAAGAGAGAATTAGTTTTCAGGTTTCTAGAGAGCTGTAGGGTTCTGTGGGTTAGTTTCGGGGGGGATGGGGGTGTTTGTGTGTGCGTTCTTTTCTGTTTCTGTTTCTGGCATGAGTACTGCTGGTTTGCTCCAAAAAATTAATTGATAGTCCATTAAAAACTTACTACATTTGTTCTGACTTCTACTTTCATTTTTAATTTCTATTGTGCGATTCCATCTGAATAAAAAACCCTCTAGAAGGTGCAATATTGAGATGCAATATTGACTTCATTGTAGCAGATCATTCAATTTTTTCCCAAACAAAATTTCATTGAAATTGTTGTATTTTCAGTGTTTCACTTTTGATAAATCGGCATCTTCCGATGGCCATATGTTCTATTGGAAAAATCTCAAGTCATCCTAGTTGTATGCACCCAGATGATACTTAGTTTCATGATATGTTCCATCGTATGGTATTTAGTACAAAAAGAAGAAAACAAGAAAGTGATAGTGGAAATGACACTGAGGCCTGTGCTTCCACTTCAGAATAACCAGTTTTGATTCCAAACATCACTTAAAGCTTTAAGTTCAGTAATTTTTATTTTGGCTTAAGATACAGAATAATTTCTCTTTATCTTAGATTGGATTGTGTCCTTTATAGCCTGTTTTTCCCAATGAAAAATGCTGACATTATCTGAAACATTGACTGGCCAAATACTTAACTAGTGTTTTTGCATGATATTCAGGTAACTGAGCTTCCATTGTTCTTAGCAGATGACGTGGATGATAAAGTTTTTTTGATTTACTAGGAAATGGGAATGAAAATACCATTTTAGACCTCTGCCTTAGTTTTTCTATGCCATGATTTCCCACCTATATGTACACCTCTCTAATTTATAAAGCATACATTAGAGATAATTGTCACGAAAACAAAGAAGTGCTTGGTGTGGTCTCAACCAGTACCTTAAAAGGTGAAGAGAATGAGCCCGGAATCTGGCAGGGGGTGGGAGGGAAGCTCAGGTTTCTCTGCCTGTACAATTTCTGCTATGGCACTGAGGCTCAAAGGGGAGAGATTCACTTCAGGTGAGCAGAAAACACAAGAATTTGACTTGTGAGTGTGGACAGCTTGCACTGGTGTGGTAGACAGTTACCTGCCCATGCTAACTGCTCTATCTCAATTCTGCAAACGTCTGAGCGTCTTCTGAAGCATCCCCTGAACCGTGACACTTTATTACCAAACATTTTCAAGAAAACCGACACCACTTATTATTTGCTTTATAGCCTTGTAGTGTGAGCCATAGCATTTCGAACCGTGCTTCGTGAGTGTTTCAAGCAGCATTGTAGCAGTGGTGGATAGAGAGCTGGGGTGGCAGCGACGTTTGACATCCCAATGCCTAGGACTGATTATAAGTCATACCAGTTCCTTGTGCTCTAGCATTGAGGTCAAGTGCGTCCTCCATCTGTGCTCCATCTGCTCAGCAGGAATGCTGGTCTGGTGTTCTGTACCTAATGCAGTATATCTACTTTGCTATTAGATTTTAAAAAGATTTTTAAAGTTTTTTTAAAAAAAAAGTTTTAAAAAGATTTTTAAAGATTTTAAGATTAGATTTTAACTATTTTTAAAGACTTGGCTAGAAACATTTAAACTTCATGCTTCGATGGTCAACAGGGGAGTCGCAGCAAGCAAGATTTCTTTAAACTCCCTTTGGAGCCCTTCTTTTCTGTATCGATCTGGTTTTGCTTTTCCAAAGGATTCCTCGTTCTCAGAAATATGAGCAGAAGTTGTAAGAAAGCTCACTAGAGGCACAGCCTTTATGCTAAGGCTCTTGGTATCTTGCTGAAATATTGACTGTCTTAGGGCCGGTGGAATTTCAGAGTCTCCTCCCCACTTTGAACTGTGTTGTAGGAATCCAGGGCTTTTTCTTGTGACAATGACATATCATCATTTAAAAACAACAGTTTTAGAACTGAATATATTCCCTTGTGGCAAGGGGAAACTGAGGCAGAAAATGACTCAGTCATACAAAGAAGTGAGTATCAAAGCAGAGAATGAAATCCCATATTTAACGGTGGCTTCTTGAAGGCAAAGCTGACTTTGATGAGATCAGCTTTTCTGAAGATAGCGCCAGACTCTTCATCTGTTTTCTGTTCATTTAACTTTTGTCTGAGTACATATAGCTAAAAGATGAGGAAGATCAGTTTATCTAAGTGTCCAGAGTGGTAGGAACTCCTGTGAACGTTTGTATTTTCAGAACTGGAGTACAATTTATATAACGACTGTGTTGAACAGAGTATTTTGTCATGCAGTGTCATAGGCGTAGCAAAATGCATTGTATGTCTAAACAAAGTTGTTTCAAAATTTTCTTGTATGTATTTAATAGTAAAGAGCTCAGTAATTCCATCAGCATTTTTAAAGTTCGAAGAAGATTCAGGGTCCAAATATGCAACACTTCCCAGAACGAAAGGCCTGTTGCCTTTGTTGTTCATTCCCAAACCGACATGGTTAAAGGATTAGTTACTCAGCAGTGTTCAGGGTAAAAGATCAGACTGGTTTGCATTTTTTTGTAAGGCAGTTCACCCTTCCCTGTGACAGAAAAGGACAGTTGTATTTATACTGACAAGAACTGTAAATCAGAATTGGGATAAATGTTGGCACTGGCTCTTAATTATTTCTGGGAGTTGGGATCAGGTACGGCTTCCATTTATACTGCAGCTCTAAAAGGACACTGAGCACTTTCCAAAAACTGAACAATGCACATGTCCGTTTTCTGTGGGTTTCAGCTATAGTAGGCTGCAGCCCACTGCTCCAACATCTGTTAAAGGAATGGGCCCATTGAAAGAACGTAGCATTGCTGCAGTGTGGTGATGCATTTTAATAGTCTCCTACTGTACTTTTCCATGCTTTTTTAGCCTTGTGGAATACCAAGCAACCAACTAGTTAGAAGTATTCACATGAACTTCCTTGCCCTGGGGTTCACTGTGAGTCCCCATGAAAAAATGGTGTTGCTGCTCAGGAGTTCTTGCTTCCAAGCAGTTTCTTCCAAACAAGTCTTGCAAAATCTCAGTTTTCTGTAGGGTGCAGGGAAGTGGGGTCTTTGGCGTTTGGCGAGTTGTTGATAGAGGGCTTAAAAGATCTTCGCTCTTTTCACTGTTGTTCATCACTGAACTGTCAGGCCGGTAGTGCCAGGTAGCCATAGCTCTGGGGTAGCCATTCACCTTGGGGCTGGTAGAATTTTGTGATAATTTCGCAAAGTCTCATTAGCCCCTAGACCATGCTTCCTTCTCTACTTCTGTTTAAAGAGGTGGTTGTAAGCAAAGTGCTTGCGCATTCTATTGCAAACCATCATGTTTTCACAAGCATTTACAGATTTGAGTCACAGTTTTCCCATATCTGGCAGCAAATACTGATTTGAGAACGGAAGAGATATCACTCCCTTGATCAAATTACAATTTTTTCTTTGCACATTGCTCCAGCTGGAAATTACTCATTTTCCCAGCACAGCCTTGCTCTTCTACCCAGAAAGACACTTCCACATATACATAAAAGGTGAACGTAAGCTGGTGGGGATTCAACTTTTGGTTTATTATTTATTGAATGAAAGTGTGGATGTCATTCAGCTTTTTACTGGTGAGGATACTTTCTGAAATTTAAAATCTAGAAGCTCAGAATATGCGCAACTCTCCACATCATTATGATGAGGTGCTGAGCACCTACAACTTCTTTGGAACCTAGTAGAAACCAAGAACCTTAGGACCTTCTAGGATCAGTCATCTAAGACTGTTTGTGCCAAATTCTGCCTCTAGCTACACAACATATAAGATTTTATACAGTTGGAAATACAAATGAAGGCATATTCCCACCTGGAATACTGTGTCCCACCTGGAATACTGTGTTCAGCGCTGATATCGCCAACACACGAAGGACATGGAGCTACTGGAGCGGGTCCAGAGGAGGGCCACGAAGATGATCCAAGGGCTGGAGCTCCTCTGCTATGAAGACAGGCTGAGAGAGTTGAGGCTGTTCAGCCTGGAGAAGAGAAGGCTCCGGGGTGATCTTATAGCAGCCTTCCAGTACTTAAAGGGGGTCTGCAGGAAAGCTGGAGAGGGACTTTTGACAAGGGTGTGTAGTGATAGGACAAGGGGTAATGGATTTAAACTGAAAGAGGGGAGATTTAGATTAGATATAAGGAAGACATTTTTCACTCAGAGGGTGGTGAGGCACTGGAACAGGTTGCTTAGAGAAGTTGTAGATGCCCCTTCCCTGGAAGTGTTCAAGGCCAGGTTGGATGAGGCTTTGGGCAACCTGGTGTAGTGGAGGGTTTCCCTGCCCATGGCAGGGGGGTTGGAACTAGATGATCTTTGAGATCCCTTCCAACCCTAACCATTCTATGATTCTATGATTCTATATTTCAGCCTCTCGTCTTGTTCATATCATTGTAACTGGTTGTATACTGTAGTTTAAATGTCCCAGTTCTCTTTTGGTATTGAATGAGTCCCATGGGTGCTTGTTCTGATGCACAGTATTTATAGGTTGTGGATGTCTTAAGTAAATAATGGTTTACCATAGCATGTATTTCCTGCTGTGGGAAGATCCTGAGAAGGGCTTAATTTAGCACAGGCATTTCATTTCATTGCTGCTTTCCCTAGGGATTCTCAATCTGTTTGAAAGATTTGGTCAGGACCAGCGGCCAGGCTCAGGCACAAGTACTGGGCTTTTGTAAGCCTGGTACAACTCCTCCCTTTGAGGATGAGGATGGCGTGTCGCTTGGTAATTCCTGAATTAAAGCAATGGGCACAAAGCAATACTTAAGCTCAGATCAGACCTTCATCAGTCTGAGTTGATGGCCGCTTATGGTTGGGATCTTCCAGCAAACCATTGATCCAACCTTTGCTTTTGGGGAATTGAGACTGAAGACATCAAGCGCTTTGCACGCGCTTGGCCGCACAAGGTGGTGGTTCGATGCCGTTGGGAAGAGACAGCTCCTTGGAAGCCGGATCTTCAGCTCCTCACATGCAGGGACCTTAATCTAAACAAAGACTTTAAAGAATAGCACTGCATGTGCCTGTATAAACAGTCTGCAAATCCGATTGTAATGAGACATTCCTGCGGTGATTTCTGAACTCCCTCATCCCAGATGGGTGCGTTCTCCCTAGGTTCCAACCGTGCTGCCTCTCGAAGGCGGTGGGGTAGAGCACCAGTCACCAGTGCTGTGTTTCTTAGGCCTCGTGGTTGCAGAAGTGTGACTGGAGGAAACATCTGCATATGCCTGGGTTGCGCAGGAGTTAACAGAGAGAGTGATTTAGGCCACCAAACGTGGATAGTTTATTGTGGCCCTGTTGTAACTTTTCTTATATCATGAGAGATTTTATATCTTTTAATGACTGCGTAGTCCTGGGACCTGCCTTCTGGCTGTGATTTATTTTTCCAGTTAAGTCACTGTTCATCATTGTGAACTGAGATTATTTTTCTGTGTAAATTTGACAGAGAAGCATTCTTGAACTTGCACACATTTTTAATTTTGAAAAAGCAACAGAACCCCCTTTGCCCTCCTATAATTATGATACCAAGCAATTATAACTCTTTACCCTTTGGTCTTCACAACATTCTTGTCAGATTAGTACAGGGAGAGGCTTAAATCAGGACGCTGCCCCTGAACCACCCCACCAGCCATGGGCTTGGAAGGGCTGTTTAAACCTGGATCCAGACACGATCTTGTCTGAACACTGGGAAGCGAACGCAGAAACGTGCCAGGGAAGCGAGGCCATGCAGTCACCAGATGCAGAAGTAATTTCGTTGTTATTGCCAAAATTCTAAAGGAAAAAAACCTGATTGGAGATCCTGTTGAGGGGGAAAGAAGGAGTTCTGCTAGTTGACCTTGGCAGATGTCAGGTGGAGGAACGTGATTGACTCTTTAGAAGACTTGGAAGATGACTTGGGCAGTCCGAGAGAGGGTGAGCAGCCCTTCCTGGCCACCCAAAATTTGGCATGAAGAGAGGAGCAGGTGCACCTGGGTCGGTCAGAGAGTGTTCCACTCGGCCTTTGGAGAATTTCAAAGGGACAGGTTCAAGGCGGGTCGCACGTCCTGATTCTTCACGGAGGGAAGGTTGTAGGAAGTCATGGGGCTGTCACTGTGTGGGGTTAGACTATCAGGATGCTTTTCAGGGGAGACTAAGATGTGTAGTGCTTGAGGAGGAGCCTGAAGTCCTTGCATGGACAGGCTGACTTCCAGTTTTGCCTCTTCAGTTGCGACACAGCTGGCTGAGTAATCCTTTCTCTTCTAATTTGTATTTTCTTGTATTTGCTTAGAATGTAATGATAGCCTCTTAGCTACAGCAAAACCTGGTACTTCTTAGGTGGAAAAGAACTATCCAAAAGCTGGGTTAGATATACAAGGTTTAATTGTCTTTCACATTTTTCTGTCCATGCTCTTGGCAGCATTTTGCTTACCACTCGATTCATCTCTTTGTCCTAGTTTACAGTGTGTATTTTTCTGCCAACTCCAAAAGCTCCCTAACCTTTGGTCCTTCTTGTTTGAGAGTTTTTGCAGATGTATTTGCATCTCTCTTCTCACTCACCTCCTTCCCTTTCCTTTCCCTTTGCTATCCACATGTAAGTTCGTCATCTTTACTATGGGTAAGGAAGCCTAGTTGCATTTGTCTCAAATTTTGAGATCTACTGACAGGGGGCAGGGGGGGAAACTAGATTGAACTGAGTTGTCTTTCTTGGCTCCTTGAAAGTTGGAACCAACTTCAAACAGAGTCTCAACTTGGGGCACTTGCACAGATGAATCCCAAACCTTTGTATGTCCTTCCCTTTCCTCCTCCTCTCTCCTCGAGTAGTCCGAACAGATTTGGCAATTTCAGTTAAGCACGTCTGTGCAGTTTTTTAAAATCCATTACATAAGTTTGTTAGTTTAAGACTCTCTTTTTCGACATACGAGCCTAAAATGGCTTTGATTTAAAAATGGAACTTGGCAGGGAATTTGTTCATATGGTAAGATTTTTTTTTTTTTAGTTTAGTTTCGTTTATAATGTGTTTTAATCATTTTTGGTGTTTTCAAAACAAATGGTGAAATATAGTTTTTCCCTTCTATTTTTGGCTACCCTCCTCTGAAAGGCCTTACTTCTCCCTTGTGTCTGTAATATGGTGCTTTAAGAAGCCTTTTTAGATAGAGGGGCCTTATGCTGCAAAACTTAAGATTTCAGCATCCCTATGAAGAGGGAAGATTCAGGAATGGATCCTGCTTGCCAGGACTTTGCATCTCAGGGCTCTTCTCGGGTAACAAGCAGAAGGGTCACTAACTGGGACTCAGAGGATGTACCAATATAGAAAATAAATGGAATACAAGGAGGAGAAAGGAGGGAAACAAGGAGAGACAACACTGTTTTATATTCATGATCAATGTGTCCCAATTATCTGAGCAATTATTATTTTAAGGAAATTTTTCACGGTCTGAGATGCAGCAAAGCAGATTTCTGCCAAGCAAAACTCTTTCTTCTAGTCCCTAAACAGAGGACTCTGCATTCCCTGATTGGCCCTGATTCCCCTGAATTTTCTTACAGAGGTTTTCCTTCGTGATCTCCTTAGCACACAGAACAACTCGTAGAAGAGATTTTTGCCCTTTAGCAGGTGGTTCAGACCATGCATCCTGTTAAAATCTGTAGAGTGGAATTGGGTCCTAATTTTTCGAGTCATCTTCTCTTCATATACACAGGTGCCGACTTTGCAGGGAGTGGGGAAGTAGGATACGAGTTAAAACTTGAGGGAGCTGTGTTCAGGCTAGGACCTTGGAATAACTGCTTTTAAAAGAAATGCAGGGCTGATCACCTGGGCTGCAAGTTGCACCCAGCTATGTAGGAGACCCCAGCTTGTGTTTGTATGCAAACTAGCTGAAACAAAATTCACCTTGCTTTTCCAAAGGGTAACAGCAGAGAAGGGCATCATCAACCCGAAGGGCAGCCCCTTTTTTGAAAAGGGGTGGGCTCAGGAAAAACAAAAAATCTCCTCTACTTGTCCTTTGTGGAAAACCCAGTTGCCATGACTGACTGAATTCAGGATGAGAAAGAGGTGGACTCTGCATGACTAAAGCAAAGGAAGAGATGATCCACCATAGCAAAGTATGGTAGAAGGGAAGAAAAATTGAAACTGCACTTCGTCCCTGTTCAGGCTGACATATGAGGTAGAGGGAAAAATCTTTTAGGCTCAGAGATGGGCTTTAGAAGATCAGCCAGAAAAAAACACACAGGAAAATAAGAAAGCAGAAGGCGTGGGTGGTTATGGGGATTAGTACTGACATATGGAGCCTATCAGCTTGAAGTTACACGTTTATATCTGACCTAGGTCACTCATGCCCCAAAGTCATTACTGTCGAACAGCTGTTGGGTGGCCTCTGTGAAATGACTTAGGGGTCTGAGCCCAGTTTCTAGTGGCAGGTGTCCACATTACACAAAATCCATCTGTATTAATTAGCCCCCTATATCTGGTAATCTCAGCAGAAAGACCGAGAGCTAACGGTTCACCACAGAGATTGAGCTATCCTATCTTATCTTGGGTGGCCCTTCAAGGAAAGGGCTGAAGAACTTTGGCAAAAGTACCATAGGAGAAGACAGCGCAGACTCTGCTCTGTGGTTAAACTCAGGCCACCAGTTTTCAGATCCCTCGGACCCGCAGATTTCACTAAGACTGCATTTATTCTTTCAGTCAGCAGAAAAGAAAGTGTTTCGTAACTGACTGCTTGCACATTGTTGAATATACATCCATTTGGTTTCTACTTTCAGATCATAATAATATAAACAGGAAAACTACATTTTGAATTCATTAAGTTCTTCCTCCACTGTTTATAAAAGATAAAAACTTCTCTCTCGTTTTTTTTTCATAAGGATTGATTGGTGTCATGTACATATTCGTTCACTTCTGTTTATGCAAGATAGTAAGAGTATTAACATGGAGGTGGAATAATGGTGTTTATAATTCCATCACCACTGTTTATGTAAGATAAAAACAGTTTAAAAAAAAAAAAAAACAGAAAAAAGAAAAATAGTGAGGGAACATTTGCCGTTATGTACATATATTATTTTTTTCCACTTCTGTTGTAAAGAATGTGAAAGAAAAAAAAAGTAAGCAAGTTGAAGAGGAGCTGATTCTGTTTATAATATTTCTGTGCTGTTTAAGATAAATTAATTTAGAGTTGATGTAATGAGTAGTTCACGAGAAGAGAATTGGGGTGAAAGAGAGACTGGTGGGGTTGTGCCTGATACTCTTAGTACCTTGTAATCCTTTCCTTTATTAAGAAACATGAAAGATGCATACTGAATCTTTCTAGTGGGAATACGATACCACCGGTGAGGCAGGGGACGCATGGCGCTGCCAGGCCAGCTCATACCGCGGCTGCTGCCAGAGGGGTCTGAGGCTTTCTCCAGGAAGAGGACTCTGAGAACAGAGAGGATACTACAATAGTCTGAAAAGATCTCGTGAACATTAAACCCCTTGGTATCATTGTCCATGGACTTAGTCCAATAATTGTGTGCCTCTATGACTCTGTTTTGTTCTGCAGCTTTGAAGTCTAATCCTAATTCCTTCAGGGAGAAAGGCTTGTGAAATGTCTGCGTTTCAGAGAGGCAGAGGAATACTACCTTTGATGCAGGCTCTATTGTCAGTGCACAGTCCTTCTGGTTCACCCCTGCTCTTACTCTGTGCACGGGCATATTGACAGATGAGGAAGACTGGCAGAAGGGAATGTTTCCTTGGGATGAGCACCGATGCGCTGTTTCTCAGTGTCAACCAGAAAGGCCATTTGTACCTAATAAAAGAACAGCCTTGTGGACATTAACGCGCACGCACACAGAAGTCCATGAGTATTCGCTTACTTTTACAAATGAGTTTGCTCCGGCTGCAGTCCCACCCTTCGCGTGTTTGCTTTGCGCAAACATCCGAGCAGGCAGGCTTTGCTCCAGCGGGAGCAAACGGCCCGCTTCAAAAATCACGTGCTCCTCTGCTTTCAGGTAGTGAACTGCCAGTGCACGTATGTGTTTACCCTGTCAGCAGTAAGTGCTGCCAGAGATGGCTTTGCACATCTTTCTCACCTCCCTTGTGCAGTCAAAGGAACCGGCCCCAGAGCTGGCCTGACAAATGGCAAGTGGTGGTGGACGTACGTATATGACTGGCTTAAGTAAACACAGTGAGAGAAAATCAAACCACGTCCCTAACCAGGAAGCTGTAGAGTATCAGGAAATCTGGTATTGCATCAAAAATGCTTTTTGTCTTCCAAAGGAAGTCACTGTCTTTTGTAATTCCGTAGTAGCGTTTCTTTCCCCTCTAATCCTGAAAGAATCCAAATCCCAATGATGTCTTCATCTCTTCTTCCCAGTTTTTACTCCAGCTCAATGAATTGGCTCTACAAAGCAAGGCATTTAAGCATATGCGTAAGTCCATTTTTGTTAAATGGAACCTGAAGTAAAGGTTAAATTTTAATTACATGCTTGAGTCCCATTGCATTCACACATTTGAAGTTAAGCACAGGCTTGAGTACATGGTTTGAGGGCTCAGGGGTTTAACACTAATCCAGTCAGGAGGCAGGAACAATGCTGCACGTCTATTGTGTGACGTGGTCTATTGCATTGCTTGATCCCACCTCTGCACCTCTGCTCCAAATGTCAAGTACTCGAAGCAGACTGTGTATGCTTAGTGAACAGCGGTGCCCGAGGTGGATGGAAAAAATAGACAGCGTTGAAAAAGAAGTGCAGTCTGCTGGTGGACCTTCCGAAGGCGGACAAGGGCATGAATTAGCCAAGTAAATGATTCCTTGACAATTTCTCTACTAATTGCCAGCCTTTACTTCCCTTAGTGCTAACGTGGAAGTGGATGCAGAACAGGGATAGATCTGTCAGCAAGCTGGGAAGGAGTTTAAAGGAGCTTCAATCAGAAACTTTTGTTTTTCAGATGAATATAAATTGTCATGGGTACAAAATGTCATTTCCTGAAGTGAAGGCCACTCTCGTCCCTATCTTGGAGCGTTCCGACGTACAATAATATGTGTCTTAATTATGGCGTTTCAGCACAAAAGGCACCAAAATTTCACTTTTCAGAGTTGTATAATCAAGTTGCTCCACCTTGCTATTAGGCATGAATGGCAGTCAGTGCTCCAGGGAAGCCTGAAATTGAAAGAGCAGCGGGTGGGGAGCAGTGGGTCAGGATGGGTATGCATTTAGGAGAGCTGTGTGGGGAGTCCAGAACTAGAATAGCGGGAAGTGCTGTAAATTGGATTGAACACGTTGCTAGTGGACAGGGTGAAAGATTATACAGCATTTGTCTGTGTGACCGTAATGAGCTTTTTTCCCATAAAAGATTTGGGGAGAAAGTACTGCGTATGAATAGGATCCCTTTAAGAAGCACTTTTAAAAGAGCTCATTTTCGATTCCAATCATGTATATGCCTCAGCAAGACTGTAGCCAGATGCTTGTAGATCTGAAGAAAACAGCTCAGCCCTTTTCTTATCATCTACCAGAGATGACAGACTTTAAAAACTCAATGGCACTTTCGATAACTTCTAACAAGAACTGGGACTTGCCTGGTTCCATTTGTCTGGTCAAGGCTGTATTTCTACAGTTTATCCCATGGAGAGTTTAAGCAGAACCTTGCACATAGTATCTAAATTAATGATATTCCTTCCTTTTTGCCTTGACAAAACCACTCTGCACTATATACGTTATGCTAAAGTTTTTGTCATGGACATATTCTGTAAAAGCTTTTCCAGCTTCATTGTTTTGACAAGCTGATTCCATTAAATCCTTCCCAGTGATCACTTTTGTGTGGTGTGGATGGGAGAGATTGTTTGCTTGCGTGGGTTTCCCTTCTTTGAAACTGGAAAACAGTGATCATCTGCCAGGTTACATGGTGTATCTTACCACTGCCCTGTCCCCAGGAAATCATATTTTGAGGAAACACGTACATTTTCTGTATATCTGTCTTAGTAAATAGAGTCTGCTCATTGTTCTAGCCCATAACTTTTCTTCAAGGATTTTTTAGGATGAGGACATGAGCTTAGCTGATAAAGCAGGTAGGTTGGTCTGTTGATGTCCATGTACATTAAAAAGCTCTGGATACAGAAGACATTTCTCTCCTGAGTATTTTTCACCATTTCCCCTGCACTGAAATGAATGTTGTTGAGTGCTTTGAATAAGGAAGCCCTTTAGTTGTTCTTAAATACATGGATAACTCAAAATCCTCCAGTGAAAGTTCCCTGCAGTATGGTGATACCTTTGCCAGGTACCTTGTGCTGTCGGAGGTATCGAAGGAGCCTGGGCAAACACTGCTGGCTCTGATCCTGCCATACTGGCAAGTGCTGGATGCCGGTGATAAAAGCTAGAGCTGATAAATGGTAGAGCTGATAATGAAAGAAAAGGAGTCTTAATTTTTAAATACATCCCCTCACAACATACCTTCTGAGGAAGTGAGTTATTTTCATCTCAGTTTTATGGCATGAGGAAACTAAGATTTTGTAACTAAAGGAGACAGGAGTTTGGGAGGGAACCAAATCCCACAAAACTTGCATTTGTCTTCAAGGAATGCTTTTAAATCTGCCATTGCTACAAATGAACGTGGTGCAGAGCTACCTCTTTGCTTCATTCTTAGTGAAGCCAGTAGAGTTTTTCGTGCTGACCTCAGTGATGAGCAGTTTTTTTAAGATAACTGTCAGAGCAGAGTAGCGTTGCATACAGCCTGCTTTTGCATAAAAAGAAAAACAAAATCTAGCTCAATATGCTACCAAGAATATTGAAGCATCTCAGATTCTTTAATTTACTTATCCATGCCATAAACCAAAAGCAAATTTTAAAGCACTTTTTTTTTTTTATTGTCACCTGCTAATAACTTCACCATCCTTCCTCTTCCAGAGCGTTTCCACAGATACTCGTATTTCCCAGGCTGACAGCTTTCTCATCCCCAAGACTGAATAGCTGGTTATCTCAGCTTCCCATCTTACATGGAGTTTATCTCCCTCATTTGAGATAGCAAGAGCACTGTCTGCATGCACAGACCATTATCGTGGTTGAGTTGTTAAAGTTACTGTAATGCTGACTTTATTTTCTGTAACAGTTCTGAACAAAATGTTTCCTTTGAAAGGTCTCAGACCTCTATCCTCCCAGCTCCTAATCACAGTAGTAACCAACCTCAAGGAGTCATTAGTGAAGACTCAAACAATATCCTGTAACAAGTCAGCTATGAAGAAATTGGCATAGTTTATCTCTTTGATTCATGTTCTTATGAAAATAATGGGTTGCAAAATAAAGCTAGCATTGCTCTCATGCTGTACCATATCCCTTGGATCCAAGTCTTTCCTCCCCCACCCACTTGTCTCCCAAACTAACATTGAATATAACTCTGCAGTCGCTTACAAGACAGGATCCATCTATAGAAGTGATATGTTTTTAAACTGTAATGCCACTTTATTGTGCTGCTTCTTAAGCTGACTCACCTATAAACCTCTTTTTGATCGCTGAAACTTGTTGCATTTTCAGATGAGCTAGGAAAATGGTATAATGATTATATTCAAATCCAACCCATAAAGAAGGGTTTACTTTTCTGCAGCAAATGGATGCAGCGAACTATGTAAACTGGGCTTGGATAAGTTCTTGGAATTGTTTGCTTTTAGTTTTGTCTTTGTGAAATGGACACTTCTGCTTCGCAGGAAAGCTGATAAATAGCATAAACTGTGGCTCACCACTAAGAGAGTTTGTAAAATCTCTGTCTCTGCTGTTTGGTTTGGCTTCAGCAATCAAAGGGATCAGCTCCTTCGTTGAAAGGAGCATTCAGGTGGCTTTTCAGGTTTCTTTAAGGATTTTTCTTCTCATTTGATGTGGTTCAGGCTCTAAACTGGGCATCAAAAGATGTGAGTTTATTTCGCAGTTCTGCTTTAGTATCGATCAGCTTCAAGATCAGTTTAGCTTTATCTTCTTTCCTTTTTTCATTCCATAAAATGGGAATGACAATCGGCCCTGTAAAGCAAAAGGTAATGTTCAGCCCATTGATGATTTGTTTGATTTTTTTTATAAATAAAACTCTAGAGACTATATATATTGAACTCCACAGCTTCAAGGCCTGTTAGTTTCTCTCAGGATGAGCTGTATTGATGTGGAAGACTGTACCATTTGGGGTAAAACTGGGAAGTTTGGAAAACCTGAGAAATAATTCTGACAGTTGTGAAGCCCATCCCACTATTCAGTTATAAGTTATTTTCAGTTATTTAGTTATTTCCCCCTCTAATCCTGGTGAGGCCGCATCTGGAATATTGTGTCCAGTTCTGGGCCCCTCAGTTCAAGAAGGACAAGGAACTGCTTGAGAGAGTCCAGCGCAGGGCCACAAAGATGATGAAGGGAGTGGAGCATCTCCCTTATGAGGAAAGGCTGAGGGAGCTGGGTCTCTTTAGCTTGGAGAAGAGGAGACTGAGGGGGACCTCATTAATGTTTATAAATATGGAAAGGGTGACTGACATGAGGATGGAGCCAGGCTCTTCTCAGTGGCATCCAATGATAGGACAAGGGGAAATGGATATAAGCTGGAACATAGGAGGTTCTGCTTAAACATGAGAAAGAACTTCTTCCCAGTAAGGGTAACAGAACACTGGAACAGGCTGCCCAGAGAGGTTGTGGAGTCTCCTTCTCTGGAGATGTTCAAAACCCACCTGGACACGTTCTTGTGTGATCTGATCTAGGTGGTCCTGCTCAGGCAGGGGGATTGGGCTAGATGATCCTTTGAGGTCCCTTCCAATCCCTAACATTCTGTGATTCTGTGACAAGTATTATTTCTACTTGTTGACTGAGTCAGCAAATGAAATTGCCAGGCTGAGATAACCCGAGGTGGTTTGGTTGTTCAGGAGAGGAAGTTCAGGACTGGAGTAGAATGTTACTTCAGAGCATGAGTCCTAGTAGAAAAGGTGGTAGGGACTTGCAGAATGGTTTCTTTTATATTATGTCTGACTGGGGCACACACCTTTTTTCTTCAATTACATCTTGCAGTAATTTGATTCGATCAACTTCCCTGTGTTGTCCTCTATATTATCGAATGGATACTCCAGTTAAGATTGAAGAATTGATGGAAAATGGTCATCTAAGCTACCCTGCTGTCACATAACTTGAACTTCCTTCCTGCAGCGTCTCATCAGTGGTGAGGGTTGCGCAGGGAGGCGTGCCAAAGTTAACTGATAAAACAAGGAATGAAAAGGGGAGGTGGTTTGGATATATTAGCAGGAACACTTAGGATTAGGGACAGGATCCTATGAAACAGCATGAGATTTGGTGATAAGAGGGATTGAGTTCAGTGATTAAGAGACTGCGTTCTTGACTCTTCAGCTGTCCATCCCCATCTAAAAAAAACAATGAAAAATTTAGTTCCCCTGAAACTCAGTTTTCAGGGCACGTGTCACAAAACTAACAGCATGCTATAGAGTACACTGTTCTCGTACCGAATATAAAATGGAGAGTATTTTTCCCAGAAGCCGTTATAGTGGATCTTTATAAGGTAGTTTTGATTTATTTTAATAGGCATAGAGTGAGAAGAAACAGGTGAAAAATAAATTCCAGTGTATTGATTATGGCCTTTTGGGGGGGTGGGGGGGAAGAAAAAAAGTTGATTCTCCTTCTGGAAAACTCAGAAAAAGCACATATTTAACCTGTCTTTGTAGATGCTGAGGGATTAACACTGCATACAGTGGTGCAGCTGCATAACCCTGGTGACTTCAGTGGGTCTGCAGGGGTTTAAAGGCAAGTGAAATACTTCTGTAATGCTTTTAGTCTCGTTCCAAGTGTTCCATACTGCCACAAGAACACAATTCATGTTCGAAGCAGTACAAATTGTAAAAAACAGAGCACAAACCGCCTGGAACCTTACCTTGCAAGGATTTGCTGCTCTTGTGTACGGTAACTGTCAGGTTAGCATTTTCCTATAGGTCTTCACATAGTCACGTTGTGATTTCTTTACTGGATATGCAATCAGGAAAACATTCTGACATTTTCTTTAAATGATTGTGACTATGGATTTGACATACTTAAACATTTCTGTAATGATCTTGCTGCCGTTTTGCTCCTGATTTAAGAGGCACCCTCATATTCAAGTCCTAAACCATGCAGCTCTCATTAAAGAGAGCCAGCTGGACTTGGAAAGTCCAAGGTAACCCCAGCCTGGGGCTAGCCAGAGCTCTACTCATTCTTTTTGCCCCCCAGCACCCATGAATGGTGTAGACTCCCACATCCCTGTGCAACCCTCCAGTCCTCTTGCAGCTCAGGCTTAGCAGTGGCCCCAGCTCCAGCCCGCCCGGTTCTCTGAGCCTTGCAAACTCAGCCAGTGCCCTTTGGTTCTGATCTGCAGTGCCTTCAGGGAAAAATGATATATCAGAGTACTTATGTCCCAAATTGAATGTTAGTCAGATGTTAAAATGAAATAAATATTATGGAGAGTCAGCATGTCTCGCTTTGGAGATAAATTACGTAAAGTACACTGAAGTGTCATGGCTCTTGGGACCACATATGATCCAAAGATTCCATTTAGGGAAGTGATCACAACACTGCTTCATCAGATCATCTTGGAGAAACATTAACACCCAGGAAGAAAATAATAATTAGCAATAGAAAGCTCCCAACCAATAACTTAAACTCATTTCCCAGGGTCACTCCCTCACATCAGTAACCTATTTGTATGTATCGCTAGATTTTATAGCAATTATCTCCTTGTTAACAGTAGACAAACTTCACTAATTGCTATTATTAATACAGGTGCATTTAGTTCCTAGTACCGTACTTTCTCAGCTTAGCATTTTGGTTACTCAAGTTTAGTCTGCTTAAATAATTAGGTATTGTTTGGTTGTAGTTTCTCATGCTGTGTAGTCCAGTTTTGGCACTACTGAATTCCGGACAGGTACTTGAGAGAGGGCAGGGGAGTGCGCTGGAGCTGCAAACCTCCAAGCAGGGAAGCGGGAGATACGCTTCTCTGCTTATCCAGCTTGCAGCAAGGAGAGCATGATTTGATGTGACTATGGTGTAAGGCAGCAGATCTAACTTGTGAGCTGCTAGTTCAACCACGCTGCTTCAAAACAGAAAATTCGCATACAGGCATGAACAGAGCCAAGATCTAATTCTTAGGGTATGATCCTGAAAGGCAACCAGAACCTTTAGGTATATATCCTTATATATTTAGGTGGATATATTTTCTGTTTTCTTCTGTTTAAGGTTTCAAAGCTGAGTTCCAATTGCCAAGAGTAGCCAACATAAAGTATTTTATAAAATAGAAATGCCCAAACTGTTCATGTACCACAAAGACAACTTATGTGGTCAACAGTTGACTTCTTTTTTCCTTTTCCAAGAGTGAACAGGGAACAGGCTGTAAGCTGGACAGGAACAACCCAGTCACTCCGCAACCATGATCTTTTCCAGGGCTGTCTTTGCTCCTTCACTGCTCTTGGAAGCATGTACAGCCACACAGCGAGGGAAGGGCATTGGGAACGTTGGAAAGATGACAGGCAGGAGCAGTGAACCTGGCCTACAGCACAGCCCCTTTGGGCAGTCAGAAGTAGGCAGTGTGAGTTATTTTGGCAGCAGCCACCTCTTCCCAGGTATTGTGTGTCCCAGAATTAGTCCCTCGACACCCAAGAAGCACTGGCCTTGTCCATGCACCCCTCCGGGACAGTGGTGGACAGCAGGGAAGAGGCCGTGCTGTGGCTTTGGAAGGGTGATGGTGGTCAGCTTCCTTCTGCCAGTAGGCTGAGCTGCATGAGGCCGTGGTGGCCAAGTACTCGCCAATGAAACGTCCTGGTTTAACATATTTTTACAAATTCCTCAAAGATGTAGTCAGTGGCTAGAGTTACCAAAAGTTAAAAGTAGTACCATTTCAGGCAGTCCTTAAGTCAAGATGCTACGTTTAAATTATAAAACAAGAATATATTTAACCTTTTTTTTTTCCTCTTCACTTCTTGCTTGTTTTGCTCTCGCCCTGAGCCCCTTAAAGCAGCTGCTGCTGAAGCTGTAATGTGCTGTTGCTTCCAGAGAGTTCTCCTGCTCTTCTTTTAAAGATGTTTTCCTCAGAGGTGCTTTGTATAGAGACTTTTCTTGACTGAAGTTCTTCTTAGGGAGCTGGAGACCTCCGATGGATGTTAATTAGAGTTCAATCTGCAGATGTAAGAAATTCCTCTTCTTATTTTATCTGTCTCATTGTTTTCACTGAGAACAACTGGTAGAATTTATTTTGGACTGAGTTACCTGTGGAATGAGTCAGCTCCTTGACTTGATGTCTTTTTGAATTAGCTTACGTATACATGATACTCCAAATTTTGATTGGATTAATTTCTTTTGTCTTATCAAAACATAATATATCCAGCCTTCTTGGCAAGCAAAGCGTGCTGAAAAATCTATTCCATCAAGACTTTTCTTTTGTATTTTCTAGTTAAGAGTCCATGAAATTTCTGGTTTATAAAAGCATTTTTGTGTGCGTGCATGAGTAACACATTTGAAGTCTCCTTTTCCCAGTACATATTTCTTCATTTGAAAAAGACAAGGCTAATATTTTATCTATTCTTAATTACAAAAAATAAAAACATCTCCTTTTACTATATTTTCTGGTCTAAATTTAACAATGATACTAAATAGTAACTTCAATACTTAAGTAAAGAAAACATAAGCTATAGCTGTATCATAAATCCTTTACAATATTTGATAAGGTAAACTGCAAGGTTTTCTGTCTTCAAGTTTGAGAGAGGAAAAAAGCCAGTTGCCTTTTCTGTTGTCTTCAGTGGACTGTAGCTTCTAAACAAACTCTGTCTTTGAAAAATGAGTGATGAAAGTACCATCGATAAGTTTTGATTCAAAATTGTTTTCAAGTCAACATTGCCTTCTCTACAGAGCCACGATTTGGCTTTCTATTTCGTTCAAAAAAGTGTGCGCACCTGTAGTTGAGTAGATTTTTTTCAAATTCTTTAACGATACATAACCAAAATCATAGAATCATAGAATCATAGAATGGTTAGGGCTGGAAGGGACCTTCAAAGGTCATCTAGTCCAGCCCCCCTGCAAGGAACAGGGATATCTCCAACTAGATCAGGTTGCTCAGGGCCTCGTCCAACCTGGCCTTGAACATCTCCAGGGATGGAGCATCCACCACCTCTCTGGGCAACCTGTTCCAGTGTTCTACAACTCTCATGGTAAAAAATTTTTTCCTAATATCCAATCTGAATCTACCTCCCTCTATTTTAAAACCATTACCCCTTGTCCTATCACAGCAGGCCCTCCTGAACAGCCTCTCCCCATCTTTCCTGTAGGCTCCCTTGAGGTACTGGAAGACCGCTATAAGGTCACCCCGGAGCCTCCTCTTCTCCAGGCTGAACAGCCCCAACTCTTTCAGCCTGTCCTCATAGGAAAGGTGCTCCAGCCCTCTTATCATCTTCGTGGCCCTCCTCTGGACCCTCTCCAACTGGTCCATGTCCTTCTTATGTTGGGGGCTCCAGAACTGGACGCAGTACTCCAGGTGAGGTCTCACGAGGGCAGAGTAGAGGGGAAGAACCACCTCCCTCGATCTGCTGGCCACGCTCCTCTTGATGCAGCCCAGGATGCGGTTGGCCTTCTGGGCCACAAGAGCACATTGCCGGCTCATATTGAGCTTCTCGTCCACCAGTACTCCCAAGTCCTTCTCCTCAGGGCTGCTCTCGATCCATTCTCCGCCCAGTCTGTATTTGTGCCTGGGATTGCCACGACCCAGATGTAGGACCTTGCATTTGGCCTGGTTGAACTTCATGAGGTTGGTACAGGCCCACCTCTCCAGCCTGTCGAGGTCCCTCTGGATGGCATCCCTCCCTTCCAGCGTGTCGACGGCACCACACAGCTTGGTGTCATCGGCGAACTTGCTGAGGGTGCACTCCATGCCACTGTCCACGTCACCGACAAAGATGTTGAAGAGGGCCGGGCCCAACACGGACCCCTGAGGGACGCCACTCGTGACCGGTCTCCACTTGGACATCGAGCCGTTGACCACCACTCTCTGAGTGCGGCCATTGAGCCAATTCCTTATCCACCAAGTGGTCCATCCATCAAACCCATGCCTCTCTAGTTTAGAGAGAAGAATGTCGTGCGGGACAGTGTCAAAAGCTTTGCACAAGTCCAGGTAGATGATATCCATTGGTCGACCCTTGTCCACCGATGCTGTCACCCCATCATAAAAGGCCACTAAGTTGGTCAGGCACGATCTGCCTTTGGTGAAGCCATGTTGGCTGTTACCCACCACCTCCTTGCTCTCCATGTGCCTTAGCATGGTTCCCAGGAGAATCTGCTCCATGACCTTGCCAGGCACAGAGGTGAGGCTGACCGGCCTGTAGTTGCCCGGGTCCTCCTTGTTCCCCTTTTTAAAAATGGGGGTTATGTTCCCTCTCTTCCAGTCATCGGGGACCTCGCCAGACCGCCACGACTTCTCAAATACAATAGCCAGTGGCTTGGCAACTTCATTGGCCAGTTCCTTCAGGACCCGCGGATGGATCTCATCAGGTCCCATGGACTTGTGCACCTTCAAGTTCCTCAGATGTTCTCGAACCTGCTCTTCAAGTACAGTGGGCGGTGGTTCATCCTCACAGTCCCTGCTAGTTCTTTCCACAGCTTGGGCGGTAAGACAAGAGGCTTTATCAGTGAAAACTGAGGCGAAAAAGTCATTGAGTACCTCAGCCTTCTCTATGTCCCGGGTAACCAGTGCACCAGTATCCTTCCGGAGGGGGCCTACGTTCTCCTTGGACTTCCTTTTATCCCCTACATACCTATAGAAGCTTTTCTTATTGCTTTTTATATCCCTTGCCAAATTTAATTCCTTCAGGGCTTTAGCCTTCCTCACTTGATCCCTGGTCACTCGTACAGCTTCTCTGTATTCCTCCCAGGCTATCTGTCTCCGCTTCCACCCTCTATAGGCTATCCTCTTCATTTTCAGTTGGTCCAGGAGCTCCTTGCTCATCCACGCGGGCTTCCTGGTCTTTTTGCCCGACTTGTTCTTCATCGGGATGCACCTCTGCTGAGCTTGGAGGAGGTGCTCCTTGAATGTGGACCAACTTTCCTGGGCCCCTTGTCCCTCCAGGGCCGCCTCCCATGGCACTTTGCCCATCAGGTCCTTGAAGAGGCCGAAGTCCGCCTTTCTGAAGTCTGGGGCACAGAGCTTGCTGTATAGTTTCCTTGCTGCCCCGTGGATCTTGAACTCCACCGTGTCGTGGTCACTGCAGCCAAGGCTGTCCTTAAGTTTCACATCGCCCACCAGTCCCTCTCTGTTGGTGAGCACAAGGTCGAGCATGGCACCCCTCCTTGTCGGCTCCATGTGTGAGTGCATTTGAGTGTATACAGACATACCTTAGTTCTAACATATGTGCAAAAACTCCTTGATGTTTTTCAAAAATCATTTTATTTTGATTCTCCAGTATCGTAGACTGTGAGTTGATACATGGCCATGTACCTGACCCTTAAGCTGAATTTGCAGTATTGTCTCCCATTTGTGCTTCTCCCTCACTGCAATAAGCTGTCAGTTGTGAAACCATCTCCTCAGTCCATCACTTTCCTAGCACCAACTCAACTGAGTGATGTTCATTTCCCTTTTTATTAGATAGAGCAGCCAGCCCTTCTCTTCAGTCCTGTACGAAAGAATGAATCCACAAGGACAAGGGCCGGGCTGTGGAGCTCTCCCTCTTCCTGTAGGCACACAGAGGTAAAGATGCAAAGGAAGAGGAGGAACCTACCCTGTTAACCCTTCGAGAAGAAATGGTTGGTTTCAAAGGGTGCAGGATTGGGCCTCTGCAGAGGTCAGGACCTGCAGAAGCGCTATTGTCTGATCAGCCTTTTGGACCACTGTTTGAGTAGGTGTCATTATCAGTCCCCAAGCAGACACCATTGTGTCGTGAAGCCTGTTAATACAGCTGACAGTGAAATTCCGTATATTTTGGCTGCTAAAGGAGGTGGTTACCTCAAGTAGCATGGCTGCAAGGAAAAAAAGAAAAAAAATGGAAAAGGAGAACTTGAAGATCATTTTCCTCTATACGATGCCATACATTGCCACGCGATACGATGTCACTTTTTCTGACATGGCTCCTTACCTCACGTGTGACATCTGTGGCTAAGGTGGTGTCATATTTCTGGTATGCTAACATAGCATTTGACTGCCTTCCTCTGCATTCTTGTAATTAACTCCTAATATTAAAGCAGTTTCCATCTCTGGATTCCTCAGCAAGCTGATTGAAAGGCAGTTTAATTGCACAGCATTGCCAAGAAACATGTTAGGTGATTGCTGTCTGTAGTAAGAGTTAATGTGAAGGTAATAGGACATATCACAGAGACTAAGATTTTGCTGGCCATTAGTAGAGGCGACTTCAAAAAGCAAATGATAATTAGAATAGGTTTCACTGAACCAAGTTTCCATCTGCTGCTTGTCACTGGATTTTGAGTTGCTCTCCTATTAAAGATTTGCATGTATTTTCCTGGATTCTCGATGGAAAGGACACTTAGGGGAAAAGGGTATAAATCAACAAATAACAATATAACCTGCAGAAATATAAATCTATGTAGATTAATCTGTGTTTCCTAAATTGCATACTAGATTGTAATTCAATCAAAGGGTAGGGGTCTTGTGACGTTTATGAGCATTTATGGATAGCATGAGCGCTCAGATTAAATGTCAAACCTGGTATTCAGTTTAGAATCACGTATTATTGTTGTTCATTAATATATAAAAACAACAATTATATCCACTAAAATCCTCAATTTAATTTGGCTGTAATCTGTCTCTGCCGTGTCAGAGATGTGGTGCAGCCTCTCTGCGCCCTCAGATCGTTTACAGGCCTCCACTGAATTTCAGCTGAGTCTCCTTTTTTGCTGTGTTCCCCCAGCAGGGCACTGGCTCTGTTTGGTCTGCTCTGAATGGAGGAATTCTCCAATAAATCATTTTCTTCATCTTCCACTGGGATTAAATTCTAGTTTAGATACTGAGCAGATGTAGTGCATCCAGGAGGAGAGGGGTGACAAGACTCTGCATCTTAGATCCAATTCTCTGAGTAGATTACACATGATAAAGCTGTGCCCTTCACTAGTTCGGTATTGGTAAGGGGTGAAGAAGTTTTGAGGCAAGAGCAGGCAGTTCAGGATTACCTGAATCCATTGCCAGTCCTCCCTGCTTAAAGCAGTTCATTGTTTGCCTGCTTCTTACTAGTCTAGGGGCTGAAGGAGTAACATTTCTCACCTTGGTAGTGCATTACATCAGAGAGATCCTAAACCACTTTGCAAAAATGGAGCAGTATCACTGTCCCAATTTACTGCTAAGAAAAAGACACTTGAAGCAGGTTAACTCAAGCCATTTAATGAATAAATTTTAAGAAGCAAATGAATGCCAGTTGCAAAAATGACGTTGGCATCTAAGGTGTTAATGTCATTGAAAGTAAGCAGGGCTTAAGCTAACAAAGGTAAAATATTCTCAAGTCCCCAGGTGGTTTACAGCCAAAATTTCACTGACTTCAAGTGGACTTTGATGTGAATGCCTAAGTCACTTTTGCAAATTGTAGTTAGCCTTATAAATCGATTACCTGCCTAATTATATATTAATCATATATTACCTGTGACTTATATGACTGGATTTCACCATCTTAACTCCTCATAAATAGAAATTCTTCAGTGTTTAGGACCCTATTCTCATTAAACTCAAGGATGAATAGACTTCTAAATATCCTTAGCATTTAGGCTTTGCTTGTCTCTTAGTCTTTGTGATATAATGGAATTTATTCACATAGCAAAGAAAGAGAAAATGGGCAGAATCTGGCCCCAGTGAAGCAAGGGCAGACTAAAGATTAGCCCCTGGCTATTCTCTCCAATGACCAAAACAGCTCCCAAGTAATAATGATTAATTAATGCTAGGAGTTCAATATGAAAAAGATCAGTGGATTCCCTTTGTCCCCTCCACCAAATAGAGCCATTCTGGGTTGAAAAGAAACGACATAGAGATGGGTATTTATTCTGCTTATAACACAGAGGCTTGGGGAAAATGGTCAGCTTTCTTGACTTCATTTTTTTATGTTATTATGTAATAATATATCTTGAAGAAATCTACTGTGTTAATCTAATGTAATTAGGTTAAGTATGTCTCTAGTGACAGACAGCGCCATATGACAAAAAGTTTCACCCCAGCATTTTAATGTTTCAGGTTCTGCTCATGGTTTGAATTAAGTCAGCACGATTGCACAGGGCAGTGAGAACAGGATTTGGCCCACTTCTCTCCCGCATACGTGTTCTGCAGTTATCTAACCTGGAGTGAATCATAGTTTCCTCAGACACATCTTGTTTTTCCAATACTTTACATGGAAAGTTTTGTTTTCATGAATTTTCTTTTGAACAAAACTGGTAATCAAGCATCCAGACCAATTGCAATCGTTTAAAAAATTATGGTATTTCAGTTCTGGTGATTTGCCAGATTCTAGTTTGCAGCTTCTGGTATACCGTGCCTGTCTAAAATGACCCTACTGTTTTAATTAGGTACGACAATCTTACTCACTTCTTATAGCAAATTCGAGGGTAATATTGATGTAAGTCATTACTCAGCACCTCCAGAGCTCAGGCCAGAATTTGTAGAATTCTTTGGCATCCATGTCATGAAAGTTGCTTGACACTTTCCCTTAAGAGAACTTGTTTTATGTTGCTTATAACAGAGCCAAACTCTAACTGCTCGGCCTAAGATGTTCCATTCTGTCTTTTTTTTTCCCATGCTGGATGCCTCCCACATTTTTTTTTTATTTTTTTTTTCTTTTTTTTTTTTTTTTTAATGCCAGGGCTCCAAGGCACATTCTTTGGCTCAGACATCTTGTCTCAGGTTCTTCCATGGTGTGCAGCTCACTGCCCCATCCTCCCAAAACCATGAAAGAACTATTTCCCAACTGCCAGCCAGTAGCAGTTCTTCACATATAGTCTATTGCAGATGAAGCTGTGGACTTCACAGTTAAATCTTCAGGAGCAATGTAAAAGGAAAATAAGGGATACATGCTTAGCAAAGGAGTTTTTTTCCACCAGGAGAACTTCCCTGTTAAAGTTGATATGAGTAATGGATTCTTGGAAGTAAGATAAATAGTGACCTACTCTCCACCAGCCTGATCTTGCCCTTCCTTTCATCTTATAGCACTTCAGCTTTTCAGTCTGGGCAGAATCCATCCTGTCATCTGTCTCATGCAAATCTTCCTTACATGTGGGAGCAGTCAGCTTTTCTTTAAAGAGAAATTTGCTGTTAAACAGGGCCTCTTCGGGTGGCCTACCCAAAGGATGCTATAAGCATCTTGTCTGCTGCCCTGCAGTTTTTGTGATTCTCTCTGCTCTTTGCTTTCTTCCACCTCCCTTGCAGATGACCAGCCGCTTGATGTGCACGTGTGCTTCCTCTCATGCTCTTCTCTACCAAGCCCATGATTCCCGCAGATAATAGCTATGACTCTGAACCAATTTTCTGTCTACTTTCCCTCTTTCTCTCGTGTGACAGGTCCTCACTATCTCAACTTAGGTTTGTATTTCTCTGAATATTTTTAATTCCTTTGAGGAATGATAGAGCTAATCTCTCCCTGTAACTGGACAGGAAACAGAAGGTGAGGTCCATGTCTTAAGTACTGGAGTACACCACATGGATCCCATGGGCTTTGTCCACCGTGTTCCTGGTCCCCTGATAGCAGTCTTTTGGAGAGCACTGTCTGGCCTGACTACCTGAATTTCTTTCAGCTTGGTGAAGGGAAAGAGGGGACAGGACTGATTTGTGGCTTTAAACATTTTGGAGGCATCTGCCTTTGTTTTCTGTGTCCAACAGGAGTGTGTCCTCTTGTTACAAGTCAGTGTCAGGCTTTGATCCATTTTATCTATTACTTCATCCCAGGCTAATATGTTTTGGAAAACGTGTTGGCAATAAAGCTTAGATACTTCATAGTAGACTTTGGAAATGAGACCTGTAGTTTACTGAAGGTTTGCAGTCCTTTAGCCATTCCACTTTCATGCAGCCATCTTTTTCCTTAGGGGTCTCAGGGTAACAAATCTGTTGAGTCTGAAAATCCTGTGTTGACAGAAGGAACTAAGACATCACAATTTTTCTGTGCAGCCATCAGCTGTAATGTAAATGTCCTCAGCCCTAATAATATGCCTGACCCATCTTTTGTGAAGTTCTCTTTCAGAGCCTGTGTCATCTGGCCTGACTGCTAAGAAGGACACCGCTCAAATCTGGCAGTGTTTTTGTGATAAGAGCATTTGTCCATAGGAGACACAAGCCTATTTCACGGAGGCTGTTGAACAGGCACTGGAGGATATTTAGCCTTTGCTGACTTGGAATTATCCCAGGACTGACAGGCTCCTCAGCCATTACCAGTTTTCTTAGCTACATAGTTTTAGGGTCAGGTAATTTCAAAACTTCCAAGATTTATGCAGTTTCTGAGTTTAAAACACTTTTTTTTCTCTCTCTCTCTCTCTCTCTCCTGTGGGAACTGCTACCATCTATGAGTCTCCTTAATCCCTGTTTTATATTGGTATTCAGTGTGCTTATTGTCACTTAATTTCTTTTTCTCTTTCTCCCTTCTCTTCTCAGATCACTCACGATCAGCTTGTGGCCTTCCTCTGAAGGAGTCTTTCCTGTCTCTTGTGTAAGTATTTATACCAAACATTTTGTACTTTTCATTGATACGAGTTGTGTGTTTTGTTCAAGCTCCATCCAAGTCAACCTGGAGCCCTTGTGAACTTCTCTGTTGCTCCCAATGGCCACAGGACTCAGGACTGTTTTTATTCTAATACAGCAGTCAGGAATTGTCATGCAGCTTAAGGGACTCTGGCTTGGTTCATTGTGTGATTGATTGATTGATTGATTGATCGATCGGGGATTTATAGGTGTGTTTCTGGATGACAGTGTGGAAGATTTCCGTTATATTTTGGGATATACATGTTGTGGTGGGCATTATGCTGTTGCTGGTTCAGAATGAAGCATACAATATTCTACGCGGTGCAAGCGTAAAACAAGTATGGAAAACAGTCAACTGGCATTTCAACCTGTCCTTGCTGAAATCTGACCTTGTGGCACAGGACCCTTCCTTACCCAGTCCTGTGTGCTCTTCTACCTAATACTGACCTGCTCTTCCTATTTGGGTGGATTAAGTATGCTGTGTTCTCTTTGATGTCGAACAGTATCAGGATTAAAAATCTGTTAGTGGTTTCTTTGGAAGATGTTATGTCGGGTTCTTTTCTCACCTGGTCTCGTTCACTTGAGTTTGGCTGCTGCTTTGTAGGTTGTCAATTTGGTGACCTTTTTAATTGAAGAAAATACTATATTAATCCAGATAATTGTGGTTTTAAGATCTAGAACAGGAAGAATTAAAATTTTCACAGCTGAAGTTTTGCTTTTTCCTTTTTTGGGGGGATAGAGAATGGAACCTTTAGGAGAGTTTGTTTGTTGTCGTTTGGATTTGAATTTTGCCGGGTTCTGACACCTGATGGATTTGCACATTTGGAACAAAAGTTTGTGTTTTGCTGGGATTCTTTCATACATACTGGCAGTGAAATCTAGTGTTTTTAAAACAATGATGCTTCTTGTTTCAATATAAAGGGAAATATAGCACTACCACTTCATAATATTTACTATAGTTAAGTAAAGACAGACCAAAGTTTTCCAAATGTCCACCAGCATTTTAAGCCGCTGTTTCAGGATGTCCAAGCTGGAGCTATTTAGTGAATGCCAAAAATAATGAGGGCTTTTAAATTTAGGTTTAGAACTCCGTGTCCAAATATGCCTAGACTTTGTGTTACTTTAGATCTCCATTTTGCAATTTAAATTCATGTCTCCTACCTATTCAGAGAGGAAAGTAGATGGCTGTTAAAGTGCTGCCTGGCATTAAAAAAAAAAAAAAAAGGCATAGCACAGTAAGAAAAATAGCTCTTTCATATTTGGGAGAGGAATTAAACCTGCAAATTTATGTTCAAGTTGTTTTTTGATTGTTGGAATTTCTTCAAAGGGATGCTAAAGTGCAAATGGACATTCATAATTTTTTCAGGTGCACACTGAAACAATCACAGAGCTTTCTGTTCCTGATACTAGACCTAAAATATGTGACTTCAACATTTAAAGTTGACTCACTACTTTTGCAGAGCAGGAAGAAAGGGCACCCCTCCTTCTCCCCTGTGCTGTGGGCAGAAACACTAGATATGCTGCAGTGACTGCAAAAGGTGCTATGACAATGCCAGCCACCAAGATGTATTTGAGCTGACCTATCATGCCTGTGGTGTCCCCATATTTCTTTCCTTTCCCCTTTGCCTTTCATTATGAGGTGTCCCAAATCTGTAATTTACAACGTGCTGTTCCAGTTCTGCTCTAATATATTTGCTACAAATAAGTAGGAGTCTATGCGCGCGCATAGCTCCCCATGGCGGTGTCAGGCCCGTGAGACGAGGGGAGCAGAAGCCCCCCCCAAGAATGCAACACGGCTTACATCTAATGTGACATTTATTTGACTCGGAAAGGCAATTGATTAAAGTCCCATCAGACCTTTGCCATCATGTATTATGTATTTATCCAGCAGGGGCGGTTCATAATGGCCCCTGACAAATCCTCTTATTTTTGTTGCAGAACTTCATAATATTGATAAAAAGTGTTAATGATACTCAGGGACGTGGAGCGCACACCGCTTATGTTAACACTTCCTGCAGCAGCAGCAAAATCATTTCTGTCTGTGGCAGGGCCCATGTGCCTTCAGTATTCGCACCAGTTGATCGTTGTTCTACCCTGGCAGCACAAGGTGGTTTGGGTGGAAGCCACAAGCTGGCTTCATGGTAGGTAGGCATGTGGAAACCCAGAGCTGAGATCCCTCTCCCGCAGTGCTTTGCTGTGTGACCATGCATAAGTCATTTCCTATCTGTCTGCTTTTGTTTCTTGACCTGTAAAACTAGAGTCACACATTTTCTTGCTTCTTCAAGTCAGGCTTGTTCCACATCCGGAAATCCACAGGCATCTTAGCGCTCCTCCGTTCCCAACTTAGCAAGCTCCATGGGAGCCTCACTTTATTTCAGGCATGTGTGTAAAGTTGGTATTGTTTGTTCTGGTTCACTCCTCTCTTTCTGGAAGATAGGTCCTTCAGGCCACTGATACTCTGAATTCTTTTGGGTAACAGTAAGAGCAGAATTGGGTCATTTTTACATTAGAAGCTGTTAATGGTACCTGTCAAGTACGTGTCTGATCTAGAGATAATAACTGATTTCTTCTGCCCTCTGCTTCATCCCCAGCACTGGGCTGTCTTCTCACACCCAGAACTTGCCGATGATTCAGTCTTCTTCCTTCTCATCTCTCAGGTTACGCACGTGTCTCTCTGACTGTGTGGCATCAAGGTTTTGGAGGTGGAAGGACTTCATGAATCTCTCCCCCAAATGCTATTCCCATTTAAGAGGAATACAGTTGATCTCTGCTCCACTTGAATGTCCTCAGGAGTTTGAGAGAAGCAGGTGGATTCTTTGTCAAAAATCGACCTTTTCATGGAAGAATAGTCTTCCAACCGGTCTTGAGTCTTTCTATCATATTGTTAAGAGCATGTAACAGTATCATTGATACTAAGGTGCTTTACAGTAAGATAGATAGCTACAGCAAGATAAATAGCTACAGTAGGACACTTCTACTTCCAGAGCACTACCCGTTCAGATGGAACCCATAAAATATTGAAGAGTTACCGCCGTTGGCTTTGGTAAGTGCAAATCAGAAACACACCAAAGTGATCCAGATACAAAGAAGTTGCAGGACATGTTAACCTAATTCCGTGAACATCTGTCCATTTCCTTGAAATAGATTTCTGATGTAACTGAGTTGTACTGAACTCCAGCGTCATTCCTGTTAGATTCCGCGCTGATTTTAATCCTTGTTATTTGACATCCTGTTAAAAAAAAACAAAAGGGGGAAGAAAAAAAAAAGTGCCATTTGTTTCTCAGCTTCGTGAAGACATATTCAGTCAAATAATGATGACCTAAGGGAAGCTGAGCAGCATCTTACTGATCTCATCATAGTTATGAGAACCATCCATCATATGGTCAGTGATTTGTATGTCAAAAGACACCCAGCAGTGTTCCAGCCTGCCAGTTGCCAGTTTCTGAGAATACGTATTCACTTTATCAGACACGATGATGCTCAAATAGTCTTTGATATCTGTATATGTGTCCCTGCTGTTGATACGTGCTCACCACCAAACTGTCATCTGTTAGCACTCTGAACCCTCATCATGAAATCGCAATTAGCACCGTCTGAATCCCGTTATTTGGTTAGTGTGCTTAGTACTGTTTTGCAGATGAGGAACAACAACAGTGATTGCTACATCAGGAACAGGGAGGAGGCATCTTTTCTCTTCCCAGGTTTCTTAAGAAGCTCTCCATTACTTCAGAGGAGGAGGATAACCTCCAGGTCAAACTTATTCATGAATCAAAAATGACCATTTGTAAAATGCCAAAAAAGTCTAGATGTAATAAGCCTTATGTTTACAACAGCTTTCAAGAGTTAGCATTTTCCAAGAATTATCATAATTAATGTAATAAATAGACATGCAAATTATCCAGAAGAATCAGTTGATCTGCTTCTGAAAATAAGGGGTTGTTGGAAGGGAACGGTCACCTACACAGCGATCTGAGACAGGAAAGGGATATTATTTCCCTAGCTTTTATGTGTCTCCTGAAGGAAGGGAATGTTCAAAAAAAGAGAACAACATGGGCAGAGGCCCTTTATTTGGCATTTGCAAATGAGAGAGATGGTGAAACAGCCTCAAAATAGCAGTGGAGCAGAAATTCTGCTCTGATGTGTTTACAGAAATCAAACTGTGTAACTGGGAATGCACCTCGGGATGAATCTTCTTGAACAGGTGCCACAACTTTATTCTTTATCTGAAGGCATAACCATCTAATGGACTTAAGCAATAGATTAACATGAAAACCTCTTATTTAAAACAAATCTGAAAATTGGTGGGTTTGTTCTAAACCATCTTTAATAAAAATAGACCCAATATCCAGAAAACCAGAGAAGCAGCCAGGTTAAAAAAACAGACAAAATTTGATACTAGTTTTTCATTCAAGCATCAATTTAAGTGTTAGCATTCAAATTATTTAACAAATAATAATGGCTGCCCATAGCTGTGAAGTTGATGTGTGGATTACAACAGAGGCATGTGTGCAACCTGCTTTCTAATTACAATGCCTACAAGGTAAGCACTGAAGTTGGATGAGATTGAATTTAAGATTGACCAGCATGACAGCTGAAAATGTCACACCTTTCTGCCATTGTGCTTACTAGAGATCTTTTTGTTCTGGGTTATTTTTCATCTAATTAGCCTAATGTAGTGTATTGTTAGCTTTTTTTTAAAATATAACAGATTACAGTAGGAAAAAAAATTACTTTAAACTAGACAGTTCTAGAAGTATAATCTTTTAGATGTAGCTGGAAAAAAGAAAGGGACAGAAAGAAAATGCAATTGTTCAGTGCGCTTTTACCCCACACTGGCATGATTTAATATATTTAGATAGAAAAGACCACCTTGCTGAATCAGTAGCAGCATTTCCTACCGCAGTTTGAACACCAACCATCAAAATATTAAGACAATCCAGTTTGTTAGGTCTGAAATCACTGCGCAAAATGGCACAACTACAGAGTGTAGCAGGGTTTTTCAGAATATTCCCTTTGCAGTTATGGGAAATTATCTTCCAACTTCGGCAAGCACGTTGCTATCCTACAGTTCTATCATCAAATGTCTCCCTTTTTTTTCTGAAATGCATGTTCAGTCCTCCTCCTTACGCAGAAATCCTCTTTGATGCACCCTGCATTAACATTGTGCTGTATACCTGTCTCCATAAAATGTACACACCAGATACACCAAATAGACGGTAAATATGGTACCAAGAGTGAGTAGCGCTAGAGGAGTGGTTGCTATAAAACTGGTTATCCAAAAATAGGCAGTTTCTCAAAAGTCACCTCTTGATCAAAAGATCATAGATTTGACTATTGAAACTGGCACTGACATACAAAATACTCACTGAGGTCTAAACACTAGACCACGTCTCCGTATTCATGCTGAGCGTCCTGTGTGTAGGACACCGTGGTGGAAGATGAGCTTGTAAGAGTATCTCCTCCATCTCCTTTTTGTCTTCACCTCTCCCACTTAAAAAAGAAATGAAAGCCACCTGCCATGTAGTTTAGCTGTGTGCCATTACACAGGTGTACATTTCAAAACGTGTGATTAGTTTCAGGCCCTGCTCCATGAAGGCTGTTTTACTTCTTGGTGGGAATGAGAACTCTCAGACGTAAAAGATTCACAGTGTATTAAGAAATAATATTTTCTTCCTCTGAAGTTCTTGTTCACTGTTGCTTCTTTCCATCATTTTGGATAATATCATGCTGAATATGGTTCACAAATTCAGCCCCCCAAGTAATATTTGCATTTCATATATTTGCATGCCCAAAATACACGCCACTGAAAGCAAATGCTTTTGGATTTGAATAGATCTTGATCTCTCCCATTCTGTCTTGTAGAGTTTTAAGTTTACTAGAATAGCTGTATCAGTTTTCTGAACACTCTTTTCTAATGTTTTAGCTTCTTAAGCATACACTAAACAGCTCAATTTTTCAGAGATAAAATTGGAATCCCAACTTCAAATAGCATACAATTTAAAGGTATTCATGCTTCACCCAATCACCAAAGTAAGGATCAGTTACAACATTTAGATCTGGATGTGTGTTTAAATTTCATATTCATCTGTGTTCACTTATCCTGCATGTCTGTAAAAGGGATTAACTGAATTTCACTTTTTGCAGTAAATCCACTTTTACATAAAAGACAAAAATTAATGTGTTACATTCTGGATGCTCTACAATATGCACTGAAGGTGGTGAAGGAAACCTACTCTATGTGATCAGCATATAACCAATCCCAAAGAATGATGTGTTTCAGAAACTGTTCTTCAGTTTTTGCATTTAGCAAATCCTTCAAGTTTTGGTTTTCAGTGCAAATTTCTTGCTGTGACCGTCCGTGCATGCTTAGCATGATCTAGTTATGACACTAAAGAATTAAATTCTGCCGCAGAAGACTAAAACAGAAATGTAGCTTTTCTTCCAGTGAAATTTAATGAGAAGGTAACAGTTTTAGTCCTTGAATTACCTGTAGACCGAGGCATGCCTCAGGGAAATTGTCAAAAATCTTGGCTTTTTTCTTAACTTTTTGAAAATATGCTGGCAGACCATTGCTTTTGGAGCCTGTGAATTAATCTCACCTCAATGCCTTCTGCTATAGCTTCTGTGGCGCTGTTTCACCTTCCGTGTCCCGTCCTGGCATGGCTGTGTTTAGATGCACATCATCCTGGTACGTACAGCGTGCCAGGGCAACGTCATTGCCTTGCTAGTGGTTGGCCCAGTTTGTCCTATCGAGGAAATTCACAATGGATAGATCAAGAAAAGCATGTAACGTGTTCAGGGAGAAGCAATGCTTTTGTAAGTCCTTCTGTTCACCAAGTATTTCTCCTCCTCATCTTATTCCAGCAGCATTTTGTTGGGAGGCAGGGTCCAGCATTCAAACGAGATCTGAGGCATTCTGCAAGCAGATTTGTAGATGAATGGGCATCCTGTTCTGGGAATAAGAATATTTTAAAAGCACAAAAGTGAACTAGATATTTAATTCAACTGTACAAGTAAACTGCTGAGAGAGTTGTAGCATCTTTGAACTTCCCAAAGGACAGAATCATAGAAATAACACGGAAACATTACAAGTGAATGAGGCCTGAATGTTGTTAATGAACAATTTATTGAAGTTGATTGATCCTTTCATGGCTGTTAAGCATGCTCCCACTCTTTGCTACTCTACACTCCCGCCTTTTGAGAGGCCTTGTAAAGAAATGTTGCCCGCTCCCCCCAAATCTTGTTAGTTAGAAAAACGTTGTCTTGTTTAACTAAAAAATTGTGGAAATACAGCCTTCACCTTGCCCAGTAATTTTTTTTTCACCAATGCCCCATCTCACCTTCAGGTTGTGTTTGCTCACCTTATAGTCCTTTTGCAAATCTCCATTTTAATTCATCATTTCCCTTGTGATACGGTATCAAATGCTGTACTGATAGACTATCTTTGTCTGGATAATCAGTTATCAAAGAACATTATCAGGTTAGTCTACTACAATCTAACTTCGGCAAACCCATGTTGTGTTTTATCCCATTTTCCATTTACCTATGTGTGTCTCGTTATTTTTGCCTTCAACATTTGCTCCGCTCATGCTATTGAAGCTCCCGATGTTACATCAACATCAAACAGGCATAAGTGAGATCAGAATCAGTTTCGATGCTCTGCTGCGCAGCCTTGTGAAAGCCTGTTCGTTCTCATGCCTGCAAAGCGTGTGAAGTTCTCATCCGGCAGACAAATAAAATATCGTTGATTATTTTTCATTGTCGTTACAGCAAAGGGCAGGTGAGCTGATTTTGAGCCTTGGCTGGTGAATGTTCATGATGATTTGTGAAAGGGTTTCTAGAGATAGAATCAGAGACATCTACCTGCACATACGAGTCCTTGGGCACTTGCATTAGCAAAACCTTAATGTATGTATCAGTAATGAAAATCTTAATTAAGAACGCTGCATCATTGTCCGTGAACACTCTTTCTTTCTCTGTGTGTGAAGTCCTTTGTGTATTGCAGCATCTACCTGGTCCAGACAGACAGAGCTCTTGAAGAGTGTGTCTGGCAGATCTTCTCTTGATTATTAACAACTAGCAAATGGCAAACTCTTACTCTTCTTTTGTCTCGATGCTGACACTCAAAATAGTAGAGCATACAGCATGACTTACAGCTTCTTTGGATTTTTTCTATTACTTTTTCCACTTCATTGTTATGTTGGTGGGTTTCAAAATCCAGTAGCATAGTTTAGAACTGAATTATGTAGCTTAGAGTTGCCAAAACGTGGAGACACCTGTTTACCCAATAGTATACCTTTTCTTTAGAAACAATGCACTTGCCTAGGCCATGTTCTGTACGCGCAAAACTTCTGCTAATGGGATGTGAAGACTGAGATTTTAATCTCCCTAAACTCAGGAAATTTAGAGTTAAGGTTCCCACAGCAACCTTACCTCTACCTCCTTCGTACAACAGGATCTCTTACCGTATGATCCCTTGCTGTGGACTTGCCGAGGCAGGGTAGTACAGAGAGAAGACAGTGTGATGGGTAGGAACCGGTGAATTTTCCCCCTGTAGTTACACTCCAGTCACATTGTGTTTGTTGAGCACCACCTGTATGTTTGATGTGGTTTGAAACACATTCAAAAAACCTCTTAAAGTAATGGACATAGATGGAGTAGTGAACATGGAGTTATAGATGTAGTGGTAAAGGCACAGATAGTGTAAGGCGAGGAGGGATGTACACACACATGCAGACACACGTTTCTCTGTGTGAAAGCCCTTAAGAGTTGTGTCTTTTGCTTACAGATGAGTCAGACTGTCCTCTCAGATTCACTGTCAGTACATTGATAGTTTCTGTGGACTCACACCTGCATAATAGGAGAATATGTCCCAGGAAAGGCAAGAGCAGGAGGTATGGCTATTTACTGTGAGTCAGAAACAGCAATGGAGTCTCTTCTTGTCTGTACAGATCATCAGAGTTGAGCCCCTTGTAGAAATCTACACATGCAGTGACCTTCCTTTTGCAGAAACGTTGCCTCTTTAGAAAGAGTTCCTCCAGCCAGACAGAAGAGTTCCTGCTGAGGCTAGTGGTTTGTGCAAGGCATAAAAGCCACGTATACCTTTACATCATCACATAAATAACTAGTTCTGAGAGTGAAACCCATGTAATCCAATAATCGATCAGACTACAGCTCCTATTTCAGCCACCATTAATGTTCTCAAAACCAATACTTACTCCACTAAGACATCAATACTCCAGATTAAACAAAATGTTTAAATTAAGTAAATGGCCGATTCTTTAAATTAAGTAAATGGCTTGATATCATGTCACTGAATTTCTGTCTAGGCAGAGTATAAATGAGGAATCTCCCCAGAGTCTTCTCTTCTCAGCCTGGAGAAGAGGAGGCTCCGGGGAGACCTTCAAGCAACCTTCCAGTACCTAAAGGACCTACAAGAAGGCTGGAGAGGGACTTTTTCCAAGTGCATGTAGTGATGGAACAAGGGGCAATGGCTGTAAACTGAAAGAGAGTAGATTTAGATCAGATCTAAGGAAGAAATTCTTCACTCTGAGGCTGGCGAGGCACTGGAACAGGTTTCCCCAAGAAGCTGTGGATGCCCCATCCCTGGCAGTGTTCAAGACCAGGTTGGATGAGGCTTTGAGCAATCTGATCTAGTGGAAGGTATCCCTGCCTATGGCAGAGGGGTTGGAACTAGATGATCTTTAAGGTCCCTTCCAACCCAAACCATTCTATGATTCTGTGATTCTATGGTAATCGTCTCCTGTCTGATTTGATGCCATTCTCTACCGAAGCACAAAGATGCAATAGTTAAAACTGTAGAAGTACACAACGGCAAATTTAATTCAGAATCTTTATGGAAAGCTGTCGCCATCATAGCAGAGCACCACGTTGTGGGCAAGAGGGCAGGACACTGTTGTGCTTGTCCCACCTTAAGTGCCAGTTCCAAGTTTTTTAGAGAGTACCTAACCACAGGTCTGAACTAGTAGTTGAAGCACGATCTTGAAAGCAGACCATGCCATCTACACATTTTCTGACCTTATTGCCAGCTATTAGTCCACCAGCTGTTAAAACCGAGGGTGAGTAGCCCAGACGTGGAGAGAGAGGCCTTGAGCTGCCCGCCAGCAGACAGGGCCGAAGGGTGCGTGGGTCCAGCCATTGTCAGTCTCTCCCAAATGCATGAAGCCAAGCTGAGTCTCATGGAAACACCCAGCTGGGGCTTTAGCTGTGCTCCTCAGGAGCGCATTTGCATATGTGGAGTGCAGCGCAGGCAGGGCTGAGATCGACAGGTCTGAGCCTGCTCTCAGCAAAACCAGTGTCCCCCAGTCCTCCCTGTAACCGCTGTCACAGGTTCAAGAATAGTGTGGTTTTTCTTTTTTTGTTGTTTTTTCTTTTTTTTACTGGTCATTTAGACAATTGAGTGTCTACAGTTAGAAAACTGTATCTCAGTGTCTGGGAGAAACTTTATGAAGAGAAAGATATTTTAATACAGTAATAACCTTGTTATTTCAAAACTGAATGGTTTCAAACATGGCAGTGCTTCTACTTCCCCTTCAGGACTATGTACGTGTCAAGTTTGATGTTTTAAAACAAAGCTGTGTTATAATTATACAAGCATGTTTAAGAAAAAAAGGCTTATGGAAAACTTAACAGCTGGAAACTGTTTTTTACATACTTGGATGACTCAAAAACAGCTGAATGGGTTTTTGCAAAGCTTTACCAAAAATGTCATTTCTGGATTGAGACAAGGCTTGAGAAATATCTATTGAAATCGCAACAGTTTCAGAAAGGTAAAAGCAAATATAGACAGAGATTATGTAATTCATCAACTTCCACTGGATAGTTGTTAATGTAATGCTATAAAAATAAAATAATTCATATTTATACAGTTTTTCAAAGATTTCAAAGATCTGTACTAGACCTTAAGGAACTAAGCTTTGTAGCTGTGAGTTAATCAAATATTAATATTTATATTTCATTAGAATACCACATGTTCAAACAGGAAAACAACAACATGAAGAAAGGTGCAGGGCTTGCCAGGGTTTACACAGAAAGATGACCACATTCATCACCGGTGCCTTTGGATCACTCACCTTGTGAGCGCAGCCGTGCTCTTGGGCACGCTTGGCATCGGGGAGCTCCTGGCTCCTGTCCTTTTCTGTGGGTACACGCAGCGGGCAGGTGAGGAGCCTCGCTTGCACACGTGCGCTGGGCTCAGGTACCCAGCTCCCTTCTTTCTGTCTCCCACTTCATTCCCAAAGGCAAAGTCTGCCAAATTCTGCCTCCTGTGATCGTGAAGCTTTACTATATTCAGGTATCGCCTCCAGTTACACTTCTCCTCCAGTGCTCACCAGAGACCTTGTTCTGGGGTCTCATTCAACGCAAGGTCTGATCTATAGCTTGGTAACAATCATTTTACTGTTTGAAACCTCAGTCAGTGGATAAATACGATTTTACTGCTGCTTAGTTTGGATGTCGAGCTGTATTGGAGGGAACTGCTCTTCTTTCATACTGAATTTTGTTTCAGGGTGGTGTGTGTGAAAAGTAACACAAATAGGAGTATTTTTGGATGATCATACTGAACAGTCAGCAAGAGGAAAAGTACAGTATGGTGAAGGGAAATCTGTTTGTAGTGAAAGCAATATGAGCTTGTGATTTGCTAACAGGACCGAGACATGGATTTTCACTTTAGCTGTAAAACTCCCTCCGACGCTGAGGAAATATCTTGATCTCCTGTCACTGCACCTCAGTTTCTTCCTCTGTATATTAGTGGCAATCATGACCCAGTGCAGCAGAATACGGTTCCTCTGGAAGTTCAGTTATTATCAGAGGATTTGTAGAGATGCTTTTCTAACCTAACAAGCCCACTCCTTGTCAATGTTCAGCGTGCCATTGTCTTACTTTCCCAATGAAACGCGCTTTTATGGCTTTCACTCTTTTTTAGCTCAACAGAACCACTGATTCTGGGAGGGAGAGCAAGACTCAGTGCTGCCTCGTGCATTATGCAGGAGATTTTCAGTAGCAACCCCAGGTTAAGAATTCAGTGCTGGTATTTAAGTGCGACATAAATATAATTTCATTTTCTAAGCACAGCTGATCTGAGCTCCTTGAAAAATGGTAATCCTGAGAGAGACTTCAGCTTGCTGTTTTTGCAGGCACAATTTGCAGTAGCCCCGGATTTAGATTTAATCTGTGCACCTAAACTATGGAGTCACATGAAGACAAGACTTGAATTTAGTCAGCTAGGAACACCGAACTCCACAAATCCCTTCAGCGCAGCAGGGTGCCATTGATCTTTCCTCAGCTTTTCGAAAGCTTTGGCTGCGTGCCCTATGTATTGACCATCTTGCTCATGAAGGGCCTCAGTTTTGTTTTCTCTTTATCGTTTCCCCTTTGAGATGTCTAGTGTTGCCAGTGGTTGTCACAAGAAGCTGTCCTTGTTCTCCTGCCGAAACCAGAATCACAGCCTAAGCCAGCCTGTAACTGGGCATTAGAAGGAAGTGATGCTCTTCTCATTTTGCTTCCTCAGCTTCACAAATGATTTTCTGGTCCAAATCTCTGTATACCCTATACACCAGGAAGTGGATCGGGTTCATGGATCTTTTTATCAGAGCTCATCAGTTCTTGCTTTCCTGAGCCATCTTTTCGATTTTATGTTTTTTAAATATTTGTTGACTAGAGGATATGTTGAGATGACTGGATAGAGAAAAGAAGAGAAGAATTAATAAAAACCAAAATTCGGCGAGTTGGGTAGTCTGCTGGAGATAAATCCTTCCCTGGAAAAAGAGTTACATCCTGTAAGGCCCAGGGCAGTTTGAGCATAATAGAGTTGCAGGCTGGCAAATTCTCTGCTTTCCTGCTAGCTATTATGAACAGAACTTAGAAAAAAAACACAACAGACCTTTAAATACAATTGCATTTCAACTCTGGCTGAAGTAGGAGAAGCAAACTAAAACCTAGTAAGCAATCTTAGAAAGAAAGTATTTCCCATTATAGTCCATACAAGAACTGGCATCATGTAAATAGCACAGGTGCATACAGGAGGCATTTAGGAAGCAACAGAAACTTTGCAGCATCCTCTTGCTCCCACTCCACTCCAGCAGGCTTTTGTTTTTCAGCATAGCTGCCTTTGCAGGACTGCATCTTGAGCTGTCACTGGGTTTTGGCTGAAAGTTTTCAGGCTTTGTCACTGAAAAAAAGCGTGGCGAGAAAACAATGAACGTTTTCGTCTTCTCGCCTAATTGAAACAGCAAAATCGGTTTGGCTGTTTCGGCATGAGAGGTGAGGCAGAAAGTACAGCCTCTCCATTTTAAACAACATAACTGTTTTACAACCCACTTTGCACAAATGGAGCTGTGGAGGTAGGCAGGACGGGTTGTGAGAGAAACAGGCTGCAAGGAGAAGCCATGCGATCTCTTGTATGTCTTTAACAACGATATGACTCTTTCATACTATATATGCACAAAGTTTCGTTGAGCTTGCAACGGTAGGTAGCTTGCATACATAGGTAGCAAGGTTGTGCTATCTATGTATGCGTGGCCCACCTGCATGTACATGCTCTTCGGGAACCTTTCCCTCAGCCCTTTTACAGTCTGCCCAGGGATTTAGCAGAGTTTTGCAATCTCAAGAGAAGTCTGGCTTGTCAGATGCAGCGTTAGATGAAATTGGTTTGTATTGCAACGGGATTGGTGGGAGGATCAAAGTCTTGGTGTAAAATGAAAGGAGTTATTTGGCTTGTGTGTGCTGAAATGTTTCTATTTCCCTCCATTTTTTTTCAATACTATATTAATCTTAAGCTACTGAGTTCTCCAGTAGTGAGCAAAATACTGTACCAAAACGATTATTAGAGAGGATTGCCTCTTCAGTTACTGCAAGAAGGGGTGCATGTGGCTTGCATGAAGGGTCTCAGAAACTGTGGGGTTTTAAGGTTGATCAACATTTCGTTTTAAAATCACAAGAGGTGTACACTTAGGCAACACAATATATCAGGTAATTCTAACTTACCCTGAAAAGCCTGTGGTCAGCTAGAAATTTGGCATTGTCTCTCAGGTCAGGAAGTAGTTCTGGTTTACAAATTTAAAAGCCAAAATCTGGTTTAGTATTTCTTAAATGTCAAAACAACCCTTTGACCTTGAAAATTACTTTCTCTCTACACTTTTGGTGCTTTTAAGTCAAAAACAGGCCTTTTTCTTAGTGAAATATTGTAGCCTGTTAGTCATCAAATCTGAGAATGCAAAGAAGAGAAGGTGACATTAACTCCTCTTTTCCTTCCCTTTGCCAGTGCAAGAACGAGCGTCATTCATATCGATGGCAGCTGGAGGGAAAAAGGCTTCCTAACCTTTAACTATGCTTCCAGTTTATTTCCATATGTACACTGTATCTTCTTGACTGCTCAGTCCTCTGTCTGCAGCATTTCAGACCTCTTTAATAATACGTGGGAGGACCAGCTTCTCTGCTCTGTATCAGAAGTGACCTCCAGTGTCTCGATTTTGGTCCGTCCCCAAGCACTGCAGGAAGGTAAAGGCCATATTTAGCGCAACTGGCCAACTGCACACTTCTGTAACCCAAACTGATCATTCCTGACCCTTCATAGGATCAGTTGAACTTAAATACGACATCTGAGCAGCCTGTTTAGTTTACGTATCTCCAGTGTTCTCCATTTCTACAAAGTCGTTTTGCCACTTCGAATGTTTGGTGGTTTCTCCTCCTTTGAAAACATGCCCTTCCTTCATCCCTTCTCTATGCACCTCTTCATCCCGCTCTTGGTTTTCCTTTTAGAAAGCAGACATCTGCGTGGTGTCCCTGTTTCCAGTAGAGCAGGAGCAGCCCGCGGTTCCCCCTGTGATGAGAAGTGGCATGGCTTCAGGGAGCAGCCCGAAGCCCTTCTCTCTCCCCTGGCAGTGGAGCACAACGCATCCTCCCTGTTCCCAGGCACTGCTGCTCTGCAGTAAAGCAACTTCAGATCCTTTTGGTTCTGGTATGATGAACCTCAAAACCTCTTACGGTATGAGCTCTGGGCTGCTTCTGCTTCAGTTATCCATAGTATCCAACGTTACTGCGTTCTCCAAGACTTCTTGCCCGAGGAGTTGCATTTAGGAGGTAATTGCTAATGAATTAACTTTCCCTGGATTTCTGTGAAGTAGGGAGATCATATTCTCAGCACCTAGCTGCAGAGGAAACTGAGGCACAGGATAAATCACTTCTTGATTTAACAAAACACCTGAACACAATTTTCTTGTAATTTAAGGGTCACTTTAGGAGATTTTCTGAGAAATCGTTTGAAATGTCTGCCTCAAGTGGTCTGCTGAAAAGCATCTTTGAAAGAACTGCATGGTCTTTATAGCAATCAATTAATTAGGTTCCATTATTACATAGAGAAGAGGAAACTGAGGCATAGCATTTGCTTAAGGTCATGCAACCTGAGAGCTAATGCTCACAGAGCTAAGCAGCTTTCTTTTCATAGTCTTTTGTGTTTATGTTCCTTCCTTTCTCCCTAGAGTTGATAATTTAAAAGATTGAACAAGGCTCTTTGGAGAAGAGATTAAATTTGGAGGTGTTGGCTGTAGTGTTCCAAGGTGGTGGTTATTCAGCCAGTTTACAAAGTAGTGTTATAAATTATTAACTGTATTAAAATGTTAAAAAGTAATACCTGCTCAGTGATATGCCAACTTAATATAGAGCAAACACCTACTACTGATCTGTAGTTAAATTATTTAATCTAGAACTAATCTACCGTTCAAACCAGTTTCAAAAATGAAATAGTTCTATCTCTGAAAATAATTAATTGTTCAAACCCATAGGGCTAAATCCAGCAGTGACCTAAATGATAGGAGAGAATTACATGTCAAACACAAGCATGTGGGAAAATAAGTAGCAAAATAATATATGTTGCCCTGATTCTCTCTTATCCCAGCCAGTGTCATGCGCTTTTGTTGGTAAGGGCTTTTTGCTGTGCTGGCTTTGCCCCCCACTTCCTCCCTCCAGCATTTGAGTTCCAGCACTTTTATGACCATTTCACAGGGAAAGTTGGTAGCGGTTTACGTTTTCTTTGCCCAGCATCCATTTACACCCATTCTGCGACCTGGCCTGGGGCTTGGGCTGTGGCTGGTCCTGCCGAAGAGCTTGGCTCCATAGGGCTGACCCCATGTCCGGGGAGGGGAGCTGCCTGCCAGAGCACTCCCAGTGACTTCTGTTGAATTGCTACTTATTCATCCTGATGTAAATATGAGCAGATCTCAGGCCAGTAGACCTCGGTGATGAAGTGTTTCCAGCATCCCGTTTCAGGAAAAATAGCAAACCCCTTTGAAGAAAAACAAACAAACAAACAAAAAAAAATTCTTTTCTCTCTCTCTCCAAATGCCTCCACAAAACAACATGGGGGAAAGGAGGAGAAGAGCAAATATTCAACAGAAAATTTTTGCTTCAACCTTCTCGGCGAAAAAATTTCCCCCCCTGCAAATCAAAAGAAGCTGGAGCCCTGGAGCCCCACCTGCTGACTTGAGGAAACGGAGAGAAGAAAGGGAAGATGCCTGGTCCTGTGCCAAGCATTCAGCACTGGGCTTGTAGCGCTCTGATGTGGCACTTGGAGCTCTGGGGGACCTGGAGCCAGCAGTACAAATGCAACAAAAGCTCTCATGAAAACGAGCCTCTTAACAGTGTGTTGAGCTGGTCCACAATGGCCTCGGGAAATCCCCCTGGCTCGACAGGGCCGTTTTATTCACTACATTGCTCTGACTCAAAGAGAAATCTCACGTAACCTCCTTGACCAGAAACTGCGTGTGCGTGTAGTCTGCAGCGTAGGGCTTTGCGATTTCCTTGTTTTCAGCTGATCGTTTCCCACCTCCCGCTCTGAAGGCATCTGCCCTATCTTTCCATCCACCCTATCTTTCTTTGCTCTCATCACACATAGGGCCCAACACTGCAACCATTGTCGTGTCCTCGGTCATCGGGCTTCGCGCCGTCCTTCCTTCGTGGTCAGATGTAAACTGGCCTAGAGCCATTGGTTTGAGCAGGGATTTTCACTGATTCAACATCTGACCCTTTGATTCTGAGAGAACTACTCGTTTTAGTAGCACCACAACTGACATAGCTTGTTTTCAGGCTCAGGACCATCTACAAGCAAATGCTTGCGTATTAATTACAACAAAGAGCAAATCTGCTTGACATTTGCTTTTGTTTTTCTTGTTTTCTTGCAAGCTTGAAAATGAGCTGCTTTTGCCAGAAAAAAAAAAATCGAAATGCATTTCACACCTTTTTTTTTTAAAAACTTGAAATAGACCCCTTGAAAAAACTGACATGTTAAACACCAGCAAGAAAATGATTATTTGGACATATGGCTCCTCTTCCTGAACTTTGTGGAGAGGTTAGATAACGCTCTTTCACATCTTAAAAGACTAGACTCCTGCTACATTACTAACATTCTTATGTAATAATCCAGCACTGATGATACTTTATCCAGTCCCAGTAATGTAAGACTCATTTATGGTTTGGTCAGTTATGAGGGATTTGTTTTTTCACAGATTATCTTCTAATTTGTTCTTTTTCATTACTCTGTCCTGAAGTAGAATACAGAATAGAGTAGAATCATACACAAAAATATCTTGTGGCTCTATCTGTCAGCAGGGTTTTGCGTTGTATGGATCATTTCTATTAAACATTATATGATTAATAACGAAAGCAAAAACAAATTTTAAAACTCCACTCTTAAATGAAGACAAACTCATCCAAACCCATCCATTTACTTTTCAGATAAGGCTGTTCCATAAAGCAAAAAATTTGTAAGAATTAAAATAAAAGTGTCAAACTGTCTGAGATAATGAAATTTCGCAGAAAAATCGTCATTACCGTTGACACAACTGATGTTAGCAGTCATGTAAGGCCTGCAGGTACTTGCAGAATGCATAGTCGTATAGGTGAGCTGGCCAAGAAACAGCGGTGCCCCATGGTGAAAACATTTTAAATTTTGGAGTATGAGAATAAAACTTTATGAAACTTTTTCATAAAGAAACGAGTTTTCAAAAGGCCCACCTGAGTAGAGCCAGTGGCTCCAGGGCCAGGACTCCTCCAGTGGGTGAGGGAGCACTGAAGCCTGTTCCCTTCCAGGTCTCACTCATCACACCGTTAATCATCAGGCTCTAGGTTCAGTGTCTTTCTCCGGCCTTGAACTGGAGCTTCTATCCTGGACTCCAGAAACTTCTCTCATAATATTTTCATTAAAAATTATGTTTACCGCAAGTTGTGTCATATTCAGTGACAGACCTCTGCAATGGAAAATTGTGGAATCACAGAATCCTGGAATAATAAAAATCACAAAGGACCTCCTTAAGTCATCGGGGTCCAACCCTCGCCCCTGCCCAAAGCAGAGCCACTGAGGATCAGGTTGCTTTTTTAACCAGCTTGTTTCTGTGTGCATGTATGTCCTTCTGTGTACCCGTTTGACAAGTACTTATATCCTACTGCATGTTTTTTCAATATCTGTGTTTCTGAAACTTGAGATTTTTAGAATAATTTTAGATTCTCTCATTGATAAGCAGAAACTCTTGATCAGAAGCTGTCCTGCAAGGAATGAATGTACAGCTATACAGCCACTGTACCAGACTCCTGCTATGCCTGGTTCTTTCCTTTAATTGCAAGATGACTTTCTTTAGTGACAGTGGGTTGTAGGGGCTTAAATATGTCCCCTAAGCCATAAAATAATGCTGTAACCGAGGACTGACATTGACTATGCTTAGACCAAACCTTTTTCCTGCACCGTGCGAGGACCCCGGTTCTGCTGCCCTGCATTTATCGCTGCTCTCTGTTGCACACAGGATGTTCAACTAGATGGAGCAGTGGTCTAATCTGATGTGGCAGCTCCTGCATTTTTGTCTTTTAAGTGCTTTACTTACATGAATTAATTCTGAAAACACTCTTGTGACGTTAGTCATTGTTATGATTCCCATTTTAGAGACCCTGTGTCTAATTCTTAATTACACTAATTCTTCCTTATGCTGGTGAGGTTCCGGATCTGTGAAAGAGTCTCCCAACTCAGGGAGATGGATTGCAGAAATGTCAATGGCAAAATGAGAGCTCATTGCCCTATAGCAATTCTCTGTTTCTCTAAGGTTGGAGAGAAATAAGAGTCTAAACGAGTCTAAAAGGCTCTGTTGATTTGTAGTAGGGGCTACACAGGAGGTGCATAGCTCAAGCCTGGATGAAGTGTTGTATTGGCCGAAATGAAATTATTGAGATTGTTGGTACTTCTTTCGATGTGGCCACAATCTCGTCAAAAGAAAATAAAAGCCACTTCTGCTGCCCCTTCTTTTCCTTTTATCAGAACACATTATCAAAGAATGGACGCTGTCCCCCTAAAAAAAGAAAAAGAAAAAAAAACAAGCCCGGAATGAGAGGCAGTGAACTTAAGGGAGGGAGGAAGAGACTGAGGCTTGCCCGAGAATGAATAGCAAGCCATTTTAAAAGTAGTCATTATGTGCTGAAAGCAGAAGCTTTCTGTATGATAAAACTCCCAGTGAAATGTATTGCAAGATAATTAGGGCCAAACAGGCAGGAAAAATGAGTGATGGGCTACTCTTCATTTCCCGAGCCGCTCTTGTTCCAGTCACTTTGCTAATCTGCAGCTGTGTCTGTGGAGAGAGCGGAGGTGGAGACCATCCCTAACTCTGTCTCCTTTCCTCATGGCTTCACCCAGCCCAAGGACATGATGGACAATCATATCTGCTGTAGAAAAGAGATAGAACTCTACACCCTCCCCTGGCTCTTAGGCTTCCCACTCTATTTATATCCAAGTCTAAGAGAGAAAGTGGTATGTGCAGAGTAGGGACCCTTGCAGCTGTCCCTGAGACAAAACTAATGGTTGGACAGAGAAGCCAGAAGCCCTCAACAGGGTGATTTTGGTAGGAATCTCATGGTTTTGACATGCTGAGGCCGTGCAGCTCCCCAGACTGCTGGCAATACTGTTGTTCTTACCGAGATTTTTTCCTGAATGAGGAATATGAAAACAATTACAATTTTTACTCAGCATTGAGCCTATGGAAAAGCCTACAGAAACAAGACATCTTCAGATAAGAAAGACTGGAGACAGAGGCACAATGCCTGTCGTCTCCAGATGCGGGAAATAGGATTTGTGAGTGTGTGACAGGACCAAAGTTAGCAAGAGGGATGTATCGCATGTTTCACGTCAGCGTTTAGAACAGAAGTGGGGCAGACGTCTGCTTCAAAGTTCTTCAAATCAAAATTATAATTGTCTTCCTATAAAAGTGTGAGAGAAAATTAAGCCTCCTGACACCCTGAGATACTTACGCTTCTTACAAAAATCATAGAATAAAATAAACCAGAAGAGAGTAGAACAGGCTGAATATAACACACAATACTGTTTAAGTCATTTTAATTTTGGAGCAGAGATGCAATCTGATAACAACAGTATGGATCATGACAGAGGATAGAGAGCTAATGTTTTCAGTGTTCAAAAGTCTTCCGAGGCCATCACAATAAGCATTGATATGAATGTACAGAAAACATGTCACCTGCGAAAGTCACTTCCTCATTTATCCGCCTTTTAACCAGGGTTCAAATTTCCTTACTTCGTTGTGAAAACGCACTTTAGAAATGTTACTTTTCGACCCAGTGCAGCTGAAGAGGAAGAAGCGCACACGTCTTGCTCCTCTTGTGTCTTCTCAACCAGATGTTTTTATGGAGTTCCCCTAGGTTGCACTGTTGCTTTTCCAGTGAAGGTGAGGGGATTGCACTGGTGCCCGTGAGGGCATGGCTCACTTTTCAGCATCTTGTTGCTGGCGATAATGGGGAAAAAAAAAGAACAAAAATGTGTCTTGTAGCCCAATTTGTAATTTATTTTTTTTAAAAAAGAGAGGCTCTTCCACAAAATAGGCCATTATGTTTAGATTGTCTGAGAGAGAAAAAATATGGAGCCCCTCTGATGTTTTCATTTACATTTCCCTATTGTCAGCAAATCTCTGAAAGGAATTGCCTTGGGAGCTGCACAGTGTCAGTAAAAGGTGCTTTAGGAACCAGTTTTACATGGGGGGCTGACCCTGGAGATGAGTGCAATAGGAAGTAAGCTTGTTTGGTTTGCCCCAGAAAATCAAACTGCACGTGTGACAGAAATGAGCAAGGTTAGATGCAAGGCATGGTACTTTCTCACCTGAGCGTACGAAGGTATCTACCAAGGGCAGCGGCACAAGTTAGGAATGCTCGCGTGCCCAAAAGACAAGCAAGGAGTAGATTTCTGTAATAGGTGGACTTTCCAGTCTTTTCCTCTCATTTCTTATGTACTGAGTGATAACCATATATTCACACTCTCCAGCATGCTGTGCTGGTTTACATCTCTGAACAAAAAGCACAGACTCACAGCTGTTTATGAAGACAAGCCAATAAATCTAGAGGAATATATTTACACAACCTATCCTCAGATTACATAGTTAAACGCCATTTTTCCAGGTAGACAAAGCTCCTTCATTGCAGAGGAACCAAATTGTTCTCTGTGCCACCCAGATCTGTTGATTTTCCATTAATGTCAGCTCATGTCAGCCGTACTGAGTGTTACAAGTTGCGCTGCAGAGTACTTTATGTACATTAAAGGAGCAAGCACTCTGCCATTTCCAGGTCCTTCCCAGTCTGCTGTTGTTTTGTGTCCTGCTTTTGGCTGGCATTGACGTAGAAGTCAAAAAGCGAGGAGCAGTTCTGGTGGCTTTTCTTTTCATAAGTCCTGCCATTTGCCAGTGGCAAATCCAGCTACAGTTCTCATAAAGATCTGTTCGAGTTCTGTAGCCACACTTTCTTTCTATGGAGTGCGTATCACACACGTGGGCTTGAAAGCTTTGCTGCAGCACTGATGGCCTTTCCCATAGCAAACAGCAAACTTTATTCAACTGATCAGGCTGAGCTTTCAATTCTCACTTCCTTGGCTAAGCCTCCCCAATACACATAGGGATTTATATGAAGGAAGAGCAAGAAAGAGGGTGCAATGCAGAGAGATCATCATCATCATGTATCTAAATTAAAATCCGTGATCAAAACTCAGGAGGGGAACATGATGTACATTTTTTGGAGCTGCTCTTGGCTTTTTGCATTTAGACTCCAGGTCTGCTCTTGGTCAGTATTCAGGTGGAAATCAGGAGATCTTTGACTTGCATAGCTTCTAGTAGAAGGAGACCTAATGAAAGCAGGACTTAGCAGTAGCGCTTTCTACATTAAGCACTATAGGAGATTTGGGAATCACCATATCAGGAGCACATGCTAATAAAATACGTGCCACATAGTAAAAACTCACCTGGGTGAAATGCTGCTCCTTCTGATATCAATGGAAATTTCCTTTTGACCAGGGGTTGCTATGGCAGCAAGCACTGGAAATGAGAACAAGGACATTTTGATATGTCTACACTGTGGATTGCAAATTATGATACCCGAGTTAGTTTTAAACAGTCTTGCAAGAAGTGGTCTAGTTAAGGCAGCCTGGAACGCCACGTGGCCTAATTTACCATGCTAAGCAGCTTGCTTTCCTCTGTGCTCAGGGTCCATCCGTGCCTGGGGCAGAGCAGAGGTGAGGAGGCATTTGAGGGGATGCTCATTTTAGGACGATGGGATGAGAAACAGACTGTGACAAGGAGTAGTGTAGGGAGGGAGAAATAGCATGAGAGAGAGCAAACTAGAAAACAGGAGGAACAGCAGTCCACAGAGTCAACTGAATGGAAGGAATGGAAGCAAAACTAACAGCAACAGAAGAGATGCAGGTTTGCGGGTCCAGGTGCCAAAGTGTCTCTTCCCATGGCAGTACACTTTGCTCTGCTCCTTGGAAGTCAGCCTGGGGCTCCTGACTCTCAAAGTTTCTGTTGTCAGGAAGACACCATCAAACCCCCGAATGAAGTATCCTCACGCTCTTCCAGTGGTTGGTCGCCCCGTCAGCACCAGGCTCAGTTTGACTGGCGCTGCCGATGACGCTGCCGGCTGAAGTGGTGAAGTTCTGTATTACAGCTCCACAGGTACTAACCCGCCTCAGCATCAGCAGCAACGTGGAGCCACGTTTGATTTTTAAGTTGCCTTTAAAAGAAAACCCTGAGAAATTATATTGAAAATGCATTACCGCAATGTTAATGTTACTAAGTCAAGCACTTAAAAGTTAGGAAATGCCAGTTAATGTTGTCTGTGCAACCTTCCTGAGGGCCCCTCGTACCATTACTGTAGCCCATAATGGCACGACTGCACGCTGTTTCTTCCACTGAATCCTGCTTCAAGTGGTCGGGTCCTCTGCCTGTTTCATTAGAAAGATAGCCCAGAGCTGGTTTGCACCTGCTGGAGTATTAGTTTGGTACTGACCCAGGGAAGAGAAAACTACTTGTTGGTGTCACTGTGCTCTACAAAATCTCCTCATCTGGAAAGGAGCCGAGGCCTTTGATGGCACGGTATGTCTCTGAAATCTCCTTTTCCATCCTTTGGTAGCATCTTACCTCCCATAATTGCATACTACTTCATATGAGAGCTATTGATATTTTGGGGAGGCGACTCATAAATAGCATTTAACAGACCTCATGAAGTCCAACGTCCCTTTTGCTTCTCCAGTGCATCCCTCTCATACTGACCCTGGTTAGCTCTTCTGTAACCTGTGCTGAGTCAACAGGCCCTGGCAGGCAGATGGGACACAGCCACCCAGGACCTGGTGTTTTCAAAGGTGGAAAAGGGCAGGAACCCACGTTTCTCCACAGCAGAGAGTGGTAGAAGGAATGAAAAACATCGATACCTCCTGTCAGCTCTCTGTTAACAGCAAAACATAGTAAAACTGGTGCTAGCTTTGCCTGAAGATGTCTGTAGAAAACGATGATGAAATTAATATAGAGAAATTGCTAAAGCTTGTGTCTGTCTTCTGTTTCTTCTTTCCTTAAGCATTTGGACCCAAAATGCAAAGTAAAGGGGGAATCCCAGTGCTCCCACTTGAAGGCCAGCAGTCAGCCACGTTGTGAATTCCTCCTCTACTTTCTCCCCATGCGTTCGAGTGATGCTCGCAGGTTAGCCGTGCACATTTAAAAGTTTATATACAGCAGATGTTCACGGGGCTGATCAGGAATTACGAATTTACTGCTGTAGCTGCAGCCCTATATGAAATACAGAGAATGTATTTAAAACACAGAGAACATACCTGCCTCAGACAATAAATTCACACACTCCCCCCCCGCCTTGCTGCCATTCGCTCAAGAGGGGACATCGGAGCCCGTGTGCCCTGAAACACAAAGCAGGACCTCAACATGGGGCAAGGGAAAGTTCTGGCAGGGAAGAAGGGGGTGATGTCCAGGGGCTAAACGTGCCGGCAGCTCCCTGTCCCAGCAGCATGTTACCTGCTGCCTTCCTTCTTGGGGGGAGAAGCCGCCTGCCCCACAGCCTTTTAGAAGCAGACTTTGCAGAAGTGCCATAAATCTCTGCCTTGCCCACCACGCAGCGCGGCCGCTGCGCTGGTATGGCCAGGATTCATCCGTTTGAACTGCACTTTATTTTGCGACCCAGGGTGGAAGGAATAGATTCCTTTGCCACCTATTTTGGGATATAACTTCTCCCCCCATGGCACCTGGGACCTGTCTATCCCAATACCCGGCAGCGCCTTTTTACAGAATCTCCATTGCAGGTACTCGGTCTGTCCGCATCTGTGCAGACATCCACGGCAAGGATGTGCTCTTGGAGCTTGTGTAGTTCCCAAATTGTAAGGTTCCAGTGATCCGTCAGGAAAATTCGACTGAGGGGCAGTCTGGGCTGGCTCTACCCGAAGCGAAGCAGCAGGCGCACCTGCACCCCCTTCCCGCCCCGCAGCACCGGGCGAGTCCGAAGGCGGTGAGTGTTTATTTTGGTGAGAGCCACAGTGATACGTAAAAGAAGAGAGGGAAGGGTTCTCCCGGCTTTTTGGAGAGGGCCTCTGTATAATGCCATTTGAATCTGTACTTTTTGTTTGGTGGTAAGTTTTATTAGTTATCCTTTGAGGATTTTCCCGGCGAGCTTATCTGAATACACCAACAGTCTTTTTTGTAATATTCGCATTTCCCCTTTGGTTCAGCTGAGCCCGCTGACAGATCATTCAAATTCAATTGTTTTATGTCGAAGCCGAACAGCTAATTAAAGTAGGGATGATTAACCTGACTGGCAGTGTCGCTCGCTCTCCCTCGCTCTCTCGCTCGCTCCCTCCCTCCCTCCTGTTCCAATCAGTCTTTTTCTCACACTCTCCCTCTCGCTCTCTCTCTGTCTTTTGCTCTACTGTGTGTGTGTGTGTGTGTGTGGTGTGGGTTTTTTTTTCCCTCTCTCCTAAACGTGGTCTGCTTGCTGATGGCAGAATGGCACTCGGAGATTTGTGCATTGTGTCTGGTTTCCTACGGGCAGGCTGACCCAGTGCCTCGAGGGACTTATCAATAGACCACTCAGAAGAGACAGAGACAGGAGAAAGGAGGAGGGGTGGGGGGGTGGGGGGGGAGAGAGAAAGAGAGAGGGAGAGAAAGAGAGAGAGAGAGAGAATCAATATCAAGAATAGAAGGAGCTCCGAAGCCATTTTTTTTTTTTTTTAAAGAAGTATCAGGACTTGGGAAGAGGGTGACAAAGAAGGTTTTTCAAAGAGGCAGTGGAGGAGGTTCTAATAAATTTGGAAGGAAACAGTTCCCTGTCTTGGGAAAAAAGGAGAACTCCTGGCTGATTAGCATTCACACCAGGTATGAGATGTTCCCTACCCCTTATCACTGTCGCAACCGAGGTGGAAAAAAAGCTCTCTCCCCCCCCCTTTTTTTTTCCTTCCCCCCCCCCCCCCCCCCCCCCCCCCCCGCTCTTTAAGGAGCCGGAGCGAGCGTTTATTTTGGTACGTTGGTTGGTGGTGGCAGGGGGAGCGTGTGCCGTGGGCATTGGTGTGCCGGGAGCAGGGAGAATGGAAGCAGGGCAGCGGGGAGGGGGCGGCTGGCAGCGTGTTACTGTGTCTCCTCTTTGTGCACCCCTGGGGGGGTTACCCAAGTTCATTTCCAGCAGGTGGATTTAGACAGGGAGTTACTTAACGCTTGACCGCCAGTTTTGAAAAAAAGGAAAAAGGGGGGGGGGGGGGGGGGGAGAAAAAAAAAAAGAGGGACCTGCTTCCTATGTCTATTAAAGGAAGCTCCAATTTTTCCCCTCTCTCTCTCTCCGCTCTCTCTCTTCCCTCTCTTCCCAACCAGACAGCGGGAGGGTTCCTGGCTTCTCGCCAGCCCAAAAGCCTCTAAGTGTTTTGCACTTGTTTCAGGGAGCCGGGGGATTTTTTTCAGCATTTTCACTAGAGAACAAAGAGTTCTTTACAAAGGCAGGGGGAGAGCGAGCTTAACGCCTGAGATATGTTTTTCTATTTTTATTAGGGATTTTTCTGCCCCCTCCCATGCCCCCACCTAAAAAGAAAGAGAGAGAAGCAAAGCACAGAATGTGTGGCAGCAACAAAATAGATTGAAAGGAAATGCAGTTCCCTTACCTCCAAATTATAATTTGGAATTAGTAAGAACAGGAATGGAAGGGGGACGAGACCAAGTGAGTTTGATATGTCGTTCTTTTCTCCCCTTCTTTAACTCTCTCTTTAAATCCAGTCGCTGTTTTGCCAACTTACCTAGCCTCTCTTTTTTTTTCCTTTGGCATAAAAGTTATACTGCGAACAGTTTCTGTTTACTTAAAAAAATCAAACAACAAATTCTTATTGGGGGAGGGGGGGAAGGAGGGAAATGGGATGGTTTCGGTGGAAAAGAAATAAACAAGTGGGAACAGAAATCTTTCACTTTCTGTCACTTAGAAAAAAAGTTGGTAATGGCTTGTTGAAGCTAGGATCCTAAAATACAGATGGGGCACTAACGTCTGTGTCCACGGACCCAGCTTTTCCCTGACCATCTGTCTAAAAGTCACCTCTCATTGGCAGCTCAAATGATTAGTCGGAGCTCAGGGATTTTTTTGTTTGTTTATTTGTTTGCTTGTTCCTCCTGTTCGGTGGGACCCTCTCTCAAATGGCTCCATTTCACCTTCTGAGTTTAGTTCTCTAATCGAGCCCCAAATTGAGGGTTTCAGGGTAGACCTCCTTGTACTGTAGATTTTTTGTTCTTCCGAATGTATTTCTTACAGATACACTCTTTTGTCTATTTGTACGTGGAAAAGGCACACGTAACATAGAAGGGAATAATGCATCACATTTAAGGAGATGTTTAGGTTGGAATTTTATTGCATATAGTGTATAACATACAGGATGCCTTCTCTACACTGTCTCCTGTACAATGGTTAGGATGTTTGAGAATATGTACTGTCGCAAATTTAGTAGCTTAAGGAAGTGCTTTCTTTAGCCAAATTCTGCCTTCCTTCCTTTATTGATTTGTATTTTCCTGGCTTTGACAAATTACCGATCTAAAAACTGCATCATTTGTCAGTCGTACAGGAAAAAAAAAAAAAAGAGGAAGCTGTATATTATATTCCCCCCTAAGAATCGTAAGCACACAATATAGAGAACTAGATCAAATTATGGTAGAGTTACAACGATTGTTTCGGGATGCAGGGCATTATTACTACCGTACCTTGATTTTTGTATGCATGCTGCAGGCTTCCCTCAGAAGAGGTCGTCTGTTACAGCTCCATAGGTATTCTCCATAGGTATTGCATACGTATCTGTGGCACTGGTTTTAAGCAACATCTATGCATTGTCTAAGTGTACACTGAGAATCAGTCCATTTACATCTCCTCACATGATGAAAGGGGGAAAATCCATCCTTGGGCTCTGCCTGCGCCGCTTTAGGAATGCAACTACTCTACAGTGGCAAAAAGTCCTGCAGGATACAGCCCGTCCCTTGCAAAAGTGAAGGGAAACCGTCCACGACAAGTGAAACCGCCAGTTAAAAGAGTTTTGTTTTCGTACCGATATCTAGACCGGGGGCTTGCACCCCTCCAGCTCCATTAGCTGGGGCTCTTCCCTCTCCAAAGCTGTGGTGGGCACAGCTTCCCCAGCAGAAGTTGGGGGGTCGTGATGGGCTCAGGTCCCCTGCTCTGAGTTCAGTACCTTCACTGCAGGTAACCCGGGTGCTCTGCATTTCCATGGGTAGCAGCAAAGTACTTTGCAGGCTCCCCAATTTAATGGGAAATGCTTGACGGAGAGGGACGGACCACCAAAAAGAGACGATCGTTCTGTTGACAAATGTAACGAATAGAGGAACTTTCAACAAATTACAAATGCCTTTCTTTAATTTAAAATCCTCGCTTTCCTCATTCCTCCAGAGAGTTTTCTGAACTCCTGATGTTTTTCGTGGGCTGAATGTTTTCTGTGACTTTTCTCTCTTGCTCTCTCACTTTCCAAAACGGAGGGAAAAAAATCACGGGAAAAATAAACAAAAGAGCACAGAAATGGGACTCGGCCTTTGAAGTTTTCCGTAGGATAAGCAGACTTATTTTTTTCCTGCCTGAATCTTTTTTTCTTCTCTCCCCTCCTTTGTTTTTTTTGTAAATCTAATGGGCTTTTGTGAGCATTTTGTATCTGCAACCGTGGAGACGGGGACAGAAGAGGGAGGATATAACAGAACTGAAACCTAGATTTTAGCCCCCTTCAGTCCCAACTAGAAGGTATCTTCTGGCTGTCCCTGCTTCCAGAAGTAGGGAGAAAGACGGTAGCTGTCTTTCGGAGACTCCGCAGACCTGACCTGAGAGTGGCACGTTCACAGTACAGGAGAAAAGGGAGAGAGGGAAAAAAAAAATAAAAAAAAGGGGGAAAGAAAAGCTCTTTGAGCAGTAACACACTGGCTCTTTCTTCCTGCAGGCAATCCGCTCCAGCTCCTGGCGACGTGTCCTGCACTATCAGATATCATATGACTCTTTATTTGGACTCCCGTTAGCAGTATGGGCCTGTTAGGAGGCTGTTTGTTTTCTTTTCCTTTCATTTCCTTCTCCCCAGTTCCTCCCCTATTTTATGTGTGCCCGTGTGAGCGTATCCCTTTTATAATCTCTCTTTTTTGTGCTGAAGTATAGAAAAGGAAAAAAAAAAGAACCTTAATCATTTCCCAGGGCTGTTTTTAATCCTCTGCCAAAATTGAAGTTCATTGTCGAGTTGTAAAAATAAATAACACCTTGCGGTTTTATTTCTCTCTTCTACCTTGTCCTTCGCCCTTTCTGGCACTTCTCGGTGTGTCTGTACGCGTTTGTGTCTGTCCCTCCATCTCTCCTGCCTGGGTGGGTGAAGTTGGCATACACCTGTGTCAGTCTAAGAAGTACGGAGCTGCCCACTGCCGCTCCGCGACGTTCCTTTCACTTTCATAAACTTTCCTCTGTTTATTTATTTCTTTCGTTTGGGCACCTTCTCCACACTGAGTCTGAAAAGCCGTCAGGTAGCGATCCCTGTGCTGGGCTTTTCTGCATTTAGGTGAGCAAACGGGGGAAGTGAAGGCTGTAAGAAAATGCAATACTGTGCTGAAGGAATAGAGGATGAAGTGCGAGGCAGAAATTAGACGTGCTTTGTGTATGGCACCCAGAAAAGTTTCCTGTACCAGAATGCTGGTGCTTAATAATAGGATGGAGGGAGACCGACAGCAGCTAGCAATTGGAGGTGTGCAGCCACGTAGCCTTATGGCAGGAGTATTTCTGATACAGAGTCACATTTTAGTTAAGGGAGGTGACTTTTTTTCCTATTTGTGCTGTCTTTGGCAACGCCTTATTTAGAAAAACACCGCTGCAAAACTTTTTGCCTGAAAATGCAAAGTCACGTCAACAGAAACAATGAATTGCTAAAATTGTTGCAAGAAAAAGTCTGTCTTTCCAAAAGAGAGGTAATATTTTGTTTTGATGCTTTCCTATGCAATGTTTTCATTTCTGTTTTTGAACTGAGGATTTATTTTGACAATTGTTAATTTATTTCTAAAGGAAAAGGGGGGGAAATCCTTAAAACCATTCCAAAACAAGAGGGTCTGAAGGGGGGAGATTTAAGTTGTTTGGGAGGAATGTAGAGTGTTCGGTTTTTTGTTTGTTTGCTTCAGTTTTGTGCAACCTGAATTGTAATATACTTTGGCAAGCAAACCAGAAAATGAGCTTTTTACACAACTTTACTCCCTCTGTAATTACTGATGTATTTTTGTGGGACTCGGTGTTTTTTTCATCTGAATTTGGTTAAGATCATCAAAGCTGAATTCCGGTTTGCACTGTAGAGGCACAAAGGAGTTACTGACACTTTCTGTCAGAGGTGGATGCTTTGGCCGGCCAGTCCTTCCACCAACGTGCACTGTTGAGCAGCAGCTGTGCTCGGGCCGAGCGCCGCGCTCCAGGGGAAATGCGGGCGTATTTTGTAGATGCGATTTATATATATATTTTGTGCCGATATTCCTATTAGCATCGCTGAGGATCTAGAAGTTTTAGCATTTCCTCTCCAGTGTATACTTAGGCCAGCGTATAAAAGGGATCTTGTAAGTGAGGCAAAGAGAGATTGGAGGGGTTTTTTTGTTACGAATCCGGAAACAACTGTATTTCGGCCATACAGTAGGTGTGTTGAACCACATCGAGGTCTCCCTGCTAGGTGGTGGTGTTTCTTATTTCTCATCTAACTGAGACACCTTCCCACTGAAGTCAGTGCAGGTTTTCCTGAGAAAGGGTTAATGAAAAACAGAGCTAGAGCATCAGGATTCAGGGTGATCCTCTTGAATCAGTGTTGGAAACCAGACACCCCAGAACGTGTCCTTACGCAGCACAGCATCCTTCTGCAGCACACAGGGCACACTCGTTGTCGTGAAGATGCTAGAGCTGATTTGAGATGACTCCTGTAGTCTGAAACTTTTCTTGTATATGCCTCTAGTTCCTCCAGAAAATTACCAATCTCTTCTTCACTCTCAGCAGCAAACTGTTTCTTTTTATTTAGTTTTTGCAGTCGTCTTCATGAGAGGTTAGAGACTCTTGACCAGAGATGACGTTTTGAGGCTTCTTTCCTTTTCCCCCTTCCTCTAGCGACTTGAAACCAGCTCTGTTTTAACATTTTGTGCCTAGGCACGTTCATGGTCCTGAGGAAAGAATGACAGACTTTATTGGAAGAAATTTGGTTTTGAAATAAGCGTTACGAACGTTTAAAAATTGCGTGCTGTTCATGCACGGTACATGATGTTCCTTGTTCCTCCACGCACACTCCAGTGCTCTGAGCAGTCCTTGCTGTGGGTATTTATTTGTGAGCTCATTCTTGTAGCCGCCCGTGAGTTTAGTTGACTTGACAATCGGTAAACAGCTCAACGGTAAGGCTGAAGTTGGAGAGCTGTGGAAGTGCAAGGTAGAAGGCTTCTTTCAAATTTTTGGCCGTTTCAGTGGATCGTTGCTCGACATCTTTAAAGAAAAAAAGTTCTCTTCAAACTTCTTTGACTTCGTCTCTGCAAAGTAGGTTATTCTATTTCAAAGTTACTGTAAGCGCAAATAATGATAAAATACATATTTAGCTACCTCATTCCATAAATATAGCGAAGAGCTGCGGAAAGCTGAAAGCCGAGTGCTGCAGCTCATGTCTGAAAGTGCGGTTCTGGGCTGGGCAGAGAAGACCAGGCTCGTTGCTGCTAAAGTTTTCTTAGCATAACTTGGACTCTGTGGAATTGCACCAAAGTTGTGTTTTGACTTGGCTTAACTTCACTGCTTTCATCTAATTTTTTTTTTCTAAGCCAGCCCAATCCAGATCTGTTCAGCGCTCGGGAGGGTGATAGCCAAGGGACAAAACAGCTTGTCTAACACATGTCTCTTTAGTGCACCAGCGTGTGGCTTGTGGGGCCTCAAACTGGATCACCACTGTCAAGAGAAATGCCTTTTCCTACAGCGTAATAAGTTGTCCTGCTGCTTTCAGATGTCAGATATCCCCTGTTCAGCGCTTGGTGAAAAGGTCTGCTCTCAGAAGAGGTTTCCCTTCCATTTAACATCTCATCAGTGTGTGCAACTCATGTAAATGTGATGTGGCCAGTAGGAGGAACAAGTTCTGGTGTGTTTTTGCCAGGATGCATGTATTTATTCTATGTCTGTATTAACGTTATGGCGAGATGATATTTCAACTTAAACACCAATTTCAGTGGCTTACCACTGAAAAATGAGCTGAGTTGAAATGTCAAGTAGTTGTTCCAAGCTCAGAGGTGAAGCTTGTATTATTTTGGAAAGTATGAGGAAAGTCATGGTTACTTTTTTTTTTTCCTTTTTTAATGTGTGTTGGGCAGTCACACTAAGACAGGAGCATTTTCTGATTAACTAATTACTGAAACCCATTAATTTTCCCGTTCTCATTCTATTTTTAATTTTTCGTGTTTCTTCAATACAAAATGAAAATTATGAAGAGCTCATTTCCTTAAACTAATTAGACTTACAATTTTAATCTCACAAAACCCAGGAAATTCCAAGCGATGTTTTTTTGTAACTCTGCCATGTTGCACATGCCTCTCTCCTCTTTGAAACCCTTGCACTGGCCTTCAAAAAATCCTGGGAAAACACTCAACACTTGCCTGAGCCAGCCTTGTCGGTCCAAACTCTCCTGAACTTTTGGCACTGTTAGGCATCCAGATCCAGATTTTGTGACTTGAGCTCATCTCTTTTGAAAATAACAACATGGAATTTCCAGATATTTCTCTGTATGAACTTAAGATTTTAAAAAGAAAAAAAAAATCAGAGTGATTCTGTTTCCGCTGAAGCCAGCAGAAGCAGAATCCACATCCTCTGGGTAAAATTTCTCATGGCACTTTCCAAAACTTGAGTTTTGCTTAGATGGCCTTTTCAGTTTTGACCATCTGGAGAGCAGTCTAGTTAGTTACATAGAATATTTCTTAGGCAGTCCTTTGAACAGGACTCCTAAAACTCTTTGACCTGGTAATGTCAACTACATATCCCATAAAGCCTACAGAACCAGCATGAGAAATAATTTTTGTTCCCTCCTCCCAGAAAAAAAGGGGTTAGTGATGATTTCTTTGGCTGGAGAATCAGGAAATACCAGTGAAAACTCTGTGTAGGAAGATGCCAGAGTCTTCTTCAGTGAGATCAGCTGTTCTTTTTTATATATATTTTTGTTGTTGTTGTTGTTGGTTGTGACTCTTTTTTTTGGCTTGTTGAAATATATCCCCACCATCTTCAGAAGCCACAGAAAGCGATTAGTGCCACAATAACCCTGTGCAGCTGGAGAGAGCAAAACAGAGCTGATCTGAGGCAGCCTTCCACACTACTGAGACGAGCCAACAAGTTGGTTTCGAGCTTTAGTTTGTGCCATTGCCTGCACATTGCTGAAGCATCAGTGCGTACCCTACAAGGAATATTCCTCTATGTAACCAGACGTTTTTTTCCTCCTAGTCCAATTCTCTGACTTCTATTTTCGTGAAATTCTTACCAAAGTCAGGGGGAAATCTCTGTCTAGAAAGCATGGCAAAAATGGACCTTCTCTGAGTAGAGTCTCTACTACTCATACAACTCTCTCTGATTAAAGTCTCTACTATTCATACAGTTAAAATTTCAGTCCATTAGTCATACAAAAAAAAAAAAAAGAGAAAAATGAAAAAGTTGATATATAATGGGAAGCAAAGGGCAACGTTTATTTTGCAACCTATTCATTTTGCATTATGCTCATGCCAGTGTAAGACTGTTCTGGTGCTTGCTTTGGAGGACCTTCCTGAAACTCTGTAGAGCTGCACAAAGCAAAGTCAGCGAGTGAGAAGTGATCTTGTTTCTGATCAAAACGAAGGAATGTGCCAACTAATGCAATTAATGATGACAGAAACCTGGAGACCTGTAGGTGCTCCCTTTTGTCGGAGATATAAAATAGAGATTCAGACTGCTGTTAAAGATTGCATAATGTCCTGGCTGAATTTCAATGAAGATAATTATATTTGGCCTCCTTGAATTCCCTCTGAAGTGTCAGTTGAGTAGGGGAATATTCACTTCCTGAACCTAAACCATACCATAAGGGTATGGAGCGTGGTTAAGCAGCTGCCACCTCTCACTCTGGGGATGGCTGTAGTCACGCAGTGTTGAGCGAAGTAACCGCTTTGCAATTTGATCAATGACTGAATAATGGCACCAGCAAACACTGCTCTTCCATACCTTCTTTTATCTCAAAATGCTTATTATAAAAACTAACAGCTTGGGCCTCTTCCTCACGGCGGTCTGGTGATAGTAGTAAGAACTATCTCCATTTTGCAGATGAGGAAACTGAGGCACAGAGGTTTTTGAGTGACTTTTCTAAGTTCACGCAGCGAGTCAGTGGCAGAGCCAGGAGGATAACCTTAGGAATCCTGGATCCCAGTCCCATGCTCTAACCACTGGGAAATATTACACCTCTGAGTGTAAGTTATTGTTATTAAGATGTGGTTTATCTTTCCTGTGAGTCGCCATCTGTTACGTTGCCTACTTGCTATTAGTTCCGAAAGCTATTCACATTTTAAACTGTTTTGCCTTCTTACAGCTGCGTAAGCCCACAGTAGACTTCTTGACAACAGCACTTCTCATGTGAAGGAACTGGACAAATACGAACTCGTGTTTTTTCAGTAAATTTTTGTGATGCCATAAACCCACAGTTTAGAATGAATTTAAACAGAGCTTGAAAAGTCCATGTATTCGATCCTGGTTGGCTCCATATCTGTCAGTTGTACCACAGTTAAGATATGACTGTATATTCTCACAAATATGAGTAAGAAGATACATTTCCAAATGGTAATTTAATGTAAATTGAGTCATTGATAACTTCATGTATCTTGGGCCTAAGAGCTCTGTGGCTGCTGAGATCCTTCAAACAGGTAGTGGAAAAAATGTATTAATCTTGAGCACTTAGTGATGCTTCTGGGGACCTCAGTGTTTGCCAAGGAGAACTAGGTCAGTTTTATTGCAGGCAGTCTGGGAAAGCCCTGAGCAGAAGCTGGGGCAGACACTGGAGCTGTAAAATGAGAAAAAGCTCTTGAAAAGTAAAAGTTGCTCTGTTTCTCTCTCTGTGTACAGATGGGTGTAAGGGGAATGCATTTGTTTAGATCCTCAGAATCACCATTTTTAAGGCAGCCATGAAGCCCCGGTTGGGAAAAGGAGAAAGCTCTTTGTAGCTGAAGAGTGAAGGAGTTATCCCAAACTATCCAACATCTACTGGCAGATGGAACAAGAGATGGAGCGAGTCCAGAGGAGGGCCACAAAGATGATCCGAGGGCTGAAGCACCTCTCCTGTGAAGACAGGCTGAGAGAGTTGGGGCTGTTCAGCCTGGAGAAGAAAAGGCTCCAGGGTGATCTTATTGCAGCCTTCCAGTACCTAAAGGGGGCCTACAGGAAAGCTGGAGAGGGACTTTTTACAAGGGTGTGTCGTGATAGGACAAGGGGCAATGGCTTTAAACTGAAAGAGGGCAGATTTAGATTGGATATAAGGAAGAAATTTTTCACTCAGAGGGTGGTGAGGCACTGGAACAGATTGCCCAAAGAAGTTGTGGATGTCCCATCCCTGGCAGTGCTCAGGGCCAGGCTGGATGAGGTGTTGAGCAACCTGATCTAGTGGAAGGTGTCCCTGTCCATGGCAGGGGAGTTGGAACTAGATGATCGTTGAGGTCCTTTCCAACCCAAACCATTCTATGATTCTATGAGACTGCCAAGCAGAGTCAGAGACAGATTGGACACTGATGCCTTTTCATCTCTGAAGATGGTCAAGCAGCAAGGGCCCTTCTGATAGTCTCATCTAGTTTCCTTCACGTGATAAAGCCTACTGAATTTCTTAGAAGGTCTTACCTTCTGGTGAGCTAGAACATATCTTTCAGTAAGACAGGTAATCTTAAAGTCTTTAAGTAAAGGAATGACCACATATTTAAGTCAATTATTCTGAAGGTGTTAAAGTCCATTTCACTTCTTTTGGATCTGAATTTTTCTAACATTATCTGTGCCTTTGTCTGATGTATTAAGGAGCCCTCTACTGTCAGAAATCTTCTCCCCATGCTTGGTATTAATAAACTTTGTTGATTGATGGTGAATTTTTGACACCTAGACTACAGATTGAAGGAATGGGAAGGTGAGTAGTGGAATTTGAAGTGAGATGTGAAGAACTACTGGTGGCAGAAGAAGTGGGTGAATAGAGAAGAAAAGCAGTATGCAGAGACAATGGATTTCTTTTTCTTCCTGAGTAGATGAGGCAGAAATGAAAGAAATACGTGGGTAAAAGCAAAGATCCAGTTATAAAGAGGGAAAGAGATGGGAATATAAGAGAAAAGGTCTTGAGAACAGACAGAGAAAGCAGTGTGAAAAGAGAAGCATCATAAAGCGATTAAAGGACAGAAAAGAGGAACAAACGTAGTCTGCAATGGTCCATAAGGTCAGGACGAATAGGGAAATATCAGATTATGTTAAGGTAACACAAATGGTAGTAGTAATTCATCTTGGGCAGTATGGACTACAGCTTCCCAAGCAGTGGGTAGTTTCCTATCTGACAGGAGGCCAGTGAGCTTAGCTCATTATCGCTTTGAAAACGTCGTGCTTAATCTTCAGGTTAGAGAGGGATTGGTACAGTTTTGAAAGGTCTGAACCCATTCAGACTTTGTGAAAAAGACGCCAAATTTTCTGCCCAAGGCCCCTCTGTGCTCAGGATTAAAACTCCAGTGTTCAGGGCATAACGAAAGGGAGGCCTAATTAGGCAAGCGAAAACTCTTCTGACACACATAGCTTTTTTTTTTTTCCTACCGACAAAAGAAGAAAGAAGAGGGTAAAACTTTCTTAGGGCAAGTGTACTGTTAATTTTCTCAAGTTGTTTCACTTCCAGCCCTCTCTGGAGCCATACCTCTCTCTGCTCTGGTGGCTGGAACATCGTGATTTGGACATGTTCCTCACCCACTGCCCACTCACGGTGCTGTCTGGGACTGGTCACTTAAACCCCTGGCTTCAAATTATGCCAGACAACTCTGGTTGCTTCTGCTCTGGCCAGTGCTTTCCCATCTCAGGGGCAACTGAGAAGATGGGATCGACATGGCTCGTAAAACGCTATGAAATCCTTAGGTGCAAGTGGCAAGATTGCCTTTATCTTGGGGTTTCACACTGTTCAGTATGAAAAATTCTTGCGTCTTCACCTCAAATGTTGTGCTGTTTCTCTCCTGTCTTCCTTTACCTGTGAAATAACTCTGATAATGCTTGTCATTGACGCTACAAGGGCACTGAGTGTGAGGGTCATGAGTTCTTCACGCTTTGAAAGTGTTAGTGTTCTCCTCTTAAATCTTGATAAAATCATAGAATGGTTTGGGTTGGAAGAGACCTCAAAGATCATCTAGTTCCAACCTCCCTGCCATGGGCAGGGACACCTTCCACTAGGCCAGGTTACTCAAAGCCTCATCCAACCTGGCCTTGAACACTTCCAGGGATGGGGCATCCACAGCTTCTTGGCAAAACTTGTTCCAGTGCCTCACCAGCCTCAGAGTGAAGAATTTCTTCCTTGTATCTAATCTTAATCTACTCTCTTTCAGTTTAAAGCCATTGCCCCTTGACCTGTCACTACAGCCCTTGTAAAATTTGGCCGAGGTGAAATTCTGGTTGGTTTCTGTCAAGGGAAGAAAAATATTTTTCTAAAGGACTTAGATTTTCTTTTCAAAACACATGTCTAGTCCTAACCAATCTGGGAAAATAGAGTGAGACAAAAGATAATTTCTGAGTTGCCATTGAAAGCCAAGCACTGAAATGGTGCCAGCCTGAACCAATCAGACTAGATTTTAAGAAGATACGTGCTTTTGAGAAGATGGGGGAAAAAAAAAAAAAGAAGGCAGCCAGCCGTCAAAGTAGCTTTGTATGGCTGACTTGTCTCCAATTTGAATGAAGTGCATGGAAGTAAACTTCATGACACTCACAACTTACTAGAAACACGTATCTGGGTATTCTTGCTGATTGATGGATCACTGAGTGTCATATTCCAACATCTTTCAAACAAGGCTATCCCCTTGCATTTGTGCAAGCAAAGGGAAAAAAAAAAAATACTTGAGAAAAAAGCAAAAACTGTTGGAAACATGAAAGTCATTTCTAAAGCCGTTTCTGCCTATTGCTGGTACGAGAAGAATTTTCATTCTCTTTAAGGCTATTTAAAATATACTTTGGGGCTAAAATAACAGAAGACAATCTAATCTATTCTCAGCCCTGAAACCACAATGGGTAACAGATCCTTGTTGCCACATCACATCCAATGAGATAGCTTACTGGAAGAATTGGTCAAAACAAACTTATTATTGATTGCAAAAAAAAATAAAAGAAATTTAATGTTCTCTTTCCCCTTCCTCTCATTCTTTTTTCAAGGCAGAAAAAAAAAAGCAAAACACTGGTTTTATTGTTTAATTAAAAATAACTCCCTGTTTTTCAGTGATTTTAACTTCTGTGAGTTTTAATTCTGCTTTTTTACATGAGATGAAATACCAGAAAACTGTGAAAGCAGTTAAAATTTTCTCCCTTTTTTTTTTCTTTTTAATTCAGTGTAAAAGATTATTCTCTCACTTTCTGCTGCCCTCCTGCCTCTCTTTTCCATATTCATGCGGACTCCTGGCTGACTCTGAATGGCACTTAACCGTTTCACTCATTAGAATGAGCAAGTGGCAGCTCCGCCACTTTCTTGATTTAAGGTGGGATCATGGTAGGGACCACTCTGGATTCTGGAAATTACACAGCTTCTTGAAGATATTCTTTGCAAAGCAAGTAAGGAATATGATAGCATCACTTCTAATCAGGATGAATATCATTGCAGTCAGCAGTAGATGTCACAAGCTATATGGGTACGTCAGGGATCTGACATGAGAACACTTGTGTTCATAATGTTTCTGTCACTTATTCAGTGCACAATCTCCAACTTCTCTATTTTGGCTTGTTTTCAACATTAGGACAAGTTGGCACAGGTAATAAAACTAAATTTCTTTCTTTTGTTTGAGAGAGTACTTGAAGTGTTACCTATGTGTATGGCACCAGTATTTGGGGTTGTTCCTGTTGAAAGGCCAACGCTGCTGGCTTGGTCTGAGCTAACATTTATCTCCATGTTGAAGACATGTTTTTTTTTCAAAACGTTGAATAATGCTGAAATTAGGATGCTCTGCGATGATAGAATTAAAACTCATAATTTTAGAATAGATGTTGATGCTACATTGCTGACCACCTGTAGCACCTTTCGTATTGAGCTGAAGGAAGTATAGTAGTATTAAGGAGGAAAACTTAAGTGGGCATTATTGACCAGATGGGTGCAGCTGCTTCGTTACAGTCCCACCATTTTGCATTTGAGCCATTTGTTTTCACTCTCTGGCCATCAATCATAACATGGATGAGAACTGGAAGACTCTTTCCCTACTATAGGATCTGTAGTCACAGGTCCCCCAATCTCTCTGAGTGACTGTGCTGTTTACCTATGTCTTCTGTAGTTTCTGTCCTCTCCAGGGAGGGTTCTGCAGATTAGCATCACAGTTTAGTCTACTTCCAAGAAATGCCAGACAAAAGAGAGGCAGAAGTTTGTCCCAGTAGGATTAGAGGAAACCTTGAGTGATTTGACCCGGTCAACAACTGTCAGGAAGCATTGCTGCTTGAGGAAAAGTAAATGCTTCATTATTGCTGCTAGACAGATGCACCTCCATAAAATACCTGGAAGCAGTCCACAGACCACAAACGGAACATCACTGAAGTTGATTTTTTAAAAAATGGGGAGAGAGAGCAGATCTCATGCTTTTAGACGTAAATAGATCATCAGCTAGGGTGAGGAAGTAATCTATCGCATTTGAGTCTCATATAGAAACCAAGTGTGTTATAAAGTGATGTCCCTTTCATCGAATGTTGACCACTGTAGAGGGAAGGACATCAGACTGCCTGAACCATCACTTTGAAGAGACGAGCTCACAGGAGAGATACGTTACTTGTGGCGAGGCTGAAGGTGAATGAGGTAACCACAGAGTAAGGCACTGAGGATGTGGATTGTGGGAAGCACTGCTGACAGGAGGCAGACAGTTGGATTGATTGGGGCAGCACCAGGGACTAGTTGTTTTCGTTCACCATCCCGGTGTGAAGTTAAACCTGCTACTGGTAGTAATGAAGAATAGCTAATATAGACCAGACTCTGCCAAAGTAATGGCATTGGCATCAAGAGCAGAAAGTTTTGCAGATTTCTGTGTGTGTACACTTGCTACTGGTGTTCCTGGTGGGTGGCTGAATCATCCTGATGGCATTCAACAGGAACCAGCTGCTGAGAATATTAAAATGCAAGCATTTATTCCTCTAGAGAGACAGTAGCATCTGCAAAGTTTTCCTGTCTTGATAGTACAGATAATCCCAGGGAGTATTCTCTAGTAGTTTTTAACTCTCAATTCATTTATGCTTTTTTTTTTTAAAAAAAGCTGTATGTGCTTTGTGTCTGCACAGAAAGACAAACCTAGTCTTGGATCTGAGGCCACAGCTGTCCTGGGCAGGTAGTTTGCAAGCCCTCTGCTCAGACTAGGGTACCTTACGTGGGGAAAAGAAAATCGGAGTTTGCTTCCTTCTACCCCCACCAGCTTTTTATTTTCACCCTCTCCTCTCAGGAGACTGCAAGTGCAGGAGGCCTCTGCTGAGCCACGTTTCTCTAACTTCCATATCAGTGTGAGATTTGTCTTAAAATTCATGGTGGCAGCAATTGTAAGAAATGGTAAAAATTGCAAGAAAGCAATTTAATGATCTGATAGAACAGGATGTTGAACATACCCATTATGGTTTGTATTTGTTATTCCCAGAGAGGAACATGTCACTTCACAAGCCTGTAAGCAACACTCCCAAGCCCTAAACTGCTTATAGCCTAGGAGACCACTCTAGAAGGAAACCAAGGGCTGGCAGGTTTCATTAACCTGATCAGGAACCACAAGCACTCAGCACCCACCAGAACCTGGCTCTTAGTCTGACATGACCATAACACCAAACATCATAACCAACACAGCTGAGGGAAGGGAAAAAGCAGATAGTAGCAACAGGGTGGGGGGGGAAGGCAATTTCGTCTTTTAAGTCTTTTGCTCAGCTGTTCGTATCTCTTCTGCTTTCTTTAGAACGTGTTTTCATGCTAATAGTGTGTGAATTCACATACTAAGGCAAGGCAGAGATTTTGCCCGTGACATATGATGCAAGAAAAGGTGCAGAATTGTTTTAGGGAGAAAGAGAAACAGAGTTCTTTTGCAGCACGGCTGCAGCACTGGCATGGAGAGGAGAAACGAGCTGTAGGCAGCCACAGCCATGTGGCAGAAAAGAAGGGTGAAGACTGTTATTTTATTTAAAAGGAAGTATAATTTGGTGCGCTCGTCACAATAGCATTTTATTAAGGTATTTTAGCCTTATCTGAATAGCCTTGTGTAAAATGCCTGCCTAATACCTGCAAGGCTGTGAATAGTTTGGCTCCGTTTTCCTAAGTTGGAATATTAGCACATCACGTTAAAAGAACAAACTCGCCCCAGGCAGCAAACCTCCGTTCCTACTTCCACCTTTTGTCATCTCCAGTCATCATCAGAGCCTGGCAGGGTGCGTCAACAAGTCAAGGTTTTGACAGGATCTTACAGACACAAGAGGGACCGCAAGCACCACTCTACAAAGTTTATTGATAGCCTCTCTGGTGATGTGACAGGCCAAGGAAAGCTGTTGCAGGAGAGGTGACAGCAACGGCAGCACTTTATAGCCCTTCCTGATTTCAGCTTCTCCTTGGAAAGAGCTGCTGAAACCTCTTAGCGGTGTTAGACATATAGTTTAATCTCAGTGAGACATCACAGTGATGATGCATACATCAAAGACTCTGTTGTGCTTTCCTCTTTTTGTGTGAGTTATGTTTGCTCATTTGTTTAAAAAAATAGCATAATGATTTCAATTTTAAGAGGCTTAAGTCCAAAGCTTTGGAAAGTCTTAACAAAGAATGATTTAATGAACTGGCTATTGTGTTTATTGTTGTGCTCAGCTACTTAAGTATGTCATAGGCTCTGCAATACAAACAATTAATGGTCAAGCTTCTGAGCTCAAGTGCTAAGGTCTTCTGCTTTCAGAAAAGGAGAAGTAGCATTTGAGGTCTGTTCCCACTTAAGCAGTAGTGCAATAAAACTCCAGTGGATTTAGATTAAATGCTTTGGGGTTGGATTTGTTGTTTGTTTGCTGGTACAACAAAATAAAGTAGAAGTTAATCCTGAGTAAGAGGAGCACTGGAAAATTTCAGGACAATACTGAATAATACTCAGACGTTTTCACCCGGCATTTTCTCTTAAGGACACATCTCTCTTAAACCAGTCATAGGGAGAAGATTCTTGAGCTTTGCCTTGACAATGCTGAGGTGCGAGCGAGCTTAGCACTGGGAAGGTCATGCCCACCAAACTTAGGAATGGATTGATCCACATTGCATGCCCTGAAAACTCATGCTGTTAGACCACAGGGCATGAGACGGCTCTTAATGCCACTTGGCTGGTGGTATGAGGTTGGTATCCATCTCGAAAGCTACGCAGCATGTAACTCAACAGTTGGGGACTTAGGTTCTCCAATGCAATGTAGGCTATGAATAATCTTTAAAAAGGATCAAATCACTTTTTGCTGAAGATACTTTTGCTTTTCAGTTTTGTGATTTCTAGCATGTCAGCTAACTTCCGCTCCAGGTAAACAAGGCAGGAAGCATCACTTTAATGCTTCTGTATTTTGTCATGGGTGCTTCATGTCTTCTGTTTTCAGGGCTTATCTGCACTTTGTGTTTACCACTGCAGAATGATAATGAGGAGATGGGGGTTAAAGAAAAATAACAGATTTTTAGAGCTGTTTATTGTCCTCAAACAGCATGATCCTCTAGGGCAATACCCCCCACTTAGTCTAAGCAGCCAGCAACGAGACATTTGGACACAAATTCAACCACTAAGAATGAAGTCAGAGCTCAGAACTATGATAATAAATTCCATCCTGAGAAGAAAGGAAAGACTGAGGCTGCCAGTGGAGCAACTGAGTATCTGCAGAGCTATGACTTGCTTCTCCTATTGCCATCCCATGGCTGAAATCAAACTATGTCTGTGAGTTATTTACCTCTCTGGCCACAGGAAAATGGCAAAGTCTGAAAATCCCATCTATGCTGTCCGCATAACAAGAGCTGCCCCTTTTTCACCTCTGAATACTATGTCACCTGAGCAGTAAACTACACTAACCCTGTAATAAATATGAACAATGGTTACTACTGCTTTATATTTTACTAGGAATGCTTTGTGCAACCATTCTGGTCAAGCCTTCCGCCTTTCTCTAGCCCAGTGCAGTCAGTCAATGCTTCCCCTGACTGTTGCCTGCTCAGTCAGCCCTGTAGCGTGGTAAATAAACGTGCCATCAGTGTAACGTGTGCTACCAACTTCCCTCTTCATCTCTAGTCTATTTACGTTCAGTGTAATTCTTCGACTCATGCCAGCTCGCTCACAATACTCTGTCCTCAGCCTTTTGTTCTTCAGCTTTCGCTCTGTGGGTGAAAGGAATAAACAGCAGCTGCTGGAACCCAGTGGCTGAAACAGTTGAGAGTTCACGTTTCTTTAAGAACAGAATCTGTGAGGATTTTTCATCCAATTTTTTTTTTTTTTTTCTTGAAGATTTGGAAGGAGTGCCACACTCGAATGCTCTGGCATGACAGCTCTTCTTTGCCACCTGAAACAGGAGTTGTTCGTACTGCTGTTTCTATGAGAAAACTTGAATTCAGCAAATAAACCAGGGCCACCAAAGAAGGACTGCTGTGGCACACAGACTTTCCTGCAGCCTGATAACTCGCTTGGCATTATCAGGATTTTCTTAAACTTCCTTTGTGCCATCGCCTTTCCACAGAGAGATTTCCTTCTGTTCTGAAATCTAAAAAGCTCCCCATTTCAGGTGATTATTGTGCTCTCTCTCCAGCTGGGGAAAAAAAAAAAAAACAGTGTAAACGCATGGGCATCCATAGTTGTGCAAGAGTAGAAGCAAAGGGAAGGTGCGTTCCCTGGGTGGGAATGGAAAGGCCCTTGGATCCTACAGAGAAGTGTATTAGGACTTCATGCTTGCTTCCAGAAGAGAGCGACAGCGTGATCTGTGTCACGTCGGGGCCACATTGAACAAATGCAGTAACAAAACTTGTGAACTGTTAGTTCAGTGCCTTGCAGGGGAAGTGACTGATAGATTAAGCCCTGAGACAAATACCCACATAGCACAGACTTGCAGGTTTCTCTTCAAACGACATCAATAAGGTGTCTATCCTTTCACTGTATTTTGTGGGAGAAAAACAAAAAGATGTGGCTGGAAGACGAGTATTGCTCTCTAGTTTGTGGAGTGACGTTTGTGTTTATGCCTTAGAAAAGACAGAACATTTTCCTGCATTAAGAGGGGAAAAAAGGTTGTAAAGATAAACATTTTATACCCTTAAGCTCCTATTTCAAAATACTTCTAAAATTCCCGGTAGCGTCTTTAGAAATGTGGGATTTTTGAGCAAGTGAAATTTTATTCTAGGCCCACGGGCAGTATTATTTCAAATCCGCCTCTTTATCTGAAACCTGGTTGTGAGCAAATATCTGAAATTTGGCATATCAGATTGAGACCCCTGTGAAAGTTTGGCAAGGCCCTACGCAAGGCAGATGGGGGTGGGTACTGGAGACCGGAACACAATGCTGTGTTTGTCATTAGATGTTTTGGGGAAATCTGAGTGATCCCTCACAGAGATTTAGCAGAGGGCTATAGGGTCCAGGAAACGTAGAACAGTCTTTGGCTTCTTGCAGCCTGTGATGTCCAAGCACACAGAACATTGTGAAGAATAAAGAACAAGTCAAAAAGAACGTTTCTTCTCCCATATTTTCTCTGAAAATCGCAGTCACCCTTATAGGGTAACTTCTCCATTAGTAGCTTTCAGTTCCAGCTACAAGCTACAGAGATAGACGTTCATTCAAATATGATGAGGCCTTCATTATTTTTAGAAAGTTCATCACAGCACATTTACTTGTACCCTGTAAAGTATTTTCACAAATTAAACCTAAGCAGTTGTCAAAATAAATGAACAAAGTATGCTCTGTGATGCTTTATCCTTTATTTATTTATATTTTGTATTGTCTGTTCAAGTGTTTGTTAATTTGAAAAATTCCGTTATTTGTGATAGGTCAGCATCCTAGCTGTTAGCTTGAATTAGCAAGATCGTATTATTTTTCTGACTAGAGACGTTCCTAATAGCAAAAGTATTTGCTATAACACAGTTCGGGTTGGGCTAGAAGAACCATGGTCACTACAGATAATCCAAAGGATGATTCCATGCTGTATTATCCTAAATGAAGGTTTTCCCAAACTGCCTGCTCTCTGAAAGGTCACACCGCTTCTGTGCTAGACTCAGTATCAAGCCACATCTCGGTGTTTGCAGGAGGAGGGCTTCCAAAAGGGAGGGATGGAGGTGGCAGAACTGGGTGCCATGTGGTAGGCATGTCAGTGCAGGGAACGGCATGCCGCGCACCTGCTTTGGGGCTCTGCCGTGCCACAAGTTAACATTTTGATGAACAATTTCCATTCTGTTGTTTTCCCTCAACACATGGGGTTCAAAAAACAGTTAGAAGAAAACTGTACCCGTTTGCTCATCCCAGAAGCCTGTGATTTTGGAAGAGTCTGCCAGATTAATTTTCACATATAGAGTACTTCGGAGTTGAAACACACCAAGGACTGCGGTTTATCTTCTGAAATTGTAGTGTGATGGCCAAAGAAAAATAGGTGTGCGTTGCTCTGACTTCATGGAGTGTCACTGACTGATGGTTTATAATTGTCAAAAAAACCCCATTTTCCTGTAATCAGAACCTTCAGAGGTTTCTCAAGTCTATGTAATTATCATGAATACTAACCTCTACAGTTTTTTTTCAGTGACTATATCCAAAAATTTACAGAAATGGCACAATCTCTTTGCTGGCTGCACATGTAAAGAACCTGCTTTCTATATCACCATACTTAAACTAGACTTCTTTAAACCTGCACTAGGATGAGAGAATATAATCTGAGGATCTGCTGCATTAAAACATGTTGGGTTTGTCTGTACTAGCTCTGTAACATCCTCTGTGGAGGGGAACAGGACAGGACAGGACAGGAGGGGAGGGCAGGGAGGGGAAAGGGCTGCAGAATTCCATTGACATCGCTGCAGAAGGGGTACAGGTCTCACAGAAACACTGTTAGCCCAGTTGTGTATTTTAGTCAGAAATAGGCTAGTCCTTTGCTAATTTACCCTGAGAAGTAGCTGTCTTGCGGTTGAGGAAAGAATTAGACTTGTATTTCCTGGTTAAACCTCTAATCTGATATTCATAGAGCCGATTTGGTCGTAAATTTGGCTACTGAAAATTTTCTGGCTTGCGGTAGGCCTGTATCTGTGTAATTGGAAAACAGAAGAGATTCTCTCACTTTAATCTGACGCTTATCTCCATCCTCCTTAAGGCAGGAGAAAAGCCAAGGGATTTAGCGTCTTCCTTCTTTTCTTGCAACCTACTGAGACTAACTATGGTTAGAAGCTCTTCTTGGTGCATTTTATAGCAGGATGTCCATGCTGCTAGAAACCTTTTGTATCTGAAGTCTGAAGCATTAAATCATTCAATAACCCCTTATTTTTGTCTTCTAGGAGAGTGTCAGCTTGTAAAAAGTGACATGATCAACACAAAAGTCAGCCTCTGACATGCCCTTTCACCCACAGATCATGTTCATGCACTCGCTAGTTGAGCAGTGTAAAGGTTTTCCGTAACCTTTTAATAGGGGTAATTTCACTGGTCCCTTTCAAGGGGTCCACTTGATTATACACCAGGAAAAGAAAGATGGTATTTGAGAGTGGCTGATACGCTCACAATTTTTGTAAGCAAAGACCTTGACGAGTTCCTCCACAGTCAGTCTCCTTGGGCTAAAATTTCAACCTATTACATGGGGATTTAGCCACTCATTTCCCATAAACATCAATGGGAGTCATGTAGCTAAATCCCTGTGCAACACATTGAAATGTATTCCCTTATGTTTAAACTCATTTTGATGCAGATGCTTTCTTCTGCAGGAAACAAGTGAAACGAAGAAGCCATTTATTTCTTTCATTTGTCTGCCCCAGTTCACCAAACCCTCAAATTATCTTCTCTTCTGCCTAGGTACCAGAGTATCCCACAGGATTTGCTGAGTCTGTGTGTGGTACTAAGTTAGAGGCCAAGCTTCAAGACATTAGGACAATGGATGCTAATTTGTATTTATTACCTACTCATGTGTGGGGAGAATTGGACAGATGACAGGCTGTCCCTTCACCCATGAGAATGAGGTTTCTCATTTGTCTTGGTTCTCCATCACCTGCTGTATTACATACTAAAGGAGGGACCATGTGCTGCTTTTAGTGGATTTAACTAGTGGTCTTTGACTACAAGTCACAGTGTAGGATCAAGGTTTGGCTCTCGGTTGATGTGTGCTTTGTGATTTTCTCCCACAAGGTTAATGGATCTGCTGTGATCACAATATGGAGATTCTACTTTTCTAACTTCCTTAGTAAGGAAGAGGGTCTTTTAGACTAATTGTTGGAGGGAGAGGAAATGAAAGGCTATCAGGATGCAGGCACAAATGTGAATATACTATTTCAAAATCATCGGGCATGATTTTCAATAATGGCATATGTGTGTTAAGATGCAATTTTGTGCCTGGAAAGAATTGTGTTCATTATAAATGGCAGGTGCTTTTAAAGCGTTTAAATATTGCATTTTCTATTTCCACCTGCACACCAGGTAACTGGGTATTAATATGCTACTAGTTGAGCCCATGATTCATTGCAGGTGCAGTGCTTGGGAAATCAAGGATTGCATTGAGGTCCTGATGAAAATCATGCCCTCAGGCACATCTGAGCTCCATTTTGATCAACAAGCCAAAAATAAGACTTTTATTTCAATTACAGTTCGTCTGATTTTGAACTTAATGATGCAACTTGAAGTCTATTGGCTTAGCTCGTGAGACCCAGGAAGGAAGATGTCTGGGACCTTGTCTATTCAGTGGAATAGAGGTTCCCATTAAATTCACTCTGATCTCATTACATGTCTTTTATTTGGTCAGAAGCTCTATTTTTGCTCTTCCTGGCCTTATTGAATCTGTTGTTGATTCATTGTGCAGCCTTAGTATTAATGAAAAAGACTGCCGCACTCAGGTCTCTCCGGAGGGTGAGATTTTCCATAGCCCTGCGTCTGTACCACGCGTTGGAAGCACAGACTCCAATGGGTTGCCTTGTGAAACTAGATTCGAGCAGAGCTTTGTTAATAGGCTGATGAGATGTATCAGCTTGGCAAGGCTGCCTGCCTCCATAATGAGCAAGGGCTGTATTTTACTTCGCTTAACGAACAGAAAAATCCTCAGCGATGCCTTTCCTGTCCCTCCGCTATCCCCGCTCTACATTCCTCTTTCAAAGACCTCTTTAAAGGTCTCTATTATCCCAGCTGCCTTTAGGTGTCACTCGAAGCTTTGGGTTCCTCCTGTTCATCCGGCCCTTTGTGTGCCGAGCCCTGCCCTGCCATTCAGCTGACCCAGCAGCTTGGGGCCCACTGGTCACCCCCCAGCTACTGCCTCCCTCGCCTCTGGATTGCGCCGGTTGTCCGCACTAGTTGCACATCGTTACGGTTTGGCATTGAAATAGCGTTGAAGAAATAAAAGTCGTTCATTTCAGTAGCTTTTCTCATTTTAAGCAAAGCTGGATGTCAAAGGTTGCACCTGCATTACTGGATTGGAAATTCTGCCACAGGAGAGCACAGTTGTCCTAAGATGTTGTGGGCAGAAGACCTGTATTTTTAACTTGTGTAAGCATGGAAGGGCAGGCTTCCATCCTGCTTCTGTCAGGCATTGTCAAGCTGTCCTAGCTCCTTTTGCTACTAGACTTCAGGAGCTGTTAATCGGGTCTTTTCCGTTTTGAGACAGATCTGAATGTTTTTGAGTGGGCCAAGTACTTTCTTGGCCTTCTGACTAAGCTTAGGTCGCTCATATGGTAAATCATTAATTTGGAGACTATATTCTGCCTTTGCTGGGAGTTAAGAGTGGTGTTCTAATAGCTTCCTTCCATCTGGAACAGTCATAAACCAGATGGATAAAGGATTGGCACCACTTATTTTGAGTCTTTACCCAATTCACCCTGTGCGAAGGGACCTTGTAATATATCCCAGACAATTGTTGCATGTATCCAGAATCACAAATGAAAAATATTAGGATCAGATGTGTGGGCTGCCACTTGGGAAAAGTTTTGGAGAGGTGAACAGTGAAGATTATACCTTCCTTTAGCAATATCGTATTGGAGTCCCTGATTAGGAACCATATGTAAGATTGGTTTGTATCTAAGAATTTTTTGAAAATGTAATAGTCTAGTTTGAATTGCAAAGTTTATAGCGCCTTGGCTTAAGCCAGTCCAACGCAGAATTTATTTCTTAAATACAATGGGAAGAGATAGGTATGTTTTTTTCAAGGATGTTGTGTATAAAGATCTTGGCATCTTGTCTTACTAGAGTCATTGTCTTTCTCCCTGTTTTCATGAAAATAAATTCATCACACTGCATTTCAGTACATTTCTTTAATAGGATTTAGTAAGAATGAGAATATTGCCAGAAACTACAAGTTGCACCTATATTTATTTATTTGGGTAAATTAGAAATATTAATATTTTCATTAGTGAATGGCTAGAAGGAGGAAGTCATGCGGTTCTAGTGTGTTGCAGATAGCATTTATTATAGAGAGTGTTTTCATTTATAACATGTCTTTAAAGAACTGCTCTTTGGCCCAGGCCATACTGTAGTCTTTAGGAATTGCTTCGGAAACACTTCTGATGCTGCTGAACACCAGAACAGATACATAATGGTAGCTTGTTTTATTTTGGCTTAAAGAAAAGAAAGAGAAGCGGAAAAAAAAAGAAAAGAGAAAAAAGAAAAGAGAATTCAAGGAAGACTGTAAAATTCAGGTGGCAAAATTGAAAGGTTCACAAAGGCTTCTTGAGCAAACCAGAGAAGTCATGGCAACATGGTATTGCAAAGCACAAGAAGGGAAGCAGGAAGGTGAGTGTGCCTAAATGAGCGAAGGTGTAAGAGGTTGTTCAAGCCAAACAAATACTTTTCACTAAGCACACATCTGGGGCAAGCAGAGCCATAAGAAGGGTTTATAAGTCTCAGATAAAACTTAGAGAAAAAAGGATGCAACAGTAGTTGGAAAAGCAAAGAACAATCCTGTAGAAAGACACAGCTTCTCTGCCTGAGCTTGAGAGTCTGAGGCGGGCAATGGATAGGGCCACTATGAAAGAAGAGAGGAAACATTTAAGGATAGGAATACCACAACATTATAAAGAATTTATTTTTGTGTGTCATCATTGTATATATTGGAAGAGCCCTTTATGATTTTCAGCTGAGTAAGATCCTCTTTAAACCACTTTCACAGAGGGTGCATGGAAAAAGAAAAAAATTTAAATAGTGACGTATCATCTAGAATCGTGTTGCATATGAAACCTGGAGGGACTGAGAAGAAGTTGTTAGTGCTCCTAGCCAAAAACAATGCAGTCTGTTCTTAAAGTTAGCTGGAGAAACAAGGAGATTCAAAAGTTGCTCTATTATGTTGAAAGACCAAGCGGTCAACTTATGAATTAATTTAGCAAACCTTGCTTCAGTAGTTTGTAAATTGTTTACCACTACGGTTAAAACCATAAGCAATTTTTTGTAGGCTGATTAGTCTTCACTCGTTCTTTTCACTTGCTTGGAAGGATCTGTCTGTGCCTGAGCACTCAATGCCGAATGCCTCCTGTCCTGAACAGGCCATCCCTCTGTTCCCGAGTGTCATCTCTGCAGAAGAGCACCTTTTGAAGCACCAGGAGGTTCTGCCACCTCCTGCTGCTACCTACATACTGGTCTGCAGAGCAATAATTGGCAGCTAGCATTGCATATTGCATCCAGAATCCATTTCCTAGGATATCCATGAGGATAGAAGAGATGGGGCAAATGTTATCACTACAGAAGCTAATAATTCAGTCCAGTCTGTCTTTGTGTCTTTGTGGTTTCACGATAAGGACTGTATTAGAAGAGCCAGTTCCTTTTAGCAGTTTCTCCCTGAAATGTGCTGGAATGTGAAGTGTTCAGATGAAATCCTTTGTGCCAGCACCTCTCCATCTTCTGCCATTCCCAAATTGCAAATATGCCTCAAGAAAGACGCTAAATTGAGGTACTGGGTCAAGAAATGTGTCCCTTAGAGTGACTCATTGCTAAACACTTAAAATACAGCTGTGCCTCTTCTTATAAAATCACATTAAACTGAACTGTAAAAAAAAAATATAAGAGAACAAAACCACCAAAGTAATAAGCAGAAACATACTGGCATTCCATGTTGATTCGCCTGACCCTCATAATACGGAAATACACAATTTAATCAGTTATTTACAAACTGCAGAAGAAAACACAGCCTGTTAACGACAGTAGTCCAGTTTCCCTATTGCCATGTTTGTGACACAGGTACACAATCTAGAGAGTAAGATTTAAACTTGCACCTAGTATTTACTACTAACTCCTTAAACTGGTGCTGGATGAATGCCAAAAACTCTGCTCAAACAAGGGACCAGTAGGAAATTAACCGCTTTTCTCTCTTAAAATCATAGAATCATAGAATGGTTTGGGTTGGAAAGGACCTCAAAGATCATCTAGTTCCAACTCCCCTGCCATGGGCAGAGACAACTTCCACTACACCAGGCTGCCCAAAGCCTCATCCAACTTCTAGGGATGGGGCATCCACAGCTTCTCTGGGCAACCTGTTCCAGTGCCTCACCACCTTCAATATAAAAAAATTCTTCCTTGGATCTAATCTAAATCTCCCCTCTTTCAGTTTAAAGCCATTGCCCCTTGTCTTATCACTACACGCTCTTGTAAAAAGTCCCTCTCCAGCTTTCCTGTAGGCCCCCTTTAAGTACTGGAAGGCTGCAATAAGATCACCCCAGAGCCTTCTCTTCTCAGGGCTGAACAGCCTCAACTCTCTCAGCCTGTCTTCATAGCAGAGGTGCTCCAGCCCTCGGATCATCTCCATGGCCCTCCTCTGGACCCACTCCAGCAGCTCCATGTCCTTCTTGTGTTGGGAACTCCAGAGCTGGATGCAGTATTCCAGGTGGGGTCTCACGAGAGCAGAGTAGAGAGGCAGAATCACCTCCTTTGACCTGCTGGCCACGCTTCTTTTGATGCAGCCCAGGACACAGTTGGCTTTCTGGGCTGCCAGTGCACATTGCCGGCTCATGTTGAGCTTCTCGTCCACCAACACTCCCAAGTCCTTTTCCTCCGTGCTGCTCTCAGTCCATTCTCCACCCAGCCTGTTAGCACTAGCTAGCGCTATAGAAGGTGCACACCCAGTACTGTGGTTCTCAACCTGTTGAAGGTACATTATTCATCCCAATCATTCACAGTAGTAAAGTTGCAGTAGTCTGGTGGCCGCCTTGCCTTTTGCCACTTTGGTTCAGTACTTCTTGTTTGTTGTTCAGACGACTGTCTTTTGCCAACTAGAAAAATCAGAAACAGAAGGCCTGATCCTGGTCAGAGGGCCGGTGTCACTGATGACAGTGAGCCTACCAAAATAAGAAAGGCCTGTGAGGATTAGGCTATTCGGTTCATATAAACTGAAAATAGGTTGGGATCCTGTTCAAATTGTCAGACCATGGTGGCAGTTAGAGCTGCTTGATTTTGAAACCTGACATCTTCTGCCCTGCCTGTGTTAGAGGCACTTTTGAGGCCCATAGCTAAGCTTTCAAAACCACTATCTTGTTCCAGCACCAGTCCCAGATTATGATTTTTAAAAAGACATTTCTCTCTGTCCTCAACGCGACAAAACAGTGCATAAACACAGTCTTGCAGAATGGCCTCTGCCGTTCGGAGGAGCAAAAGGCTGAACTGAGAGGGTCATCGTTTTGGCTTTTCTTGCTTATGCTTGCCTGGTTTCTAACCTTAGCATTAACATAAAGCATAGCTACTGTGCTTATGTGTTTTCTGTGAGCATTGGTCTTAACTGTAAAGGGTTGTTAATACCTTACAAAAGCCATTTCATAGCTCACCCTAATGATCAGTATGTTGGAAATAGGGATCTTAAAATATGGATTACTGATGTGATCATTTGCCCCAGTTGCAACCTTTCTAGATCATCTCTAATGCAACAGGCATTAAAAAATACAGCGTGTGATAACAGGAGCTGCTTAGTTACTCCCTAGCAGAGCTACAAAGAACTCTGTATTTTCAGTTTGCAAACCTTGGCAAAGATATAATGCTGTATGTGCCAAATTTTCAAAAATGATGGAATTTTGCTTTCATGCCCAGGAATAAAACAGCCTAAGGTACCAACCAATAGAAAATTTGATGGTGGGGGAAATACCCCAAAAGACTCAGACGCTATTTTTTGATAGACTTTAGACATTAGCAAATATTGTCTAATGAGTACAGCAGGACAAAGACTTCTCTGGGCTTTCTGCTCTGAAAACTACAAAAATAAGTATCTGACATTAAATAGTGAAATAAAAATACTTTCTGAAACTGTATCCTGATTTGACAAATCTTGACTGAAAGTAAATGTAATAGCTGAAATGCCAACCCCTAACAAAAATGGACGAGAGACATTAGAACGAAAAAATGTATCATTTAGGTTAATAATTGCTCTCTCTGTTGTTAAAATTGAGAAGACAAGTTAGTTTACACCTGGATCATTCAGCTGCTAGCTCACTTAATAGACCAACGCAGAAGTTTTCTAAATTTCTCTGAATTTTACAAAACACCAGTTCATTGCTGCAACCTGGCGTGAAGCTGTTTACAGCTCTGTGCTAAGTAGAAAGTTCAAATCAATTATTGTCCATTAGAGTTAGGTATAACTGATGAAATATCCCCAGAGGAGTATTGTAAATGTATCAAGATGTCCTCCCCCATTACAGAAATGGGGAGGCATGGTGAATTACTTACCTTCTCTCTTACACTTAATGTCTCTGAAATGCTGCCAGGCAGAAAAGGCTTATCTTGTCTCACTGGGTTTAAGAGAGGTCTATGCTGTAGCCTGAGATACAGAGGAGGAAAAAAAGGTATTAGTACTGAGGACAGACCCACATTGAGCTTTATTCCCAGGCAGGACCAAGAACAAAAAAGGAAATGGAGAAAAGCTACTCAATAACCGACAGTGGACTCAAAATACATGCAGAAAATATCCGATCCAAAAATCAGTACTAGAGAGTTTTTTATAATGTAACTGAAATTTTTGTGCAGTGAGCTATATAGTAAATTCACTCATTAAAATGTACACTGAAATGGCAGCGGGGCAGAACATACAAACAATAGAAACCAAGAAATCCATGTGTAAGGATGTGTCCAAATGCCAAAGCACAGTGAGCATGGTATTGAAAGTAGGTAGCATTCCCTGTTTGTCTCTGTCAGGAAAAGAACCTTCGGCCTCCTTTTCACTTGCTATCAGTTTGGCTCTAGAACTAGACTTCAAGTTGTAAAGGAATACGGAAAGACAAGGTTCTTGCATGAAGGGAGCATCATTTTGAGTAAGGGTTTTGTTAGAGATGTGATGAAGTTTGTGGCTGCCAGATACACTTTACTTTTTGTGACACCTGACTGAGATGCTCTCAGTCTGCTTTGCTGCTGACATACAAGATTGCTCAGTTATGGGGTTTGAGTGATCTCAACTGCATGTGCCACCAAGCACAAGGCAGTAGAGTTAAGGGGAAAATACACCATCTTGAGACCTCCTGAAGACTGAATGGAGCAGTAGAACATGCTGGCAGAGAAAAGAGGAGAGGAGATACGGGACTGGGGAACAGCCATGCTTGTAACTGATCTGTGAAAGTGAATCTTGATGTAGGCAAGGAGTTCAGGTTTGTGAAAGACTCAGTAAATGTCCAGTGCTCTTCTGAGCATCCAGAATGGAAATCAGAAATACACAATGCAATAGGAAGAAGTGTACATCTCTCCTTAGCATCCCCAGAAGATGTTGCCTGTGCTGCCCAACAGAGAAACTAGACTCAAGCTTAAGCATCATGCATAGAATTTTGAGGAATTCAGTGAAGCGAAGCGAGAAGATAGGGTCAAAAGTTTAAAAATCCTGCGTGGGGTTTTCCTGACTCTTGGGACTTCTAGCACAGCAGCCTCTGCTGATCTCAGCTGCAACGAGTGGACACAGAAGGAAAAGCACTTTCGGGTAGCTGAGTTCCAAAGCCATGTGCTGTGTATTATGAATCTGACCTCCAAAATATACATGTATATTACAGGATACAAAGGGAAGTTTACCTGAAACTTATAATTTCTTCACCCTCCTTTTGACTTCCAGAAGTTGAGAGAATCATATGTGTGGTTTTTTCGTTTAGAGGAGCACCTGAGCTTCAAAAGTTACTTCTCTGAGCATTATCAATCCTTCTGAGAATTGTAGCAAAGGATATTAGAGGAGAACAAGGGGAAAATGAAAGCAAAGATTAAAAGGGCCTAGAAGGAGGGAGAAGGTTGACTTTGAGAACCTGGTGGAAACTAAGAACTGGGAAAGAAAGGGAGGAGTGTAAGAGAAATTTGAAAAGTGGGGGGAAAAACAGGAATAGTGGAAGTGGCTGGAAGGGAAAAAAGTATTTGAAACAAAATATTTGGTGAGTGAAAGCACAGGACAAAACCTAATGAGAAAGCTTCAAGATCCAATTTAATGATGTGGGAGGGCAGGAGGAAAAGAGTCTTGAAGGTCTTTCATCCTGAAGCGGACAGCATGATTATTCCAATAGTTAAATCACTGACTTGGAATTCTAAAGTCTGATTTTGAGATTTTTGCTTATTATTTTCCTCTGTGGCCCTTAGGCAAGTAACTTAACATCTCCAAGCCTTAGTTTCTAGCCCTGGAAAATAGGAATGCTAGCACTTCAGTAATCTACCATGATTTTCTGAGACAAAATATACTGAAGGTCTTGCAGTCAGCTGATGCTGCAGCTGTGTGATCCACATAAATATCTAGAAAAGAAAGAAATGTTGGGAATGCATATCTATGGAGACCTAATTTAAGAGCAGTGGAGTGTAGATTTGGTTGGACAAAATGCTCTTCCCTCATAAAAGGGTGATGATAATATGGATGGTGAGGTCCAGCTCTCCTCTCAGTCTTCAGTATAATTTCCAAAGGATTGTGCAAAGGAGTTAGTTTTGTGACTCATATCAGGATGCATTAATCACACAACCGAGTGTTGGAATCTGATGGATGTTGAGCTATGCGCAAACTTCTGTTGATGTCAGTGGTTATGATCTCAGCACCTGTCATAATCAGAAGAAATCATTGTTGACAGCTTGGAGTTTTTCTTCTACATATTTCTCCATTATTTTCCCTCCAAGCCACGGTGGCTAAGATAGCCACTCTCCAGAATGCCAGTCAGCACGTTAGTGGGTGCAAGAGAAAACAGTCTGATCGCTCTATGTAACTAAGAAGAAAGAAGTTGACGTTCATGACGGATCTGGTGGCCTTCCTCCGAGCGCAAACCCTCTCCTGCCTGCTCTGTCCGTGGTCCTGGGAGCCAGCGCCGCTGCCCACCGCGTTCCCTTTCGGAGCCGCTCTCGGTCGTGCTAAGGGAGGTCTTGAGGGGAAAGCAGCTGTTTGCCAGCCCTCCTCTTGAAATGCTGAGGGACTAAAGCACAACTGAGCCCCAGGGCTTCTTCTTAGAAGGCCAAGGAAGAATCGTTTAATCTCCCTGCCCTCCAAGACGCACTTTCCTGCTGCCACTTCCATCTTGTACACTGTAGAAATCCTTTCTCTGGGAAGAGAGAGCTGTGTGTTGCTCGCAACCAATAGTCAGATCTCTTGCCTCCACTTCTCTCCCACTCCTTCTGGATGGAGAAGCCTCAAGGACCTGAAGTGGGATTGCCAGGAAACAACAAAATGCAGCCACAGGCTAAACTGAGTAATTAGTAGGAAGGTTTCTGTTCTCACTGCTGTGATGTGGCTAGACAATGTTTGACAGCTGGCATAGCATCTTTAAAGTTTGGGACGATCACTTTCCTGGAAAGTAAAAATGTCTATGATACATTACTAACATAAATCTTCCCATATGAAAGCCATAAAGCCTTATTCCCACTCGGTATCACTCTCTAATTCATGACATGCAATGCTTTGTAAAGTAAAACCATTTACAAAAATGTGAAGAGTTCCTTATTTCACCTGTTTATATTTTGAGTCTCTAATCTTAGGCCTGACAAAACACCACAAAATGGCATCTGCGCATATTTGTCCAGATTCTGTTTTATTCTGCCATATTTCTCTCCTAATGAACATTTCAGAAATGTTCAGGTGAAGTCTTTTGTAGTTATGAGTACTTATGCATCATTCAGAATCTGTCCTCCTTCTTGAAAAGTTTGTCATTCAGTTAAAAACAGGAAGCCTATGACTTAGATGACCAGACACACAGTATAAATAACAAATGGTAAAAAAAATAATCCTTCATATATTGCCAAAGGGATATATACCATTTATCCAGACTGTTCAGCTCGTGCAACTGAATAACAGCATCGCATTAAAAAATTAAGACTTGGATACCAAAAATAAAAAGGGGGTGAATTTTTCCATTCTGAATCAATTGTTCAGTCAGCTGTACCAATCCTTCACGATCAACCTTAGAGATAGGGAATAGCTGTAAATACATTTTAGAACAATTTGAAAATTACATATATTCATTCAGCGACGCTCGGCAGCAAGGGCGGTGAGTTCTGCGGCCGGGAGCTGGGTTGGGGCGGGTTAAGCGAGGCAAAAGCGCGGCATCGCCGGCGGGGAGCCAGGATCTCCTGTGTCCCGGTTCCGGCAGTGCCTACGTGACTGCTGACGCGGGGGGGGGCGGCCCCGGAAACTGACGCGGGAGATTTGAACGGCCCTGGGGAGCGCTGCGACCCGGAGCGGGCAAACAGGGGCGTGGCGCGGCAGAACGAGGGGCGCGGCAGAACGAGGGGCGCGGCAGTTTGCGCGGCAGTTTGCGCGGCAGTTCGCGCAGGCAGGGCGCGTCAGGGAGGGCGCCGACCCGGGGCGTTTGCTGTTCCTGGTTCTCAGGACAACATGGCCAACACCCGCCTTAGAGCAAGGGCTGCAGCTTCGGCCGCGAGGTCTGCACCGGCTCCCCCTGCGGCAGTCGATGCCTCCGTGCAGACAGAACAGCCAAGGGGAGAGGCTGCGGTGCAGACCCTGGGCTGCAGGCAGTGCCTGGATCCCACTTCTGGGGCAGGGACAGGCACCAGCCCTGACTGCAGAAGGTGTATCCAGGTGGAGGAGCTCCTGCGGCAGGTGGCTGAGCTGCAGGAGGCTGTCAGGAGGCTGAGGGACATCAGGGAGGCTGAGAGGGAGCTGGATACTTGGTTCCAGGCGCAGTCTGCACCCGAACTGCAGCAACCAGTGCACCAACCAAAAACCCCTCCATTGACACACAAGGTAAGTAAGAAGGCAGAAGATGCCAACAAATGGGAAGTTGCACGGCACAGCAGGTGCAGCAGGAAGAAGAAGCAGCTTCCCCAGAACGCCGCGGTGCCCCTGCAGAACTGCTTTGCCACTCTGCAGACTGAAGAAGTAAAACCTAGCACCTCGGGGGAGGCACTGGAGAAGGACAAGGCAGCCGAACCAACAAGTGTGGTAACTAGCGCCACCAAGAAAAAAAGGTGCGTGGTGGTAGTGGGTGACTCCCTCCTAAGAGGTACGGAGGCACCCATCTGCCGACCTGACGCGCTGTCTCAGGAGGTATGCTGTCTCCCGGGCGCTCGTATCAGGGATGTTACCGAGAGAATACCTAGCCTCATACGGCCCACAGACTATTACCCACTACTGGTGTTTCATGTGGGTGCCAGTGACACAGCTGGCAGCAGCCTGAAAAACATCAAAAGGGACTTCAGGGCCCTGGGTGCAACAGTCAAGGACTCTGGGGCACAGGTAGTGTTCTCATCAGTGCTCCCAGTCGAGGGGCAGGGACCTGCAAGGGCCAAACGTATCTGGCAGGTTAACTCATGGCTCAGGGACTGGTGCTACAGCCAGGGCTTTGGGTATTTTGACCACGGGGTGATTTTTGAGAAGCCTGGGTTGCTAGGGGCCGATGCCGTGCACCTAACCGAGAAGGGGAAGAAGGTGCTTGGACAAAGGCTGGCCAGACTTGTGCAAAGAGCTTTAAACTAGTATTGCTGGGGGAAGGGGAGCATGGTTCAGCCCACCGCTGTCAGCATGGCACCAGTGCCAGCACCGAGGGTCCAGAGGCTGAGGAAGGATCACAGGTATGTTCAAATGAACTTACACTGCCGTCCAAGAGAACCCCTGTCGCTCCAGCCAGTGAGTCGGCTTTGTCGGGGGCCCAGCTGAAGTGTATGTACACCAACGCACGCAGCATGGGAAATAAACAGGATGAGCTGGAGATGCATGCACATGAGCAGGGCTACGACCTTATTGGCATCACGGAGACGTGGTGGGACGACTCCTATGACTGGAGTGTCAACATGGAGGGGTATAAGCTTTTTAGAAAGGACAGGAAGGGGAGACGAGGAGGGGGTGTCGCTCTCTATGTCAGCAACCGGCTGGAGTGCGTGGAGCTTTGCCTAGGGTCGGAGGAGGAGCTGACAGAGAGCTTATGGGTCAAGATTAGAGGACGGGGACGGATAGGGGATGTTACAGTAGGGGTCTGTTACAGACCACCTGGCCAGGAGGACAGAGCAGATGAGGCGCTTTATAGCCAGATAGGAGCAGCCTCGCGGTCACAAGCCCTGGTCCTCATGGGGGACTTCAACCACCCTGACATCTGTTGGAGAGACAATACAGCAGGGCACAGGCAGTCCAGGAGGTTCCTGGAATGCGTGGACGACAACTTCCTCCTGCAGGTGATAGAGGAGCCGACAAGGAGGGGTGCCGTGCTTGACCTTGTGCTCACCAACAGGGAGGGACTGGTGGGCGATGTGAAACTTAAGGACAGCCTTGGCTGCAGTGACCACGACACGGTGGAGTTCAAGATCCACGGGGCAGCAAGAAAACTATACAGCAAGCTCTGTGCCCTAGACTTCAAGAAGGCGGACTTCGGCCTCTTCAAGGACCTGATGGGCAAAGTGCCATGGGAGGTGGCCCTGGAGGGACAAGGGGCCCAGGAAAGTTGGTCCACATTCAAGGAGCACCTCCTCCAAGCTCAGCAGAGGTGCATCCCGATGAGAACAAGTCGGGCAAAAAGACCAGGAAGCCCGCGTGGATGAGCAAGGAGCTCCTGGACCAACTGAAAATGAAGAGGATAGCCTATAGAGGGTGGAAGCGGAGACAGATAGCCTGGGAGGAATACAGAGAAGCTGTACGAGTGACCAGGGATCAGGTGAGGAAGGCTAAAGCCCTGAAGGAATTGAATTTGGCAAGGGATATAAAAAGCAATAAGAAAAGCTTCTATAGGTATGTAGGGGACAAAAGGAAGTCCAAGGAGAATGTAGGCCCCCTCCGGAAGGATACTGGTGCTCTGATCACCCGGGACATAGAGAAGGCTGAGTTACTCAATGACTTTTTTGCCTCAGTCTTCACTGATAAAGCCTCTTATCTTACCACCCAAGCTGTGGAAAGAACTAGCAGGGACTGTGAGGATGAACCACCGCCCACTGTACTTGAAGAGCAGGTTCGGGAACATCTGAGGAACTTGAAGGTGCACAAGTCCATGGGACCTGATGAGATCCATCCGCGGGTCCTGAAGGAACTGGCCAATGAAGTTGCCAAGCCACTGGCCATTGTATTTGAGAAGTCGTGGCGGTCTGGCAAGGTCCCCGATGACTGGAAGAGAGGGAACATAACCCCCATTTTTAAAAAGGGGAACAAGGAGGACCCGGGCAACTACAGGCCGGTCAGCCTCACCTCTGTGCCTGGCAAGGTCATGGAGCAGATTCTCCTGGGAACCATGCTAAGGCACATGGAGAGCAAGGAGGTGGTGGGTGACAGCCAACATGGCTTCACCAAAGGCAGATCGTGCCTGACCAACTTGGTGGCCTTTTATGATGGGGTGACAGCATCGGTGGACAAGGGTCGACCAACGGATATCATCTACCTGGACTTGTGCAAAGCTTTTAACATTGTCCCACACGACATTCTTCTCTCTAAACTAGAGAGGCATGGGTTTGATGGATGGACCACTCGGTGGATAAGGAGTTGGCTCAATGGCCGCACTCAGAGAGTGGTGGTCAACGGCTCGATGTCCAAGTGGAGACCAGTCACGAGTGGCATCTCTCAGGGATTCGTGTTGGGCCCGGCCCTCTTCAACATCTTTGTCGGTGACGTGGACAGTGGCATGGAGTGCACCCTCAGCAAGTTCGCCGATGACACCAAGCTGTGTGGTGCCGTCGACACGCTGGAAGGGAGGGATGCCATCCAGAGGGACCTCGACAGGCTGGAGAGGTGGGCCCATGCCAACCTCATGAAGTTCAACCAGGCCAAGTGCAAGGTCCTACATCTGGGTCGTGGCAATCCCAGGCACAAATACAGACTGGGTGGTGAATGGATCGAGAGCAGCCCTGAGGAGAAGGACTTGGGAGTACTGGTGGACAAGAAGCTCAATATGAGCCGGCAATGTGCTCTTGCGGCCCAGAAGGCCAGCCACATCCTGGGCTGCATCAAGAGGAGCGTGGCCAGCAGATCGAGGGAGGAGATTCTTCCCCTCTACTCTGCCCTCGTGAGACCTCACTTGGAGTATTGCGTCCAGTTCTGGAGCCCCCAACATCAGAAGGACATGGACCAGTTGGAGAGGGTCCAGAGGAGGGCCACAAAGATGATAAGAGGGCTGGAGCACCTTTCCTATGAGGACAGGCTGAAAGACTTGGGGCTGTTCAGCCTGGAGAAGAGGAGGCTCCGGGGTGACCTTATAGCGGTCTTCCAGAACCTCAAGGGGGCCTACAAGAAAGATGGGCAGAGGTTGTTCAGGAGGGCCTGTTGTGATAGGACAAGGGGTAATGGTTTTAAAATAGAGGGAGGTAGGTTCAGGTTGGATATTAGGAAAAAATTTTTTACCATGAGAGTGGTAGAACACTGGAACAGGTTGCCCAGAGAGGTGGTGGATGCTCCATCCCTGGAGACGTTCAAGGCCAGGTTGGACGAGGCCCTGAGCAACCTGATGTAGTTGGAGATATCCCTGTTCCTTGCAGGGGGGTTGGACTAGATGACCTTTGAAGGTCCCTTCCAGCCCTAACCATTCTATGATTCTATGATATGGCTTTTCTGTACATAGTGTTGCTCTAAGTAGTGTCTCTGATCTCTCAGGACCTTACAAGCCACCTCTAACCCTGTTCTGCATATGCTCTTAGAAAATGGAAGGAGTTGTCTTGCTTAGATGCAGAAATCTCTTACTTCTTGTCAGCATGAATTGCAAAATTCACACCTTGTGTTTGTCATTGCTCCAGGAATCAAAATTGCCGTTTAAGAACTTTGGACCACTTCACTTTATGGTCAGATATTCCACATGTAGAGAAAGCAAAAAATCCATGCTATTGTTAAGATCCAAAAAGGGATAGAAAAATTAAAATGAATTAGAGAGCAGGGAAAGAGGTTGATTTCTTCGTAAATATTAAGAAGCTTGAGATACTAGAAATTGCACTGTGGTGGAGAAACTTGTGAGCAAAAGCAGAAGAATCAGTATCTGCTGCAGCTCCTGTTGTGAAGAGTGCTGTGGTAGAAATGGCAGGCATGTATTCGTGATATGATATGGATAGTTTTATTGACATGAGCTTGGGACATTTGTAATCTCCATTTCCAAGTGGTGCTGCTCAGCCCAAATAAAAGAGGATACGGGGAGAAGGTTTTATGTTCCTTAATGTTGTCCTTAAATATATTACAGTGTCCCAGTTTTAGCTGGGACAGTTAGCTCTTCTTTTTAACAGCTAGAAGAGCTCCGTGTTTTGGTTTTACTCAGAGGCTGGCTCTGAGAGGAATGCTGATAGCAAGTTGATGTTTGTGGTTGGATGTGAAACTCCAAGGACTTTTCAGTGTGCCGGAGTGCAGAGGCACAGCGGGATAAGGGGGGAGCATAGTTGGGACAAGGGGGACACGATTCCCCTTGTGATTTGTGGTGGAACTTAAGATTGAGGCCAAACTGGCCAATTAGTATTCCATATCATGCAGCGTCATGCCCAGTATAAAAGTGAGGGGCAGCCGGACAGAAGGGCTTTTGCGCTTTGGCTCTTTCGCCGCTTTTGCTCTCTTGCGCTTGCTGCGCTTCTGCTCTATTGCCTTTTTTCCTCTCTCTCCCAGTACTCCCACTCTCGGAGTACTCTCTCTCTGCCCCTCTCTATTTCGGGGCCTCGCGTTCGTCCGGGATTGCAGCTTCAGGATGAGACGGGCTGCGGGTAAGAGGGGGTGGTGAGCATCTACCCTGTGTATTAAATCATCTGTATTAAATTGTTCTTATCTCAACCCATGGGTTTCCCGTTTCTCCTTTAATTCTCTCCCTCATTCCCGGGGGTGGGGGAGGGGGAGTGACCGGCTGTGTGGGAGGGTCAGCCTAACCCACGACATACAGAATAACATTTTAGGTAAGCTTTAGGCATAGTGTGTCTCTTTTCTGTAAGTACAGGGGTAATCAGCCTTATCCCTTTGCCTTCAGCCAAATACTTCAGGTGTCACAAAAGAAACAGCACAAATATTAGGAAGTGCTTAATGAGTGTAAAATGCTTACAAGTTACGTATGTGAGTATATGTATGTATAAGTACAGATACAAACATGCTTGTAAATATCTATATGTAAAAATAAATAGTTACTTACACATATGCATGCATGAATATGTATAACTGTTGGAGTTTGGTGTACATGTGTCTGTGCAGACATATATGTTTATATATGGAATATGTGAAATGCATTTGTATAGTCACTAATTTCAGTCTAGTAACAAAGTCAAAGATAAGCATGACATGTCTGATTAAGGAAACTTGCTCTCTTTTCCAGAGCAGTGACGTTGCCCTTCTTCTAATGCAAGATAGAAATTGCACATGAATGTAAAGACAAAGTCCTGGATAAAGACTGGACCTTAGGCCTCTGGTTCTAAGGAATATTATATCTGTAACAGAGCAGAAAAAACTGTTTCCTGGTCTGGGAAGAAGCAGTTGTTGGAAGGTACACAAACTGGAGGATTGTTCATCTAGTTCTTGGGGGGTAACGTTAGCCAGCAGGAGATGCTAATGTAGGACACTTAAAATTACTTCTGTGAAAAATTAATTTAGAGCACACATGTATGATTAATTACCTGCCTATCACTTCTACATACATGACATGGTGCTTTCTCAAACAGATATTATTAAGAGATGAAATTGTCTGACTGAGAAAGGTTGTGGCTTTATAGATTTCATTCTAGCAGCTTTGAGCATTGAAAGCTGTTAAACAAAAATCCTGAAAGACACAGATCACCTGTCTGCATCCCTCAGGACATTACCCTTGGCAAACAACTTATTTCTGGGGAAAAAAGTACCGTAATCCTTAGGTATTCAAAGATATTTGTCCTACATCTTTTGGGCCTTGTATCATCTTGGGGCAGGTGGATTCTTGCTGTGATCATGACACAACAAACGTACTTACTGATGTATTTCATCATAGCCTGCTCTAACCCACTCTGCTCCCTGTTGCCCTTGGAGATCGTCTTCACTGGAAGGAGGAGTTGAGGGAGCTATAGTGTTCGTGGCTTTGTGATGAGTGTGAAAAGCCCCTTTCTGGGTGTTTGGAGGGGAGACTTGGTGTATCCTTGGGTCATCTCTGTACTGTTATAAATAGGCTGCTGTAAACAAGAGGACAAATTACTCTGACTTGTTCCAGACAGACATACAGTACGTGCGGCTTAGCAGGCAGCTCTCTGAGTCACTGTATGCAAAATCAGCTTCCCGTGAGACTTTGCGATAAAAAGAAGAAAGCAACTTGTTATTTCAGTAACCATGAGCCACTGAGCTTGGTAACCTTAGGCTGCCCATAGAGCCACCCGTAACCTGGGAGAAGGACTGTCCGCGGCTCCTGCTTTCTTTCAGATCATTAAAGGCACTGGGATTCCCAAGAGTCATGGAGCCATCTTGATTTAGCCAACTTTTGTGTTTGGTTTGACTAGAAAATGACCGGTTAAGAGTCTATCCTGTGCAGTCGAAGGAAAACTTCACCACTTGTGAATTGAATTCACAGTGCAGACTGACTGCTGCTGCACGTTCTCTCTGGATTACCCGGCTGCCAAAGCCTACTTGCCACTTAAATAGCCACTGAAAACAGTGCATGATGCCTTGCCTCTGAGCAAGGAGCAGAAGAGTCTGAACAGGTTGATCAGCACCAATAAAGGGCTCCAATCAGACTGTGTAGATAAAGGAACAAGCCTTTTCTATAAATCCAAGATACAGCCATCTAGGATAGATGTGCCCATGGAGGGGACTTGGTACATGAAATTGCAGGAGTCATTTGAGAAAATGTTTGCACAGATAAATGTAATGAGTTGCCTTTTCTCTCCTTTCTCTTCGTCATCTTCCCCATCCATACAAAGCCACAGTTTTTCTTTCTGTCCTCAGGAACAAGGAAGCTGCCAGGCACAAATCGAAGAGCCCACACTAGCGCAGAATGGAGCAAAACATTCTCCATCATCCGTACAGATCTGACCAGCCTGTATTGAAGTTTTCTCTCTGTGCAGGAACAAATGCAATTAGGAAACCTGTGATTTCTCCTGAGTCTTGCCAGTCTGACAGCTTGGGAGAAGGAAGTGAGGAGAATGCAGGGAATCACTGGGCTAACAGTGATGGGCAGCCACGCTCAAAATGTCTGTTCAATCAAGGAGGGCGTAGCGGGCACCGAGGTCTCACTTCACTCCACAAACTGCAGCATCTCAGCACTTGCAGGCACCGTGCTGCTCATTGTCAATCAGTCTGTGACAGCCAGCACTGCCTCCGCAAGCACTTCCTTTCCCCCTCCTGCCTTTGCTGGAGTGGTAGGAACTGAAGAGGGTAGGAAATCAGAGTTAATGAAAGGTGAGGGTGTGAGACAGAGAGTTTATCATAATAAATGCAAGGTAAAGGTAAACACACAAATTGCAGCCCAGGTACTGTGGTTGCATGGGACGTTGACAGTGGCAGGAGAGGCAAGTAGGAACAGCAGGAAAAAGATGCGTGTTACAGAATGTTACAAAATATATCTCTGAAAGTGGAAAACAAATGGCAGGCTAAGGGAATGACTAGAAATTTGTAAAGAGAGACCGAAAAGGCAGATAAAGGGACAGACAGAAAAAAACGTGTGGAAGAGGGAGGAACACGATGGAACAGGTAGGTATAATTTCCACTGCATCCTTTCATGAGACTCTCTACCCAAAAGAGGTGGATAGGATCTTTGAAACCTTCAAAAGAGATTAAACACTCAATTTACATTGAAATAAAGTGAGAGTTGTGAGTGTAACACACTTGAGCTGGTCTTAAAAATTCTTCTTGGTATGCATAGCAGCATACAGTAACATTAGCATGAGCTGCACGACATAACGCTCTACACACGGAAGTTAGCATGGGCCCCAAACATTTCATTACACACTCATGCATATACTACACAATGTCAGTGTGTACCGAAGGGTTGCGTATTTCCTCTCAAAAGCATGTATGTGTGCGTGTATATGTTCCCTACAAGCTATAGATAACTTTACATAGATGAAGTTGCCTCAGATTGTCCGTTCTAAGATTTTGGATCAGTTACTGATTACTTAGAAGTCTTCACACCGTGGAAACTCTGTTCTGAACACATACATGCTGCATTCCTGTCTTGAAGATTTGCTTTCAAAGTTGCAGCTGTACCGTTCATGGAGATGTAAAACAGAAGTACTAACGCATTCCCTGAAGAAGTGGTGATAAAAGCTTTTTTAGGGGGAAACGAGGGACTGGATGTGAGTGAACAGGCCCATAACTTCCACAAGTGAAATTCTTACAAGAGAAGTGGCAAATGGAGCCAGCTTAGCTCCCACTTTGCAGAAAGGTTCATTAGAGCTGAAAAGTAGAGTCCAATCAGACACTTCTCTGGAGCCCCTTAACCTGTCAACAGGAATAGGAAAATCTTTAAAGTGACAACAGAGTTTTTGCTCAGTATATTGCATATAGTAAGTGCCATAACCATGTAACAGTACTGAATTCCTACTTTGCCTCTTGTGTATGAATCCCATGCCAAGTGGATCGTTTGAGGCTTTAGGTAGTGAGATATTTCCCTTTCATTTTACAAAGATGTCAGTAAATTGCAAGTGGTAGTAAGCAGTGAAGGGTTTCTGCAGTGGACCCTCAGGCTGAAGCCCCTCGCTCAAAGGGTCAAAGGACAACAAAATGCAATGACAATTGTACTTCTCTGAAATAAAAGGTTTATTGTGTACAACCAGGGCGGATGCTCACTTAGCTGTAACTGAGCTGCTAAAACAAAAGCCATGTTTACCTGCTGCTGCTGAGCAGATTTGAAGTCTAACAGATCTGTTAGCTGCAGTGCGAGAGGAGCCATGTGCGTGCTTTAGGTTTAATGGCACACCTCATGATGGGCCCTGAAATACTGCTCTGGGAGGTGAAGAGGAGGTGAAAATACACTCTGCTCAGTCAGAAAACATCTCTGGACCATGAAATACACTTTGGGTGGGAAAAGGTGCATCAGAAGAGTGTCAAAAGGAAAATTACAACAAAGGTCAATAAAGAACCATGGACAAAATCTGCCAGATTTAACAGAACATTAATTCAACATGCTAGGCTTTAAACCTGAGCTTTTCTTTAACTGATTTTGTGGGAATGTTAGTGAAGTGTAAATTGGAGTCCAGCAGATGAGTCCAGACATCTGTGACATGATTTTTATAAATGTAAATAGTAAAAGGCCTGTTCAGTAAAAGCTAACCTGTTACGTTCTGCTTTGAAATAGCCCTTTTTAGAACCAGTTGCTTTTCTAATACATAGCACATGGGTTTACAGTAGTATCATCAGGATGAGTTCATGCATGTTCTGGGACAAGTTTTGGCCCCATATGTTCTACAGTGAAGTTCTAGTGGCTCACACGGTAAGCTCGTGTTTTCGATAACTTACTTAATTAAGACTGTTAGCATTTAAATGGCCACAACCAGGGCCTTAATATTAATGCCCCATTAATCTCTCCACTCTGGGAGTCAGGTTTTCCTGCTTTAACACCTGTTGCACCAGCAGTAGGTGCACCTACGCCGGCAGTATACAGAAGGTCAGATACACAGGGGAGAGTGTGCGGATCTCTGCTAAAGGGACGGTTCTAGCAGGACAACAGTTTGCATTGGGTGGAGCCACGCTCATTGCTTCTGCCTGAAAAAGCACCTTTATGAATCACAGCCAGCCAGGCCTGATAATGGCTAAAGAGTTTCTTGAAATGTCCTAGCCTCCCAGTTGGATCCACCGACATCTCTTATTTTAGCAGGAGCTGAATCGGACATAAATTAGAGATTAGGTATTCTAGTGCGTAATATTTTATGAGCCAGAAAAAAGTCCTAATGAACCCTTTGGATGTTAAGATACCTGTATTTGGAAATAAGACCTACTTGAATTTGAGTGACTTTTGTTACTCTGTCTCAGAAATCTTAGAAGACGTGTCAGAGATGTAGATACTTTCTGAATATAGAAGCGTGGTGTTGTTTATATTAGTATTTGGTGAGGAATTGTAACAAGATCTTTCTCATTGTGGATCTTACTATGATTATCTCTGTGGGGGACGGTTTAAAAACTTCAGCTCATATTCAGAGCAAGTTCTTGCTTGCATAGTATTTTTTCTGCCATGGACTTTACTATATTAGAACTCTCTGGATGACACCAACTTCCAGGTCATTCTCAGGCATAAACTAGGAAAAGCTTTGAGGGGCTTTATGGGTTTTGGTCTCTTTCTTAGCAGCTGAATTAGCTTGATCAGCTCAGCCATTGATTCTCTTGCATGCCTTGTCTCACTAGTTGCCACGTTCACGTACCCTTCCACAGAGGAGGTCAAAGATTGTTGTATTTTGGGGGCAATCCCTGTCTATTTTCCCAGGCTTTGGGGAAGAGGGAGAGTGAGCTGAGTGGGAGGCTCTGTAAACTGAGGAAAGGAAGGCCAAGCTTGTTTCTGTGAGCTGAGAGACCTTTCTTCATGTTGGTGTGAGGCAAAGTCAGACCGTTCTTGAAATGTGATTTTAAACATCAATTTACATCCACACAGCAAACTTTTTGGTAGGCTCGTTTTATGAATCTTAGCAAATTTTAAAAATGCCTTTATGCTGAAAGAGCATTGGCATAAGTATTGTCAAAGGGATAAAAATCACACTGTTTCAGGCAGTTTGAGTCACTAGTGACTGGCATGCTCTGCTTGGTGTTTAGAAAAGCTGTCAGCTGTCAGTCAAAGCAGCAGTACCCATAGGGTTAGGAGTGCTGGTCTGGACAGGCTGACAGTAATTAAAACATCCTATCTATAAGGACTTACAGTATTAACTTTAAAATTAGCTTGCATCTGAGGGGGGAGTGAGCAGCATTGTATTTCCTCCTCATATTGAACTGTTATCCTAGCCAGAACGGCTGTCAGAAGTGTTTCGTCCGTCAGCTGCTTGGAAGGTCCTCTGTGACATACATGGGGTTTTAGGATATGGGGCCTGCAGAAGCTGAGGTAAGCAATGAAATATTACACGGATCTTGTAAGCGTAGAGGTCAAGTTATCAATGTGCATCAGCTGGATAATAAACACACAGCCTCAAGCCACCTTTGTCACAGGACGCCACTGCACCAGGCGGACACATGGTGGGCTTGTCTTCTGTCAGGCTCAGCAGGGATCCCTTTCTGTTCTTCTAAAAGAAGCTATATTTGGCTCTGCAGATGGACAGGTACATACCATTAGTTAGCAGGGAACTGCAGAAAGCTAATAAGGTGCACAGGCGGTGGTTTGTCAATACATGGGCTTCAGGGACCAAACCAGTTGAACAAATTTCCCTCTTTGGCTGCTCAGATTTGCCAACACATTGCACAACTCCCTCACTTGTGCCAGCACAGCTGTTTGTAGAGTTGAGCTCTGAACAGAGACAAACGATCTTTCTTTAAATCACGGATTTTTGCAGGGATCGAGGCATAATTTTTTGCAATGGCCTAGGGACTAATGAGAATACCTGATATGATATTGCTTCTGAAATCACTGTTTCATTGGACCTTCAGCCTCTGGGCATGATTTGCAAAGTAATCAGTACTGCATTTATGTTTACCATTTTGTGCAGGAATCACCATTGCTGGTTCAAACGGCTCCACTTCTCCATAGATGTGTCTCAATGCTGAATTTGAAGTTGTGCTCCTGAAGGTAGAACAAAGGGAAAGAGTTTTATGGATGTCATACTTGACCAATGAGGAAGGTTAGCGGAAGAATAACTCAGAAGGAAAGGTGAACTTTGTATACTGTCACCTGAAACTTCCTGAGATGTTTTTGCTTCACAGCACGGAAGGATCCCACAGTCAGCAGAGCTGTACTCGTACGACCTCAGGCTGAACTAGCAATGTCAGGCAGGCACCACATTGTCAGGGCTACATGGCAGCATCAAAACTGAAGCAGGCCCTTCTATGTAAGGCCACAGAGGAGTTAAATCAGTTAGTGCCTCTGATCTAAAGAAGGTTGCCTTCTTACCCCTTGGTTCCAAAAAATATGAAAAGAATAACAGATACCACTCAAAGCAATACATCACTAACCTAATTTTTCTCTTTGATAACACCACACCTGTAAAGACAGAGTTTGTCCTTCTTGCTGAAAACTGTGAGTAAAACCAGGTTTATTCCTCTGTCTGTACCTTCCTTTTGCTTCTCACCCATAAGCTCTTTACTTTCCAGTTAAAAAAACTAAGTATTATTTCCAGTGCAGGCTGAAATCAGTCAGGATCTGGTTAACTTTTATGTCTCAGGTTTAGCTGAAGGTTTTCTTGTCTGCACTCCTTGCTGCTGGGGAGTTTAGATGGGAAGTGACGGCAGCATTTCATCTCATTATGTCCAGATGCCTGCGCTCCACTGCCACTCCTTGCATGACTCTGTGATTCTTTTTGTTTGTGTGTGCAGCTTTTTGCAGTGTTTTAATACTCAAGTAAGAGGGGAGCAAGTAAGGGGAGTACTATTTTTTTGTTTCATAGGCTTGTGTCCATGGTTCAATAGTATGGAAGAGTGCAAGGCTCACTCTGTCTCTCTGTCATTGACCTTCTTGTGATGCTTTATAGAGAGAGACTGGCTCCCTTTTTGCACAGTCAGGTTTCCAGATTTGTGATGCAAACATTTAAACTTTCCATAGACTAGCTGGCCAACTCATGGTTCAGGAGGTCACGTATCCTTTAAAGTCACTTCCCTAACTCCATTGTCCCATCTTGTTGCCTGATCCATACATGCTGCTCTCTTTTTATGCGATGGATTATCCACTCTGCTGTGTAGCTATTCCTCATTGTACCATCTGATGGTAAAAGAGCCATTTCCTCAACACGCTAGATTTTGCTCCTTGCTCCTTTGCTCCTTTCTTCATATACAACTCTGTCTAATTCACAGGATTATCCAATGAACATGAATTTAGTCTCCTCTGGTTAATCATCATCTGACCTGCCAAAGCGTGTTTCATGGGTTTCCATATTTTTACGGATGGTTTTTAAGCCAGAAAAACACAGTGTACCTTGGAGTCATCAAACTGGAAAAACAATCAAGACCTGCTCAGCCCATCTCCCCAGGGCCAATGAAGGATGGTGTGTGCATCACATGTCTAGTGTTTTGTCTAGGGCAGTTTTAAACACACAGTCAACCTTCAGTTCCTTCCCTAAGGAGGCTACTCTTTGGGCTTACGCTATTTGCTCCCTGGAATTTCAACTTTATGTTACTGGTCTTGATTTCATTCATACACCTTTTTATTATTACCTACCCTCTCTTCTTTCCCTTTTCCTTTTTTTCTTTTTATTTTGGCATTTGCACCTTTCAATTATATGCAGCCTGTTTTCATGCCTTCCCCTTCATCTGCTAGTCATTGGCATGTAACTGGGCTCTGCAGATGTAGCTCTTCATTTCTTTTCCTAATAGCTCAGTCTTTCCACCACCCTGGTCGTTTATGTGGCTTTTCTCTCAACTCTCTCCAATCACTCTGATGAGGAAGTGCCCAGAAACAAATGTCACATTCCAGGTGGTTTCACCTCAGAGCAGAGACAGAGAGACTATTGCTGTATCTCGCTGTTATATGATGTGATTACTTAGCTTTTAACAGTGCTGATTTGTCTTGACTTTTCTCTGTGTGTGTGTTCGGTCTAGACTGTGGCCATCGTCTGTGGCTCTTAAAAGAGCCTCTTTAGCAGCCTCCAGGCCTGTTCCATTGATCTGAATCTATTCATTTTCCTTTCAGCCTCCTTCAGCCTCTTTGCTCTCTCTTTTTCTTAAAGTGTAGTTGTTACAGAACTCAGTATAAGCCTCTCATGGTACGCGTGTTTCGGATACTGAAGTTAACAGTTCAGCTCCACCTGCTTTCGGAGCCAATCCTATAGGCTGAGTTTTTGACACTACTTGCTCCAATGTGTAGCAAATACTGGCACTCACCTTTAGCTATCTAAGTCCATCTTTGAATGTGTAAGTCCGTCTTTGAAAATATTAGGATAAGTGAATCATATTGTCCTGTAAAGAGTCTTCATGAGACTAGGTTTTAAAGTAACATGCAGCTGCAGCAAAATGCTCAGTCTGGGCACTTCTCCCTAGTCTTTGGGTGACTTCAACCCAGTTGTTTCACTTTATACAACTATATAAAAAGAACCAAAAAGAAATGCCTTGTTGATATACCTTGGTATATCTGGCAATACTTTTGAAGGTGTTTGTATTCCAGTACAAATTTTGCTCTAGCACTTACTCAACAGAACTGAGGTCTGGTTAAAGTAAACAAATAATCTGAGCAGCTTCTTAAAATGCATGAAATGTAGAAGGCAAGACTTTGTGTCTCTCCTCAGTGCTCACCACTAGGTAAACCTATTTTGTTCATCTGTCAATTAGGTATTTTGATCACTGTTGTGCTTACAATCATTGTTTTTCTCTTTCTCATGTTATCATGTTGTTTGTTCCTTAAATATTTACTCCTGGCATGCATATATGCAGACGTTAAAAAAAGCTTATACATTTCCGTATGCCCAGGGTGCTCTGGGTTCATGCTTAGCTCTAGAGTGGAAACCGCTGGGTAGCCGTGCTACTGTGACCTTTGTGCTAACTGCAATGTCATGACCTCTGTGCTAATTGCAGCTTAGCATTGAAAAGACAGAATTTATGTCCTTGTTAGTGAAGCCTGTTCAGGATAAGATAAGAAAAAGATACATACCTTTCCACCGTCTGCTTAACTTTGATAGTGCAAGATGAGAAAAACATGCAGAATACAGTGGAAGGCACCATATGCTGCAAACAAGCAGCTATAAATATATTTGCATTGAAATGCATGTTGAGTTCTCTCCATTCTATAGATGAACATGGTTGTGGTAGTCCTTTTGAATTGCTAACATATCACTGCTTGGGTTTTTTGGTAGATTGTATTCTTAATCAGTAAGCTAACCCACATTTGGGCAGTTCCATCTCTTGAGTTCTTTTGTTAGGATTAACTCTTACTAGATACAAAAATTGCAACAATGAAGGATTCTACCCAGACAACATCAATGAACAGATTTGATTCTGCAGGTCTGGCTCACAACAGCTTGGTGTCTTCTGTTTGTCATTTACATCTATGTGAAATGGTTTGGAAATGTTGTATCAAATGAGAATAATTTCATTTTGTTTTTATCATTCTCTTAATTTTAGTGTTCTCATTTTGTATCTCTTTTTCTTTCTTCATGGCCTAGTTTATGGATTTAATCTATCAAGGGCTATTCCACCATATCTACTCCCAAGTTCTAAAAAGTCAGGTTCATTTTAAACACAAGCACAGCAGCCTGGTGCCTAGGGTGGTGGACTGGTGGAACAGAGAGACCGAATGGTTGGTCCCCAAAGTCTTATAGCAACAGTTGTGGCATCTTGCCTGAACTGCTGCTGGCAAGAGGCTGTGCAAGTAGCCAGCCATACAAGTGGTCATAACTTCTCATCTCTCTTCCCACCAGGCCAGCAGCATGGTGTTATCTCACTGGGAATGGGCATGTGCAGACTGTGTTGCAGCATTGCAGTCCAGCAGGGAGTGAGGCTGAGCAAGTGCACAGCAAAGCCACGGCTCCCTGTTACCACTTAGAATCACTGAATCATAGTGATTCTATGTTAGGTTAGATTAGATTCTATATAGGTTAGAAGGGACCTTAAAGATCATCTAGTTCCAACTCCCCTGCCGTGGACAGGAACACCTTCCCTTAGATCAGGTTGCTCAAAGCCTCATCCAGCCTGGCCTTGAATGCTTCCAGGGGTGGAGCATCCACAGCTTCTCTAGGCAACCTGTTCCAGTGTTTCACCACCCTCAGAGTGAAGAATTTCCTCCTTAGATCTAATCTAGATCGGCCCTCTTTCAGTTTAAAGACATTGCCCCATGCCCTGTCACTACACACCCTTGTAAAAAGTCCCTCTCCAGCTTTCTTGTAGGCCCCCTTTAGGTACTGGAAGAATGATGGAAGATCTCCCCAGAGTCTTTTCTTCTCCAGGCTGAACAGCCTCAACTCTCTCAGCCTGTCTTCATAGCAGAGGTGCTCCAGCCCTCAGATCATCTTCGTGGCCTCCTCTGGACTTGCTCCAACAGCTCCATGTCCTTCTTGTGTTGGGGGCCCCAGAGCTGAACACAGTATTCCAGGAGGGGTTCCACGAGAGCAGAGTAGAGGGGCAGAATCACCTCCCTTGACCTGCTGGCCACGCTTCTTTTGATGCAGCCCAGGACACAGTTGGCTTTCTGGGCTGCCAGCGCACATTGCTGGCTCATGTTGAGCTTCTCATCAACCAGCACTCCCAAGTCCTCCTCTGGGCTGCTCTCAACCCATTCTCTGCCCATTCTGTACTTGTGCTTGGGATTGTCCCGACCCACGTGCAGGACCTTGCACTTGGTCTTGTTGAACTTCATGAGGTTCTCACAGGCCCACCTCTCAAGCCTGTTGAGGTCCCTCTGGATGGCATCCCTTCCCTCCAGCGTGTTGACCACACCACACAGCTTGGTGTCATCTGCAAACTTGCTGAGGGTGAATTTGATCCCACTGTCCATGTCGCCGACAATGATGTTAAACAGCACTGGCCCCAGTACTGACCCTTGAGGAACACCACTCGTCACTGGTCTCCACTTGGACATCGAGCTGTTGACTGCAACTCTTTCAGTGCAACCATCCAGCCAACTCCTTATCCACAGAGTGGTCCATCCATCGAATCCATGTGTCTCCAATTTAGAGACAAGGATATCATGTCTTTGCATCAAGGCTTTGCACAAGTCCAGGCAGATGATGTCAGTTACTCTTCCATTATCCATCAATGCTGTAACCCCATTGCAGAAGGCCACCAAATTTTTCAGGCACGAGGTGCCCTTAGTGAAGCCATGTTGGCTGTCACCAATCACCTCCTTTTTTTTCCATGTGCCTTGGTATAGTTGCCAGGAGGATCTGCTCCGTGATCTTGCCAGGCACACAGGTGAAACTGACTGGCCTGTAGTTCCTCGGGTCTTCCTTTTTTCCCTTTTTAAAAACAGGGGCTATTTCCCTTTTTCCAGGCAGTGGGAACTTCACCAGATTGCCACGACTTCTCAAATATGATGGACAGTGGCCTAGCAAGTTCATCTGCCAGTTGAACCTGCAGGTTCCTCAGGACCTGCAGGTGCATCTCATCAGGTCCCATGGATTTGTGCAGCTTCAGGTTCCTTAGATGGTCTCAAACCTGATCTTCTACAGCGAGCCGTTCTTCATTCTCCCAGTCCCTGCCTTTGCCTTCTATGACTTGAGCAGTGCAGCTGGAGCACTTACTCGCTGATTCTTCGTCTGTTTGCAGGGGCAACTTCTTTGCCTGTTTGGCTGAGAGGCTTTAAGCTTCGTTTGGAAATAAAATCAAAAAAAGGAACCTATTTGTTCTTTTCCTGTGATTTCCAGGAGACGGTCAAGTTGTGGAATCTCCTTTTCAAGTGTTTCCCAAATCTTCAAATTCCTTTTTGTCTTTCCTTCCATATAATAGTTTCTACATGTAAAGTCAATCTGTTACTATCTCGATTGGCTGAAGCACAGAGCACTGAAATATCTTTCTCAAGGCCAAGCATAGATTCCCCAGAAGAGGTGTAAGTAGGTCCCAGATTTCCTAATTCCTAGTACTGTTCTTTAAAATAAATAAAATTCCCTTTTGACTTCTGAAGATGTTCTTTGATGGTGGTGACGGCAGTGTAGCAAGCCTTGTTTCATATTTGTAAAATTTTTCTTTTCCTTTTTGATCTCATATCCTTTAAACCTTATTATTATTATTTTTATTGATGCCAGCTCTAATCTATTTCTATTTTTATTTCGGCAGCTGTGAGTTTTCCATCAAATTGGTGGAACTGTCGCTTACTAAACTTCTTTATAGTATTAAAATTGATGAGATTTAGTTGATGCTGCTTTTACTCTTTTTTTTAACTTTTTTTTTTCCTCTTTTAATAAAGGCAAATCAAACGGAGATGTTCCACGTTTACACCTGTACTTTCTTTCACTTGCAGTGTTCTGATTGATGGCTCTGTTTCTTACTATGCCTTTTCTATTATCACATGTATCCATTTGTAGTAAAATACTCAGCTATCTTTACTGCTGTATTTTCATACTCCAGTAAAAAAGCTCATCGCCTCTCGAGCACCAATTGCAAACCCTTTTCTTTTTTGTCCTTTCCAGGAGATTTGTGTGGCAGCTCAGTCCTGCTGCAGACTAAAACCTTTGCCTCTTATTTTCCTTACTCATGCCATGAAGTCATAGCTGTCTTCTGATATCACAGTGGGCTGCTATGGGAAATCTTGCGATATCTGAAGGAGAGGATTATAACTAGGTTAACAAAGCCATGGCAGGACTGGAATGATAAAGGTGTTTATCATACCATAAAGCATCTCAGTAATTAGAAATTTAAGCACAGACGTTTCCTGGTTTTTGAGGGAGAGCTAGAATTTTATCTGCTTTCTCTCTTATGCTTCATCAAGGAAGTTCACATTTATTAAGCGAGAAGAATTGAAGCTGCACTTTATTTTTCACACAGTAAGAGGGAAGGGAAAAATGTGCAGGCAGGCTAGGTCTATAACATTGATTTGTAACCAACAAAGGAAATGTCTACTTATGAGACACAAATCAATGTAACCAGACTGTGAAAGTGCAAACAGAGATGTGAGAAAATTATTTGATCGTTAGTCTTCCTTTGGAAAAGACAGAGGGCCAAATTCTGCTCTCGTTTATGAGGATGTAAGTTCCAGGAAAACCAAAGGAGACTTGCCAGTGTAATTATGAACAAAATTTCTTATGGTGTCCTTCTGGTGGCTGGAGGTGTAAGGCATTAGAGTCACGAAAGGGGCTAGGCAGCAAAGGGAGGTGGAGGAAGGATGCTGTAGCAACGAGCATATGAACCAGGTTTTGCTATTAATGAACTGTAGGTACAGAAAACATATTGATGTTCCTTTCCATGCAGAGGTGGCCTGTGTGAACTGTGCACCTGCTTAATTCAGCTGAAATCTTGAAATAGTTTTCATTAACCTGAGACTTTGTTGCAACAGGCCGAGATATTTTCTTGGAGATGGACTGGACTCCTGAGAATAATCTAGTCCCACAGATTCTAGAATACAGAGTCCATTATCTAGGAAAACCCCTATTAACAACAAAGCCACCGTATTTTGAAGGTAAGAAGAAAATTCAGTGGTCTAAGTCCTTTGGCCTGAGGGAAGTAATAGATGCTGATTTGGAACTGAACCCCTTTATTCTTACATGGCTAGTCTTTACAAGGACAGTCTGCTGCTCAGGTGGTTGGGAGTTTGTGTCCTCTGGAGCTATTTACACCCCCAGGTTTACCCTGTAGACTGATAGAATTGGTTGTTTCCATGCAAAATCTCTGGGGCAGACAGTTTCTGGAGCTGTGGTTTGATGGTACAGTGGATCTGGGTCGTAATACCCTATCAAAAACACCATAGCCATATAACACGTAGTGTTGATCTCGGATAAATTCACATACTGGTTTGAATGTTTTCAGAACAAATGGATTAACTTTATATGGCAGGCTTTATGCCAGATCAGATATCACCTGTCTGCGCCACTCTGACTTCAGGCTAGATTATATGTCGTCTGTTCTCTTGCAGCGACACAAAACTCTTGCTAATTTGATAGTAACATGATTATGTGCCCGTGCCCAAACCAGGTCAGATCTGTACCGCTGAGTGATCCCGTGGTAACGGCTGTGGACTGATAGCCTGAGTCTGTTCGTAAACAGGGAAACTCATCTCGACTTCGGTGTCAAAAATCCACCAAAGTAGAGGCAAACTACCTTCCTTTAGCTAGACACCCTGCGTCAGTCTAGGCTTCAGTCCCCCTTTGCCTTCAGCGGTTCCCTGCGCTTTCATGGATACTGGGCTTTCCCCATATGTCCCCATTAAATTCCATTAGTGCAGTCACTGGAAAGAGAACGAGGCCAACACATAGATACATACACAGTTGTAAAGGCTTGGGACCCGTTTGGAGAGGTAGATATTTTTGTTCCAGTGAAACTACTCTAATTCCTGTGGATGTTGTTTTATTTATGCCACATACGAGATTAAATCAGGCCATGGCTTCCCAACAGGCAAACAAAGCGAGTCTAAACAAATGATATTTTTAAAAGCTTTTGGGATAAGAATAATTTTGAATCTCAAATGCGTTGAAGTGACATTAAATAACAACAAAAAGCTTACATTCCTTCCAAGTTAAACTCCTTTACAGAAGGAGATGCAACAAGTTCTGTCATTTTACTTTGTAAACTAAAAAAAGTCCTCTTTTTGATTTTTCTGTCTTCTGATCCACACTTGGCCTTTCAAGATGGACGCAAAACTCTCATTGGCACTTGCCCCTGACTCTAACATGTAGTAAGTATTTCCCCTTGGGTGCTCTTTGTGTCGCGATATCTTAAAATAAGTGTCTTTCTGTCAGGCAGTGCTCTTATATAATACATGTTGTCATCTGGAGTGAGGCACAGTTGTGCATATTTAGCTGGTTTGCTTTGTAATGCGTCATTACAAGTGACCGAAAACATGGTACAGGAAGTTGTTTGTGTGCTTTTTTTCATTGCTTATGCAACTCCCAAGCAGAAAATGTTCTTGAGAGCAGATGGTACAGAACAGTCAATTGCAAGCTCCATTTTCCAGATGCATAGATGTTTCATGTCTACTTGAAGCCAGTTCAGATGGCTTTGTAAACTTGAGTCCAACATTTGTTTAACCCTTTACTGCGCCACCAATGAAAGTGTCTCCTGCAGGAGTTTCAGTCCTAATGAAAGTAACGTGAATGCAGAAGTACTGTTGTGTTCTCAGATACTTAACCGGAATCTAGGACATAGCGTTATGATCAGCAATTAAAATATTAATACTGCTTTTCTAGCAGGAATGTTGGAGGTTGAGCAACTGATACATGATCTATGGTTTCCATTAATTTCTTTCTTCCAACTTTCTAAATAGTACCTTGTAACACAGAGTAGCCAGTATCTGAATTTCTTACTGCTTGACAAGGGGATTACTAGATAGTGTAGGCAAATTAATTTGACTTCCTACAGAAAAGGTAAGAACTTCGTACCCTAGGGCAGTAACACAGTCAGCTCATGACTGCATGATACTGATAAACTACGGTTTACAACTCGGCAGGTTTCTTGTTTGATTTGTTTTTTTCACTTGCTTGGGTCTTTGGACTTTTCACAGTAGGCTTATTGCTGCTGAACCACAGGCTTTTATTTGATAGCAAATAAAAGTACCAGTCCAATTTTTCCCCTGTTGCACCCACAGAAATCTGTCTGAGATCCGATGAGTATTATGGACTAACTTACTGAGAGGGCATCCATGAAAGCCAGTCTGCAATTGTTGGCCAGGCTGGTCAGTTTGTGAGTTCAAACACAATTTAGGTTAGTTTGATTCTGACTGCTATAAGGGGACTTGTGGATCCAGGGACTAAGTAAGTAAGACGCTTGATCCCATAATAACAAAACCAAATTGGCAGTTATTGTCCATAGATCCTGGGAAACAGGCAACTAACGATTCCTCCAAAGATGCTGCCTGATTATATGGTATGCCTGGGTCAGAAGGAGGCATAGAACCAGAGTCTGACATCTGATCTACTAAGCTTTATTGTTTCGAAGTACTTTCAACAAACTTTCAAGAAAAAGGATCTGAGCTGAGAAACATAATAGATGTGGGGGAAAAAAAAGCTGAAGGAGAACATTTTTATTATTTCATCAGTTAAGTTTTTAACTTTTCATTGCACACAATGTGAAGAGATGAACCCAAACTGAACTCTCAAAGCTTAGCAAATCCAGAAGTCAAACTGACTTTCCAAATCCCTGGCTATAAGCCATCTCTTAAACTAAGAGAATATAGCAGTTTGGAATGGCTGAAGTCTGGTTCTTATGTTGATAATACCATATAATCCAAGCTTAGATGCCCAGGTATGCTGATTGATGCTAAGAGAGGTCAGAAGGAAACCTGAGGTTTTCTTTAGAAAATCTTGAAAAACAGCCTACAACCACTCCATTTGTGAACAGGCTCCCCAGGGCAGTGGTCACAGCACTGTCAGAGTTCTAAGCAGTGTCTGACAACACTCTTAGTCACGTGATTTAGTTTTAGGTAGTCCTGCAAGGAGCAGGGAGTTGGACTCGATGATCCCCATGGGTCCGTTCCAACTTGAGATACTCTGTGATTCTATGATTCTCTCCCTTCAAAGTCTTGTGTTTGTTATTAACCAGAATCAGGACACTAAAGTTGATGGACCTGATAGCATGTTTCTCTGCAGAGAAATTTTGTCTAATTTGGCAAGATGACAGGCTGTGCAACGCCTCACAGAAAAGCAGCAATGTTACTGGTGAGAATTTCTTCCCTGACCCCCTAGTGAATGAAAGTTGAGAATTTTTGTGACACCACAGTAATGTTCAGAAAACTCCTTTCTGCGGACCACTCATGGGTTACAAGATTAATAAAATTTTCAATTTATAATGAAGTATCTTTTGAAGACCTCGTAATTGTTCTGCAGCATTATCTATTAGCCTTGCAGTAATGAGGGAGTTACATGGTGTCCTTTACTTTTCCAAGGAGGAAGCTGAGGGGTAGAAAAAATAAGGGCTTGTCAGAGCTATGAGAAGTACCAACTTTAACAAATTGTTTGCCTTCTCCAGGAAACAGAAGGAGAGTTCACGTGTAGAAAGAGTCAAGCTTTCAGATCAGGATCCAACCATGGCCTTTGACGTTCAGTGCTCTCTCAAAACCAAAAAGTGCTGTCGGGTTTTCTTTTCGCTCTCTCTTGCTGCTTGGGCTGTGAAGCAAATTGCGTGTACCAGACTGGCTTCTCAAGGCAGCAAGTGAAAAATGGCATTTTAAAATAATAGTTGCCAGGTCCTGCAGCTCAGAACTGTCATATTGCATGTTAAAAGCTCACTCCTTCCCAGAAGTGAGGTGTAAAAAGTAGTATGAATATGTGTGTGCATGTGTCTGGGTCTGGGACTCAGACAGATTCCCTACCTGGAAATGGCTTGCTATTATTAGACATGCAGTTACCAGGGGTTATGTAAGACAATTGAAGCTCTGTTTTTTAACAGAGACATGATTCATGCTACTTGTAGTAACAGTAACCACCTCCGAATGAGACAGAAAGCAGACACAGACAAAAGGCTGAAGAAATTAATGCTGGCTGAACACAGCCATCCTCCTGATACCTTCTGCCTCTGAAACAGCCATCGGGTTATCAGCAGTGGAGGTTAATGCTAATTCTGAAGTCTTCTGGAGTTACTGAGCCGATGCATCTGTATTGGTGGCATTTGCAGGGAGTGGCTGAGGCCGCAGGAGCTGCAGGGAGGGACAGCGCTGGGCACACTTTGCCGTGTTCCCAGTAACGTCTCTGGTGTTCTGCAGGAGGCTGAGGGAGCTGTGAGCAGAACTAGCACTCCTACTCTATTTTCTCAGTTACTCCTGCTGGGAAAGGCTGGAACCAAAACAACTTTTGGCTTCTCTGCAGTTAACACTTCTACAGTCATTTTTATAGTAATGTGGAGGGAGAGTCGAGACCTGGAGGAGCTTTGAACTTTTGCCAGCGCTCTTCATTAGAGCAAATTGTAAAATCTGATTGAACTAGAATAGCTCTGAGCTCCCCTACAGCTAAGATTCCTGATCTGTCTCCTACGGTACTTCATGCCAGTCATGGCAGAGATCAGAATATCTGCAAGTGCCTTCATAATTTTGTTCATCTGGGCCATTTTCTTATAACAGTTTCTGTTGGGAGATAGCAGGAGTAAGGTAGCTGCCAGATTGTCTACAGTCAAAGATCCAATCTCCTCCTTGCAGAATGTCTTTCCTGATAAGAAGAAGGGTTATGTTCAGAATACCAAAGCGAACACCAGTGGGGTGCTTATTTACAGAGTGTCACCTTCCAGAAATAAAAGGTGGGGAAGTTGCTGTTGGGTCCCCTCAAGTCACTGCCATTCCCTACCATGTCTCCTCTTGGAAGACTGTGGATCTCCTGTAGATTTCATTCCAGCATCATCTAAACCATTCTGCATAGTAACTTCTGCTGTCAAGGAAGAAGATGCTGATGATTTGGAAATGGTCTTTTTAGCACTCAGGAGACAGCCCTCCTACGTTAGCAGAACTTATCCAACAACAGAGCCAGCTGCCTTAATTTTCATTCAAGAAAGTTTTCAAATGACCAGAGAAATAACCTTAAGAGCCACAGAAGAGCGCTGAATACTGAATTCCAATAAATCTCAAGAGTTTATCATTTGCTAATACTGGAGGAAGAATAACAACAATTATTGCTATATTCCTTTCCTTAATGCGTCATGCTATATATACTGTACAGAGTAGAAATCACTTCAGCTACCATTAATGTTAGTAATCATTCTCCATCAGCCACACTGCATACAGTTTTAGGAGAAAAGTGAAAAATAACTCAAGAGTCCCTTAAAAATGGCATTCTAGTCTTATCCTGCCTCTGTGCTTTCCTGGCACAGAGTATTTAAAACCCAGATCTGAATAATGCAGCCAGCACTGACATCTCTACATTTCAGGCACACTTAAGAAGAATCCTGTTTTGATGCAGATGATACATAACTTTAAAAAGCAAATAATTATCACAAATATACATCACACCTCAGGACACATTGCTGTCAGTGACTTGACATTTCAAATGATGAGTTTCACAAATGTGCATTACCATCAGATTTGATTGAACAATGTTTTAGAATAATTCACATGCTCATCTAGAACTTTTTTCATTGTGTTTTGGCACTGAAGCATGAAACAGGAAATCTACAGTGGGTTTCTCTTTGCTTGTGAGGAAGCAAACGCTTTGATCAGTTCTACGTTCTCCAAGGCTGTAGTCAGTTATTCCTCAATGGATAATGAAAAGAAAGCCCAGAGTGACTCTGTTTCTCTGTGGAACCTGTGTGATATTTTATATATAGTTTTTGACATAAATCAAACAAGCTTTCATTTGTACAGTTTGAGGGCAGAGGCAGCAAACACACAGGAAGAATGGTATGGGAAAACTAGGTGCTTTTTACCTAGTCTTTGCACTGTGCTGGTTACTGACTCTTTAATGATTGACTTGCAAGGGAAATCTTCAGAGACAGGAGACAGTCATCCAAAACAAAACAAAACAAAAATTCAAAACCATTTTGAAGTGTTTTTCCTGGCTGTCAGTAACATGATTGTTTAGCTCAGCATTCAGGCAGTGGTGTTATGAATCTTAAAACTTGAGGAAAAGATTCCTTGTCTCAGAGCTTACCCCTCAGAATGCATGCAAACATGATTTTTAATATAAATCTTCCTCTAGTAAAGGCAGGTAAAAATCCTGCAAGTTTCTTACTCTCCTTATAAAACAAATCACATAATAAAAGCTCAGTGAGAGGGAAGAATTCCATCAAGATGATGCTAACTAAGTTTTTTGCAGGAGGAGGAGAATGTTCAATTTTTCTGTTTATTTGTTTGATAACCTAGCTCTTGGTGCTTGAGAAAACTAGATGTATGAGTGAAAGTTTCATTTCCTAGTTTACCTTGAGAGGGGTGGTTCTGTGACAGATAGATCAAATCCATTGAAATTTATAGCTGGTGGTATTCCATTGTCCTACATGAAATTATACTTTAAAGAAATGTAAACTGTAGCTCATAGTTTCTGCAAGCAACAAGCCACAAAAAAAAAAAAAAAAACCACCACACCAGAACCAAGATTTCATTACTTTTTTCAGTTACCATTTTGTATCATTTCTATACTCATGACCGTGTATTTCAGGCTTGCAATTGAGATCAACTTTCAGCATGAGAATGACAAATTTGATGGCCAGACATTGATGTATCAGTTGTGACCAGGAGGGAGGAGCATATGGCAGAACCAGTGCCAATAGTGTAAATCTTCATTAAATTGTGTTGTGTTGAAATTATACAGTCCCTGCACCTAGGTGAAAATACATTATCAGTTTGCCAAGCTGGTTGCTGAAACATGGAGATCTGTTCTTTGAAGACGTTCAATACTTTCTTCAGTTCACCAGTATCTATGGGACTAAGGGCGTCAGGGTTTATGGCAAAGTATTTGCAAGGACAGCATTCAGCGAAGCTAGAGCAATGTGTAGGGGAGGAGGGAAAAACGCAGCTCATTCTCTTCATATGCTTTCATTGTTTTTGTTCTTCCTGAAAAATAATGTCCTTTCAGATTTCATTTGACATCTCCATGATGTTGAACAGATTCGGAGAAATCACCAATATTTTGACAGGGTTCCTTGGCAATGAAATGTTCATGAAGCTCATCTGTCATGAGCTAATCTGGCTCATCTAGCCAAAGCAGTAGCTTAGGCAGATATATTACTGTAACAATTTAATTTCTACACATTTTCTTCGTCTCTGGTGATTGCAATGATGGCAACTCGTATTTCAGTTGCAGAAGCATTGGTAGTAATTGCAGCACAACTATACTTTTGGTTTTGTGAGAACCTTGCTTAAGGTAGCAAGACAGTGTCATGTTGTCCAAGTGCCACCCTCTTGGTAACAGGCAATACTCTTCACTGCACTGGCCATCTTCAGTGTTCATGGCTTCAAAACCTTAACGTCTTACCTTGTTTCCCTCCCACGAACTTTTTGAGTTTCATACCATAATGCTGAAAACCAGCACTCAAGACTCAACAATGCTAGCAGTATGCAAGCACTGCCTGCAAATCAGTCTGTTCTCTGGAAAGCTTATGTAGGTGCAGTTTCACTGAGCACAGAAGGTTTACCCCATATTTGACACTAGCAGCAATAAAATGTGGACTTTATATATTTCACTTAAATTAATTGCATTGAAAAGTATATGATTTCATTCAACATTCAGATACAATTGTGAAGGCTCCATAGTAGGAATATAGAGAATTCTGTGTTATTATACACAGAAATATTTTGCCAGAATAAGGTAATTTAAAAATAATAATTGTGTATATAGCTGTACAGACATACATATATATATGGTTACCGTGTATGTATATATCTATCTATATGTACAGTACTGTTTCTTCTCTTTCCCACTTGTGAAAAGATAATTCATGGTCTGACATGCTGTCATGGTTCAGTCTGGCATTGTAGATTTTTGTGTTCATTTGAATGCCTAGCTGAATTTTACATCAGGGCTTTTAGTGATCTGCTGCTGCTCTGATTAAGCCTACCAGCTACCTTCACCATTTCGAATCAGGTGTGCACAGTCCAAACAGATACTTAACATCCCCTAACATTGCTTTACCCTGCTCTGCTCGCAGCAAGGAGCAGCCAAGAGAGCGACCTGTGCTTTTCTTGGGCATCATCTCACCTGTTTCTCTGCAAGTGCAGGGTTTATACACTCAACACACTAAACATGATGAGATAGATCTTCTTTAATGGAAAATAGGCAGCACCCCGATTTATATCTTAAATGAGAGAGAACTTTCCCAGAAGTTCAGGGCTGAGGCCTTATACCCCTGCAGAAGGCAGGAGGGGCCATTCAGTGTGGCAAGTGGAGAGGAAAGTCAGGAGAAGAGTTACCCTTTTGAACCTCAGCTCTTAGGTATGGTTAGCTGTTGCATTGAGAATACTGTTTGCAAATAGAAATAAATATCAGAATAATCAATAGACGAAAGTGAGACCTAGAAAATGCCTATTCCAAGTGTCAAATTCAAACTTAAGAAATGAATTGCAGCTTAAGGAAAGTGAAATTCCATAGTGTCAGATAAAAGGCAGTGAAAGAAGGGAAAAACAAACAGATACAGACAAGTAATAAGAGGGTTTGTGAGACAGAAAGTGGGAACATGATGCAGGCTTTACTACAAACTACATTGCTATTCCAGATTTCAGTTAAGTACCTCTGGGACTTCAGGAAGAGATTTTTTTTCTCTAGTACTTTTGCAAAGATGCCCTTGTGGGAAATTGGCCTTTACCAGGCTAGAGCAGTCCAGCCTCTTTAAACAGTCTTTCTGCAAATGTCTAATCCATTAACAAATTAATTTCTGAATTTTAGGTGCAATTACTGATAGTGGACATACAGTGTTTCCAGTAGAGTACAGAAATGAGCAGTTTCCTTTCCTAGATGAAGCCTGACTATTGTGAGAAATTCACGCTATGGCCTTCTGATAGCGTGTCCTGTGCTGCTAAATTTTTGTGTTTTCTATGGCACAAGTTCTGGCCTCTGTTGGAAAGGTGGTTTTTATATCATAGTACATCTTGGTCTCTGCTTCAGACGCTGTGGTTGGATATCTATCTTCCTATAGGTGGCCAAGGGCCTAACCTTGTTCATGTAACATAAATGCTGCAGTCTGCCTGAGTCAGAGGATGTGCCCTCTTTTGAAAAAGAAACATGAAAATGCATCTGAAATAACCCACTTCATGCAGCAAGTTGACTCTTGAATCACGTTTGTAGTGTTGTCTTCCCCTTCTTGTTGCCACTTTAAGAATTCCACCCAAAATGCTACTTCCGGAGAGAAAAAGTGAGCAAAAAAGAATTGCATTTAGCCTAGACAGCTCAGTCTGAAAATATATCATGATTGTGAAAACATCAATTAAAGCTGACCCCACCTTACTGAAGAGACCTGTACAATATGTGGATTAAGATCAGACACGCTAACTTCTGTGGCACCAGCAAGTTCTTATTTTCCATCGCGTCATGATAGACAGCACTGTGCCAGCGCAGCAAATAAGAATAATCAGAAATAAGCTTAGAAGCAGCTCATCTGTTAATTTTTTCATTACAAGGGATCACACGGAAGGCAGAAGGAAGCAGACTTCTGAAGATATCAGGGAAAAGAGTATTGCAGGGATAAAATAAACAGCAATTAACTAAAAAATTGAGTGCCCTTGATCAGGACTCACTAAGAAAAGTAACAGAAGGCGGTGGTACCAGGTCTCAAGCAAAGAGAAAGAGCGTTCTGCTGATTGTCTCTTGCAGGTCAGATATATGAGTATCCCTAACAAATGGGGAATATTGAAGGTCGTTGATGGTGTCTCTGAGCAGAAAGAAGTACAGCCAGAGTGAGAGATAGAAACGTCCTGCAGGGAACTAACCTAGAAAAAGCAATTTTCAGGACCAAGCACCAGCAGGAAATTGATGTTTATAATATTTAAGTCATCTGTAAAGGAAATATTGTGGTGGTGTGTTGTGTAAAGAGCAGAGTCAGGCCACTGCTTGCTTATGTGTGTTTTAAGTAATACGATATGACAGACCACATCAGATCAATGGTGCTGATTAATGAACAGCTCTGGAAAGGTAGCTAACAAGAGATGAAGGGGTCAAGACACAAATTGCAGGAGGGAGGAGAAGGAGGATCAGTGCCTCAGAATATGGAGTTATGGTCCAGCAGCCCATTAATCATCAGCATTATTATGTAAAGTACCACATATTCTCCTGACTTTATGCCCACTGCAACTCCACTGAAGCCAGTATAGAATTGACCTAAAGTGTACATCTTAAATCACAATCTGTAGTACATCACTGCTATCATAAAACAGATCTTCCTTAATAAAAACAGTAATACGATTAATGTTTCTTACACCCTCTAAATTACCAGATAGAGCTTGGGAAGAGCAAGGTGGAGTAAAAGTGAGCATATATAAAATGCCCAAGTTACTATCATTAGTGGAAATATTTAAGTAATAAGAGTCTGCATTTCTGGAATGCATTCATGCAGAAAACTTATCTTCCAAAACCTTAATTAAGCACACAGTACCTCATGGAGCAGAAATGTTAGTGCTTTCCTTTTCTGGCTAGAAGAACCCAGGTATAGAAGGGAGAAGTTACTTAACCCAGCGTCACACATCCCATTCCCCTATTGTCCTGCTTGTCTCTTTTTACCCTATCTTCTCACGGTCAGAAATCCTTTTCCTCTATTTTTTCCCAAGCTAGATTAAGACTTTTAGAAAAATTCAAGGTGTTTCCTTCTCTATTGCACTCCCTATGTCTTCTGAAGCACCATTAGCTTTGTTGATTTTATGTACTTAAAATGTACCTATGAGCTGCTGGTGATCTCAGTGGTTTTTGTTCATCACATTGGAGGAAAAGAGATGTATCTTCTCAGGCCATAGCAAAAATGATAAGAGAAACATGCAGATATTTTAAGTGTTGCCTTTCACGGAGATTTTAGTGCCTAGATTTTGTAGAAAACTTTGAACAGCCCATCTCTAGCAAGTTGTCTGTCTGACCCTTGATGTGAAGCCAGATTGAGTGCTAGGCAGTGCTACATCAGAGAGCCACTTGGATTGGGATCCCAGAGATTGGAAGAGCAGTAATGACACAAAAAGAGAGGTGACAAAATATGCACGATTAGTACATGCAGTTCTTAGGCTTCTCTTGTGTGAAATTAGGAGAGAAGTGAGCAGGAGTTCTGTCGAAGTAAAGACTAAAGACCTGCTTCTGTGATTTTCCTGCATCTAGTACAAGTTAAAAATGCATGTTAACTGAAGTACTGGGCACTCTTTAAGGCACGTGGGATTTATGCCTTAAAAGGTGAGTAATAGCCAAATAAAAAACAGATTGATATGTGCAAAGTGGATATATAAGAAACAAGGTCAGCATTAACAGAACAGGTGGGGTATATATGAAAGTGGGAAGAAGAGCTAGAAAGTAAGTGCTGAGTGTTGGCAAGGACTTAAATCTACAGCATCCTTGGGCATTATTGCACCGTTGAAATTCAACCCTTGGTAGTGGCCAAACATGTCACTGTTTTGTGTAATTCTTTTGAGCTAACCTGATGCTGGCGTATGGTTCTTCTCCCAAGCCCTGGTGAAACCCAGAGGTAGGTTCAGGCTGAGTTGAGGATTATTTTTTCACGTTTAAATGGACTCAATCTGCAATTCAAAGCAGACTTCAAGAGTGGAGAACCCACAAAAACTGGAATCAAAGAAAATGTTTGCTTGAACCCCTGTGCAGTGTAGCTGCCAGATTTCATGTAGCCTGTTGAAATCAATATGTACCATATATCCCAGTCACCAACAAGCGTCATCATTACAAAATGTATAAATTGAACATAAAACCTAACGTATATTTTGTGAAGTACATTATTACAGTGTCATCTAAAATCCTTCATTGTGTCTGCTAAGGTTCCTTCCAGTGTTCCTGCTGCACAAACAGTGGGGTTTTTTTATTGTGTTGCATTTACAGACATAAATTCCAACTTGCACAGTGACATTAACTACCTGTGAAATAACAATTACATCTCTTATAATTTTTTGTTCACCTTCTTGATTTCTTTGATAAAGCAAATATTTGCTTTTCTTGTCTGATCAGAATGGGCAAAATCCTTTATTCATGGAAATAGCACCATTGACTTCACTGTGGGTAGGACTGAATATGCTGATGTCCCAGGAGTTCTGTGCTTAAGTGAAGTGAGCAGGATTTTATTCTGGCCCTGGATGTTAACTTCAGACATACTTCCAACAGCCACAGCGAGCCACCCAAAGATCATAAGAAGTTAGCAAAGGAGAAGTTCTATTAGTCTAGAGAGGGATTCAGGTCCCCCCAAAATGTAAATACTCCCAAAAACTTGGGTCTGGGTGGTGAAATCATCCTCTAATAAATACTGGAGCTGAGGTTTTTTCTTTGGATTCCTTTCTGTATTAGTCCATTGAGTTCAACTCCCTCTTTAGCTCAGGAGATTTCAGACATAAAACTGCTGCCGAGGTGAATCTTTCCTGAAAAGCTGACAAGGAGTTCCCTGGTCTCACCACAGTAGACCTGGCGGCTGATGAGAGATAAATGGGTTTGCTGCTTCGATATGAGCCATCATTTTGGTGATGTAAAGACCGCAAAAGAGGCGAAGGAGGATTTTTCCTTCCTTTTCCTGCCTTTCAGCCCTGAGGAAGTGTTTGTTGCTGCTCTGAACAGGACTAGCCTTGTTGTTCTGATGAGATGCACTTGAGTGCCAAGTTTGTGCTAGCTCTCCATCCCTGCTCCGTGCTCATGCCATTAGAGTGAGCAACTTCTCAGAATGAATCCTACTGATAGCGCTTTGCCGGCTAATCCTCTCTCTCCTCCTCACTTCACCAGAATAGGTTGCATAGGCAGACTGGGCTAACTGGGGACTGACTCTGTTGTTGTTTGCAGCCAGGGCTGGAGGGCTTGAAGCGGGAAGAATTCGGCCCTACCAGGCTGCAGCCAGCTGTACTGGCAGCGGAGAATGCCAGTTAGCGTTGCAGAGAGTTTTCTTGCTCTCAGTAAATAATTATTATTTCCCTGACCTTTCCTTTTGGTTCTTTCTGGTACAGACACAGCCTCTCTCTGTTCCCTGCCCCAATGAACGTCTGCACTAAGTCCAAGGCTTGGAGTAATTTACCTGAAGAGTGATACCATTGGGAAACCACTGTAAGTATATTTTATCTCTCATAAAAAGACTTCTTGTTTCAGAAAAAAAAAAAGACATCTTTAAAAAACAAAAACAAACTGCAGCACCTGTGAGCATTACTGATGAGGGTAGGCTAAGTCTTGCTTTTGAAATTTGCAAGAAACTATGTTGGCAAAAAATACGTCAATAAAAAACTGTTAAATATTTAAGTTGTAGCCTCATAGCATAGTTCAGCAATGGCTGGTTTGATCCACTGGTATCTTTTAGTTTGGCAGGTTGTCCCTGCTTACTGCTCTGGTTCGTGCTGTTCTAGTTGGTTCATCCATGTTTGTCTTCGAAGTGTTTATCTTCTTTTTTATTCATACGACTTTTTAATGAGACACCTTCCCTCTCATCAGTGCTTCGTGCAATACAGATTGAATTTACTGCAGCTCCTTAAAGATTTACACTGTTCTTTCTAGGCCTTGGGTCATTTATGATTTGGACTGGTGTTTCTTAAGGCCATTACAATTTGGTAAAATTGGCTGGATTATATGAGTGAAGTTGCCTGAGAGAATTTTGACTTTGTGTTACAGTTTTACTATGCTCTGGAATTAGCAATTGTATGTTATTTGCACTTTTTTTCCCCTGTAGAGCTTATGGTTTTGATATGTTATGATCAATTTTCAGTGCTTTCCAGTTTTGTCACAGTGTTGCTGTAGCCGAGGTGCTCTGAGGTGCTTGCTCAGGCAAGTTTTGTCGGCAGGGCCTAACTTCCATGAAACTTGTGGTTTAGATGGAAAGAATGGACAGATTTCGGGGTATATAAGCCCCACTTCAGGTCTGAAACAGACCCAGCAAATTGCAATCTTAGTTTAACTTAATGTTTGAGTTTAACTTAATTATGTTAATCAGTCTCCTGTAAGGGATTTTGGAGTTTATTTTACTTTTCTGCATTGATTAAATTTTCCGAGCTTTTATTGCACTGGAACATTGGGCCTCTCTTGTCAGTTCCCCGTGCCTCCCATTCTTGCTCTGCAGTGTTCTGCTGGGATTTCTCTTTCGTATTACATTTTATGGTGATGTTTTCAGGAGTTTGTGTTTTCCATTGTATGACACAAACTTGCAATCAGAGATTTAAAACAAACTGCCAGTCATGTAGCTGTAACAGCATGAAGATCAATGTGGCTGCAAAATCATCAGAGAAGCTGTGTGAATATTCAGGCAGTCAGCCTGTGCAGGACGTTCAACTACTTGAAGCAACACTTCTGGCAGGAAAACAGAGATGCTGAGGTGGTTTTAAGCAAGGTTGTCTCAGGAAGCATCACCCTCAGCTCCAGCATTCAGTGTGCCCGAATTTTGAGGTGAGGTCTCTGGGCAGATTTCAGTGCTTTTCACTGTTCTTTCGGGCTTTCCCCCCCTTCCCCCCGCCCCCCATTCAATGATTGTACTTATCTCTCTCTCTCTTTCACTTTGTCAGTTTCTAAATATGTATTGTCAATGTCATGTCTGGAAAAGACACAACACTGGCAGTGATAAGCACTGATATCAGGAGCTGTGTTAGTCGCACACAGGCAGAGGAAGAATGTGCAGCAGAACACTCAGGAAAAATATCGCTTAAAATTAAACATGAACTATTTTCACACACTTACATTTTTAGGATCTGAAAAGCCAATCGTTTGAGGTTTTTTTAATTATATACAGTCTTGGTGAATTACTAAAGTTACAGACAAACTGTGCACCAGTGAGTTAAGTGCTTGGGCACTACAGGCATCTCTGACCTGAGGGCGCTTACTAGAAGGTGATGCCATATCTGCGAGGAGGAGAAATAATGCCCAGAACAGGGGTGGGCAGACTCAGCCAGCAGCAGCACTTGTAACAACATCAGCAACCCCGTGGCGCGTTCCCTCCGTGCTGTTTAGTATGCAACGAACAAAGGTCTGGTTGGTGACCCAGCCCTCCCTGTATTCAGAAGCTGAAAACTGCCTCATTATTGTTCATTATGTAGTATTATTCTCATGCAGTCACATTATCATAGCTTCCCCTGAGAGCCAGGATGCTACTGGAGGTTCTGCGCAGCTACGCTGGTTCCTATACCTGAGCTAATTTGCTCCTTGCTAACCTGGTGTCTCCGCAGGACGGAGAGCTGTTCCCTGCGTAAGGGAAGGTTCAAGCGTTACTTACAGCTGCTGTGTGAGAAGTATAACAACATACATTGCCTGTTTTTGACAGAGACCTGGTTCGGTGGCCCCGCTGTGAGAACATGTTAACTCATCGAGGGGAAATTCATTCCGAACGCAAGTAATGCTTGCAAGGGAGATAAACGCAAAGAAATCATACGTGGAGAGCAAGTGGAGGGTTGGGGGAGAGGAGGCTGTATGTGAGAGTGGCAGCTAGAAGGGGGAAGTGTAGCAGGCATTTTAAAGGCATTCCAAAGCTCCAAGGTAGTAATTAGTTTCTAGATAGCTTTGAGGTTAGAACATGCAAAATATTATCTGTTCTGCCTTCAAATTAAACAGAAAGGAGCCAATTCTGTTTTCCAGCCAGTGCCCAGATCATTGCAGTCACTGCTATGTTGTCCACTGTTTGAGACCTTGTTATGTGACAGTGTAGTGTTAAGGTACATAGAAAGGAGAGAATGCCTCACTGCAATGAAGATACGGACAGAAAACAGAAATAAAAACATGTCAGTGATTGTACACCTTGCTTTACATGGGAGCTGGAAAGTGCTGATATGCACAGTGCAGTCACAGATGTCAGTGGATGCAGTTAGCCTGATATTAGGTACTGGAGAGCATCAAATCAAAAAAGAAGAGAATATATTTTAATTGGGTAAATGAACATAATGAAAAATAGCACAATAAATATAAGGGAATGCTGAAAGTGAATGCCAACAAAAGAAAACTACCTGGACATAGCATAGAAAATTTAAAGAGATAGAGTAGGTAGGACGTTTATAAATGGACTGGATAAATCTCTTATAAATCAGTAGCAAATATGAATTCTGCAGTGACCCTCATGACTCGGATTAGCTTGGAAAGGTCAGCATTTTTTCTGTCCCCAACTTCTGGGTGTCCGTGTATCAGGTCTGTATACAGAAGCACCATCTCTTTGCTATATTGGCCTTCTGCTGTCCTTCACAACAAGCAAAGATGATAGTGGCCCTCTGATAATTTTAAGAATGAGTGCAGTATTTGGAAGGACTTGTAATGCACCAAAGGTGTGTGTGGAGACGGACCTCAGGGATAACCGGAGATCCGTCTGGAGCCCCTTGCGCCAAGGTCTTTTGCAAATAAGTTGCAAGTTTTACTGCCCTTACTAACAAGTAAATAGCAAACTTCAGGTTTCCAGAATTAGTCTGTAGAGAAGAACAGAATCACATGAAGTAAAGTAGCAAGGTAGACTGACCCTTACTACTGAAATAATCTCACAGGGCTGCCAATCAATGACGTCCAGGGATGCTACTTAAATAGGTAGAATTTGGGAAGGTTCTACAAACCATGTTTACTACTTGTTTCATTCTCGCTCCTAGCCCTGTGCTTTCAGGATTTTTGATGTAGCTATGACAAGTCATACTCTTCCACAGTTAGTTTGCCATTTTACCTTCTGGAACATGGAAATATGTTAGAGAGCTTGCTGATGGAAGTGTTCAGAGAAGAAGTATGCAATCAGAAAAAAAACTAGGTTGGAAGGGTCCTCTGGAGGTCTCTAGTCCAATTCCCTGCTCAGAGCAGGGCCGACTTCCAAGTCGGATTAGGTTACTCAGGGCCTTGTTCAATTAAGTTTTGAAAATCTCCAAGGATGGAGATGCCACAACCTGATCCTGCACTTAACAACTCTCCTTGTAAAGACTATAGCAATAAGATAGCAATAGAGGTAGCCTATGTAAGTGAATGTAAGAATATTTAATTAGAATATATAGATGAAGATCATAGCAATAGGAGCTTTCTATATGGACAATAAGGAAGAACAAAAGGATAGCAATATACTGACAGCAATAGCAGAATTTTTCCGGCTTTACCCGTTGTCCTTTGCTGGCAACAGCAGTCGGACATTGCAGACTGGAGAAGAACCTTGTTTGGGTTTCTTCATAGGTAGTTTTGATCACAGTGCCTCCAGGATTTTTCTTGTCTGAAAAGTTTTCTTTCGATCCTTAGCTGACTTGGCTGTTTCCTTTGCTCAGCTTTTCTCATCTTTTCAGGTGGTACTAAGATGCAAGGCATGTCTAAACAGTGTAAGAGAAATGAACTGCTGTGGAGAGGTGTCACCTCTAGTGCCAGTCAGCATCATTGCTTTTCTTCCCGTCCTAGTGGGCACAAGTCACAAGCTGCATAACTCCGATGTTATCAAGAGCATCTTGATAACATAGTGTCAGCCTTAAAAGCAAAGTAGAAAATAAAGGGGTTTGGAAAGGAAGAAGCAGGGAGTGCTGTGCACAGCCTCGCTGGTGTCAGTACCTGTTGCTAAAGTATTTTTTAACCAGTCCCTCTTTTTGAAGGCCTGGGAGGCACACGCAGGATCAGCCACATGATGAAGCATCAGTCAGTGCTTGGTCTAACAACACAACTGTGGCTGTGCTAGTGGCCAACAAGTGGTGTTTACTCAGATTGAGCCCCTACCCTGCAAATAACAGCAGCGTCCTGCCCAGGGGAGCCAGCTTCACGTGTGGATAGAGCTGGAGTCAGAGGCTGTATTCTGAGCCTGTAACTTGGGTTAACTCTGAGGTGAAAACAGACCTTAAATATGGCAGTTCAGCTTCCAGACAAAAAGGACTTAATTACGCTGTGCATCCAGAGTCTAACCCTGCATACCTCCTTTGCTGCCTGGACAAAAAGTTGTGCTATCTGAAGGCTTCTTGGGTAGCAATGCTGTAAAAAAACTACTGTTTTATATACAGATTCCTCACAGCCTCCGGTGCGTGCTGGCTGCACATGGGTAAGTCATGAGATCTGGAAATGAGGAGTGCGAAGGTGTTCCAGAGTTTGTGTGCCAAGGATCGATGCAGACTGTTAGAAACAAGACATATGCAGTCCATATACTTTAAAATATATGTGCCCATATACAAGCTCTGCATCTCATGCGTCCTCATCCACATAACAAGAGATGGATCCCAGTGACAGAATGGGGAACAGACGGAAGGATGCCCAAGCTTGGAGTGGTGAGATGCTCTGTTTACTCTTCAGGAAAAAAAATACGCTTTTAAATGGTTTGATTTTCCTTCCATTTAAAAGGGAATAATCAGTTCAGCCCTATGCTATACCTCTGCCACTTCAAGTAAGGTCCATTCAGTCATCTCCTATTGATTTAGATCAGATTAGACTTTAGCCCCGTATATTTTGAGCGTATTGATAATATAGGGGGAGGATACAGCAGCAGTACCATCTGCCTGTCCTGCAGCGTGGGGATTTTTAGCCCCGGTAATCCAAAACGCATCGGAGCTGCCAGCAGCTGCGGGGTTGTCAGCGTCACCCTCCGTCGGCAGTGGTTCACCTGCAGCGCTTGGCTCCCTGCAGCGCCCCAGAAACCCATCCGTCTGGGACCCAGCACCTCGTTCTGCATGTCGGCCTGCCCGAGGCATCCCTTCGGCAGCCCAGGGCAGGTGCCAGAGGCCGGCCGGGAGGAGGATTTGTTTTACTTCCTCTGGGCCCGTTTAACTTGTTTTTTTTATTATTATTATAATTACAATTTTTCTTCCGTCCTCTCGCGGAGTTCTCACGTTCCGGCCGAAGAGGCACCTCTGCGGGGCGCGCCGAGCGGGCCGGGCCGGGCCGGGCCGGGCCGGGCCGGGCCGGTGCTGCCCCGACGGCGGCCGCTGGGCGGTGGCGCCGGGCGCGGCCCTGCCCCGGGCGCGCCGCCCGCGCGTGCTGCCGTTGTGTGACGGGCGGCGGCGGGGCGGCCGGCCCTGCCCCTCCGTGCGCCCGCGCGGGAGCGGGAGCGGGAGCGGGAGCGGGGCTCTTCTCGCCGTGCGATCACGTCGTTTAAAAGCGGAAAGGCCTGTCCAGTGCTCAGAACGTCGCGTTTCGGCGTGTCAGCTGCACGCTGTCCCGCGTGGGGAGAAGGGGCTCTCCCGTGCCTCGGGGCTCCCGCCTGTCCTTCGGGAGCACAGTCCGTCCCGGCTGGGAGAGGCCGTGCTGGCGGATGGGGAGCTGGGAGCGCGCCGGGCAGCGCTGCCCTGGCCGCAGCCGCACCCCCGTGCTCCGGGACAGCCTCCTCGGGCCGGACGGCGCCCCCGAACCGTGGTGCCGCCCCGAGGCGGGCCCGCTCCCGCGGCGAGCCGGCGCCGCTCGTGCCGTGGGTGCCGACAGGAGAGAACGGCGCTTCATGCGGACGGCTCCGGCCTCCCCGGCAAGTGCCGCCACAGCCTCCCCCGCGCACGGAGGGAGCTGCCGGATGTCGGCCCGGGCGCCACGGCGGCGTGTCCGTGGCTGGGGGCGGCAGCCCGAGCTGGCCGCGCAGCTCCCTGCCCCCGGAGCAGAGGGAGCGCTTCCACCTGTAAAACGAGGGAAACACTGGGATGTGGGTGCTTGCTTCTTCCTGCGGAGTGCTCGCTGTGCATTTGAAGCCCATCACTTCTCTTTATGCCTCGGTTTCTATGTTTGTGAAATGAAGGTGGTGATTAACTACCTGCTCAGTGTTCCCCTGAGGCTTAATTCCTTGTGTTTACAAAATGCTTGGAGGTCCTGGGTGGAGGGAGTCGTTGAGAGCTTGCATGCACTGCTCCTCGCCTGTTGTTTCAGGCTCCAGATCTTCATGCTTTACTTAGATGACCTCTGCATCTCAAAATTACTTCAGTGCTTTTCCCTACAAGTCTCTGCTCTGATCTGTTTTGAACTGGAAACTTGCATATTTGTTTGCTTTTCAAACAAATCTATTGCATTTCTGTATAACACTCGCTATTCAGAATGCTACAGCCTTGGTTAATATTTGTCAAATGGAGCTCCGACTGTCTAAACCACTGGGACGAATTTTATTTTATATGTCATCAGTAGGGGCAGAATGAGGAGCTTCGTGCTTGGCCTATTTGCTGTAACACAGTCTCAGGGCCATTGCATCAGAGTCAAAACAAGGAGCAGCTTGTTTCCAAACAAGAAGCATGGAGGAGAGTCTTCTCTGCCTCCCTCCCTGTAAGGGAAAAGAGAGGAGAGAGGGGGGTGGTGAGGGGGAAGTAAGTTATCTTTAACAGATTCTAAAAATGCCTTTTCCCAAATATGCAGTCAGTCCCTTCAAAGGTCTCTTTGTTTATTTTCAGGAAGAAACCCAAGACAGCTGAAAACCAGAAGGCGTCTGAGGAGAATGAGATTACTCAGACGGGTGCATGCAGCGCCAAGCCGGGCCTTCCCTGCCTGAACCTTGAAGCTGTTCTGTCTCTGAGCCCGGCCCTCATCCACTCACCACCACATTCACCAACAAACCTGCACGCACACACAGGGTCATCTGATTGTGAGTACACCAAGATGTTGCTGGGTTGCACGGGGGTTCTTGAAATCGTGCTCCTCACTGCAAACCAGGTTTTCCAGTTGGATGCTCATTCCATAGTGGCACGAGCAGGACTTTCTCAGGGCTTACCTTTTCCCTTCTTTGGGAATTACCACTGAAACAGAGCGTTTTGTGTTAAGGTCATGATAACGAAATCAGCCAGAGGAAGCTGAGGGCATGTTGTTGGGTCAGGTTGCTGCTTCTTAGGAATTAAAAAAGGGAAGACACCTCAAGCGTGTCTCTTTCCGACTAGAGCTGTAGTTATTCCTCTCCAGGTAGTCACATGCTCCTCATTACCCAAGCGTATCTACTGATGGGGATTTTCAACCTGTGCTGTATTGCAATGGGAGAAAACAAGTGTCTGGCTCTGACACCCAGGATTGTAAAGGATTTTCACCAAGAAAGTGGGGAGTGTTTTGTGGAGAGGAACAGTCTGTGAGAGTCTGGAAAATCTTTGTAGACTTGTGTGGTTGTACCAGTTTACGGCTCTTGTTTTGAGTGCATTTGCTTTCAGATTACTCAGCATGGGTTAATTGGCTTTTTAAAAATGTTCTTTTCCATTTTGAAAAAAATACAAAAAGAAGGGAGGCAGTGATTAAAACTGGATTTTGGAAAATCAGAATTTACGCTGTCAGTTCTTCAAAACATTGTCCTTTCATAGTGGTCCCTGCCTGGAAGTCTCTTGGGCAAGAATGTGCAGAATGATGTTAACCTCATCATTCACTAGTTTTAGAATATATAGTTTATCTCTTCTGAGATGGTTTTAGGATGTTGCAAAATTTACAAGGGGAAAAAAAGGAGAAAGAAAGATGGTGACACCAAGTTTCAAGAGCTTAGAAGCCAAACACACTTTGCAAAGGCCTATAAAAAAAAATCGGAGCATAACAATAAAAAAAAATCAGATTAAAAAGTATGTATATCCTTTTCTTTTTTAATTTTTAAAGTACTGCCTCAGGGCGAAGCTTGGAAGCAGCCAGGTTATAGGGATCGTCACTATGAAAATCACTTCAGCTGCAGTTCATTCCTGTTGGCTTCTGACTTTATTCATTATGAGTTTCTTCTAGAGATCTTGATTTTAACAGAGCTGGTAAAAACATTGGGGAGACTTTCCTAAATCTCACCTGGTGATATGGGGAGAAGAAAGAGATGTGAAACAATTGAGCAGCAGGCAGCAAGCAATTTAGTATGTACAAGAATTCTCTTCAAATTGGAGATGTCAGGCTCTTTGTTAAAACTGGGGTACAGTTTTGTCTTGTAATGTTTTCTGAAAACAAAAAGCTTGTGAAAAGATGCAAAAAATGAGCAGAACAAGAAGAAAAAATAATCCTTATTTTTGACAAAGAATCTCTTCATCCCATTCACAAAGATGAAAGAGTTCATTAGTAAATGGGATTTGAAACCTCACACTGATGTTTTTTGACAGTACAAATGGAAACCCATGAAAGCAACCTTAGGACAGAGGCCAGCAGGGATTGTAGGGAACTGGGAGAATGAACTCCTGCTTTTGCTTTCTGAAGTGGCCGAGTTCAGGGGTGAGGAATATTGGCAGAGGGCAGTAGGGGGAGGTGGAGCCTGCAGCTCTTCATGCTCTACCTGTTCTGTGGACAAACAGAGTCTTTTAGACCCCAAAGTTTTTAATGTCCCCCAATTACCTTCCATTCCTACTAAATTCACAATACCAATATGAATAAACTTCACACCCAGGTTAGATGCTCCTTTCACACTGAAGTTGTTTTTTTCAGAAAAAAAAAAAAAAAGCTTAATTATATTTTCAGCACAATATTGTCCTGTCTCAGGAACTGTTGAAATTTAGTTCCCAAAATACAGTTAGAGTCCTGCAAAAATTCAAGAAATGGTAGGACGTCTTGTGGTGTTGATCTCTGTTAGTTCATTCCATATGCTTTGAAACCAATGGAAAAACTCCCATTATTTGTGATGGGTTATAGCCTTTGTCAGGCTGTATTTGTCCGGGGTGGTATGCATATGGTTAGTGTTTGGCATGCACTTGCAAAATACAATGCCAGTTTCTCACATGAACTGAAAACGAGGCATGAGGAATATTTACTGCGTATTTACTGTAGCTATCTCCTGTGTTATGTGTTATTTTTTTTAACGTTGCCTCCATCCTCAGTGCTGCAATACATTCATTGACTCAAGAGATTAATATTTGTGGCTCCCAGCATTTAAAAATGGGCTTCCCTGTCAGTACAAACTCCTTCTCCTTACCTCTTGCCTCCTCTGCCTTATGGACTGATTCTTTCCCCTCACCTGAAAATCCCTGTCTTTGTCCTTCTCTTCCCCTTCTCTCAGACCTACATAGCCACATCTTTTTTCCTCTCAACTTTTGGACCTGTGGTGATAACTTCACTTCTTTGGGCCAGCAGCACTTCCTGTCCTTCTCTCTACCTTCCAGACACTACAGCATTGCTTCTTCTCCCTTGCCCAGACCACCATACTGCCTCTACCCCCACAACTGGGCAGAATATATTTCATTTTCAAAGGACATTCTTTGTTCTGGTGGAGAGTTTTCTAGCGAATGGTAAATAATTTAAAACCACTTAAAAATTGGGATTAAACAGGAAGTTTGGGAGGAGTTTTTGTTGAAAATATCAGAAACACCCAGAAAGAGTCAGCATGGTAGAGTATATCAATTCTTGGAAAAATGTACTAATGTACAGATGGTTCCATAAGCCCTCATTCGTGTATCTGGAAAAAAGTACTTGGATTTTACGGGCCACCTATTCAAATCAGTTTAAAATCTTCACTGACCATTTTGCATGCGCAGTCACTAGTGCTTGGCAGAAAACGCTACCACATATTTATTATGAGAAATATTCAGAAGCCAATCTACTTTAAAAAATCAGGGTGCTTTTGGAATGATTCAGATCAAAATACTTTTTCCAAGCACAGGAAATAAAAACTCTATGAGCCATCTGCTCCTCAGCTGTAAAAGGCAGAGGTGAAGAAAGCCTAAGCACTAGTCTGAATGCCACTCTGAAACGAGCGCTTAGCAAAAAAATCTGGGTAAAGTTGTATGTGATGCACAACTTAATTTATGGCTTAGTTCTGTAGTGTAGTACGTTCTACACGCTGTTTCTGGTGCCACTTATTCTCAGTGAAATTGCATTACTTCTGACCCTGGTGGGACTGAGTCCTAGATTTCTGGGTTTGAACATTATGTTTCCAGCGCAGATGAATCCTTGAAGCAAAGTCCAGAACTTAGGATGCATTGTGTCCACTTCCAATCTCTTTCAGTCTTGGGAAATGCTAGCTCAGGCAATGCGATTGGAGAAGCAAGTTAGAGGAAGAGGTGCTTCCTGAGGTAACCTTTTTCATGTAGGGCTTGGCAGATACAAAGCACCTCTTTGAACTAATTTGGAATTAAGTCATAGAGTGAGCTGATAGAGCTCCAGATGAGTTATACCTCTAGCTACTCAGCTGTCACAAACAGATGTAGCTACTTACCCAGAAGGAAGGTGTTTGTGCAAAAAGCTACAAGGACAAGCAGGCAGGTAGGAGTTCTGGAAAGGTTACCAAGAAGCAGAGGAAAGCATATGAGATTGGTGCTCTTTGCAGTTTTGTACATACTTCATTGCTTGTGGATAAAGAATGCATAAAGTTGGTAGGGTGGTAGTTTGAAGGCTGAACTGCCTCAGGTATTGCTTCTAAAGATTTTGCTGAGAGGGAAGGAAGTCATCATGACTTGTCTGTATTTAAACTGATGTGGTCTGTGTAGGCCACTTACTTCAGGAGCCCTTCAGAAAGCGTCCATAGTCCATAACTATACATGTTTTGCAAGTGCCAAGAGATAAGATCATTTTGACAGAAACTTTCACGAGTTCTCAGAGATACAATCAGACAAAAACTTCTTTCAAGCTCTGATGTATGCATCTTAACAGATGTGTCCAAACTCAAAGGAATCCCACGGGAACAGTGCAACTGAATCTCTTTGTCTCTATTGATAGTTAAAAGAGTTATTCTTAGACATTGGATGGTCCATCTGTGAAGGAATTTGTTCCAGACAAGGGAAAAGCAACATCTTTGCAAAGTTTCCATGGGACTGAGAGGCAGGTTGGACAGTCATTGGAAAAACTGCTGAAGCAATTTTTATGATTTTAGAGAACACAGAATTTTTGCAGAGATTTGAGATTCTGGTAGGGAATTAAAGTTGAGAAGGAAAGTGAGGCATGGATAATTTTTGAAGAATCCATGAAACAATCATTGACAAGACTTTCAGATGGGGGAGGACTTCTGAAGTTATATTTTAGCAAGGGACTGGAGAGTTTTTATGCATTAAATAGAATGCACTTTATAAAAACAGTCCGTGATGGACCACATCTGAATCCTTTGTCCATACATGCTCAAGTGACATGGCTGACTTTGTCCAATTCCAGCATTTTTCAGCTTTCATAGGATGGGAACTTTGAGGCAGTCTGTTTTCTTTTTCTCCTTCTAAGTTACGACTTTTGTAGTTTGATAGCCTTCCAGCATAATGGAGAAAGGCAGAGAGGGAACCTCACAAGATTCCTGAACTCCATAGTGCATTGAGAGTAGATGTAGGAACTCTGGGGTTTCATTTTCTTGAGCAGCTAGAGGAACCCACCATTCATTTCCCGTGAATCAACGAGTTTGATTTGCTTGGGCTAAAATAGAGGCTAGATGGATCTGAAGGTGATTTGGCCTCATCTTTATGTTTTAGGTTTCCTGTGTTTCTCTTTGAGGTTCTGTGGCAGGAAGAGAACAGATACATGCCCTTATGGTCTTCCCCTTGCCTCTGGAAGTTTGTGGCTGTGATTCCCTCAGAACTGTTTGTGAGCTTTCAAATGATCTCCATTCTCAGAGGGGAGGAGGGGACCCGGATTCTGCCAGCTTCCTTGTTTTCAGAGGCAGGCAGTATGTCAATAGTAATTTCATCTGTATTTTTGCTAATCTATGTGTGGTATGTGTTAGCTAATACTGAATATTTTTAGGTTGTTTTTAGTGACCTAAGAAATTATGTATGTTTAACTATCTATTTTAGATGATATAATAATAATGATACAGGCCTTTTCTGTAGCAAGCTAAACTGAAAACAAGGACATCCTTAGTTCTCAAATACTGATGTCATGACACTTAATTATACTTTCATCTGGTAGAAGATTTGAAATTTTGTTTAGTAAATGCTTCTCTTTCTAACAGTCGTAAGTGGTTTCTGTATCCTATAGGCTGGTATTTCTGTTTGTAAGGTTATCAAAGAAATATCAGCCAGGAATGAGCTGTGTTTTCCTAGAAGATATATGTTGTTTGAACTGTGTAGAGGCAGAAGTACAAGTACAGGTGCGTAGAACTGTAAGCTGAGCTCACCCTGCCTCTGCTGAAAAAGCCATCACAATACACTGAAGATTTGGTGGTATAAAACGTTGTACTACTGATAGGAACTGGTCTCTATATTCCTAATCAGTACACTAAGTGAGTTTTGTCAGGTTGGTCTCTCGGGCTTTTCTTCTCATGAGAAATGACTAATAGCATATGGTGCTTCAGTTATGAAGGCAGCGAGTATGTTTTCAGAAGCAACTGTGTGACTCTGGAGCCTAAGTTTCACTGAGGCATAAATCACTTACATTTATAACACTTAGATGCTTTTGAAAGTTTGTCTAATTACCCTAAATGTTGATTCTCTTATTTGATGACCCTGACTTGATGCTAGCTTGTCAATTCTTGTGGTATTCAGTGCTTTTCTTCCTGCTCTCTATTTAATAGAGAACTCTCCGTGATAACGTGCATAATTTCAGCTTTGGTTTAAAACAGCCGTGCAAGTTTCTAGCTTTTATGATTTCAGGGGAGAACTTAAAGATATGTCCCCAGTGTATCTCTTCTTTCTAAGTACCAGGGAAAGGATTAAAAGTCTTATTGCTCTTTACAATTCCATAGCTTTCATTCTTAAGATTTTAAGGTGACTGAGTTGATAGTACTGTGATAATTCTGTTTGTAAGTCATGCTGCAGCCACTGTGACATACCATGACTGTCCAGTAAGATATCTGCACTCTGTGAGCTTATCTGTTCCTGTCTTCAGAGTCTGCCCTTCATAGATTTTTATTGCCACTCTTAAAGTTGTGAGTCTTCTAGTATATGCATTGGACGAGTGTTTCAACTGCTTCACTTATGGAATGACTGACTGATGAAACTGCACAACTAACTGTTCTATGTATTAAGATGTTCTAGTACTCTTTTCTTGTTTGGGACTTTTTTGTTCGGTTTTGTATGTGGATGTTGTTTTAAATAACTGTCTCCAGAACCATGCTTTCCTCTTCTCCCTTTGAGCTAGCTTACCTTCTTCCATCATCCTGCAATCTGAAAATTAAAGCAATACTGTCAGTCCCACTGTAGAATTTCTGTAACCTCTTTGGTTACCTTTACTGCTTTCATAGATCAGTAGTCTGGCCAACCCACTGAGCCTACTCTTTGGCTACTTAATCTATCAATCCACGTAATCTACAGCACTTCTTAGGTACCCGTCGTTGCTCTGTAAGCTTTCTGTATCTAATGTGTTTAAATAACGTTTTATTACAGTATTTGTCTTTATACCTTTAGTGGTTTTTTCTTTGAATTTCCTCTTCACCCTACCTAATCTTTGGTTTACATCTAGCCTGCTACAGTTTATGCTCAGTTCTATTAGTGTCACTTAGGCATGATTTCCATGTTTGGAAGGATACATTTTCAGCTTTAATGAACTCTTATACTTAGTTATTTAACCATTGTAGCATTTTCTACTTCTTTTATTTTGTTGTTGTTGTTGTTGTCCTTGGATATGCATATGGACTCTAATAAAGTATTACTAAGGTCACCTGCCTGCTGATCTTACGGATTTTAATTTCTTACCTTTTTCTTTCAGGCTCTTTCTGACTAACTTCTTTTTTTCCTTTTAATACTTGTTCCTCCTGAAATTGCACATACCAAAACTGCCACTATACATGATCTGCTTGAAGGGTGTCAAACATAATTATGCCAATCATTGTTATTTCATGTCTTAACCACGCCTGCTACTGCTGTCATCTCCCCTGTCCTAATTGGGTGAGAAGACTAAACCAAATGTACCATCTCCCTAATATGATCTACAGAGGGACATTTCATGTAGTAGAGTCAAATGTAAAAGATTTTTCAGTGTTTGACAGGTGACTCTAACTTGAAGGAAACTAAAGCAGCTACATCTACAGCTCCTTTTGTCCTACAGTGTGTTGTTAAAACCCTGTGTAACTCAATGTTTACATCTCTCTTGGCTAGTCCTTTGCATGCTTTAGGGAGATAACTTCCATGCTTTGAGAAACATTGACGGGTGCATTAGTTGCCTGGTTTGTTGCAACTACACAACTCCAGAGTTACAGATGTGAAAAGTGACTTGGTCACCTCCTGTTCCTTTTCCCCACTGTGATCTGTCTATCCTTGGAGCTTTTTGCTTTATTCATCTGAGCTTCCATAGTCACTTTTTCCTCTTTTCTCTTGTTTACCTGTGGTAAAGTAGCCATGTAATAATCTTCATGCTGTGATCCCACTCAATAACTTTAGAGCAAGGTGGGGCCAGAACAGTATTCGAATGACAGAAATCCAAAACAATTCTTGTATTGTTCTCGGCTGAAGAAAGAGAGCTCTTTCATTCAAAACATTTTTGAAGTGAAGCCTTAACATGATATTGGGAGAGAACCTGCAACATAAAACCAAGGTACTGTTTAGTAATGCCTACTGATGTTTATAAAGTGTGCTAGGGGATGTTGAGGGGGAAAATCATTGTATTTCCACAAGAAATGTGGTGTTTGATCTACTCCATAGGTGAAAGTCAGTTGTAAGCCATGAGAGTGCCATGAAATTCTTTTATTTGCGTCAGGGTATTTGCCTCAAAGCCTAGTGCACAGCGGATCACAGCGACATGTTCTGGCTGGCACTGAGAGCTTGGGTCCCGAGGATGCCAATTATTATTGTTTCTAGTCTTTTCTTTTATGCTTTCTGTGACTGTTTTCCTTGTCCATGGGGTCATTTACAAGGCTAAAATAACATGAGATCTAGTCTTATGTATCCACCACTTAGGAACTGGAATACAAAGAGAATTCAAGATCTCTAGTTAACTAATCTGTCAGCACAAATAGCTCCTTGAGGAATTAACTGTGCCTATGAAAGAAGGATGAACAAGTCCTAGAACCCCTACTCATCCCAGCTTTGTTGTGTTAAACACTGAAAGGATCTCTGCAAGGCTGGGATGCACAATATGTACTCTGTATCAATCTGTGACATGTGGTGAAACGCTGCTTCTTGAAAGCCCACAAGAGAGAAGTAGTATAAATTAAGAGCAATCTCACAACAGCTATTTTTGAGTTCTTAACCAGTGAAAATGTAAGTGTAGCAATATTGTGCATCTATTAAAAATCTTGAAAGGCTCTTTATAACTAGATGATAGGAGTGATAACGTGTAATTTATTGATGTTACACAGATAGAGAAAAAAACACAAAGTAGCAATTTTTGTGTGAAAAGGGGTATGATAGAGGAAATAAAAACAGAGCAAGGGACTTCTCCCCACAGCTTCATGCCTGTGTGTGCAGCCATGTCAACTTCAACAAAAATACCTTGTGCCTTTGATCCTATGTGGTGTTTCAAAACAGGGAATATTCCCTGTATCCAAAAGTAAAACTTCCAGATTCTATCTCTTAAGTTTTTTGGCTGAGTAAAGGATAGAATGTGCCTGAAGGCAGACCTGAGAAATAACTCTCATGTACTGTGTTAGTATCACCTGTTGGTGACTGTATGCTTGTGTATACATGTAATTCCAGGGCCTTTTCCCTGGGGGAGGAAAGCATTGGAACTGACAATGTACATTTAGTGGTACAGATCCAGCTGATGATATCAAGCCACCCATGAATGCTGTGTTCTTGTTTATTGCCTTCATTTATTAGTTTAAAGGGTTCTGCCATACATTTCTCTTCCTGTCAAAGCTAAGTAGGTGATTTTGGAAATAAGTCCGCTTCCAGGGATTGCAGAGATCTCACTGAGGACAGCAATTTTCCCTGTGGCCTTCAGCGTTGTTGATGTGAGCATGTGCTGTTTCCCACTGATATTTAAATCTGAATTGTAAGCAGGCCTGAACACTCATCCCCTAAACTCAAAATAAAGAAGCCACAGTCCAAAACAGTATGAATATGTCTCATGCTATTTCTAAGTTGAAATATTCACCAAAGCACCCAGTTGTACTAGCTAACAATTACCCTTTCACTTATAGATAAAAAAGATAAACGGAATAAATAACCAAATAAATTCTAGCATTTTCATGTGATAGCTTTCCTCTACTCAGGGCTGAGACGCAGCCGCTGGAAGAGATAAAAGAATCCTTTTCCCAGGCCTGAGGACTGGCGTTTACAGTATTTTGTCCATTCCTGTTTCACCCATCAACCAGTAGTTCCGTGACTAGAACAAAATTTTCTACCTTGGAACGCCTTTCTCAGGAATCATGGAGGGTATAAGCAGTACCCTTCCACAAGCGGCAGCTCTCCCACAAAAGTAACCATTTCTGACTGCCCCCTTTTCCTAACAGACTGCTACAAACACTCCCTGTAGAAGACTCTAGCTTGAATAGAAACCTTCTAAACAGGTAATTATCTTAAGAGGTTTTAATCTATATTTTCCTTTTAACCAAAGCCCACAGGCTTTCAGGCGTACTGTATTTAACCACACTCAAACTGATAAGCTTTTCCTCCTTGTCTTTCTGCCTGGGGAAAAAGCCTAACAATACAGGGCAAACGTGAAAGAGTTCATGGAGCAGCAATTGTCTCTTTTGGAGACATGTTTTAATATATTTGCACCTATTATCCTTCTAATTCATTCCTCCTCCAGACTCAGCTCCCACCTCCAGCTCCAGCCTCTTTTCCTCCCTAAACAGTGCTTCTGAGAGAGGATATAAGTTCATATAGTCTGCCATAGCAAGATGACCAAAAGCAACCTCTGATTTGTTTTCCTTATGGTTATTCAGTCTGAAATACACTGTTAGGATTTGAACAAAAGCCTGTAAAGCAGGTGTAAGTGTTCTTAATGTCTACAGTAAGCTTTTAATCAGGAGCATAGAATTGCAAAATAAATCACCTCATTTACCTACGTTTTCCGAAATGTTTATTTTTTTTTTTTTCCAAGAAGCGTCCCTCTATTCTTTGTTTGAGTGGGGAGTGTTCACACCATAGCTTCACTGGCTTGCTGGCCCATCTCACCCCTTCCCTGTCCAGTGGCTCTCTTGCTGCAGGTCCACTAGTGCAGCATGCCCTCTGAGTAACAGCACCTGGTACTGTGAAGGAAAACTAGCAATAAGTGCACCTAGATTTTAAAGAGCCAAACTGCCTTAAACTTTTAGCCAATTGAAACACTTGGGCCATGCTGGGGCTTGGCAGGGTCGCACAAGAGCTCTCTGGGGACAAGCAAGCGCGACTGAAACCGTTTTCGTGCAGAACGTTAAAATGTTCCCTGCTGCAGAAGGGGTGAGCACAGCTTCATTTCTCTTCCTAGGAAATGACGCCATCATGTGGCCACGTTGTTTGCTCTGTTTCCAATTACAAGAGGGCAGTTGTACAAACGGGTTTCTCCCTTTACGTTTTAAAAAAGAGCATTAAAATGCTATTTGGTCATCCTGTCTTTTGCTAACACAATAGGTTCAGCTGGCCGAGGCACAGGAATTAGCACCCTTGTAATGATAAGGCCAGCTGTTGAAGTCCCCGTTATTAACGCAGCTATGACGACAGCTTCGGGGGTTCTTCTGTTAGCATAGTACATGTTGCTTGGAGGTGGTGTAGATACCTACAGGAGAAGCGTCCTCCAACAGTGTAGTCCGTGTCTGTGCTAGGGGGTTACGATGGCATGGCTGTAGCAGCAGAGAGTCTGCAGACAAGGGCTGAGAGAGGAACGGTGCGAAACAGAATGTGTGTGTATGTGTGCCAGTGTTTACAGTGGAAGTATATTAGACTGGACCCCAAATATGTGCCTAGGAATAAAAATGGCTTTTGAGTATACCCTGTTTAAAGTATCTTTGGAGTTGCTAAAATAGGAAGGATACAAACTGGAGTGAAAGTGGGAAAAGTAAATACCCTGGCTAAAAATGGAGTACTTCTTTAACTTAAAAATAGCTGAATGTGCTGTAACACTTTGAAGACCTTGGTCACCAGACAGCGATGAATTGGAGCCAGTTTTCAGCTGGTGTGTTACAGTTGTAAGTAGGATGCTCACCATAAAGAGGTATAAAGGAATCCAGACACTAGAGTACTGTGAGAGGAAAGCTTCGTTTTTGCAAGCCTGGAGAACAAAATTTGAAGAGACCTATAAGGTTAATTTTCGATCTTTCTGTAGTGTTCTTTATCCAAGGAATGCAAAACAATTTGTTAAGATTAATTAAGGCAGTCAGTCCTTCTGCAGAATTGGGTGTGTGATGCTGTCCTTGTTCTACCTGTGAAGCAAACTGAGGCACAGACAAGACTGTAGAGCAAACGGGATTAGTGCTGACAGGCTCCTCCTGCAGACTTTCAAGCAAAGCATGGGAAGGTGATGGAAGGCTGAAGTAGAGGCTTTTATACTTGACATTGAGGATTTATACCCGCTGGATAGAGAAGCAGTTGTATGTACAGAACACCTATGGTTTAGTCTTCCTGAGCTTTAGTCTAGTTTTATGTAAAATGGATATCTCATCATTAGGTAGATGCTAAAAAGGACAGGGCAATTAACTGAATAAATTGTCCGTAGGAAATATGCTGAACATTCTCTAGTCTGTAGAAAAAGCCTGTCTCCTGCACGAAGTTTAAGCAAACTCTTTGTTATTAGCCATCTACTCGATGTGTTTGCTCCTTGGAGAATAAGGTTGTGTTTGTGTGTGCATGCATTGCTGTCTTTCAAGTAAACGTAGTTATTAGACTATGAAATTTAGAGAAGTTTGACAGCTTTCAGAATGCAGTGATTCTTTCTTCCATAGAGTATATTACTGACACATTAATAGATGTGCTGGTAAAAATACAGTACTTCCTGTTAAATGTAGACTGCTACATATTTTGATTCCAACAACAATCTGGTAGGGTTAGGGCAATTCGTGTAGTGTCATCTGGTGTTTGTTTTGGATAGATATTATAGAAGAAGATACTGATTTTCAAGATGTTCAAGCAGATGATGGGGTGAAAACTCCAGCAAACCTTTAAAGTGACAGAAAGCAAGGGCTGCTCCTGGTCAGATCTCCTGCTGAGGATACAAATGTTCTGTGTTCCTGAAACTCCGTACAAGCTTTTCCTCTTGCAGGTCCTTGCTCAAAATGAGGCCAAATATTTAGGAGTATCAGTCTGAGCAGGACTGGCTAAATCGGCCTCTCTAGCATCGTTGAGATATAGAGAGAAGTCAGCCACTACCAGGTTTTCAGAATTTTAATTCAAGTCACTTCCTTGAGTGGAAAAAATGTTTCTCCACTAAATTTGGTCCCAGAGATTTGGAACCTGATGCAGGACTAATTTTGTGTATGGAAACAGTAGATAGGAATTTTTGCTCTGTTAATCCTCTTTTATTTTATAGTAACTGACTTGAGAACAATAGAAAATAAAACTTCATCACTAGGGATAAATCAGGTCATTGGAGCTGAAGAAAGCACCTGTGGTTATGGTGTGAAGTTTGAAACGGGAGACACTAATGTATGGAAATGAGGAAACTTCCTATGGAAATTGTGGGACTATAGTAGCTTTCATATGTTGTAATGGAAATGCTGTATTTCCACTGAACTGTCATGTTTATGCAAGAGTTGAGGTTTTCATTCCAAATGAAGTATTCTTTACTGAGACATGCCTTTCTTAAGGAAAATCTGTAGAATTTTGTTTTGATAACAGGACTTGTTTGCTTGGTTTCATTTATTCTGAAGGATCTTTAAAGAGTTCCATACATGAAGTATCTCAGTCGATTGTTTCATTCACCTCACTCAGCTGGAATGCTTTATGCACTTTAAGGCATTGCATTTTCAAGTGAAAGAAGGACAAACTGGATAGAGGACGGAAGAAGATAGGATTGAGGAGAGTACATCTAGCCAGTGAGGGTGATTGGGAGAACTGAGTTTGTATTTTCTAGAAAAGATAGGTCTAAAGAAGAAAAGTGGGGCACCTTCCAACATATGAGAGCGTGGTATAAAGAGGAAAGTGGTCAATAGTTCTCTGTGCTGGAGGAAAGGATGAGTAATTGGTTTCAAAGTTAAATACTAGGAAAATGTCCTTGCTATGAAGATAGTAGACAGTCTGTCTGTGGAGGTAGTGGAAATCCCCCATGTTGTTGTTTTTTGCAAACAGGTTAGACAAATTTCTGAAGAAACAGTGTAGGTAAATTTTTCCTACCATGAGGAAAAGCAGTAGACTAGATGGCTGACTGAAGAACCTAGTGCATCCTTTTGATACAGCCAGGAGACTGTGGTCATTCAACAATTGGTGTGGAGACCAAGGATTACAGATTTCCCAAACTATATATGGTAGAGGAAGAGAGTAAGGAGTAGGCAGTAGTGCTTGTCTCCAGCAGCAGATTACTTGGGTTTGTGGTGGCCACAGGAACTAGTGACTGCATTACAGATGCACAGAGAAAGAGCTCCAGAAGCAGGAAGAAAGCCTACCAACCGTAACTGCCACATCTTTGTCTTTGCACGGGGTGTTCTTCCATCTAGGGGAGGCACTTGTCATTTTGATGATAAGAATATAAAGATACCATACTCTGTAAGAGATACACCACCTCCAACTTTTCTACTGTCTCTCAAAGTGTGTATTCTTCTCATGCTTCTCCCTGAGAAGCTTGTCAGGGAGACAAACTAGGCAACAATATCAAGCTAGTTCTAGTTAATCTTGTCTAAGTATCAGTGAGATAGGTTGCTGAACAATTTTCTAAATGCTACTGCAGAAAATTGAGGTGAAAACGCAATCTATATCTGTCTCAGCAAGCCTTCCAGCTCTCAAGGATGTAAGATGATTCCTCTTTGCCCCATAAGTGTGAAAGCAAGATAGAGCCTTTGGGGTTCATTCTGCCAATTATTCCTGTGAAAGACCACCCAGTAAGTTTCCAAAAAAGTGCTCAGATTCCGGTGTCCTAGGCAGAGCTTCAGGTGAAGGCTATGCACTGAGCTACTGCTGAGTTACAGTAGCTGTGGTGGTTTCATCGTCACTGTGTTTCTAGAAATGGCAATCATTACTGTGCAATGAGCTTTGAGATACTGTGATTTTAAAGGACACGAGAGAAAATCAAATTCTGCGATCTTTCAGCTATAAGCATAAAAGCTGTAAGCATTGGCTTGGCAGAAAGGGACATCTAGTGGCTGTACAAAAAAAAACTTACTAAATACACGTTAAAATGTACTACGTAATCATTTGTGTGTGGCCTGCAGTCCTCAGTATTCCATACATATTTGTAGCTACATCATGTGTTTGCTGGGATCTTTTTTTTTTTATATTTTGGCAAACAAAACAGTCACCTTCGCGAGCCATACCTTTCTAGCTTTATGTAGGTCTATGTATGGTACCTTTGGCAAATAGAAAGCTGACTTCAAGCCGTGTTTGATGTACCTCACTGCTGCACTTCCAGACTTTCTATAGCATCTTCCAGGATTCCACTGCCTGCTGTTTCCTTCTGCCATTGCCTTCCCCTGTAGTACTGTACTTGAGAGATTGTCATTGTTATTGTCATGGTAAAATCTACTTTCTTTTCAATACCCGTAGCATAAAAGTCAGCGGGAGGGGTGGATGAGATTCAGGGAAACACTAATCTAAGCAGTCAGTCATGTTTTACACAACAAAAGTTTTTTCCTTTCCCATCCATGTTGTGCTCCTTCTTACTAGTTGAGGATGAATTCCATGCATGTTTCTGTGAATAGCCTGACAGTTTAATCAGTACATTTGCATATGGGCAAACGGAGCTTTTTTCGAAGTTGCACAGTAATATGTTTCACCTTTATGCCATGCCAGCTTCAAATTGCATCCCAGGAGGATTGCAAATGTGCATAATCTGTGCAGTTGTCTGGGCTTTTTTTCTTTTCTTTTTTTTTTCTGCTTTTTTTTTTTTTTTTTCTCCTGAACTGGCAAACGCCTATTCATTGCCCATCTGGGTAAGAATGGCCTTTGCATTTTCACACCCATTCTTTCCTATATGGTTTGTGAATACTCCTCCAATCAGAACTTGCTTCACAAAAAGGGGACAAAAACATTTTACAGGAGTTTCTCAGAATAAGTCCGTTGGGATCTCTACATCATGTTTACTGGACAAAAAAAAAAAAGGAGGGGGGAGGCACATAACAAAGACCACTTGAATCTCACAGCAAGGTTCCCTCTGTCTCGAGTTTAAGAGTGGCAGGCCCGGGAAAGGCCCGAGACAGTCTTTTTCCCGAGCCAGGCACTCTGTGCAGTGAGGAGTGGATGAGTGTGCGCGTGTGTAGCTGGGGCTTGTGAAGCGCTGACACTTTCTGGCTTGTCCAAGGCTCTGGGAGTCTTTGTTAGAATGCGGCATTTACTTTAGAATCAAACCTGCATTGGCAAGTCCACCTTTTATGAGGAGCATTGCCTTTGGACTTGGGGCTTAGAACAGCATACAGTAAGGGACAACCACAAAAAACGGATCTGGACACAGTTTCGTGCAGAGAGGGAGAGGAGCTGCATGGGACAGCGGGTTTTGCTTTAGCCCAATCTCTGGAATTTGTTAAAGCTGCTCCTTTATACTGCTGCGGTTTGTGTAGTAGCATCTCTGACACTATTGCAAATTTTTTGGTTGCCTGTACTTTGGATAGGTATGGTTTTCAGTGTTGAATGACAAGGAAGGTGGCCTAAAAGAAACATCCTCAAAATCTGTATTACCTTTTTTTAGCATTTATTATGTGTCTCTTCCACCCATCCCTCTTGTTTTATCCTTAAAGAGTGAATCTCAGTTGTTTCTCAGTTGAAGAAGTGGTAGGTGTTCCAATTTCATTTGAAGAAGTAAAGAAATGAGGAGAGGATTTTTTAAAGGACTGTTGTATCAATAGCAACCAAAACCTACTCTGTGCCTTTTATGAAGTGACTCAGTTGACTTTCAGACCAGTTCCTGCACCTCAAGGTGCATCCTAGATGGGTTCCTGTAGGAGAGTTATTCAGATCACTCTCATAAATGCATACAAACCTCCTTTCTTCAGCCTTGGTGAACCCCAGCTGGCTGTTTTCATCAAGTTAGCTAACGACCACATACATTGTGGCTACACAACTCTTGCTTCCCACAGCCAGGGCCTGAGAAAGGCTACTGAAACTTACAGATGAATCTTGTCCTTCCTCCTTTCTGTACATGATCTGTAGATAAGTGCCAGAATTCACTTTCCCAAGAAGTCATTCAGTCTTGTGCGTATCACACCTTTCTGGAAAGGAGTTGTAGTGAGGATGCATGCATTTTTCAGAGTTCCACTCACAAAATTATTTTTATCTGCCAAGGTGCATAGGAACAAAATAGATTTCTTTGCACCTGCTCAAGTCAAGAGACACGTCCATAGCATCTCTGGTATGTGTGGAATATTCTACCTTGTGCATGTGCAAGGCAGAATTTTTGGTTTATTGTGTTAGGCTGCTGCATATTTCTTCTTATTATCAAATAGCTCATGTGACAAAGGAGAACATTAACTAGAGGTCATTCCGTTTTCCAGAAGCACATCCTAAAGACATGTTTGTGTGAAAACACAAACCCCTAGGAGCCCTAGGGTCAGACCAAGCAGTGATTGATACTTATTGGTGGAAAGATTTCTAGCATACTGATAGGCAGCCACTCAAAGGGAGATGCAGATAAATGGGTAGCTATGCAATCACTTGCCATGGCCGACAGTAGGTCTTGAAAAGAGGTGTCATCTATTTATCATTAATTTTCCACCTTTCTGTTTCCCCACCAGTACAAAGCTTTCACCAAGTTCTCTTTCTTTCAGATTGAGGATTCTGACTTTTTATGTAAAATACATTTTGAATCCTCGTGTGATCTGACATGTTGAGAAGGGAAACATCTGGAACTACCCTGGAGGCTTCTGGAGAATGACTCTGTCTGGAAGGAGGAGAGAACACATCTCTTCTTTACATTATTTTGTGTAATAATAGTTGCCCTTGAAGGAAATATGTTTTTCTAGTCCTGTGATCAGTCTCATCAGAGGAGTCATAGAATCATAGAATGGCATAGGCTGGAAGGGACCTTAGAGATCGTCTAATCCAACCTCCCTGTCATGGGCAGGGACACCTCTCAACTAGATCAGGCTACTCAAGATTCGTCCAACCTGGCCTTGAACACCTCCAGGGAGGGGGCATCCACAACCTCTCTGGGCAATCTATTCCAAAGTCTCACCACCCTCATACTGAAGAATTTCTTCCTAAAATCTAATCTAAATCTGTTCTCCTTCAACTTAAACCCATTTCCCTTTGTCGTATCAGTGTACACTCTTGTAAAAAGTCCCTCCCCAGCCTTCCTGTAGGTTCCCTTCAAGTATTGGAAGGCAGCTATTAGGTCCCCCCGAAGTCTTCTCTTTTCAAGGCTGAATAATCCCAGCTCCCGCAACCTGTCTTCATAGCAGAGGTGCTCCAGCCCCTGAATCATCTTTGTGGCCCTCCTCTGAACACGCTCCAACAGATCTATGTCTCTCTTATGGTGGGGACACCAGAACTGGACGCAGTATTCGAGGTGGGGTCTCACAAGAGCAGAGTAAAGGGGGAGAATCACCTCTCTTGACCTGCTGACCATGCTTCTCTTGATACATCCCAGGATGCGGTTGGCCTTCTGGGCTGCATGAGCGTGCTGCCGGCTCATGTTGAGCTTCTCATCTATGAACACTCCCAAATCTTTCTCTTCAGGGCTACTCTCAACCCACTCTGTGCCCAGTTTGTATTTGTGCCTAGGATTGGTCCGACCCAGGTGAAGGACCTTGCATTTTGACTTGTTGAAGCTCATGCAGTTAGCACTGGCCCATTTCTCAAGCCTATCAAGGTCCTTCTGGATGGCATCTCTTCCCTCAAGTGAGTCCACGGCACCACACAACTTGGTGTCATCGGCAAACTTACTGAGGGTGCACTCAATGCCATCATCCATGTCACTGACAAAGATGTTGAACAGCACTGGACCCAGAACAGACCCCTGAGGGACACCGCTTGACGCTGATCTTCATGTAGACATTGAACCATTGACCACAACTCTTTGAGTGCGACCGTCCAGCCAGTTCTTTATCCACCGAGTGGTCCATCTATCAAATCCATGTCTCTCCATTTTAGAGACAAGGATGTCATGTGGGACAGTGTCAAACGCCTTGCACAAGTCCAAGAAAATGACATCCGTTGCTTTACCTACGTCTACCAGTGCTGTAGCTTTGTCATAGAAGGCCACTAAATTAGTCAGGTACAACTTGCCCCTAGTGAAGCCATGTTGGCTCTCACCAACCACTTGGTTATTTTTTATGTGCCTTAGTACAGCAACCAGGAGAATCTGTTCCATGATTTTACTTGGCACAGAGGTAAGGCTGACTGGTCTGTAGTTTCCTGGGTTGTCCTTGGTCCCTTTTTTAAAGATGGGGGTTATGTTGGCCCTTTTCCGATCTGTAGGAACCTCACCAGACTGCCAGGACCTCTCAAATGTGATGGCTAGTGGCCTAGCAACTTCAGCTGCCAGTTCCTTCAGGACCCGTGGCTGTATCTCATCAGGTCCTATGGACTTGTGCACCTTCAGGTTCTCTAGGCGTTCCTGGACCTGATCTACTCCTACCCTGGGTGGTTCTTCACTCTCCCAGACCCAGCCAACATCCTCTGTGATTTGGGTGGTGTGGTTCGAGTGGTTGCCAGTGAAGACTGAGGCAAAAAAGTTGTTGAATATTTCAGCCTTCTCCACGTCCTCAGTAACCAGGTCACCTGTATCCTTCTGGAGAGGCCCCACGTTCTCTCTCATTTTTCTTTTTTCTCTCACATACCTGTAAAATCCTTTTCTGTTATTTCTAATATCGCTGGCCAGATTTGTCTCTGTCAGGGCCTTACCTTTTCTAACCTGGTCTCTGAGTACACAAGCAACTTCCTTGTAATCATCCCAGGTTACCAGTCCCTGCTTCCATGCTTTGTGTATTCCTCTTTTGTATTTGATTTTAGCCAGGAGTTCTTTGTTTATCCATATAGGTCTCCTGGTGGTTTTGCCCGATTTCTTCCTTTTAGGGATGCAATGCCTTTGAACTTGGAGGAGATGATCCTTGAAAGTCAACCAGCAATCTTGGGCTCTCAGTCCTTCCAGGGCTTTATCCCATGGCACACTACCAAGGAGGTGCCTGAAGCGGTGAAAGTCAGCTCTTCTGAAATCAAGGGTTTCAAGCTTGCTGAGCTTCCCCCTCTTAGCTGCCCTTAGGATCTCAAACTCCACCATCTCATGGTCACTGCAGCCAAGGCTACCCACGAGTTCAACATTACCTACCAGCCCTTCCCTATTGACGAGAACAAGGTCTAACATGGCACCTCTCCTCGTTGGTTCCTGTATCACTTGGATAAGGAAGTTATCGTTAATGCATTCCAGGAATCCACTGGATTGCTTGTTCCCCGATGTGTTGTTTTTCCAACTGATGTTGGGGTGGTTAAAATCCCCCATGAGCACCAGGGCTTGTGAACAAGCAGCAGCTCCTATCTGCCTATGTAGGGCCTCATCCACCTTGGTTCTCCTGATTGGGTGGTCTGTAGCACACTCCCACTGTAATGTCTCCTTCCCTTCCTTTCACCCTGGCCCACAGGCACTCAGTTCCTTTTGTCATCACTTGCCAGGTGGAGCTCCATGCATTCTAGCCGTTCATTGACATAGAGGGCAACACCCCCTCCTTGTCTCCTGTGCCTGTCCTTCCTGAACAGTTTATACCCCTCTAGTCCAACACACCAATTGCAGGAGTCGTTCCACCATGTCTCTGTGATGCTGATGAGGTCACAGCCCTGCAGGCTCACAAGCATCTCCAGCTCTTCTTGTTTATTGCCCAAGCTGCAGGCATTCATATAGAGGCATTTGAGTTGGGTCCCTGATGAGGTACCTGGAGCCCCCTGAAGATGCTCAGATGTTTCCACAGTAACCAACCCCTCAACAACCCCTGTGCTCCATCCGCAACCCGGCATGACACCTTGATCCCTTGCTAATTCACAAGACTCCACGATCTTGCTAGTGCATTCCTCCCCCACAAGCAGTGGCATGCTGCATTCCGGCTCCCTTCCAGTGATCCTTATTTCACCCCACCCCCTTTCATACCTAGTTTAAAGCTCTGTCTATGAGCCCTGCCAACTCCCTTCCCAAAACCCTTCTCCCTCTGTGGGACAGGCTATTACCATGCCTTTCTTACAGACCTGGCCTCTTGTAGATCCAGCCGCTGTCAAAAACCCAAACCCCTGCTGGACACACCAGGCTCGTAGCCAGGTATTAATCTGCTGGCACTTCCTGCCTAATCCCTCATCTTTGCCCACAACTGGAGGGATAGAGGAGAACACAACCTGTGCTCCTGATCCCTTGACCAGGCGCCCCAAGGCTCTGAAGCCCTTCTTCATTGTCGTTGGAGTGGTTCTTCCTAATTCCTCACTGCCTACCTGAAACAACAAATGTGGGTAATAGTCTGAGGGCCGTACTAGGGAAGGAAGCTTCTTCCTGGCATCTTTAACTCTGACCCCTGGGAGGCAACTCAGGTTTCCTGGCAGAGCTTATGAACCAGACAGATGTAGTTCACGACCTCCAGGATTCTGTTAGTAGTTTCCTCCTTGTTTCTGCTGTGTGAGCATCCTCCCAGTGCTTTAATCTCATGTGGAAATTAGTACCTTTCTGATACTGACTGGTTTACATCTGTTAACATCAGATGTCTTCACACAGCTTCACCTCATCAGGATTTCTGCTGCTTGACTTTCGTGCTTCCTTTTTATGATTCAGTTACTTCAGAGAGTTAAAATAACCACCGGTGTCCAAGGTGGTTTCTCTCTGAACCACCAGAACAGAGAGTGCTTGGGATGGCAGGAGTGGATAAGCGAGAGGGAAAAGGCAGAGCAGGGAGGGCGCCATGTTCTCCTGCAGGTTGCATCGAGTAGTGGTCTGCTGCGTGTGTTGTGTATGAGATGTAAAGCACCCTTTAGGCTGGAGCAGAGGGACAGTGTTGAGCTAAAAGGCATGTGTATGAAACCACTTTCCATGTCATTGTGTTGGGTTTGTGTGGTGGGGTTTGGCAGTGGGGGAGGGGCTACAGGGACAGCTCCTGTGAGAAGCTGCTAGAAGCTACCCTGGCTCCAAGTCAGACCTGCCTCTGGCCAAGGCCAAGCCAGTCAGCCATGGTGGTAGTGCCTCTGGGAGAATGTATTTAAGAAGGAAAAAAAACACTGCACGGGAACCTGGAGCAGAGAGAGGGGGGAGGACCCCACACTGGTGCAGGTGGCTGTGCCCGAAGAAGGTGGTGACTCTGTGGGAGGGACCCCCACTAGAGCAGCTGGTGAAGAACTGCAGCCCGCGGGAATGACTCATGTCGGAGAAGTCGGGAGGACTGTTCCCCTTGGGAGGGACCCCATACTGGAGCAGGGGAGAGTGTGAGGAGTCCTCTCTCTGAGAAGGAGGGAAGCAGCAGAAACAATGTGTGACAAACTGACTGCAACCTCCATTCCCCGTCCCTCTGCACCGCTGGCGGGGAAGAGGTAGAAAAATCAGGAGCTAAGTTGAGCCCAGGAGGGCAGGGGGGAAGGTGTTTTTAAGATTTGGTTTTATTTCTCGTTATCCTACTCTGATTTGGTTGGTAACAAATTAAACTGATTTTTTCTCCAAGTCAAGTGTGTTTTGCCCATGACCATATCAGTGAGTGATTCCTCCCTGCCCTTGTCTCAATCCATGAGCCTTTCATTATACTTTCTCCTCCCCTTCCCAGCGGTGGGAGGAGTGAGCCAGCAGTGTATGGTGCTTAGCTGCCAGCTGGGCCTAAACCACAACAGCCATGTATTCACTCTGGGTATTTCTTTTAAAACAGACAGTGACAGTAAGCCAGTTTGATTTACTCGTGCTTCCCTACCAAATTTCACTTCTAGATTCTCACACATTAACAAGTGATTGTGGCAAGAAGGGTTGTAGCTTTGGTAGGAATATTCAAGGCAAAATGCCTGTAATGCTATAATAATAGTGGTGATTTTTTCGTTACTTTTCTCTGCATACCTTTCTGGAAACCAAGGTGATGCATGTAGTACAAATGCTAAGAGAAAGAAATTGTTAATAATGTTCTATTTTTTTACCACTCAAAGGGCAGTTGATTCTTCAGAGTTAAAAGGTGAAACCATAGTTTCTGCCTATCAAAATCTAAATAGATGAAAAATGAGTAACAAACAGGAAATGAAATGAAAAAGCATTAAAACCAAAGCAAGCAAGATGGAGATAGGGAAAAGTAGATTGAAAGATTAAATTGTTACTTTTTAGTCACTTGTAAAAGTTAATTTTGAAGGATATGTTGGCTCTGAACCCAAATCGGTTAGGTGCTTTTCTGAACTGTTCTCTGTTTAGATCATTCAGCCAAACTAAGACAAAGTCTTCCATAGAGTAAATGTCTGTAATTTTCCAGTTTCTGTCAAGTAAATAACAGCAGGAGAACATTTGTTTTTATATGATGGCATTCTGGTGCCAGTCAGAACTTGGGATATGCTAAAAATGAAGGGTACAGCTCATGTTAACTTTTTGCTATGGGTTCTTACAAAGGACTGTTTGTCACTATTGGGTAGCAAATGTTCTAAACCACAACCCCAGACAAAACTGTGCGTGGGATTTTAGGAACATTTACAGGCTAAATCTTGAACCAGATTTGGATTTTACGAAGTGGCTGCCAGTTTTTTTGATGCAAGTAACTGTACGGTAAAACACAGGATTCAAATTCATTAAAATACCAATCTAGATAGAAATCACATTTTCATATAGACTCTTGCATTAACAACTTGGTGCAAAGGATCATTTAAGTAAGAATCCGATCTTTTCTGGCATGTGTCCACATCCGAACAGCCTCAAATCCATCTTTAATCCATGCGCTCAGTGTTTACAGTTGGCTGACTCTAGGCTTTTTGAAGCCAGATAAACTGATGGGAAGTCCAAGGCCCGGGAATGTGGTTGGAATTTAGACCCAGCTACACCTGTCTTTGCTTTTGTCCAAAAATTCAGGGCTCAAGCTTCTGCAAACAAGTAGCCAAGTTTACTTGTAGCTTTACAGAGATATCTTCTTATCAATGTCTTTGCGTGTGATTTTTACAGTACAGTCTGTTCTGTTTACCCGGTAGAGTCACCTTCACCAGTGCCCTGACTGTGACTCTGCAGAGGACAAGACTCAAGCTCTTCTTTTTTCTTTTTGTCACCTGCTTTGCTACAGGTAACATCAGTTGCAAGGGGATGACAGAGCGCATTCATAGCATCAACCTTCACAACTTCAGCAATTCCGTGCTCGAGACCCTCAACGAGCAGCGCAACCGTGGCCACTTCTGTGACGTGACGGTCCGCATCCACGGGAGCATGCTACGCGCCCACCGTTGCGTGCTGGCGGCTGGCAGCCCCTTCTTCCAGGACAAGCTGCTGCTGGGCTACAGCGACATTGAGATCCCCTCGGTGGTGTCAGTCCAGTCTGTGCAAAAGCTCATTGACTTCATGTACAGCGGGGTGCTGCGGGTCTCGCAGTCAGAGGCCCTCCAAATCCTCACAGCTGCCAGCATCCTGCAGATCAAGACTGTGATTGATGAATGCACAAGGATTGTCTCGCAAAATGTGGGAGAGGTCTACCCGGTGATTCAGGATTCTGGCCAGGAGACACCCAGGGGAACACCCGAATCTGGCACCTCGGGGCAGAGCACTGACACAGAGTCTGGCTACCTGCAGAGCCATTCGCAGCACAGCGTGGACAGGATCTATTCGGCACTCTATGCCTGTTCCATGCAAAATGGCAGTGGGGAGCGCTCCTTTTACAGTGGGGCTGTGGTCAGCCACCATGAAACAGCCCTGGGGCTCCCCAGGGACCATCATATGGAAGACCCCAGCTGGATTACCCGGATCCACGAACGGTCGCAACAGATGGAGCGGTACCTCTCCACCACTCCAGAGACCACACACTGCCGCAAGCAACCGCGCCCTGTCCGAATTCAAACCCTGATGGGCAACATCCATATTAAGCAGGAGATGGAGGATGACTATGACTACTATGGCCAACAGAGGGTGCAGATCCTTGAGCGCAATGAGTCCGAGGAATGCACTGAGGACACTGACCAAGCAGAAGGCACTGAGAGTGAGCCCAAAGGGGAGAGTTTTGACTCAGGAGTCAGTTCCTCCATTGGCACTGAGCCCGATTCCATGGAGCAGCAGTTTATGGCTGGTCTGGGCCGGGATGGGCAGCAAGAACCTTCTCAAGCAGATCAAAATGACGTCCCTGCTGATGGCACTCAGCCGCAGCAGCAGCAGCATGTAGATGCCAACTCTTCCTCGCCAGAGAGAAGCAATGACGTTGAAATGGACAGCAAAGTGCTCACAGTCAATAACAGCACCGAAAAGGGGGCTTTGCAGCCTTCTGTCAACACAACTGTTGCCCAACCATTGCCAACCACACAGATCTACTTACGCCAGACAGAAACCCTCACCAGCAATCTGAGGATGCCACTGACTCTGACCAGCAACACTCAGGTCATTGGCACAGCTGGCAACACCTACCTGCCTGCCCTTTTCACCACACAGTCTGCTGGCAGTGGCCCTAAGCCTTTTCTCTTCAGCCTGCCCCAGCCTTTAGCTGGCCAACAGACACAGTTTGTGACAGTGTCCCAGCCTGGCCTGTCAACCTTTACTGCCCAGCTGCCAGCCCCACAGCCCTTGGCCCCATCTGCGGGCCACAGCACAGCAGGTGGGCAAGGCGAAAAAAAGCCTTACGAGTGCACTCTCTGTAACAAGACGTTCACCGCCAAACAGAACTACGTCAAGCACATGTTTGTACACACAGGTAAGAGTGCATCCCTTTGGTTTAGACGTGAGACCGGAGCAAGTCCTTGACAAACAGGGACTTAGATTCTGTTTCCCAACCCACCAGCCCCCAGCACAAACAGGAGGGACAGGTTATCCAGGGAGCTGGTATCGCCGAACATTTTCCGAACTTACTGCATTGACGTTGAGCCCCTGCAGAAACGTATAGGTCCCTTATAGGGGCCTAACTGTGCATGGTGCAGAAACAAGCTCATTTTACTTGAAGTAAAACACATCCTGCACCCAACCAAGGAAACAGTAAGCATTTGTTGTCCCCTGCAAGCTGACCAGGTGACATTAAGTAGAAGTGGCATGAGAAAACTGTAATCAGTCATTAAAGAAAAACTGTATCTACTAAGAAGGCGCCATGTAAGTTTTACAGCTATGGTAGTTTAAGTTCAGGGAGTGATGACTGGCCTGAGTTCAGGGCAAGTTCACTCCTGATGGAGTTGCAGCAGTAGGACCAGGACTGGGTGTTACAGACACTGCCACCTATTTTCTAAATATCACATATTCTTATAAGAAAGTAAATTTGGAGTTTTTTCTGGAAGTTTTTCTGTACTTCACTGAAGCTGATGCTGTAATCCCCTGTCTTTTGGTAAGTCAGATGTTTCACTAGCTGTGAGTACAGAAATGTAGGGCTCAATGAGAAAAATTTAAAATAGTATATGGAGCACACAACATCAGCACCCTTTTTGTTTAAAAATACAACTGCTCTAGTATCGTCTTTTGAGCCGATATAGGTAACCATATTTACTACTGAGCCAAAACTGCCTTTTCTAGCTTTGTCAAGTTATGAGACTTCAAAGTAAGGAGATATGTGTATCTTATGTGGAGAAGGTATCCTGGGTTCAGGACTAAATTTTGCTTGCTTTAGCCCTCGACTTTTTCTGACATTGGAGAGAAATTCTAGTTTACAGAAAGAGTAAATGTTTCTCTCACCAAGCAGTGGTTTTGTTAATGTCAGATCTTAAAATAAATGCTGGATTTGTGACACATGGAGTAGAACCTGGAGAAATTGCCCAAGGTATGCGAAGAATGTAAGTCATGCCTCTCCATTGTATCTAATAGATTTCACTTCCATGTGTATATGTAAACTTTTAACTTTTATTTACCTATAATTATCACGTAAATGAAAAATTCCTCTAGACATCTAAGGCAGACACGTATATGTACATATACAAAAAGGTTAACTTCTCAGGACTGGTACAAAACATACCATTGCAAGGATCAAGAATCCTGAATCCCAAAATTACCCTTTGTGTCTGTTTATGTTCTCCATCTTTCTCTTGTGGAAGAGTAGCTACAATGCTACGTGGATAGTGTTGTGTTTTTCAGAAAAATAGCCCCTTCAGAACACAGTCAAATATATCTGCCTGCATCCTTGTTCTAAAAGCTAGAAAGACTTTTTCACAAATAACTTCACTGAGCTTTATTTTCCCCACTCCTGACTGTGCACTGCGTTTTGTATTTGGAGTCAGATAAAGAATAATATTGGAAGACCTGACCTAAAATATTCCTAGCTACTACACATAAATTCAACCAATGAAATTGATAGACATCTCCAATCATGAATTAATATTTTATTTGTGTGGATCTGAGAATGCCCAAAATTATGAACTGTGGTGGCAAGGAGAGATTTAGGTAGGCAAATGACTTCAAAATTCATTTAGGAACAAACTGGCTTCTGGCATGTCTGAGAGAATAATTGCACTTTAACCAACAATGAGCAGGGCTTCAGAGAACCCTTCTGAAAATAACCTTTATATGTAAAGCCTCAGAGAAAGCATATCTGCTACCTTGTCTAGTGCTGGACAGAATCATTATGAAAACTTGAGAGGACACAGCTGTTCCCACTGTAAGGGTGATACTCCTCAGCCCTGTTAGAAGAAGCCAGGCAAAGTGGCTCTGGAAAAGATCCACAGAAAAAGGGAAAAATTTGGGAGATGCAGATGTTTGGATTAGTGTTGCTGTTTGGAGGGCTCACAAGAGAAGCCATGGAGGAGTCTAATCATAACCAGAATTCAACAACCCCAGGCCTGCCAATCTCTGTATGTTTTTATACTTCTGAAAACTACACTCTGATGTAGCTTTCCATGCAATGGAAACCTAACTCTCTTTCTTCTTTCACATTGACACAGTCGTACTAGAGATGGATATTTTTCCCTATTCCCTGCAGACTGGCTTTAATGTATCCCACGATGTTGTTCTCCAAGACATGCAACGTTGTGGAAATACAGTGCTAGAATGCATATGGTGTCTCTGCCATCATTGCCTTCTCCTACATATCACACTGTGATTAATATTCAATAACTGTCCCACATTGCTGTCTAAAACCAGCCAAATGTGAAATAAAGAACCAAAAGGAGGAAAATCCACGTTTAATTCACTAAGCAAAGTTTTCTCTGACTTCAAGATGAAGAATCAGGAGAATAAAGAATCTGCAGCGCTCACTTAGGAAACACATACATACATTTGCATTCAAAAAAGAAAACCGAAAAAGTTTTTAAATTCTTGGGAGAGAAGAAATCCCTGGAACGTTTCAAAGCTAAGATTAGAAAGCCAGAACCCAGTGTATCTTAGAAACATGTGCAGGCCAAAATTAGGGTGTTTTTATAGCATAGTCTTAACAAGGTCTAGAGCAGAGGAGACCAACTTATTACAAGCTCTGGGACATATATTGCCTAAGGCAAAAATGAGCATTATAAATATAATCAGTCTCTTGTAAGTTAATCAGACATCATTGTAACTGACACACCACCATTTTCCACATAACACGTGTCAAGCATATTGGCCTGTCTACACTCAGCACACTGCGATGTTCAGCAAAGCCAGCAGGAAAGTAAGGACTTAATGTGTTTTGACCAAGTGTCTTTCACCAAGTAGGGACAAACTCATCATTGGTGCAAGAAAGAGCAGCGTGTGGATTTCATTCACAGATGTCACTGTCATATGTGCATACTGTGAAATAAAAAGAAACAGAGACTCGGGAGATAAAAAAGTAGGTCCTTCCCATCCAATCCATAATAATTATCTCCTCTTAAAATTGAATATTAGCAACGTATTGTAATCTCACTATACAAAGAGTAAATGATATATCACCACAGGCGTGTGATGGTCCCTGAAGATTGACTCTTCAGGATTTAAAACAGTGCCAGACAGATTGTAAAAAGGAGGAAGCAGGATGTCTGTGAAAAAAAAAAAAAATCTCTCCTGAAGGGGAAATTGCAGAATGACCAAAGGAAAATCATTTTTCAGTCAGTGAAACAGAGAATCATTTTGATTGTTACAGAGCTATGGTACCATCTCTCTCTGTGGCAGCTTTGGGGATGATGAATTGCTGCACCTGAAATATACCACAAGGGATTCAGAAAACAAATTAAAAAGCAGCTTTTGATGGGGCATGCATGGTGTTGGGTATTATCTACATTATCAGTACAGCAACATATCACGAAAATGTTGCCTGATACCGTGAAACATGAGGCTGTGGCATTGTCTCCCAGAAGAACTCTGAGCGTGAGGAGGAATTAAGAGTAGTCTGGACAAACCAATTGTATGTGCTCAGCTGAATATTTTTTTTCAGTTCGTCTTTGTAGTCACTGGTTTGTCTGGATATGATCAGAGTTCACTTATACAAGTTGCCAGAGTCAGTTTTACAACAGCCCTGGGCGCACAAGGCAATGTGGTAGATGACAGAAGCATTTTATATCTCTAGTTTACCTGATAAGGCGTTTTATTTAATTGGCAGTCAAATCATTTAAATTTCGTGTCTGTTACACTGGAAGTTTGTCTGTTAGGTTGCGCTTTGCATGGTACTGGCTGGCTGAGGCATTCTGTATACTGGGGTTCCCTTTTCAGTTACTGTTATCCACCCTTCAGCTATGAGATTTGTCCAGAAAAAGGGGCAACAAATGTAAACCTCTTATAAAATGTTGGATTCCTCTGGCTGTCTCTAGCATATTTCTTCTGAGAGATTTAAAGCAATTTGACTAAATGAGTGTGTTACAGCTCAGCTATCTCGTAATCACTAGCTTTGCCATGCTATTATTGCATACAGATAGGGAGATGGAGACACTGAAAGGTAAAGTGCCTTGACTAAGACCTGGCTAGAAATGGCCACGAGGGGCAAGGCAGGAGCATAGGCAGGAGAGGCTGTGCCATTGAAGCTGAGGGTAGATGCCAGGACCTTTTAGCTCTAGTCCTGTCTTTGTCAGTGCCAACTGCGTGAACTTGGAGAAATCACCTGAGCTCCTTTTTAATGTCTATGGATAGGGAATACCTACAGCCCCCTTTGTAAAGCGTTTGGAAACCTCTGGTTGCAAAACGTGCTTTGTATCAAAACACACTTATAAACAGAATTACTTTTTCTTAGCCAGAGCCCCTCTCCAAAGACCCCTGTGAGACTTAACCATTAGTTTATTGCAGAGTCACACTGAGCTGGTTTAATTTTATTATCTTTTTTTTTTGTCTGTTTTTCTTTCTCTCTTGTTGGCAACGGGCAGGTGAGAAGCCCCACCAATGCAGCATCTGTTGGCGCTCCTTCTCTTTAAAGGATTACCTAATCAAACACATGGTGACGCACACCGGCGTGAGGGCGTACCAGTGCAGTATCTGCAACAAGCGCTTCACCCAGAAGAGCTCCCTGAACGTGCACATGCGCCTCCACCGCGGGGAGAAGTCCTACGAGTGCTACATCTGCAAGAAGAAGTTCTCCCACAAGACCCTTCTGGAGAGGCATGTGGCTCTGCACAGTGCCACCAACGGCACGCCTGGAGCCGCCGGCACTGGCGCCAGGGCCGTCCCTGCCGGGGTGGTGGCCTGCACGGAGGGGACCACGTACGTCTGCTCTGTCTGTCCAGCTAAGTTTGACCAAATCGAGCATTTCAACGACCACATGAGGATGCATGTGTCAGACGGATAAGTAGAATCTCTCTCTCTCGCTTTGTTATGAACAAAAAAATAGAAACAACAAAAAAAGCTATGGCACTAGAATTTAAGAAATGATTTTTGTTTCATTTTTACCTTTATTTTCCTCCTTGTTTTTGGGTTCGTTTCGTTTCGTTGTTTTTGTACTACATGAAGAACTGTTTTTTGCCTGCTGGTACATTACATTTCCGGAGGCTGGGTGAATAATAATTTTCCCAGCCTCCCTCGGATGGTGGCCTTAAGGCCAGGTAGTGCTTCATGAGCTCCACTGGTTGGATCTCTAGCTACTGGCCTCTAAATACAACCCTTCTTTACTACAAAAAACAAACAAACAAAAAAACCACAAAAAAAAATCAAAAAAAAGGACAGAAAAAAATAAAAAACAAAAAAATTCTTTTTTCTCACTTGTGAAGAGCACTACAAAAAAAAGAAACAAAACAAAATATATTACAAATCTACAAGGCCTACTGTCGTTATAAGTACACCGCTCTCAGTGTTTCAATGGACGTAATTCACAAAGCTGACCGCTTTTGGACTTCACAGTATCCAGTTAGAACTGTGGAATATTTTGCTTCTGGTTGAGCAGCAACCAGAGGAAACAAGGCCCTGCTGGTTCTCACCACGTGTCTGCTTTCTCACACACATGCACCCACAAACACACGGAAGGGCTGAGGGCAGCCGAGGCAGTGTGGCTTGGATAGTGTGGAGTCCCTGCAGGGTGAGGAAAACGCATCAGAGGTTCCTCACCTGGATTCTGCTCCATCCCACGCTCTCTGGCGCGCCCTCCCCGCTGCTTTTCCCATACCACCACCACCACCTTACAGCGGAAACCAAGAAGATTCAGACAACGAGCAACGGTGGCTTTTTTGTAATTTATTCAGTGTCTTCGCTGAGCCCAGGGCCTCAGCACAATCAAGAGGGACTTTCACAGAAGGCAAAGAGAAACACAGAGGAAAATCAAAGATTGATCAGAGGTTGCAACCTATGGATCTAGGTACACGAGAAGGGTTAGTTCCCACAATCTTTGCAAAAAAAAAAAAAAAGTTGCATCAGGATTTATTCTTGTGGAAGAAAGAGGAATAGAGGGTGGGTGGGGAGGGGAATAATTAAAAAAAAAAGAGTTCTTGGGACTTTTTTAATTCAAAATTTTATAGAGGGGCAAAAGTGACGTTTACCAGATAGAATGCTGATTTTTTTAATATATTTACAACAGTATTTGTGTAAAAAAAAAAACAAAAAAAGTGAGATTGTTAAAAGTAATTTTTCTTTGTTTTCTTTTTGTTTTGCGTACACTGCCACTAATATCTTCTCTTTTATTATATATATGAATATATAAAAAAATATATATTTTATTTTAAATTGAGACTGTTAAGGTTAGCTAACCTGCTTCCAGATAGAGGGGGGGAGGGGAGATGATCTTAATTTTTATTTTAAAAAAGAGGAAGGATGTTTCTTAATTTTCTTTTCTAGTATTATTCTCTCTCTCTCTCTCTCTTTTCTAATGGAATCAAGAATTACCTGGGTCGATGAGGGGCTCTGTGAAGTCATCTGTGAGATTATCTACTAGAGTTTGTGCATCCCGCGGTATCATTTGAACTGCTACTTTGTTTTTGAATTACGTGGTTCTCTTTTTGGCTCTTACCAAGGTTCTGTTGTTTCTTTTTTTGGTTCCATTTCAGAATTTATTTCTGCTGAATGATGGTTCCTTTTCAGAAAGCGATTTTTCTAGAAATGTTCCCTTGGTTTTGGGGATGATAGAATCTGTAGTATTTTCTTTCTTATTATTTGAAAAAGCAATGAAAGTTTTGGAAGTGTATAATAACTAGGATTTCCCTTATTTTTGGTCACTGGACAAGAATTAATCTGCTGTATTGTTCTTTCATCCCTGCCTTGCTCGCTAGAGAGCTTCGATATTTGTATGGGAATCTGATCCTGCCCCGGTAATTTGTGCTGATGCCAAAATAACTTAAAACGTTACCATTGCAAATATTCTTCCCTTCTTCATTTGCAAAAACGTCTGACTGAAGGGCCACATCCCGTATTCTCTGCATAGGCAAAGCTATGCAAGGAATGTAGGATCAGTGTGAAAGATTGATTCCTGATCTGCATATATATGTTGGTGTTTTGTATTTTGTTTTATTGTGTTTGGGCTGGTGTTCTCCCTAGTTGTCTTCTGTGTATCTGTGTGAGAATTTTTCCCCAAAGCCAACTCCCAAAGTACGTGGGTCCTCAGTTCAGTTGGATCAGTGTCTGACACTATCTTCGTCTTGCTTGAAATCCATAGCTAGGATTTGCACCAGCTGCACTCTGGACTTTATATTTTAGGCGGAGAAGCACCTAACAAAAATATGCAAAAAGAAAAAAAAAAAAGAATTGCTAGTTTAGCTTTTACTTTTGTCTGTATTTAAATTAAGCTTTCTTAAGTTTACAAAACTTTGCTTGTGAACACTGAGCATTTCACATGAGACATTCTTCTATGCTGGACAACTTTCTAACTATTGACTTGAGAGATCTTCCCATGCAGTTTTGCGTGTTCCTTACACCTGCAGCTTCTGTATTGGATGGCTGTGATTCAGCACAGGGAACCTTGTTGCTATGTTCTACGCTCGTTCCATTTCTGATTTCTTTTGGGGGAAAAAACTGACAGGTGGTTCAGTCTCGGAATCTTTCTGTGCACTGCAAGGTATGGTTCAGCAGATGCTAAACATTGAAGCCCAGCTTCTCAGCTGTAGTAGGCAGCGTAGAGAGACTTCGAGGTGAGTGCCAGAGCAAATGAGTTTCTTGCATGGTAACGTCTTTTTTCGTTGCCAGTTTGTTTGGGTAGTTTAAGGGGGCTGGAGAAGGATCACAAGTTCGTTAACAAATATTGTTCTCATAATTACACTACAATTGTAAAAGCAATGCTGGCATGTAAACTGAGGAGTGAAAAGACAAAGCCTAAGGCACAGAGGTGGAGAACTAATATCTGCCAGGTAAAGACACACTAAATCCGTACAGAAAATAAAGGTTCTAGTAACAAGGATGTGGAAGAAAATGGAGTAGGTGAATCTGTACGAAAGGACTGAAGGTCTTTCTCTGAGGAGAGGAGTTTTTTCTGAGTTCTTTTGTATCAAAGAGTTTGGTGTTCTCCCATACAATGAATTAATGAAGAATTTTATCCAGCTTAAAGATCTGTAGCTGCTCATTTGTCATCTGAGGTCTGGGGAAGAGCTGTTTAATTTGCCAATGTTAAATCTGATGAGCTATAGTCAAGATGTAGCTTATTCTGGAATATGGTTCAGATACCAGAAGAGATATGCCAGTACACAGGAAATAAGAATCAGGGTTTACATCCACCAAAATCTGAATACTATGGTGTTTAGAGAGAAAAATCCTATCTAAGTTTTAACTCTTCAGTTTTCAACCTTCCCTAAATCAAAGAAGCATCATCTTTGAAATGTAGATTTATTATAGGACCTAGTAAATTTGAAGTGAATTAAAGATCAGTTATGAATGAATGAAGGGTGCAAATTAAAAAAACAAAACAAAACAAACAAACAAAAAAAAACCAAGCAAACAACCAAAACCCAAACTTCTTAAAGAAAAGCTAAGGCATACTAAATTGAATTCTAATTCACTTGTCAAAGAGTTTAGGCCAAGGACTTCATAAATGGCTGCCTGAAATATAAACGGATTTTGTTGAACTTCCAGGCTCAAAAATTAGTGACTTGATTTTCTAAAACATGGAGCAACTTGCAGCGTGACTGCAAATGTAGCTGAAAGTGTTGATCAGGTCACTTAAATAAGTGCCCTTCCATGAACTTAGGAGCTCAAACATAGACCCCTTCATCTTTTAAAATGTTAAATTCTTTTTAATAACGCTTCCTCCCATCCATTGGAATATTTATTCACTACTTGGAAACAACTACAATATCTGAATGTTAACAGGTATCTTCAAGCTTCACGTATTGCTACAATATTCCTTAGCAGAAGGAATACCTGTGGTATATGAGCAGTCACAATGATCTGCAAACTGCTGATGACAGCGTTTGAGTGCATCCATCTCAGTATGCTTGAAAGGCTTCCTTCAAAACACCGGATAAGATGACATAGATGAGAAAGAGCAGACTGTAGCACACGTCCCTCTGATGGAGCGTGCAATATCCTGCATTCCTTGAGCCTGATTCTCACTTTCCCTAAAGCACTCTTTGTATTGCTTTAGCACTGGAAAATGGGCATTAAATAGGACATAAATTCAAGCATACAAATCAAGGCCTCTCCGCAGGGCGAAAGTGCAATAAAGGAAGCCTTAGAGTAAATGAGGGGTAAGTGCCTTCTCTTACTGCTGCTGAGGCTGATGAAGTCAATTGAAAATGTAGGATTAGCCAGAGCAGATCTGCCCTGTGGTCCACCTCTCCCAGTATTCTGTCTCTGACACATGGCCAGTCACAGGTGATTTGGATGAAGATGGAAGGCCTGTGTTGGATAATTGCAAAGTAATAAGCCTATGAGAGAAGATTTATTGTAATCCTCATTAGCTGTGTATCTGCTTATAACCTAAAGACATACTTTATAGCCTTATTTTTTTTCCCTTATAAAAATTATATATTCTGGCAGATAATTCTTACTATCCTTTAAAGATCTAGCTTATTAATTGCTAGGTGGCTCCAGTATTATCCTGTGGAAATGAGTTCCTCAGATTAATTACCACCTTGTTGAAATGATTCTTTTCAGGTTAATTTTGTTGTTGTTCATTGAAAACCCTTGTTCTTGTATTCTATGAAATCATATATCAGAGAACCAAAATTTAACCTCTATTGCCCATTCTACTGAAGTCTGCCTGTCTCTGGGAAATCCGAATCTACAAGGAATGCAGGACCACAATGTCAGTGTCTGCTGGTTAGTAAGGAGAGAAAAGCTACCGAGTGTGTGCGTGTGCGTGCCTGGGGTGTGTGCATTAGTGAGGTTCTGCTACTGTGATCTCTTGCAGAGGACTCGCAAGTACAATACGTAAATAATGGGAACGTACCAGTAGAGTACACCAGTCTAGAAATCATAATACAATACTTGCAATCTGGTCCCTTCTCTCAGAAAATCCCTGTTAATAGTCTCTCATAAGGAAAATAGGTATAGATATTTTGCAGGAGCTGCTCTGAGGACACTTTCTCAGCAACTGTCATGCTTCCACTAGGCCCTCTTCTGGCCCATGCTGTTAGTTACTCAAATTCAGCCCCAGTTCACAGTAAGCTAACAGGGAAGAGTGGCATTTAATTGACTTTGTAAGAGAATGAGATTTCCCTTTGCTCTAAGATCAAAGAGGCCAAGTGGTATCCGTTTTTCTTCTTTGATTTCTTTTTCATCCAAAGGAGAATTGAATAATAACGCACATACCATCAGCCCCCTCATTTCTTACCAACCCCAAATGGATTGATTTCAGTTGACCTCGAGGTACTTGATTAAATCATGCTGGCTCATTCACATAGTGGAGGAACAAATCTTTTGCCTTTAGGGAGTATTATGCTAGCATGTCATGCCTCTCTTAGTAATGAACACAAATCTCATAGGCAGAAGGTACAAAACATATTATTTGCAGGAGTGTTCAGTCCAATCCAAAATCAGAAGCACCCAAGCCATTTCAAACATAACCAGACCTTCAGTATGCCTAGGACTGTAGATCTATAACCCTTCTGACAGTCTTATGCTAAGGAAATCCTCCATCTCTCACTGCAGAAGATGGCTTGCTGCTCAAAAGGAAATATAATATCAAATTAGCACCTGGTGGCTCTTCTGTCAAGGAAAACTAGACCTTGGTAAGTCAAGCCTTTCAATTCAGCATCCAGCTCCTCTGAGCTATTGAAATAAACCTGATAGAAATGAATCAGCAGGTAGCCTAACTGAAGCAGCATCTGATCAGCCTAAAGCAAAATAGCTGCTTTTCACATTCCCTGATTTGTTTTTGTGCTGGCTGTGAAAATTTGTGAAGGAGGTGTAATGTCAACTTGTCCCTGAGACATTCTGACTCTCCCCTGCTCCTAGGAGGCTTGTCCCTCAGTAGGATCTGGCCCCTAAGAGGTCACAACTCTGCTGAAGAAAGGCTTATGAGAGAAACTGCAGGCATACTTTAAATCTGGAGTCCTAAGTTTGTAAATGCAATGAAAACCTTTCCCAGTGCTTGAGTGCCCCACTGACAGCAAGCAAAATCAGGTAGGAAGGCCTTGCAGAGGGGCAGATACTGGAAGTACCAAGTTTCTGCAGCACATCCAGTAAGACAGCCAAGTGTATAAAGGTGGCCTCATGCTAGATTCATGTCCATCAGGGGCTTGTTCTGGCCATCCCCAGTCAGTGTTCTTGCTGCTGTTAACCTTCTTATTTGTCCTGCTAGAAGTAATAAGGTCTCAGCTAACTTCCTTTAAAGCTACTCAGTGATCCAGTTCATTTCAGCAGGAGCAAAGGAGTACCCAGAGTTTGACAAATGACTAAACTGGGAAATTTGGAGAGAATTTTATGTATGTGCATATTCTTCAAACTAACTCAGACAAAACAAAAAGACAGGTTATGTTTTCTTTAGTGTAGAACAGAGAGATTTGGTCCGCAAGGGAGACACTGACAGAGAGACAACCTGTCTGAAAAATAAGAATGCTTTACTCTCTTAGACCTATTGTGAAGCACAAGGGAGAAACATTGTTTTGTTTTTCTAAGAAAACATGTAAATGAGAAACAAGATGTGTTACGTAAAAGTGTATATCCATCTAATTATTCCCAGTGCTGATAACTAATCAACTACATTAGTGCCTCTAGGAACAGAGAAAATGTTGTACATTCAATGTTTCTATTTCTGATCCCCCTCCACTATAGATTGGGAGTAACTAAGATGAAAACAGTAGAGTTACACAAATGCAAAATTTTGGTGAATGAAGTAATTGTTTCCCTATGTATGTCTTGCAGTATCTAGACAAATATCCACTCTGAATTAATGTTTATAATACTAGGATATTGTTAGATAATTTTGGTTTAAAATTTATGGGTTTAGTGGAAAAAAATACAAAGTTAAGTATTAATAGATATTTTTTCATTATATAATTAGGAATAGTGCTGGCTTCTTTTTGCATTTCAGCCTCTGCAGTAGTGCTTGATATGTAGTGCTCTTAAATGTTTCCCATAGGAAAAGGAGTGTAACATTGGGGTAAGCAGACCAAGGTGGTCTTCCAAACACTCTGTTAAATGTATTTTAACCCCCAATTTACACATTTGTCCTCAACTATTTTCAAAAAGCAAAGAACAGTAAGATACTTCTTTGGGAAGCAAATACACTACAGCCTTGAATACACTGCAGCCTCATACGATTGCTGCCTTAAAACAGAAATGCATCTGAGCAGTGTGGAGTCTACTTATGTTTTGTGTCTGTAGCAAAGTTTCATCTAAAACCTTCCCTTCATACAAAATGTGGTTTATTGTGTTTTTCTATTGAGAGAGTAGGAAAGAGGTAAAGAAGTATTAGTGAGGCATAGTGGTCTCTTTGTATTGGATGATGCTTCTTAGCTGTTTCTGACCTTCCGTTACAGCTCCAGGTTTGATCCTCTTCCGAAGTATCTCCTCCTTTTGATTGGATTGGTTGGCATCAGCTCCCTGTAAAGCATCCTCTTCCTAAACCAAACAAATAATATAGGGGTAAGGTTGTGTGATTTGACTACTGACTCCAGCCTCACCAGTGCCAGTGGAATTCATGAGCAAGAAATCCAGTGAAAAGCTATTTCCCAGTGACAAATTCTGTTCTTAATTTCTATCAGTGCAACCTGTATTGGCACTTTTGGGATTGCATGCCTGTCACTGGAGATAAATGTAGGCCCTTTGGTTTAGCTGTGATTTCTTTCAAGAGAAATGTATTCTAACAATATCCTTTTGCTGCAGCAATATCATTATAGAAACAAAAGAACCATTAATATCCCACAGTGCGTGAGAGCTTCTGTCCAGTTCAGCCCATAAGGACATTCTTGTTTCCACTCCTCATGCAAGCTTTATTAGCACTTGCACCCTCTTTGTGCTGTAAAATTTCCTCTGCAGTCTTGCAGCCACACCCCAAGCATCCTTCGTAAATGCTCTGTGTCAGGTTGGGATTAGATATTACAGTAGCCCATATGCTTTCTAAGGTCAGCACTGGGACTTACCCTGCTGGAAAATCTGGTACCAGTGTAGCAAAGCATTTCTTGCTTTAGGTATTTTCCAGGCAGAACCACAAACTTCTACAGTGTGGACACTTCACAGAGCTGACTTGTTGGTGACTTTTTGCCAAGTTCACAGTCCTGTGACACTTGAGGGAAGTGCAGGTTAGATACTTATTGTGCTCAACTGTCTGATTCTGCAGTGTCCTGTCCCTAAGAAACAAACGTATCTTTATGAGATCTGTAAATTTAATTAGGCACCTTTTCTATTTCACCTTGCTCCTTTTCTTCTTGCCACCTGGATAACGCCATGTTCTTTGTTGAACTTATAAAGTCCCCTAAAAGTTCAACCCACACGTCAAGTATATAGTTGGGCTAGAGAGGACCATCTCAGTCAGGAAGCAGGATTACATTCACCGAACTGCCCTGAAGAGCATCACGACTTTCTTCCTCTCACTTTTCCCATGAAGTCCTGTCCTTTAATTTGTCCCATTTTTGGTACCTATGGGATCTTTGATTAAAACCAGATTACACGGCCTCTGTGTGTGTGTGCGTGCAGATGTCCGTGTGAGTACGCGTGTGTACGTGTGCATGCGTAGGTAGATGTCTCTTTCTGCCTTACAGACAGGTTGCTGATTGAGTGTGTGGACATGCATGGTTCAGGAAAGGATTTAGATGAAACAGCGGTTACCACATGAGCTGTGGAGCATTGGCACGAATCTGTATGAATCTAATGAAAAAGAAGTGCACTACTTGCACAGTATATATGCACACATAAAACACATTCTGTTAGCCAAATGCCCTGAACCGGATGTTTGCCCTCATTCGAAACGTAACGCCCAGATTTGGTCCAGTGTATTTTTGTGAGTATCCATTCTGAAGGGAAGCCTGAAGTATGCCTCTCAGAGCCCTGTGTAGTCTTTCAGCCACGAAATAAATAAACCAGTCCAGCTCAGCAGGCTTCACTAGCAGAGATGGGCATTCGTGGCGCATGACAGCTCTGAAACTGTACTGTTGAGTTCAGTCACTCATTTCCAGTGCATTTCAACATGTTCACCTGACAAAGGAATAAAATCCAAGTAAAATAATCTAACTTGCCTGTTTGCTCCCCTTAAAAAGGACAGTAAAAAATTATCAAGTCTTTAAATAGTTAGCAACACAGTGTGTTGGTAGGCTCTAAAATACTCCAGGTCTGGAGTCTCTAGTATCCAAAGCGCCATACCAAACGGCTCTTTCCCCACCTCATGTACTCTGAAACATGTTAACTATGAATATCTTTACAAATAATCTGAGTACTCCATTCCAAATGTGCAGTCACTAACAATTAACCTTCTCTCCCTTGGTCTTTGCCAAAATCTTTTCAGGAACTTGGTTAGTGCGTCTAAAAGACCAATAGATTGTCAGGAGGAGAGGAAGTTGGTCAGTGAGAGTATTCAGTATGTAATCCATGAGAACTGCAGGATTTGTAGAACTCATTTTGCATCCATTTAGTTCGTGGGATGAATAAGTACGTTTAGCTACAGCTGTCTGTTTTGATATCATGTTGGACCTAAAAGTAGAATTTTATTCTTTTAACTCTTTTGCCTGACTGGGGGATTCTCCTTGTCCCAGAAAGGGTAATTTGAGATTTGGGGGGATTTTTTTCTTTCATTTTCACTCATGCAAAGTTGAGTAAATGTTGTTCCTCTTCTTAGATTGGTGGCATTTCCCTTCCCCGTTTGAATAAGATGATAAATGCAACAATTTTGGCTGGTTGATTTTGGGGTGAGGTTTTTATTTTGGTTTGGGGTTTTTCTTTGGTTAAATGTACATTGTCTCTCTATAGTCAAAATGTCTGTGACTGTAACAGTATGTATTTCTTTTACTGGAGAAAATAGACTTTTTGGTTTTTGTTAACAGTACTAGTAACTTCGTGGAAAATGACAAGTTGCTATTTAGATCTGCTTAGTTAAGTACAGTACACTACAATACAGTATTTCTGAAAGCTAGAACATACAGTACACAATATATATAGCAATTCTATATCAATATATATACATAGTATAATCATTTAACTTTTGCATCTGCCTATGATCATAGAAAAATTATTTTTCACATGTATCATTCACAACCCAATCAACTGCTGCAGCTACTTGAAGCATTTAACAATCATTATTACAGCTCTAGTGTGCTTTTTCATATTATTGGCTTCTTATTGTCTTTATTTTTTTCAGCCTTGTTTAATCTCTATGTAGCGAGGTGTAGGAAAGTAATTTTTTTTAAGAAAAGGTAAAACAGTATTAGGCTCTACAAAAAGTTAGAGATTGTTCCCTGCTACCCTTTCATATCAGAACAATTAAGGTTATCTATTAGCTCTCTTCTAAGATGTCCTGTTATTTCATTTGTAAAAGTGTGTGGCAGACTTTCCTCTTCCATTCCTAGCCTTGGAGAAAGATGCTGCAAGTGATCTTTCACTCTTTCCGAGTGCTGTTTCTTTAAAGTTTTAATATTTCCTGAATTATCCTCTGCTCTAATGTGAGGTAAAAGAAATTTTATTCTCTATACAGTTATGCTAAATGTGGCCAGTGGATTTTGCCAGGAATTGGGTAAAAATACCTCCATCCACCACTAATTATATATTCCAATTGCATCTTTACTTATCCACTTGATCCCCCTTTTTTCAAATGGAAACAACCTCTGCAAGTTTGAGTTTCAGTTCAGAAGTTTTCCAAGATGAGTATTGCCTGTATCATCTTCACATCACCTTGCTGTTGGTTATGAATTTTGGGTCAGTCTCACTAGATTTTAGTTTCCACCACAGAGCTGCTGAAAAAAATGTCACTAGGGATATGTCAACATCTAGATCCAAATAGCCCATCAGAAGGTGATCAACACCCGAGCTTCATGGCTTGGGGTGTCTTTTCTGTATTCTCATCTGGCAACAGATGGCCCAGGCAGCAAGTCTAGATCCCAGCTTCGTAAAGCTGCAAACTTACCAGAGCATGGGAATTTATGTTTGCTTTTCTAATTCAGCTACGTCTCAGCTCACCTTCATTCCTTTGGTTGATAACATATCACTCCTAAATGAAAACGTGCAAAATCAAGTGGATGAGGGTTATGGAGGAAGTATTCCTTATGTCTCATTTCTCCTAACTGTGAAGACTAGAAGAAGTGAGAGATGGTCACATCGATTACAAACTGCTTTCACTGAAAATGAGGAAATCTATATCACTGCAAATCAGTAAACTTAAAAGTGATTTTGGAGTGGGAAGAGAGGGAAAGAATTACCTATGCCACATCTTGGGATAATAAAATGAGAACTTCAAGCATGGGAATCATCAAGTGCTGGCATTCTTTACAGACTCCGGTCATCTGCCATTTGCACTAACGTGGAGGCCACTACCACATCCTTTTTCTTTCTACTTGCAGTTTAAAAATTATGGTCTTTCAGCAGCGATTTCTAAGTCTGGCTTTTCTTTATTCTGTCTATACCCATTTGTAAGGGAGAGACTATCCTCTCAATATTAATTACGCAGGTAACAAAACTAGATTACCCTATTACATGAAGGATGGACGTTGTCCCGTTAAGTCAAACAGGTACCATTTCCCAAATTAACTCCAGTTAGCTGCTGCAACAGAGGGCTGATTCAGTGGTCCACATTTTCTGACCATGGTCTTTGCCTTTTCCTTTGACTGAATCCTGAATCATAAGTATTTTTGTAGAGAGTGTTCTCACTTCACTGAGAACGCCTGAGCATTTAAATGGCTGCATACCCATTCCATGCTTCCCCTGCTAATCCTTTGTAAGGTTCAGTAATTCATTTAGGATAATTACTAGTTTAATGTGTTTCTTGATTTAACTTCTTTGTTGCCTTTTATTTTTCCTAATGCTTTTTTAAACACCTCAGTTCATTTTGCATCTTATACAGTTTACAGTTTATATTTTTAGGCTAAGAAGTGGTTTTACAAACAGGATGGTACCAAACAGGTAGATTATCCACACTAGAGATTGTACTTTTAGAATGCAGTGTGTACAGATACAATTGCCTAAGAGAAAGTGAAACTAACAAAATAATCAGCTGGTGAACACTATTTTAACATATCTTTTACATAAAACGACAGTCATTTGTGAATCCAGAAATCTTGCTTTTTTTGAACATATATCCTTTCTTTTTCATTCTCTGAAGAAATGCTAGTCTTGAGAATTGTGATGTTCTAAGAAACTCATTTCATATGTGCATATTTTCTGCTTTTCTAAGGAGAGAGAAAACAGAAGGTGATACTGGCTTTACAGTTTTATAGATTCTTGCATTGGAGACTTTCCTTGAATGATAAAAACATCAAGGGAAGACTGTCCAAATATTAGCTTTATTCTAGTATATAGTTTTCATTATTACTTTCGTTTTCCGTCTCCTTATCGACTAGGTAGACCTCCAGGGCTAATGCAAGCCATGGTCTTACGCTTCTGTGGTCGACAGCATTTACATTCAGCTCCTTTTTTGCACTTCTTTTCTGTGTTATACAGCTTTTGAGGAACACAGCAGTTGAAGTAGGTAACACTGTCACCACGAGAGGGAGAACCTTGTACTAAGAGAATGTTGCTCTGTGCTACTGTGCCAGGACAGAAAGGGATTTTAAAGCTCTTCGCTGCAAGGCTGAGTAAGAGGAGAGTCCTCCGCCTTGGGCATGCTTGCACCAAAGATTGGGGGGCCTCCCAGGAATGATGAATGCTTGAACTCCATACAAGGGACTTGCTCTTCACCCATGCCACTTAGAGGAAAAGACTGAATCTCCAGTATCTGCTGCTGCTCTTTTTTTAATATATTACTATCTTTTAAAAAATTTATAGTTCCTATTTATTGGTGGAAGAGGTGTCACTCTTTCATTTATCAGAGTCAGAACTACTTGTTCACGAGTATCTTCAACAAGTTTCATTGTCTTTTGGGGTACCCTGTTTCCTTTGTCCTCATGTCAGGATGTAGCTTGGACTGCTGTGAAACTCATAGGGTTCCTTTAAATCTGGAATTTATTCCCAGTTTCATATGCGCTGAGCATTCCGTCCCCCAGATCTTGTTCCAAAGTTGTGATTCAAAGAAATTCTTACAATGAAATGAAGCAGAAAATTGGTGGTTTCCCATAAACTCCACCCATAATGAGCTTCTGTTTTCAAACATGAGATAAATAGGCTGCTCAGTTCAGGCAGGATGTACTGCGTGACCTTTCTTGTCAGCATCAGTGAGCTCTATACTTAATCCTGAAAATTGATTGGACCAATACTATGTGGGCCAAATTCTGCCGGTGGGACCCACATGCTCTTTTGTTGACTTCAGTGCACTTTCTCTGACAGGGAAAGATGTAGTCCTACGGAAAGGTGTAGTCCTAAAAACTAGCTTCATGCACATCCTTTAAGATGTCACAGGACTGTTCCCCGTAATTTAAAGTGTTTCTGCCCAAAGTTTCTATTCTTCATAAAACTGACTCAAGATTTGATTTCACTCCACCAGGCAGATTTTGCCTGCGTTAAGGGCTTTGTGATTAAGTAGTCTCTTCTTCTTGCTGGGAGGCTCAATTCAAAAGAATTATACAGGGCAGGACAACTTTGAACAAGGCGTGGGACTTTTTTAGTCCAGAGAGTCATAAATAGCCTTGATTTTCATTCCACAAGTGTATAGCCTCTTTGGGTTTGATTGGCCTTGTTTAGCTGAAATAATTGGCTAGTGAGCCACAACAGCTAGTGTAGATGCATTGATACTCAGCAATCACTTTTCCCTAGTTTACACCCTTGCTGTGTCACTTTTCTGTTGCCAGAGCCATGTAAAAGCATTTGGGTATTTGGATATTTGGAGTTGCTTGATTCTAGGTTTCTGACTACTTTACCCAAACGTGCTCTGGCCATACCTTTTCTGTAATGTTGATCACATATTGTGTGGGTGAAATAAAGTTGTTTCTTTGTAATACCTGATTATATAACCCGAAATTCAGACTATACATCAAACTTTTCCGTGGACTTTTTTTAAACAAAATGCTACTGCATTGGGTATGCAGGAGAATGGATGGGAACCCGTGCAGTCTAGTGTGAACTTAGCATTTCAGCAAACAGGTGGGACACCCTCAAATTACACAGAGCTGAAGAGCAAGAAAATTCATTGCTGCTGATTATACTGACTAAACTGATTTTTATAGACTTTACAGAAGAGCTGGCAAGCATTATCCATTTTGTGTCTCGTGTGTGCTCTGGCATAGGACACGCTACTGTAGCTCTGCACCCGGAGAGACTGGGTATAGGTGCTGGCCCCTTGGCATGGCTAGTGATTCCATTGTGCTCTCTTTATTTTTCATGATAGGCTTATTGGTAAAGATAAACAGCAAAAGTCCTTACAGCCTGGCATTTTTCTGTTTTGGAGGTGGGTATTCAGGATCCCTGCACCCTTCCTTGGATTCTTTCTCTTAGGTTCTTTGGTTATTTCTGTGCGCGTGAAACGCTGTTGATCTTTTCTGCACTAGGCTGAAAGAGAGTGTATCTGTGTGCCTGGAGGCGAGGGCACAGTTCTTCTGTCTTCACAAGAGAAGGAGAAAGGAGGAACCTGCTTCTCAGTTATCATTTGCTTTATTTGTTGGTATTTGCTTCTGGGGTGGGCTGCCATCTTGAACAGGTGATTGGGACCGGGGAGAAGAGGCAGAAGGCATGAGGAAGCGTGTGCCTGGGCCTAAGTGAAGCGGCAGGCAATATTCCTCTATATACTGAGCAATTACAGTAAGATTAGTATAGCTGCAGCAGTATTGCCCTAATGTGTTCCTTTTTCCATACATTTCCCCTTCGTGCTCCTCCTTCCCTGTTGTGGCCTCTTAAAACTATTTTAGTGGTTCCCCACACTCCTTTCTAGTAGTTATGCGGGTTAGATGGAGGCTCTTGTGGCTGTCCAAACTGAAATTAATCTCCAAACCAGTGAGTACCCCAAAGTCTTTGTTGTGTTTTCCCAAGTGGTATCTTAATGAGTGGCAAGCCCTGGCAGAAGTTCTGTTTTGTTAAAAGAGGCAGACAGGCTAGGGGAGATATGGGCTGACTGGGATTCAGTAACCAGCTTCCTTTGTTATTAGTGAGCTTTATTTGGTTTTTCTTATGTGTTTTCGTTTTGAGGTACTTAAGAGCTTATATGCCTGTCATTAAAATTCCTGCTTTTCCCACCATAGCCCTAGAAGGGCCGTGAAAAAAAAATCCTTTATATATATACTTGTGTATTTGCAGGATGGAGGAGGCAGTTGTCCATGCACATGTGTGTCTGCATGAGAGGGAGAAAACTAAAGTTAGTGTTGATCTGTCCATTTGTTTTAGGGTGGCTACAGAGAGCTGCCACTTTGAAGAGTTGTTTGCACTACAGAACCTTAGCTTGGGCACTGTTAAAATAAGGACTGTATATTGGGAACAGGGAAGCTTTTTAGGTTTTTTATCCACACTTACACATGCCCTTTGCAAGGTGTGCCCTTGCAAAGTTTGCATCTGACAACTTTGTGTAAAACCACTACTGACTTTTTTGCTGTATCCGTTTAGCTCTCTTCTTTCAGCAGCCCCCAAACAATGGCTTGTCTCCTTTCCAATTTCTGTCATTCGACTTACTATGTTTTTGGTAAACGTCCTTTCTGCTAATGAGATCTCTGCATTGAGTGGGAGGAGAGAAAATGAAGCATGTGAAAGTGTGGCTGGGAGACTGCAAATCCCCGCTTGTTTTGGGGCATTCGTACACTTTTACTGAAAGCTGATTTCTTCAGGGCTGGGTGGGGTGGGGAGGGAATTTGAACTATTTTGGTCTGGATAAGGCTTTTTATTTTTGCACTAAGTATGACTGCACTGCATTGCATTGCACTCCTGAAATGTATTTACATGTGATGGGATTGGAAGGGGCCAATTAAGCAGGAAGAGAGAAGAGAAAGGGATAGGCACAGAAAACAGGATGTACCGTAAACCTGACCAGGATGAAAGAGAACTGGGTCACCTTTACTTTAAGCAAGTAGTCAGACACTGAGATAGCTGTATTGCATAGCTTCTGTAAATAAAAAAAAAAAAAAAAAAAAAAAAATTAAAAGCACTATAATACAAACTGAAGAGGCATCCCAGGTTTCAGGGTACTGCAGGTCTTTTCCCTCCTTTTCCTACAGAGTGTTCTTTGGGGCTGTGAGAGAGTTAAGAGAACTGCTTAGCATGAAAACCAACATGAGGCTTCAACATAAAGATATCAATTCCTACTTCAGATGTCAAAACTTGCGTTGTCAGATAAGATCTCTTCAGACAGATTCGACCGTGATTAGCATCCCTTCAGTATAAGCATGATCTCTCAGCTCAAGAAGTGAAGCCACAAAGCAGGCTTACCAAAGGGAAAGGTCACTGACAAAAAGCACTTCTTTCCGAGGCTGTTATGGGAACAGTGCAATAAACAGTCATCCTGAACACTCAATTAAAGATGTTCCAGTCAAGCTTTTGGGGCAGAGGGAGCAGGAGGGACATGTGGACAAGAAAGGGTGATGTAGAATTCAGTACAATAAGGAACATGCCAGCTTAGGCAAAGATCCAGTCTAGCGTTTTAAGATCTTCAGTCTCATTTCTTTCCTCAAACAAATAGTCGAGCATTATGAAGGCTTTTGGCTGGAACCAAATGGAATCCTAAGGTGGAAAGTATTTTTACAGTCAAGATGCATGTTGGTCTATGCCTTAGTCATTAACTTTGTAACAAGCATAATATGAGAAAAAAGAAAACAGTAGTGATGTGCAGCAAGATCCGTCTCTGCTGTAGCTCTTTGTGGTCTATAAACTCTCAAAAGTTTGTACTGAATCTCTTCAGTTAGGCTGTAATTACAACTTCAGCCAGAAGGTGAAACAGGATCATGAAAAATGCTCTGTATAGCAGCTGGGAGAGGAATGTAAAACATAAGTGCATCTGCTTTGATGCTGTAGTGGAGGGACTACCTGTTTAATGTACACAGAGGTTTCATGGACAAAGAAGGGGATGTAGTTGTCCAATTGCTAAGGAGATTCTAGAGTAATTGGATAGTCAGAAATACATTCATGCCCTGAATTTCCCTTAGACTTGAAGCCAAGACATTCTGGCTTCATTAATGCCAAGGAACGAGTAGTACAGACCTTACACAGAGCTGCACAATGCAAAGCAGATTGCTGCTCGTCAGTCTGTTGGGCTGCCTCATTTGAGAAAAGAATCAAGAACTAGAGGAGGAATAGTCTACAAGAGGTAGGTCCTGGGTGGGGAGGAACAAGCCTGTCTGGAACCAGGAGAGACTTTGGAGTTAAGGATGTGTTTTTCTGGCAAGCTCTGAGATTTCCACTCTTAGGTTTCATCCATCCTGGCTTGAAAGGACTGGAAGAGAAGATCTGGAGAGATCCCCTGATGTAGGGTCAGATAAACTACTGAATGACTCTTCCCTTGAAAGCAGGCAGGACAGTAGAACATGCAGTCTCTTTCTGAGCCATCTGCAGGAATCTTGTGAGATGAAAACCACTGGAAGGTCATCTTCCAGTAATGAGGCAGTGGATGCCCAACAAAAGCACAGTTCATTTGAGAGCCAACACAACACAATGGCAGGAGAGCACCTTTAGTTTGTGACGTTGCATTTGCTTCTGTAAGAGTAGTGACAGCTACAGAGTCCTGGTATGAGAGGAAATGAAGTCTGTCTGCTGAAGTTAATTCAGGTTATGAGCCAATACTCCCCTTTTTTGTTTAGGTGAGTTTTTGTTTTGTTTTCTTGTTTAAGGCAGCTGCATATATTGCTACTGTCAGAGTGACTTTGCATTGTCGAAGAGGAGTAGTGGACTGCTCCAGGGAAAAAGTGGAGCTGAGGGTTTACTGAGCCTGCTGTGTCCAGAGTGCCTTTCCTGCTGTGGTAAAATAAAGAACTTCTGTAGTTTGAGCTGTTGTGGCTGACTGATTGCTGCATATTCCTCCCTTGTGGTGTGACCTGATGGACAAGGAGAGGAACACTGCATGCTTGCAATGCTGTGATATGATGCCATTTGCACTAGTTTTTAAAAAGTACTGCAACCTGAAGAAGTGGGCTTTGAGCCATGCTCCAAATCCAGGTTTGAATTCAGCCTGTTTAAACCTGATTCCAGATGACTCAGTTTCAACAAAACCGGTGTAGTCCATGTAAACAGGAACTAAACCATCTTTTAAAAGCCACATTCCAGCCTATGTTTCCACTCAGTTACAGCGCTTGACTAGATGAGGTCCTGGGCATATGTGTGATTGTATAGTTTTAATGGCTTTTAAATAAGTTGTTCCTTTTTACATGGTCAGTTTGAAACTAGTTTAACTGGAACTGCATTTAAATATAGCACAAACTCTTTTTTTTTTTTTTCAGCATGGTACTAAAGCCCGATGTAGACAGTGCTTGACTGAGAAACCAAGGATAACTTGAGGTTTATTTTAAGAAGCCAAAACATATGTTGCTGACTAGAGATGCCGCATAACTTAATGCCCTATTTTTCTCTCCAGATGGAGAAACACTAACTTCTATAATTCTCCTCCATTTGTCATCCTGCTTCATTGTTGCACCTTTTCTCTTGAACGAAAATCACTTTGGCCAGTGGGCTAGATCCAAAACAGAACTTCCCTGTACTGTTTGATCGTCTTGTTTCTGTGCGTTCATTTCCTCGACATTGACAAGCACTGCTGAGGATCAGCTTGAGTTTTTGCTGGGACTGTGTGGCATAGTTATGGTTCAATAAGATGCTAGTGATATTTTCAACATTATGGTAATTTTAGAGCTTACCCTGGAGGAAAATGTTATGTTTCAGAAGTTCCACGGAAAAAAGAAAATGCCAAGAATCACGATGGAGCTTCAGTCACAGTGCTATAGCCAAGTTTGTAGGGAGCACGTTTCTGGTGGCTGATGATGCTGACATTTACAAAGGCAATTCAGAAGCAACAGAGAGCGTATGCTTTCTCATCCCTGCAGAACTAAGAGAATTTATACTAACAGAACCATCCCAGAGTAACCTGTCAGTATTCATCACTTTTTCCTTGATGGAGGAGACTCAACAATCTGTCACATCACCTTAGACAGCCTGAATTTGCTTCAAGACTGCTCCCAAATGGCCTGCCAGCCAGGTGCCCTCCTCATTGATCCTACTGTCACACTGGCTGGTGATTCGTCACATCAGCCGAAGTGACCAAGAGATAGCCTTGGCCCCAGCTAGGAGCCTTTTTCCTTTCGGTTTTTCATCAAACCAGGAGTGCAATTAGTGGTGAGTAGATGGCAGGTCAACTGTTGCTCCAGATGACAAGAATGGCAAAGCCACATGGCAACTGAGCTACTGTTGTCCTCAAGGACACCAGTAAAGGCAGAAGACCAGGCTCTGGTTGCTGGTGTAGTTGTAAACCTACAGCTTCTGCTGCTTGCCCCTCCAAACTTGTTTTGGTCAACTATGCTGTTGCCCTCGAATATGCTTTGTGTGTGAAAAACTGAATGCGGTTGTTCTGTTGTCTGTCTTCTTTCTTCTGCATCATGGATGTGGCACCAACTTACTCTCACAACAAGCTCGAGTTTTTTTTTGCTGATGTTATTAATATGTAATTCTACTGTAGACCAAAAAATATGAAAAGGAAAAAAAAAACCAGTTTCAAGACATAAAAGACCAGTGAGTGAAAGGTGAAAAATTTAGAAAGCGAAGGTGTGAGAGAAGCAGTGGTTAACTGTGTTAAGTTAGAAATCTCAGAATAGCCTTACCTATTTCTTAACCAATGCTTACCAATCATCCGGTAGTGAGGTTAGATAGCTTTCTTGGCTCATTCGTACTTGTATCCTAATATATATATATATATATATATATATTTTATTTTTGTTTCTTTGGTATTGCTGTTGCACATCATGTTGTCTTTTATAATGCCTGATTTTTATTGTATTGTACATTATCAGTCTGTTTTGGTTTTGTTTTCCTTTTGAAGGATGGGAAAAGTAATGTTTCCTTTTTGTTTTGAATTTTTGAGAAAAAAAATGCACTGGAAGTAAACACAAACACATTTTGCCATTTGAAAAAAAGGAAAACACACAGCCACGTGGTGGAAAAAGCTAAGAAAAAGCTTCCCTCTTCTTCCTTATTATAGAAGCGTCCTCTAAAAGATATGCTGTAAAGAAAGCAAACAATCTCAAACGAAAGAAGAGGGAAGCCTCTTTGATGGTAGCTCTGCAATATGGAGTATTTTAGCACATCATTTTGCAGAGTGAGGCTCCTTAATGGCCAAGAGTCATAAAATCCAGAACCACGTGGGGCAAATTCATCCCTGGTGCAAGCAGGTGTAATTGCGATGAAGTCAAAGGAGGTCCACAAAGGATGTATTTAGCCACATGCGTGCAGGATACAGCGCCTTCCCCCTAGTACCTAAGTCCCCACTGCTAGATTTTACTGCTGTCGCAACGGTTGGGCTTTTGGCTGTGTTAATTGTGTCATACCCCTTGAACGTTGTTCAAGGCAGGCAAAACACTTCCCCACTGAATAAATCAGTTCTGGATGCACCTTGGGGTGACACATTTTGCCTACCAGCTTTCAGCTGTCACCCACTCCCAGCCGTGAACTGATACGATCTAAGGCTGGTCAAAGAGCCTGCCTTTGCCAGAAAAATGGACTTGACGATGAAGCGTAGTAAAACTTCTGCGTGTTTAACTACTATGATCCAGAAATGACCCTTGCACTTTTAAGGCATATGGAAACATCCTCTCTGTCTTTCAAAATGGCAACAGTTCTTTTGCGAGTGAAACACCACATCGTGCGCGCACACCCACATGCAATGTTTGGGCCCGTCGCCCAAAATTCTCCCCAGATCTTTCTGTGCCCAGCAGTGTCCTGTCTCCATAGTGCCTGGTCATGCGAGTACAGCGGGGCAGAGACCTGTGTTGAGATAAACGCAAAGAGCATGCATACATTTTTAAAGGCAGATGGTTTTCCTGGTATGCCAGCATCTTTGAATCCCAGTATCAGCTGATGGTTTTTCGTAGCCTGACGGCTTTCAATCAGTTGTTGAAACATTGGCTTTCTCTGTTTTGTTTTCTAAGGAGGGAATGTGGGGTGGGGAGAATAATGAGGTGTTGTTTGTAACTTCGCAGTCCTGATAGTTGGTTTGTATCTTCCATATTTTATGCAAAAACAGACCTTATAAGTCAATAAATAATTGTGCCCTAGGTTGAAAGTTAAGTGTTCAGGAAAGGAAAAAATGGTTGGCATTTTTCTACATTTTTGTGAAGACTCTTTTGGAAAGGAAGGGTACATATTTTTGTTGTGTAGTATTTTCTATTTTTGAATGCATTTTCTTGGTACAAGACTGTTTTGTGGAATTTTTTTTCTTTTTGGTGAACACATTATTTAAAAAAAAAAAAAGAAAAGAAAGAAAAAACTAATTGAAAAGTTTGCCCTTAAGGATATGCTGCAGTTTTGAGGTTTAAAATAAAAAAAAAAAACATTCAAGGCGCGTGTTAAAAGTTGGGGGATTGTATTGTTGGGAGTTTTTTTGTAATTGTTACAAGAAGAAGTTTGTAGCCACTGCTGTTTATTTTGTTTCAGATGAGTAAGTAAAGGGATTGTTCTTGTGTTATTCTTTTTTTTTTAAAAAAAAAAGTTATTTATGAAATGTCACAAACACTGGACTGTGAGTTTGTGTGGAAGCATTTTACCACCCTGTGTCTTCATAGAGCTGTTGGTGATCCTCCTTCTCATTACTCTGCCTTATGATTTCCTGAGCAAATTTGAGGGGTGATGGTGAGAGGGGGAGAGAGAAACTAAATATGTTTTTGAGGCAGAGACTCGGGGGAAAAATGCAAAACAGTGTTTTGGAATCCCAAAGCTGGGCTGTCAGCACTGCTTCTTCTCCCTCTACCATAGGAATGGGAAAGACTTACAGTCACTGGTAGAGAAAGAAAACTCGTGGTTACCTAGACGTGGCGATGTGCAAGGGGTTAAGTGACTAAGAGCGGCGATGCTCATAGTGACCTCTGTAAATGACATCCCGGTTTCTCAGTCAACAGCTCCTCTTGTTTGCCCGTCATCGGGCCAGTGGCTTTTGTGACCAGCTCACCAACCCACCTGAAACCGTGCAGATGGTTTGCAGTTTCAGTCGCTAATCAAGCCTTTTTGGCACCCCAGCAGTGGGAGTGACCAACAGGGAGCACTACTCAGTTTGATTACTGGTTCTGTATTTGAGGAGAAGTAGAGGCTGAGGGCGACCAAAGAGGTGTACCATGTTCTTAATTTCTGAAGAACGGGCTTAAAAAGACTAACACAGTGCTCCAGGCACTCGTGAGACCAGAGAAAAGAGAAGGAGGAAGACACCAACAGCCATAACAAAAACTGGAGATATGTAACTGGGCTACATTTGAGACCAACCAGACTCTTTTCCTTCTTGGACAATAATGCAGCCAAATCTTGAGACTGTCAAGCAGACAGAAAGCTGAATGTGGCCTTCATTTCTCCTGCCTTTCCTTTTTATCCTCCCTCTTCCTTTGCCCTGAGATTTCTTCTCGGTGAGCATCCGCTCCACTGAGCACTTTTTGCCCTCCACCTAAACTGCCCTTGCTTTCAAAATGTGGGTTCAGTCAGGACTGAGTAAAATCATGTGCCTTCTTTTTCCCCTTTTGTAATTATACCAACCTCCTCCCCTTCCCCAAGTTACACGTGTGAGAGACGCAAGAGGAGGCTCTTTAGAAGTGCTACTTGTCTATAGGTGTCCAGCAAAACAGTAAGGTGGTGGTGAGGGGAAGGGGAGCGGTGAGTTGCTATCAGCTCCTTTCCCTTTCCACACGTAGCAGGTCTTCCCAAGGAGACACCCTCCACCACCACCTCTCAGATGCTCCTCTCTCCTACAGAGTGTAGTGGGCATGGGGTTGCTCCTCTCTCCGATTCCTATCCCAGCTGAGCGAAGCACTCACTTGATTTCAGTTCGTGCCGTTTGCAAGCAGTTATGTTGACGAGACAAATGCAGTTCGTGGCCTTATTGAGATGACTTTTAATCTACTAAAAGAAAAAAAGACAACTCATTTCCCGCCCAAGGTTTGCGTCACTTCTGAAAACCCAGCCCACAGCAGTTCAGGCTCCTTGAGTCTCAATCCATTTTACTGATGGTGGCTACACTGACCAACCTAGAGCTTAAACACTAGACCGTCTGGTCGCATGCTTTCTTTGCTCTAACCCCTACTGTCTGCTTGCTTTTCTTACTTCTGCTATATTCTCTGCTTTACAAGGCAGCTCTAGCCTTTGGTGAAGGGTTAGAGGAGCCAGTGGGATCCTGGCTCAGGGAAGGTAGTTGATGGATCATTTTCAGCATTTTGGCAGGAGAAGGATACACCACCTGCCACAGCAAATGCGTATTGTGATAGGCTGACTGCAGTATTTTTAAGGCCAATAAACCCCACCCAGTTACTGGAACGTGGCTTGTTCCTAGGTCAGAACCATGGAGAGAAAAGACTGCATTGGCGTAACAGGAAAGCATCTTGGAATCCACAGCTACTTGTGGGCAAAGACAGGAACCCAACTGCCACCCGGCTTCTCTGCAGACTTGCCCACTGCACAGCCAGCGTCCTTGACTCCATGGTGTGGTGTAGAGGCTTTTCTGATTTTAAGAATCAGCACAAAGCAGCCCTTGAGTAGTGTCTGTCTGGCAGACGAGCGCGAGAGTAGACGGCCACCCGTGCTGTTCTTCTGCACAGCAGGATACACCACACAGGCTTTCCAGGAGCTTACTCTTTCAGAAATCCACCTGTAAACCCTGTAGCACCTGGGTGATGGGAATGAAAAACCCCTTGATTGCTTCCATAAATGATGCAGTAAATGAAAATGTTGCAGATGGGGGACTGGAAATTTATTCTTTAGGCTGGGCTCTAGAGTCAGGGAGGAGCAGCAGGGGAACGGTGTAGTTATTCCCCCCTCCCAGTTAACAGTCTGCATGTGTGCGCATACGTACAAGAGAAAGGGCGTATTCCTACCCATCTTTGGTGCTGATGGACTTAAGACATTTGTCCAAGGCCTACATTGAACACACTTAAAGAACAGAATAAACTCTATCACATGCAATATTTAAAAAAAAAAAAAAAAAGGAGGGAGGGGGAGGAGAGCAGTGCGGGCAGTTGGGATTGTTAGGGTTGGATTATTTTGCATCTTTTGTAAAACTGTAATTTCAACAGTGCCTTATTCCTAATAGATGCTGGCACTTGGGACACACAGACGATGAAAGACAGAACTAGGGAGAGTCAGACACGTACATCTGTAAGACAGAGGTCATTAATCATTGTAAAGGAAGCTTTATTGGGAATGACACAGCTACGTCGGAATTGAAAACGGTTCAAATATTCAACCTCTAAAGCAATTTCCCTTCCACCACCTCCTGCCTTCCCTCCTTGCCAATGGTGCTGCCCAAGAATAGCTGCCTACACCAAGGCCTGTCACTGCCCCATTTGCTTTTGGGATTGTCAAGTCCGAGGAGTTTAGCATAGTCAACCTTTCCACTGCTATCGTGTTTTCCGTGGGGTATGTGAATGCCAGTTATTTTGCTTTAAATGCACTTTAAAAAAAAGATCAAATCAAAGCTCCAGACTGTTTCAAATACATAGGGGAAGATAGTGCATATGTGTTTGAACCCAGTTCACTTTATCTCCAGTTAAAACGTACTCCATGCAGTGTGTATGTATAGGACAATGTGTATGCATACAAACACACACGTCAACCTTAAATATCAGCAGGCTAACCTTTCTCCTTAAGCTCATGAAACCAGATGCTACACAAACACAGCAGCAGCAGAGGAATTACAGTTGGGCTCTTGAAACAGATCACAAAAAATAAAAACAACTGCTTGGTCCTTTCTGTACGTTCAATAATTACAGAAGGAATTGGGTTGTAACCAGAATAAAAAGGAACGGTGCTAACTGAATGAATGGGCAAAAAAAAAAAAAAGAAGACAAAAACAAAAACTCAGCCCAATAAACTCAGCAGTTTGACTTTTACGCTGATTCTGACATTGGGTTGGTTTGTTACTTTTTTTTTTTGTTTATATGAAAGAAATTTGCATCTAAACTGATCCACCACCACCACAACCACAACAACAAAAAAAGAAACAAATGAAAACGCATCCTGCCCTGAGGAAGCTCTTGTTTATGGGGGATGTCAGAAGTCTCAAAACTCTCGGCCTTGCTCTCACGTACCACATGCTCAATCAGTCCTTTTTTTAAAATGTCTGAAACTGAAAAAAAAGAAAAAAAAAAGAAAAAAGAAAAAAACAAACCTTTTTGAAGCACCTTACGTGGCTTTCCATTCCAGGAGTGGGAGCCACCTTTTTTTCTTTGAGCACCTTACTGATGTGTTAATGCTATCTGCTGTCTTTTTGTTACCCGTGGGCCGAGCGGTGGGCCGTGGGCACGGGTGCGCGCGCAGGGGCGAGGGTATGGCTGTGCTACACACGCACATTGAGCGCGCAGCCCCGCGTCGGTGCCCGTCCGCGTTCCCATTCCTCGCGGCACTGGCTCGAACCCAGCTGGAAATTTCTTGGTTGGTCTTTGTTGCATGGAGGGGAGGAGGGGGAGCTGAACGGTGCAGAGGAGAGCACGCACTCGTGTGTGCAGATGTTTAAAAAAAATAAAATGGGATGTTTTCTTCTTGAGGACAAAGAAATTCCCAATAGTCGTTTGATGCTGAGGGAATGGGAAGCTGCACCCAGGCCTAAATCCCGGGGTCTTTATACAGGCAGCCGCCACCCTCACGAGGCCACCTTGCCAGTGTAGAGACTTCGGGATTTGGCCCCGGGTCTCTGCCGGTACGATGCGTGTCGCCGTGGGCATACGTGTCATTCCACACCCACCCACCTGCACGCCCACGCACGAGCGCTGCCGCCTGCACACACACCCCACCACCACCGCTGTACAGGCATCTCTCGAGAAACATGGTTTGTGACGATGTGAAGAGCAGGTCAAAAGTTTTGAGGGGTTAAGTTCCTTTTTTTTCTCTCATTATACTCTGTAAATGGTATGTCAGTTATCAAAAACAAGCAAATAGAAAATTGTTTAAAAAAAAAAAACCACCTTGCATACGCCTTTTCTATCAAGTGCTTTAAAATATAGAATAAATACACACATCCTGCCAGTTTTTTCTTACAGTGAGAGTATCCTTACCTGCCATTTAATATTAGCCTCGTATTTTTCTCACGTATATTTACCTGTGACTTGTATTTGTTATTTAAAACAGGAAAAAAAAATAAAAAAAGAAAATTAACTGTAGCGCTTCATTATACTATATTATTATTATTATTATTGTGACATTTTGGAATACTGTGAAGTTTTATCTCTTGCATATACTTTATACGGAAGTATTACGCCTTAAAAAAAATACGGAAATAAATTTTACAAGGTTTCTGTTTTGTGTGGAAGAGTAATTGATGTTGCTAAGAATGATGTTTGTTTTTTGTTTTTTTTTTTAATGTTACCAGCACTTTTTTTGTAAGTTTCACTTTCTGAGGTATTGTACAAGTTCACACTGTTTGTGAAGTTTGAATATGAAGGAATAATTAAAAAAAAAAAAAGACAAAAGAACGTGGCAGGTGTCTTTGTGCGTTTCTTTTTCTGCGGAGGACACGGAAGGTGGATGGGGAGTGTCCTGCAGACCCCTCTTAGCTCCAATGCAGCATGGCATGAGTCCTGCTGGCAGCTGTCTGTGAGATCAGCCGAAAGCATTGTCATGTTGGGATCACTGTTGAGTCTGAACATCCATGGTATTTGATGTTAGGGCCAGATGCCTGGAAGTCTGGGATACTGGTGACGAGATTTTGCTCCGAGATAGAATTAGTGACTTCCTGTTCTTCCCATTTGAAGCAACTCTGCAACAGCGAGACGTGTCCCTTGCTCAGCCCTTGTCAGCCCCCTCCAAATATCACAAGAACATTCTGCCTGTTGGTCCAGACTCTTCAAGAGGGAAGTGCTGCTTGGGAGCCGTGGGATCTGCACTCACTCTGAAGGGTCTCGTTTTCCCTGGATTTCCCCTTCTTGACAATGATTAGTCCTCAGTCCACTAGTTCCAGTAAAAATTTTTTTCCTTGGTCATTACAACAAGCAATTTAAAAAGAAATCCCAAGAAGCTACTAATCACTGTGTTGAAGGGTGGCAAAGAACAGCAGCTGATGGTGCATCTGGGTTCATGCTGTTCACAATCATTTTTCCTGCAGATCCAAAGTTGAAATGGTCAAAAATCTGCCAGGCACTGTGTGCGACAGAGACATTGCTGAATGAAACCGGCACAGTACTGTACTTCAGCAACTTTTAAAAGCAGACTTTTAAAACAGAGCAAATTTTGTTAACTGTGGTATTTTAAAAGTTACTGAAGATGTAAGCAGTCCTACCCTTCAGCTTTGTCCTTCCAGCCCTGTCATTTTCATAGTGGATGTCATGCTTAACCTTCCGTACCTTCACTACGCTTTTCCCTCCAGTACCTAGTCACCACCAAGTTGCAATATCCTAAATTGGGTGACTTTCATTAAAAACAGTGGTAGTCAATCCCCACCCAACTCACTCCCAGGTCACGTTTGAACCAATGCCATAAAAAAACTGAAACAGGTTCCTGTAAGTTACAGCAGAAGTGGTGTAAAAAACAGGGCAAGCTGTCGCCAAGCTCGGGCTGCTTAGGCTGAGAATCAGAATTATTGTACGCACCAGAGCTGGGCACGCAGACCTAAACTGAGCTCCTGCTCACTACCAAAACACCGCTCCCACTTAACCAAAACCACATTGGATCTAGAAAAGCCCCTAATTTTCTTTCCAGGTCACATATTGCAAACAGTTGTGTTTAATTTAGGAGAACCAGCTGTCTGCTTGGAGCAGACTGAGCACCCCAAGGTGAGACCAAGGTATTCTGTCTTAACTTCCTCCTTAGGAAAATTAGGACCATTTTGTCCTTTTGTTTTCAGCTGCGTGCACTGTGTGCAAAACAATTATCTTCATTTTCCATAATGGGCTGAAGGACAATTGTCCCCATAGTCCTCTAAGCCATGAGTGGTAGAACGGAAGGACTTCTCCCACCTGGGAGAAACCATGTTGTATGACGTGCTCTGTGAACAGCTCCAAGGGACGTTTTAGCATGGAACTCAAATCCTATTTCTCAGCCACCCTCAGCAAAAATGCCAATCTGTCTCACATCTGACACCTTACACTTCCCTGAGAGTCAGGAGGACAAACACACAAGGATCTGCTTGGACACTGAGGTTTGCTGGCCAAAGCTGGCTCAAGCCACAGCCTTCCCAGACATATCCCCTGTGTGTCCTTGGCAGTGGCCACCTTGAGGTGGGCTGAGACGACAAGAACTTGGGCTTGGTCCTACCTGACCTTTTAGTTGAGAGGCCTCACTGACACCATCATTCATGATGCCCGATAGTTCTCACCCTCCCTGCAAGGAGGAGCTAGCCCTCCAGTGGAGGCCTCCACCAGTTTATGTTTCAACCAGCCCCACAATAGTTTCACCCATTTCCACCAAACAGCTCCTTTTCGTGCATCTACAACTCTCTCCCAACCTCTGGACCTGCTTTTACAGACCTGGGAGAAGTAGGGGAGCCCAAGATAGAACTGATGTCAGGAACAACAGGGTTGACCTCACATCCACATGTTCTGCCCTCAGCCTCCCCCTCCTCTTCACCAAATCAACCCATTTTCATTGCAATGCTCATGCTACTGACATGGCTTTTGTAGTGTAGGACATTGAAATGCTCAGGTCTGGTGCACGCTGGTACTCCAGGCTGACACTGCCCCTTCCTCTGCTGTGGTGCCAGGTCCCCTGGTGTTCCTCAAAAGCACCCTCCATGGCAGTCTGTGTATCATGGTTAGTTTTTTCTACAAGGCAAACCAAGTTGTTAGATTCCTTCTCAAACTAAATTGTTCCACACCAGAGAAGACACCCCCAGGTCCACTGATACCAACAAGTTTTCCCAGGCTACAGGCAGGACTGGTACCAGGGTTTCAGTGAGTCTGGGCAGTGCACTGGTATGACCCAACCAAGGGCCGTACTGTCTCATGAGGAGATTTTGGATGTGAGCTCAGTGGAGGGGTAAGGAGACAGGGAATAGAGATGATTCGGGATGTGTCCCTATACCAACCCCACAAGCTGGAGTGCTCCTTAAAGGCATCACACACTGTTGATGAAGGAGGAAAAGGACAGGTTGAGGAAGGAGGAGTCAGTCATTTATTATGACTGTTATTTATTCCCAGTCAAGGAATAAATAAAGTCTCCCGGGCTGTGACCTTGCCTTTGGTTTGTGAGTGAGAGGTGGGTCTTCTGGGGCGTCTCTGTGGGGTGGGGCTGCAGCTGTAAGATATGCTGGCACATAGGCACACAAGATAAGCCTAAAATGAGGATCCTGACATGAGCCTCTCCACAGAGTTGCACCTGTAGTAGCTGGGAGTGGGAAAACCGGCAAATTGCCTAGAAATAGGCTTCTGGGAAGCCACTGCATGTCCTCAGTAAGCACCTGGAAGGACACGGGGACATCTCACACATACACACATGGGCACACACATGCCGATGTTAGTTCCTGCCGTCACACAGCTCAGAGAGGTTTCCTCGCCCTGAGTCACGGCCCCAGCTCAGCCCTCCTGGGGACTTGGACCTCAGGCCCCAAAAAGGATTGGAGAATGCAGTTGCACACAAAAGCACAGAATTAGGATGGGTTCAAGAACCTCCTTCAGATTTGCTAAGGAAGGAAGACTTTGGCCAGGAGACATTTGTTTGAAACGTTCAACCAAAACTCTGCTGGCCAGGGAGATCTTCCAGCTGCCTGCCAGGAGCTGGGCTGGGAAGGTGCATATTGCTCACACAAGTGGTGTACATCGAACCATACGGTAAGGCAGGGTCCACAACAGCAAGCAGCTTCCTCCAGAAGCTCCATCAACAGCCCTTCCTAGCCCACCAGCAGGGAGGTGAAGCTTCACTGCTGGTTGGCAGACACGGCTGCAACTCTATCAAGGTCAGCCTTATTTTTTTTTTTTTTTTAACGTCCTTTAGTGCAAGGGTCAACAGCTAAACTGCCCCCACAAGGAGAAAAAATGCTATTAATGGACAATTGTTTACCACCTTAGCAAAGGAATGCAAGATCCACAGCTGGAGATCTGTGGCCCAATGCTCAGGTTACAGTGCAACTCCCAAATCAGGATTTTCAGAAATGCATATTTTAAGCTTCATTTTTGCATATTTTAGAGTACAGAAAATGGAACATGATTTTAAAAAAACAGGAACCTCAAACATTTCAGGTTGCTTTCTTATAGAATTAGAAATGCCTCCTTGTGCCAAACCCAACATGAATAATTCCCATTTCCAACGATAAAGTGCACAATTCAAGTAATTTTCATCAAAACTGAGGCTTTTCCTAAGTGCTGATAAAAAATTTAATTATAGTGGAATTTCACTAAAAATAGCTTGCTTTTTCAGAAGGGCTGCTGTCCTAATGTTCCCATTGGATACCCATGGGATGCAGAACTGTTGTGAACAGTGGCTTGGTGATTTCAGAGGCCCGGACAGATTTATGAAAGAGTTTAAGGCCAGATCCATGGGGGCAATTCTGTGTCTCTTGCATGGCTCTGTTTCAAAGGAGGGAAAGCATTTACGCAGCTCCTCAGAGTTGAGCCCCAGTTCCCTTTCAAAAGCAGGATGTAGCTGCTTTTGAAATACTGCCTTGCTTGTCAAGATCCTGCCTTCCTGCAATCTTCCTTGGCTGACCCATTCACTGATGGGTCTGGGCACTGAAACCCAAGTCTGAGGCACAATAGGAAACTGAAATATCATTTTGCTTAAGGAACAAAACGTGACTTCCTTCAGGAGACACAGGAGGATGCCCTTACACAGCTGTATGGAGATGGACCAGGTGAATACGGCCATCATTGCACATCTATTTGAGTATCAGAGCTGCTCCTCGCAGTCCTGGTGAAACGGGGCCGACTGCCACCAGGTGACTGACCTGCTTCTGCGACTCATCCTGTCCCTGCACTGAAGTTCACTGGCCCAAATTGTCAGTCTGGTGTTTTTGCTGGCAATCATAGAATCATAGAATCGTAGAATCATAGAGTGGTTCGGGCTGAAAGGGACCTCAAAGATCATCTAGTTGCAACCTCCCTGCCATGGGCAGGGACACCCTCCACTACACCAGGTTGCCCAAAGCCTCATCCAACCTGGCCTTGAACACTTCCAGGGATGGGGCAATCACAGCTTCTCTGGGCAACGCGTGCCAGTGCCTCACCACCCTCAGAGTGAAGAATTTCTTCCTTATATGCAATCTAATCTAACTCAGCTCACATGTCCCCCTTGGTGGTAGCCCTTGTGCCATCAGCAGATTGTAGGCATCAACAATTTAGCACCTCGTTCACACTCAGTGGCCCAGGGGCCATCTTTGTAGCTCAACACTGGTGAACCTCACGCTCATACCACGGCCCACCCTTTCCCCATTTTAAATTCGCGGGCTGTTGTGCCACGGGATTTTCATGCCATGCTGGTGTGGTGCGTTGGCCCAAGCAAGGAGAAGCGCATGGTCACAGCATGGGCAGTATTACTGACCACAATCCCATCTATCTTGTCTCATTAAAACAAGCAAGCGAAGAAGAGCCCAGCTATTCAGGCAAGTTCTGTTTTCCATAAAGCCATGCTGCCCATCGTCAATTAGCCTGACGAATGGGACAGAGACAGCTGCCTGGAAGAGACCAAAACCAAAGCAATCAAAGTACAGCAAGAAAACAAACAAGCAAACAACAGGATCCCATCTTTCCCAGACAACAGCACAACCCTCCTTTTTGTTTTTGTTGGGTTTTTTTCTCTTTTGCATGATTTTGGAGGCTGGCAGCACTGAGGGAAAGCACTGGGACATAAAAGCAACTCAGCCCCACTGCAGATGAATGCCAGCATTTCAGACAAATCCCGAGATTTCTCATTCCCTGCCTGAGCCCCAGGAAAGCCACGATATCCCAGCACACTCCTAGGACCACACCCGGACATGAGCATGAGGATGCTTGTCACATGCCAGCAGAGCCCCCTTGGCAAGAGCAGCCAGGCCATGGTGCCACCGAGCCATGACAGCTAACAAGCGATAGCTCTCGCAGTTCCCGCTCCAGCAGGCACTGCTGTTACAGAGAGAATCAAAGAGATTACTTTAAAAGCTAATTGGCAGAAGCAGCCATCTCACCTGTCCTCTGAAAGAAGCACAAATGAGCATGTCGCTGACCCGCAGTCAGCAGCACGTGTCTGCAAAAGCATTTCTAGTTCCCAGCGTAGCAGCTGCAGGGTGGGAGATAACTCCTCCTGCATCCCCCGCAGCGGAAATAAGCCATATGGAGACTGCTCTGCTGGTTTGGAGGGGAAGGAAGAGGGGAGAAGCATCTGCAAGCTCATGTCTTTAGTGATGGGAGGAGAAGGAGAGTTTCTCAGTCCAATATGTCCTTGTCCTCTGAAATTAAGACCCACATATCCCATGCCCAACCTGGATCCCAGCAGAGTGCAGGGCTGCATCTCAGCCTCTCCACCAGCAATCCGGTGCCTGTGGGAGCCAAACCTGACCCAAGGATTTGGGCAGCGGTTGCTTTGCCTTTGCCTAAGTCCCAGCCTTGAGACACAGAGCAAGCTGGCAAAGTGCTTCCAGACTTTGCAGCCACAACTCGTGCTTTCTTGGGTCTTGAATCATAGAATCATAGAATGGTTTGGGTTGGAAGGGATCTTAAAGATCATCTAGTTCCAACCCCCCTGCCATGGGCAGGGACACCTTCCCCTAGATCAGGTTGCTCACAGCCTCATCCAACCTGGCCTCGAACACCTCCAGGGATGGAGCAGCCACAACTTCTCTGGGCAACCTGTTCCAGTGCCTCACCACCCTCAGAGGGAAGAATTTCTCCCTTAAATCTACTCTCTTGCAGTTTAAAGCCATTACCTCTTGTGTCCTGGCCTGTATCAGAAATAGTGTGGCCAGCAGGACAAGGGAAGTGATTGTTCCCTGTACTCAGCGCTGGTGAGGCTGTACCTCAAATACTGTGTTGAGTCCCTCACTAGAAGAAGGACACTGAGGTGCTGGAGTGTGTCCAGAGAAGGGCAATGAAGCTGGTGAAAGGTCTGGAGCACGAGTCTTATGAGGAGCAGCTGAGGGAACTGGGGTTGTTTAGCCTGGAGAAAAGGAGGCTGAGGGGAGACCTTATTGCTCTCTACAACTACCTGAAAGGAGGTTGTAGCAAGGTCGTTGTTGGTCTCTTCTCCCAGGTAACAAGCAACAGGACAAGAGGAAATGGCCTCAAGTTGCGCCAGGGGAGGTTTAGATTGGACATTAGGAAAAATTTCTTCACCAAAAGGGTTGTCGAGCATTGGTACAGGCTGCCCAGGAAAGCGGTCGAGTCACCATCCCTGGAGGTATTTAAAAGGCATGTTAGATGCAGCACTTAGGGACTGGTTTAGGGGTGGGACATGGCAGTTAGGTTAATGGTTGAATTTGATGTTCTTCAAGGTCCCCTCCAACCTAAACGATTCTATGATTCCGTGATTCTATGCAATTACATTTCTTCCTTACTTCACCTCTCAACCTATGTCTCCTCTGATGCACTCACCACCACCACTCCCATCCTGTCCCACAAGCCACAAGACAAGTATGGGTCAGTTTGGGGTGCCTGGGCACAGCCATGACAGGGGGGTCCCTTTGGCCCTGCTGGCACATGCAGCTGGTGGCACTCACACCACTCACTGCTTCCTTCTCCCCACTGAACAGCATGCTGAGACTTTCCCTGCTCCTTACTTTTTGCTCTTGCATGCTCGAGCAGAGGAGGCTGCCTCCAAGGGGGTTTGCTATCCAGCACGATGAGGTCAACAGTTTGACTTCACAGCTGCGCGTGGTTTTCAGGGCGCTTCGTGGCCTTTACAAGCGCGGCGGTGCGACGGCCCAGGGCTGCAGATCTCCTAGCTGCCCTTTGGCTCAGAGCTGCATTAGTGACCTGAGCTGACCATAAATACAAGCTGCTGAGTTTAGTATCTCATGCGCATAAGGAACGTCAAGGCATTTTTAATCCCGTTTCCTTCCCCCTTTTCCCTAGGTTTTAGATGAGACCTACTTGAATCTATGTATCTTCCCACCCACCTCTTTTCATCAGACCCTTCTTTGGTCCATTTGCAATCTGCTAATATGGCTTTTGGGAAGATATTTTAGTGACTGTGTCTCATCGCAGTGCCCAGGCTTTGGACAGCCTCCTGTGACGTACTTCACTCGCAAGAGAGAAGCAGCAATATATTTCATCAATATAAGACAGTGAGATAACAAAGTTGCATGATAAATGTGACAGGGTAAATGGTTTAACAAGATTCGATGGCAAGGAACACTTGTTTATTTACTGCATAGAGGACAGGGTTGGATAAAACTGTCAGGGACATCTTCCCGTTGAGTCATGAGGTTCAGAAAGGATCTCTTTGCTTTCTAAACTCCTTCTCAGAAAGGAGATTAGGTGCTACTGGATCCAATCCTAATCCCAGACTTGGTCAATGGTTTATGTCTAAAGGATTTTATGTGCACCATCAACCCTATAATCTTAATGAAGCTTCAAAGTTTAGCCAGCTATTAGTCACTTGCTGAGGATTTGTTGCAGCAAGGAATCTCTCAGCCTTGAGGAGTAACCCTACTCAAGGGGAGACCCTCCCTGCAGGAGAGCTCCAAGGGCTGCTCGCTATTTATGGAGCAAGATGATTGACTTATAGTCATACTTGCATATCGACTGCAGACGCCAGTTTCTACCAAATTCGTCTTGAGTCGGACACTGACCAGCACTGTGACCAGGTGGGCATATTACCATAAATTAGCCCTTGCTATTGTGCTGTTACGTTTGTCTCCCCCAAATCCACTTTGAGCCAGATGCAACCATCATGACCAGACCCATCCATCATGATTGCCACCAGTGGTTATCGCTTGAGCAGGGTTATGGGAAAAGGTCAGGTTAGGGGGAGAGGAGAGAGCACACCGTCACACCTCCGAAGGACTTTAGCCAAGGGATTTAATTAGTCACCATTAACAAAGTGTATGAACATCTGCTTAGGAGAAAAATGGATCATAAATCCATTCTAAGTTCCTGGCAGTGAAGCTGGCACTGCAGAGCATCTGCACTGCTCGGTGTCCACTGCACCTTCTCTCTTCTGAGTGCCCAGGAGTTATGATGTCTGCAGGGACCCAAGGGTGGGAAGCACACATATGTCCCCAACACACATGATTCATAAGCCATGGACCCTGTCAGGCTTGATCCTGAAAGCACTTACCCAAAAGATATGACTACCTGAACATGCTCTTGAGTGGACTTTTTGGGAAAGCCCACCAGGAAACACTTCTCCTTTTGTGTCTGCACTTATCTTTTCTCTCTGCTTTCTCCTCTTTCACACCCCTCCTAGACCATCATCATTCCCTGGCCCTTTGCCCTGCCTTCCTTTCAGAGAAGGAGTACAGTAGTGAGTGGATTTAAAAATCCCAACCGTTTGTGCAAGTGGGAAGATTCGCATGGGCCCCAGCAGACCAGGGCCAAAGCCCATGGCTGCTCAGTCTGAAGGAGGATGTAAGTAGGGTCCTGTTCCAGAAAAACATTGTGTACCCATTTGAATGTGAGTATGTCATTGATCTCAAAGAGACACTGGCACTCTTAAATTTTAGCTTAAGTCCATTAGTAGCTCAGGACTGAAATCAGCATCACCCTGACCTCACAGTTCACAGGGAGGTGGAAATCTTGGTGAGGAAAGGCAGCCAGCATGAGGTAACCTCCCCTCCTAACACCGTCGAAGCCTGGGGAAGGACTCCAGACGAGCCTTTTCTTCCCTCGCCTCCTACATAACAACAGGAGAGTCAGCACTTTAACAGAGACTTGGTACAAACGTGGCATGAATGGCCATGTCTGCAAGCACCAGAAGGAGGGTTACAAGACAGACCTGAACTGATGCTGAAGGACACCATTCCCCTCGATCACATCATGGCCAAAAGGCCGCTACGGCTGCAACACAGACAAGTCATCAGCAGAAGACCCGGCATCCAAACACCAGGATGATGGCAACAAGGCTGTATCGTGCATACCCTTCCATTTCCTGACGGAAGACTAAAGTCTGTTCTTACAGCTCAAATATATGGTCCAAACAAGGAAGATCAGACGTTAGGCAGCAGCTCAGCCCATGGGCTGGTGGAGAGATATTAAAAGGCACTTTCTACCAGGTACTCAAATACTTCACAGCTTTGAAGCTCTTAACTGAAAAGATAATACGAATCCACAAGCCTCAACCAAAAAGAACAGACTGGTAGCACACCTTACCTTTTCAAAAGAGAAGAAAATAATTAAAATGGCTTAGTACCTGCCTTCTTATCCATGGATAAGAATAGGTTAGTACCTTCCATTCTTATACTCAATATCTTCACCAAATACAACTCCTGTGGTTTCTAAAAGTTTGTGGTGAAATCTCCGAAATAATGCCTCCTCTTTCTAATCCACATCAGCAAGTGACTTCAGTCCTATGGCCCAAAGTGTGTATTTCCTTAACTGCAAACGTCCTTTTTGCTGCAAGCGCTTGAAATGATTTAACTTTCCTTCTAGTACATTGAAATACTTTCAGAATCCCGAGGGAAGCATACAGACAGCAAGAACTTTTATGGAAATATTTAGTACTCCAAGGAAGGCTGAGGCAAGGAATTAATTACGCCAATGTTGTACTACAGTTGGCCCACGCTGATGAGCACGGACCTATTGAGGCACCAGCAGCTGGTGAGCAAGGCAAGTAACAGCAGTTTGGTTCTCTCCAGTCCCTCCCAGAATGAGGGCAAGTCTGGCACAGTGCTGCAATAAACTCTGGGCACTTAAAAGTTCCATAGCTTTTTGTTTTACTGAAGGAACAGCTCACGTGCAATTTCCATTGAGGGGAGGGGGAAGGAAAAATGAAAAAAAAATTTTTAAAAAAAAAAAACACCTAAGAAATAAAGCACTGAGGATACAGCCAAAATTTTACTCTGGAGCAAGGCAGGGACTCTTGCTTTAGGTCTGGTGAGAGAACCCCATCCTGGTCTAGCTGCCTTGATAGCTTGGCCGCAGAGCGCTGGTGCGGAAGCTGTGTCACCGGTGTGTGTCGGGATGCACTACACACCATGAAGTAGCTCTGACCCACTTGCCAGAAGGTATACTGGAACAAATTCACACTTAGACACCTCTAATGAGGGACTGAAAAAATTAATGTTCTGCATTGAAAAAGAAAAGGTTAGACATAACAACTAGTTCTCTTCTCTCACTGCATTTAGTGTCTTGTCTTACCTTTTCGGAGATCAGTGCTTATTTCTCCATACCTGAAAGCTTCCTTCCTATGACTAACATGGTCATCCCATAAATGTGAAGCTCCTCAATGCAGAGACACTATAGTCTCTTGGACACATCCTAGAAACAGCACTAGGCAAAGGGGCAGGTACTGATCCCACTTGAGCAGCAGGAGGAATTGGGTGAACTGAGCTGCTGATGGCCCAGAGTTTGCCTCAGAAACATTAATAGCAGCAACATGATTGTTTTCTCTCTTTTGCTATCAGCACTGTTAGTCACATGTTAAACCAGAGAAAGAACGGCTCTCACATTATCCTATTAACATGAAGATGACCTTTCCAAAGCAAAAACACCCCACTTTTTGCATTGGCAGAGGAAAACTCAAGACAGGTGGCTCAGCTGATCGGAGGTAGCCCTCGGAGAAAGACCCACCCCCTGGGACCATACTGCCTGCAAGGTGACAGCCCATGCTGCATTGCAGAGAGCTGGCAACTCCATGGGGGAGTGCGCTGTGGCTCTGGGGGGGCTGGCCCACAAGGAGTCTGGGTCCAGCCTGGAGATTGCCCAGCGTTACAGTGCAGAGACCTCACCAGTTCTCCTGGGCATCTCTATACAACCAAAAGCCTCCACGGGGGTAACTCAAGGCTAAAGTTTCACTAATCTAAAATAAACCAGCAACTATGGACTTTCTAACAACTAGCAGAATGTCGTTTATTTGTGGACTTCTTGCTAGGACGTAGGAGAGAAGATTAGCAATCTCCCTCAGATGTTCATGTTTGACTCTTTCTGGACACAAATGGGAGACTGGCCTCACAACTGCAGGTCTTTGCTTTGGGCAGCACCATCTTATGACGCAATAACAGAACAATTAGGGCCAAGAACAGAGCCAGGTCAGTGATAAAAGTATGAATAATTTCACTGCTGCTCTCTTACGCTCATCAGAGCTGCTAGACAACAACTGGCTTTTTACTGATCAGTTTAACAAACATCACTCGACTTGATATCATTTTGTGTTTCTCCTATGCCGAAGGCGAAAATGCACAGAACTAGCATTTTTATTTTCTTATTTCTGCCTTTTGGAGTAAGACCTTAATCACCCCATTCCAGAGGAGGAACTGAAATTGGAGGTGGGGCTGCCTGTAGAGCTACTCCAAGAGGGCTGAACACCTTTCCCCAGCTGTGACCTCCCTGGAGGCCCAACGCAGGAAACCTCTCTTTCCTCAGTGTGTTGGTCATGCACAGGACTACGAAGTTCTCCTATAATTCTGTGTTTTCTCTGAGTTTGCCCCCACCAGCGCGACTCCACGCCGACTGCTCCCCACCTTCCCAGCCGAAGGGCCGGCTTTTGGCCAGCGGCTGCTGCCAGGACGCTCCGGTACCTTCAGCAGCGGCTGCTCTGGGGAGCGCAGCCCCCGCCCAGCACCGGCCCGCTCCGTGGAGGCTGCTCGGTGCTCCGCGGGGTCCCGGCGGACAGCCCGGGGGCTGCGGTTCTGCTCACCGCCACCGGGTGTCCCGGCGCAGGTGGGGGGGGAGCTGTGTGTCAAACACCACAGAGCACCCACTATCTGAAAAGTCACTTTGTAAATACATTTCCAGAGCTGTTGTGCATCCATTGTTCCTCCCAGCAGCAGCACCTGGTCTGCTGGTGTCCAACAGATAGGCCCATGAGCCGCCAGTACCGCTCCCAGACACATCACTGCTCTGCCACCTGCCACCAACACCCCCCCACCCCATGCCCTGTGGCAGCTGCCTGTGCCCCCACCTCCCTCCACAGCCCTTCCACCAGTGGGACTCAAGCCTCTGTGGCTCCAGTTGGAACCATCCCACGCAGTACGTCTTGCCCGCATACAGGGAAACAGCTTCTTCTTGCTAGAGGCATGCCCAGTGCCTAGTTCAGGATGGTCTTTGTCTTAGGTGGGTCTCCTCGATGCTGTAGCAATAAAAGTAATCAGCCCCGCTACTGCGCAGGAGCTCAGCAGAAGAGATATGCTGGTGAGAGCAGTCCCCAAACCTGTTCATGAGATGTCACCTGTGTGTGCAACCTCAGCTCTGGGTTGGGGCACATCAGACAAACCCCTGCGTGCGCAGGAGCAAACTCCTCCACCTGACAAATTTTGAGTCTGAGCCCTAAACCACAGAAGGTTTCAATTAGAAGAGGTAGAGTTTCAACAAAAGCAAAACAGCATTTTTATTACCCCTGTGTTCTAGTTCTAGCTTAACACTTTTGAAAACATTCAGCATGAATCAGGCCACTGGCGTGGAAAGTTGTACATGTAGCACAGGTAAAAGAAGAGAAGGTGGCGGCCGTATAGCAGGTGGTGTTGGGCAGGTGATCCATGAGCATTGCTGCAGAAGCACAGGGCTCTCAGATCTTAAACACAGTATCTGCCGTTCGGCAGATCTAGCAAGTCAAATGCTATGGGCTTCTGGCTTTCAGGTACTTTCCATGACGAGACATTCCCCCTCCCAAAAGCCACATTGCTCCCTGTCACCAGCCACCCATGAACCACTCTGTGGCTTCACAGGGCTGTGGTGGCCCTGCTCCCACAGCCCTGGCCCCACGGTGCTCATTCCGCCACTGAGTCCTGGCAGAAAACAGCCCCAATGTCTAACACAAGTGGACACTGAGATTCCTGATTTCTGACTCTCAGAGGCCTGGTTTAATAGAAATAAATAAATTAGCCTGAAGCTCGATAATGCTTATGCGGCTGCAAGTGCTCTGCAGATAACTCTGATGAAGCTGCTATTTGCTCCTTCAGGAAAAACCACTTAGTGAAAGGTTCTTAAACCTGAGCAGCATGCAAATGGCAGTGAGATAGGAAGACGCAATTCTGAAAAACACCTTGAACTGCTCCTTGTCTTCTACTGCATGTCAGGGATACAGAGTGGAAAACCAGGGAGGCAGCAGCAGGTCTCACCATTTTCTGTCCCAGCAGACAGCCCAGAATAGAAGCTTACCTCAAAAAGTTCACAAGAAACCCCAGATAAAACAGGGTTCACTGAGGCAGGGCAACGAGTAGGACTCAAGGCAGATATTTGAGGGAGTGCAGGAGAGAAGAGGGAGGTCTGCAAGGAGGTTTGACTTCAAGGCAGACGGGAAGCAGAGAGAGATTTGTTCACAGCCAGGGAAATGCATAAATGCTACATCCACCCCAGCAATTTTCCCTTGAGATCGTTTCATGGTGTGTCTGTATATAGCAGCTGAAGTACCTCTGAAAGCTATAATGAAGAGTACCAGAACACAGCCTAATTATTTGGCTCACTCTTTGGGCTATAATTTTGTCGGTCTTGCCTCGGGTCGGTGTTCTCAGTGCTTTTAAGTAAAAACAGTTCAGATATGTTTTTAGCCTCATTGCTCTTTTAAGAGCAATAGCTCGTGCAATCGTACCATCTCTCTGGCCCTTAGCAAAGATTTCAAGCCCAGTGACCCGAGCCTGACAGAGGAAGTAGCATCAAGCCTAAAGAGGACAACATTACTCTTGGCCCCACACAAACTAGCAGCTCAAGGAGGAGAAAGGTGGCAGACGATGCTCTGCTGCTGCCTGCTCTCCCCAACGTGCCTGCTGTGCTTGCTTGGGACAACTCTCCCGCTCAGACAGGGAGTAAGAGGAGCAGCTGGGGATACAGCGGTGGGAGGAAGGCAGAGGTCTCAAACGCATGGGAGGGCAGACTCTACCCCTCCCACTGCTCCTTCAACAACTCATTTCTGAAAAAAAGTGGAGACAGGATCATCTGTTGCCTGTCTTAAAATGAAACTAAATCTCCTGGAACACTCTTGTTCTACTCATGGGTCACCCTGGCTCAGGGCTAGAAAGTCAAAAAGAGGCAACACTCCCACATGAGGCTTAAGTGTTTGGTGTTTGTTGTGGGCTACATGGGCATCTCGGCCAAAGGCGATTGGGACATGCCAAGTCCATGTAGAAGGCACGGTATCTCCCCACACCCCCCCCAGCAACAGGGATGTCTGACAGCCAGTCACACTCCAGTCTGGAAAGGAGAGGCGGCCAAAGCTGCTGCCCAGTGAAGACACCCCGTGGGGTGGCAGCACAGTGCCACCCAAAGCAAGGGGTAACTCTAGGTGGAACCGAGAGGTCAGGAAATCAGCACAGACACCCCAGAGCCGTGGGTGCCAGATGGCCAGGTCTGAGCAGGAATCCCAGAGGTAGGATAGAGAGCATCGGTACTGTTACTGACAACGCCAGGAGCCCAAAAGCCCTTTGGGATGGAGGAGGTGCGAGGGAAGAAGAGAGACAGACGCACCACAGAAAAGACACCAATGCTGCGGCAGAGCTTTGCTGAGGAGGGAGCCTGTTTGCTGAGGATCCTCAGACAGAGGGGAGGAATGGCAGTAGAAGGACAGTGACTTGAGGAGCAAATGGAGCGTCAGCGTTTGGGTTTGGCTCATAGGACCCCTCCTCCTGTTCAAACTGAGCAATTGTTCCTATAATTGGTCCTGCCTCCAGCGGGGCTTTGCTTCCTTCCAGCAATGAAGAGCTGTCCCGTGCAGAAGGGTCAGAGGTGAGATCACCAGAAAACCCTCCCTGCCCCCAGAGGCAGCTGCGACCAGCGCTTAGCAATAACCAGCCTTGCTGAGCTTCAGGGCCGCTTCCATAAATGACTTGGCAGCCCCAGCTACGGACAGGCTGTGCCTCACGAGAGCGCACAGCCAGAGCCCCAGCAACACCATCCGTCACCCAACAGACAGAGCTGTTTTCAGAGGCGGGGAGAAGGGCCGGAGGTAACGCCAGCCCTGCAGCTCCACCGCTTGTTTGCATGAAAATGTGAACAGGTTTCTCTGGTGAGCAGAATGGTACTTTTGAACACCGATGTCCTTTTTTTTTCCCCACACATAACGTTAGGCCTCCAGCATTTTTGCTTCCATACCTCCTGGAGCTGCTCCACCCAGCTGAGCCCCTCGGGCTCCCTGCGCATGGTGCACCGTGGAGCTCGCCGGAAGGTATCACAAGGTGAGGTACAGCAGTACGGTCCCGTATGGTCCCCCGGCCCCCTCCACGGCCCTTCCAATGGCAGGCATCCCTGCACAAGTCACCCTCCTCATTTTCAAAAGCCCCATCTCCTCTCTTCATGAGCAGCACCGATTCTCCAAGACTGGATGCAGAAGAAAACTAACAGCAGCAGGATCCGTCCTTTCGTGGACGAGCTGCAAAACAGGTGTTCTAACACGAACAAAATTTAAAGAAAGGAAAATAGGATAAAACCAGTAATTTTAGAGAGGAGTTTGGCAGGATGCTGGCTTTATCCACCTGGCCTGCCTTGTGGGATGCAGAGCATGAAGTCCCAGTTCTGCCTAACAGAGAGAGCTCCTCTACTCCAGATTGCATCTTAGGTGAAGCAGAAGAAGGACTTGGATCTGAAAGTCCCAGCCTAATATCTAACCACCTGATGAGAAAGAGAGTTGTTATGCTACCACCTACCCTTGTAACAACATTATTTTGCTGTATAAAATCCGCTGTGGATGCGATTTACATGACGAACAATCCCTGTGGGCTAAGCTCACATCACAGCACGCGGCGCAGGTTCGGGATGTGCCTCCTCTTTCCAGAGTGCCAGAAGAGGGAACAGGGAAGGTACGGGCTGAGCAGAAGGGAAACAGTATCGGCAGGATCTGAATCTCCTATGAATCTTATTTGATTGTAGCTCCCTCCCATTTCTCCAAGGAGTCCGTACTGGTTCTGCAAGCTGCTGTGCGTACATTATCCTGAAGCTGCTTGAGCTCCTTTTTGTCACCGCTGCGAAAACAAGTGAGTTTTGTGAAAAATATAAAGCGACTAAGGCTGAATAGGCATAGTCTGCTGAGACGGTATGAGTATGAACTTAAGTTTCATCAGAATTTTGCAGGTTGTGCCAGCCAGGAAAGCTCTGTTTGTTTTACATCCAGCAGGCAAGGTGATTTTTACGGCAGCATAGGATAATTCAGGTTGGGAAGGGTCCTGCTCCAAATAGGGTCAACCATGAGATCAGATTAGAGCTTTAAACAGTTAGGTCTTGAAAAGCTCCGTGGATGCAGAGAATTTTAACAATACTCATTGTCAGGGGGGCATCCTGGCTTGCAGGATGAGTGATGGAAGGTTTATTCCACCTGAGTGGCACATAAGGGACACTGCTCTTCAAACACCAGCTGTAGTGACAGCAATCATGGTGTGGAAGCATAACAAATAACATTTGCAAACAATCCTCTAAGCTGCAGGGGACTAGCAACCCCACCAGAGACGGCGAGCCAGGAGCTTGGGAAGGCACAGTAGTGGGAAAGGACAAATAGGCTGCGTGGAGCTGACAGAGGTTTGGGAACTGGATAGAAAGCTGAGAGTATGGCTCAAAACTGAAGGAAGAAACACAAGTGTGGGCTGAACAGAGTCACAAGCTAACAGAGGTGCACAAACACACACTGGTCAAACTTAGCCCAGAAGGACATTGGAATTGGGAGTGGGAGAAAATTAAGGGGGAACACTGAGACTTATCCAAGTTACTTGGAATCTTTATCAAAGAGCTTTGGAGACACGTAGGACTGAAAAGAAGAATTAGGGGAGTCAGTGTTGGAGGTGGGGGCAGAGAAACAGGCTGGAGAGAATCCAGAGGGAATGGACCAGGTTTGGGATCAATGGACTATCTCAACTTCTTCACATGGGCCAGAAAGTCTGGCATGGCGCTGGAGATCCAGGAGTTGGAGCAGTCTTTGCTGTTAGGATACCCCTGTGAAACCTGCTGGCACAGCCTCTCGTTTTGAGGTTCCCACAATTCATTACTGTCCTGTTTCTCTGCCACGCTCCAGTGACACCAAGTCGTCACAGCCAAGGGCTGCAACCTGTCCGGTGTTTAACTGGGGCCAATATAAGCCACATACTCGATTTTGGGCTAGAAAGAAGGAGAAGAGTTTATGAGAGAGGCATTGCACTAAGCACTATATTAAAGAAGATGTAATGTTAAAAAAATTCACTGCAAATATCACAATTGAGATTGCTTATACAACTTTAATTCAACCTTACCTCTGCATGTGGTACAATATAATCTAAATTAAACAATCACACAGATTATCTTGCTCCACAAGACCTCTGCCGCAGAGCAAACACAAGAAAGTCATTAAGTTCCTACCCTAAAGAGCTTCCAGTCTCAGGAAAACCAGACAAGGGGCCTGAAGGGAGTCACCCCGGGAAGGAGGTGGGAGGGAGCACTGGTGAGAACAAATTTAAACAGAGCAGCAACATTTACAACAGGATTATTTTTTTTCTCGAGTCAGAGCAATATTAAGAAAAAGAGATAAAAATAATTAAAGCAAGAAACAAGTTTCACAAGCAGAGGGAATCAGTTTCATTGATTCATGGACAGACTGTCCATCTGTCTCATTGATCTGAGGAGGTTGATGAGGACAGGTTGCTGCAGACCTCTCAGGACCAGAGGAGGGTAAAGGAGTGGGACATTCACAATGGAGATCTATGGGGTGGGAGAGACAGCACCAGAGGCTCCACCGACACATAAAGCAAGGTGACAGGGAAGGTTTCAACACTGGAAGATAAAGATGTGATTCAGAACAGTGGTGCTTTTGTGAGTAAAGCACTGGGATCCCCTTGCTGAATCCCCTCTGTTTTAGAGGGGGAGGCGGGTGCAAGGTAACACCTCTTCATCGATCCTTGGTTAGCCATCACATTGAACAGACAACATCAGTAAAGTGTATTGCAGTAGCGCCTCGTGCTCCCAGAGTCCTAGAGACAATGTGAGCACCTTGCCGGCCACAGTCCATCGGGAATCGCCTCCAAACCAACTGCATTTAAAAAAATGCTAAAATGAAGCTGAAATGCCTCCAGCCTGCAGCTCTCCAGCCATGCTGTGACGAGCCGTGCTCACCAGCCATTCGCACCTGGCCCCTTCCCGCAGCCCCAGCTAGACAGAACAAGCATCACGGAGAGTGCTTTTCCCTCCGGTTTTAATCACACGAGTGTGGGAGTGTTGGACTCTTTCCAAGCTCACAGCTAAAAAGCCTCTGCTGGGGATGGTTGGAGGGTTTCCCCCTGCCTTCCTTGGCTGCTCCAGGCACAGTTAGGAAATGCATTTCCCTGAAGGTGAGAGGTATGGGACGAACGACAGCCAAAGTTTGATGTACATATATAATATAAGCACAGTAAAGGTAGTCTGTGTCACATCGTTTTGGAGCTCCCAAGGGAACAAGGGGGCTGTAGAGCCCTTTGTGGCTCATCTGGTCTATATGCTCCACCAAGGACACCTGTGAATGTGTCACCTGTAGGGACTAGGCAGTGACTCACCACATTCACCCAGCATCATCCACAGATCTGCCTTGGGGCAGTCACGCCCTTGACTAAAGACGTTGGTACTGCTTAGTCTCCATCAAGTCCTGTACGGGCACTTCCATCATCCCCAGCCAGGCTAAAACTGGTACTCTCATACCCCTCACACCTCATGGGTGGTCTCTACAGCACTCCTCCCTCCTACCACCCTTACCCACAGAGAGATTAGCTTGGATAGCTGCAATCCGGAGAGACGACCCAGGCAGCCAGAGTCCCAAGGCATGCTTGTTAAGGTAACTAATTTCTTAAAAATAAATAAATAAACTCAGCTCTCCACAGTATCTCCTTTTCTTCTTGCCCACCTCCAAGTTAGCCCATGGCCACCAGCGGGTGCATGAAGGGGAAGAATATTTTCCCTCCTCTCTGCCGGGGCTGCAGTGCTGATCCCACAACTCTCGCATGTTGCTCATCAGCCTGGGCTGCAGCACCAAGGACGCTGTTGCATCTTCTGCAGCCAGGAGGAAATGGCCTGCCTCTTGTAGGCAGGATCAGTACGTTGAGTTGATTAGTAATTAGTTCATTATCTCAACTCAGTCCAGTTGGGTAATAATGACTGGTTGTCATAATTCCCCCTTTTTGTTTTACCATTTTTTGTTTTCACGAAGGCTTTAAGGTGAGCAGAGACCCGGCCCATTCATCCAACTCCAGCACGCTTCCCTCCCGCGAATACCACGTCGGGGCTTGCGGCTTTACCTTCTTCTCCGAAGGACTCTCGCTCGGGCTCCCGGCTCTGGCTGTTTTGGCTCGGGCATCAGGGCTTCCCAGGGTCTCACCGAGGTATCACGTTGGGGTCACCAGTTGTTGCTCACCAGCCTGGGCTGCAGCACCAAGGACACTGTTGCATCTTCTGCAGCCAGGAGGAAATGGCCTGCCTCTTGTAGGCAGGATCGGTACCTTGAGTTGATTAGTAATTAGTTCATTATCTCAACTCAGTCCAGCTGGGTAATAATGACTGTTTGCCATACTCGCACACCTGAGAAAGTGTCCTGGTTTAACCTGCCCAGCAACTAAATGCCACACAGCCGCTTGCTCACCCTCCTCTGCCCCTGGAAAATGGGGAAGAGAATTACAGAGGAAAAGGGAAGGAGGCTCATGAGTTGAGATAAGAACAATTTAACAATTAAAATAAAATAAAATTTAAAGTAATAACAATAAAAATTATAATATATAAAATGATAATAATATATAAAAACAAGTGGCACACAGTGCAATTGCTCATCACCCACTGACCAATGCCCATCCCATCCTGGCAAGCGATCCCAAAACAGAGAAGTCCCAAAACCACAATCCTGGAAAAGCAAGAGGCCCGAAAAGAGAGATTTGAAAAAAGAGACCAAGAGAGAGAGAAGACCTGAGAATCTGAGAATTCTAATATAACTTCCTGGCCAACCCTCTATATACTGGGCATGACATTGAATGATATGGAATATTCCATTGGCCAATTTGGACCTCAAACCTAAATCTACGTTCAAATCATAAGCTAAGGATTGTGGGTTCTTTGTTCCAGCCGTGCTCCCCCAGCCTGTTGTGCTCCTGCACACTGGCAAAACACGGGAAGCTGAAAAGTCCTTGATGTCTCAGCACCAGCTATAAACATCAGAGCGCTATCAATATTCTTCTCATAACAAATCCCAGACTAAATCCAAAACACAGAGCTATTCCAGCTACTAAAAGGAAAAACTAACTCTGTCCCAGCCGAAACTAGGACAGAAGGGAAAACTCAGCCCTGCAGCTGAGCCTCCTGCACCCTTGAGACAACCCACAGCGATCCCCACTTGCTATGCCAAAGCAGATGGTGGGCACAGCCCAGCTACAGGAGAAAGGAGGCCCACCAGGATCCTTTGTATCCCACAGAGCCCTCTCAGGGACCACAGTCCAAGGAGAATTGATCTCAGACCTCGAGGGAAGCCACATCTCAGATGCAGAGGTTGTGGTCATGCTCTGGCTATGGTAGATGTGATGTGCTGTGCCTACAGGCAGCGGTCCCAGGAGGACACGACCCCAACATCGCTCTCCTTCCTGGCTGCCTCCCCGGTTATCCAGCACTCTTTCATCTGAGGTATAAGGTAGTTTATGTAAAGATTTTTAAAATTCTCTCCCTTTTTAAAACCATCTCTACTTTGACCATTTTTTTCAAACTAACAATGTTTTTAAGAGCGAACTTCCTATCCCACGCCGCGCGCTCGCAGTCTCCCAGCAGCGTTCCACCTGTTCCCCTTCCACCGCAGCGCCGGCAGCTCCGGCCGCGGCACCTGCCCGGGCTCCGCCACAGCCCGGGGCCGAGGGCACGGCCCGGATCTGGGGCTCCCAGCTCTCTGCTTCTTCCTCCCAGGTCAGTCCCGCAGCAAAGCGCACCGTTGCTGAGGCCCCTAGCTCCAAAATTAGCCAAGATCCCTCCGCCAGGTCCCTTTGGGAGAGGGGCAACCTCTCGGGCACCTGAGGACGGGACGCGGAGCGCAGCCCCCGACCCCGCTGCCCCCTCCCCGGGCACCGCGGTGTCCCGGCCCGCGGACACCGGCGGGCCAGGGGCGGGGGACGGGCGGGGAGGAGGTGGCCAGCCCGGCCCCGCCCCGCGGCTCCGCGCCGGGAGGGAGGCAGGAGGGAGCGAGTCGCGCCGGGAGGCGGTGCGACCAGGACCGGGGTCAGCACGGGGACCGGGTCCGAGCCCTGCTCGGCGGCGGTGCCACGGCCCGGCGGGCCGGGGGTAAGTCCTGGTTGCTGCCCCTCCGCTCCCCTCCCGCCCGGTGCCGGCGGTCCCCTTCCCCGCAGCTCCCCCTTCCCCTCCCCGGGTTCCCCAGCCTCCCTCGCCCCCCGCGGCATCGCTAGGTCACACGGCAGCCCCCGGCCGAGGACACGGCGGGGAGCCGCGGAGCTGCCGCTGCCCCTCGAGTGCGGGAGCGGCGGGCGCGGAGCCGGACCCGAAGCCGCGGCCACGCCTGGAGCCTGCGCTCGGACCTCGGACCCCTCCCCTGCACCCTGTACCCCACTTCTGAACCCGCGCCCGGCCCCTGCCCTCCGGACCGGGACCTGTACCCGGCCCCTCCGAGGCTGAGACGTACGGGAGGAGCATCCCTCCCTTTCCCCTCCGTCTGCTCGTCCCCACAGCAGCGACCCTTGTCCCTGCCGCAGCTGGCGGCCCGGGTGCCCCGGGCGGTGGGCATCCCAGTACCCTGGTGTGCCTCTACCCCTGTGTCCCGCCACCCTCATATGCGGGTATCCCAGTACCCCAGCACATCTGTATCCCTGTACCCTGGTACTCACCTGGTTTGGCAGCACCTTGGCCGCGGGCAGAGGGAGCAGGGCCATGGGGGTGGGGAGCTGGGAGGGATCCTGATAGGGAAGATTGGCCTTTGGGCAAGAATCAAAAATAGTCCTTTAGGATGTAAGGGGCAGGATACAGGGCAGGAAATCAGCAGGCAAACTGTGTAATGCGGTGCCTTAAGCCTTTTGCTCGCATTGTGTGTGATGTTTTGTTCATTCCCTGTCGTGGCTTCGCTTACCAACTAGGCAGCTGCTTAATGCATTTTTTTTCCAACACGATAGAACTGCCCTTCCGTGGCCCCAGACAGTACAGATTTCCCAGGGCAGGAGCTGTGTCGGTGCAAGGGACGCTGCAGAATGAGTCCTGTCTTTCGGCAGCAGCCAGCACTCATGCTACGGGAAATCCTTGAGATCCAGTGGAAGGCTTAACAACTTTGTCAGGGGCAGGCAGAAGAAAGATAGAGAAGGTGAGACAAGCACAGGCACTTTCAAACAGCACATATGCCATAAGAGATTGTTTCACCTCTGTCCTGAGGGATCTGTGTTCACGGGACAGAGGGAAGTTCAGTTTCCATCTCATCTAGCCCTTGTCCTCTCCCAACTACAAAGCAGCAGGGCTAAGTGACACCAGTTTTAAGGATGAATGTATGCCAAGGGGCTGGAGCGATTCATACCTATGGCACGGCTAGTCTTCCAGGAGCGTGTGCATCACTGTTCAAGGGATGAGGTGGAACAAGGAGTAATGTTTATACCATCAACATTGCAACGTTTTGTCCTTGCCTTTCGTACCTGTCATATTGATGACGAGTTCAGCGATGGAAGCACTGGCAAAGAAAGGAAAAAAAAATGGATACAAGCGATTAAATGTCACAGAACAACCCTAGGACAGCAGCCTTCACATACCTGGAAAAAATCCTCCTCCTCCTAGATCAAGGAAGGGTAGGTTCTTGAGCACAATCATGAAGCCATTGTGAGAAAAAGAAACGCAGAGTACGCTGCAAGCATCCTTCCATTATTGCATCCCAAATGACAAGCTGATTTTGCTCTTCAGCGCAGGAAGCAGGTCTTCAGGCCAGGCACGGGAAACACAGGGCACAATAGGGATGAAACGGGGGCAGCGCTGACAGCCAGGCGTTGGCAAGGCAGGCAGGGCTGAAGCGGAGCGTCGTTTGAGCAGAAGGCCTGGGACAGAAAGATGTTGCAGGAAAAGTGTTGCAGTAGCTGGTGCTTGCTGCCAGGCAGCCGGGGTTCAAGAGGCTACTTGAGCGTTGCAGGTGCCGTCTCTCTGCCAGGCTGCTGAGCACTGGAGTGTGTGAAGTTATTGAAGAGATTTTTTTTGACGAGGGAAGGGGGAAGGTCCTTCCCAGAAGAAAAGACACTAGTGCCAAGCTTCTGGCCAAGCCTTACTTTGGGTAAATGCGTTGGGTCTTCCTCAGCACTACAAGCTGTTGTCTGTCAGGCTGCGCTCTTGCCCGGCTGACTTGTACTGGGGTATGACTTTGATGCATCTTAAACCCTTGCCACTTTCCGTACAGCAGTACTGGTTGGTACGATGCACCTTTCAGATGCGCACAGGAGGTGAAATCTTGCATTCCTCTCTTGGCTTAGATTTGATGAAAAATCCAAGCAAGACTCTAAGCAAAACTCTGCCTATGTATGGGCAGGAAAAAAGACCTCTATAATTGCCTGGAAGTAGCATTCTTAAAGGATGTATGAAAGTCATACACCGTCCACAAAGGTACTGTTCTCCACAATTATTGCAGAGCCCTGATTTTCACTCATCTCTTTCTCTTTGCAGCAGCATGCCCATGGCGCTCTTCGCAAGAACTGTCAGTCATCCTAACACCACTGACCCCATTCCCTGTGGGGCAGACAACATTACAGAGCCTGACCTGCCACACTCACATGCCTACTACGCCCTCTGCTACAGTATCCTGATTTTGGCCATCATCTTTGGGAATGTGCTGGTCTGCTTAGCCGTGCTGAGGGAGCGCACCTTGCAAACCACAACAAACTACCTTGTGGTGAGCCTGGCGGTGGCGGACTTGCTGGTGGCTACTTTGGTGATGCCATGGGTGGTGTACCTAGAGGTGAGTATATCTCAGAATCATAGAATGTTTAGGTTGGAAGGGACCTTAAGGATCATCTAGTTCCAACCCCTCTGCCATGGGCAGGGACACCTTCCCCTAGATCAGGTTGCTCAAAGCCTCACCCAACCTGGCCTTGAACACTTCCAGGGATGGGGCAGCCACAACTTCTCTGGGCAACCTGTTCCAGTTCTTCCAGTGCTTCACTACCCTCATTGTAAAAAAATTTTTCTATATATCTAATCTAAATCTACCCTCTTTTAGTTTAAAGCCATTATCCCTTGCTCTATCACTACATGTCTTTGTAAAAAGTCCCTCTCCAGCTTTCTTGTAGGCCCCTTTAGGTACTGGAAGGCTGCTAGAAGGTCTCCTCAGAGCCTTCTCTTCTCCAGGCTGAACAATGCCAACTCCCTCAGCCTGTCTTCATAGGAGAGGTGCTCCAGCCCTCAGATCATCTTCATGGCCTTGCTCTGGACCAGCTCCAACAGCTCCATGTCCTTCTTATGTTGGGGCCGCAGAGCTGAATGTAAATTCTCCAGGTGAGGTCTCGTGAGAGCAGAGCAGAAGGGCAGAATCACCTCCCTTGACCTGATGGCCACACTTCTTTTGATGCAGCCCAGGACACGGTTGGCTTTCTGGGCTGCAAGTGCACATTGCCGGCTCATGTTGAGCTTCTTGTCAACCAGGAAACCATCGCTGTAGGAAACGTTAGCAGAACTGAACTGCAGTATGAGCTCACTGGCATTAATGCATGCTCTCAGGATAGGCCAGCTCTGGCACAGATAAAGTCCGTTCATATTTTAACCCCCCCAGCTAGCTCTTGGGCAATTGTGGGGTGCATGGCAGCCCACAATTCTATACAGGTGGCCCTCGTAGGCTGGACGCATGCCAGACAAACACACCACAGTCCCACCCTTCAGCAGATGCCCTGAGCCTTGCTCCTTCTGGCAGAGCACGGCCTCTCTGAGCTTGAATAGCAGCCAGGCTACAGCCAGTGAGGTAGATTGTGGGTTCTGATGTGCTAGTACCACTTTCATGTGAGCATCCTTGAAGCTGAGTCCATCAGCCAGAAGGGTGGCCAGCGAGCACCGTGGTGATTCAGGAATGACGGGGGAGGTAATAGAGTGGAAGTACCTTATAGGAACTCATCTTAGAGCCCAGTTCAGTCCCTGCTCCTGCTGGCCAGAAAACAAGCCAGGGCAGTCAAATCCTCATCTCCTGCAGAGTTTAACAGCCTTAACGTTCATGATGTTAGGTCATCTCCAAGCAACATTCCCCAAGCTGGCTGAAAAAGAGGTGAAGCTGAAGAACATGCTCCAAAATCTCTTGAAGTCATGTGAGCATTTTCGTAATAACTTCAAAGGACTCATCAAGCCCTTGGGGTCTTATTCTCCATTTCCTGATCTTTGCACATTGGCTGGTGTAAAAATGTACTGGCATGACCGTGCACGGTATGGACAACACCACCAGATATAGGGCAGCAAAGATGGAAACCAAATTCCCCCCCACTGCGGCAAAATCCTGAATTATTGAAGCCACTTCTGGAGCAAATATTTTTACAAAAGTAAATACGTGAAGGTATGCTGCAGCTGACGTTTTTCATCTGTTCTCTTCAGCATTTTTACACTAATTCACAAAAATTGGTAGGTCTAGAAAAATCAGAGTGAACATGTGCCAGCTGTAAGCTTTCAGCTGAGCCCTAGTACCTGTTCTCATGCTAACAGAGACAGAATAAGCCTCTGAGCCATGATCTTGCTGAAGCCACGTGCTCTTTCTGTAAGGCGCAAGCCGGGATCTGGCTGAAGGATAGGGCTTCAGCTGCCCACCTTCGGCTGACCTCCTTCCTGCAAAATGAAGCAGAAGCAGAGAGGGATTTTGACTTGCGCGTATGGACTGCGCAGTGCCCGAACAGAAAGTAGGACAAGACAGGACAACATCAGCAAATGCCAGACCTGCTATGCAGGTACAAGGAGATTTGACCAAGTAGCAGAGGACCGGCTGTGGCAGACGGCCCTCCTCTGCCACCAGAGCGCATTGCACAGGCAACACAGCTCTGAGCTTTGGCACTCAGCCTGGGCATTTCCCTTGTGTTGATCCAAGTGGCTCTCCCAAACCGTACCCACTGCAGTCTCAGCAAGGCTACAATTAGAGAAATTAGGGGTTTCCTCTGTGTATAAGCATATTAATAAGGGCGTTGGTGGTTAATTACTTATGTATAGCATCGCTGTGGAGTGAAAGAACAAAGAGAGCACCATGATACCTCATGTGTGATCACATTCCTAATGAAGTCAGCAGCAACATTTAGACTAATCTGTGTGGAGCGGTCGTGGAGCTGGCCTGCAGGATGTGTACAGCCCCATTGTGTTACATCCAATGACTAAAAAGCAAGAAATAAGTGGGGGGTGGGGCAGGAAGCCATCCCATCAAGACAGAATTAGACTCTGAGATTTGGTTGCAACTAAAAAGTACTATTAAAAGTCAAATTTTATTTCAGACTGGAATAGTTCATCACCTCAAGCATCTTTCAGTCTTTAATGAAATCATGGTATGATTTGCATTAGAAAAGACTTAGCACTTACTCTTGCTGTGGGCAGGGTGGGACTGAGGCACGTCTGTGAAGCAGCCTCTGCCCTCATGCCGTACTGTGGCCACAGTTTGTGAGCATCACAGTAGGTCCATCCCCTAGATGCGTTTGTAGATCCATTCAAGATTCATTTCCATCTCTGGAGCTTGGAGGATCAAAGTAGCTGATCCAAGAGTCACCTGAACAACAAGGAGAAGAACCCACACTCATCCCAAACCCAACCTGCCACTCCCAGCATTGCGCAATATCTCCTAGAGAACTAGGCTATAGGACTCCAGCAAGATTAAGATTTAAAAAACAGTCCAAAAAAGCCCCAAAGTTGTTTAGATATTTGCTGCTGTTTATGGATCAACGATGCTATCAATGAAGCGGAAATGGCATCATGCTTCAGTACACTATGGGCCTGGAAATCGCCAAGAAATCATTCAGTCCCCAAAACCCTGTAAGATACCTATTCATCTGCTGAATGTTTTGCCAAAGCAGACATCTGAAACCTGGCTATTATTTATGGAGAAGCTAAAGGTGGATGAATACCTCAGATTTAAATGTCACTTGTGAACTTTGTGCTTTACACTCAGTTTTTAGAGCCATCTGTGGCCTGGACCTTCTCCACAAAATTTGTCATATTATCAATCACATAAACTAGAACTGTCTCTTTCTGAGAAGTCTTTTGTGAAGGCTGTGACAGAGCAACAATAGGAACATTTTATAACCTCAAAATCCTCATCTCCAGCTAATGAAGTTGCTGGCACAAAAATGCTAGTCAGCACTATGTCTAGTGATCTTTTGGGGTCAGTGGATAGGTCTAATATACCAGTACCGCTTCCCCAGTTCTTTACTGGTCTCTGATGCTGTGGCTGGTGTGACTCCTGAAGCTCACAAAGGTTTCCAAGACAGTGGCATTAGGGTATCCTGCCTCCTGGAGTTTGATGGCGTTAAATACAGTCAATGTATAAATGGAGGAGGACATATAGCAGCATGGCCCGTAGCATCCTTCTCAGTCTTCTCACAATATCCAGTTCTACCTCCAAAGGGAAAAAATCTTCAGGAGACGATTGTCACCGAGGCCTAGTCTGCAGCTCCGTTCATAGCATTTGAGAGGAGTAAGGGTGTCTTCTCCTCTGTGGCTCTCACACTGGAGCAGCAAGCCCTACAATTGCTGTTTGAGCTCAAGGAGCTCACCAAGCCCCCCTCAAAGGGAGGACAGGCAACTGCGTCACTGCAGCTCTGCAGTTTGTCACTTGTCAGTGGGCCAGACCGCACACATGCTCTTGGTTACTCTTGCCGTGCAAAAGTGTAAGCAGCCGTTTCGCAGCTGTGGGGAGCTAATGGCACCCCCAAGGAGAACGCTCTCTTAAACACAAACCATTAAAGCAAGCCTGCTTAGATGCACCGCTGCTTGCAACGCCTGTCGTCACCTGATGCAACTTCGTGTTCGCGCTTTAGTCTTTCCCATCCAAGTACTCCTCAACACGGTGTCATTATACAAATCTGATTTACAGAGATTCTTTTAGTTGTTGCTAAGGATTCAGGAGAGTGACGGATTTGAGTAAGTTTATGAATGCACAATGTTTGGGTTTTTTTTTAATGGAAGACTTCCTATAGGGTTGGAAAGTTAAAAATATTAGAACTGCAATTTTGTGGATAAAGCAGACTGGTCACCAAGAAAGATGAGGTGAGAGCCTGACCTGAATAGTTTATAGGGAGCTTTAGCATTGTCTCCGACGGAGTCAGGATTTCATCCTGGACTCTATTCCCACTTCTGCCACACACACACTGAGTGGTAATGTGAGATCATATGAGCTCATCTCACTGTGGTTTGCCCTCATCAGCTGTAAGAGAATAATATTTGACCATCCACCTCACCCAGGCAGTTGTGAGGATTCATTCAATTAATACCCGAGATGTGCTTTGAGATTCCTGGACAAAAGGCACCAGAGGGATAAAGAACAGGTACCCTGCCAGCACATGAAAACCAGAAGCACACACCAGCAAGTTCTAGCTGCTGTAGCAAAGATGAGTGGAACAGAGCAATAAAAGAAAGAGCAGAAATAGAATTAAAAAAATGATGAACGAGGCCTTTAATAAAAAGGCTCATCTTCATTGTTAAATTCTGGCATAAATTCTGGGTGCGCACAACCCCCAGGTAAATATTAACTACTTCGTTGACTTCAGCAGAGCTACTGCCCATTTTTGGGCACCACCAGTTGTGGCTGGTGGAAGTCAGGATGGGCTTTAAGCCCAAACGTTTTGATCTGTCAAGCTACAGCTTAGTATGCAGGTGGTGTGATCCGAATGCATCATCCTGAGAGGGTTCACTTCAGAGCCATTCCCACCACCACCACCTTCATTTTTAATGGTTCCCATTCCCAGTGCTTCTCTTCAGTCTTAGTGTTTGAACGTGCTCAGGACCTTGGAAACTCCCTCACTTAAGTGCTCGCACATCTGCTGGGCTAGCGGCATCTGGCTTTCATGCCAACACCTGGCACCAGGTCCTAGTGAAATATTCTTCAGACTCCACAGATCACACAGACACTGCATTGCATTTTGTCTCAGACTGCAGAAACACCCCTTACTGGGTCCCACTGCAAAGGCTTCCAGCATTTATAATTTTTTTTTATGTTTTGAGGTGGCCAAGCATGTCTCAAAATCTGCAACTAAAGCAAAAAGTGTGGTATTTCTTTGAAAACTGAACCTACCTATTAAGATCCCAAATTTCAGAGGAGCAGCCTTCAGTTTGCACATCTTGTAGCCCACCTTATTGTGCAGAAAAACTCAAAGGCGTTTTTTTTTTCTTTGCTTGCTTTTTTTAAAGAAAAGTATCAGAGAACTGAAGATGGAAGCACAGTTCCCTACTGCATTTTGCAAGCCAGTTGCCATTTCTCTCCCCAGCATTCATTCAGCGTCAGGGGGTCTAAGGAAGACCGCCTCGTTCACTACTTGACTTCTGACATGTAGCAGCTGGGTCCAGCAAAGAACATCCTAAAGACGCAGCTCACCTCAGCAAGTTTCTGTGCCCATGTGCAGGAAAGCTGGCGTGACCAAAACATCTGAATTTCTCAGGATTATTTCTTAAAGAACCCTGAAAACAGCCCTCACAGAGTGAACTCTGTGTTTATACAAGTGCTTCTCTCTGCAGGGAGCTGCATCCTTCCTAAGCGTCAACACTTGCTGCAGGGTTGGCTTTAGAAGCCAAGCTTACTTGTGGCACCCTCTCCAGCCTGGTCTGTGATGGGTACTTTTGAGTAGGTCTTGAAAACCTCCAAGGGTGGAGCCTGCACAGGCTCACCACACAACCAGTTCCACTGCCTCACTGTCCCCATGGTCAGAAAGTTTGCCTTCATAACCGGTTTGAACCTTTCTTCTTTCAGCTTATGCCCGTGACCCGTTGTTCGCCCACCACGCACTGCTGCAAAAAACCTGGCTCCATCTTCTTGGTAACCTGGCTCCAACCTTCTTAATGACCTCCCACTCGGCACTGGGGGATTGCTGTTAGGTGCCCCCCAAAGCTGCCTCTTCTCCAGGCTGAACAAGCCCTGTTTCCTTAGCTGCTCCTCACCAGACAAGTCCTCCAGCCCCCAGGGGCTGGCTGTCTTGGTGACCCTCCGCTGAACTCGCTCCAGTCTATCGATGTTTTAACTGTGCTAGTGCCCAAAAAGCAGATGCAGTACTCCAGATATGGTCTAAACATAAGCAGAGAGACCAGGAACTAGTGCCAGTTCCTGATAGCTTCCCAGGGTCCAGCTGAACCAGCAGGATCTACAGGCTTGAAGGCTAAAATCTCTCCAAATTCTCTAAAATCTCTCTAAATTCTCTCTTGAAGGTAACTCTCTCCAAGCAAGGACTTTCCTCCCTTTTTCTCTCCTGCCCTCCTTCTCCAACTGCCACAACATTAGACTTGTTCACTGTACTCATCCAACGGGCTTGTCTCATGGAGGGCAAGCTGCCTCCTTGGTCATCTCCTCCTACATGGAGCGAGTGCTGAGGCAGACCACCTCGCTCGGAGTCAGGCTGTCATCCCATCCCCGAGAAGAGCAATGCCACACGGTGCTTGGAGCATACTGTAAAGCAAAAAGGTCATAGTCAAAAACATGATGGTTGGGCCATAAACCGTGTTTCTCCATCACAAAGATCTGCCACAGCTAAGCTTTCATGATTACACAATTAAAAATTCAAACCAACCAGAACAATAGCTCGACATGGTAGCAAACCAAACCCCTTTATCCAAACAGCTTGTGAGTTCTTACTCAGATCTAATAATCAAAATCCGTAACTGAGATAAGAATCTCCGATTGGAGAAGCCTCAGGTCTCAGGTCCCTGTTTCATACATAAATGCATAAAATTTGCAGCACTTTTCCAGCTGACTGCCTGCAGACAACTCCAGCAGCTAAGCTGAGAAATACTTTCAGCCCTAAGATTTTCTCAGGTAATCCTTAATCAAAGGCTATATACAGCGATATCAAATTTCATTCGATTTATCATGCTGGGCCTTAAGGAATGGGATAGCTGCTACCTATTTCTTCACCCTGCCTCCTTCTGTAAGAGTAACTAAAGGACTGAAAATCAAGGTGTGGATCCTTCTCCGTGACCTACTACTGAGGCAACATAAATGCCTCAGTTTCCCTCTGTGCATCACAGTGGACATGAACTCACCTGGCTGTTGAGATACTCGGAGAAGAGCACCTCCTTGTACGTAACTTACCAGGGCTGAGTGCAGAACAAGGCTGACAGTTTTGTGGTTGCTGGTGCAGGTGACTGGAGGAGTCTGGACTTTCAGCCGCATCTGTTGCGATATCTTCGTCACCATGGATGTGATGATGTGCACAGCCAGCATTTTAAACCTCTGCGCTATCAGCATCGACAGGTGAGAGCCAACAGCATCCAGGGGGATCATCTGGGGATGGGGTCGGCCCCGTACCCAAGTGTGGCAGGGATAAGGATGTGGGATTTGCATAGGCAGCGTCGGTGTCTTCAGGAACATAAACTTCCATGCAAGCCTGTCACTGCCACTACTGCTGTTAATATGGCTCTGCCCACCACGTGCTAGATGTTGGTGCTTAATAAAAGGGCAGAGGGACAGAAGTGATAGGGCATCACCAGTAGGTAGTCAATCACATTCTTGTGCTTTTTGAAGGCAGGAACCAGAATTGGTCATCTAATTCCCATTGAGTCTCAAAGAAGGTTTCTCCTTCTGGAGACCTCACTCAGGAAGTTTTAATAAACAAAATCCTGCCATATATAAGGAGGGGTGAAGATTATTGCTGCGTAATCTTCATCCTCACCCTGGTGTTCTGCATCTTAAAACTGAGCCTATTCTAAGCAACGCTGAGGGCTGGGAGCCAAGACCTCGGCACACGTGATGCTGTCAAGACCGAGGAGTGGGGGAAGGAAAAAACACTGCAGGCTGTGCCTCTGCAATGTGTGGTTCAGCGGTAACCGTACGAAGCAGCTCTGGATGCTGGGTTGGTCCCATTGTTCCTCCACGGCAGTCTTTATCCCCCTTTCAGTTCGGTTCCATCTGCAAGGAGCAGCCCCTGGGCTATCCTCAAGACGAGGCCTTCCAAATCCCAGGCTTGGCGAGCTGCATCCCCTGGGGCACCGCGGCCGCAGAAGACTCTGGACTCTCACCCGTGGGCAATGCTCTGGCTGTCAGCGAGGCCGACACTGGTGCAGGTGGCTGAGGGAGGCAGAGCGTAGCAGACAGTGGTTGCTCCAGAGCCTGCTCTTTCCCAGCAGTGCACATATAACTGTAGGGCCTTGAGGGATGGGGGTTTCCTGGGGTTTCTAGATCCATCCCAAATCTTGCAGCTTCATAGTGCCAGCGGTTCTGCAGGGCATTTCTCTGCAGCACTGCCAACTAACTCTGATTTCTCCTGTTCCTCCCCACAACGCTCTGCTTACCATTTCTACAAAATGCTGATACCATCATCTGATCTTCTCTCCTTTCCTCTCCCGTTTCTTCACCATGTTCATCATCACGTTCCCTACGTGGCTTTCATTTCTCCTTTTAAAACCTGGTCCTTTTCCTTTTCCTCCTTCCATTCTTACGTCTCCTCTTTCTGGAGCTGGTTTGGTCTGCAGATACACGGCAGTGGTGAAACCAGTTCAGTACCAGTACAGCACTGGGCAGAGCTCCTGCAGGAGGGTCTCTCTCATGATTGTGATTGTCTGGATGCTGGCGTTTGCAGTGTCATGCCCTCTCCTCTTCGGCTTCAATACTACAGGTAGGTGACATCCCGAAGAACAGCGCACAGGGAGAGGTTGGAAACGGAGCTGCCCTGTGTCATTTAACACAGGTCATTTAACTGCGCCTAGGTCATTTAACGTAGGGCCTGCAGACTTTTCAAGTTCCAGGAAACTTTAGGGAACTGGAAAGGACACTATGAAGGATGAGAAATATCGCCAGTGCTGGAGAACAGATACGCGCTTGTCTCTGCACTTGCCATTTGCTCGGGCAGACACTGACTGTTGCTCTGAGGACAGACCTGCCTGCTTTGCTGCCAAATCAATGCCTGTCAAAGTGTCCAGGTCTACAGATTCCCCCCCCCCAATCACCCTGCGCACACAGAGCAGATCTCTGGATGTGCAGCACTTACAGCACACACATTGGGTTTACTGAATCTCGCCCATATCAACAGGTCCAGACACCCAGTTTTAAGTCTAACACAAGACTTCTACACAGCAAGGATTGCATATTGGCATGGCTTGTGAGAAGCCTCCATCCCTAGCAGTCTGCTTCCTCACCTAATACCTAGAGCAGAGCAAACTATTTAGCCTCCTCCTTGGAAGCAGGTTGGTCTTCCTCGTTCCCCTCACCTCGGGCAGCCTATTTTCACTGGAGGCAGAAAGACAGGGGAGCTTTCCTTCCCTTGAGCCACAGGCAGAAGTACTCTGCTCCCCATCCATCCTCTGTGCAGTGCGTGAGGCGGGAAGGGGATGGGGGAGGGAAGTGCTGCTCTACCCTACTGCCTGGTCCAGACAGGTGGGGGTGAAGGCACACTTCTGCATCTGGGCGGCTCAGAGGGTGTCAGAGGAGTAGGAGAAAGGACAAAGTGAGAAAAGATCCTCTGAGAAGGGATGGGAATAGACGTGAGGGAAGAGGGCAGAGCTGTTGGCCAGAAGAGCAGGTAGATGCATGTTGGGTCATGCCGGGTGGCCCTAGGTAGAGTCCATTTTAAGCAACTGTTAGATGAGTGGGTAGACCACAGTATAATTTGCAACAACAGAGGTGACAGGAGATACCTGTACTCCTTAGACTGCCTTTGTCCCTTGGCCACCTTTCAACTTGCGTTGCCAACGCACCAGAGCCTCCACGTAATAAACCGAAGCAGCTCAGCCGCTCCTTTCTCCCTCTCTCTCTCTCTCTTTTCACCTCCCCAGGGGATCCCAGTGTCTGTTCCATATCCAACCCTATTTTCGTCATCTACTCCTCTTTGGTGTCCTTCTACCTCCCCTTCATGGTGACCCTGCTGCTCTATGTCCGGATTTACCTGGTGCTAAGACAAAGGCAGAAGAAGCGAACCCTGACGCGGCAGGGCAGCCACAGCGCCAGCACCAAGCCTGGTTATGCGCACGAAGTAAGAGCCATGTGAATGCAGTAGGAGCTGCCAAAAAGGACAGGCAGCTGTCAGCCCTTCTCCCCAAAGGGTCAAAGCGCAGAACAGAAAGCATAGAAAAGGACACAGCATGTTTTCGTCCCATCCATCACTCATACACTATGATATTCGAGATGCAGGAGCTCCCGTTAAATCAATTTCAGCCCTCTAGAAAGAGGATACCCCTTGTGTACCTCTGCTCTCTAGAACCAGGCAACTAGAAAAGAGCATGGCCTATTTCAATATTTCTTCAGAGCAGTGCTTTCTCAGCCGTGCACAAGTCTGGCTAATTTCTTCATTTGTTGATTTTAATATCTTCATTTATTGATTTTTGCTCTATGAAGTTTCATTCTCAGGGCTTCACAGGCTTTAACCTAGATTATTTTTAAAAAAACCCTCTTCATGTGACAAACCAAAGAGGTCAAATTGCTCATGGTGCATGGAGCATTTGTTCCACTGACCTTTCTAGATGAAATATCTGCAACCATGGGAACCAGGACGATGGTTTGAAAGGGATCGCCTGGTCATGCGTATCTACTTGTTTTCCCCATTTTCTTACAGTGAAGCTACATTTTAAAAGGGTAGGGATGTTGAGGGGAGCAAGGCCAACACAAACATACAAGTGAAAGCTTAGCAGAGGTGGTGTTTCAGGTCTTCTTCTTCTCATGCTTCTCCTTGGTGGGATGGAGGCAGAGAGTTGTCTGGTGCTGGTTCACCCCTCTGATAAGCCAAGGTCAGTCCAGAGGGTACAGTGCAAACCTAAGAAGCAAGTGGGGCTAAGGTTGATTCCTACCACTTTCCTCATCATCCTTTGCCCCAACGAACGGCTTGGATGGTTGTCAGGTCCTCTGTGGCATCTTCTTTTGCAGGAACACACGGAGAAAAAAGCTTTGCCAAACAGATGCCAAGGGACCATTTCCTCCTGTCTCCCGCTCAAGTGCTCAGGCCAGGAGATGTCTACCAAAAGGAAGCTGCTGACTGTCTTCAGCCTGCAGCGGTACCGCAGCTTCTGCCACGAGGCATCCCTCACCAGGACACCGGGAAAGACGCAACACAACAGGCTGGAGGAGAGAAGAAAGAGTATGAAGCCAGGACTGGAGGTACGGCGGCTCAGCAACGGCAGAACCATCAGCTCTTTGAAGCTAGCGCACCAGCAGCCCCGGCTGATCCAGCTGCGGGAGAGGAAGGCTACACAGATGCTGGCTATTGTCCTGGGTGAGTGGGAGCCACTCTGCCTAGTGGGGTGCAAGGGGTGATGGTTTGGGAGTTGCAAGAGCAAGGAATCTCCTAAAACAGTATTGAGACTCAAGAAACACAAGCCAGGCCCCGACTTCAGCTGTCACTGCTTCACAAACTCAGGAGAGACAACGGCAGGATCGAAGGGAATGCTCTCAGATGTTGAGAGCCGCGTAGGTTAGTGTTTGATTTGCTACGTTTTGTTTTAAATCAGTGGCCAACAAGCCCTGCTAGAGAAAGCAACAGCCAACATCTTTGCTTTCCCTTTTCCTTTATTATTATGAATAAAGCTGGAACAATCCTAAGTTTCCATACACGCTGCAGCTCTGAGCTCCAGATACAGAAGGGGAAACTGAGGCAAGGAGCAGCAGAGGAACCTGCTCATAGATCTGGGTACAAAAGCCAGGAGACTGCATCCCCAGTCACCTGCCGTGGTCACCAGACACTCTGCTTCCCCTCATTAACTCAGCACTAGCAGGGAAATAGTGCAGACCTCATCACAACTGATTAAACCAGCTAAGGCAGCAGTAGTCTTTCCCTCTAAGTTGCGGCCACTGGCTTTTGTCTGTGGCCAGGCCACTTCTGAAGCCCCATCCATACATCCATCCGTTCACACAACTGATCCCAAGGAGCCTGCGCTTTTGCCAAGTCCCTCTGCATCAGAAATAGCCGTCACCTTCAGTGTTTATCAAATGTAGACAAGTGCATGGAAATAGCAAGAGGATGGAGGGAGAGGGCACAGGTGCAGGCCCCTTTCCAAGCAGTTGCTGCTCTGAAGTCACGGGTTGTTTTCTCCCTCTCTGTAAACCCAGGGGCATTCATAGTCTGCTGGCTGCCGTTCTTCTTGATTCACATCCTCAACGCCCACTGCCCGTCCTGCCGTGTGCCCCCCGGGCTCTACAGTGCCAGCACCTGGCTTGGCTATGTCAACAGTGCCCTCAACCCCATCATCTACACAACCTTCAACACCGACTTCCGCAAAGCCTTCCTCAAGATCCTTTGCCGCTGACCGCCGGGACGGCACCGGGCTGCACGGGGGGTGGTTTGCAGCAAGACTTCTGGGCTGGGGACATGGCGGGGGGCCCTGACCTCCCTCTGCTTTACACGCTATGGAGAGCAATGTGCTCCCCTTGGCTATGAGCGGCGGTGCTGCTGTGACATAGTCATTGCCAGCAGCCAGGGACCTTCTGCACCAGAGGGAAGAGCAGGAACATGTCCCACTCGCACGTCTGGCTGCCCACACTGAGCCTCAACGTTCCTGCTTAGGAGAGGACAAGTGCTCCCCACTTCTGGGTATGGAGGGAGGGAGAGAAGATGCATAGGCGCACCAGTAAGTCCCTCAGTTCTGGGCACCATAGCACTGAGGCAGACCCAGGTGTGCGGTGGAAGATCAGCCACCGCATCGTGCTGCTCCTGGGAGCTGTCGGGCTCGCCAAGCGCACAGGATCTGAGCGGATGGCATCTCTCATCTCCTCCGCCTACGTGCTGGGAAGGCGTTTGCCCTCCCACTGCTGGAGCCTCAGCCTGCAGAAGGCACCCAGCTCACGTGCAGCAGCCCTAATAAGAGGGCAAGAAAGTGACCTCCTTGATAAGGATCCTGTCTCTTCGATCGAGAGCCAAGAGCAAAAATTTGGCAAGGCAACTTAGAAACAGGGCACTGGTGGAGAAACGACAACATCACTGTTGTCTCCATCAAAAGGTTTGCCCATAAAACTGGATTAGTCTCAGCGCTTGCGAGAATTGCCCCAGTTGCAAATGAAACCTTCCTCTGGGCTGCCAGTTTGTATTTTTTCACTCCTTCCAAGGTAGCGAGGTGGCTACCATCCCTCCGGTACATCAGATGGCACGATGTAAATGCAACGCTGTCACAGTGTTCCCTCTCTTCCTGACCCAAGGACCAGCATCAGACTGGCCCCCACTTAACTAGCACACCCCCAGTCATCTGCTGGGGCCACTAAACAGTGAACCTAGGAGCCTAGGACAGCTCCAGTCATGCCTGCAATAGATTCAAACCTGGTTTTTCAGCTGGGGCAGGTTGCACGTGCCCTGTCTCAAAACTCCTTCATGGTCTCTTTGGAACCAATCTCCATTCGTGCTCCTCTCCTTGTCAGGAGCACTGCTAGAACAAGGGTTTGTCCCATCTGACCACTGCGATAACTCCTGTTACAGCCCATGCCTGGAGGGAGCTGCTCCAGTAACACCCCTCACAGTAAGCAAGGATGTGTGCCTGTGGGTCAGCCCCAGGGCTCTCCCTGGCTCCCCTCGCCAACAGACCCATCGGCACGCAGGACTTCTGTACACCCCAGCTTCCAGGAGCTGGCCAGACACAGCCCTGCCACGGTCGCCTTTCTCAGCAGTATTTTACAAAGCCATCTCCAGTAGTTCTGGATGAAAACACCAGAGAAGCTCTGCCATGCCGTGTAAGCTGGTCTCACGTCTCTCTCATGCTCTTCTCTGTGTACAGACAAACCTGACCTGGGGCAGCCTCAACACCTTTCTCTCAATTCTCCCCCTCACTATATGGGATCGGAGGCTCCAGCTCTCGCTCCCAAGTTAGCCGCATTCGCTTGACAGCTTTGGGCTAACCGTGCGTGCTGTCTCTGCCCGTGCCTGTGCCACAGCTCCTCTGTTCAGGAAAGGCTTCCTCTTGTTCCTAGTATAAAGCCAAACCCATTGTCTTCTGCCTCAGGAGCACATAGCAGAGCTCTATCTTCCTCTTTTGTTTGTCTAGGTTTCGAGAGGAGATGCTCATGGACAGCATCTGTTGTTTGCCTGGGGAGGTGCCTCTGTACTGCATTGTAACTGCATTAATCCAATAAAACACAGATGTAATCGGAAGTTTTGGTACCTTTGTGGTGAGCGTAGCCCTTCCATAAGCCTCATCTCACCTATAGCCCTGTTAACACTTTCCCTGTACGAAATGACCATCCGCCTGGACACCCACAAGAGGTCTTTAGTATTACTTGCATTTTACTTGCAACTGGGAAATAAATCGACAGCTACTGTAAGCACTTCCAGCAGATGAAATCTGAAAATATGCTTTCCATTAGTTTCCCAGCTACGGCAGGCAGGCGTGCAGCAGTGTTACTCCATCTGCTCAAAGGTGCCGGAGAGCACGGGAAGTGCTCAGCGCACAGGGTATTGGGGGCATCAACCGAGTGAATCAGCCTGTGGACGGATTGCTGCTCAAGTAATTCTCATTAAGGTGCTTCATAACACAGATGACCAGAGACCAGTTTCAGTTGCTTTATATACACAGTTGCCAGCAAGGTGGAAATGGGGAAAAAGCTCTTTTGAAGGGTGACTAGGTCCATTTCAAGTCCTGGCCCAGCATCTCTCTCAAGTGTCACGTTCAGTCTGATCTTACAGTCTTCAAACCTGTTCTTCAAGCAATGATCCCCGAGGCGATTCAGGATAGAGGTAAGGAACAGGAGGTGTGGCAGAAGACCAAGCAGTATTTTGGTACCCACAGAGCTATGAGAGCCCCTCTGTGCGCAGCCAGGGCTCCCACCCGTGGTGCTGCTCTGCGGGGGCTCCTGAATGGCACAGCCCACCCAGGCGTGTGCCCTGGCGGGACACGGGGGACCCTGGTGATGGCTGCAGCTCTGAGGTGCTTTTTGTTTAGAGTATAATATGTAAATAAAATGGATTATGAATCCGCAGTTCAGAAAAAGAGATTTTTCAGAATAAGTGGTAAGAGGCTGACTCTGGGCTGGAAAGGACAGCTGGCCAGGCAGCAACCTGCTCTCCATGGTGCCTCTCAATCTGCAACCTCTCCTTAGGCTGCTGTGTGGTAGCCACGATGGTAGAGGGTATTAAGGTGGGTATTGATCGTCTGAACACAAGGCAAGACAAGACAAGCCGCCCTGAGCAGCTCTCACTCACTCACTGCTACCAGCGTGGCAGGCAGAAGCAAGCAGAGAGCATCTCCATAGCTCACCGCCACCCCTTCACAGACTACCAAAAATTTCTATTTAGGCTGCTCTAGGCGGTTATTGTAACTAGTCCCGTGGCTTACTGGGGTGCAGGTGCAACAGGAGATGTCCATCACAGATCAGAACCCACGCGTGCCCCACGGCTCTCGGTTGTGTTCTCAGGGGCCACGATTTAAATTTCAGGTCTAGCAGCAAAAACACGGGTTACCCAAGTTACTAAAACCTTAAATGGTACCAGGCACCAAACTGAAGCCATCCAGAGCTAAAATCAGCAGTTCTTATGTCGAGTTTTACATCATAAAACGCAAACAGAGAAGAAACCATAAAACACTCTCCCCTATCAGAGGCAGCAGTAGGCACAACAGGCACCAGGTCATGCAGGAGTCTTAAAGCAGGAGACCACGAAGGCTCATGGGGCAGAAAGTAAAACAGTCTTCCATGAGGGAAAGCTGCCTGCTGGGAAAGCGAGGAAATGATGGAGGCCATCATCACAGCCCTCCTGCTCTGCTGATGACACTGCTCAGCTAACATACAATCATAGAATGGTTTAGGTTGGAGGGGACCTCCACCACACCAGGTTGCTCAAAGCCTCATCCAACCTAGCCTTGAACACTTCCAGGGATGGGGCAGCCACAACTTCTCTGGGCAACCTGTTCCAGTACCTCACCACCCTCAGTGAAAAGTTTCTTCCTTAGATCTAACATGCTCCAGCGCACCTTGCAGCAGCTGTTGGACACGTTGCCTTAACAATCCCAGCTGCAGCCAGACATTAAAAAAAACACGTGCCAGACTACAACAAGTCTTGCAGAAAACCTCGCTTCCCCAGGTAATCCTCCCTGAACTCCTTTGGGGATGGAGAGACCGGTTACTCAGCTGAGCTCAGCTGGACTCCACTGTGGGGCTGAGGACGAGCAGGTCCCCTTTTGCGGGGAGTACACCTGGAATCTGCTGTATTGCAGCCTCTCTGAGGGGGATCAGCGTGACCTGGGGATCTGCTTCCCCAGGCTGGTTCTGTGTCCATGGCCGGGGTCAACATGACCTGCTCAGGCTAGCAGCTCTGCTGGAAGGGGCAGCTTTACGCCAGAGTTTGGCTTAAGTTTATTGCAAAGCTTAAGCTTTGCAAAGCTTAAGGGCAAAGCAAAGCCCTGTCTCGGTCACTGTTACTGCCGTGATGGTTTTTGAAGAAAGTCTAATCAATGCCAGCATTTCAAGGAAGGATCAACAGGCTGCAGGCTGCTGATATGGTGATGCTCAGAAAACTACAAACAGGCATCACGGACACCCAGAGGACATTGGTACCAATGTGATGAGTTTCAGCCAGGTGTGTGATGGTTTGCTCAAGAAGTGATGATGGGCTCCGGCAGCCTGCAAGCCCTCCTGGTTGTGAGGTGTCTCATCTCCCAGAGAGAGCGGGCACATCAGCTCCTTCTCAGACCAATGCGAGTACCCCAGATCTGAACTAGTCTTTGAGCGAATCGTTGAAGTGAACTTTTCCTTATCTAATGGTAATAATGAATTAACACATCGTCATCTCCCGGTGGTACCATACCATCTGACCTGCTGCCTCAGGAGCAAAGGAAGGCTCACGAGGCTGCAGGTGATTCAAGGTGCGAGGGACTTGAAACAGTACCTCTTCAAAGTCAGCATCAGCTGCTACATACATCTTGCCGAATGACATTGAACAGGAGGTAGAAGATACATCCCAGACCAATCCTGCCTTTCAGTCTCAAATGCCACTGATCCGGCTGTGCTCTGCTACTCTCCAAACAGTCAACCTCAACTCAAGACAGAGTGGTGACTTTTCTTGTTCCGCTTTCCTGGCATCATTCAGGCCACCTTCCTTGGTTTCACACCACCTCAAGTGCCAGAACGAGAGCCCATCAGCTCTGATGTCAACTACACCTTTCTCCAACAGGGATGCTCTTTCTCCCAGGCCCAGGCAAGGAATTCTCCTGAGCCTCCTTTGTGATTCTGCCAACGTGTCAGTGAATCTCTTCCTGCCAGACACTGGTCTCATCCCTGAATGCCTCTGGAAATGTGAGGCAAAGAAAAAGAAAACCCCTAGAGCCAAAGAAGAAAATGAACGTAATTAAAAATTAATTTCAGTATAATGATTTAAGCATCTCAGCAAGACAAGCACCGGGCTGCTGTATGTTTGGTGATATGGGGAAGACCCTCCTGGTTCCCCACCCAGGGGACTCTTGTCAGTTTGAATAAGCTTTGCCCCGCGGCTGTGAGCATGGCAAATCAAACGGCACAAATATAAGCTGCTTTTCCCTGGGCAGAAGCACACCTTCTATGGGACCTCACGTTTCTTTCTGCCATGCCACACCGTGGGCAAAGAGCTGTGGTGCAGGTAGGCTTCTCACCTCGCTGTGCCTCTGCTGAGAGGCAGCAGCATTTCTATCTGTCTGGGAGGGACAGGCAAAGGGAGACGGGCGGACCGTCAGTGCTGTAGGACTCCCTGGGATATTTGGGATGGCACTGGCTGCTGGGAACAGGGGAGCTGGGTATGAGGGCAGAGTCAGTTCCCCACCAGCCTCAGGTCTGAAGGCCACCAGCATTACTCTGTAGCCTTTTGCCCTTGTAAGCAGGAGTATAACAGCCATCACTAAACTTCCTGAACAACAACAGAATGCCTCTTCCTCCTCAAGACACGTACGAAACAAGGGATGCGCATGCCAGCATCTTCTGCAGCCCGCTGTTGGCAATGCTATACATGGGCATACTGCACAGCTCCCACTCCTTTCTTTGCTGACCTTGCCAAATCCTAATCATCCTGTTTGCCAGTGCTCCTTCCTCCCAGATGCTCCATTTCCTGCTCCCTTCCTTGAAGATGCTGCATCTCTTCAAAGGCTTGGGCTGCCTGCCAGTCTCTGTTCTCTCCCACCCCAGTTCACTCAGCTTCATCTGAGGAAAGCATCTGGCTTTCCTAAGGGTTGGTTTCTTCAGCTGTTTTTCAGCACATGGTAGCATTAAATTTGACTTTACATTGTAGACAGTTCCATTCTGGTCTGGGAAGGGCAGTATAAAAAGCTCAGGACAGATTTGTAGCCTCTGCTGACTTCCTGCAAGATGCTGGCTACATCACTTCAATACGTCCTCTGACTACCTCATCAAAAGACAAATCAGTCTTTCTCCTCTGAAAGGAGGGAGCAACAAGCACAAAGCATTGCTACAAAGCCACCTTCATGTCATGCTTTGCAATACATGTCCAATACCTCAGAAAGGCAGTCAACTCAGCGGAAGGTATCACACACACAGTGCTGGAATGGGCCCAGGAACTCTGGCCAAGGACCTTGAAACCACTCCTTCCTTTTGCAAAAATCCGTGCTGGGCCATTCCATCTGAGGGCCGTAGTTTTTAGATTTTTCTTGACCATCAGTCTGCAGATCAGCCTGCTCTGCAAGTACGGACACATGAGATACACCTTGTCCTGTAGAGCCGCAGGCACAATCCATAGCCATTGCCTTTCCCAGCACACTGGCCATCCTCTTTATCAGAAAATGCTTTACACAGTAGCAGGGGGATAGGGAAGATGGGAAGCTGTCTGGCAGATCCAGATGCCTATAGTTGCCATTTCTTTATATAGGGCACTGTCCCCACTACATAGCTTCTTGAATTTTCAGGCTGAAGGTTGAAATAACCCTGGTTAACCAGATAACCTCTTTGCATCCCAACCTGCTTCCCGACGAGCTCTGCAAGATGTTCAGACACACAAAGAGCTGCCGAACAGAGCAGGCTTTCTCTGTAGTTTTTGAAATGATGGAGTGAGTAAGGCCAGGAGCTGGAGAAGGCAGCATCCCACTATGTCACGCCTTAACCCAACCAGTCTAATTAAACCGTACAGACGACAGATGTAGAAGTAACCAGGTAGTTTATCATCACCTCACTGTGAGGCAGGGAAGATTTTGCCTTTCCCAGCCAATATGCCACTGGAGAGGAGACTGTGCACTGACAGACCCATTCACACTGGCAGGTCAACAGGGAAACAAGAACATTTTGCTGCAGGAGGATGTTAACCGCTTTTGTGCCAGCACCAACTTTGCTAATCTAGATCCAACTCCTCAAAGGGATTTAACTTGTGGTGGTTTTAGGCTGATCCAGCAACTAAAACTCACACAGTCTCTCCTTCTCCAGTAAAGTAGAGAGGAGAGAAAAAAAACCAAAGGGACTGAGGGTTGAGACAAGAACAGAGGGAGCACCCACCAACCATGGTCCTGGGCAAAACAGGCAGAGCTTTTCTCAAAGCAAAACAGTTTATTAATGATTACTTAGAAGGACAAAGGGAAACAAAACCAATTACTTGAGAGGACAGAAAGAAACAAAACCAGATCTTAAAACTGACACCTTCCCCCCCCTTCCTTTTCCTCCCGGCTCTACCTCCTCCCCCCAGCAGCACAGGGGGCAGGGACTGGGGGAGTGCAGGTCAGTTCATTCCGTGCTGTTACTGCTGCTTCTTTCTTAAAGGAGGAGGAGTCCTTACACCCTTTTCCCCTGCTCCAATGGATCCCCTGCCCACGAGGAAAAATCCACAAACTTCTCCAGCGTGAGTCCAGCCCACTGGAAACAATCCTTCCCCACAGATTGCTCCGGTGTGGGCTTTACCACAGTCTCGGGTACTTAGGGGGCTGTAGCCACTCGCTCCAGCGTGGGTCGTCACGCAGACTCCAGATGCCTCTCTGCCTTGTCGTGCACCCCAACATGACCATCCTCAGGCTCAGGCATCTTCTCCCCACGGGCTGCAAGTGGGTCTCTGCTCCACCAAGGCCGAGCTGGTTGCAGGGGGGCCGCCTGCTATCTCACCATCAGCCGCAGGGGAAACTCGGCTCCGGCACACCTCCTCCCGCTCCATCCTCACTGACCTGCTGTCGATGCGGCTGTTTCTCTCAGATCTCAGTCCTCTCCAGGTGAACTCAGCCCAGTGGGCACCCCGGGAGTGGGGTGCCCCCGAGTTCCCCAGCTGGCTCTGCCGCTGTCATTCTCCGTAGGCGGTGCTGGCCCAATGCAGGCAGCTGCCCGGCCAGGAGCCAGGGAGCGGGGGCAGTGCCCTCCTCCCTTCTCTGCTCGATCCTGGGCAAAGCACCTTTTCCGGTTCCTTTGTCCTGACTTAAACAGGGCAATTCACAGAGGCGCCCTATTGGCTCAGTCCCGAGGGGGATGGCAGTCTGATCTGGTGGCCAGAACTAAGCCTAACCCGGTTCCAAAACCGGGGAGGTCGCAGGGAGCAAAACCCCTCTCCTGCCACCAGAACCAGCCCCCCCTCCACATCAAACCATGACAAACTTCATTCTCTTTTTGTTTGGAAAGTTCTATCATGCCTACAGAACGTGCTTAAGGAAGGATGGTAACATGCGCCTAAACATCTTTAATAGTCTGAAGGAGTGCTGCATTACCAGAAAAGAGAGGAGGTCCCTAGTGGATTATGTGGATCACCCCAGAGTACTACAAATAAGGCCATTAAACTGGCCTGCACCATCATCTGTTTTTGTGTATGCCTTTCATATCACAGAGGAAGCCTCTCTGAAATTACTGAGAGGAAGGTTTAAACATTTTACTGGGGCCCTTTGCCTGCCGACTCAGGTTATGAATCAAAAATCAACAGAGCTCAAGAAGAAAAAAAAAAAAAAAGCCACCCAATGCTTAAAAGCACCTCTGAAACATACCTGGAACAGATTTTTCTACACATAAAAACTCCATGATCTGGAAGTCCTCTGGACCTAAGAGATGTAGAAATGAATTGAACACCCTGCCAGAACACTTCCAGTCTTGGGCAGCTCCTGCAATTCTGTAGAGCCACAGCACAGCAGACCTAGAAACTGTCAGACACGGCTTGATATAACCTGTCATGGACCCCGTGTCCTACTAATTTAGAGGATGGATGAGGTGGGTGAACGTGTGGGGAAAGAAATTACATACCTGAAGGAAAGGAGAAAACATTTTTGTGATAAAACGATTTCATTATTTTTTTTCCTTAACAGATTTTAAAGCATACCTTTGAAACTGCTAAAGAGTCTGCAATATGAAAATAGCTCTGAAAGGAGTAAGTTACTGAGCAGAATACTGATGCAGCAGTCAGAAAGACACAGGACTTGGCGTTTAACATGTGGCCCTGCCAGTTATTCTCATCGGAAACACAAGAGAAGGAAAGATTTTTCTTTATCAAGGGGAAGGTTACACTAAAAGTTGCTAAGGGAAAGATGCTCAAGGGTCTAACGTTTTTGTAACGCACCCTCTCTTTTGTATTCTGCTCTGCTCTTTTATATTCTGCCATTTAGGGATGGATGGCAGCCGAGGATGTTTTTGCAGCATTCTGTGCTACATAAAGTAGCAGAGAAATTTTTCCACTCCTTACTCATTTAAATTTTCACTTCTCCATGAAAAGTTTAGTTTTCTTCAAGTAGTTTTCTTCCTCATATTAGGACAAGAATTCTGTTTTTGAAAAAGATCAGATCTCTGCTTGGAAATAAAATAAAAACTTTCTTCATTAAGCATGTTGCGTAATTTTTACAGTGTGAACTAGGAGGGCTGACAGACTGAAAATGTAGGTAAATACAACACATTAAGATTGTTTCAGGGCTAGTGCAGTTTGTTACCATATTTGTTAGACATGTTCGCTTTGTGCAGCTCTGGTACTCACATGCACACACATACCAGCTAAGCAGAGAACCGTAACAGGAAAACCCGACCAGTACAACTGGAGAATAAAGAGGAACACAGCAGCATGGAACAACTGGAAGACCAGAAGGGCTATTGAGAATGGCACATTATTGGCACCTGGCTTAGCGGGTCACTAACATCCCAGTACAGCTTTGCGCAGCTTCTCAGGACACCTAGGTTGGGAGACCAAGAAAAATGAGTATATACTAATGATTCACAGAGGTAAGGCAGGATGGGGAGATAGATCACAGCTAGCTCCCAAAGGGTACAAAATGGCACCTCCAAAACTGGCAATAAGGCTACCGACCTAAGAAGAATGCAGGCAACGCAAGGAGCATACAATAGCTAGCACCCCTTTTCCTCTGTGTCTTCACAGAGCGTCCCTGATAGACCTCTTGAACACAAGCGTCTTGGTGCCTGAGTGCTGGGCTGACTCATGCATTTCGGTAATTGTGAGCATGTGGATATGAAAGTGTCAGTGAACGAGAAGTTTTAAGATAGTCACTGTCCCCTCCCAGAAGGTTTTGCACTGACACTTGCAACATTGCAAAACCAGACATTGCAGAAGCAAGCGTTGCAACGTCCCAACACTACCATCATATCCTGTATTCCTCTTGAAAGAGGCATAAACCACTTTTGTTTCGTTAGAATTCCCTGGCCTATAAGATAGGCATACCTTCTACCTCATGCTGTATATCCAGGACACCATCTCCGAGTTTCCCAGTGCTGCATCAACATTAACAATCGTAAGGTACTTCTTGGCATGAGGACGTTCGCCCTGTATTTTAAGTAGTTTCTGTGGCTGGATTATTTCCCATAATCTGTTTAAAGACAACAGTAGAACAGTCTTTGCACCGTTTCTTTAGGATCCTGCGGAACAGAAACATAGTGCAACACAGTGGATAAGGCTGGAACGGTAGGAAGGACACTGACACCATTGTGTAGCTGCTCAAGGAGCTAGGGATGCACAGGCAATGCTGATAGGGAAGCTAAAAACTCCCTACACTCTACGGTAAAATCATTCTGATGTGAGATATTAAATTCTTAAGACTTTAAAGAAACGGTGAAGAGCAAACTGCAGATTAATCCTTCATTGCTTTAAGGTCAGCAACTTAAACTGTAGTATTTTTTTTTAAGCTTAATTCAGGTAGTAGAGTTCTTATGGTGAGAGGGATGGGCAGGTGTCTTTAACACTTCCAGGTCTATTATGGCATTCTTTTGAAGAAAATATTTGGACTCCTGCTCCGTGACAGGACCCTCCTCTTAGATGAGTCACTGTCCTGTGTCAGGCTGCTGGGTCAAGTTTCCAGAAGACATCTTGAGCACGGCACTCAAGCTCTCTGGTACACCACTTCTGTCATACATTGAGGAGCCTGCGTAATGAGTAATAAAATTTCTTTATTGTTGCTTTGTAACATAAAATGAATAAATCCAGGATTCCAAAGTAAGAGGCATAAAAAAAAATAAGTAAGAGGAATGTGACATAACTAACTCATACTTTAAAACAAGGAGCCACAAGAACCTTTTCTAAATGCCTTTTCCTGTTATGCATCTCTTCCACAGCCCCACCTCACACTAACATTTGTGTAGCCTGCTATTTCACCAGTGCTAGGACAGCTGGAAAGAATGGTACATTCATTATCACCCACATGCTAGAGTGGGAGTGAAATCTTAGTCCATACAGGTGAAAGGCTACAAAGTCAAAAAAAAACCCCTCTCTAGCAGGAAATGGAAAATTCCTTCTCTTCTTTCTGGCTTTAATGTTGCAGACTGGGACTCTGGAGGCAGGGGTTTTCAAGGCCAGGCTGATGTGGAGGGCGTCCTCCTGGCCTCAAGAACATTCTGCACTGCAGGTGGCCCGAGAAGGACACATACAGTCCCTGGAGCCACTGAACACAGCAGCACCGCCAGTCAGTTCTTGCCAGGGACACAACGCTGGCAATGGCCACAGCGAACAGTGTGTTAGACTGAGGTGGCATCTTCCATCAAGGAGCTGCACGATGGGACAACACCACCACTAGGATTTTCTAGAAAAATAATTACCTGTAATATCCATTGGGTATGGAATGAGAGGCCCAAACAGCTGCTGAGCCTTCAAGCAGCTGGATTAATTCTAAGTATACGTCAGCCGTATTAATTCTAAGTATACGCCCCGCTGCTTTTTCAATCACAAGTTCAATAATTCTATCCTTCTACATGGAAAACCAACAGTGAGTAACTGAAAACAAAGCTATCCGTACTGGTCTGGCAAGCTGTTCAGGCTTTTCCATACCCCAAAGAAAGCACCAAGCCAGTTAACTGAAAGGGGATTTTGAATAAGATCTTCCTTCCCTACCAGGAAGTGAGATTTTCTTCACATTCCTCCTTCAATTTCTGGGAAGGAAGGTATTTTACTGCTAACAGGTCCAGGTGACTCCACTGACAGCCCACCTTACACAGCCCCACCAGATAAGGATGTAGCGTGTCACCTCCTCTGTCCTCTCTGAACTCACTGGCCTGGCTTTGCGTTTGCTGGCCCTTGAAGCGCCTGCCTGAAGACAAGCTTTTTCAGCTGATCCAGTTTATTGTCTCTCAAGGCATCCCGTATGGCATGGAAGAAACTGAAGTAGTGCTGGAAGTTGTGCATCATCAGCAGGACACCAGCCAACAGCTCGTTGGTCACGAGGAGGTGATGGACGTAGGCGCGAGTGTGCCTCTGACAACAGTAACAGGTGCATCCTTTCAGCAAAGGACCAAAGTCTTCTTGGTATCTAAAGGAGGGAGCAATGGTGGGTAACATCAAAAGTAAGAAGACCCATTCAAGCAATAAAGAGTATCCAGTTACTACATGACCTTATGCAGGGACCTGAGCCCTGAATCCAGCTGCTGTAAGATGCGTTGACACCTAAGACCAGCACCACTGGCACATGGGACTTCAAACACCATGCCAGAACTCACTACAGAGCCAAAAGGCCACGCACCTAAGTCGGAGGATAACTCTACTTCCCAGCTAACAGCAGAGAGAGGCCTTATCCGTGCCTTCCCTGACAGCAAAGCTGCAGCGCAAGACACACCTCGCTAGCTATCACACAGTCTGCGAAGGAGGAAGCGACAAGAAACAAGGATTTACTGATTCCTCTATTCACAAGGCGGTATCCTCCTCTGCCATGAGAGGAACCTTTGCGAACCTACTGTCTTTCAGTTGGAACACAGTTATGACCACAGTATGTCTGCTGGATAAACGACCAGAAAATCCCTGGCTTTAGGTCAGGCAAAAGACAGCGCTTTCAGCCATACACTGTTGCCTGACAACAAACTACAACACTTGTCCAACACTCTCCATTCAATGTCCAGAAGTACCGTCTTCAACACCTTCATGTTTTATGAAGTCTCCCATCCAGCTACAGACCACATGCCATCAAATACAGAGGACAAAAGCATCATATTTAGTAACTGACACGGTACCCTCCTCACATATTCACGTACCTTTTGTCCTTCAGAAATATCTCAAATGGTGTCATTTCTGGGTCAGCTTTAGAGATTTCATCCTGGTCTTCTTCAACACTATTCTTCTCCAGGTCCTGGGCCTCAATTTGGTTTAAATCTGTTTGGAAAAAAAAAAAAAAAAGACACGACTGCCTTTTATGAACAGACAGCAAGGGCAGAGGAAGGGTAGCGACCTTACAGTAGGCATTTCTGCTGCTCTCTTGCCAGATGAAAACTCCTGCCATCAGTTTCCACCTCTTTCCTATAGCAAGCAACTATTTTTCTTTAATTTTCATAGGTTAGTTAACACAAATACAATTTTAGATTATTGAAACAGCAAGAGACAAGTGAAAATTAATCTACTAAACCTAATGAATAGTGAGAGCTGAAACAACAGTATAACTTTTTGCTGCTCTACTGAGCTGAATTCTTAATAAAATGTCAAAAATATTTCCAGTCTGAACTGCATGCTGAATAGAATGCAATCACTTGAACAAATTGATTTTATTGAGATTTTTGTTAGAGGAGACAGGCAACTCATCTGCATTCAATCATTCTACTTTTCATGCCGTCATCAGGCTCAGAGATCTAGATGCCCCCTTTTTTTTTTTAAACAATTAGAATCAAAAGAGGTTGGTAGCACTAAAGCAGAAGACACAGATTCCACATTGCTTTTTCAGCAGTCTATCTTAAAAATAAAAAAATCACTCCATAATTTTGTAGGTTTGCATTTTTAGATTTGTTCTTAAGCAGGAGATATATCTGGAAACATCAATATTACTATTTGCACGATCCATGTCCACTGAGTGCTAAACAGACACAGAACAAAGAGACTGTCCTTATGCAGAACCTTCCAATTCAAGAATAAGATGAGACAAGGTAAAGGACAACAAATTAAGAGAAGGGTTAAAAAAATAGCAGCAAGCACAAAGAAACAAGATGTTCTGTTCCATTCAGCTGGTTTTGAATTATCCAGACATGAAAAGCTGCTAGGTTCTACCTAGGAGGAAAAATGTAAAGTGTTTTTCTGTATTAAAAGCATTTAATAGGTGAAAACAAAACAGCTGCTTGAAACACATTTGACAGATGCTTTAATGGGTGATATACATGCTCCTGTCTCTCAGCATAACGAGGTAATTAGCTATGAACATCTCCTTTTTGTTATGATATGAGCTGATGAATACAAGGAGAGAAGAAAGCTGACCAAAGAAGTGAGATCCCTAACTTTTGTCAGCTAGAAAGAAGGGACTTCAAAAACATATTATTAAAACAGACACATATTCAATTAATCCTAGAGATCAAAGTAGCTTAAATCTCCCCTTAACAGGTCTAGCCTTCACTTCTAACAGTAATAGAAAATTTGCCAATGGTATCGAACAAAACCCCCTCTATTCAGTAAGTGTTTAAGAAATTCTTGAGCATGTTTTGGGTAATCAGACATTCAGATCCTAGGTTGAAGCCTCAAGTTTTCCTCAACAGGTTTCACACCAAAATACTCCACCTTCAAAAAGAACACTTGACAGTGGAATCCCAATTTTTCCAGTGGTTACTGTACTTATTTCAGGAACAAAAACCTCAGATCCAGATTCCTCCAAAGCACGAACTACGCTTGCCACAATACTGGCTGATACAGTAAAAATTACAATGACCATCAAGAAGCCTACCTGCTGCTTCGGCATCTGGATGGCAGTCATAACTGAAAACCAAGGCACAGCCTCGCTCCGTCACTTGGAAGGGGAAGAAGCTCTCAAAAATGTCCACTCCCCTTTCAATGCACTCAAGCACCTCATCTGGTTGCCTACACCATGGATGATTCTGCAAGAGACACACAGGAAGACAAGTATAGAATATTCTGAGCAGAAGCAAACAGGCACCTGAACGAAAAGACACAAGTGCAGCATGCGCAGCTTACCCCTGCAACTGCTAACCAGAACGCAAGCAGGTACAAGAGTCATCACTCAGAATCCTATGTGCCTCCAGTTCCCCACCTCCAACCTATCCAGTACACAGCAGCTTTTCTTTATCTGCCATTTGGAAGACAGCAATAATCCCTCATTTACTGCAGAAAAATCTCATTCTGTTTGTTACATTTGAAGTGATTTGGTTTCTTTCACATACACATGTTTACACTTAGATTCAAAACTCACCTAACATCTATGCTGAAAAACAGATATTTTCCTTAGTCATGTTTGTGCCCCAGGGAAGTACCATTTTCCAGACACATGGAGCCCTTTGCTTGGTAACTGTTTAGGAGACAGTCTGAAAAGACTTGATCAAGAGCAGCAGAGACAGCAGTAGATGGCTGATCAAGGACACAAGTCCTTCAGGTGACAGACACATCATATAGCACTTGCAGAACTGCCTGGAGGGGAATTCACTAACGAGAAATGTCACTGGAAAGAGAAAAGTCCTCCCCTCCTCTTACACTCTACCTGCTCAAATGACTTACCCAAACACCTGGGCTGTAACATCTCCTGGGACAAGGCATTAAGAGCCAGGAAGAGCCCAGCTGGACTGCCGTCTATGGTAACAGAGATCCTGCTTTTAACCAAATTTAGCTGGCAGCTTCTCTGAGAGTGGGTGAAGCAGAAGAGAAAAGAGCAGTGCCTGTTCTGCAGGTGCATGGCTGGGCTGACAGAAGTAGAAGCTAATGTATCGCAATGAGCTAAACAAATAATTAGGAAAATACACAGGGGCTGATAAATGAAGTCACAAGGTGCCATTTGTAATCACTTTTCTAAGTACTCCAATTAAACTGATGAGCACAGAATAAAGACGAGAGAAGTTTACAGCATAAGTGTCTCATGTTTCAGGCTCTCATGGCAGGGAGAGAACGATATTCAACAGTTAAAACAGTAGCTCTGCATATATGATCAAAACCCTCGCTAAAACTTTTGTTTGTCCTTACCTTTGCACAGGTAAGGACAAACATTTGTTCTTCGAAGGCTTCTGATGCTATTGAAAAGGAAAATAAAATTTTACCAAGAGACTTTAGCGTCTTTAGGTATCCGAAAGGACTCTAAAGAGCACACTCATAAGATCATTTCACCATCATACAAAAAGTGTTTGTCTTCTATGGAATTACATATTGGAGTAGAACACAGCTGCAGAACAACTTATCCAGCCAGAATAGCAACGGTGATTCAGGAAAGTGGGATTGTCTGAAATTCACTTGAGGTACTTACAAGACCCCTCAGGGCTAGCCAGCTTCCTTCCTACAAAGAGGTCAGAAACATTTGTCTTAACCAGACAAGCAAACCATCTGATAGATGAGGCAGATGCACTGGTAGCCACTAAGGTTAGCTGAGCAGATTGGACTCTAATGCTCCCAGGGGACCTTTTTAAGGAGCTCAACCAGACAGGATGGCAACAACATAGCAAGCCTTCTAATTGTCAGGAAAATTCAAACCCCAGGAAGCTGCAACACGAGACACGTGCTTTTGCATCTAACTTCCTTTTGAACACCATTAGATCAGAGCAATGCTCCCCTAGCAGAGGGCAGCACAGCTACAGAAAGGGACCTGAGTCACTCTCTTCAGGAAACTATGAAAAAAAGCACCCATACTACTTCTGCTGCAGCTGCTCTTCTAAGAGCAATCCAAGCAAAAGCCAGCAAGCTCAAACCAATGCTAAGAAACCCCTCTACTTCTGGACCCCTATCAAATATTAGCACATTTTCTGGAAGTCTTTAGTTACTGTTAGTCATTTGTAAGAGTCAAGAACACTGCCATTCCTGTCCAGTCTCTGGCATGGATTTGGTGGGCATAACTAACAACTCAGAAATACACAACGACCCCCACACTATGCCAGTCCAAGCAGAGCATACAATTGTTTTGGGCCAGGTTGCACCACCTCTGGTGGTTCACAGGCTCCGTGTGTCAGGTACTAGGTCAGAGCTGGCTGCTACAGATTGTGTAAGCGCTGGCTGGTCCTGCCAGCACCCCTCTCTGCTCTCCTCTAGTTCAGACCAGAGAGAACTGGAAACATGAGTTTTTCAGTGAAGAGGTCATGTCAGGAATATTCAAACCCACAGCGTGAGCACAGCTGAAAATTGAAACAAGGGTTGAAGACTTCAGCCTGACAGTGGTAGAATTTAAGCAGCCAGGCACACGCACAGAGCTGCACAATACTGTGATTATTTCCTACAGTGATATTGCACAGCAGCCTGCAGATACTCCTCATACTAGGACAGATGGACTTCTTGGGATGTTGTCCACACAACTTACCTTGGTTTATCCTCTGGCAGCTCTGCAGTGACAGAAGCTATCAGTTTCAACTTGGTCTCCTTGGCCATGGCACATCCCTGGAAGCCATCTAGCAGAAAGCCACCCACAGGTCGCTTGGCAGTTTCCCTGGCTGATCTGAGCCTCTCTTCCAAGATATCTCCACCTTCGATTGCCCCAAACATTACACTTCCTTGGAGTTCCTGGCTCAGGAGAAAGCTACAAGTGTTAGAGCGTGCTCTGCCAAAGACACACAAGACATCTCACAGTCCAGACTCCAAATGCCTGCTACTTAAGCCCCACATTCCCAGGAACTTGCCAGAGCCACACTGTTTCATCCCATGTAAGACTCTTCCCCACACAACACTGTGAAGTCCAAGCATAAGGTAGAAATAGAATCAGGAGAGACAAGATTCTGCTCCTTACCTTGACACTAACCCAACTTTGGTGCCATTCTGCCCACCTCCCTACAGAAGGCAATAACCACAGATCATCTTCGTACACAGCTTTTATGGATGCCCTCCAGCACTACTCGTGTCAGTGCAGAATGCAGAGCAGGTGCCATTATCCTGGCTGTCAGACACCAGATGTCATAATGAATTGCCTTTCAGAGGACACCAGTATCAGCTCCTGTCACCCAATTTCCTTTGTACTACAGACCCAAATAGTATGTCACATTTCACCAAAAGGGAGGGAAGTTTCAAAGCTGCTGGAAGAAATAAAAAATTCTGGCAAGTCCTCTCTCACTCGGAACTGAGGAACTTCAGAGAAAAAAGATGAGTTTTCCCGATCTGAATGAGAAGATCCTACTTTGCCCAAGTATATAGCATGAAGGTAAGTGGAAAAAAATGCACTACAGTCCAATAGCAGAAAAAAAAAATAATTTAAATAAAAATAAATTAATAAATAAAATTTAAATAACTTAAAATAAAGAGTTCTCTTCAACGAGTAAAGATCAGTATCTTGGTGCAGGAGGCAAGTTATTAAAAAAAAAAAAAAAAAAGAGTGGCAGAAGGAAAACCCACTATGCTACTGGTTATACCTCGTCCAGGACTGTCACCTGGGCATTCCCTGATATGTATGCGTGACATGATTTCCTACAACATCACATGCTGGACTGGCCCAGGATGCAGCACAGACCAAAAAGCAGCTGTGATGCTACTGCCCTGATGTTCTGGGGACCTCACCGGTGATTCTTCTAGCAGCTGAAGGCATACATCCAAGAAGGAAAGTGACCTATCCACAGCCTTCTTGGCCCTTTTTCTACCGTGCTCTCCAGAAATGGTGTCTCCATCAGAGATACACTGGAACCAGTCTGGCTGGATGGCCCGCTGTATGTCCATGAACTTGGAAGCTGTCATTTCCATGCGCCCTGAGTTTCCCCACAGGGACACTGTCTGTCAAGGAAGAACAGGGATGAACATTAGTTTCAAAGGTTAACAGATCTTAAGGGTCAAAGGAGAGAAGGAACTGGTCTGGTGAAACACCAGATACTGGAATGACACTTCATAGATAAGTTCTCCAGGAGCATGGCTCAGACAATCAGCTGCACTTGGCACAATGAGTTAAAGGAGATAAATGACTGAATTGGGATTTCTGCAATACTCTTTAGGGAAACCATCACACTCAACACAGTGAGTTCTCCACGTTTGGAAGTCTGTGAGAACAGCTGGCCTATCATCACACAAGTTAGCGGCACAACTGGAAAAAAAATAATAAGAAGAAAAGATTTAATTCCCATCAAACATATGTTGCCATCTCATGAAAAACAGCAAAGGCTGCGATGGGAAATAGAGCTCACTAGTTTTCCGTACACGATGCAAACCCAAGAAAATATTTCCTCTTCTGAGCAGTGAATTCCTACCACCCATGTGAATACACGTGTACATATAAACGACACAGACACACTGGGAAGAATACAAAAGGTCGTTACGCAATTTAATCTTAGAATCCAACGCTATTTTAGGTCCCAACTCCAGCCACTTAAGAGGAGACTGAAATATCAAGCACGAAAGAAACACATAGCCTTCAAATCGAGCCAATGCAAGAAACGGCAGGTACTCATTAGGATTTTACACCCAGTCTTCTCAGTCTCTTCACACACTTTCCACTCTGTGTGAGCAATCATCTTCCACTGTTACTCCATGCTACCCTCCAAAGGTTTTAAAGCAAGACAAAAGCACCTGCACGAATAGGTTATGTTACCTGAACACCTCAGGGCTAATAGATGTCCCTGTTCAATTCACTGAGCTTTCAGATGCACAAAACGTTACTGCAGCCACCGCAGCTATGCGTGCTACCACGTTTCATCAGATTTCACAGAACCTGTAATTAACCTGTGCGTGCAGCTTGGCAGTTGCTTTTGTTGTGTTACTGCTTGACTTGTGACACTGCAGCTCCAAAATTTTAAAGGAGTATTCAAGTAGGTCAAGTATTGGGCTTGAGCCCTTCAGAAGTTAGTTCTTTTCATCTGCAACTCCATTAGTGCTTGTTTAAATGAGGACCGTTTTTTTTTCAGCTATCAGAAATAGCTTATAGCTTTAAGTGTTATGGGGACTTTTTAGGGCTTGAGGGTTTAAACACATTCTCCTAGCCTGTGCCAGACAGACAGATTAAGCAGTGCAGTTCTCATGCATACTAATTCACAAATTGAATTTGATCAGCTGATGCAAAAAATACAAGCAGAATAATTTTTTTTTATATGTTCTCCATAAAAAAACAAAAGGATTGCACAAATATATAGCATATCTGTTGTTATCCATCCGTCCATCCATTTCTCCTGATTACTTTTGGCCTCATCAGCCAATTTCACTAAATTTAGAGTAACAAAACCAGACAGAAGCCTTCAAAGTAATAACGTTTTTGTAAATATCCCATTTGAAAAAAAGAAAAAGCAACTCCAGAGGAGGGAGATGCCAAATTAGTACCTGCAGAACAGCTGGAACGCAGCAGCTGCACGTTGTTATGCAGCAGTGTGTTGGCCAGTTAGTACCTACTGCCTCTTACGTGAGAGCACCAAGGACCAGCTGGTGAAGGCAGGCTGAAGAAAGCCAGAGCTCTCTGAGGCAAAGGACACTCAGGGTAGTCAAGTCTAGTTACCTTCATTCTGCTCTCCAGAGGAAAAAAGCTACTTTAACAAGTAAAATAGCCACATGGCTTGGAGAACTGAGCATTACCCCACGATTATTTAAATCCAGCCTGGGCCAGGCTTTTTGGCACAGAACCCAGAGCTTTCTGTCTTGGTGCTTTCAAAAAGCTTTCCTAAGCATTTGTCAGCACAGATCCAGCTGCAGAAGGCCTTGCAATAAGGTGACAAAAATCTTCACCAGCTTAAAAAACAAAACCAAACAAAAAATCCCCACACCAAAAAGAGCCGAATCAAACCTGCAACACTCAGGCTTAGATCGCTGCCATCACCTCATAGCTGCACAAGAGTGAGACAAACTTCAGGTAATTACTTCCCTGCAGGGAGACAGCACTCAGCCTGTTCCCAGCAGCCAGGAATATCCACTGACAGCTGGATGGCAGTGGTTACCCTCGGTCATTCAGTGACCTTGCACCAAACGTCACCATACCCAAACAGGCCTTGGGACTGACTGTACCTGAGCAGGTGCCAGGAGTGGCCCCTCCAGGCCAAAGCCGTGGCAGGCAGCAGGTAGCTGTGGATTGCACAGGAAACGCGTGTGCCTGTGGGATGCAACGGGCAAACATCCGCAACACTATGCACTCTCGAACTGCTGAGCCACCTTGCTGCAGAAATACCAAGTTCTTCCCCTTTGTGAGCCTGTAGCAGACTGCAAATACACACTTAGGGGTTCAGGTTTATTGCGTATCAGTGGCATCACCCCGCGCCTGTAGGGCGCATAAGCTAAAACACATGTATTTTCTTTTACTACCATATTAACCACAACAGCATGGAAGTCCAGAGCTGTCCTTTCTATCTGAATCGCCACTAAACCATTCAGGAACTGTTCAGGGAATGTACTGCCAAGTAAGAAAACGTCCAGCTTTATTTATTTGGAGGTACGAGCATGTAAATGACATTCCTCTTTGGGCAAAGATTTATTTTTCTATTAAGCATAAAAGTCTTGTGGCTGTCTAAGCACACCCACACAGATGAGGGGAGGACTGGCAGCTTTCTTTTGGGAACTTTAGGCAGACTCTTTACAGTTTACTTTTACCCTTTACAGTTACTGTACCTTGTTAGTATTGTAGCCAGATGGACAGGGAGTGACCGGGTCATGAAGGGAGCAGTACAGCACGGTGTCCGGCATCCCTGGGAACAGAGCAAAAAACAGGCAGCAGAATTTCATGAATCAAAACAAAGCTAAAGCAAATATGTGGTTAGTAAATTTGCAAAAGGGAAGAGGGTATTCTCCCACATGCAAGCATATCCACTCTGACAAAGAAAACATTGTTCCTTTGATCTCTCGCTCCAAAGGCAGCAGACTTTTCCCCCAGCTTTAGCTCCAGGGAGGAGAGTGCAGCATCAGGACAAGCCATCAAATAATACCCTTTGGTTTTGCAGCCTACATAGCTCCTTTATTTATGTTTCTTCTTGATTAATACTCCTGCTACCAAAATTTGCCAGACCCAACAGCTGACTCACTTGACCACTCAACTGCCCCACTGGAGACATTTGACACAATCTAAAGTGAACAATAGCCTCAAGTCTAGAACTTTTAAGGAAGGACAATGTCTAGTCAGAGAACAGATCAGCTACACAAATGAAAAATTTATCATCCCTGCCAGATTGGAGGTCTCAAATGTCAGAAAGCTACACAGTATGTCTCAATGACACACGGTTTTCTCTTCACAGATAGTCACTGAAATTGGTGAAGCCTCCAAGAAGTTTTGAATAAAGAGATTTTCAATTCTTCTTGAAGGAATAAGTTGTCCCAAAGCAGTCAAAGTTTATTGAAAGTTGGGTGCCAACTTCCTTTGGAAATCCAAGGCATAACATTTCATTACATAAGCAAAGTACGTCCAAAATTTTGATGTGCTTTCTTTTTTTAAAAAAAAAACAACTTGGTCGCTGTATGTAGGACGAAAATGCTTAAAACTGTAATAATTTACATTATTTTATACATTCACAATGTATGTGCGACTGGCACATACAAAACATTCATAAAAATACCTCAGCTTTGACTCAAGCATTAGCAACTCAAAAGCTTTTCTCCCAGTCCACTGGATTGCATATACAAAGAACTATCAGTAAATTACAGAAATTAAAGACGTCCTCATTTCGACAGGACTGACCCTACACCCAGTTTGGCCTGAGACATACAGACAAACAAAGCAACCCAGAGAAGCTCACTGACTGGGCTGACTGCTGCCCAGCTCCCCGAGCTCCCTCCCCAGACATCCACCCAGGCTCCGACACAGCCGTTCGCACAAGACGCCAGCCCTGCACTCACTGTGCCTGCGGGTTCCTTGGCCACAGGAGCCCGACAACAGCGATCCTGGCTGCATGACGCACGCCGTCAGGCCTTTCCCGACCCATTACAGCAGCCAGAGGGAAAACCCGGGAGAGAAATAAAGGCGGGAACTGCTGCTTTACTCGTTCTGATCAGCAAGGTGTTAAGATAAAGATTTCATTCAGGAACTCCTCCCAGAATGGAGTACAGGGACCGGTGAAGATCACAAAGGCTTGGTGCAGCACCTGAGGGCTATGGCAACACTGACTATTTTGCATGTGACCATCCATAAGTAAAATCAAGTTTATTCCTAAAACTGACTCTTTAATATGGAAAAATAGAAGAATACAGGAAGCAACTACAGTCTGACTGCTAAACTGACAGTAACAAAGAACAGGGGAAAAATTAGCCTCTCCACCTGCTTCTTTGGTTCCTCAAAGCTCCCGCAAATCCAACAAGGGCCCTTCCCGCAACATCTTCTCAGAGCAGGAACAGCTAGGAGGCAGAAGTGTCCACCAGCTGAGACTGATCTGACGTTCCTGTTTATTCTTCATACTGGATGAAGATTTCCTGTTGGAAATCTTTAGACGAAACCAAGTATTTTATGAGAATCAAAAAAGCCAGCTTGAGCAGATAGAGACTCTCAGGAAACATATTTGAACAGCTGTATGGGGAAGGCCATTTTCATGATAATTTCTCTTCTCCTCATCAAAAGAAGTCAGAAATTGCATCTGGTAAGATTCATTTGCAGCAGTGACTAGGGGCTAGAGTGAAACCTCTCTCAGTTCTAGTCTCAATTTTTGGGCTAAGCCCATCCCAGTCAGTGCTGAAATCCTCAAGGAGAAGGCTGAGTGCAGAAAAAGAGAAATAAAGCAAAACCACGTATTTTCTGTAGCCTGTTTGAAGGATTCCTGGTCACACTAGCAACAACATACTATTTCAAGTCTTCCTTAGTGCAACTTTGAGTGAAAAAATGCCTGTGTGGAAAGCCTATGCCTACTGCACTGCCCAAAAATGCGCCAGCAGGACCCACCTGCATTATCTCTCCAGACACACAAGCAAACACACACACACACACTTTACCGATAAATTTTGCAGCTCCTTCTTTGTATTCTTCCAGGACGTCATGAAGTTCTGCCCTGCATCCAAATACAGAAACACATTAACTAAGTAAATGACTATCAGGAATGATTGGTGGCTTCATAACTAAGGCTTCTGTTTCCATACTGGTGCATTGTCTGAACTGGGATTGGTTCAGGCACTGGTAATGACCATCCAGCTCTCAGGTAGCAAAGCAGGGACAGACGGAACTGAACACCAGAGACACAGAGCTCAAGAACCACAGCTTACAAACTGGGGCACCATGCTCTGTGGCAAAAAGGCAGAGCCTTTACCTGCACTGACTGGTGACCACCGACTTGCTGGAGAGGAGGTCACACTGCGACCTTCCAGGCAGCATTCCTAATGCGTACAGAAGCTAGGGAGGGGAGAGGAGGTTCTAACGAGCTTTGTGATGGCAATCTTTCCTTTCAGTTGCCGCTAGTTTTGAGAGCTTGCTGCTTTTAAAGCTGGTTATTCTGCTGGGAAGATGACTATGAAATCGCTGAGAGAGGTTCGGCCACAACACACTCAAAAATTACGCAGCCCTCTTGGTCCCTTCCCTTTGCCTGCGTCCTACTAAACCACTGCACCCTCCTTCGATGGGTGAGCGGTGAAGGGTCAACCGAGCTCGATGGGTACGGAACGAAGGGACAACCGAGCTCGATGGGTACGGAACGAAGGGACAACCGAGCTCGTCATTCTGCCCTACACCTGGGGAGCGCGGCGCCTGCCGGCGCCCGCCGTCCCCCGGCAGCGTGGCCGCGGTACTCACACGGAGGACAGAGCGAGCTGCGCCACGGCGGGGACGCCGCGGACCGCCTGCAGCGTGTCGCCGGTGAGGTGGGGCGCCGAGCCGGTGCGCGTGTAGAGCAGGCAGCCCGGCAGCGCCAGGGCAGCGGCCCCGCTCCTGCCCAGGCCCGCCAGCGTCCCCAGCCGCCCGCCGGCGGCTCCACACAGCTTCACCCTCATCCCCGGCCCCGGTAGCGCCGGCCGGGAGACGCGCGCGCCAGCCGCCCCGCTGCCCAGACCCGCCCAATCACCTCACGCGACGTTATCGGCGTGCGCCGTCGGGGAGATACGTCACTTCCGCCCCCGGCCGAGCGGCGTTGCCATGGCGATGCCGTTCCCTGCGCGGCGTGCTGAGGCGGGCGGGCGGCTGGCGGGGAAGCCCGGCCCGGCCATGGCCTGCCCGGGGCACGGGCCCCAGCTGTACCGCTGGCGGCGCCTCACCGCCGGGGCCGGAGCGAAGGTAACGGGGTTGGCGGGCGGCGGCCGCCGCGGGGAGCGCCAGGGGGCGTGTCCTCTCGGTGAGGCGCCGCCGCCGCCATGCTGCCAACGGGGCGGGAACGGCGGGGCGGGGCGGCCGGGCCCAGCCGCGGGGGCGGTGCACACGCGGGGCGGCCCCGCGGGATCCCGGCCGCTTTTAGGAGCGGGATCAGGCTCAGAAAAGAGGCGTCCCGGGTCTGCGGGAGGGCTGCGGCCGCTTGCTTCGCCAGCGGTGGGAAGGCCGCGCTGCGCTTGGCAGCGTCACGCTCTGGTTCAGAGAGACAGGTGGCCGCAGCAGGGTTATCCTTTTAATGTTCTTTCCAGCCGGTTTGACTCTGGTAACTAGGTGCCCCGGATCGAGTAACTTGCACGGTAACTCACTGGTGAGTGAGGTGCCTCGTCTATAGGCATAAAGCTCCTGGGTCACACAAAAGGTGCTGTGGAGCAGTCCTGCAGGCTGTATGTATGAGCAAGTAATAAAAGAGATTTACCCCAAAGCACCACCTCCTGCATCTACAACCACTTGAGACCAAGAATTAATTCCAGGGTGAACTTCCCCGTGGTTTTCTTCCTTGGGCATCCCCGTGCTCCCACCCTCAGCCTGCTCCTTACAGCAGCAGGAGTGTGCATCTGCCTCCTGGTGCAGCCCCCTAGGCCTCCAGCAGCAGCTTGGTCTGCTTGCCCGAGCACAAAGGGAAGAAGTTCCACAGAAACGCGGGCTGTCTAGGGTCCAGGTATTGCAGTGACACACCAGGACCATTGACACCTTAGAGAGATGAACATGGGACAGAAAATCACTCAGACCATTCACACAGTAGCCAGCCCGGTTATGGCGAAATGCTGACACCAACTTTCCTCGGTGGGGGTTGCTGGGGAGTAGCTCAGCAAGGCTCCATCCAGCCCCCAGGGCCCGGGTGTTTGCATTCTGCCTACCTGTTCTCTGATCACTGTGATTGGCACTAATTGCCTAATGAGTGCGTATTACTTAATGATTCCTAAATCCAATTTCTCCAGTCAATCGAGCAGTCGGAGAAACATGTTTCAAAAGAAAGCTATTCCTTACAACAGCTGTGCTGTCTTGTATTATATTCCCACTGATATTTGCTCTCTGGAGGAGAAACTTGGATATAGGAAGTTTAAAAATTAAAGTCCAGAAATCTTTAGAAATATTTTCCTTTTTTTAATTTAAAGAGAGTGGACCAAGCCTCTGAGTGTGCTGTCTCTGAAGCTTTTTCCCTTCAAAAGTCAAGGTGTCCTCAGGGACCTTGGGATCGTGTGGCAAGTTTGGAAACCGTGGAACAGCTGCAAGATTATGATGAGGCCTGTGAGGAAGGTGAGCTGAAATAATGCTTGCCACGAGCTACCTAAAATGAACTGTTCTTGATCCAGCAGTGTGGCTCTGGTTTGAACAGGCTCTTGCAAAGCTTGAGACCGTAAGAAACAGTTCAGAGTAAGACATCTTTCATCTAATGGAGAAGGGCGTAAGAAGAATCAATTAGTGGAGTTCAGAGTAGATCTTTATTAACATGCCTAAGAAAAGGATAAACTCTCTGTCTCCTGGAGATTTCAGGGAAGGCGAGGATGAATACTGCCCTTGAAGACACACTGTAGGGTCAAATACAAGTTAGTGGGCTATAGGAAACTGGATGAAATTACCTGACATATTTTCAGCAGCAGGCCAGATGTGAAAATGGAGTTGCTCTGTGTAACTCTCACATCTAAAGTAAGTGTGTGGTTTGGCTTTGATTCCAATGCAAAATCTGCCTCGCTAGTTAGTTAACTAAATATTCCCTTCGTAATGCCTGCAGCCACAAGTGCTTACTGAAATTTCAAAATAAAACTGTGGTATGTTAAAAAGAAAAAGGGAAATTATCTCCCATCGGTGCTAGAAGTGTACCTGCAGTGTAGAAAGCTGATAGGAGACAGGATCTTAAAACCTGAGGTAACCATTCTTTTAAGACTCAAAAGTGAGCCTTACAAAATGTAATGAAGATGCATCTCAGGAGCATCCACGTCAGCTTTTTCACTTGCAATCGTCAAGAGTTCAACTGATAGTGCAGAACACACCTCTTTGCTTACAGGGCATTACAGTGGCTCTAAAGGAGCTGTCTCTGCAATTGAGGGAAAAGTTGCTTGCTTTCCTCATGTTCCTTTATTATTTTTGTTTGCCCTTCTCTCCTTGGGTTTTCCTTTTTATAGCGACCAATCCCTCAGGATTGTTCCTAGCTCAACTGAAAGCCTTTTATCTGGAGTGCATTATTAGAATGCTCAATGGTATCAACTACACAGTCCACTTGGCAAAGAAAGGTATCGATAGAGAAGTGCGAGGACTCTCTTACTCCAGTTATGAAGAGCTCACATTTCCCAGTCCAAAAAGTAAGCCCAAGCGATAAGCTGTTCTTCTCTCTTCTTTCACTTATCAGATATATCTCCTTGTTCCTAAGCTGGCCCAAGAGATTATACAAGAGAACAACAGTGATTTGAAGGATAACAAATGTTCGATTTATGTTTTCTTAAAAAACCCACCTTTTTAAGGAAGTTTTAAAAAGGCTTTATTGCCTTCGAAATACCGGGACTCAATGGGAGCACCTTCATTTTGTGTTGTAACTGGAGATGTGGAGCAGCTGCTCCCTCCTGTCTGCCAGCTGTGTGCCTTTGCAGGGACGACTTGCACTGAGTGGCCACTGAGATCCCGGCTTTTCGCCCATCCTTGCCGCGCGGATGGCTCAGCCTCTCATGGGGCTGCTCCTGGCGCCTGGCAGTTACAGCTCTGCGTTCTGCCTCAGGAGAGCTGGGCCACCCATGCAGCGAGGCCAGGTGGTTTGTTGAGGAAGCAGCACGTTACCTGTCCTCGCTTTTGAGTAGGAACTCTGGAAAAAGGAATTTTTGCATTTTTCCACAGAAGAATGGACATACAAATAAAGTCCACAGCAGGACTGTATACCCAGTTGCTCATTAGGGATTTGAGCTCAGTGAGGAGCACCAAACCCATCATGGGTGCATTCCTGCAGTTGCATTCTTAATTCTGAGTACAGGTAGTCCCTGGTGAAGCTTGCCATCTGTCAGATCTGTAATTTAGATTCACCAGTTGTTCCTGGAGCCCTGGTACTTGCAAAGCTTAACCTCTACCATGAAGCAAACGTTTGTCCAAACAGCGGTTCTTTTTCTATTTAACATGTGACAATTTTGGCTGTACATGTGGAAACTAGCTAAGTGTCTGCAAGGGCAGTGGTAAAACATATGAAAGCTTATCTGAGATGTGACTTACCTCATGTGAATTCCATCTCCTTGATAAATGCTATTATAATCACACGAGTGATCTAAATGTCCACAGAATCTTGTAGGAAAAATGGAGTGGAGAAGAATTCATTTGTGACATATGTGACTGTGCTGGATTGGCTGGGATAGAGTTCATTTTCTTCACAGTAGCTGGTATGGGGCTGTTTTGGATTTGTGCTGAAAACAGTGTAGATAACACAGGGATGTTTTCGTTACTGCTGAGCAGTGCTTACACAGAGTCAAGGCCTTTGCTGCTTCTCACCCCACCCCACCAGCGAGCAGGCTGGGGGTGCACAAGGAGTTGGGAGGGGACACAGCTGGGACAGCTGATCCCAGCCGACCAAAGGGATATTCCACACGACATGACGTCATGCTTGGCATATAAAGCTGGGGGAAGAAGAAGGAAGGGGGTGGATGTTTGGAGTGATGGCTTTTGTCTTCCCAAGTAACTGTTACTTGTGATGGAGCCCTGCTTTCCTGGAGATGGCTGAGCACCTGCCTGCCATGGGAAGTGGTGAATTAATTCCTTGTTTCGCTTTGCTTGGTGTATGGCTTTGCTTTGCCTATTTGTCTACCTTTAGCCTGTATCCAAGGCTAAAGAATAGCCAGCTGTTCTATTACCCAACAACCCCTCCCCACTTGAGAAGGGGAATTGGGAAAAGGAAGGAAGACCATGGGTTGAGATAAGAACTATTTAATAATTGAAATAAAATACAACGGAAAATAATAATGACAGTAATAATAATATATACAGACAAGTGCTGTATGGTGCAATTGCTCACCACCCCTTGACCAATATCCAGCCCATTCCCAGACAGCGATCCTGGAGCAGGAAAATCCTGAAACCACAATCCCAGAAGAGAGAGAGTAAGCCTTGGGAGCAGAATGACAGATGAGACCCTCCAGGGACAGCAACCATTGAGAAAGAGAGACCATCCCCAACAAACTTTGTAATTTATAGTGAGCATGACGTTACATGGTATGGAATACCCATTTGCCTATTGAGGTGTCAGTTGCCCTGGCCTTGCTCCCATCAGGTGCTTGGACATCAGGGTCGTTAGCAAAGACACGTTGAAAAGTTCCAGATCCCTACGGATACCTGCATACCATGCTGGCTACAAGCTAAAACAGTCTCTTATCAACTTTGTTCTCACCAAATCAGGTGCTGCAGTCTTCTTAAAAATGCAGCTTACTTTAGAAATCTGTTACTTTCTGTTACTTCTGAACAGAAAATTGATTCTGTGATTCCATTCCAGCGAAACCAGGACACTATTAAACTGCCTTTATCTCATCCCATGAGTTTTCTCACTCTTACTCTTCCGATTCTCTCCCCCATCCCACCGGCGGGGAACAGCCAGCGGCTGTGTGGTGCTTAGTTGCCAGCTGGGGTTAAACCGTGACAGTGACGGGGAAAAAGTTTGCCACCTTCTCTTCCTCTTCTTTTATAGATCAAGAAGATGAGAACGGAACTATTAGCCTTATTCCATGTTCTGGTGCAGATCAGCTTTCAGTCATTTTAGACAGCCTTCCCAGCATGTGATATAACTGTCCCAGAGACAGAGTCTTGCTAGTTTACACTTACCCATATATTTTTTAAGCAAGTAAAGTCATCAGTCTCTTTCTTTATGATAGCCCAAGAGCTGCTCAGTAACTGGATGAAGCCCAAACTGGAAGTGGAGCTGATGAGTGATGGAGAAGAGGACGTTGACTCTGGCCTCCTGGAAAAGCCTTCTGCAGCCCCTCTGAAGTGTGAGCGGTTTGATGGTGAGAGCACAGCAAAGCAGTTCCTGGCTTCCTTCCCAAGGATGTGCTGGGGGAGGGAGCAGGCCTCCCAGCTTGGCAGAATGAGAGGTAAAAGTTGCTCTGAGGCCAGGATAGCGGGCTCAGTAGAAGCAAGATTAAAGGTGACAATTTTTCACCCCCAGCTCTTACAGCAGCTTGCTGTAGGGCTGCACAAATGCACCTCAGAAACGTTCGGTGTCTCCCTTCGTGAAGGAGGAATTTACTTCTTTCATGTATTTGTGAGGCCTGCCAAATTTATACAGCCATTTGAGCTGCTCAGCGGCAAGGCAGTAAAAAATGGATGAAATGTTGTTACTGCTCTAGCGTGTTCAATGGGAGACTGATTAAGACTCTGGGGATAAATGGAGTGCAGTCAGCGTGTCCGCTTTCATCAGAAACGCATTCAGAGTCTGGGAAAGTGATCCCTTTAATTACATTAGGCTTTGTGATCTGAGACAGAGGGGTTTATTCATTTCAGACTAGCCTGAGATAATCTGAATTCCTCATTTCAGACTTGTGCAGCTATCTGGAACATGAACTGGAAACTTCTTCTGTCCAAGAATACCTGCAGCATCTTTTGCAGAGTGAAGTTGTAAACTGTGGGATAGAGGAAAAACTTAGACTTGAAGACATGAAGGAAAAACAAAAACTTGTAGATCCACGAATAATCATGGAACTCAGACACAAGCAGGTGAGCAGGCAAGGCAGCACAGTTAAAAGGAATAAGAGGGAGGATTATAGGATTAGAGTAAATGCTCAGTGACACTTCCCCAGTATTCTCTCCCAACCTGCACTAATCCCTGGCTTGGAGGCAAACACCTGAGGATACTCTTCCACAGTTGAGCTGAAGCGTTACTGCATTGGCCATTCACAGTAGCTTGCACAGTCAGCTTTCACTGTATCCAGTCAGGTTTTCTGCCTTTCTGAAGACTGACAGGAAAAGCCTCCATGGCAGCCAGTTCCGAACTTGCTCCTATCAAGTAATACTGGTTTAAACCCATTGTCTTAAATGGAGTTTTTTGCTGATCTGAGAGCAGAACCAGTCCAGTCAGTGCCAGCTACAGATAGGGTTGCTTGCTTCATGTGAAAGGTGGACAGTGACCCACCCTGTCAGTGTACCATGAACCTCAAATTCTGCAGCCTTTGGCACCTGCTTTGACTTTTGCTGATTTCCTCCTTCCCAGGTGAAAGAAAACCGAATGAGGCGTCAGAAGGCATTAGAGCTTCAGAGACAAGAAAAGTCCCTGAAGAAATCGGTTCTGTCCAAGGCCAAGCTCCAAGCACAGGAGGAGGACAGAAGGAAGGCCCTGAAGGCCAAGAAGGAGAAGGAGTTGATCCAGAGTGAAATGGTGAAGTTGCAAAAGGAGATGGCTGGGAAGAGGCACACCATGGCAGAAGCATGGATAACGTAAGAGGGAGGGGCAGGGCTTGGAAAGAACCATATGAAGAACGCTTCTCTTATCAGCTCCTTTTGCTAAACGCAAGAGGAGTAGTGGTCCCAAAGGAAACATCTGCTGTCCCTCGAACTCTCCCAAAACCTTTTAATCTTTTGTTACCAACTTCAAGGGCAGAGTTTGTCATTAGTGAGGAGACAGGCTAAAGACACAGCTGTAAAGATCCATGACCAGTGTGTGTACACTGAATCACAGAGTAGGAGTGTGTGTGCACCACCGTGCGTTCTCTCCACCAACACTGTGGCCACATGCAGCCTTGTTAGTGTCTAATGCAGCGTGAAAGCCAGTACACACACCCAAAAAATAGAATTAGTTGCTAGCCTGCCTAGAACAGTCTGTGTTGAAAGTCTAGCGCTTAGGATACTTCCTCTGCTATGAGGGAAGAAAGAGCGTTCTTGGCTGAGAATTCTGCAGAGACAGATTTTTGCTTGTGCTGAGCTTGGACTGTCCCAGAGATGTGACTTGTAGGGATGCCATTTGGTTACTTAGGCAGCCCTGAGATCCTAAATCTTCTCATGCAAGTGCTTTACTGAAATCTTACTATTTTCTTCTGCCTGTTACATTTTGGAAACGCTCCAGACTGGGGGCCTAAATCATGACAGAGGCTGTTTTCTAAGAAGGTTGAGTTCAATAATCAGCAACTTTCTAAGCTGTAGAGGTGATTCTCTTAGGATTGGCTGAAAAGACAGTGAAAACTGTGCTCTAGTACTTTCCTCATTGTATTACATCTGTATGTTTGTTCACTTTCCAGGGAGGGGAAGAGACAAGAAAAAAATCAGAAGCTGTCAATGCAGAATGTATCTATTGCTGCATCACCACCCCTGGTCCTGAAGAAAGAAGTGCAAGAAGAGGAGAAACAGAGAAGGGCTCAGGAGCTGCTGCACAGGATTCATACTAATAAGCAGAGAGTGAGCATCCCCCTTCTTTATCTGAGACTCTGAGTTGCCTGCCCTCCGCTACTGTTCGCAAAGCTGAAGTAAAAAGACGTGGTTATCAGAATTTTTTACTTCTTCCAAGCCCTCCTCCTGATACCAAGAAGAAGAGCAGGGCAAAAAGTATCTTGTAAGACTAGGAGCAAGAAATCCTGATCTTCCATTCCCAGTGTATCTGTCCTCAGGTGTACTCAGTGGGAGGTGTCACTAGAATTGTGGAAAAGATGTGGCTCTCAGGACAGTTGTGAACAACAAGGCTTCCGCCATTGAGAAACAGGCAGATGTACAGAGGAGGCAGTGGAGCAAGATTTGTCTTCCCTTGAGGAAGGAAGTAAAAGTGGAAAGTGGCACAAAAGGGCCTGAGAAGCCCTTAGTGTGTGTATGGGAAGATATTTTAAAGATTGTGTTGCAGACCCTGATGCAGGAGCAGGGAGAGGAAAGAGAAGTGCGGAGGCCTAGGATGAATTTTGAGCTGGGTCTCCAAGAGCTGGAGAGTGCCAGCATATCCACAGTAACAAGTTCCTCAAGGATTCACTCCCGCTGGGTGCAATAGGGTATTCTGTGATACTGCAACAGCTCTTTTGAGGCAAACATGGAGACTTTAATAATTCCTAGTAGGAACCTATTTCTTTTACCCTCATTATGCTGCTACCATGGCCAGCTCGGGGTTAAACACCTAGTCATATCAAATACTTGCAATTAAAGAGCCATCTTTTTGTACTGAATGATTTTATATGGACAGTCTCAGCAAAGGGAATAAATTTCCCTGAGTGCAGGTATGAATGCCATCCATCACCTCATGTTTTTAATTAATAGCGCAGTTATCATCACTAATATCTACTTGTCTACATCTAGATTTTTTTTTTATAGAAGAATCCTGTAGCTTTTATGGTGATTCTGCCCTTGGCTCACTTCATCTGCACGCCTGCTGGATTTGTGCTTGGCTACTGTTTAGCAGTACACAACCTCTCTCCAGCACAGTCTAAGCTGAGAAGATCAGCCTGCATGAAATCACAGACCAATTTAGAGCTGGCATCATGTGAGAAGCCACAGCTTAGCTGAGCTAAGCAATAGCGACACTTGGATAATTTTGCTAAAGCCAAAAGAAATAGCTAATGCGGTGACATTTTGCCCTTTTTGTAAGTCTCCATTTGGAGATCTCAGTGACTGAGAGGAAAACAATTAAAACAAGGCATCATGACAAAAGGCGAACAGCCGAGTCCTCCAAGTTGACCCACTTGGAGGGTCAAAATAAACAGTGTCTGCAGTGACAGGGCTAGAATTATGGGGTAGATTAGATAGCAATTTGCTGTTCTGTGCAGTGTATATCGCTCCCAGAGGCAGCGAGTCTAGTTTATACAATAGGGAGAGGTTTGGCTTCCTACTGGAACAAGGGCGAGCTTAGGTCGTGTCATAAATTCACACTGGGAAGTGTCTTCATTTTTGTCTAAGTTAAAAAAAGAAAACAAGTGGTCCGTAGAGATATATGTGAACTGTTCTCCACAGAAATGTTCTTACCTGTAGCATCTTAGACATGTTCTAGATTTTGAAACATCTTTCCTGTCTCTAGAAATTCTATGTTCTTCACCCATTTTATTCCTTTACACTGAACTAAGTGTGTTTCACTCAAAAGCATAGAGCCCCATGACGTTATCTTTCTAGTCGCTTTCTGCTTCTTGTAGAAGACCTGCACATGCTCTTTTCTGCTTATTTCTTTTTTATCCCTCAAGGTTATTGTGGAACATGGGATTCTAAAAAGAATCTCAAAAAGGAAAGTCAGATAAGGGGGAAGGGTGGAGAGAGGATCAGCATTTGTGTGATGGGCTATGTCTTGCTCACTGGTTTTCTGAAACTCTTCCCATGCAGTGCATGCAACGACATTTCTCTGCTTGGCTGAAAGTCATTCTGGAGTACAGAATTAAAATGGAAAAAGCCAGAGCCCTTGCTGACTGGAAGTGCCAACTGAAGGCCCTACGAGCTTGGAGAAACTATAACTGGGCCCAGAAAGTGGAGCGGGAGACACAGCAATTGGAAGTTCATCTCCAAGATCAGAACAGGTAGTGACCTCTACACCGTGGAATTCCTCCTACTGCAGAAGTACTTGGGCAGAGCAGTGCTCAGGGACTGTAAGAGGGGCTTGCCAGTTAGCCCGCAGGAAGAAGCTGAGAAAATTGCTACATTGCCTGCAGTCTGCCAGAGGCGTTGTGGCACAGATGAAAAGGAGGACAGAGATAAACAAGAGCTTTAGCGCTTTCCAACAAGCTTGCTGCTTGCTCTCGCTGTAGGTATCTTTCCTGGAAATCTCACCCTGGCTTGCTCTAGACCCTAGAGAACATGAGGTGCCATATTTATTCCTGATTAATATAGTTATTTCCTGTTTCAGTGGCAGTATAGCAGAGATCATTTTGGCCAGTGCCTTTCATTAAGGAGGCTGTTGGATGAATTCCCTGTCAGCCAGAGAAAATTTTGCTCTTGCAGGTGTCTGGCGGGCTGTGTGGTAAGGCACTGCAGCTTCCCTCTATGCAGCTGGCAAGGAACAGGATACCTCTTTTGCACCTATCCTACAGCCCGAGGATGACACAGGAAATTGCAAAATGCGAACCAGGGAAACTTACTTACTCCAAAGCAGCGGGCATCCTTTCTGCCCTCCCACTGCTCCTTGGAGGGACACTGTAGAGCTTTGAAGGGCCTTAAGCAACAAGACTTGGGAAGTTATGGGGCCTCGTGCCATGGCCTGGACTGCTGTACTTGGCGCAGTTGTTTCAGGCAGGCCTGGGCAAAAGCCTCACTCCTATCGTAACACAAGTGCTTCCACATTCAGGAAAACACAACTGTCTGTGGAGCACAACCAGCGACGGCTTTTGTGCCGCTGCTTTCTGGCATGGCAGCGCTGGAGCCACGCAGAGACAGAAAAGCGAGAGCTGCAGATCAAGAGGGAGGAGACGAAGAGGAAGATGGCACAGCTGCTGGAGGCAGTGTCACTGGGGAAGGGTGGTCTGAACAGGCCACTGGAGGTTAACAAGCCTGAGACAGCAGAAGTAAACCATCATCGAGATTTGCAGCAAGACAAGGTAAATCCTTCCCGTGTAGTTTTGTCTGTTGGCATCTCGGTACTCTTTACAAAGTACTTTTGTGCAATCTGAAATAAAGAGTGCATTGTCCCAGAGGAAGGCTTCTTTCCCAGGGTGACCCCCAAATACCTGCCTGCAACTGCTCAGGAGAGGAGTCTTTAAAAATAAGAGGCAAATGTGGCAAAAAGGACAATGGATGAGTTTTAAAAATAATCCCTAATGCCGCCAGAGAACTACCCTTCACGTACTGAGAGTCGCAGTGAGCGTCCCACCCCCAGATCACGTCTGCTGAGAGATCAGTTACATCTTTGATGTCTGCTCAGACTGAAAAAGAATAATGCTTGACTGCATGACAAGAGATTTTGTCATGCCAGTGCAGCTGTCTGGCTTTTAAACATGGGGGGGGAAATGTTGTCACTGTCTGTTTCAGGATAATGCGCATCACAAGGAGGTAGGAAAGGAGAATCAGAGCCTTGAATTGTCATTTGTCAAGTCAGCACCTGCCCTTCCTTTCTGTCTATAAATCCTGTACCACAGCAGTGTCCTGATCCCAGCACGAGAGCTCACACACACATATTACAGGTCAAGCTTTTCATTTGCTTAATTGTCAGCAAAAGTTGATCTCCTACAGTGCTTATATCATCCTAGCAGTACCGTATTTTTCTTCTGATGCACTGGCAAAATTTGTGCTGGAAGGATGAGACTGAATTTGGGGTTTGACCTAGGAATCAGAAAGCAGACCTTATATCTGATTCCTCGTCAGAGAAAGCCACGTGTCAGAAAAGGCACAGCACAATTACACACGGTGCACCAGTTTCACAGTAATATTTACCAAAGCTGGAGGAGAGGCATGAGGAAGCAGCACCTTGTAGACTTCCATCTGAAAAGGGGCTGTCCAGTAGATCAGTCACGTAGATCACTTCGACAACTGTTTTTTCCTTTATTACCCATCTGAGCGCTGAGTGGGGACAACACAGTCCAAAAGGGAGTGTGCTAATCCCTGAGGAGATGAGCTAACCCCTGAGAAATGAGCTGTCCTGAGCTATGCTCCCTAACCAAATAGTCAGGATATATTCCTGCCAGAGCTCTTGCCTGATCAGGATTTCTTCCTCCCAGTGAAATGGCACACAGCTTCTTACCAGTTCTTTCCCACAGTCTCCCATTTTGTGCATAACAGGACCCTTCTGCCCTGGCTAGGAACTAGATAAAGATTGCATAGCTGAGATTACCCTACTTCTCAGGCATCTCACCAGATTTCCACTAAAGAAACACTTACTATGTAGCAAGGGCAGAAGAGTGCTTGGTTTTAATCAATGCCAAAATTTCCTCTTTTTTTTTTTTTTTTTCCCACCTTAGCCAACCGAAACTTGTCTCACACAGAAAGAGCCTGACCAGACCAGAGACCACTCTTCTTGGGATGCTGCTTACACATCTCCTTCCTCCAGCAAACTCAAATTTTCCTGGGAGATTACCCTAAAACACGCAGCCTCCAGCACCCAGGACCAGGCTACGTACATCAATCAAATAGCCACTTTGTCCCAGCAATTTCCAGTACGTGGTCCAAAGACAGCTCCTGCTTCTGGTTGCCATTTTGAGGACCATCATGCTTTCCATCAACGTCTGATTGAGAAGCAGAGGCAGCAGCTTCAGAAACAGCGAGAGCTGATCCTTCAACTGCAGCAAAACCAGAGGCTGAGCAAAGCTAAAGACGAGGCAGCACAAGTCACAGCTGTTGCACAAGTCACAGCTGTTACCCAGGCGCTTACCAACTCTGCTTCGCAAACGAGAGAGGAAAAAACAAAGAGGTAAGAACAATCCAGATGCAAGAATACAACCCATTTGAGGTATATGCCCTCAATAACGCAAGCTTAATTAGTCAACGTCTCATTCCCACTCAAGTTGAGCCAGGATTTGCCAGGCACACTTCAGTCATGCGAGCGCTGTCTGCTCTTCCTCTCACCTGTGACTCAGCCTCAAGGGTAGTATCGGGCTGGCCACAGTTCTCCGTCCTTCTCCCTTTTTGCAATGGCTCAACATCATGTGATCCATACAGGATCCACCTGGAAACAGCAATGCTAGAGTGTCACACATAGTAGCAGCAGGGATTTATTTAGTTAGGGAAAAAAAGAGTGTCATTCTCAGTATTTCAGAACATGTAGCAGCCCTGGGTACTCGGCTCCTTTGCAAGCATCCATCGTTAATCCCAGTTCAAGCAGAAGAAAGGTGTATTGGGGATTCAGAATGAAAATGCAGCACAACAGAGGATAGAAACTACAAAGCCTGTTTCTCAACCATAGGTGGTAGGTGTGAGACATCACTGATTAATTTCTTTACTCTTTCCTTTCTTGTCCATCTGTTTCTCACAGGCTAGAAAACACAAGGGCAGTGATGCAAGGCAGGAGGCCCTCCAGCCAGCTGACCTCAGCTCATCCGATACTGAAAGGTATTGTTCTAGATGGCAAAGACTGTTCCAGACCACTTTTCTCAACAGCTTGTCTGGAAACCTCTCTTCGCCTCAGCCTTGCTGGTTGATGACAGTGTGCAAGTAAAACTCTGCACTTGGTTTCCCAGCCTGACCAGCACTGTGAGAGGGTGAGCTGTTTTCATGCCCAAGTCAGGCATCTGTAAAACCTGGGCCACTGCAAGCCCCTCAAGTCCTAACGCATGGGATTGATTGTTTCTGGTGTGACAAGACTCAGAGAGAGAAGCTCTACAGGGTTTTTTGCTGTCAGTCTTGTTGCCTTCATTGCTCATCCCAGTAACACTTAAACTGACCAGTTTCATCTAACTGTGACAGAGGTATTGAGATTTCAAAGGGAATTAAGTGCCTACCCAAGGTTTTGTGAGACAATAGTAGCTAGGCTGGAGAAGGAGCTCCAGATCCCCACCTTCTGTGAGATATCTCCCCTTCTCTGGCTGTGCAGGAACAGCATATACATGTTAGACATGCAGCACAGCCTCTTCTTACAGTACATTAAGATCAGGTTCTGTTATATCCCTAGGTCATGTTATTCCATATCAAGTGGGGGGTGGTCACAGCCTGCTTGAAAGACTGTCTGGAATATGATCATTGTGATAATTTAACAGTTTTAGGATCACCAGAGCTTTTTGGCCCTGATAACTGGGCATTAATAGTTGCTTTTCATTAACTGACCATGTTCAGCTCCAATGCTACCTAGTGCAAGCCATCACTCACTCTGATTTGCTTGAACTCTGTACAGCTTAGGGACAGTAAGCATATTTTCAGAGCACTCAGGTGCTTGTGTTTGAAGATCCCCCAAAAAAATCAGTGAATAAAGTTATCACTGGATGATTTTCCTTGGCAGAGAACCCTAGGACAGCTGAGAGGAAAACCTGAGGAAGGCCACTGTGGTCAAAACACGTAAATGCCCCCCAGTTATTGATTGCTCCAGCCTGTGCTTCATTTGTGACTTCAGGAGAAGTGAACACAGGTTCTCAATTCCACTGCATATTCTGGGTGGTCATGTCAGCACTTCAACACCTTCGCTGATGGCCAGCAAGAGCACCACATTGCAGTTCATCTCCCAAAAGAAGCGTTAAGCAGTAGTTTCTCACTAATGAGGCTGGGTACCTGTGTGTCACTGTGGCAGGAATGCTTTCCATCATGAAGTTGCTCTTTAAACAAGCAGCAGGAGCTTACTGGAGACCTCATAGCAATTGCTGCTAAATCAGGTTCCCTGAGCCTCAGCACTCAACCAGGAAAGACAGGGATACAACCTCTGGACATAACTCCTTTCATAATTGAGCTTCATGGCCGTGATTGTCAACCAAGGAGGGTGGAGTGAATCTAATTACAGTAGTCCGGAGTCATCTTATAAATGTTTATGGGTTCCTTGTTCATGACACTGCCAGCCGTAAGAGGCAGCAGAAAGCAAGTCCCTTGGTGCTGGTGTTGCCAGGTCAACGGGGGCCTGGCAGTAGAGAGTAGTTGTCATTCTTGTTCACTAAACTTCTGCCATTATCACACAGCTCATTTCCACTAAGCCTTATGCCCTCATGTTTCTGTAGCAATGGAGGAGAGAGCAACTCAGCGGGCAGAACGGAGGAGGAAACTAGAAGAAGCCAAAAAACAAAGAGAAGAGGAGAAACTGGTAAGGAAAGTAAAAAATTGTTTAAACGAAGTCTCTCTCGCACCATCCCAGTTACAAGAAATGCTGTTTTAACCCCAGAGCCAGTGACCAAGAAAAGGTCTTTTATCCAAAAGAAGAGTTTTATAGCTTGAGTTTTATAGACATCTGAGAAGGCAGATGTCCAGCACACATCAAAAGAAGTTATTGCTGCATTTGCATACAGTGACGGCACTAGCCCTGCCATATTGCAGGCAGACGCTTCATGTTGATGCAGTTGGAATTCTAGGAGCAGTCTCCCTTACCACCCCACCACCGCTTTCACACCTACCTCATGACTGTAACTGTCCTTGCTAAGGATGGGAAGGGAGGAAGTGCATGCAGAGATCCACTTGATTGGACCTGGCAATGGTGGGGTTCCCCTCCCCTGCCTTTTCTGTCTGGTCCTGTGCAGCTTGAGGATGCGCAGTCTGACCTAGTAAAAATCCTGCATCTTTCTAGCAAATCTTTGCTGGAGACAGAAGATACTGACAGTTAATATACAAATTCTGTGATACACATCCAACAGAGGAGCCTTCTTAGCATCAGGGCATTGAGCTGTTACTGAAAACATGGATAGTAAGTTGCATAGGATTAGAAGGCTCAGAACTGGGGTCCTAAAACAAACAGTGTGCGTTCCTTCTCCAAGCAGGAGAGAGACGCTCACATAGGCAGGAAGCTGAAACAAGCCTTAGAGAACACTAACCATAGAGCGGACACACAAGAATCAGAGTTTCCTCAGCTGCAGCTGCCATGATCTTAGAGATCAAGAAGCACAATCATAGTAATCATGCGTTATGGTTGGTGTGGCTTTTAGGCCTTTGATGCATACAGCAAGAGCAAAAGCTTTCATAGAATCGTAGAATGGTTTGGGTGGTTTGGGTTGGAAAGGACCTCAAAGATCATCTAGTTCCAACCCCCCTGCCAGGGGCAGGGACACCCTCCACTACACCAGGTTGCTCAAAGCCTCATCCAACCTGGCCTTGAACACTTCCAGGGATGGAGCAACCACAGTTTCTCTGGGCAACCTGTTCCAGTGCCTCACCACTTTCATTGTAAAAATTTTCCTTAGATCTAATGAGAATCTCTCCTCTTTCAGTTTAAATCCATTACCCCTTGTCCTATCACTACATGCCCTTGTAAAAAGTCCCCCTCCAGCTTTCTTGTAGCCCCTTTAGGTACTGGAAGGCTGCTATAAGATCTCCCTGGAGCCTTCTCTTCTCCAGGCTGAACAGCCCAACTCTCTCATCCTGTCTTCGTAGGAGAGGTGCTCCAGCTCTCTGAAATGAACTGAATTAAATTCGCCCCTTTGTGAAATGAAAGTGGAGTGGGGCTTGCAAGAGGGGTAGATAAACACTCAGAGAAGAACACTGGGCCAAGTATGACCAGTACTGAAGTAAAACAACTTCTTTGATCTTCAGTGTTTGGGGAAAGAAACATTTGAGTACCTGTAATGCTGCTTTGCATTTAGAAGTAAAGCTTCAGAGCAGAGCCCAGGGACTCAGAACTGACTTCAGCAATCAGGTCATCAATAAGTAACTTGGTGTGTGGTTTAAATTATTTACGGGAAGAGTGGGCAAATACTATAACTTAGGGCAAAGAAAGAGAGAGATAAATATTTATATATAGGTAGTAGAAAGATACATGTATAGGTAGTTGAAAGAACAGTCCCTCCTTCCTGTCCTTTCCACAGTTCATTGTCCAGCACAGATCATGTCCAGTACGTGACAAAGGCTGCTTTCTTCTGAAGTTTCAGATGCTGGTCAGTACTAGAGGAATACTGGGAAAGCGTAGAGGTCTGTATGTTCTGAAAAGGTCACATGTGCCAAATTAAATTTTACCTTTCTCCATTTCAAGGCCCAGCTGAAGGCTGAAGAGGAAGCACGACAGAGGAAGGAGGCTGAGGAAAAGAAAGCTCAGCAGGAAAAACGACGGGAGGAGAGAAGACAGCAGAAGCTGGTGACCAAACACCTCACCTATTTCCCCCCGCTTTAGCAGAGATAGGAAGGAAGATCCATTACCCAGTAGCACGCAGTCAGCAGCCAGAGTAATGTGACTAGCCAGAGTAATGGGTTGGACTAGATGACATTTGAAGGTCCCTTCCAGCCCTAACGATTCTATGATTCTATGACCTGAAGGTCTTCATTAGCAGAGCAGAGTTCCACAGCACAACACCCACCGTATTACCACCTTCCCCTTCTTTGGCAGTGTTAGGGGAAGGGTTGTGGGCCGAATACACTGTGAAGTATGTTCTGTCTCTGTCTCATCAGCAGGACTAGAGGTCCCAGCTGGTGGACGTTTGCTGCTGAGGCATGGCCACATAAGCCTCCACAATGGCAGCATGTTGCCAGTACTTAAAGGGCTGCTATAAAGAGGACTGAGGCCCTCTCCTCACAGGGAGCCACATGGAGAAGATTAGCAGCAACAGGTACAAGTTGCACTGGGAGAGTGTCGTGGTTTTTTTTTTTTTTTTTTTGGACTGAGGATCGAGACAAGAACCGAGCGGGAGCACCCACCAAACATGGTCTCGGGCAAAACATGACTCAGGCTTTCTTAATAAACAAAACAATTTATTAACAGTTACTAAACAAAAGACAAAAGGGAACGAAAACCGGTTACTTGAGAGGAGAAAGAGAAAACAAGGCCCGATCTTAAAACAACACCTCCCCACCCCCTATTTTCCTTTCGTTCCTGGCTCTGCCTTCCCCCCAGCGGCGCAGGGAGACAGGGAATGGGGGAGTACAGGTCAGTTCATCCATGTTGTTCACTGCCGCTCCTTTCTTAAAGGAGGAGGAGTCTTTACACCATTTTTCCCTTGCTTCGGTGGATCCCCTACTCACAAAGAAAAAGTCCCCAAACTTTTCCAAAGTAAGTCCTGCCCGCAGGATTGCAATCCTCCCCATGGATCGCACCAGTTCGGGGCTTTACCAGTCTCGGCCTCTTAGGGAGCTGCTGCCACTCGCGTCGGCGTGGGTCGTCCCACGGTCTCCAGATGCCTCCACGACCTCGTCGTGCATTCCATGCCCCATTATCAACAGTACCTGGTCGCGCATCCCCTGCTCCACGACCTCTCCTGGGCTCAGGCATCTCCTTCTCGATGTGGGTTCCTCACGGGCCACGAGTGGGTCGCTGCTCCGCCGAGTACACCCTGGCTGCAGGGGGGCCGCCTGCCATCTCACACCGATTGCAAGGGAAGCCTCAGCTCCAGTACACCTCCTCCTGCTCCATCTTTGCTGACCCGGTCGTTGTGGTTGTCTTCTCTTAGATATTAATCCTCTCTGGGGGAGCTCGGCCCGGCGGGCACCCCGGGAGCGGGGCGCTTACCGAGTCCCCCATGCGGCTCCCCGGCGCCATCTTGAGCACATGGCGCCGGCCCGGGCCCGGGCCCGAGCGGCCGCTCGGCCGGGAGCCGGGAGCGAGGGCCGCGCCCTCCTGCTCTCTCCTCGCTCCTGAGCAAAAGCCCCTTTCCCGCCCCTTTGTCCCAACTTAAATAGGGCAATTCGCAGAGGCGCCGCCTTGGCTCAACCTCCCCCGGGGGGATGGGACTCAGATCTGGTGGCACAGGGAGCAAATCCCCTCCCCTGCCACCAGAACACCCCCCCACACATCAAACTATCACAGAGAGGTTTCATCTCGATATAAAAAATAAACTTTTTACTGTGATAACAATCATTTGCTGGAACCACCTCGCCAGGGACACAGTAGAGTCCCCATCACCAGACATTTTCAAGATGGACAGGGTGCTAGATAACCTCATCCAGGCTCCCTTCCCCATGAGAGGTTGGACCAGATGATCTTTCAAGGTCCCTTCCAACCTGGCCTGTTCTACGATTCTATGTTTGGCCTACTTTCAGGCTGCTCCTTCCGCTTGTATCCCCCTCCAGCATTCATAATGACACCAGTCACAAACACGACACAAAAGCAAACAAGCCTGTCAGATATATCAAGGGCAACTTTCCACCTGAAGAACAGAAGCATCATGTCCTTGGAGCTAGCCTAGGAATAGCCTCACTTAATTATTGTTACTTGGAAATGAGCTGTCCTAATAAGCCAAATAGCACATTTGAAATCCTACAGGAGTTTGACCTACAACTACTGTTCTACTTGGATTGCGTGTTTTAGGATGTTTGACCTTCATCCCTGAGTCTCAGTCAAAAGTAATATTGTACAGTTATATAATACCCACAACCCTCCCCTGCTGTTTAGGCTAGATTAAGTGGCAGGGTCCTTGCATAAACTCAGAATAATTCTTGGACAGGTTTTCAGTCTGGATTTATAAACACAGAAAGCTGCCGTCCTTGAGCTCCCCGAAGCACCCCTCCCCACATTGATGAAGACCCATCAAAAGGAGGTTCCTGCTACATCAGCACTGTTGGTAACTACAGTAACACCAAACTGCAGTGCTCAGGGAAGGCCATGTGCTGATACATGGCCCAAGGAAATGTCCAGAAGTACCATCATCTTCCATGAGGATTTTCAAGACTGTTTGCTCTGCTTTCTACCACAGGTTCTAGTACATGGGCTCATATCTGGTCTGGTCTGCACTGTTAAAGATGATGCAGATCCTTATTTCCTGTCAGGTCAGGACCTGCAGCTCCAATATGACAATCTATTGTCGTTGCGTAACATCCTCTTCATCCAGATGAACTACTGCTTTTTGTATTGTAGAAAGAGCTAGAGAAGCAAAGGAGGCTGGAGAAAGAGCAGCAGCTCCAGAAAAAGGCCAGAGATCACTATGACAAGGTCCTGCTGAGAAAGCTGGGAATGGTGCCATGGAAAAGGCTGATGGAGCAAGCGAAGGAAAACCTGATGGTAAGTGCTGAGGATAAAGGAAAGGACTGGTGCCATGGGAGGAAGGGAAAAAAAATGGATGCAGCACTTAGCAGAAACCTTAATAGGTTCTTAAGCCAGGTAGAGATGGAAAAAGCAAAAATTCTCTCTGCACACCCTGCCCTATATTAATTCTTTCAATCAGCTCTTCTGACTACAATCATGAAAGGTCATCAAAACCCCTCATTTATAGCTGATTAAACAGGAACCAAAAGGACAGAGAAAGGAACAAATTTCCGTCTAACAAGAAGTCATCTTTTGTTACCCTCCACTTGTCTGCAGTACTAACTGCCACATGATGTGATGCCAGTAACACCGTGGGAGTTAGTTTGGTATGATACAGCCAAAAAAAGAAATGGAAGTTTTATGACATGAACCTGTCAGCTCTTTGCTCCACAGCAAAGCTCAGCAGTAAGACTCTGCCCAGGCACTGTAGTGGCAGCAGTATGGCTCCCCCAGCCCATTGCCAGGGCTCTCCCTCTCTCCGGAGTCACTGCTGGTGCAGTGTTGGCCGCTGCTAGAGGCAGGACACCACAGGTGACAGTGCAGCCATCTCTTCCAGCCTGGCCATGCCTCCCGTGCAGAATAGCAAGTGGTAGCTTCTGATACCTTGACATGTAAATATTGGTAATGAAACACTTCCATACGTGACTGAATCGGCACACCTTATCAGGGGTGGACTAATAACACCTGGACAAATGCACATAGGCCTCTGGCTGAGATGAAAAAGAGGAATAGCAGCTGCTCCGTAAGTCCATCCTGCTGTTCAGCGTTACGGACGGGGTTGGACTAAACTGGTATAGGCCATGTTCCTGCTCCGTTCACAATGGGTTAAAGTATCTAATTCAAAAGGATATTCTCTGGAAGTGACACAGCAGTAGCCTGATAGAGAGACTGGTCTTGCTCCTTATGCTGACTCCTCTTTGCGGGAACATATCCTGCAAGTTATTCCAGCTGTCAGACATCTGCATTTTGGGAGCCCCAAAAAGCTGAGGTGATTTTCTAGTGCACCCAGTTTTCTGTAGCTGTATGTAATCACTAGTCCAAGTAACCAGCTGCCATTTCTGCTGCCTTTACTCAGGTGGCACAAAGGCACCACTGCTTGAGTCTGCAGAGGAAAGGCCTGAGGACTTGGCTCCAGCACACCCAGGAGAGTCTCATGGACAAGATGTCACAGGCTGAGGACTTCTATTCCCATACATTGCTGAGACGAGGCTTCAGGAACTGGCTAAAGGTTTGCCTGCACCGCAGTGGAGAAATGAGCTGGCTGCTGCCACACTTTCCCCTCGCCACAGTGCCACTTCACACACCTGCAGCCCAACCTTTGCTGAGTTACTCTGTCGCCATTCCACCAGCATCATTCCCTTCTTCAGAGACCTTCTTTCAGCTCTCCACTATCCATCGTTCTTCTCCATCCAGGACGCTCCTATGTACTGCTCCCCACCTGCACCTTTGCACTTTCTCACCCTGGTCCCCGTTTCCTCTGCTCCTGTCCCCATTACCCTTCACTGCCACAGTCTCAGCACTGCTCTGTTTCTGCTAATTGGGCTGGGGGTTGGGAGGAAGAAGCCATTCTCACCTCTTTCTTTGTCCTTCTTCTCTAGTACAAGGATTATCTCTCCACTCTGGAGAAGAGAGCGAGTACCCTCCATGCAGCCTGGCTCATGAGGAAGTACTTCTGGGCATGGTTTGATCTGACTATGGAGGTAAAAAATATCTTTTGGGAGAAGCTGAAGATTGCTACTGAACACTGTAACAAGTAAGTGCATTCCTTTGCCAGCAGTTCTTTTCACTTAGGTTTAATATACCGTATAGATTATTTTTGAGACTACTTTTGACAGGTCAATTATCTGCTCTCCAGGAACATGTGAAGCAGGTTCTTTGCTGCTGGTATTTTGCTTCTGTGATATGCACAGACATCATCAGCAGAGGTTTATGGTAAGAATTTTCCATGCAGCCTGGAAAAGGAAATTTAGCGGTACCCTTCACAGGACTTTTAATCTGCTGAAAGAGAATACAGTGGAAGTGGATAAGTGGCTGAAACTTTCTAAGCTGATTAGCAGATCTGGCCACGCAACTTCTTCTAAAAGCCACCCTAGGAAAATCTTTAAGTACAACTATTGCAAGCCAAACGATCGTGCAGGAATTACACTATATTCTTTTGTCCACAGCAGATGATTTAGTTCACAAATCCAGAGTTGATCAACTAGAAACTCTACTTAAGGAATCTTTCGGTTTATGCCATCGTCAGCCCGACTTAGCAGCGAGAACTGTCTGGTTCTACTGATCATGACGGGAGCCAGATTCACCCAGTTCACTCATTGTCCCATAGCTGCATTAGCCATGTATTTCAACAGGAGAAAACTATTGTCAAAGTTCAGCAGAAAACAGAAGCACATTCATCTGCCCCGCAATGAAAGCATGTCAGCTGCATGCAGTCAGGAATAGGCTGTGCCTCCGCAGAGCCCAGACAGGATCCTCAGCACCTGGGAGGAGGAACTGAATTAAATTCACCTCTGTTGTGGTAGAGCGAACCTGTTCTAGCTTGCCATGTCAGTAAGATCAGAAGAGTGCGTGATTTAACCCAACAAGCTAGCAAACTGGAGGAATCAGGGAAAATTCCGACCCAGGAAGAGACTGGATGCATTCTATGCATGACCTCATATAGGAGCATAACCGCGTGTCGTTCCTCATTACCTCTTCCCCACTGACTGGCAAAATGCAGTTCGGACCTTGACATAGCAAACTATTCTTTGGACAGGACTGTCACTCCCTGTTGTCCATATGGGAAGCCAGGGCAACGCACCTGTGGTGGGTGATTAATATCAATCAAGATATTAATACAATTAGTATCAAGTAAGAATTGGAGCCCAGCTACCTGCGCTCCCAAATGGTTGGTCTGAACCAAACGAGCTTGCATTTTTCCTGAAGAAACTGCTTTCAGAGACCCTGTTTATTCTCAGGAAGCATCTTTCATCTTCAGAGCGCTAAGCAAACACCAGCTAGTGAATCCTGTCAGAGGGAGGAGCACAATTCTTGGCGGAGAGGAATAGAGAAGGGCAGTGTGTTTTTTTTCCCTGATTGACACATTAATGGAGTGGTCTGCATGCAGATGTTTAGACTGACTAGCAGCAGAAAGGACAAATCCCACAGGTGTTTTAGGGGAGTTCCTCCCTCAAATAGAAGTTATGACAACAAAAACGTGTCATCACTTTGTTCTTTGTGTCCCCGATTTCTTTAAGGAGACTTACGCTGAATGCATTCCAGGCATGGAGGCAGTACCCATTGCTGATGAAAAAGGAAAGAGAGAGAGAAGAAAGGAGAAACCAGCTACGCAGGAGAGTAGCAGAAATTCTCCCAGACTTCCAAAGAGGTCAAAAGAGAGTCAAAGGAGGCTGGGAAAGGGGACAAAAAGACCAGTTCTGCTCAGTGCTGTCTTCCTAATGACTGAAACAAATCCAAGGGGAAGTCGTGTCCAGTGCAAAGGGTCTTGCAGCCAAAGGAAGCTCCCTGCAGCTACTGCTGTCATGAACCAAGCACATATGGAAACTTATCTGCCAATTTCACTTTGCACTTTCAGGGGGTTATCCCCCACAAGCTCCTGCTCCTGTGAAGTCTCCATAGCAGTGAGACCTAGGGAACCAAAGCCCAGCACAGGGTGTGTTTCCGGCCAAGACCATTTCCACACACAGAGCTGCAGCACTGACATGAATCCTGCTCCATGACAGGAAGCACAGACTGAACTGCCCATTTTCCTTCAGCAGTAACCTGGTGCTGTTCTGTGCCAGTACTCTGCAGGGTGACACAGCTTGATTAGAGCTTGAACAGACCTGACCATCAGCTGATCCCTAACCACTACTGCAAACTTGGCCACCCAGAGAACAGTCTCTAGCTAACTGTGCCAGGAAAGTTTGGATGGGAGGAGGAGAGGGAAGAGCTATTTATGCAAATCATATTTGCTAATGGTCCAGATCACAGCATCGCATATGGACAATCCAAAACCTGGATTCTTTTTCTAGAGACTGCCTAGTTTGCAGCACTGGCCAGCTCACAAGCACAGTGCTTTGGTTTATGGTGGCAGGCGGTGATTCCAAGTTTAGGAGCCTCTACCTTCTTGTCATTTAAAGATTTTCTAAGCTGGTTAACTGTAGTATTTAAGGATGTATAGTGCAAGTCTGTCTGGGCCTTTTCACTTGATCCAACACTTCAAAAAACCCAAAATCCAAGAAAAAGGCAGACTGTATTTTTACATGAGCTAAAGCTGACAAAATGAAAATGAAAGTTTTGTGTCACTGTTTAACCTGCAGCACAGTGTGTGTAGATAGGGTAATGCTATTAAGGTACAGTATGCCTTGTCTTAGCAGCAGCATAAGGCAGGAATCTGGAATTGCTTCCCCCTCACAATAAGACATGCAAAGTTCTCTCCAAAAGCATTTGGCAGTACAGGGAGCACTTTGGCAGTGGCAGGAAGACGATGGTTTACTGTTACCCGTTGTATCAGTTCATTTTTTGAACTGTAATTTGCATTGAAAGTTTCCAATAAACTCAAATCTGAAATGAACACAACGGAGTCGTCAGTGCAAATTGTGTCAGAAGGCAACTGAATGGCTCCAGAGAGAAGTCCCAGGTCAGGGACCTAGACCAGCACTAAGCTCTGCCAATGAAGTGGCAGAGGACCGATGAGGTGCCCAGGCGCAGCAGCAGGCTCCAAAGCCCAAGCACCAGAAGCTTGTACATGCAGAGAGCTCACAGGGATGCAGTCGGAGAGCCTCCCTGCCCACACCAGCCAGGCTGTCGAGCAGACTCTGGGCGCAGGTCTGAAGATGACTGTCACTCCCAGGTTACCTCCCACAACCACCCTCTCCAGCAGATGAACGTTTACCATCTCCCAAAGGCTGATTAGAGGCCTGACCACCAGCAGGTCAGATGAGCACGTTATCCAAGCGCAGGCAGCTGAAGGTGCCTGCGTGGAGTGTGGGCGAGCACAGACCATCTGGCTGCACTAAAGGCAGACTGTGAGAGGAAGCGACAAGCTGGGAGAGGGCTGAGTAACTCATCATGCAGGGAAGAGCAGGCACTGCAGAAGGGTGGCATCTTCTGCAGAGAACCGAGCCAAAGGGGCAGGGAGGAGCAGAGCTGGGGACCGAGCTACTGAACTAACGCCCAAGCACAGCTGGCAGCCACACTCAGTGCGCGGCAGCACAGCAGCAGCGATCCGCTGTCTCTTGGTACGCTCTCCCCCATGGAGTGCCTGACGAGCTCCTGGAATGCCTCTGAACCAGCCCTTACGGGGAGATCTTCAGCAGCCTTCCAGTACCTAAAGGGGCCTACAGGAAAGCTGGAGAGGGACTTTTTACAAGTAGTGACAGGACAAGGGGAAATGGCTTTAAACACAAAGAGGGCAGAGTTAGATGAGATCTAAGGAAGAAATTTTTTTACAATGAGGCTGGTGAGACACTGGAACAGGTTGCCCAGAGAAGTTGTGGCTGCCCCATCCCTGGAAGTGTTCAAGGCCAGGTTGGATGAGGCTTTGAGCAACCTGATCTAGTGGAAGGTGTCCCTGCCCATGGCAGAGGGGTTGGAACTAGATGATCTTTGAGGTCCCTTCCAACCCTAACCATTCTATGATGATTCTATGCTACTGGTGGCCTTTTCCTAAGCTGACTTCCTCCTTACCAGGGCTTGGCAACAAACACAGCAGGGAAGGTCTCTACCCCACACTCCATCTGAATTTATGGCATAAGGAGCATAGTGACCCAGAGGATGAAAGGTGAGGATGCATCCTTTCTCAGCTAGAGAGAAGGCAGCATTACCGCCAGCCAGAGACAGGACACACTGCCGCGGTGAGGGAGCAGTAGGAGTATGGAGCAGCAGAGTGGGTGAGCCGATTCAGCCTGTTGCTGGGGTCAGGATCAGGCTGCGCAGGCATCGAATCTACAGCTCTCACAGTGAAAAGGATGCCACAAACCACTGGATACTCAGGGGTGCATCCGATTTGCTGAACTGCAGATTCTTTCCCCAGCAATGCCACACTTGCACATTTGGTCCTCGAGGCCCAGAGCTCCCACTCACCTCTGTGCCCACTCACCATCCATGAAAATACTGCTGCTTATGTGGAGCACAACTGCCCAAAAAACTTGGAAGTACAGTCAATACTTACTTTTGAAACTGGCCGTTGCCTCCAATACTCTCACCTTCTAAGGTTTTCTTCTATTCCTAGTAGCTTTGAAAAAGATTCTCCTGGTAAGATGCCCTTTTGCTGGACAGTTCCAGCAGCAAGAAGCCAAAAGAAGATCCAGGAGGAGCTGTGCTTTGACACCCCTTTGCCCTTGCCTACTGATAATTCAATGCTAGCACGGAGCCGAAGCCTCAGCTGAATCCAGCTGAAGGACAGGGATGATGTTCAGAGATCAGGCACTTTCCTACAGAACACGGTGTGAATCAACGGGCAGATAAGAAGCTCCTCAACTTCCCCATTCAATCCACACTTGGCTGAAACAACTCATACCTCCTTGGCAGAAGCAAGGCTGTGCCTGATGATGCTGTTGAGAGATTGGACAGGACACCCCTAAAATCCCTGGCATGATGTTAGTATTTTGCAAACTAAAGCTTCAGCAAACGTTTCCCAGCAGGAGGGTGACACACAAGAGAGCTTGTTAGTCCAAGGAAACAGCTTCAGCCTGCAGCTGTGCCAGAGTATCCCTCCTGCTCCAGCGCTTAGATGCAGATGTCACTGCCTTAATGCTGGTCATGAGCCCACACTCCCACAGCTCAGGCACACTCCTGCCTGTCAGCTCCTTGCTTTTCTTAGCAAGAGAGGGAGGTGGCTGCACAGCCAGACTTCCCTTCTCCTGCACAGGGACAGGGGGAGGATTTTCACTTTGTTACAAGGGCAAACACAGAACACTGCAAAAAATCCCCTTCTCCCCAACCCCATCCCCTGCCCTACAGAGTTCTTACATGCATTCCCAAAAACCTTGACCACAGAAATATCTTCTTCTTGGTAAATCTGTACACCAGTCTCTTCAAAGTCTCCCAGGCCCAGCTCAAACTGGATTTGAAACAGTGCCTGAAGTATTAAACTATTTCCTCTGCTCTCCCCAGGCAAGCAGGACTGTAGCTGGACACCGCAGTCAGCCTGAGTCCATGAACCAGTGTAGTCTGATCCACAGCTCACGTCTTTGCAGGCCTGTCCACGCATTACGGACACCAGCGGCACTAACATGCCCTTGCCTTGCCCAGCGCACGAACTGCCACTCCAGACACACTCCTGCTGTGCAGGGGCAACACGGCAAGCCCCAGGGGAAACATAATAAAAGCTGGGGAGAGGCAGTAGTCTCACGTGTCCATGTCATCAGCACTGGAGTTAACGAGGCTGGTGGCTGCTGCACCAGCACACCACTCACCTAGCTACAAACCTGGTTCACTGCTAGTGCGAGGTCCCTGTTGTCAGCAAGCACAAAGTCATCTTCAAAGAGAAACAGCTGAACAGCAGACAGAAGTGCCACCCAGGAAAATCAAAGCAGAGCTCTGGGAACAATCAAAGGCACCTGTGATTCTACCCATTAAAAGTCATCTTGCCTTTCAGCAGATGTCCCAAGATACTGACAGAATCAAAGGCTACATCTCTTCCCACTATCTGCACAGAAACTACCCACATCATTTCCAAACATGGCTTAGAAGAGGCTTTAAAGGAAGAGGTTGTTCCTTTTTGGGGTTCTGGATGTACTGTGTGGGCAAGACACTGGACAAAAAGGCTAGGAACCTGATCGGATACTGATAATGGACGGCTCATAGGGTGCAAGATCCCGGTACAAATCCCCACTGCACAAGAATATCCCTAGTTTCCAGGGTGGTGAGGACTGCCAGCAAGTCTCTGTTTCATCCCATCGCCAATAACTCTTGCAGAGTTGAAAGAACATTTGTTTCCTAGCTTCTCCTTAGCTCCCTTATTCTTAAGTCTAAGCTCACATCTAAATAGCCATGAGATGATGGCAGCTTTTGGTCCTTTGACCTGGCTGAGTGTTGGCATAAATCAAGAAGCCACTCAACAGATAATTTCTAATAATTTATTTTGATTCATATTTGCATCCATTTGGAAACACTTAATACAATGCAAAATGGACAAACACACACACACACCAGTCCTTTCAACAAAGCTCACAAATAAGTTTCACAAAGTTTCTTCCTAAAGCTTAGGGTGGAAAAAAAAAAAAATAACAAATAAAACACCAAACCACCTCGCTCTCCAAGGCAGACAGTTCTGCCAGAGCCCATCATCCTTCACATTATCATTAGAGGAGTTCCATAAAGACAAGATCTAGGGAGGCTGAATCCCGCATATCTGAAAAGAACCTCACCTGTCTGCAGAAAGATTTTCGCTGTACAAACATCCTAGTAACAGAAAAAAATTCTAGGAAACTGTAGAGTTCTTCATAGAAAGCAATTGAGGAAAACACATCCATCATCACACACGCTTCCTGCCCTAATGAGGCAATATACATTCATATAGAAGGGAAAAAACCAAACACATGATTAAGACATTAGGCAGTGAGGCAGTATCCATTTTATCTTCAGAAGAAATTTTACAGCAAATGGTTTCATTAAGACACTTGAAAGCAACCTACTTTGAAGAACAAAGAAGCACCATCATAGCATGGAGGCTGAAATGTGATTAGGAGTCACAAGCAGCACTAACTCAGGCTCACCAGTGACTTCTGTCATTTGAGGACCAGTTAAGTGGAGAAACAGTCGGTGTGGGGACCTGTGACTTGCCCATGGAAAAGCAGGATGTAAGAAGACACAGTTAAAGAGCTCCAAGCCACCATTTACAGGGTGTACCTAATGGGGCACAGTTCCCAGTACAGACAGCAAACGGCAGGGTGCTGGCATTTGGACACAGAGGGCACAACAGCAGCAACATCATAACCCTGGGCCCTTAAGAGCTGCTCTGGTCTGCAGAAGTCCACACCATTCATGAAACAACAAATGCCTCAAAGCATCACGGTTAAAGCCGTATAAACTCACTTCCAAGTCTGGGCGGACAAACATCAAGGGCAAGTTTTACCACAATCCTTCCTTGCTTCTGGCCAGCTCTGGGTCGTCTCTTCTTACACAGCAAAAGCTTCCAAGGGTCAGCAGGGTGCTGTTTCCGGCGCTGCCAGGTGCGTGCATGCAGTTTTACAGGTGGAACACTGGTCCTTGCCTCAAGGCCACACACTCATGACCTGCATGTCCCCTGTCAAATGCAGCCCGCTCCCACTACGCCAGCACCCAGGCAGCACGGATCTAGGCAGCTACTAACACAGGGAGCGCAAGGACTGACTCTTTATGCTTGGGTTTTAACATTTTTCTACCAGCGTGTCAAGTAAAGCTCAGCAAGAAAACACTCAGAAAAGGAGTTGTCCTTTAGCACACGAGACCACAAGAAGCCTGCCCTCACCACAAGTGCAACAGGGAACGCCACCCTCCAAGGGCTTCTTTCTACTTCTCAGGGCTATCAAAAGGACAGCTCCAAAGTATGCATCTGAAGCCTGCAGCTCTTCTACCCTTTTAGATATCCTGTTACTTCAGCTTCCCATCTCCCATGGCATGCACAAGGTAAATCCTCTCAGGAAGAAGCCAGGATGGTAAACAAAAGCCATGTCCTTAAAGAAGAAAGTCACCATTGCTACACAGATTACAGCCACATGAACTTCCTATTCACTGGGGAATCAGCACTGCATTCTCCTCCTAAAAAAAAAAAAAAAATCAGCCTTACAACCCTTTTAGTGTCCTGAATGGTTCCAATTCCCTCTGGGGTGAATGCAAACAGAAATTTAACACTTCACCTGCACTATATTGGAGTGGGCTCGACCCAGGTATGGAATGGTTACATTAGTCCAAGGTCCTTTGTTCCTGATCTGCACTCCGAAGTCCACACTGCCTGGGAGACACCGCTGAGAGAGTCTCGGTGTAAGCAGCTCAAACGAAACCTCCCATGCCAGAGCTCACCAAGGGACAAGGCTACACTGAGACAGGCTGCAAAGTCATCACCAGTCTCCGTCTGGGGGAGAAAGGGAGCACCAGGCACTGCCAGGGAAACGATCTGCTCTGCTTTCTCCCAGCCAGAACTCTTCTCTCCCAACTCTGAGAAACCACTTATCTCAAACCTGTAAATGCTCCAGAGCTCGTTCAGCTCGTGGGCTCGTAACTGATTTCTATGCGTGTAACTTGCAGGGACAGAGGTTGGCTGCCTCCATTGCAGGGGTTCATTCAAGCCCAGGAAGTCATTCTGCCTTCATCTTCCCAGGGGCCAGCAGGATGAGAAGATCACAAACCTGGCAGCCCACAGCACCCTCGTCTCCAGGGTTGCCAAGCTCCAGTTCATCTCAGCAGGCACCACAAAATGCATATGTACCACAGAAACATTTACAGACAACTCATGCGGAGGTGAGATCTTTGTGTGAATTTAATGTCCTAGGATCAGGCTCCAAACAGTCAGAAGGTCATAGAGGAACAGTTAGCACAGTCCAGCTGGGTGCCTTTTTCTTCACATTAGGGACAGAGAAGTGGTCAGAAACCTTTTTGTGTGTTCAGTTAGTGGCAGGAAGCAAGAGAGGTGTCCCCTTTACCTCCTCATAAAAGTTTGCTCACTGGATGAAAAGTCGTAAGAGGAAATAAGGGACATTCAGTAAGTCAGTTACTCTCTGCACAGCCACGTTCCAAGTGCAGCTGCTCCTCAATCAACTGCTGGTTATAGAAAGTGCCACTTGAGGAGACCAAACAGTGCAAAGAGGGACATGGTCTTCACCTTAAACTGGGACACGTAACCAGGAGCACACACCAAATGTGGCAGGGATCTCCAGGGACGCCCCCACCCCTGCTACCTTTTGGCACCGTGCACTATCCACTCGTTCTTCAGAGACCACGCACAGCAGCACGCAGCCGATTTGCATCGCTCAGCCAACATCCCCCAGCTGCTGGTCCCGCAGGCGGAGTTAGGGGTAGGCATGACCTGTGCATGCTGCACATGCATCTAAACATCAGTAGCCAGGACAAGGCTCTCCCCTCTGCTGCTGCATCTCAGGCCCAACCCGTAACTCTTGCACCATGGTCCCAGGCTTTTCCAGCCAGACCTTTCATACTACTGCAGGGCCAACAACATGCACAAAGGGTTTAAAACAAAAGAACAACAAAAAAACACCCCTCTCACAAAAACCAGAAACCATCACCACCAAAACCTTGTGATTCCAGCTGAAGCTCATGTCCTGGCAATAAGACAGTTGCAGGCTGATGAGGAACAAGTGGCATTCTTGCAGAGCACGTTTAACACATTCATTCACCTGCCAGTACAGGTCATCTAACCCCAACACAGAGAGCTCCAACACATTCTCTCCCTCTCCCTGCACACGCAGGGACCGAACTGTTTCTTTGCTTTCTGGCTTAAGAAAACAGATCTACAGTCAGGCAGCTCCAGAGTGACTGGGTTGAGAGGAGACAGGATCGCTATGTTATTAGCAACACAACCAAGATGCTACCTACCAAAAATGCTGTTGGTAGAATTGTCTGCTCTCCCACAGACTCCCTTCTCCCATAGAGGGAGGAAGAAAGGTAGTTTCCATAAAGCTACAGCAACCCCAGACAGCACTTGTTTTCCTCTCAGAGTCCACTGTTACGTGTTGCTTCAAAACATCTCCTTCCCACTTGGTATATTTATGTACTGTCTTATGGCACAAGCCATAATCAGAGCAGAAGCACTTTAAGGGAGATGAGCCAAACCTTCAAACCAACACAGACCCAGTTTGCAGAAAGAACGACGAGATCGAAGATGACAGTGTCTTCTCACCCAGCTGGACAGACAGGGATGGAATAACAGAGGTGAAGGGATCTTACAAAGCCCTACAGGAACGTTGCTCATGAAGGCACTTAATACAAGCCTGTATACAGCTGGATGGAAGAGAAGACAGAAAAAAATCCAACAAAACAAAACAAAACCCAAACGACCACACCAGAGAGGAGGGAGCTGCTCAGTGACTGCCTAGACAGTCTCTTTTAGCCAAAGGGCCTGGCTTCTGCAGCAGTCCATCTGTTATCTGCATCAAAAGTTCACCCTCCTGACATCTCTGAAATACCACACATAGGTACGAGCCATGTATTCCTTGGCCTTTGCAGGAACCAGTGCATGCTCTGACGTTTAGCAGTGGGTTCCTCTTGATGCCAGGGTTCACACCTGACAAAAACTCAAGTTCTCAAAACCTCGTGCTCTTCTTCCTGCTGAGCTGAGCTGCACAAAGTTTCTCACAGCAGAAAAGGCAGCAAGTCTCTCCAGGTTTGTGCGTATGGCTTACTGCTTTCTGCATCCTATTGCTGGCTGCACGTGAAGAACCATTCTGCCTGGGAAAGCTTCCGACATTGTCAGCGGATAGGCAGCCCATACACCAACGGTGAAGAAAGGGTGTGGGAGGAGGGAGTCCTAGTGGAAGGGGCCGTTCCCCTGCTAAAGAAAGTCAGTCAAGGTCATCTGCAGAAAGAGGGGAGTCACACGATGTCTTCAGCAGAGCGCTGTGGAGGAGAAGACCCCAGGCTCAAGAAATGGCCCCAGTTGCATAGGAAACCCCTGTTATACTGGCCAGTGTCTATCACTAACCCACCCAGGAGCCTGCGCCCAGTGTTGTCCCGCAGAGCCAGCCGAGCTTCCCTCTCGGTCACGTTGTAGCTGATGTTCAACAGCTGGATAAGGAGGATGTATCCCATGCCAGCTGTTACAATGGCACAGTACCACACACAGGTGAACGACAGAGCAGAGCTGGCAGCAGGGAAAAAGATGGGAAGGAAGCCATTTAGTTTTGGAGCAGCTGCTTTAGAGTGACTTTCCCTGGTAATCACTATCCTTTCAAATCCCTGTCTACATCTGCCACAGTGATCTCACTTTGCTGCTTTCATCAGATAATCCTTAAAGGCCCTCTCAAAATTAAAGCTTCAGGGCTTACTTAACAAGAGCTTTTAGCACTACCAGAGCTACTCCTGCACGCTGCTATCGCACTACCTAGCGCTTTACTCAACTGTGTAAAGATGCTCCATCCTTGTTTAAGGACACGACGATGCTCACACTCAATCCATCATGAAATGGAGCACGGAAGAAGGTGGAGTCCCTTATGCTGGCGTACTCTGCCCATCAGTGGTAGCGCCAGTCTCTGAACTCGTGTCCAGCACTTCTCACCGCCCTCCCTGCCAGACAAACCACACTAACACTGCCTGTGCTAAGCGGATAACTCGTAGGGACAGTCGCTAGATAAACAGTGAGGGATGATAGGGAGAGAGAGCACGTGGATTGCAGACTGTCAGGCCCGTTACCTGCAACTGGGAGCAAACGTATTTAAGGGTGTCTCTATATAGGACACAATAAACAAAGACTTCAAATCCCAGCTCCTCCAACAACTTTTTCCAAACTAACAGTTTTTTCCAAACTCAGACTCCTCTCTGAGTCTCAGGCTCCCCACCTTGATAGAAGCAGTGATGAATCCCTGCTTTCCACAGCTTGTTAAGGAGCACTTTTTAGTCAGGTTTGACAGCCAATACTGCTGGCCTGGAGCACAGAGTGAGGAAGAGGAGCTAAGCTGCCTGAACAAGCCCGTTCCCATCCCAGCTCTCTCCCAGACAGATGTCTCACCTGTAGTCAGAATAGGCCCCGGGGCAGTAGAACAACGCCACGAATGGAGTCCGGCCCCTACAGATGGTGCGCAGGGTCAGCGTAATCCCATACACAGAGGTGAGCATGAAGAAGGAGAGTGCAAGGATGAACGCTTGGTGGTTCTGCTCCCCTACACAGCTGTTAATCCTCCAAAAGGAAAGAAGAGATTACTTTGGTTAAAAGGAAAAGAAGCTGGCTGCCCTTGCCTCCTCCCTGCCCTAGCCATCCAAGAACCTAATTTCCAAGGTACTCTTACACAACGCAGGCTAAGAACTTCGAAACACGTTCAAAGAAACTTTATAGCTTTTTATGGAAAGGTTACAGGCACAAGTCAATAGACCAGTAGGGTAACGACGGTGGACCGCTTGCCTCAAACTTCTAGCAAGTGTAGCATCCTTGGCTGAGACACACCTATACCCTACTGCTCCTTGGTCCCAGTACCGCACCCACACAGTCAGCTCTGGGCTCCCTTGCCCCAGGAGAGCACTAATGCAAGGTAACGGCAGGATTGCTAGTGCTCCACAGACCAAGCCAAAAAAAAAAATACACCAGATGAAAACCAGTAGAGAGCCAAAGGCACTTCTGAAGCACACTGCAGAAGTTATCAGCGATCAGGTCATCTCACTTTAAGTTGTTCTTCAAAACAGTAAGTTTGTATTTAAAAATCTACTGTTTTAAAGAACGTCATCAGGTCTTGCACATAGCAAAAGCAACCCCATTTGACGGGGACTGTAAAAGAAGAAGCAAATTAAAAAGAAGGAGAAAGAGAACATATGTAGCCTGAGCAGCGCAAAACCTACCAGACACAGTGATGGTCCAGTCTCCGCACACACCTGCCACAAAGCCGGCAATGCCCTGCTCGGGCTGGCCTGACCAGCTGGCATTTCGTGCACCAGTCCTTTTTCACACCCTCTGGCTCCTCAGCTGATGTCCTGGAAGGGCCTTTGGCCTCCCCGTTCACAGCACGGCTGCTGGCAGCTCCCGACGTGACGCCATGGAGCCCGTTGGTGCTCCCTCTAATGCTCTTGCTGGGCGGATTCTGGCGCGATGGCTTCTCGCTGCTTGCTGGGATGGAAAGGTAGCCGGGGTCTTTCTTGGCTCGGAATAGGGCTGCGAGCATGAGAATCAACCCGCACGTGAGAGCAACCACTTGGGAATACCCGACGTGGCCTCGGGGAACCACCTCCTGGAGAAACACATAGTACATGTAGCCCAAGGAGAAGAGGCCCAGGCTCAAGAAGAGGAGGGTCCGTTCCTTCCGCCGGTGGGTGAGGTAGTAGTACCACAGCACCACCACGGGCAGCGACGTCAGGATGACGAGCCCCAGCAGGAAGTGCAGAGCAGCAACGTGCAGGAAGACGGGCAGCAGGACGAGGGGCGGCACGAGGCTGACGTTGATCCTCACGGCCCCCGCAAACCACGGGACCCGCACCCGGTCCGCGACAGTGTCGGCGATCCTCTCCAGCGCTCCCGGGGGCAGAGACCTGCACGTCAGCCACCTGCGAGGGGGAAGCACAGACGACGGGCGGCCGCGCACCCCGGCCCCTTGCCCTACCTCGCCCCGCGGCGCGCACAGCCCGGGCGCCGGCCGCGCCCTTCCCTCTCTCCCACCAAGTTTCCCGAGAAGCGGCGCGCAGCTCCGCTCCCCTCCGGGCGGCAGCCCCGCGCGGGGGGACCGGCTGCCCACGGGGCTTCCCGCCAGGCGCGGGGACACCCAGAGCCGCCGCCGCCGCCGGGAGGAGGTCTCGCAGCCAGGCGGCGCGGGTCGCGGCGCCGTTACCTCTCGCAGCCCTCGTCCAGGTCCTCGCAGTCGCAGCAGCACGCCGCCAGGTGGTTCCTCCGCCCCCTCCGGTCCACGTACTCGCAGCAGCAGAGAGGCTCCTCCATCGCCGCCGCCCTCCCTCAGCCGCCGCGGGGCCGGGACGCGGCTCGCACGGCCGCCCCGCCACGCCCCTCTCGCGGCCGCAGGTGCCTCGCGCCCGCCACCGCCCCCTCACAACGGCCCCGCCCCCTCGGCGGAGCCGCGCTGCCATTGGCCGCCCGCGCCGCGAGCGTCTCCCGAGCGCGGAGGTGTGCGCGGAGGGACATCCCCCCCTCCCCCCCCATCCACCTGACGGGGGAGCGGCCCAATGCCGGCCCGCGAGGGGCGGGGCTGCCCGTGACGCGCTGGCACCTGGCTTAAAGGGCCAGCGCAACAGGTGGCGGCCGCCAGAGGGGCACGGCGGGGACCCGCCGCCCCCAGCTCCTGCGGCCGGGGAGAAGCCCCGACCAGGGGGACACGGCTGATGAGCCTTGCTGCTGGCGGTGCTGGACGCGCACGGCTGGGGAAGCTTCTCATCCCGCAGAACAGCCAGCGACCCCGCCGAGGGCTTCACCCCAGGACCCGGAATTGCACAGCTCGAGCCCCCCCACGAGCACCCCCTAAGCGACCCCGGTGCCAGGCTAAGCAGCGTGCCAGCCAGCACTGCCCTCCAACCGCAGATTTTGTGTTCCCCTTGCTTTCCCTTTTTATTTTCATCTTCCTTCTCGCAAACTGCTCAGAACAAGCTTGAAGCCAGAAGCAAAGGTGTCTCATCATCAGTGGGCACACGCCATGCTACGGAACTAAAGAGCAGCCCTTGATGGAGGGAAAATACCGAGGGCTGAGATTTCTCTGGGAGAGCTAGAAACATATGGCAGAAGGCAGACTGCCAAAGCTCACAGTATGCAAGAGAGATTTAGCAAAGAGGTGTCAAGCATTTTCCTGTTTATGGTTAATTAATCTTAAAAATATTCATCTTTAAAGATGGTGACTTGCTTTAAAAGGTCCCCATGGTTGAAAAAAAAAAAAAAACAACATCTAAATATCCTGGGGCTGGGAAACCAGTACCTGTTCTTTCTCTCCAAAGCACTCTTCATTGATAGTCATTTTTCAAGTTGACATAAAAAGCTGCGATTTCATTAGAGACAAGCCCAGCTCTGTGCTGAGGATGTTCTCCCCTTCTCTGAACCTTGCAGATCCATGAACCAGCAGTACAACAGCCCTTGCTCACTCACCACAGGGGGATGTGAGCACTCTGCAGTTTGTAAATGAGACTCCCCAGGATACAGGGCCAGCAGGAGAGACAGATCATCAGGCTGTGGGAATGCAGAACCCATCTTACTTCCTCCAGAAGCCTTTATTCCGTGCAGCTTTTGAGCCAAATAGTAAAAGGTCCAAAGGTAACAGTTACAATCCCTACCCACAAGTCCTCAAACACACATCTGTTCTTCCCACATCTTGAATGGAAAGCTGATGCGAGTATTAACTCTCAGTCTTGCTGCTCTGTGTCCTGTTCAAGTGGTCAAAGCTTCTTTGCAGCATGGAAAGGGAGCTTTTTAACTGTGAAGACACAACCATCATACCCCCCCCAATTAAGTCAGTCTGTTGGCAAGTGATATCAGATAATAAATAATGTTTCCCTCCTCCTTTTAAAGGTTTCATACAATTTCCTCCTCCCTGTTTCTAGAAACAGTTGCCTTACTGTGCTCCCCAAACCACTATACTCTACAGTTTATAATTACTAACAATCCAGTGTGATAAAGTCTTCCACACTGTCGTCTGGTGAGGTGGTAAGATAAGCCCACCCAGCCATTTTACATTCAGTCACAGTTAACGTTTGTAACAAACACTCTAAGGAACATGACAGCGAAGCACGAATTTTCTTTTAATACCTGGTCCTCCCAGCGCATTTCGGTGCACAAAATGTTTAGATTATTGACAACTCTCAGAAAACACAAAGGTAACAGGCACTAAGATGTGTCATGACTTCCAGACAGAAGCGTTATTTGGGACGAAAAAGGTGATTGAATTCTCTTTTGTTTTTCAACATTCTGTTTGTTCGAAAGGCAGTTTAACACTTTAGAATTACAAATTTTTTGGGTAGTAAGCAGAGAAACTGAAAAGGGCATGGAAACCAGAAAACACATTTCTACAGTGAAATTTCCAGCCCTCAAGCTTTTTCAAGCTGTGATCAAAATGGTTAATAGATTAATAGCAATTCTGTGTGCAGAGACACCTCTGAACAAGGAGTATCAAAAACTGCTTCTTTTTCTACCCTCCTTCAGTGCGTGGGAGAACACAGAGCAAAGTGGTGATGGATAGAGGTGCACGTGAACTCCCCCACAGCTTTCCTAATCTAATAATTTCTTGTGTCACATTTTCAGATTTAATAAAAGAACTTAACATCAGAACATTCATAAGTTGTAAGTAAAAAACAAAGTATGAATTTACTGTCCTTCACTTGCTGAGCTGAAATTTCAGCCTAGGGGTTTACCAGTCCTGGACTTCACCAGGAGAGAGACACAACAGCATTCAACAACCTCATTTTTTATATAGTGTTTGTAGTATGTAAGAGCCTGGAAATGTACGTTACTGGAAAGAAGGAAGATTAACTCCATAGCTATGGAGCATCTAAGAAACATATGGTCTGTAGAATTTATTTATTTTTCACTGGAGATTAGGTGGTCTGTTGCTACCAAGACTAAGTGAAGCTCTCATCAATATCTAGAAGAGCAGTGGGGAACAAAAACCAGGATAAGCCTGAGTGAAGAAGCCTCATAATGAGGTGGGCAAATACTTAACGTTAGATTTTGAGTCGTCTTAGAAAAGAGGATCTGTTTTGAATTATTCCAGTCTTTGCTTTGTCATGATTCAGAACTGCACATTCTCAAACACACCTCATCAATAAAGGTACTCGACAGGTTTAAGAAAAATTGAGATGAATATTTAATCTTAGTCAAAAACAAGCAAAACCAACCCAAAACATCAGAAACATGAGCATTACCTATGCACCAAATTCAAGCCTAGGACAAAACAGGTCAAGGAATCATGAAAACTTTAGTGAGGACTAGAAGACATCAAACGAAAGCTATAATGGCATAAAGGAGAAAACTTGAGCTGCTGAGAAACAAGACAAGAATATCACTGGGAAAGACTGGCAGACCTACCTGCTCAAGCATTTCAATCGAGTCTCTCAAAACTCCCTTCACATGTTTGACCTGTTCCTTATCATACTGAGGGATCTCCTCTTTTGATACCATTTCTGGGGATATGCTGAAAGAGATGGAGATTACATCAGAAATACGAAACAAGTACCTCCATGCCTTTCTAAAAGCAGCTGCTCTCTGCTCTGCCATTGCTGAAAGCACCCTTTCCCAGAAGCCGCATAAAAAGCTGCCTGCAGTTGAACTTCAATCCCTGTTGCCTTGAAAATACCGCCTCAGACTTTTGCAGACAGAAGCTGCCACAGACAAGTGAGTTCACATCACGTCTGCAATGTAAGTCCTCACACTTCAGAGGGCAATATTCTTCATAAGAAAAGCTACTCTAACCAGTTCTGAGATGATCACTACGGGAGCCCACCACACCGCTTCCATACTCAAGATCAGGTTATGGTTAACTTGTTTGCCTACACCATATTTGAGAGAGGAAGCAATATCTGAGCGTCTTCCATGTCTCTGAATACAAAAGGAAGTTTGAAAGGGAGAGGAGATTTAGCAGGAGACTCACAGAAAGAGGCTAAAAAGCTAAATTAATCTTTAACATCACATTTGAGATCATGCTGGTTCACACAGGATGAAGTGAGCACTTCAGTTCTGTCACCAGCACTATGATATTCACGTAAGATGTCACAGCAGGGTGATAAATGCAAACTAAGGCTAACACTCCCCTAAAAAACAGCTTGTCAAAGGAGAAATTTACTACTGCAAGGTGCAGTCAGACATGTCACTGGACATCAGCATAGGCCACAGAAGAGCAACAAGCCCCAGCAGCTTTTAAAAACTTACCACCAAGTTTCATTGTTCAAAAATTTATTTCTTTGGATCAGATTCTCACATAAGCTGAGGAAGCAAGAAAGCAAAGATTGTGAATTCAACTTACTTCAAAGAGCTTTCTTCCTGAAGCTGGACACGATAGAGGGACTGAGCTGCATGCTCTATCTTTGACAGTTTGAGAAACAGTGTTATATTCAGCAAGACCAAGAGCAGCAAACTGCAGAGAGAAGACAACAAAAATTAAGTCCTGTCACAATTTCAGTTGCAATGATACAGAAACAAGATCCTGGCTAAAAACAGCTAAGAGAAACCTTCTGGGAGAAAAAGCCAAAGGTGTGGGGCAGCACTACACTGGAAATAAAGATCTACCCAAACAATTCTTAGCAGTTAGCGTTAAGCTGTATAATAGCAACCAGTAGTAATGACAACAGCGTCTCCTCTTGGAACTTTTAAAGCTAGGAATGAGTAAGTTCTAGACTTTTTTTAACAGGATCAGACCTAAGTAAACCTGCAAGGCAGACGACTTTGGCAAGTCAGCATTTTCATTCTGTGTGTCACTTAAGTCAATCCATTCCCCTCCTATACCCGAAAGCTCCATTCAAATTAGGTTAGAATCTATCATGCTACACGCAGTGTTAAGTTAACATGCAAGTGAGGTAGAGACAAACACAGATAAAGACCAAGATGAGCCTGAGTCAAAATACATTTCAATGCAAGTGCGTACTTACAAGACACTCATTACTACAATGATGGTGGTGGTCCTACTTACAGCGTCTCTTTTCCTTCCTATAGGGCATGGAAGAGAAGGAGGTTAAAAAGCACTGAAGAACATTCCTAAAGGGTGCCTGCAGATACATGTCAGTGCCCAGCATTTCACACAGAATAGCTCAACAGCTTCTAATGGGAAAAAATAACAGATTATGTGGGTGCACAAGATCACCTTCAACATTCACCAAGGCATTTCTGCAGCCATTTCAGACAAGTCAGCTGGACAGTCAGCCTCTTCCATCAGGAGCAGGATTCCCCCTACCCCAGTATGCTGTGGAGAACACAGCAGTGGAGCATGTTCACACTAAACCTAGATAGCCTGAGAAGGCTACAGTCCATCCCTTACTAATTCTCATTCAGCGCATACACTGCTAGTCACACACAAGCAGAGACAGGCTGCAAAGTATGTTTCTCCTGCTTGTTCTCCTGCCCACATTAGTCTTTCTGACAACCAGTGTCGAATCAAGTTTTCCTGTAACTTGTCCCAACCTTACTGGCTTGGTTTACATGTTGGCCCTGAAGACAGTCTTTCAAAAGAGCACCTGCTTGTCATCTGGCACTAGCGAGGGAGAGGAAGCGTGCATGTCCCCTGCAAACTAAACAGCAGTCACCTACCTGCCTACTGTGGGCAGGCTGATCTTTAAATACAATCACCTCTTCTCCTAAAACAGTTCCTTACATTCCCATTTCCTGCCCGGGACAAAGGGCATACATGAAAGCTGTAGTGTATGCAAACACACTCACCTGAAAAGGTGGAGCACCAGTAGCAAAATTAAGTAATCAGGAAGTAATCTCAGTGAGGTAAAGAGTCTGTTACACAGGCTGTTGATCCAAGTGCTCCCTGTGCTATACTCAGTGTCGTCTCTCCCTTTAGGAGAGGGCACTTGCTCCTATGTCAGTGTTCACAATTCAAGTTGTGTCATGAAATCCACCATTCTCTGGTGCACATTAGTGCACAGATGTTCATCTCTGTAGGTGTAGCTAATATTGTATATTTAGTGTCCAAGTCTGCCATGCCTAGTGGCAGGGGAACTGCAAGAAATGCTTCAGTGATGCAGAAATTACAGAAGCAGACAGGAAATGGACTCTAACATTGAAAAAAATCAAATAAGAAATGATAGGGCCAAGAGGCAAGTGACAGTTAAAGTTCAATCAACTCACGAGTTCGTGTGCAGTAATTCGAAGAAATGAAGCCATTTTTTAGCAACTTCACAGAAGTCAGGCTAAATTTATTTCCTATCCTATCTCATTTTCAATCCTATGCAGGTACAGTGCATCATTTTAGGTTTGGTTGGTTTTTGTTTGTTTGTTAAAAACAGAGGGTGAGATTACGTTCAATTTCGTGAGATACTCGTCTCTGTGCACAGTCCGAATCTATTTTATGCAAGCCTAAGCACACCAAAGCATTTGTTATCACAACAGTTAAAGACAGCGAGAGTAACTCACAAACAAGTGTTACTCTTGTACTATTTGAGAAGTTTAGCTTTCTTGAACACCTCTTTTGGAAAACACTTGATATAAAAATTCCTACCTGTTACGCTGCCCTGGGATTCTACTCCCATGTCACTAGAGGAGTGTTGGGAAGAGCGTTTGGGAAGCGATTCTGCCAGACTCCGGTGTAAAGTGCGTCGTCTTCGTCGCAGGGCAACTAATTTTCCAGAGTCTTCTATGGACTGATTAATTGCGTATTCCTCCATTAGGAGATCTGATTCTGCAGTGGAAAAAATAAGGTTACTGAACTTTCAAAAGGAAAGCTGCTGAGCCTAGCACTGAAGACTTAAGTTGTGAGATATGGAGGGTGGCAGTGAGGGGAGTAAGTCCACCTTCTAGCAAATGAACTTAAAGGAGGTGACCGACATAAACTTCACCTTGACCTGTACTACCTGTCCTATTTGCTAGAGGGCACTTAGTACACTTTTCAGATATGCTGTACGTTTAGCCTGTGCAGGATTGTTTAACGGTATGTTAGACAGCAGTTGGAGAAGCCCTTCAAGACACTGTTAGACTGAGACTAGGACTTGTGTCAGACTGTGAGCCTGCAGCTGTGACTGGCCAGACTGCTAACAGACACAGCCGGGGCACCTGCCAAGGGCCACTGCTTCTCTTCTTGTACCTACAACCACAGAAATACTTTGGCACATGCAATTTGAGAGTAACAGCTTTCCTGCTGCTCCCCATGCTTTCTTCAGAAAGCAATTATGACAAGGTATACAAGAGCTCCTTGTGAGCATTAAGCTACGAGGCTTCTTTTACACTCTGGAATTGGCAGATATATTGATGACAGCAACTTCTGACTTGGAGGTTCCTTTGGTGTTGCCTTCTTTTCAAACCATTCTTTAAAGAATCAAGTTTGACAGACATGAAGACATACACAGGAAAGGCAGCTTCCTTACTCTGCCGAAGAAGTAAATGCCTCACCAAGTTGTTTGAAGTTTTCCTGTATTCCTCCCCAGGTATTCTTCTCAATTACAGACTTGACAAGGCCCCAAGGCTGTTTTTTGTATTTCACTTCTGCAGAAACCCTAATAAACAGAATGCAATAGTGAAAGAGTGCTCTTCTAGGTAGCACAGTGATAGCAGAAATCTATCTGAAGCAGGCCTCTAGCTTATGTTCATAATCTGAAATACCAACCGGAACTGCCTTGGCTTTCCACCTGGGTAGCAATCACACTGAAGCAAGGCAAGAGACAGGCAGCAGCAAAGACAATGTGTCTACCTAAAGCCTCAGGAAATCTGAATGTCCAAATTATGAGAAATATATTGAACTGTTTTCATTCAGACTCAGACTAGGAGAGAGTTTTTCTCCTCTTAAGCGTTCTCATTTTAACGTATCTAAAATAGGCTTCAGGCTTTCAGATTATAAAGACCTGCTTTTTACTCTGCATGTGTACACATGACGTATTACATGGGCACCACAACGGCAACAGATGAAATTCATTATCACCACTTATGCACCCAGTGCTCAGATCTTACCCTGAGTTGACAGAAATTAAAATCTGTCTTTCTGTGAGCATGACAGAGGCGAAGTAATGGTCCTGCCTTGCATTCCCCAGGTCAAGCTAATCAATAACGCTTCCAGAATAGAAATGAATCGGTGAAGAATAATTCAGAGGGCTGCTTCTAAAACTGAATGAATCCCAAAGTTCTTAAAGGACAAAAGGACAGCCTGTGATTTTGAGGTGTTTAAGTCAATAACACTGACCATCCTAGAATACACTTTTTTCAACGTTCTCAAGTAATCACCCAAATCAATGTAAGCCTGTTGCGTTTCTCATCTAACAAAACAGCATCTTCCAAATAGAGGTTTTGAGCTATTTTAAATGCAGTATAAAGCCAGCTGTTACCACCACCATGCACCTTCTGTTCTGTACGTGCATGCTCTGTGCACCACATTGAAACCTAGGTTTTTGCTCTTAGCCTAGGGTTGCTATGCGTCTCAGATAAAACAAATACAGCCCTCAAAGAGGAAGAATGACTCACTCAAGAAAAACCCCATATCATCCAGAATAGCTGTTCAAGGACCTTTCTTCCCTTCTCCTCCCCATAGAGTGGGAGTCTTCAGCACTTTTATAGCCTGAGGTAAGTCAGAATAAAATCCAGGCTTGCTTACCCTTCCTGGGAACCGGTGAACTTTGAGATAAAAGGTTTTACTAAAGACAGCACAAAAACTACCAACGGTTACATAGTCAGAAAGTGACACAAGTGCACAGAACATGAAACTTGATCACTTCAGGCATTTTCAACAAACAGGAGAGGAAAGGGAAGTCCCTTTTAAGACTCTCCTATCTAGGCAGAAGTTAATAATGGAGCCTGATTCACTTGAGTACCTCCCCTGCAAAGGTAGGTATGTTCCATCTTCCCTGCACCTTCTTATGAAACCATCCTCCTCTGCAGGCCCTTAGCAAATATATATGGGAAACTCTGTAAGAAAACATCTCAGGTAGTTGCAATTTACCCCACTCACAAAGCTGCGCTCAAAAACACAAGGCTGGTCAGAACATAATTCAGTCTTGGAGATGAGTTCTGTACCTCAGAGAGTCAACACAAGAGTTTGTTTCTCACTGAATTAATGACATCCAAATGCAGCATACATGCGATGAGAGAAACAAAGCTTATTTTTCAGAAGAGATCCACAACTTCAAGGGAAGCTGACCTTCTCTATGCTGTTGGCAGATCTTTTGACAAGCACACTTCATCAACCCCATAAGATATGTGCCTTGGCTTTCCCCTCCCACTGTGCACCACTCCGGCTCACCGTAATCGACACTTGTGACTGGATGTGCGACTGATGCAGTATCTGTTCACAGTGTAGAAATAATCATGGTAGGGGACATCGTGGGTCAGTACCTCAGCATCCACCTGATAAGACTGACCTTTCTGGCTCTGCTTGTGCAGGATCTAGCATAAAAGAAAATAAAAATAAGGTATATTCATGGTACCAGATTTTTTTTTTTTCCTTTCAGCCTGAATTCCTTAGGCTAGATCAACCAACTTCAAGTGAACTGGAGTAGGGAGAAAGCCTGAACAACCCCAATAAAACCCAGTTAAGAATAGCAAGTATAGATGCAGTGGGGAAAGAGAAGATGCCTCCTGCTAGAGCCAACGTAGGCAGCAGCAGTACTTCCCCACTGCCATTACAAGTAGTAGATGCAAGGCTGGCCACTGATTCACGACCACAGCTCTTCTTTGAGACTGACCTATGAGACTTTTCTCAAAGCAGAATTACAGAAAGGCCGAGACTGGAAGGCACCTCAGGTGGTCATCTTGTCCAGCCCCCCTGCTCAAGTAGGGCCATCTAGAGCTGGTTTCTCCAGGACCAGATGGTTTTCCAATATCTCCAAGGATGGAGATCCCACAATTTCTATGGCCAATACGTTCCAGTGCTCCGTCACCCTCACAGTAAAAAGTGTTTCCTGATGTTCAGAGGGAACCTCTGGTGTTACAGCTTGTGCCCATCGTCTCTGGTCTTGTCACTGGGCACCACTGAAAGGTGTGGCCTTTGGTGGTGAAGGTGAAGGCCTGGCTTGGTCTTCTTTGCACTCTTCCTTCAGATACTTATATATCTTGTAAGACGCCCCCCAGCCTTCCCTCCTTCAGGCTGGACAGTCTCAGTTCTCAGCTGTTTCTCATATGAGATGCTTCAGTCCCTCAGCTACCTTAGTGGCCCTTCACTGGACTCTCTCCATCTCTCTCACACCAGGGAGCCCAGAAGTGGACACTGAAAGCATTTCCTTGCATCTTTTCACCCCTCGATTCACAAAAGGTGTTAATACTTTTCCCCACAGACTTTGTGAGAGAAGTTTACCACCATCTGTAAAGACAGAAAGCCTCTCTGATTTCATCAGCAGTTGCTCACTAATGGTGAGAGGGGCAGCAAGCTACCCTTCAAGATGCTACGTTTAAACTGCAGATTCAGCTCACTGAACTCTAATCCATGGTCAGACCTCTGAAAGACCGCAGAGCTGACCTCTCCCTTGCGTTAAAGGGCACCAGACAGACACACACACAGTACCTGCTTTTCAGTCGCAGTCGTGAACTTCCCACAAAGTGGATTGTTAATCGTTACAGTGTACGTCAAAGTCCTCAACTGATTGCCACTGGAATCTCTATTCCAAGGGGTTGATACAGCATCTAGATGAGAAATTATGCAAAATCTCACATGCAGATTACCTAAAAAGCATTATTTCTGCCCTGTCATATCTTAACAGTTTAAGAACAGTGGTGGGGAGAGAGACAGAAAACTGATTCCAAATGGTTGTGTTTTTTGTAGGAAAAAGGAAAACCGTAGTTCACTGATGGACAAAGGTGAGGCACTAAGTAGCTGAACCCGAGTCTACTGAAAGAGACTTGAGGGTGGGGAGAAGAGTAAGCAATTAAATGAAAATATGCCTTTTCCGCATCTTCTTAAAGTTGAATAGATTCACTTAGCATTATCAAAAGCTTTTGCCACCGTGCCTTCCAAGCTGACACTGAATAATTATTACCCTTTTTGACTTAATTTTCTGTTCTTATGATCTCAGTGAACAAGATTTACTCATCCAGAAAATTAAAAGCCTGTAAGCAACATTTAGGAGGATGCAATAATTTTGCTTATGTGCCAGTCATACACATTTCACTATTTCTGGGACACTATGTAAACAGAAATACCCCAGAGAAAGCATCAAATTAATAGTCCACCTAAAATTCAGGCATTAAGGTGCAGTTTTGTGGTGCACTGAAAGGAGGTTGTTACTCCAAAATGTGACTGATCTACAGAAACCAGTTTTAAATATCCTCTCTCACAATGGAACTTTGAAGCTTCAACATTCTTTTAAAGCAAGGAGAAACTTGAAATTCAACTTAGTCCTATTTAACATTTCTCAGAGGTTGAAATCTTCAGGATAGTTTGCAACACAGATGGAAGGGAGAAAAGTATATTACCTACTATACTCCTGGAATTGAGAAACCTCTGCATGAAGTGAGAATTGGTGAACAGGATTTCAAACATCTTGTCTGCAGTGATGTGAAAAACTCTGTTTATAAAGAGCCTCCCATAGAGATCATTCTCAGAGACAGCCTCCTTCACTGCTAAGGAAAGACAGAGAGGTCAGGTTAAGAAAAGAGTAGTACTATAAAGAACATTTACAATATTCTAGGCTTTATTACAGCTCAAATCCTTCCCAAGCTTGCATCAGCATTTATTTCTCACTCTCAGAGAATCAGTAATGATAGCACATGATTTGGTGGGCAGGTTGCCTTCAGGAGCAAAGTCCAGAGTTGATTTTCTAGCTCCCCCTCCCATTTCCTGTGCAAACAAATTGATAAATCAACATCACAAGGTCCCAGCCCTTTAGCTTTGCATGCGGCTTTCTACTAATCCTACAGAAAATATTGGGGAAGACAAAAAGGTAGTATAATCTTCACTAACATGTATGCCTATTGTACAAAGGACACGTGTTCAGTAAGCAGGACAGTGAAACCATACTAGCTTTCTTCTTACTTGTGCAAGCTAGTTTCAGAATTCTGCTTTTAATATCTACAATACTGAACAAATAATTGTAGATTGTCAAGCACAGAACCAAACCAACATTTTACCCAATATATTTGGGGACTATTAGGACACCTATGGTAGGAATACCTCCATTAAAGTTAGATTTAGTCTCACAACAGCTATCCCTCTTAATACTCAAAAAAAAAGTAGAAAACAGAAAGTGACCTTCTACGGAGTCGGATAGAAGAACTACTAATTTTTCTATGGACTTGCATTATTCCATTGCAGACTGTGTGGCATGACCAGCTATGCACTCTAGCTATCAATTCAATATAGCCAGTCCACAGCTACTTTCATTTCCTATAACACAGGGAGACAGTGTCCACAGTCTAAGAGACCAGATACAGACTGCCAAACGCTTCCTCAAACCGTTCCTCTTATAAAGGGGTATGGAGGGAGGAATCCAAGAGGTACCCTGCTCCATTTTGCAGTCCTGAAAAGTGCACCAAGGTGCTTAATTGCCATCTCCTACTTCAAAACCACCACCAAGCACCCCAGTGGCATTCTGTGGCTGCAGCACTGATCTTTGCTACTTCTGCTTCTTGTTGGTTGATGGCATGACTCAGCTTTGTGGTTGTCTCAGCCACTCTCACAAGAGATAAGGAGTAGAATTATAATCCTGGAGGGCAAGCAGTCTCCTGTGCCAACCCTAACTCGCTCTGCTTATGCCTTAGAAACAAGTCCATCCTAAGCTATAACTACAAAACGAACAAACAAAAAACCCCACCCCACGACTAAAATGAAACAAAAAGCCTGCAAGCAAATCTTGCAGAAGCAAGACAGAAGCCAGGACACCTAACCTTTCAACTGACACAAATGAACGGAAAAACAGAGCTAGCAAAGGTCAGTGCCAGCCACCAGTGCAAAGGTACCCTGAATATCAAGCTATAGTTCACAAGCTGCCTATAGGCTAAGGTTACAGCACTTAAAACATCACTGCTTGGTAGCAGTCAGTATTGATAAATGCGAATGCAGCAACTGAACACCAGAACAGTGCCCAAAGAAATCCAATTCTGCCTCCGAACAGACTTCTGCTCTAGTGCTGCTTCTAGCCTGCTAAAAGTCCCTGTTACACATCTACCTCCAAAAGAGTTCTCTGACCTAATCAGGCTTCAATCTAGGACTCCAGAAGTGAAGTGTGCATGCCACGTTTCTGCGCTTGCACAAGAGAATGTAGAATTGTAGAATCATAGAATGGTTAGAGTTGGAAGGGACCTCAAAGATCATCTAGTTCCAACCCCTCTGCCATAGGCAGGGACACCCTCCACTACACCAGGTTGCTCAAAGCCTCATCCAACCTGGCCTTGAACACTGCCAGGGATGGGGCATCCACAACTTCTCTGGGCAACCTGTGCCAGTGCCTCACCACCCTCTGAGCGAAAAATTTCTTCCTTATATCTATTCTAAATCTGCCCTCTTTCAGTTTATAGAAACATTCCCACACCATGTTCTGCTTATGCAGCTGTAAGTCTATACAATTGTGAGGTGGGACAGAAAGCACACGTGCGTTTTAAGAGGCCTATTTAATCAGCCAACAAGCAGTCACTACTTGCTAGAATACAGATCCTGCTGCGCTGAAACATTCTGCAGGAAGCCATAAGTTCAGCCTGGGTTTTCAGCCTACGTTCACCGTATTTCTTCTCAGACCTGAACCTAGTTCCATCGAAATGCAGCTCAAGTGAACTGTAAGTTTGACTTCAGCTAGCAAGACCTCAACATTACAGACCTCTGCTTTCAGAGTGCACTCCCCACTTCCTCTCTTCTGCTAAGAGACAGGAAGCTTCAGATGTTGATGTTGACATTCCCTTTGCCTACTGCGCATCAGCTAATATGCACGGAGTCAGATACCAGGTAATTCAAACCTAGTTACTCTGGTTGAGTCTTAGCTGGACCTTGACACACCCAAGGAATCTGCTATCACTTAAAAAAACCTACAAAGGCCCAAACACATGATCAAGTCACCATGCATCAGATAAGCTCTGACAGCTATTTGTGTATGTCTTAGCAAATACAAGATAATACAAGCCACCTTTGCCCCAGTGAGGCTTAGGGAAATGACACAACTGTATGGTCACCTGAAATGCCTGAGGATAGCTACGACGTTTCTGCTGATAAGAGGCAATTTGGTAAGCCACAGAAACTTACAATATGCACAAAGCCCATGCACTATTACTTTAAGGAACAGACCTTGCTACCGAGATATTTTACCCTTCAAGCATGAAGTTTGCCCTCCTTGTAGGGAGTCTTAAGCAAAAGCATCCACAGGTCTATACAAAACTTCCTGTTAGTTGATTTACCTACACCATTTCTACCTAGTCATGTCTCTAATAAGGAATAATCAATGAAGTGCCAAGTGCACAAGAGCATTTATCGAGAAGTATGTTTTTACTTACAATCCCTCTCAGCTCTTGGAACAAACAAAACAAATTTAAAAACGGTGTTATCACATAAAGCAGTATTTTCAGAAAATCCGAGCTGAAACTGGGTTGATGTATCAGGCCTATCAGCCACTTTAGATATCAGGATTCAAACAGCTGTTTTCCCAAAAAGTCTGGAAATCTTTCAGACAATATGTCTGGAAGTTACTTGTATGAATGAATGCTGCTGTGAGCTCCTTATCTGTGGAAGCAAGTTACTGCTTGCTTACAAGCTTCAAGTCACTTCCTTCTGGGCTTCTCCTAGACGAATCAGCGAGCAGAAATAGTAGCGCAGCAAAGAATAAGTGCACAGTTTACACACTTGCAATTTGAACAGAATATAAACTTTTCCTTGTTTTAACATCAAGCATTTTACCTAGGACTGGCTTAGAAATACTGTTTATGAACAAAGTGTTTTGTACAGGTCTCTAGGTATCAGTCTAGCTCCTTAGCTTTGAATACTGCTCTAACCCCTCAGCAGTGTGTAATCACCAACCACTGACTCTCTTAGCCTTAATATATTTGTAGATGCATTGGAGCTACTGTCTGATGAGAACATGAGATTATTCTGACTTTAGGTTCGGATCCCTAGGGACCCAAATATCCAGAAGTACACGTATTAGCCAGAGTGTCCTGGTTCAGCATGAAGACAGCAAGTCTGTTCCCTCCCCCACTACTGCCTTGCACTTCATAAGGTCACTTTCATCATTGCAAGGCAAGCTGTGAAATCGTGTTTGAATATAATACCACTATGCAGCAGTGATTGCAGAGATTTGAAAACATCTGCAGTGCAAGAAAAGGCAAACAGAAAACTGGAGGGGGGGGAAGGTGGCAGAAAAAAAATTGTTTTTAAAATTTCCATTAACAACCAACAGCTCGAAGCTAAACACACACCACAAGCAAATTAAGAAAGCTGAACCGGTAAGAGCAGAGGCATCAAACAAATTAATAAGACATCTGATTTTTCCACTCCACAGAGTTGAGGAAGTATCAGGAGGAAAAAAAAAAAAAAGTATCTGCAAATCTTGGCACTGTTGAGGATTTCTGTGCCACTGGGATGGGGAAAAATTGCACGCTGCATGAAGAATATACAGGCAGGAGGCTTTAACCAGATACACCTGAAATCAAACCAATAAAACCAATTCCTCGAGTGAACATGTTCCAGGAACCATCTAGTTAAAGACTGCATCAGCAATATTAACCATTATCAAAGCGCTCTCCTATCCTTTAAAAGACTAAGTACAAAATTAACTTAAGGAGGTACTAAGCAAATATTGTGACGGTTCACAGGATAAAATTTATGCCTTTCACCTTCAGATAACTCAAACATACATCCTCCAAACCCAAAGCAACAAATAATTGATAGTTATATATTCAACAAAATAAGTGCTTTTGGTATTTTGATTAAAATGCCAGTGAGATAACAGGGTCACTCCTCCTTACATACACTGTATATTCACAAAATTTCCTATCCTGGGGAAAAAAAACACAAACGAAAAAACAGGGCTGAACTAATTTCAACCACCCCATATTTCAAACATTTTCTGTCCCATATATCCCCATCTGCAAGAAAAGTTAAGCCACCACTGTACCCGTCTCACAGCATTGTAGTACAAGCGGTTACACTCTCCCTCAGACGGCACGTTTAAGGTGGTTATTAATATTAATAGAAACAATACAGTAAGTCCGTCAAGTTATGCAAGGAGATCAAGAATTTATGATGACCTCATATACAGTAAAGCTTTCTAACAGAAAAGACTGTTTTCCAGTTTTCTGCTTCTCCTCTTTCTTTCAAGTATTTTATGCTGCTGAACATTGTCACTGCAAAAAAAAAGAAAAAAAACAAACAAAACACCAACAAAAACCACTACATATGAAAGAGTCATTTGAGGAAATTCAGAATCTCTTGGCTATATTTTGGAAATGCATATTATGTGCTTCAACTAAAACCTGTTTTCTGAAATTTAGAATCAAGATCACAGATATTAATTTTTAGCTTAGCCAAAAGTTTGTCATGGCTCGAGATTTACACTCCAATTTACGGAATTGAACAAAAGCATCAAAAGGCAAGTCAATAGGCCAGTGGTGCGCAGGGAGATGCACACTCCCCTTCCCCCAAGTAAGCAACGTGGGAATTGCTTAGGGCAAGGGAACTAGTGTGGCTAAGGCTCTGGCATTCCAGCTTTGGGTGTCAGCTGGACCTGGAGTTGGAGAAAAACAGTCTTGAGCTTGCCCCTCACCGTATTTGCCAGGCCACCTTCACAGGCAGCCTGAGTGTAAGCCAGAGGACAAAAGAGAAATTAATCGCATGGGTAAACCTTTGCCATGTAGGAAAGCTGGTTTCGTTTGCACGAAGGAATTCACCTTGTAAGAGTATGAGGCAACTGCAACAGAAAACAGGCAGAGAAACAGAAGAAAAAAATTCTAAGCACGAAGAAGGGAATCTGAGAGAAAATATTAATGTTGTAGGACTAGAAAATCCTGCTCTGAATAAAAAAAAAAGACTAGTCTTGGGAGAGGGAGGAGAAATAAGAAAAGCAGCATGAAGCCAGTTCTCTTTTTATTAAAGAGACATCTCCAGTTTAATATGCTCTATTCACTCAACATCACCAATGCAGGGATGGCAGGGAGTATTTGCTACTTTTGTTTAGGCAAAGAGCAGCATGAAAGACAACAGGATTCTTAAATAAAATCCAGAGACAAGAGAGTTGTACAAAGAGGACAGGAAAACTGCGAGATACCTAAAACATCCCAAAAGGCCAAAACTTTCTGCTGCTCTGAAAGATACACCTGTGATGGAGTAAACAATTAATTTGCAAAACTTGCCGAGTGTGTAGGAGTACGGCATAAACAGCAGCCTGTTCAAGTCGGTGTGTTCACAAAAACGATACAGCCTGACACGCACCGAGCTGAATCTGAACTCAAGCAAACACAGAAGCAGGACAGGTGAGTAAAAGGTAAGGTAGTCGAATATAAAGCATCTCCTTAGGCAAGGATCACAACTTGCAGGCAGCCAATTCAATCCATGACTTTGAAAGCTTTCCTGGACACCTCATCATTGTGATCCCAACACAATGATACCTGCAAGCAACTTCAGTTGCCAACTCTGTTTGAAAGGATGAGATCCAAAGTTTCTCAGCCAGACTAAGAACTGGCCTCAATTAACTGAACTGTTCTATTCCTGCCAACAGGTGATGAAAGTAAGTTAACTCTGCAAATGAAAGACCCATTCAGCTGCTACTGAGCACATGGCTACCGTTGAGCTTTTCTGCCTTTCATTTGCACACCACCACACAACTTCGGAAGCAATCCAGGTTGTGCACACCTTGTTTTGAAGAACCACTATGAGACATACACAGCTACCCTTTTCCCTTCTGTGATGAGAAGACGAAAGGAAGCACTTAACAGCCAAGTTACAGTCTCTACATTACTGTGGTATCCAAATTTCTTCTCATGTTGTACTGGGTAACAAGGTATGAGTTAGGAGGACGGTACATTAGGATCCACTAAGATACCAACTCTGCTGGTACACAGTGTAATCTGCTCCAAGAGGCATGTTCAAGTTTTTCATCTTCAGACTAAACTCAGAATATGCACAATACACTCTTGAAAGCTGGGAAGCTGTCTTGCTTGGACTTTCAGTGAGTTCCTCAGTTTACTCTATGAATAACATTGAAGCCCATATGCCTTAACAAAGTAGAAGGGTAAAGAAAAAGGGGTGGGAAAATCTTTCAGAAACTGGAGAACAGTCTGAAATGTTTCCCTTCAGTTCCCAAGAAGTGAAAACAAAGGAAAGAAAAATATTTCAAATACCTATGAGAGCACGGAAAGTGAACCAACACCACCACATTGACAAGAAACTTTTTTTTTAGTTTAAGCTGTTAGCAACTCTTTACCCATCAAAGGAGAAAAAGCAAAACCATAATTTGTTTTCGTTTTAAACACCTCCAACAACAGCTGTTTTTTGTCTCCCCAGAAACTAAGATAAAGATGTTTTTGCTGAACTTCTGTGAAACGAGTGAGCAAACAAGTTTCATAAGATCAGAAAGTTCTCTAACTTGCTCCGCAAGTGAGTTCCAAGTGAAATGGAACACCAGAATCAGGTTGTCTTACAGATCCCCACTTGTTAAGAGATTTACCTTCTTCACTATCTGAGGCACTACTCTTCTCTGGAAGATTTTCATTCTCATTCAGGTCCAAGGACTTTTCTAAAGACCTGCTCCTGACTAGCTTAATAGGTTTTCTTTCTGAAGATGGAGGAGAGCTCTTTATTTGCTTCTCACTTGGAGACTCCTCCACCTGAAAAAACCAAGAGGAAAAAAAAAAAGCATCAGTAATCACAGATCATTTAAAAGATAAAGTTACTTTCAGAGAAGAAAGCAGTATAAAGGAAGCCACAAGTTCTATCTGTTCAATTACCACACAGTCAAGCACTAATTTCTCCTTTGTTCCCTGACCCCAACCAACCTCCTTTCATCTTTATTTCAAACTTTCACTTCACCCTGGTAACAAGGGACAGACTTATTCAGCTGTACTTTTGTATCAGGAGCTGCCTTAAAAGGGACAGTTTACTCCCCATCCAGTCCCCTGCACCAACCTGTATGGTTCGGTCCCCTTCCCTGCATCAATGCTAGCATTTATAAATTCATTAACCTAACACGGATTATTTACGGCTTATTGATTGGGTTAGTTTTTTCCTGCCAATTTAGCAAGGGTTCCAACAATCTTGAGAGGAAGTACAACGACATAAGCAGGGCTTCCCTTTTTCAGCAAGATTAGATCATCTCAATTACACATTTGAAAGGTGTTCATGTTTTGCAAGGCTTTGTTACCTTTTGACAAAAAAAAAGTTTTTTTAAACACTGCCTAGAGACATTTTACCCATAAAATGTTACTTCTTAGAAACAAAGCAATGGAGTATTATTTGCCATCTCCAATACATAAGCAGGAAATCCCCCAAAACATCAGTCACTGAATCAATGCTGCAGCTCTTAATTCCAAACTACAATAATTAGTTCCTAAGCTAACATGCCATTGCACACTTCAAGAAGTCATTTCTAATGAAACCGTACACACAAGGTTCATGCATCTCAAAACACCACCCAAAAAGCTTGGCTACTAACTTCCAATCAGTTTTCATTCTACACCTCTCCCCAGAGCTCCCATCAGCTCCGATGGAACAGCTGGGATCAACAGTGGTACAGCCACCCACAGGCAGTAGTACACAGACCGTAATAAATAAGGTCAGGCCTCCTCAACTGAGTAGTTCCAATTCATCTGCAATACCATCATCCTTAAAGATTATTCAGCACTGTCTTACAAAGCAAGAGCAGCCACCAATTGAGTAGTCGTCACGTACATCCTGTATTTCTTGGCTTTTTTCAAAACAAAGACTATCTACTTTTTTGTGCAGCTGAGGGCCACCAGCCAGTGACTGGCTGGAAAATGAAGATATGAAAGTACAAGCAGGCAAAAATACTCCCTCAAGGTCAAAAACAAAAAAAAAGGAAGACTCCACCAGAAAAGCAGATCAATTAACAGATGCTCCTATTGAAAGGAGCCACCATGCCTGAAGTTATACCCAGTGATACAACAGGAACTAGGAGAAAAATCAACACTTCCAAGTCAAAATACTCCACCAATACAGACAGAAGCCAGAAAGGAGCTACTTGTGGGAAAACAGTCTAAAAATTGACATAGATCCAGCACAAACCCAAGGAACTCTCATAGCATTTTGACAATCAGGGACTTGGTGAACAAGCAGAGCTCCCACCAGCAGCATAAAAGCAGCCCACTATGCCAGAAGCAGAGAAGGAAAGTCAGGCTCGAGTCAGAAGACAAGAGCAACAGCTCCTACAAAAAAGCCTTTCATGATGTCAAGGAAGGAGATTCATGCTGAGGCTTTTTGGGAAACAGATCAACTCCAACACAGTCGTCTTGTTTTTTGGGGGTTGGTTTTTTTTTGAGGGGGAAACGTGTGTTTGTGGGGTTTTTTTTTGTTGGTTCGGTGGGGGTTTTTTTAGGGTTTTTTTTGTTGTTGTTCTGTGTTTTTTTTGTTTGGTAGGTTCCTTTGGTTTTTTTTGTTTGGTTTGGTGTTTTGTTTTGGGTGGGTTGTTTTTGGTTTGTTTGGTTTTTTGGTTTTGTTTTTTTTTTTTTTTTAACACTGAAGAGTAATGATTTTAAGATCTGTCAGCTGGAATTAAAGATGTGTAATTTCTGCCTTATGTACATTTATCTCCTGAGCTAGTCCAGTACTGCCAAGCTCTGTGCCAAGGATTCTCTGTTTTTTTAACCTGTAAACAGCAGGCTCTGGGACTCAAAGGCCTCCCTACAAGGGATGGAGGGAAGAAGCAGGTGACAATACAGGCAATAAGGTGTTTCTCACACTGAGATGAACTGCACTTAGAGAAGCAGATCAACCATGACTGGTGTTACACACAGACTTTCTTTAACCAACTACGGACAGCTATTGACAATATTTTTTCCAAGACTGGCCAAGTACTGTAGCTCACCCTTCCATTAGTTCAGATCTCCCTCTGAAGAAAGCTTTGGGACTGACTTTGTCTATCAGAGCAGTAAAGGAGAGGTTAAGCCTGTTTTCCTGCAGTCTTTGGAGGGTGATTAACTGCTTTTTGTGTCATCAGGGCAATAGTTTGAGAAACATTCTAAGCACTACCTCCTCCTCCCATTGTCCCTGTGCTTCCACAATATATGCTGTCATCCTGGGGCTGTGGAGAGCGTTGACATTCTTGAGAAATACCGAGGCCACATACAGCTGAACACAATCATTATGTAGTTTAGTTACACTGAAACAGTAAGCTAAACAGTTTAGCTACACGTTTATCAAGACTGCACTTTCACACTGTAATTAAAGTACTTTTTAAAGGCAGTTTATTCAAGGGAGAATCCCAGCATTTTTCCTTGTGTACAAACCAAATCCCTAGGCATTAGTGCCTACCAACATACCCAATTAGATTTAGCACCTGCAAGAGATCTCTGGGAATGGCACCCAGTAGGTAAACAAAAGACTACTATTCCGGGCAGAGCAATTATTTTTAAATGGCTTGTTCTTGCGCAAATAAGACTTACAAGTCCAAACCAAGGCTACCTGGGTAGATTTTTAGTTATCCTAAAGAGCCCAAATTCCAGCAGCATCCACAGTCTTCCCAGGACTCCCTTAGAGCTCTCCAAAAATCTTGGTTTATATTGCTAGGATTTCCATGAGGGATACCCATCATCCAATTAACCAAGCTTTTAATCTATGTCAGCTAGTATTGTTTGCTGGGTATGAGTGTCCAGCCATTAACTTGGACTTTGACAAAACTATTTAAACCCTGCTTAACCTCCAGATCAGTTTTAGCAAGTGACAAAAGCCAGAAGATTTACATGGTACTAGAAACTATTAGAATCATCTCCTTTCTTCCCTCCCTAAACTTTCCAAAGTAGAAACAGTAATTAGGTACTCAACTCTAGTCAAGTTTATAAGAAATGCTTTAGTGCTTTATTTGCTTTTCCAAGATCTTTCCCTCGGGGTATCTATTAATCAAGAGAAAACATCTGTAAACCTTTAGGACTACAACTACACAGGAGTCTCCCAGCAACTGTGCTGGACACCGTGCACACCTCAGATACTGCTACTAATGCACTTGCCCTTCCCACCAGCCAAAGTACATTCACAAATTCATGCAACACCACGACTGAAGCACTCATGCTTGTTTAGTCGAACTAACCCAAAACATTAAGGCAAAAACTCATCTTTATTGTATCAGCTGTGCTTCCTTCTGAAACATTTTCATGAATCTAACCAAAAAAAGGTTTCATATACTCACAACAGCAGACTAACTGACCTTTGAAGACATAGATAACACAGTGTAACTACCCTCCAGTAAACCTCATGTATAGGAGAGACAGAAGTATAAGAGGAGATATTTTTGGAACAACAAATAGCACAAGCAAGAAAGCACCAGAAGTGAACAAAGGCATTACTTTCATAAAGCACTCGGATAAAAATGCACATTGTCCCTAGGAAGGTGGACAAAACAGTTAATTTTGTGGTTTGTTTGTGGTTTTTTTGTTGTGGGTTTTTGTTTGTTTGGTTTTTTTTAAAGACCAGGGCATAAGCCTCAACATTATATCAGGTTATGCAGTGCATTAGTGATAAGACATTGCTGAAACTCACACCAACAATTTTCTCTTATACAGAATTTTGTTCATTTCCAAATTCAACAAATAATCCTGAAATCTGAAGATATTAGTATTAAATTTCTGATGTGAAAAGCTATGCATTAGACTCTTATGAATTCTCCAAGGTTCTTTAGAAGTTACAATCCCAATGCATCCTATGCTTATAGATGCACAAATTAAGCATACATGCTTATCAGTCACAGATAGCAAGAAAGGCTGTGTCAGCACTTACTCCTGGTAGTGCGTGTCTATTGAGTGACTCTCCTTCTGCTTGAAGCGTGGGTTCCCGAACCAAACCAATCATTTTAGGTAGTTTTTCATCTCTTTCACCAGACTCATCACAAATGCTGGATCTGTCCAAAGCAAAAAGGAAGTTACACTTAGGGATGCAAGTGCTGAAAAATCTGAGAAAGCTTCTTGTGTTATTTTTGCATCCAAACCATGGCTGTTTAGCTAATATTAAAAACTATGAACTCATTCTTCCCACATCCAGCTCATTAATCTCTCAAGCCGTTTCCCTCACCCTAGCCACCTCTCAGAAGATTCAGCTTTTGACCAAGTAAAACCAAGCACTGGTGAATCACAGAGAAACCAAGTACTGTGGGAAAAGAGGAAAGAGATAGCTTAGAATTAATTTGATATGAAAACATTTTAAGAAAGCTTGAGACAAGAATTTTCTCCTGCATCTCTTATGCCAGAGTTGCAACGAAGTGCATTTTTTACAAGGGGGGAAAAACAAAACCAAACCAAAACCACACAAACCAGGAAATATTTAATATGACTTTTATATAATATAAATATAATCTTTTGAAGCTTGCAGTGAACTTAGGATTTTTTTTTCTAACAAACAGACTCACATAACAATTGAAAAAAGACATAAGTTACACTGTTTGGTTTTTGTAGAGCCGTACTTTTTTATGTACAGATACAAAATTAAAGCCCCGTTATTAGACTGACATAGTTCATATTTGTTCAAAAAAAAAAATCAAGGTAACCATTTTAAAAAAAATCCACATACAGTTAGATTATTCCAGCTTCCTAATTCAAGCTGAGGACAATACAAAAATAAGCTAAGACTTCAGACATGAGGAAAACAAAGCAAAACAAGTATTTCAGTCTCCACAGAGGAGAGGAAAATGTCTGAACATCATATACAGCTTCATTCCATTCAGCGCTTCCATATTGTTGAAGGGCACACAGATCCTGACAGATACCATCATGAGAGAAGGCTGCCATTTAAGCCCTCCTGCTGACAACCCAAGCAGATCCAGGGAGAATAAGGTCTTCCTGTCTCCCTCCTCTAAGCAGCCTCAGCTTTGCTCCTATTTTAGACAATGAACACAATTAAGTTTTTATGCCTGCTCAGTTTATGCAGTTCAATTCTTTGCATCCTTTTACTGCTTAACCTTTCTAGTAAGGCTACAGCAGCACTTTGGAAAAAGAATTTCTGAGAAAGAGAACAATGCTTCTCCCCGAGTATTTCAATAAGCTTTACAGCCTCCCTTACCGAGGCTGCCCGTTGTCCTCAGATGATGAGTGGAAGCTCTCCATCTCCTCACTGTTCAGGCCCAGCTCAGAGCCATAGCTCTGGTGCACTAGCTGCCAGAATTCCTGCTTGGTCAGCCTCTGAAAAGAAAGCGAGCTAGTCAAGAACTACAGCATGGGACAGGAGGTAAAACAGCAAGAAGTTTGAATTACGCCACAGCCTTTAACCTCAATTCTGACAAGGGCTGAAGGCATTTAGGTATCACATGTCAAGATTGGATTTCAGCATTTTGGGGAACCGTACTCCTGTCTACTCCATACTCCCAACCTATCACTATTCAACCACTGTAACACCAAACATGAGAAAAAACTGTTATTTCAAGAAAACACACACTTGTAGCCACTACTTGCTTCTTCACGTGTCACCAATGTTTTCACAGGTATCTTCAAGGAGCTCCCTCTTGAATTTCATTTGATACAGCACAAGACCAGTAACTGGCAGACAGTCAGGGACTCCCTTTTTGATCTTGGACAAACTGGTTAAGAGATACACGCCTGTTTCCTCAGCATGCTCAGAGCGCTTTACAAACGGTAAGAGGCTATTGTTTCAGTCACTAGAGACAGCAGTGTCTAGGTCAGCCAACTGTCCACTTTGCCAAGGTGGGACACCAGGTCCTCACTTTGGAACAACACCAGAACCCCCTTTACGAAAAACAGTTGCTTTTGCTCAACAACAGTACTACCTTGACTCACCACTAGCTACTCTTCTCTTTCTCTATAGCATCTCTGCCCTGCTCCATTCCCACAGCTACTGGGATATACTTAAGTTCTCTCAGATCATCAGGAAAGTTAGGAAGTGAAAATAGTATGACAAACTCGTATCACCAAAGTAAGCACCCAGTTTCAAAGTCCACTTCAGCTGCAAATGGCTAAAAAAAAAAAGAAAGAAAAAGCAGATAAGGTTCTGGGATTTAGCAGAGCTCAGAGAACAATACTAGCATCTCTTTTTTAAGATTGCCACACTGGAAAATGTGTCTCGGCCACAATCCATATTGATCAAGGGAACAGAACCGCGCTAACGAGGCAGTAACACAAGTACCGCTCGCTATTTGCATGAAACGATCACGTTAAACACCCATACATTATTGAAAGGGCTTCTAAACGATCCTCTCCGCCTCCCCGCCGCAGCTGCGGAGCGTTCTCCCACCCGCGCCTTTCGACAGACGCGGCGCTGGCCCGCACGCACCGACACAGACGGGCGCCAGTGCCGCCCCCAGCGCTCTGCCACCCACCCGCCCGCCCGCCGAGCGCCCATCACCCGCCCCGCCGCCAACCTGGCGCTCCCCGCCGGGACACCCCGGCCTCCCCCGGCGCCGCCGCGCTCCCACTTCCTGCTCGGCGCCGGGGCCCGGCGGGGGGGCGGGCGGCGGAGCGGGCCCGGGGCAGCGCCTTCCCCGGCGGCAGCCGCCGCGCTCCGGGGCAGCGGGGCACCCGCGGGCACGGCACAGCGCCTGGCCCCGTCGCCAGGACGCCCGCGGGGGTCCCGCTGCCCCCTGCCCCTCGCTCTGCGCGGCCGGGGAGCCTCTGCCCCTCGCACAAGGGTCGTTCCCGGGAAAGCGCGGGAGGGGCAGGGCGACGCCAGCCAAAGGGAGGACGCGCCAGTTCCCGACGACTCTTCCCAGGGGGTTTTCCCTCGGGTGCTTTCCAACGAAAGGTTTCAAGCTGTTCAGAAAGCGGCTGGCACAGGCATCCTGTTGTTAGAGAATCAGTTTCAAGGGTCTTAATCCTACCGAGGACAAAGTAAAGATGAAAACACAACACACAAAGCAAGGGTCGTCAGAGCTAACGCCAGCCTCCCTCTGCCATGGGGTTTGTCCCAAAATGCAGTGCTAAAAACGCAAACCCCAACGCACAGCTGCCCTGCTTGCCCCTGGCACGCTGTCTCGGGTAGCAGTGAACTCAGAACCACAACCACCCACCTACAGCGGTTTTCATTAAACGGCTAAAAACGGAAGTCAGCACCACGCGGCTTCAAAATATGACTGGGGTGTATCTCTAGACAGCACACCTTTCAACCAGGAACTGAAGGACAGAAACAGAGCCACTCTCACTTCTGTGGCCCAGCATCGCCACTGCCTTTATTTCCAACCATAAGAAAATAACTAGTGTTGCTAATTTTGCTAATGTTGCTAATTAAGTTCACTAGCACGATCTGCACCAGCCTGTGGGCAAACCAGAATGCCCTTGTACAGAGCACTCTGTGGCTTGAGGAAAGCAGAGAAACTTTCAAGCTCTGCATTTATAAATCTGTTTCCTGTGGTTTTGTGAAGTCAATGCTACCAACTTCTGCTTCTAAAGCAGGATTCTTGCACTCTGCTCAATTATTCCTAGCTCAGCTAGATGTAAGAAGCTGTTAATGGTCACAGCCCAAGATCAAACCAGACTTGCTTTATTGTATCAGAAAGGATTAGTTCTGAAGGCGAAGGGCAAAAATTTTCTGGGTCAGACTTCTGCTTCTGAGGATGGTTTGAGAAGCTCTGAAGCTTGAAAGGCTGAATTTAAACACGAATTACTTCACCCACTCAAGGTGACAGTCTATGCTGGGGTTTTCCTCAGTTCTTTGTACACAAAAACAAAGGCTATAAGAAGCAGCTGGGAGATGTTTTCGTCTTTTCAACCAGGAGCATAAAACATCATTACATTGTTTCACCCTAGACAAAGTGGTGGCATGGTACAAGGAACACTACAGAATATCATGCGTAAGCAAAGCTGACAATTTTTACCCCCTATGGACAGATGCAGAAATAAGAACAAGACATTCCGTACAGATTTACTCCAGAGACATCCACACACCACACTCCCACCAGGCATTCTGGTCCCTTCTCACACCTCTAGACTTACCTGCTGCAATGTCTCTGGAGACAGGTGCAAATCTCTACCCAGCAAAGCATAAGAAGAACAATAGGAAAATAAATCCAACTCTAAGGAAGAGGACTCATGGGAATTGAGACCGATTCAGTTAAGATCTTGTTCCATTAGAACTACGGAGCACTGTGTTGGTTGGGATTTGAATGACCTGCCTAATTAGATTTTAATTTGTTCCTTCTCCCTTAAACTAGAAGGATATTTGACACCAATAAACTTCAGAAAAATAAAGCAAAAGTATAAATGTCATTGCTCTTACTGTCAATAGCAGCCATTAGTAAACTTATTTTACCAACCCAGAAAGCCTATTGCAAAACAGGAATTTTGGCTGATTTTATAAACTGATGTATTATTGAAAGCCTCAGCTTCAATATGTGAAAGCAGCTATCTGTTTTATCAAGACCGGTGTCATGTCTCTTCCAGACCTACATTAATGACTCCTTATTTTCCATGATGCTTCCCCTTCAGCCAGGAGCATTTAAAAAAACAATGTCAAGGTAAAAGCCTAAGAGGCTCATTCTGAGCATGTTTTCCAACAGGACAGGAGAAAAAAAAGGGAACTCTCCTTGAAAGAAAACAGTCTTTACATGGACATTTTCTAAAAAATAGCCTAAAAAAAGAAGCATCTTAAGAGGAAGGTACCCACTGATTCCCAGAGGAGCCAAAGTTGAAGGGCACGAAATACATAGTATTGTACTCTGAGCAAAATCTGAAGGAGAAGCTATAAGGTAGAGAATTTTAACTCTGCCAAGGGGACCAGAAGTCCTATCAGAACAGTGATGCAAAGTTGGGGGAGAGCGTCTTGATGGCCTAAGTAAGCTTGGACATGGAATAGCATGTAACCATTCACTGTTTCTCTTACACAACGCCAGGTAAACAGCAAGTCATTGCTAACAGAAAGGCAGACTCTACAGAAGACTACTTGTTCAACGGTCTACACCGTGCGATACTTAAGTACAAGGCAGAGTGGCCACAAGATGGAGATCTGAGAAAGGACATGCTGATCCTACCAAGGAGTTCTGCAGAGGGTGAAAGCTTAAGGTACATCAGGTGAAGCAGATAGGTCACTCTTCAGAGGTGAGACCTTGTAACATGAAATCTATGCCCAGGAAGCATTGAAGAGGCCAGAGCCAGTTACAGAAAGTGACATCTGCCCAGATATTATTTGAAACAAATGCAATTCCGATCCCCTGGATCCAAATCCTGCAAATTGGAGATTATCTACCATCAGGTGGCACAAACCAGCACTATTGACAGCTGCATTCAGAGTTATCCTTGTGATGATACCAGAATGGCTTTATTTCATAATTTAACAGTTGGATGTCTCCATGTCTAGTAGATATACTCCAGATAATAATTAAGTTATCCACAGGCTTTAAAATATTTAGCTATCTGCAGAGAAAACATTAAAAACAGTTCCTTTTGGAATTGTTGAAATTGATTCCAGAGTGAGATTTGGTTTTGTTAGGTGGCTTTTGTTTTGGGTTGGGTTTTTTTGGTTTCTTTTTTTGGTTGGTTGGTTGGTTTGGGGTTTTTTTGTGTTTGGTTTGTTGGGATTTTTATTTTTGTCATTGGTTTCGGGGGTGGTTTTTGTTTTTTTTTTTTTTTTTTTTTTTGGTCACAAGCCTTACAAATTCTGACAGGACCCTTTTGACCACTGGAGCCCAGAAACACCAGGCTTCACATTCTAAGGGCATTGCACACCATGCCAAAACCTCAGATGCATGAGATATCTTTCAAATGTATGCTATGTCTGCCTTGGGGAGGGGCAGAGAGAAAGCAAAACAGCTTGGATGCACCAATAGCTTTCTTTTAGCATCAGGTCAGTGGACAGCTGTCATTGTAGCAGTCAGTGAATCCAGCTCTAGCAATTTCATTTTTTACTTTCGCCTCCTCAGTGCCCCTCTGCAGCTTGATCTAGTTTGGTTAAGGACTAAAGAATCAAAGCAGGCTGACAGGTGACTCAAAACACATTCTAGCAGAGAATCAGACATCACTACTACATTGCAGAAGTAGGAGCTCAGCCTAACAGAAATGCTGTTTCAAGAAGCAGCTCCAAACATACCACATAAAAAAACCCTACATATATGTCATGGTAATACTCCACTTTACAACTGAGAACTTCAAGCAGAAATTCATGTAACAGCCTTACCTTTCAACATGCTTCAGCGAGGATGCAAGAAAGCTAATAGCAAGACTAGACAGAAAAAATAAGGAGAGTTCCCAAGCTACTCAGCACTGGTCCCTAAAACCTGCTGGCTTAATTAATTTCATCTTACAGGCAGTCCACGTCTTCTACTTTCATATCCATCCTGTAGTTACTGCTCTGAAGTGAAAAATTGTTCCTAATGTGACACTCATTTCTGTGGCAAAGAGTAAAAATGCACAGGAAAACCTGATACTGAACAGCACAGAAGCTCTCTGTTCCAGACCTATGGATAGGTTCTTATGCCTGAATGCCAATATGTTCACCTTCCAGCACCACAAATTAACCAAGTCAATTACCATTCCTGACAAACTTTACCTAACAAAAGAAACCAAAATTAGTTCCAGTTGCATGTGCCAGTCAAAAGACGACATAGTACATTGTGGTTTTTGCAGTGCTACTGCTGGATTCAAGACAAAATGTTTACAATCTTACAGTTAAATAGTATTTGATATGAGCGATAAGAGATTTGGCAAGACACATTAATTTTGCCTTAAATGGTACTTTCCTTTATTTTCCAGCTTTTGTTTGACAAGTGCCTCTAGTCTGCCCTAAAATTAATCTAACAAAAATCCTGTGTGGGTACTACATATAAGCAGTGCAGCAGCTTTAAGTCTTTGGGGACCACTGTAGTGCAGAGTTATATATGGATATTTCAGCACTCAGTTGCAACTGTGTTGAAATATTTAAACAGCAACAGCCATAAACAGGAAGGAATTGGTTTACAAAAACTGCATTACTTACAGTGATGTTCTGCAAAAGTGTCAGTACATTTTTAGAAAGACGATTAGCTTAAGCATCCACAAATTGCAATATAAATCAAGCTAACTAGCACAAGTTGCCAAACTACACTTCCATATCATACAGCCTGCCTTTGTTGCATTTATTCAAGGTCAGGGGACTTCTAATGAGTTGGCTGGCAAAGGTTCAGCTAATTTATCTGAGAAGGTGACTTTTGGCTTTTCCTTAAAAAGAAAAAAAGCTTTCACTGAAAAAGCCTCTTGCCTTTTGATCACAAATTAGCCACAGAAAATGTGAAGCAAATGCATGCCAATTTAGTGCTATCTGCTTGAGTCGGTAGGGAAGAGAAGCACGCAACCTATCTTCAAAGACAAAATGTTCCATCAACAGTAAAGTTGTAGATGGCAGCATGAGAAGGAAAGGATGGGAAGTTTATCTATGATCTAAAGTACAAGGAGCCGAAAGAGAATATCAGATTAGATTTCTGTGTCAGAAATAAAAAGCTCATGTCTTAAGGAAAATCTCTTATCCTCCAAAGACAAATCTGCTTAGGTTAGAAAGAGATTATTTTGTTCCTCAACCACAGGTACCAGCACTCACAAGCCTACCTTATCCAGCAACACGTTCTGCCATAAACGGAAGATACTGAGGTAGCTTCTGTCTCTTGCACTGAATGACGTGAAGAAAAACTGTGGAAAAAAACAAGATGCAAAAGGCTCACTTGTAGGTATTTTCAATAACCAGAATGCTTCCTTACATCGTGAATATCCTGAGGTTTTCAGCAATGGCATGCTCCTCTCACACTCAACAAACCGAGGCTCATAATTCTCACTCTCCACACTTTTTATCACTTTTCATAATTAAAGAGTTAGTTCCCCAATTTCCACATAGTATATAAAGACAATTGCTCTTCTGGGCATCCAATTGCAATCATTTGTACCTTTAGCATAAAGGAAGAGTTCTCCCTTAGCTAACTACCCAGTTAAATCTTTCTCCCATTTTTGAATAGGAGGCAGAACAAATCAGAGATGCACATGCTTATTTCCTACAGGCCACAGTCCCTTCCACCATTCCATCACATATTCCTTTTACTAATCTTTTCCCGTGAGAAGATGTGAAGTTAAAATAATTAAAACAGGAGATCAAATTAGAGGTATCATTTGCAGTATTAACATCTTTCCCATTTTAAAGTTTGTTTAGCAGAGAAAGAGGTCTGTCTTCCTTGATGCTGAAAGTTAATATTTAATAAATTGAGAGGGAACAGCTAAATATGAGGAATCACAGTCCATTCACAAAGAACAGCTCCAGATTCACCATGGAAAACTGTTCTCTGCAGCCAGGCAAGAATTATTATTTTCAAAGCATTGACAGAAGTATCATGAAGCGTGTTGCACATAAGAACATTCTGCATCATGCTTTTCAGTTTTTCCAGATACACACCCAAAAAATCACACTTCCCAGAATCAAAAAGATTGTGTTCTATGGGTTGATCTCTCCATGACTCGAAAGCCATGTTATCATAGCTCTTTTGTTTTCAGCAATTTTCTTCCAAGGGCACTTTAAATCCAGTGTTATCACAAAAATATCCAAGTCAAGGACACACGTTCTGAATTCATGCCCTGAACTTTTAGTTTTCAAATGGCTTTCCTTTCAGAATCAGTGGGACAAAAACTTCCTTACTAGTAACTAGAGTTACTGCATCAACATTTCTAGTGAATTCTGCAATTAAACGAGAGTTCAATTATCAACCCAATATGCACAGAGACCAAAACACCAAATCCGTTTTCTAATCCCAATCACGTTTAAAGATTTGACAGGGAAGTTGCTTATGCAAATTTAAAACTACAACCAGTACTCTGTGCCCTAGACATTATAATTTAAAAAAAACCCCACAGATTTAAATACAGGTTTTCACCTTCTCTCCTTTTGTTGCTATTTGTATGGCATTTGGAATGAGCCGAGCAGTCTTCTCCTTTGTCATGAAAGTGATATCCTTCAATGCAATAGAAATCTAAGCAGAAATAGATTTAATAAGACATATTAAAAATAACTGTTAAGACCAAAAATTTACAAAGTCACAAAACACACAAGAGGAACTTCAACTAACCCCAAACCCTGAGAAGCAATTCAGCTGAGATCACAAAGGCAGTTACTGTCTCCACTTGCTAACCTTAATGGCAAGCATCCCAGAGTAGAAGCAAGAGTTAACTTCCTTTTCTTTCATACTAGGACTAGGGAAGCAAGTAGTTCGTTCTTCTTTCCTTCCCCTCCTCCAGCAACACTTGAGGATTAAGGGCACAAGCCCAACCACTTATCCGAAAGCCAATCCCAACTGGAACACTATACACAAGGCAGGACAGATAACAGACTATCTTGTCTATGTCATCTTACTGAAGTTTGCAGCCTAGTCCATTTTCAGAGAGGTTTATTTGTAGTCCATACACGGCAAGGAAATCTTCCTGCTTGGATGTCTGCCTTGCATATTAGTACTTGAAATGTTTCTGTTTAGAAGAGCATGGTCTGACTGAATGCAACAAGGCATTTCTATTCAGCCTGCTCCCTTCCCTTGAAGATTAAGCTGAAGAGAGAAGAGCCTTAAGGAGAACACACAGTGGGCTCTTGCTTTTTGCTGTGTGTGCAGAAGGTCCTCCACTTACTCTCTGTCTGCATCAACACAGCCTGCTAAGGAGAATCCAAAGCTTGGATCTACCATTGTAGCTGATGAGCTCAGATTGCCTTAAGATATCACTTAAAGATATCACACTGCTGTTTTGGCTGAAAAAAAAAAAAATCAGTCTTTGAATAGTTTATATATTCAAGAGTGTAATATTGTTTGTTTGGTTTTTTTTGTCTTAAGTCTACAATAAGATGAAATTAAGATTGTTTTCCAGTTAAGCATTTCTACACCCCCTCTCTGTCTTAAGTATATGAGATATTTGTTGACTGTGTACTTCAGAGCACATAGACTAGAATTTAAGAGGTTAGCTTCAGGTATGAGCAGTCTCACAGCTGCAGAACATTTTGACACATCTCCATCACTTAATAACTGTCACCTGCCCTCTCATTCACTGCCTCATGCTATTTCTAAAGCAGAGGCAACAATTGCTCAAATGAAAGTTTTTAACTCATTAATCCAATTTGACAGAAATAGAGGGCCAACATGTCACAAATATCTACTTTTGCTCATACTGTTCAAAAGCTACAGACCATAATATGAGAACTTGCAGAGGTGACTCAGAAATTCTCTTCAGCTAGTCTTAGATGCTGATACTTACATGTGGGACTAAACCAAGTTAGGGTTCAGTGATGGAAAGCTCTTGAACATGGCAACACCACATACTGTATCATGCTCCTGGTCTCATAGGAGAACATTACACATCACAACCCTTTATAGAGCAAGTCTCTTGGGTAAGGAGAGGCAAACCGTTATCCAGAAATCTAAAGGATCAGCTTTAGCCTAACTCCTGAACTCCTTCCTATGCTGAATGGCTGACTGAGAAGGCTTACTTCAGCACTCACGTCTCCAATGCTACTCTCCTTTTAAAGAGCAACAGATCTGCATTTCCACTCAGGGAAGCAGGCTCGCTCTTTCCAGCACAAAGTTACTAGCATGAGATTGACAGGAAAAGATTTTTTTTTTTTTTCTTTTCGAAGAACTCTTATATCCTGATAGTCCAGGACAAAGAAGAGGTGGGATTCAAGTGAGCTAAGAGATCTTACTGTGGTCTCCCATCGGAAAATGTTGCTGTGGAAACAGAGCCAGTTTTCAGAGAGATATAAGCGTCCTTGCAGCAGGATATCCTTCTGGAGTGCACAGGCATAATCTATGTATAGAGAGCAAGAGCAAGTTTACTCACTTATTACAGCTCAGTTGACCCAAAACTGTCAACTTAAATTGAGATAAGGGTATTATAATACAAATAAAACCCCACTTCTTTCAGTCTTCAAAGGTCTGTCAAGGCAGACTTGTAGTGGCTTGTACCCAGGCCATCGTTCTGGGAACATTCCAATCCCAGAGCTGATGGAAGCACCTGTGTGAGGACAGCACTCCATGTATAGACCCCCTGTGCATTAACCTGTATTTTCAGAGAAGGAGAATCAAGTAAAATCAGAGTACATAGGAGAAGTATTCATAAGACAAACTTCAATGTGCCTCAACAACAGAATAAACAAACGTTGTATAGCATAACAGATTATACTGTCAACTCCTACATAACAGTAGTTCCTATGTTGTAGTAAGATAATAATTTTCCACTAAAGAGGTCCTATCACTAGCTAAAACTATCTGCAGAGTGAGATACTAAATGGCAGCTTGAAGCTATCCAGTTCTTCAGGCAGGGGATATTTTCAGAAGCTGACTATCATTTTTGTTATGATACTGCCTCTGGCTGAAACATTCCTACTGAGAAACAGATTTCATCTAGAATGCAATTATCCATCATCAGATACTTGTTAAGTAAGAGCAGAGGCTGTGGCTGCACTTTTTAAAAACCTCTTTGAGAGAACTTTCATAATTTCAGAGCTTGAATATTCAACAAAATGAATTTTCAAAAGTACTACTGCTAGAAAGTTAAGACTGACAGACCTCTTTGGGAAGCTCCAACCTAAAGAAGGTTACCTTATATATAGAAAAGACCCAGAATGCATCTATTCATGCAGGACAGTAATGATTTTAACTTAGAGGTATCAAAGAGTTTTGTTATTTTGAAAAGCATTGTACCTGGTATTGTCCGAGTCAGAATTTTGATTCTGTGTACAACAAGATGATGAATACAGTTCTTGAACAAGTACCAAGAGGCTCAGAAGTCATAGAATGACTAGAAGTCCCTCATCATCCTAACTTCAAGGTAAGACTGCATCTGCAGGTTTTATTATTGTTTTTAAAATTCTCTTGGGTTTTCTCCTCAAATAATCAAGTGGAAATAAAGTTTCTTGCAACAAGCATAAGGCATGTATACAAGCCCTTGGAGACATAACTGCAAACAGAATTACATAAACTGCAAGAAATTCAAACCCATAAGGTGTAAATGCATGTTTAAAGAGAAGTCAGACACCAAAATGCTGGAAAGCAGCAGGATTTTGAGGCTAAGGAAAGCATTACTAAGAAGCTTGCACCTGCCTTCTACCTTTGAGGGAAAGGGAGGGATTCGGACCTATAAATATCAGAGCACTGAGCAAGTGATGAGCAACACCACCGTGACCTACCTACGCAAAAGAGAATATCAAAACAAGGGGAAAGATGAGCATTTCTGTCTAAATTTTTAGATCCAGTAACTTAAGACGCTGATTGTAAACAATATTTTCAGACATATTAAAGTTAGTGGCACTTCTTTAAACTCCTCTTTTGAAAGTTCAAGTAATTCCTCTTTCACTATAAGAAAAGAATTAGACTTCCTATAATCTTTACATACAGTGCTCATTACAGTGAAATAGTAGCTTTTTTTTTAACAGCTAAGTTAAGAACAGGAGCAGTTACAGTTCTTTTGATGAACAGCAGCTAGTAATTGCTTCTTTCAGCACACAAAGCCTGCAATAAGTTTCTCTGCCTCAAGCAAAGGAAGAGCTCTTTGCTTGGAGGATGCAAAAAGTCCTTCCAAGGGAGCACTGCTTTTTATGGGAGTAAAAAAAACCCAAAGGCATAGAGTAATGACTTTGGTTCTGATAGAACAGGTGCTATGCTGTTGAGATTAACCCATTACTAACTCTTTCTCCAAGTTGTAGGCAGTCAGTTCATTGAAACTGTGCTTCAGAGTTTGCTCCATGGCTTCCTACATCAATCTTGTGTAAGGAGAAACATCAAAACACATTGAAGTAATATCCTTTTCTTCTGTACTGAACTCAAATATTTTAAAAATGCAGAAGGCATTTCAGAGGATAACTGCCCTCCTTCTGAGGCTGGAAAAGGACACAGGGATTTAACTGTTTCTGTGCAAGTGAAAGCTCTGATTTCTCTTCCATTAACCTGGAAGGAACTCGCCATGCTGCAGGCCTATACTGACAGCCTCTCAATACTCACTTCCTTAAAGATTACATAAGATGACAGATGAACTTTAAACGGTCACAATGCCGCTTTTGTATGAAAACACCACCCAATTCTTGGACAGTGTATTTGTTACACAATGCTCAGGCAGCGTGAGCAGGCTTATCTGCAAGGCAAGTGATAAAAGAAGTAATAAGATGCATCACCACATGCAAAGGAGGCAGGGTTATACACTTGCCTTCTTCAGATTTCGCAGTGGAGCAAAACAAGGAATCAGAGCTCAAAAGGAGCACTTCAGTGTTAAGAAGTTATGCACCATAGTCTGATATTCTCTGCCACCTGCTTCTGTCCTCTCCCATCCCCCATGCACTTCTCACTACCTCTGCTCTTCCAGCTGTGCATTACTTCTATGCCTGCACCATGTCATAAGCCTATGGATAAACTAACCCAGTATACTGAGCTGTGAGAAACCTCCACTCAAGGCACAAGCCAACCCAGAACTGACAGATTTGCACAGCACAGCACCAGATAAAATGTACTTCACGCTCAGCACTAGCCTGGGCAGGAACTACAACTGCACAGACCAGCATGGGGCACAAAATGTTTTTGTCTACCCTCAAGATAGCACATTGACAAATCCATCCAAGTGCACAGCATTATAAATCAGGATACAATGAAGATTGGTTTGTGTTTTCCACCGATCTCCTATGATGGCTGATGGGAATTACACACTTAAATACTGAATGTTGTGTCCTCGTACCACATAGCTGCCATTTGTCTCTGAAAGAGTCTTTTAGATTATAAGCCCCCACTCTGCCACTCAGTCCCAGAAGTCACATTAATCACAATGCCTAGGACAAGGTTCTAGGCTTAGTCTAGGGAGCAAGGGAAAAGCTTCTGCTATGGATGATCTACCTATTTAACAGTCACTGAAGCAGCATCCCTTACCATTGTATCCAAGTACCAAACCATTACAACTACGGAATCATTCCCTCCTCCCCCAACACCTATGGCAGCTGTCTCGGTCAGAACCAGTTGCCTCTTTTACTTTAAAGAGAGAACTCAAGACACTCATAGGATAGAAAAATAAATGATTATGACACTGCAAGAGGTACATCAAGTTGTTTGTCCTTGCTAGAAAGAACATAAAACAAATTCAAGGATCTCGGGATTTAACTTTACCTCTGTTATTCTCACACTTGCATTGCACGAGCCCATCAATGCACATACGTCGAGTTTGTGTGCTCAGGGCTCATCCTGACCCTGCATAGTGATCTATCTTCCTTTCCAGCTTGTCAGCTAACAGCTGTCAGACAGTAACATCTCCACCACTGCCAGGAAGGATTTTTTATATAAAAAACTCATTAAAAAGTAGTGGCAGAAAAAGACATTAAGAGGCTCCCATCCCATATCTAGATGAACTGAAGGATTCTACATCCTCTCCTTCACTTCTCTACCTTCAAAATAAATCTTTTTTCACAAAGCAGGAAGTACAGGAGAATAGTATGGACCTGACATTCCCTGAAGGTATTTGATGCTAGTTCAGAGACAGGAGAATAGGAAGGTATCAGCTGTAGTTAGAAATTGCCATAAAAACCCCCACACTTTGGCAGTACTGCAATTTAGAGTTATCAGTCAGACACAAGCACTTTTGGTGTGATTATGGCTTACCTACTATGAGCCTCTCAGAGTCTGGCAGATGAGAAAACTGTCTCTTGAATTCCTCGCTCCTATATTTGTAAGTGGAACTTGAGAGCTGCAACAAAGAATGGTAAAAGGTTAAGCAAACAGATTTCTTTTCAGCCATCAACTGTCTTCCTACTGGATATGTAATTTTATCTTGAAGAACAAACGGACATGAAAAGAGCAATGAAGAATAGGTGGCATCTAAATGTGATCATCACTGTAACTTTATGCTTGCTTATGTAAGAATGTGCTTCCAGTATTTAGGATAGGATGGGCCGAACTGTTCCCTGTATCAGGCCAGCTGCCAATTACAAGGCATTACAGCTGTATGATGGCACTCAGAAGGACACAAGAGCCCTTTCCAGGCCTAAGTCTTCTAGCACAGACTAAATGAAGAGGCAGAAAGGCCACAACACACAAGGTGACAGAACAGATCAAGTCCTCATGCAGGCCACTGGCGAGACACAAGGACACAACCTAGAACATCCATTTCCAATTGGAGTACCATTTCAGGAATATGACAATGCAGCAGATTTTTGTTGCTGTAATCAGATCTGTAGGAATAAAGGTAAAAGTTTCCTCCAGTAAACATAAATAGCAGCACCACCATCACCTCTTGTTTTCCTGATCTGTTCTGAGTTTCACCCCATGTTTAAAAAGATCACTATCTATGGTTCATCTAAGATTCAACTTGGATGGTAAACTCACAGCAAAGAGGACTTCATATCCTTATAAACAAATGTCCCCACTTCCATTCAGATAAAGCACTTCAGTGTGGTCTCCAGAAATGATTCTGCTGTAAAAGCCCTATTTTTCATTTTGCACTAATAAGGTCATATTTTCCTTCCTAAAAGATGTTGGCCACTCATTTTAGAGGCCATTCTAACTAAATGCTGTATAAGGCAGCAACTCAGCTGGAATATAGCTTAGACGGAAGAAGACATGTTGCCAAAACTAGGTATAAATATACTACAAAAGCCTCTTTTACACTTTTTTTTAACCTTTCTAAAGATCTTAAGCATGTGGCTGCTATTATCTCCTTGAGCACCTGTATTACTCCAAAACTTGACAACCACCATTAAGCCCATCTCTACCAGAAGATCAGTGGCTATTTACATTTAGGGTGGAGGGGAAAAAGAAGGAAGGAGGCAAAGAATCACTTTTGACAGTATGACCTTACAGCAGGTTAACCAAAAAAAAACCACTCAGTTTTAGCACACTCCTGCAGTATATTAGCTCATCACTACCCTTTCATTATGTCCATGCTTGTTGTCAAAACAATCCCAGAATGAAGACTTATCTTCAGCTTCAGGGTCTTTTAATAAACCAGTGCAAATAGTGTCCCACCTCATCAAGATTTTCACATTTTGCTATTTTCCACAAAAGAGATTCCTGCTTCTTGCAGTTCATAAGTTCCCTGAACATCACCCTACACACACACACAAGCACCCTATGATGGTCTGTCATCTACCGATACTTGAGAACGGGGCTCTTTGGCCACAAGAACACGTAAGTGCTACTTCAAGGTCAGATGTTTAAGTGCATCTAACATATGAGAGGGTAAAGTCGCCCTGACTCAGTTCAGCTTTAAAAAAACATGTTTGTGTTACCTTCCATTACCATCAATAAAAGAAAGTCTTTAAGTCTGACCACTGGTGAGTACATATTTGCTGTCCACTAGTATTCTGAGCATTGCAATGTAAAAAAGCAGTGAGGGAGGGAAAGAGAAGATACATCCACCCCTACTCTTCTGAGAAAAGTAAGCATGAAAGCTTTAGGTGCAACTAGCAGAGCAACAGCAGACACATCCTTTAAGCTGTATGCTTCCACTTATATTTCAGCTATTTCTGAGATTATGAAAATAACATTCTTGGAGAGCGTGTCACCTACTAAAGTAGACAGGCTATGGTCTTCCTCTACGAAAGTAAACAGGCTAGGTTATGTGGCCTTGCACATGGTGCCCCGAAACACACATTTTTAACTGATCTGAAACAGGCATCTGATGACTGCAGCACTTCCAAGAAAACAAGTTCTTTGCAATTACTCTGGAAAGAAACACAGAGAACAATGAAAAGCTAACTTGGATCCGTAAAGTTTCCACTTGTAGCTCCAGAGACCCTATAGCTTACACAGTTCACACCTCAACTGACTGAAGTCTGAGCTTGTGGTGACAGCACTAACGTACAAGGGGAAGAAAGAACTGGTCTGCCATGAGAGCAGAAGAAAGTTCACAGTCTTCAAGCCTGACTTATGAAGCCATAATTTAAGAAGCCATGCTTTTAAGGAGGGAAGTCATTTCTCAAGCACACTGTATACAGAAAAGATAAAAGATTAAGAGCTACAATGAATTTAAGCATTTTTGTGGTTATAAGACAAAAAGAAGCAAGAGGAGAACAGGAACATTACACTATCACAATTTTAGTGCCTGAATCAGCCAGTTCAACAGCTCCAAGAATCCAAATTCAAGATATCTTGAGTTTTACTTAAAAGTGGAATTTCTCTAGAGCATAAAACCTGCTATTGCTTGTCTAAGAAACCCTTGCTGGCATTTAAAAGTGTTTTTTTGTCACAAGTGACAAACAGGCTATAAGAAATCCTCTTATTAATTGTAGATTTCTACTGAGTTCTTACAACATTTATGAAGAGCCAGCTCCGAATCTTTATGTCTAATCAGCAGAAAAAACAGTGAGGCTTTTTAACCTTATCTTTTCCTTACTTTGTAGGAAAACTAGCTCAGTTAAATCTCTAATTATTACACCCTCAGTATGTGGCTTGGTGATTGATGGACTTGGTAAACAACAGGGACAATATTAACACTATTAGCATTATCAATCCCCTTAAAGTGAGGAAAATGAGCTTTTTTCATTTCTATGAATGCAGCATCTCTCAATCACCATTATAATATCTAAGACATGGTACCATTTGAGGTAGGTTGCCACCTCTGGGTTACAAAACTTACCACTGAATATTAAAAGAAGAAAGGCATAAATTCGCCCGCAGTATGACATTTAAGAGATGAAAACAGCAACTCATTTTTAACACATGCACATTTTTAAGTTTAATTATAAATCACCAGGCAAACACTTTGCCTGAGGATAATCTTAGGCATTTATGGGTACGCTATATTTAATCACCAAGAAAATCATTAAGTTCAGCCAACAACATATTAGCATTCTTTATCTGAAACCTCAAAATATACCAGAAACCTCTGTAAAATAGCATAAGCGGAAAAACCTTTCCAGCCTCATCTAGAAAGTTTTACAGAAGACAGTTATGCAAGAACCAGATACTACTTGAAGACACATAACCAAGTGATTCTTATACCTTGTTTAGAAATGGACCAGAGACCAACTATATAAAGTCATGTTCCAGAAAAATATGTTAACTTAAATAGGACTGGGTTATTTATATGACAGAAGGTTGTTAAACAGCTTCCCTTCACATTTATATCTTCAAAGGACGGACACTGCAAATAATTTGAGCCATTTGGCAAACTGTGGGGGGAAATTAAGCTACACCTTCTCACCTTGTCATTAGGAAATTATTTAATTGCACATATAACTAAGCATGCAAATAGTCAATCAACCTCAGCAGAACAGCATGCACATTTTTTTAACATTTGCTAATGACAGCAATAATTTTGCATTTGCTTTGTTAGTATTTTCCTTTTGTTTTGAGACACCACAAAACCCACGTTACCTGACAATTTGCATTCTATAGTTCCGACACACAGCTATGAATACAAACAGCTGAGAACACAGGTAAACTGACCTCACCACTAGAGTAATACAACTCTCATGTCACCTCATCAGATGCACACGTGCATCCCACCAAGCTTTAGTCTTGGTATCGGTTACCACCAAGTGCTTGGGGTCCCAGAAACCAACAAGCCTACAAGCAAGCTGTCCAACCTTCTCCTCTTTTATGCTCAGAACTTTTATGCTCATTTAACCATCAAAATACGGCCAACGAGATTCATGGCTTTGCTCCTCTGTCTACAAGCAAGTAAATCCATGCCACTACCTACGCTCCCCTTAAAGACTACCTGATGTTCTATTCCCCAAAGATGGAAGACCTTCACCTGTATTTTCCTATGAAGTTTCTAGACATGGTCAAAAACAAGTTTAGAGACATGATTAGGATGAAAGTACTTTTTAATCCTACACTAGCCCATTAAAACAAACATTAAATACCCTAGCAAAAATCATTGCATTTCTATTGAAGAATGCATTGTTTCCCCTCCCCCTCTTCAAATTCATCTAAAATCCTGCTTAGCATCAGGAGAAAGAAAAAGAAAATAGCCTCCAGCAGAACAACACAGTCAAAGACAATTTTGATTTTATACAAAAAGACTACAAATATTCTTGAAACTTATCTGGTAGGGGAGAGTGGGAAAAAAACAAAACAAAACAAAACACCACAACAGCCTCTTTTCAGTGAGACTAAAACCTCACTGGGCTAGGAGAGAGCCAAGTGGACAGCCCTGAACAAAAGCCTCATCTAGCAGCCTAAGGCAGGCAAACTTAAGACTTCATGTACTCTGAAACAGATTCAGGCAGGCTTGTCTATAAGGACAAGAACAACTCCCACGGCACACTGAGGTGGCAGTCTCTCTGCTGAGGCTCCCTGTAAAACATGCCCAGTCTGAGAGGCCTTTCCATCAGAGAAACGGTGATGGCACTGCAGCCGTTTCTTTCTTCAGTCCAGAAAAGTTCATTATGATCCCACAGTCTAATCTATAGCACACGAGCCACAGCTATCTCACAGTTTAGCTCCTGCTTTAAAACCAGAGTGGCGATGACGAAATCCCTTTGAGAAAGAAAGAAAAAAAAAAAAATTTTACCTTCTACCTTCTTAAATTAAAAATCACCCTGACGGAAAAATCCATCCGAGGTATGGATAGTTCTTCTAGCGGTCTGTTGGTTAATCTTATCTTCACTTTGCAAATTATTTTCAGATTGTGAGCAAATTACCCCGTATCTTCTTTTGGGGTAGGGATTAAGCTTCAAGTCTAGTAGCAAAAAGATTTTTTTCAGACTTATTCTCATGGCTCTTCTGAATCCCCCCTTATTTTCCATGTCCTTCGTGAGAGCTAGACGTAGCATTGCAGGAGTCACTGCAAACACACATAAATCCAACTCACATTTGCTACTGGGCACAGAATCACAGTAGAAGCACACCTCCACGTGACTACCAGTCTCCCTTACCTGTTCACAGCTCTCGGGCAGAGTTTTCCATTTCTTCTGAAAACAAGCACAAGGATGTATTTTGAAAGTGTCAGACTCATTCTCTGTTTAACCCTGTCACAAGCAAACAGTCCAGATCCGCTCTGTTAGTGTTCTATTTTCACTGACCATTCCTTGACAGAATCACAGAAAAATTTGGTTAGAAATTACTTTCAATTACTCAGCATTCAGAAGTTTTACTGATAGTAACTTACTCTTCTTTCTCTTGAAGCACAAGAATATTAAACTTGCACAGGGAAAGAACCACTCGCAAGACCTGAAGAGCACCACCACCTCACTTCGGGTGACTTACTTACAAAGTATCTGACACCCAGTGTCATCAAACTGACTACACTGGGTACTTCCGAAAGGGACGATGCTCCCATTTATTTTCAGGGCCAGATCTAGCACATCAAAAGCCCTGTGCCCTACAACACCTCAACAGTAGTCCAGACCTCAACGGCTCCACTGCGGACATCAGTCTCGTCAAGTTGTCATTGACCTGACACATAAGACGCTGTTTGTCTGAAAAGCGGTTCTGGTTGACTACTGAGCAGGGAGATCTGCATCACAACTGTTTACTCCATGATGTGACATGAACTTGGCTGCACTGGAGTCCTGCTCACAGAGGCCTGGTCATTTTCTGCACTCAGTGGCCACCTGGTCCTTCCAAAACAAGACAAAGTCTCATACCTGAACTTTGACTATGCAAGTACAGATATCAAACCATGTCGGAGCATAGCTTGGAAAACAGCCTACCAAATCCACAACTAAAATTGTCATGATTACAATTTTGACAGACAAGAAAATTTAGCATCATATGAAATACTGGCAACTATGCTGCTAACATCAGGTTATATAACTAGAAATAGAACAAAAGTACCACTTTTGTGAAGAATTTTTAAATTTGACTTTCTTCCCAAGCAGAAAGAAAACTCAGACTTAATGTTTAAAAGATGAAAGATGTAAAGGCATTTCTTTGGAGAACTGTAAGTTGCACAATCAGTTAAAGATTATTATTTTTCAATGTTCTTTAGAAAAAAATAGTAGAAAAGATCCTGAAAATTTTTTTAACAAAGTATTTCAGTTTAGAACAGGTGAGGACCCCTCCCAGGTCTCTCCTTCAAGATCCTACCAGAATTAGCTCAATTTCACAGCCATTACATTTCATTGAAATAGGGTTCAGCTGAAGCTATTCCAACAAAGTCCTTGGGAAACAAGCTGATAACCTTCTTATCAATAATGAGAAAGCCTCTTGTCATTGAAGCTGTTCAGCCTGGAGAAGAGAAGGCTCTGGGGTGATCTTATAGCAGCCTTCCAGTACCCGAAGGGGTCTACAAGAAAGCTGGAGAGGGGCTTTTTACAAAGGCATGTAGTGATAGGACAAGGGCCAATGGCTTTAAACTGAAAGAGGGGAGATTTCGATTAAATATAAGGAAGAAATTTTTTACATTGAGGGTGGTGAGGCACTGGAACAGGTTGCCCAGAGAAGTTGTAGCTGCCCCATCCCTGGAAGTGTTCAAGGCCAGGTTGGATGAGGCTTTGAGCAACTTGGCATAGTGAAGGGTGCCCCTGCCCATGGGAGGGGGGTTGGAACTAGATGATCTTTGAGATCCCTTCCAACCCAAACTATTCTATGATTAGTAGTATTACAGACTTTCTCCTGAAAAAAAAAAAAAATAGCTTGGATTTAGAATATCCCCTGCTTATTCTGAAGCAATTGCTTTGCAGTATTCAGTACTGACTTTCTGCAAATAAGTGTTGTAAAGCATTTTTAAACAGTGAAGCCTATGTACTTTCATAACAACTCTGATTTGGGTATAAAATCTCAAGTTTGACACATGCAGTGAGAGGCAAAGCATATGCTCCATTTCAGAAATAAAACTGATGGAAGCATGAAACTAACATAGTCAGAAGAGACACACACCCCCTACACATTCCTCCTCCTCTAGCTGCCTGCAGCCTCTGCAAGACCCTGGCCAATGCTCAGGCAGCCTCTACAGCTCCCACGCACGCACACTTGTTCAGAGCCGGTGCTGGACACCATCCAGCAGGACTAGCAAGCGTTCTGCCAGCCTCTGCTTGCACGCCAGCTTGGAAAACAGGCTGAAACACACCAGCCTTGCAGAACACACACACCAAACGCTGCAGTAAGCAGTTAAAGAAAACTTAACAGGAGGGGGGCACACAGAGCTGCCCAGCTCCAATCTAAAATCACTATAATCTAAATGGATTTTGGGAGGCAGACTGCAGTAGCACAGGTCATTTCAAGTTCACAAAAGTCCCAAAGGGGACAGCAGAGGAAAGTACCATCACCAGGGAAACACCAGCTTGGAAAGGAGCACTCAACGCCCAGCACTCCTCCTCTCTGCATCACTGAAGGCTACAGCCTGTGCACCAGTCTTAAAGGCAGAGTACATCTATACCTGGTAACTCTGCACAGACCCAAACCTACTCTCACACAAGAGTTGACTGTTCTTCACTTTGTAAGTCAAGCCCTTGCTAAGAGACCTCCTCAGTCTGAGCTCCAGAGCATCGAGAGGAGGAGATCAGGGCATGCTTCATGCACACCCACGTTCCCAAAACAAGCATGCTATCACTCGCCCCTCCACCAGCTGCCCAGAGCTCAGTTCTTCACAGGCACAGAGCAGAGACTTTGAGCTACAGGATACAGGGCTTTGCATGCCCATCAGACCTCTCGGCTGGCTCCAAAAGGGGAAGAGTAGGCCTACCTCTGGTTCTGTGTCCTTTGTGCTGTCTGTGCCTTTCCATCTGCCTCAGCTAGGGCCTGCCTGCTGCATTTCTGCAAGTAACTACATGGTCAGGCTCCAGCTGCTGCTTGTGTAGGGAGCTGTTCTGGAAGAGAGGAAGACTACAGAGGAAACAGCAGGCTACATAGGAGCTTCACCCTGCACAGACCATGAGCCACTGCTGCAACAGGCAGCTGTGGAGCCCCTCTTTGCTGCATGGCACCACCCGCCCATCCCCAGCTGCAAGACTGCATCCCTAGAAGCTATCACAACACGCACAGGGTTTCAGAGCTACAGGAGAAGAGGCAGTTCTCTCCACGCTGCACCCACCTCACCCACTGAAGGCCCAGCCACACGTGGGAACCCCTTTGGCACGTGGCTAAACGCAGAGCTAGTGACTCACTCCACAGCAGGGAGAGATCCCTCTCCTAGCACAGCCCTACTGAGAGAGAAGAAACAGAAAAATACATTTTAAGACATTTTGATCACTCCTACAATCAGATTTAAATCAGAATGCCTGAAAGGAGAAGATAATTGAACACGACGAGGCCATTCTGCCAGCCACAGCTGCTCACTATGATGAAGCACCTATCTGGGTGGTGGTACTTTAGGTCACAGGCAGTCCTGTTGTCAAGATCAGCTACATACGTAAGTAGCAGGAACTGGTTTCACCAGAAAAACGAGGCAACTCTTCTGCCTTCCCAAAGCAAAGCCAGGATATGTCACAGGGAATCTGTGCTGAAAGGGCAGCAAAATATTGGGAGGCAAATCTATACCGAAAAATATTCATCAGCGATTTCTTTCCATCAGAAAAGACAGGAAGAGGACTCAGTGATCTCAAAGGCTCTGCCAAAGCCTGGATATGACTGACTCAGGCTCAGAAGTTGCACGAGCACAAAGTGATTTCAGTGCGTTTCCTGTTTATAAGATAGCACCGCCTTCAGCTGATTAAACACCTGAGTCTGGAAGTTTGCAGTTAGCAACAAGGCTGGTAATTTCAGTTTCCAATACAATTGTTTGTATAACTGCTACCAAGAACCTCTGAGTTTATTTGAAATAAACACATTTTAAATAAGAAGGTTAATCAAGAAGTTCAAGAGATTTGGACTCTTCCATAGAAAAACATCTTCCCCAACTCCGAATCAGAAACTCTTTTAGCTCTTCCAAGAGGCAAGATGCTCCAATCTCAGATTTACTCAGCATCCTCATCAATACCATCTGTAGCTGGCAATAATTTCTTTGGTGGTAAATTATGCCTATAATGCCTCTGCCAGAGACTGTGTTTTGTACTGCCTCCTCAAGACACTAGTACAAGACAAGATCACAAGAGTCTTAAGTCCCTAAAATGAAAAGGAGCTAGGCAAAACTTGTGCATCTGTACCTACTTTTCTGGCTTCAAAGATGTAGCATTCAAACCATTTTTTTAAAGCAATTTATCACAAGGATTGGTGATAAAATTACCAAAAGGATTTAAAAAACCTTTCTTCTTTTTTTTTTTTTTTTAAGGATTTAAAGGATTTGGGGAAAAAAGCAAAAAAACCCCACAATACACCCAGTTCTAAAACAAACTTAATACATATAAACCAAGTGTTTGTATGAACTTTGCAGCTACTATTTTAAGATTAATTGAAATGAGTTTGTCACCCTCCCAACACCAAGTTATCCTTTGCTCAGACAATTTGTCTGCTCCCCAGTTTAATTGGTAACTACATTGTCCAGATTTCAACAGCCATAAGTGTACTAACTAATATGATGCAATGGCAATTAAAAGCTCAGAAAGATGATTTCCTTTTGAACAAAAAACGCATTCCTTTCTGAACAGCAGTTTCATCTGACTCACATTTCTTCCTACTGCATGTGTACGGAACAATTAGGCAATGTTATTTGTTAAGAACATCTGTTCCTTCACCTGATCTTTCACTGGAGGCTGCTTAAGTAATGCAAAAAATTCAAAATACTTGTCTTTAGACTTAATTGATCTGTTTAATAAGTAGGGGAAAAAATCTAGATTGGGGCAGGGGGGTGGGACACGACCTCATACAATAGAGTAACAAAATCACATTACTTCTGAATTCTCATGTTCATTACCTGTGACAAAGTCCCGCCGAGATTACTTAATACAAAAGTAGCTAAATATAGAAGCAAAAGAATGGCATACCTCAGTCCCACTTTCCCTTCTTACTCTTCCAGAACTGGACTCTGGCATCTCTGATTTGTATTTAAGTTTAGTAACAGTGCCTGAGTATCAGTCAGAAGAGAAAGGTCATGAAGGAAACAAATAAACCCCTTGGTAGTAAGAGTCATAGCAAGATATATTTTGGAAAAAAAAAAAAAAAAAAAAAAATCGGACTTCTCAAAAGATTTATTTCACTTTCATTAGCACTTCAGATGTAATAACTGATCTGTGCTATTTACTTTTCAGGAACTCACAGAAGAATACATAAATATTTTGGATGAGGACTACAGTGAAAACCAGGAGGAATGTATTTGAGAAACTACAACAGTAGTACGTAGTTAAATGCAGTAGTGACTGTACCCAACTACATGAACTGTGTTGGTATAAATCACACTGGTCATCACCTTAAGCCTGTAAGTAGACCTACTGCATCTGAAATTACATGGAAAATAGCACTCACCAAGCAATTGCCCCAAAACTATTTTTCTCATGAAACACCTAATTTGATCTCTTCCTTTTCTACCTTAGAAACCAAATGCAGATTTTACTCTTAGCCATTTTTATATTAAAAGCTGCTACCAGAGTTGAACTATTTTCAGCACAGACAGATCATACATAATTTTTTTTTCAACTTCATACAAAAATGGAATGCAAAGGGAGCTACATACACACCGTGGGTCATGATCACATCCCTACACTCATTCTGAACAAGAGATGGTATCTTGAGTCCTGGTGGGTAGGAACAGCAGAAAACAGAAGCAGCTGAGAGGTCATACGAGCAGGTGGAAGTCCTGAATGACTTTTATCTGTCATTGCCCCAGGGGCTTTAGGGGGTTGCAGTAACAAATATACAATCTGAACATATCACCAAAGTTACACTTTGTGCATGAATATCCCAAGTGTAGTCTTTACTGACTCTGCAAGAAACTTCAATAAAAAAAGCAATACCTAAAAAAACACTTACTCCACGTAATTTTTAAAATGCTGCCCATATCACCAAGGAATCTCAACATAGCTCAATTACTGCACAACCATCTGCTGCATAGGATGAGAAAAAAGCGTAACATCCAGAGCAGTCATTAGCAGAAAAGCCAAAATTCTTGTCTAGAATGCCCTTATGTTTTTGGATAGGTCAGTAGGTGTCCCAAATCATCTAAATCTTGACAAAAAATTTCAGATTTTTTTTTTCCTTAAACATTTTCTGGAGAATTTTCCACTCCTAGTTGCTGCTGTTGACTTAATTAAATGTACCACTAAGCAATCACATCCTGTAGAGTTTTGTTTATCAGTCATCTTTCCCTCCAAAGGGAAGCAAGTAGCTCACGTGTAGCAGGCTTAAAGACAATGTTACACCACTGCTTGTTTGCAGAATACTGAAAAATAAAAGCTGTAACCAAACCAAAGACCAAAAAAAGAACTTAACTTCCATCTCCTAGATTTGCCTTTTAAAGCTTTCGTTCCATAAGATATGAATTCCTCTCTCATTAAACAGATACCACCATTTAACCAACTCCATGCTGATTTTCTGAATGACATCGCGTTTCTGATGGTTTTGCTCCCAATGACTTACAAAATAAATAAACCACACAAATCTAAAGTATTTTCTTCCTCATTTATTTAACTTAGCTTTCAGATTCTAAACTAATTCTTTAGGTGTGTGTAATAATAATTCATTTTATATAGAAATTCCCACTACTGCAGCTTGGGAAAGCTTATTTAGACAGGGCACCAACTGGCAGTCTTTTTTCAGAACACACGAACTCAATGGCAGTCAGATCTATCCAGTGCTCAGTTTAGAGCTGCATCAACAGCAGCAAAGAGATTCTCTGGGCTAAAATAAGTGAGAAAAACACTGCAGCCTCATCAGCCATGTTCAAAGGCTAGTCAGAACTACAGTTTATCTTTTCTTACCATTTTAAAACATAGCTTCTGTATAATCAGTGCTGCTGCAGGACTCAAAAAAACCCCAAACACTTATTCTAGAGATTTCCGATCAGTAAACAAACAACATACCAGTGCTACAAGTACAGCAAAAGCTATTTATACTAAAGTTACGACATTTCAGGAAAAAAAAAGCATAAGTATGCTTAAGATTTTTATTTTCTTTGGACACCTACGGCAGTTAGCCAATTCTCATCCTCCTTAGCAGACTGCTTCATATCAGCAAACAAGAAGGAGGCTAAAAATCGTCCTCCGATGCCACAAACAGTGATGTTTCTCCTTCACAAGCCAAGCATTTAGAGGCACAGATGAGAAGAAAAGCTTTCTTCAGAAGTAACATACCAAGTACACAACACAGGAGATGAAGCAACTGTCAGAGGGCCTTAAATACCAGTCTGCCAAAACATAGTCACCTATTTAACAAGCCCAGTAAAACATTCCCAGAGTGAACATGAGTCTTCAGAGAAAGGTGGAAGAAGTGTTCAAGCAGCTACAGATGCAAGAAATATTTCACTTAACCCTTACTAGTCTTGGGCCCCAAAGTATTTCAACTTGTATCTGTGCTGCAAGAACTTATCTGCATCCCTCCTGTGCAGGTTTGAGTCACATATGTTTATCATGTTCTTGGCACACGTATTGGCACATGCTCCCACAGACTAGTTCTTTCTCACAGAAACCAAATCTGTGTTTATCAAAATTCAAAATCCTTTTCCAAAGCTTGTGCTACCTCAGTTGTTCTTGTACTATGAAAAATAAATGGCTTACTTTCACTTTTCTCCATTTTGTTTGTTTGCTTCTATTGTTGTACCCGTTCATGCTGACCAACTCTTTCAACTGACATTACACTGCATAGAGCGTGTTTTATTATTCTTTCCAACACCTTCTTGGCACCTCATGTTCTCAAATTCTTAAACAAGCCTCCCAGACAAAAACAATTTTCCAAGATGCTCATTTAATTTTGACTCTTTCCACCTACCTTTTCATTGCAAGGGAAGGACTTACTTTTTTGTTCTTTCTTTCCACAGGCATTCTTCTTATTGTAGACATTTATGAACTTACTTTCGCTGTTTATTACTAGAAACTAGAGTCCCCAGACAGAACACCCTGACTTTTAATGCAAGGATCCTTTTCATTAGCTTCCTCATTCACCTTTACCTTCTTCATTACAGCAGGAGAAAACTTAAGATTTTCATGAGTTTCTTCTTCCAAGGATATTAAATTTAATTATATTTCAGTACAAAGAGCGTAAAAAGGATAAAATGCAAATTCAGAATCTTGAGATAGGGCTTCCAGGTGTAACAACTTCCAAAGCATCTTTGATTTTCATCAATTCTCTTTGCAGTTGCCAAAACTAGAACTATTTAATCAAAAGTAAGCTTCACAGGTTCCAGTGAAGAGGGAAACCCCTGAGATTAAGTTTGCAAGCAAGCTTTTTTTTCTTCCTCCAGTCCATCTCCAAGGAACAATGTTCAAAAAAACACCATACCACAAAAAACCACACCCACAACCAGCCAAAAAAACACACAACTTAAAGCCAGCAGTTAGTACCACTACCAGCTTAAGAAGTGCTTACAGTAGTACAGAAAAATAATTATTTCTCAAAATTTTTCAATAAAGCTATACAAAGTATTATTTTTTTTAGAGATCGGTAAAAATAATGCATTTTAGGACTCTCTTCTTTTCTTCCTTTCCTGCTAATTTTTCTGCTACCCTTCCTTCTCCCCACTCACCATACTCAGGAAAGAGATTATATCCCAGAGGCTCCCAGCCCTAGCTTGCTGCTAATTACATGTGCTCACAGCACCTCTTGAGCATTTATGATACCTGGCCTTACTTCCAAAGGCATGGCACAACTGCCTACTCCCACTCAAATCCATGAAAAATTGAAGTCAAACCAGTCAGGCTCTAACATCCACATATGGTTTCCATCGCCAGAGAAGCAAGAGTACATACTTAGCAAATAACCCAGGCAACCAAAGCTGATCCCGGGATGCTACCACGGGCTAGCCTTGCCATTGTAGCAATTCCTTACTTCTACTGACTCTGGAGCAAGAACGAGCATAACAAATCACACCTGCCACAGGACACCAAGATCATCCTTTGTCAGATGTTAATGACACACACTTTGTACGCTGCAACAAGCTGCCTTTCGCGTTATCACCTACACGTTTACTATGACTCAGTATTTAGGGAGTTTTAATGATTTGTTTATACACTCAGCAGCTGATCATCAACCATGGCAGTTATTAAAACATATTTTCTGTCTAGAAGAGCAGGGAAAGATGCCAATAACATACTGTTTTAATTAGAAGATTTTAGTTTTTTGCCTTGAATTTGTGACTTTCTGTCTCTTGCTACTTATAAGTTCAGTCCCCTTGAAGCTGAGAAAATGAGTACCACAGCCTCCTACAACCAGACTGAGAGGTTTTGAAAACTACCCAGTGACATACACAGTAAAGCTAGAACCTTGCAAGCCACAGCACTATCTTATAAAAGGGAAGTATTTACACAATTCCTTCTGTTTTGACCACAAGGTCATATTTGCAGAACCAGCTAAACGCTAACTTCAAACAAATACTAAGGTCTTGAAGTACAAATCATAGACAGAAGGCAATCGATTAATCATATCAGATAACACCTCACACTCTTAGCAGCTGCCACCACACTGAAGTATCCCATTCCCCTGAAGTTACACACACACACTACTAACAGGAAGCAGAGAGTGGCACTGCGAGGACATGCAACACATGCCTAAAGCTCTGTCTAAAGAAACTTCTAACTTTCAGCACGTGTCTCAAACCTAAAAATGCAAAGCCAAGAGCACTATTATATTCTTCACATATTATACTTTACTGACTTTATTTTAGATTGCCAAACTCACCAAGGAAAGACTGAGGTGCTAACTGCAAGTCCAACAAACTGACCTCAAGACCTAGCCAGGTTTCTTCCTCACAAACTACCAACTGCATTAATGGCTGTATACAAACCATCAAGAGTTAGTTTACACAATCTAATTGCCCATCTAACAAGAGCATAGCAGGCAGTTACAATGTTTGTGCAGCATGATTTGCTATCGATTCAAGTACAGAGATACAGCTGGACACAGGCAGAACAGCCCTGTATCGTCTTTGTTGCTGTAAGAACAGCAGAGAAAATACTGAAGAGTCCAAGCACTCACTCCCTAGCAACACTATTCTGTGACCTGCTGGGATTCACTTGGCCTGTCCCATTTCTGTTGGCTCCAGACTACTGTCATTCAGTTTTAAAGTGCACATGCATTTTGAGGGAAGTTTATGCTAGGGCCTGAGATGCAAAATCAGTGTTCTGACCATTAGGACATCTGCTTAGTTTGAACAGGAGGGATGAAAAGATATACAAGCTAGATTTATAAATGAGTTGGGAAATACGATCCCTGAGTTCTGCTCACAGCTCTGCCACAGATTCCCTGCAGCCTTTGCTAGTTACTTAATCTTTCAGCTGCCGAGCACAACGAACGCGGCACTGACCTCATCAGGACAAGGACACGGTAGTCCAGATGATGCTCCTACGCACAAGCAGAAGCACACCAAATTTACTGAGGCCACCTGATGGAGAACCTGAGCTGTGAGGAAGAGAACCTAAGTCTCTCATGAGATCAGGTGTCACCCTGCCTGTGGCTGCACACAGGTGTTCCCCTTTTTTATTCAACAGCAGCAACCCATCCACCAAACTAACAGCAAAACATATGCTCTAAGCCTACACCCATAAGTTTACCTTCTCTCATGGCACTGGAGGGCAGAGAGAGAAATCCATCAAAAGCATGATAAGAGTGTTAAGGACAGCATTTATTATTACACTCTCCACCTTCAGTGGCATTTCCCTGGTGAGGAGCAAAACCAAACCCCTCTTTTCTGCCCTTCTTATTCACAAGTCCCATTCCTTCCACAGAAAGCTTATTTACTCTTGACGAAAACAATCCTGTTTACTTGACAAAAAACAGGCACTAGGAAAGCACATCAGAAGGACTGCCCAACACTGAGAATCAAAATTCAGCCCTTACTGTTAAAAAGCATCAACGACATCTTTCTAAAAGCATAAAGAGGCATTGGATAGGTTAAAGAATTAGGAGGCAGGACTGAGCACAAAAGCCAGAAGTCCTGCCATTAACTTGATATATGACAACAGGTAAACAACTTCACCCCCTCTCAGTCTCAGCTTACACTTTAGTAAGCTGATGATAAAATTACCTACTTCACTATATGTGTAGAGAACACTTTACTAATTCATGACTACACAGCAACTTGAGAACTGTGGATATAAAGCCAGTACATATACACACATATATAAATTAAAATATACATGTAACATATTTATAAATAAAACACAAGTTAGAAGAAACATAAAACGTTACCCAAAAGCTCCAGTCAGCACTCCAGCTATACTGAGCAGGACTCTGCATTTTCTCTGTGCACGAACTAAGAGTCTCCTCTGAATCAGCAAGTAGCTGGCTAATAAGACCATGATCCACTTCATGAACTTCCTGTGAACAAAGCAGCAGGTATGTAATTCAACAACGGAGGAGAAAGGTAAAATAAGAAGATGGTTAATCCATTGAACGACTGTATATTAAGAAAAACTTGACATGCTAGTTCCACCAAGGCGAGTGGCATGGAAACACTTCCCACTGACAGACAGCCTTTTCATTGATTTTACATTTCTTCCAGAGTATCCTACATTTAATACTTTTTTATCTGTGTATTTTATTTCCACCATAACCCCTCAACTTGCACACTGAAGCTGCACAGACATTTAGAGTTGGAATAACATCAGCACATAACATGCAGCACGGCCCTAGCATGTGGGACCTTTCAAAACTTGACAAGGGTCATGCAGGTGTAGCATTCACCAGAGGACTGACATATATAATACAAAACCATCAAATATTTATACTTAATACTAGCTACACTATACATTATGTATTTTGCCATATATAATTACAAGCACAACACTTCAAAGGCACACAGTTCTGCTGATATCACTTATTATAAAGACAAGCACCCTTCTGCAGCACTCTCCCTTGATATCAGTATTCTTCACTTGGGAGGTCACGAAAGGAAGCTGAGCCCCAGAAAGGCCCTTGTCCCAAGCCACCTAACTGGGACAAAACCAGACCGGGGCCCTAAGCAGTCACTAACACCGCCTGTCCTACCGGATCCATCGACGAGCGACGGCGCTGGGTTTGAGTCCAGAACGACTCCAAGCCGAACCGAAGCCCGCACACACCCGTGCCCACGGCCAGGCCGGGTGCGAACACCGTGCCGGCGGGCCGGGCCGGGCACGCTCGAGGGCAAACCACGGGCTGAGGCAGCGGGCAGAGACACCCCGGGCTACAGGGCGTGGGAGAAGGGCCGCTCTCCGCAGGCTTTCCACGCAAACACACGGGCTCGGCAACCTCCGCCAGCTGCCGCTCGCCGCCCCGGCTCCCCGCACGGCGGACAGACCCGTTAGCGCCACGGGAGCGGCGCTCCCGACCCACCATGTCACCGGAGTTAAGCGGCTGCCACAGCAACCCCGAAGCCGCCTCCCCGCGGCGCGGCTGGGTCTCTCCCCCGGCGGCTCCCGGCAGCCCAGACCCTCCCTGCGGAGACCGCGGCAACCCCGCGGGACGCTCGCTGCCCCTCCTCACCGGGGGCCCGCAGCGCCGGCGCTTCGCGGGCCCGGAGGGCCGCCGCCACGCCCCGGCCGTGCCCGCCTCGCCTCGAAAAACTTTGGGGAAGTGACGCCCCAAAAAACTTTCGGGGAAGCGGGCGGTGGCGGCGGAGCGGACCGCGGCGACCCCGCACCCATCCCACCGCTGGGCCTCCGGGACAGCCCCACAGCCTCGGCCCGCCCGCCCCGTCCCCCGGGGGAAGGAGCGGAGCTCCTGCCCCCCGCACCTACCTGCGCAGCCCGCCGCCGGCCACGGAGGGCTCGCCCGGGGGACGGCGCGGCGGCGGGCCGCGGCAGGGCAGCGGCCGGGGGCATGGAGCCCGCCGGCGGGGCGGGCGAGGGCCGGCGGGGAGCGCGCAGACGGCAGCCGCGGCGCTTACCATGGAGGGGGGCGAGGGCGGCGCGGCGCCCGCTAACTGCCTCAGCGGGGCGCACGGCGGGGCCGCGGCCGCCATTTAAAGGGGCAGGCGCCGGCCGGGCCGCGGACCCGGGGCGGGAGGCGGCTGCCAAGGGCGAGCGGTGCTGCTGCTTCTGAGGGACGAGAAGCCGGGAGCAGGGCGGAGAGGGCCGCGGCGCCTCCGATCCCCTCCTCGGCCAGCTCAGAAAACCTCTCAGCGGCTGCCAGAAGGGTTAACTACGAAGCCTCAGGGCCAGTGGAAAGTTTGAGGACTGTAGCAGGAAAAACTCCTGGCTGCGGCAGTCTGCGGAGGGGGGGCGCCCTTAGCCGCCTTCCTCCGGAGGGAAAGCCCCGCGCCCCGCCGCCCTCCCCCTGCGCACAGCCCCGGCAGCCGATTAAACAGCGTCCGGGCAGCAAAAGCGGTTCCTCAATCTGACGAGGGGAGTTGGGGTTCAGTGGAAAATACGGCCGCTCCCGGGTACACGTAGGGGTAGCGCGGGGACGGACAGCGCGCCCGCCGCTGCGCGCCCCCGAGGCGCCCCGGGCCCGGGGCACAGACCCCGCGTCCCCCGCCCCGCCGGCGGCGGGCACGGGGCTGCGCCGCCCGGACCCGCCGGTGTTCGCGAGGGAGCCGGCGGAGGCCTGTCTGTGCCCCGCCGCTGCGGCGGCTGGCGGCGGGCTGAGCTGGGGGTGCGGTGAAATAAAGGAAGTAGGTGGCGGGGGACTCATCCCAGGAAACCCGGGCCCTCGGCTCGGAAGCTGCTGAGCAGTGCCGAGTGGCTTCTGCCCAAGCTGTGGGCACCCAGGGCTTCGAACAGCTGGGGTCTGTGTTGGGCAGCACCAAACGGTGCCCCTCGAGTCAGAGGACCCAGCCAGAGCGATGAGCACTCAGAGATTTGTGTCTGTCCTCGGGTTGCCTCTGGTCACCTCGCAGGAAAAAGAAGAACCCTGTGATGTGAAATCACCTTGCTGAGTGGCTGGCTGGTAGGCAATGAAAAGGGATGGATGGATGGATGGATGGATGGATGGATGGATGGATGGATGGATGGATGGATGGACAAGGGAAGGAGGAGTAGAGCAGCCTGTCATGGCAGCACTCTATTTCCTGCTGTCCCTTTTCTCCCGCTGCCTCCCCAGAAAACAAGTTGAAGCTCTCCCTGAAAGGACATCTCTGGGCCCTGGGATATCTGCCTGCTGATACACTAGAAAAGGTGCCAGGAGTTGCTGTGGCTGATGTCCCCTGCCAGCTGTTGACCCAGACAGGACAGCTTTAGCACCTCTGACTGCGAGTCTCCCAAATTTACCAAAAAAGTGTAAAAAGTAATGTGTGTTTTATTTAATTTTTGTTGCTTGCTTTCTTGATTTGGACCTCTGAAACTCATTTTTTTCTGGCTTTTCTCAACAACACTCGGGGGAGCAGTTTACTTTCCATCTTGTCCAAAAATTGAGATTCTCTCTCAATCATCCTGGGTTATCCAAGTGGGAGAAGTTTCATGTTCAACTGATGGCTGCCAGCAGTGCTGAAACCCCTTTGTATTCCTTCGATTAAGAGCTGGCTGACTGACAGCTTTGCTCAGGCATGTCCTATTTAATGGAGGATTCACAAGAGAATTGCTATTACAGGATGAAGTTAACATATATGGCATTTGCACGAACAACGGCGGTATGTCCATCGCAACACTCCTGATTTTTTTAGAAACACACCGACTACTTGGGTTTAAATGAGACGCTGTTTGGAATGCTTTGGTGCAGCTCCATCTTCCCACGCTGACTTCTCTGACACGTGGTCATGGCCAGTACTCTAAGCCAGTAACTCGGTCCCAGTTCCTCTTGATCTGCCAGGTGCCTTTGACTTTACTGATTATTCCCTCCTCAAACTCTTAATTGTTTTTGACTCCTCTAACTTTTTCCTTTCATAGATATTTCAGTTTTGCTCACTAACACTCTGGCAGTACTTCCTTCAGAAGACCCTCACAATCTACCTTCCAGTTTTCTACTGAAGTGCTATGGTGCTCTGCACTTGGTCACAGTTCCCTTCTTAATAAATAGTTTACTTTGGAGTGATTCCTTCCTGGTAATCTCAAGTCTTCCCTCTCTCCCAACCCATTTCAAACAGAGAAGAAACATTTGCCTTTTAGGTTCCTTTAGCCATATTCCCTCTGGCCTATCCTGCTTTCGCTGATACAGGTGTCACCACATCAAGGCTGGAGCAAAAAATGATCACTCAAGGAATGGGTTGTTCCTCTTGACATTTTTGTTTAGCAGAGTTTTGCAACTCAGATGTGAAATTTCTTGAAACAGTTTTTCTGGAGCATCCACATGCAAAGAGACCACAGAATTTCTTAAAAGTGTATTCAAGAAAGCCATATGACAGTAGCATGATGACAGATTTCCTCATGGTGTGATGAGGGCTTTTTGGAGATCCTTTTTCCTTTTTTGCTTTCAAATACGAAGAAAAGCAGAAATACTCATCCGTCTCAGCCGAATTGTGCTTTGTGTTTTAACAAATGTGAAACTGAGTCTTTTCTGAATACTTAAGTACAATTCCATTATCTGAAGAGACCTAAAGATAAGAAAATCGTTAGATAAAACCAGCAGGCTTCTGGAAAGGTGTGCCATAATCCCTAATCCCATAATTCCATACCTGGGGGAAAAGGAGTCAGCTAGTTAGCGAGAGTAGAACGTGCTCCGTACAGCAGTAGCACTGCTGGCAGGGCTGGATGCTACAGGTGAGGGTTTGGGGCAGCTGGAACTCTTCCTACAAAGCAGTGCTGTGTATGTACCTTTGTGCAAACCCATACGTTCTGTTCCAGAGCCAAGTTTTGCAGATAGGCCATCCCTTTAGCAGCTTGCTCCTCTGCCCTGGTGGCATAGATGAGCTTTACTTAAATAGAGTCTGAGGAATCAGCTTTTGGTGTAAAAGGATTTGTACTGCACCGGAAAGAAATACTTTGAGGAATATGTTTTACCTATAAACACCGCGTGCAAATAGCCACAAAGATACTGAATTCCTGTAACTTCCTTTCGTAGTGAATTAGAATGATAGGAATCTGGGTGCTCTGAAAGTCAAGCCAATGTTCTTTCTCTTTTCACCTCCACTAGGGAGGGGTTCAGCAGAAAAGAAGTCTCCGTTTGATCGTCTGGATATTCTGTATTCAGCCCAAAGTTCTGGTTTATACAAGGCAAAAGCGAAAAACAACAGATTATCTTGCCTCTACTCTCAGAGGATTTTCGGCATCTTCTCTGGGAGAGATCAGGACAGCCCCCGGGATCTCATTGTTGTCACTTCAAACGTGGCTGTCATCCAGGCAGCAGGCAGAGCACTGTGAGCTCGAAGCTGTGGTAACTTTAGTAAGTGTGACATTCACTGGGCAGAATGCGAGGTCCTGTTGCAATAACACAGGCATATTTTTTTGCCTGTACTACTGGAGGGAGAGACGGTGAGGCCATATACTTCAGCAACTATGAGCCAGCACATTGGGAAGCTCTATAGATCTGCAGTGTCTTCATTCCTCCTCTTCTTGCTGGTGGGTGAGTACTAAGCCACCTTCCTTCATTAGAAGAAATATAGCTTATTCGTAGAGTTTGGCTTGACAGGTTCTCTTTTTCTTTTTTAAAAAAAGCAACTTTCCGCTGAGGGCTACCTCAGGATGCAGGAAAACTGTATCTAGTGGTGTGCACTGCATTAAAACATACTTTTCTTTATAGATGCATTCAGGTTTAGCTATTAGAAATGTTCAGAAAGAGTGTGTTTGCTTGTCTTTTTCAAGAAGAAAGGCTGTGTATCATAATTGCTAGAAGCTTCATTTCTATTTTGGTTCTCTGATGTATTAGCAACCAGTTATCATCACAAGGTAGTTATTCATATCAATTTGTGAAAGCCAACCTTAGCCGAGGGAAAAAGTCGTATAAATTAAAATGAGCAATGTGCAGTCATTGATCACTTCATCACAGACAACTGGAAGCTGGATACAGCTTGTATAGCTCCCTCATGGCTCCACCTGAGTATGAAGTTGAGCTCTAAAGCCAACAAAACTATCTGAAAGACGGTCATGCCAGCGTGAGAGGATTTTTATGTAGGTTGGAAATGGAGCCCTATTTGCCCTCAACCTCTCCTCCATCTGTTGTGAACGAAGGAGAGGAGGCTCAACTGGAAAGGTCAATTTTGCACTGACCTCCACCCACCATTTGGTTGCCCGATGCTGTTGGCAGCTGGCAGAAGAAGCTTGCAGGGCTGCTTGGGTTTACTCCAGGCACCGAAGAGTAAGTTAGAGGCTCCAGGACCAGAAGACAGCACAGGTATATTATATTCTTTCCTTTGGTCACCCTGCCTCCTCTAGCCTGCCTTGTGTATTTCTCACTCACAGCCAATGATGTGGCCTTACATGGAAAGTATCAACCTGCAGATTACGTAAAGGGGAGGCTGATGGCTTAGTAGGTGCCCTATTAGTACTGGCAAATGTGGAGCACGTTGTCACATTACAGGGAGTCCCAGAGAGCTTTCTCCCCTCATGGTTGAAAACTGGCCGTAAACTACCGATTTCATATGACAATGACCTATTAGATCACCTAATCATTTTTCCGGGTCAAGACAAGATCATCCATGCTGTGTTTCTCTGTACTCTGTCTAGCTCAAGTACCTTCCCCAAAAAGCCTTGCATTCCCCTCCATCGGGAACTGAGCCCTATAACCCACATGACAGGGGGATCTACACGTCACTCTGCTAATGAAGCGATTGCTTAAAAAGAGCTTTGAAGCAGAGTCAAGAAGGCATTTGGCATGGTGTGCTCCCAGATGCCAATACGATAAGGGCATTGTGTATTTGAATACCAGTGAACTAGTACGTTCCAGTTTTGAAAAAAGCAAGGAAGGAAGAAAGAAAAATAGAAGCTGTGCTGTGACCTTCTCAGTGAAATCCCTGAACAGCTGAGACAAAACAATACAGCCTGCTCCTCTTGTGTTTTGATTCTCCTAATTAGCTTCAAGTTATATGATTTGTATTGAATCAAAGATGTGGGATGACGTAGATGGCAAGGCTAGTTATTTTGTGATAGGAGGTGCAAATGACACCCATGATGGACAGAGGCAACATCAAAGCACATTGTTCCTGCTCAGTTATGTTCTCTATGCCACTGAATGGCTGTATAAAAATGATACCTTTAACATCACTAAAAGGAATAAAAATTATAATTGTGTTGCAGGGGGTGCGTATGGGAAGACTGGAATACTTGTAGTGGAGAAGAAATTCTGTGGCCATTCCTTGAAAACAAGGTAGCAGTAGCACATACTGCTTTAGCTAAAGCAGCTGTATCCAGTGGAGATACTGGTTAATGAACAGAGATTTTAGAAGAGTGCTCGAGATGAAACTGCTCAAATTGACTCTAACAAATAACCAAATATATCACATCAGAATATGCAATGCACAATGACTGTAATATGTCAAGCTACCAAGTATCTTTAATAAGGACTACTCATTTTAGGGGACTGGAAACAAAACTACAATAATATCTGGGTACCTAATTCTCAGGCATCCAGCTCCCGTGGATTGGTGTTCCAGTTACAAGACCAAAATTTTCACTTTGAGTTAACAGCACAGAGCACCAAACAGCTCTGAAGGTTTTTCACATGCTTTGCTGTTGCCTGGTTTCATAGACAGCTTATATTTTCTATATTTTTGCATCCATGAGTTATCTGTCATCTGATATGTGATATTTGAACTGTGAGCTCTATACCCCATCCTTTTATAAGGCACCTAGAACAACAAGGTCCTGCTGTCTGACAGAAATTGTCAGTGCTACTCCCATACGCGTCATAAATAATAACAACTATGAACACAACTGTGATTTTGTGCACAAGGATGCCAGGAGTCGCCATTCAAGTAACTCTTAAATCGATCATCAAGGGGTTTGGTTTTCCATTGCCTTGAGGCATTTGTCCCTGAGCAGAGAGAGGCTATTGTTATTGTGAAGCTTTACCAGACCCAGACAATAGCATTTCACACCCTTTGGATGGCAATGAAAGACTCGAGACAACGGAAAATCAAGACTTTCACTGTGGAATGGTCTGCAACCCTTGAGAGGGCACCAACTACTGTGAAGGGAGACTATTTCACTTGAAGAAAATAAAACAACAGGATAGATTTTTCAAGAAATTGATCTGAACTCTTTCTTGGCGACAGCTGTTGGCTTATTTGTAAGAGTTTGTTTTTCCCTCTTTTTGAGACAGCAACTATTCCTCTCATCTTCTGAGCCCAAGCTCACACTGCTCAGCTCGAGGCTGTTTGATGCTGTGAGGAGCAGCTGAGTGAGAGAAGGCAGGTTTAAATTTCTACTACAGGCATGTTGTCCATATTTTTCTAACAAAGGGTAGCAGGACAATGTGGTCCCTTCACAGAGAATAGATGTCACCCTCAGTCTCAGTACCTGCAGAATGCTAAGGTGCCATGCCCCAGGTCACTAATAGGATCTGCTGGGGGTTCAGTCTCTGGCAATTGAAGTTCTTCCCACAATTTCAAGATTTCCTATCCTGAAATTGGAATTGCATGCCAATACTTCTAAGAAGCTCACATTATGATTTGGGATACGGGTAGCTGCATTAGGATGCACACATGTTCACTGTACTTGTCAGAACAGAGCTGCCTGTGTGTAAATGTACATGCATTTTTTGCTTTGCTTCAAAAGCAGTTGAGGCAGGAACATCACGCCTCGAGACTTTTTGGGATGGGAAGAAAGAGGTTAGTGTTCCAGACGGAAATGTGGCTGAATGGGCTCTAAATTTCACCCAAAGCCATTGGACAATGGCATTAATCTTCCTCTAGTATGACATTAGAAAGGAACAGAGGATGGGGAAAAGACCTATCTGTACACATGAACATAATCTAAGCAGGAACCAGGAAAAAAATCCTGATCCTCATAAGAGTGACTACCCTCAAGTCCTAATTCCAGGAGCTGTTCTTTGTGCTGCTTAGAGGTCAGGAGCACCTGGAAGGTTTATCATCTTATCACCCTCAACCCTCCTCTTCTTTCTCTTTCCTGGTACAGATGTTGATGTTAGTGGTGGAAGTGCAAGCAAGGAGAATGCAGCTGTCACTCATATGACAGCACAGCCTTCGTTTTTCACGACATCTGAGCCGTGGCCCCTTTTGGTGACTCAAACACCAGCCAAGGAAAAAGCCAAAGAGGGTGAAACTGTGTTCTTGGATTGCCACTTTAACAATCCGCGACGTCCCTCCCTGACTGACCTGATGGTGAAGTGGTACAAAGAAGATGAAAAGGGGCAGACGAACCTGCTAGAAAACAATGTGACCGTCTTACCAAACAACTCCAGGGTTTTCATGAGTGGAGACTTGTCCCAGGGGGATGCCTCTCTGGTGATCCTCAATGTAACAACTGGTGACCATGGTATTTATTTCTGTGAGGTTACACTTCCGGATGGGAAGGTGGTGACAGGAGATGGCACAAAGCTCAGGATCAGGAGGGCTCTGGGTAATATTTGATGTTGTTTACTTCTTTTATCACTCTTTCTCCTCCAAAGCTAGTCTATATGCTTGCAGAAAGAGGGACGTTGGCCTGCTTGGCCCCTAGCAGGTAGGGCCTGGTGTCATGGAGTGTAGTTGCTCCATAGCATTTCTCATCACTTTCATTAGGCCAGCTAGTTTTGATTGGCTTGCCTCTATAAACAGTCACACAGATATTAAAAGGAGGGGCATTTACAACCAAAAAAAGAAGAAATACTTTTGTCACTAAAATCGAACTCAGTGCCAAGAATGAAACAGTCAGACAAGTTCTCTTGTACTCACAGCTCTGTTTGGCAAAAGCCCCATGAGTGACAGGTGTGAAGATACTGTCTCAGGGAACAGCTCCAAACTCCTTTTTTTTTTGACATTATTTCTCTCCAGTGAATACTTGTGTATTCATTCCTGAACTCTGGATGACATAAGTAATCCCACAATAAACATGAGGATCACATTATATCATTTCTGCTTCACTTCATTCACATTAAAATCAAAGTAGCATTAGAAGTGCCATGCTATGTTTTCTTAGCCTCACAAATAGACACTTGGCATATTAAGTAAGGAGATAACTTGCTTTGCCTTGATCAGCTGGAAATGTCAAAGCAGCTTTCCTTTTTATGTAGGCTAAACACATTCCAGTCCCAGCAAATCAACACATCAGAAGGTTTATTATCTTATTATCTAATTAACAAAAAATAGCACCTTCTGTGTCAGGAGTGAATTATGCAAGTGCCATTTCCCCCTTATTCATTACCAAAGCTTCTAGCTCACCGAGAGTCACTAAGCCTTTGCCCTTTTGAGTTCTTCCTTCACTAATTTTTATAAAACTACTCAGTTTAAACTGCATCACTAACAAGGCAAGAAAACGGTGCCCCCCTGTAAGGGCTTCGTCATGTGTCTAATGAGGCCTTCCATTGGCTTGATCTCACAGTCTCACAGCGCAGGTTACCCTTGCCATGTCTGCACCCTGGCCAGTGTAATTGCCTTTCTGTGTTCCTGAGAAGATGAAATATATCATTTCCACACTGTGCCTGAATTAAAGCGACAAGAGAATGTGAGAAATATAAAGAAATGTTATCTGCCACAAATCCAGACTGTCCAAAAACTTATCTAAAATTAAAAAGAGAAATTAGCTGGCCCTGTTAACGTGTCCATTACAGGAAGCAAATGACATATATTTTGAAGTAAGGTAAGTAATGGTTCTACATCACCTTCATTACTCTCAGGATGAAATGAGCAGCCCCACAGATTTGAACTGCAGGATTCCTCCCTGTATGCAGGAGAAGGGAGCGGGTTTTTTACTGATGAGCTACAGCTGGTTTACTGGATGTCCATCCATTCAGTGAGGTCGCACAGAGTAGTGGCTGCTCCTGGGAACAGGTGGCCCAATGCTTGGAAATCTGTGTGTGAATAAGGCAGCAAAACCATCCAAATTTTCTAGTGAAGCTTAAATACAACTGCATAGATATATGTAGTGCATACCTGATCATACTGTAATTGTAGATAAAACTGGAAGTCTTTTAATCATTCTTTTATTACCTTTCCTGGGTGAGTGACATGGCAAAACAACTACCATGAGCGTGAGGCAGTTGCTTAAGATGTGATCAGTGGTGCGCCACTGCCCATCCAGCTTGCCTCTCTCTAAAGACACATTCCTGCTCTGGCAGACTCTAAGCTACAGGGCAGATGCCCTCCATGCTGCATCCCATAACCTCAGTGCTCACCTGACCAAAGGCTCTTCCTGAATCATCCTTCAGTCCCAACAAATAATAAAGCCAGAACACCAACATGCTCTTATCTCAAAGAAAATGGTATCATCCCATCTCTGCCATGCAACAGTCCCAAAGAGCAACAAATCAAAGAAAGGGCTTCAGTGGAGCTCTGCCGGCTCTCTGGTGCTGTCTCCTTTGGAGGTAGACGGGGAGACTCAGACTTTCTCAAAATTATGTCAGAGTATTTTTTTACCATCTGAAAATCATGCAGGCATGAGTCCCATTAATTCAGGCAGCAGCATCTTTTGCCATCCCTTAGCATCCAGCTGTTAAGGGAGATTGCTAGGGAGATGAGGCTGTCCTATCTCTGAATCTCCAGAAAGCATAGCAGCTTCCTCCATAGGAATGAAAAAAATCAATAGCTCTGTAGTGCAACACACTGTCTTCCGTGTAGAAGCCCACAATTTCGTGTCAGACAAGACCTTGGCATAATCAATATTGTCATAAGTAGCTTCCTCTGCAGCCACCGCAGAAAACGTGCTGGCTGCATTGCATATACTTGCCTGGAAGCCATCTTACATTACTCTCTCTACCTTCCCTTCTCCCCCAGGCTTGTTTGGTATAGAAGAATCCATTGGAACAATCCTTGGGGTTGTGGCGGCTGGTATCGGAGGCGTAGTGGTTCTGATTGTGGTTTTAACACCACAGCTGAGGAGGTGCGTCCTCTGCATGAGACAAGGCTCTCGCCAAGGTAAGGAACACAAAGCAAAACGTGGAATCTCTTGCTAGAAAGATGAACCCAACTGCCTATTTCCAAAGGTATGGGTTTTTTTTTTTAACTTGAGGAATTAGCTGTTTACTTACCTGTGGTCAGACACGGGATCTGGTTCAGGAAATGGGCAGTGTGGATGAAACTCTAACAGGGCTGGCACTACGTTCCATCTCTTTTTCAAATAGTTCCTTGTTTATGTTGGGTAGAGCTTCATGCACAGGCCTGGTGAGTTATCTATAAACAAAACAATAACATGTTCTTTCATTGCCACTTTCAGCAAAGAGTTGTTCAATGAGATGCTGCTGATGCTGCTTCTTTTAACAAAGTCCTGGGTCTCCTTCAGGTCTTTTAGGTTTATGCTGAAGGATGGTTCTTCCTCCCAGCAACTACATGCTTACATCCATATTCTGGTGATGCTTGTGTACAGAAAGCCTATGATGGCCTAAGCATATGCTTGAGGTGTGGTTTGTAAAGCCCAGCAATATCTTTTATTAGATCAGCTGATCAGGTTGAGAAAACTAGATGTTTTCTTCAGACATGAGCCAAAGAAGTGACCTGAGGAGATGCTGATGTACCTGAAAGCTCGCCTGTTTGTTCCAGCTCTGTCGGCTGGTCTGATTAGAATAGACTGACACTGAAGGCTGGATTCTGAAACAAGCTGAGTTCCTGCAGGTGCAACTCGAGATGCGGTCTGCGTTTCTGACCGAGCTCAGCTGACTTTTTGCTTTCCATGGGGAGCCATGCGATTCGCACCTCTTCTCCCGGCACTCCAAAATCTTGCTCGGCCTGCTGGAAAAAATCCTCCCCAGCCGCCGAAGGGCTGAAGGAAGAGCTGCTCTTGCCATTCCCTGGAGCGCTGTCGCCACCTGATGGCCATCCCGGCGGGGACAGGGACGCGGCCGGGAGCTCTGCCCCGCTGACCACCGGGGAGCGTCTTCCAGCCCTTGCTGAGAAGTGCACCCGCACTCCTACGCTGATGCTGCCCGCGCAGCATCATCTGGTGCAAATCCTCTGCATGAACAGAGTTCATCACTTTACTTGCCAGAAAGCCTTGGAAGAGTTTGTTGTGTTGTACCAACTCTGTATCACTCACTTGCTGTCTCTCCTTTCCTTGCTCAGCATAGCTTGAGATGCGGCACTACGAGAGTAGCTCGAAGATGCAAAGCCTACAGATGGAACGACTTCTGATGCCCTGTAAGCCAAAACTGGAGCTCTAGATGGAATAAAAGCTTTTGCCTCAGTACATGTTATCTTTGGCATTTTTATTTTCCTTGGTCTGTTTCTTTTTCCTGCAGCTTTGACAGCCACAGTGGAGCACAACAACCTTTTGTAAAGGAATTTGTATTAGCACCTGCCAAAACCCCACTTAGTTTGCCCACATATCTCTGGATCTAGACCCTAATGAGGTACCTTGGGTCTTTCCCTGCCATTACTTCTTATTTTAAAAGTGGCACTTGAAGTTTGTCAGTTGTGCTTCAAAAGAGACAGAAAGAGCCTGACCTACCCAGGCCACCCAGCTCCCCAGCTGCTAACACCCCCCTGAGGAAATCAAATGTGTTGCTTCTGGGGGTGCAACCATGGCTCCTGTCTGTCTGTGCCTCTCGGTATGGAGGCTCCCGTCCTGGTGGCTTGCTCAAGCCTACCAGCTCGTAATGAAGAGACAAAGAATGAAGAGACCTACTTGAACATAGCTATCCCAGCTGAAAGAATGGGAATTTGGTTTACTCTCACCAGAAGGACACATGGCATTTCAAAATAAACCTCTAATACCCTTAAAAAAAAAGGAGACATGAAAGATTTGCTTACATGACTGATGTTATCCACAGCCCTGGTTTCCTGACATGACAATAACTGATTCCCAGGTGGTCAGTGACCTGGGGGATGTGCCAATACCTCTTTAGGAGAGCAGTGTATCAGCTCTGAAGCATGTGTGGCAGGTAAGCTATACATTCTTTTGCAAAATATGGGCGTGCCCACTAGTGAAAGTCAGAAACCCTTGCTGGCCTTGCAACAGCAATAGTCCAGTGTAGCTCTTCTTACCCTTGAATGTGCCTCAGAAGTGTCCCCAGTGCTGCGAGGCAAGAACACCAGGGACAAGGCGGCTGGCTGTATCAGCTAAGAAACACACACCCACTCCCACCTCTCCACAAGAACGGATGGAGCCCTCCCCTATGCCAGACTCTGCTTTTCCTTTGGTAGGAAGCAGAATTCCGAGCACAAATAAGGAATAAGGAGGCATCCTCCCTCTTTGATATCCCTGCTCCTCCTGCAGGGAGGAAAATAAAGTGGGTCACTCTACTTCAGACAGGCACACCTTGGGTCTTCAAAGGCCAGTGCATCTTTTCACAGAGTTGTTTGGTTTTGTTTTTTTTTTACAAACCAGTCCAGCAGAAATCCCTACGTATTTTCCAGATTACATGTAAATGTGTGGGAGCTGAAGATCAGGCAATGTGAAAGGACAAGAAAGCCATTTGGTGATGGGTAATGTGTTCTCATGGATCAAATCCTCCATTTCTGCAAACACAGCGATCAGAGCAGGGTCTTGTTCTTACTTCAGCATGTATTTTACCCTCTCTCCTCCCCATAAACCCCAGGCCTGATAGAAATTCTCTCATACTGTTGTTAGCTCTGGTAGAAGAGGTAAATTTTTATTCCAGCACTTTCAAATTCAAAGGGTTTGAAGAAAGGTTCCCAAAAGACTATTCTGCCCCCCCATATCCGAAATGGCAGGTGGGATGAGTCTGTCCACATAAAAAGTCTGGCCAGAGGATGAAATGTGGGTTGTATGGGGCAGCTCCCCAACATTTGGCTGCTTCTTGGTCACACAGGCACACCATTTTTTCACATCGGTCTGTCAGGTTATCTGCGAAAGAAAACATGAGTGGAAGATGAGAGATTCTGTACCAGATGAAGGCAAGAAACAGTTTGAAGAGGAGAAATTCCCTAATAGAGCAAGTCTTAGGGAACAGAGGCTGTGAGAGCAGGAAGAGAGAAAGACTAACAAGTCATGTTGTGTATGGATCTGACCTTCTCTGTCAACAGGCCTGACCTTAATTGTGACCAAGAGCATCAGAAAGCAGCTAAATGTAAATCAACAATACTTAGAAAAATTCATCCAGCACAGAGCACTCCCAGTTCTAGAGCTGTGTGAACAATGGGGATATAGTTCAGTGGCCAAAGACAGAAAGAAAGTTATTTTAGCTTAGCTTGAGCTACATATATTCCATTTTCCTGCAGTCAGTCAACTTCCCTTTTAAGTTCTCCCTCTGCAAATCAGACCAATTTCAAAAGAAAAAATGCTGCTTCAAGAGGAAGAATCTCCTGGTGGGACATTTGGAAACCCAAAGGTATAGAAGCACCCACCAGGCATCCTTCACTCATGCTCCATGAGTTGCTGTTACATCCCTCTGATCATGGCAGAGAAGCCAAGAAACCCCAGGGCACAGTTAGGTACCTGATTTTTGTAAGTCAGCAGGTAACGAAGCTGGTCAAGATCATATGTGTGGAACTATTTATAATGCAATTATATGACTACATGACTAGGTGAGGATCATAAGGAACATCAAAGTAACCAGCTGAGGTGGCTCATTGCAAATGACTGATTTGGGGTTAATGAAGCCCATCTCACCTACAGGTGGCCTGAATGCAGCTAATATGATTTCAAAGCACAGTGCCCTGTTTATGTGAGGTTGCTACTATAGATTATCTAACATTCACCAAACCCTGCACTAGGCAGAGTTTAAAGTGTGACTTCCTGCCAGCCCACATGGGCTTTGCTCCAAAACCAACTGCAAAGAGTACAGGAATCTTTCCAGATTTCACTGGACTTGCTGGATCAACCCTGTACTTGATAAATAAGAAAAGCCCATATTACTTAAGCTTTTCTAAAGAGAATCACCAGTTTACCAGTGTTTCAAGGGTCCCATCGATGAGGTTTCAGCACTAAGTCAATTTTTTTCTTAGCTACCAGTCCTGCCTGATTTTCTCCTTGCCCTCTACTCCTTGAATTCTTCCTATGCCGCGCCAACCCCTGTCAATCTAATGTGAGTACAGGAGTCTGGCTTGGCAGTCATTTCTGCTAGAGCAGAATGATTTCTTTGACCAGCTCCCACAACTTACACCTTTTTCTATATTCCAGATATTTACTGAAAGGAATTTGCCTACATGTGATGGCATATCTGGACTGAAAAAACCGGTTTTGCCAATTTTTTTCATTCCACAAACAAAACTTCCTAGCAGGAGTGAAAGGAGGACAAGCCCCAGGTAAAATGAGTTTCTGTTTAATTTACTCAAAAATATCTGTGTTTATGATACAGTGCCAGGCAACAGGCATTCTTTTCCCCTTGCATAGACAGGACAGTGCAAGCAGTTCTGCTTCTAATGTTTCTGGACTTCTCTAGCCTGGGCCCAGCAAGCATGCCTGGAAATGTAATTCTTCATCCCTTTTGTTTGAATGGGATCAGACATTACACCTTCACACCTCAGTAAGACCTGCTGTGCTGTAGCCCGGGGTAGTAAATTTGCCTTCAGAACACATTTCTATTGTTCCTCCCCACGGGGGATGTCGGGGGAAGTGAAGCCGCTGAGGGCTTGCAGACAACACTTGATGGATGCTTCTCAGGCCTTGCCTGGACATCAGCTCAGGAATTAATGGCATTTGTTTAACTAATGGTTGTTAGACAGGCTGGAAAAACTGCAGCCCAGTGCAGTCTTTTGGGACAGACATTGCACACGTCTCAGGGACTCGATGATACGTCTCGCATCTGCAACTAGGATTGTTCCTTCACAGCAAAAAGAAACAGTTGTTTGGTTTTTTTTCATATCAAAATAGCTAGCAGAAAACCTCAGCCGGCTATGGAAATACGGGTGAGTGGGCAGGAGAGCAGTTATACATTAAAGCAGTATAGCCAGCGGTTGTTCTGGCACTTGGAAAAGAGCAACTGCAGATGTGTTGTGCCACATCCTGTATCTGCTGGCAGATTTTCAGCTGCTGGAGAGGCTGAGGATTGCACCAGGAGGATACGGTCTTCTGACAAGGTAGAAGTAGTCTTTCAATGCTCCAGCAAGTAGCTTTGATGTTATGGGGACAAGTGTTCCCATAGGAACACAAAGGAAATCTCACGTGTTCATTTTCCATCTTCTAAAGTGTTCTACAATGGATTTTACCATCAGGGACTTTTTGGAGACTTAGAAATAGAAGTGACAAATTCTAAGACTCAAGTCATCTGGTGTATGTCAAAACAAACTGGTGCGAGCCACCGGCGGGCTGTGACTGTGCAATTCAAGACCTTCTTGCCTGAGTACCAGCTGTAGAGCTGAGCACAGCCTACACTCGCTGCGTGGCTGCGGCACTCGAGAGCATTTGACTCTGCAAGATTCAAAATCCCCACTGGAGCCCTTGGGCTTTCGGCTGGAGTCCCACACGAGGCAAAGATGCAGGCGAGCGCCCTATTTAACCTCTTACAGACATGTGTGATAGCATGGCTCTTCTCTAGCTGTGCGTACTGGGAAGTAAAACAGCGAACGGTCCCGCTGGGGGGAGGGCCAAAACTGCCATGGGAAGACCACCCCTGCAGAGACGGTCACAGGCAGATCATTGCACAGCTTTGGGAAGGCATCGGTAAGGAGCAGGCGTGCTTAAGGTGGGTGGGCAGAGAGCCTCCAGAGAGGCATCTGCATCCTTGCCAAACTGAGATGGCTTGTTGGCTCCATGGCCCCCACTGCCACTCTTCAGCCTGGGGAGGCCTCGTTACCTGGTACAGGTGGTGCTGGGGCTCCAGCCTTCCTCCCAGCTCCAGCTGGGGACTCTTGGCAAGCCTGGTGATCCAGGCAAGGGATGGGAAGAGAGCTCAGAAGAGAACAGACATTGCCCAAAGCAGCTTTTAAACCACCTCAGCATACATAGACCTACCTCTGAAGCCCATAAAGCTCTTAGGTCAGCCTATGTGCCCGCGGAGGAGGGAGCGAAACGAACCCAACGCGAGTGAGCGTTTCCTTACCGCACCGCACGGTGTTCTGCTCACATGCCCACTGGTACCGCTGCGCCTTGGGGCTGCAGCCTTCCTTCTCTGCCTTGTCATAGCAGCAGTCGTGCCTGTGGCAGCACCTGGGAGACAATAAAAGGTAAGAGTTTGGGCTCAGGCATCCCGCATGTTTTGCTCAGGGGTGTTTGCACGCACTCCAGGAGTGTTCCGCTCACGCATTGCTTACAACACCAATGTTTGCCCCAGCCTGTCAGTAAATTGTCTGCTGATGAACCAAGTGTCCTGGCATCTCTTTGAAAGCTCACATGGCTCAGGAGCTCATTAATGCCATATTTGCTCCCAAGACCACTGTGCTTCTTTCTCTGAGCTTTTGCCCTCGGAAGGCAGGTGCGGTCAACACGAGGTAATCCCACTTACTGAAACGGAGCTGAAGCATTTCTGAGTCGCATGTCTGAGGCTCACTGGCTTGGGCTTAGACCCATCTCAGGATTTGAAATCAGGATTTTTTTTGCCTTCCTCAGCATCACCAAGCAGCTTTGTCTCTTCAGTTCACCTGGACCTGTCACGTGCTCCTTGGCCCATCCAGTTTCTGAGAGCTGCCTACAAACCCATCAGCCTCAATGGTGGGAATCATACCAGTTAACTTCAGGTCCCTAAGTGTAAACATCTCCATCTGAGGCATTGATCTATACTGCCTTTACACACGTCTGGGACACAGTTCATATTATCATGCTGCAGAGATCTAACATAGGTGAAAAACATTGCATTTGAAAGTGCAGTTGCTTTTTATTGACAATTATTTATTTTTATTTTATTTATTTTTATTGAGGGGGATGAGAGTGATTAGCTCAGCTGATGAGAACTATCCTACAGACTAGTCAGTGAGATAACTCCCACTATCAATTACTTCAGAATTTATAGAAAACTTGACCCCACTTGAATTTTATTCTGGTAGTTTAGTGACTTGAAATACTCAGAAAAGATTCAGCACTTAGAGGAGTTCTCTGCCAGATAACAAAGGTTGTTTGAGCAAGGATGCAAGGTCAGAAGCTAGAGCCAGAGAGAAGTGAGGTCCTGCATTTCCAGAAGCTGTCCCCGCAAGATCACTGCGGGGAACACAAGACCAATCTACCAATTGGGAAGCATCGAGGCAGGCTGATTCTCGGGATAAATGAAGAGCAGACAGCTTCTAGAGAAGCTCTTGAGTCCTAGATGTCAATGTCTTCAAGATGTGGATGAGCTGGCCAAAAGGGAGCATGCCCATGCTGGCTGCCCAAATCCAGTTGAAGACTTTGATCATTATCTTCAAGGCCTGAGGCAAGTGTACCTGAAAAGCCAATAAAAGTCTGTGATGCACTCTGAGATCCACCACTATATCGCTCTGGAAAAATGGAAAAACCCTGCAAGAAAGATAAAGGTCCCTTGTGCAGGAAGTGGGGCCTCTGTGGAAACCCGTTGGGAGCTGCCAGTACCTTACCCGAGAGCTCAGGAATATCACAAACTTCATCGCCTTCTGCTGCAGGAGGATTTTGCCCTTTTAGAATTTGGTTTACAGATATGAGGGCTGGTGGGCTATGTGAGGTGATAAAGCCTAGGAAAAAAAAATCAAAAATTTTTGAAGTGCAAAGAAGATCCACCACTGATGCGAATTCTAACAGAATGATTGGAACTAGATCAGGTGAATCACGTGAAAGAGACAACAGAATCAGACCAGTCAGGTCAAGTTCAGCATTCAAGTAACCCTTGTGATTACACACAGGCCAAATTTAGTCCAGTGTGCTTTCCCTACTGACTGAGCTCCTGGTTTAGTAGTTAAAGTAAAAATTTCATCCCACAGATGAGTCTGCAAACTAAATGCCTTTTTTTTTTTCTCAGCTTGCAGAGATGAAAGCTGTGTGATGATTGCAACCAGACTACTCACTGCATTGTGAAACCTAGATGTGTAAGTTAGCGGTAGCAGACTATTATGTCCTTCCATGCCAGCTACTCAAAGGAATTCAGAATGGGACTAAGCCCTGTAGGATATACGTATCTAGAAGTTTTCCCATGAGGAGTTACAGCAATTGCTGTAATTGAGAAGACCTTATCCATCTCATGGAACTGGTTCTGTTGGACATGACAGCACTAACAGGCTGTGAGTCAGATCTTTGTCGGTCCAGTAACACCTCACTCCTGGGCTTGTCCTGAAGAGGTTAGAAGTGAAAGGCTAAAGGAGAGAAGAACTTGCAGCCTTGGGTAAAGTGTGGAAGTCTCAGCTTTCTCCAACGTATGAGTCCCTATGCAATGTGCCATATATGACATGACTGGGATGGACTACAACACTGAGCTACAACTGGGGCATGTGTCATCTGGAGGAGCTGCTGTAGCCCAGGGCACCCTGGCTAACATACCTGGAGCTGCAGCACAGCCTCATCCATCCTCAGGGAGGCAGATGGCAGAGCAGGCCCATCATGGGTGTCTCCTATATGGGGCACAGAGCGCAAGAGGCCCCGGTGGAGAGCAAAGAATCGGGCCGAGCTGAGGCAGAGCACCAGCTGTAGAAATCTGTGAGGTCTGAAGAGTGAATCAGTAGTCAAATCAGTAAAGTTGGTGTCAGCAATGGAGGACTCTGGGGAGAAGGAACGACACAAAGGTAGATGGGCAAAAGGAAGAGTTAGGAACCTGTGGGCCAAGGCAATGAAATTGCTCTTCATGGAGAGCCAGAAGGAATGAGCAGAAAAAAAGGTAGGAGAAAAGTGAGATCTTGGAAGAGGCGAAAGATGGTCTGTGGATCAGGCAAGGACAACCAAAAGCACACAAGAGAGGTGTGCTAGCTAGCTGTGAAAACTCGCTGCTCCATTGCTGGCTTGTCGAAATCAGGGGGATTGTATAAATTCTGCAAGACCACAGGTTTTGGGGCACAATTCTGCTTCCACTTACACCGTCTCCTCCTGATGATACCCATAACTGCAGAGAGGTGACATGTACCTGACACCAACACAAAGCAAGAAGACGTTGGCTCATGTTTTACAAACACCTCTTTCAGATGCTCTGACAGAACTGCCAGGGGATGAAGAATGAGGAAACCTATTGTTGTCCTTTGTCACCTTCGATGGTCCCATCCTCCCTGGAAATGCCCTTTCCTGCACCTGGGTCAGAGCGTGGTGTGAAGTTTTTAATAATCTCCTAACCCTCGGTTAGACCAACGCAAACGGAGTCAGCCAACACTGTGGCAAAGCATTGGTCAACAGGTATGGAAAACAAATACAACCATGTCACCTAGTTAGTAAACTACCTATTCATCATGTCTGGGCTATGAGACAGCCCTCACGGCTACAGACAGCTCTGGCTGGCCCACAGGGACCAGCTGGCCAGACCCCTGCCGTTGAGCAAATGCTATTAAGGTCAGAATTTGTCACGTTGTGTTTGTCACGTTAACAGCACAGCCACCGCTGTGTGTCTTTTTGTTTTGCTTTAACTCAGCAACTGAGGGGAAATCTTACTCTTCCTGATGAGATTGCCTGGACTCAGATGAGCCATACATGCCACCCTGCCTTTCACGGCATTCGGTGTCTTCAGGGAGACACCAAGCACCTTCAGGTCCCGTTTCACAAAACGGGTGCTGCAGCAATCTGGAGGGAACGAAAGGGGAAGGAGAAACAAATCTATTGACTTTATCTGGAAGAGATGCCATTATTTCTTGAAGTGATGAGACTGCGAGAGTGGAACAAAAGGGAAAAGGCAATTGCCGACAACGCCACATCAAAGTCAGTGTGTGGAATAAAACTTATAAAAGGATTACTCATCCTATGGCTTTTTTTTTTTTTCCATAAAGGAGAGGTGCTTAGGAGCACTCTAGCCCTGTCTAGACAGATTGACTGAATTACTCAAAAGAAAATTGCTCCTCTTGTAGGGGTAACAGTAACAAACCTGGAAGTGTCAAGGGAGTGAGTCACTTCAAACAGCGTTTGTCACTCCAGGCCAGTAGTTCTCCCACGCCACTTCTTTCTTTTTTAGAATGGCAAATATGGAAAATAATGTGGTCACTTTGACAGGCACAGGTGCTCAACCACACTGATTTTTGCAGTAGTTCTCAGTGACAGGTATCAGAAAATTCCTCTAGCAAACAGAAGATGGAAATTTTTAGGGCTAAATCTAGTGGGCCATTGCTGATTCTTTGTAGCTAAGAACCTAACTAAAAAAGGTTGGTGGTTTTTTTTTTCAGCCAAGTATTGGAGCTAAGAAATAATAATGAACACACTCAACAGGTCAAGCCTCCTTTTTACAAGCTATCTGATATTTTGAGGCATTTCCAGTTGCAGAGTTCCATTTTTTGCCATTAGGATAAAATCCACATCCCATGGAAATCAAACAGCAGCAGAAACACTGGCCAACGAACATGTGGCTGCATTTTCCTCTTTCTCTCTGTTTTTCAGGAGCACTGACCACTCGTGTCTCCCGGAGTCAGCTGTATCTGGGAGGTAGCTTGACCCCTATGGAAAACAGCTTTTAGGTGACTCCACTCAGTCCTTCGGTAAAAGAAGTACTCCAGAGTAGTGAAGTCGTGTTTTACTCTAACAGCCTGATTATGAGAGTTGGCAAAGGGCTAACAAAAATAATAAACGTGTTTACAGACACTTCTGTAGATGGCGATAAGAGGTCAGGAGACACTGCTGAAAATCAAAAGAAATCTCTACACCTGAAAGCTATGACATTTTATAGGCAGTTACTCATTATTTGTAAGTCCCATATTGACTGTTTCGTGGATTAAATCTTTCATAAACTCAAACCAGGGACATGGAGAGAGGGCTTTGGGAGTGAAACATCTCGCTGCATTAATGAAGACATCTCCACTAGTTCTAAGGCACACCTGCTCTTTTATGCCCGTAGAGGAGTCGGCTTTCAAATTTGGTGTCTTTTCTTCCTTTTTTTCTTTCGTCCTGCCAATTCAGCAAAGTTTGGTTTTGTGGCAACGCGAAATGTCTCCAACATTACTGGTGTCTCCAAAACCAGCTGGGTGTTCTGGAAAGCTTGGTTTCCTTCCCAGTGAGCTGCATGCTGCCTTCATCCCTGCTAAAAGCGCCACTTGCTTATCGGTAACAACCAGGCTGTTAACTGTAGATGAACAGATAGACTTGTGTGTTCGGTCTTGGAGGTTTAAAGCCAGACAAGATGGCAAATAAGGGGCTCAGAGCACACAAGAGCCTGCCATGCTCAAGATTTACAGGTATGCTAATTGCAAAGCACAAGAAAGAAGCCTTTGATCACAACACCTCCTAGGCTCATTGCTTTTAGCCTCGGGACTAACAAGCACAGCATCTTCCTCACTAACAAAGAAGGGAAATGCTCTCTCCTGTTGTTTTTTCTTCCTTGTTGCAGTGTGAACTAACAGGCAATGAAGGCAACAGGTTTGGTTACTCCTTGAAATGATCTTGATTTCTTCCAGAGGATAAACTGTAACATTCCCATTGCTGCCATTTTCAGCATGTGGGTGAAATAACCCTCCAAATACCATAGTCACTCCCCTTTTTCCAGGCAGGGCTTGCTCTCTATGAATAAACATGCAGCTATTTCATGAAATCGTACCCTAGTTCCTCCTTTGCCCTCTGGCCCACAGACTACCGGGTCCCAAGAGCTCTGTTCTCATCATGAAAGTGGTTAAATCCTCATTCAAACCCCAAGTGATATGAGGGTCCTCACTCACAATTGCCCAGTGCTGTTCATACATATTAAGTTCCCCTTCCACAAGGCAGTAATGAGTTCCTGGAGTCACAGGTGTACGAACAGGGAAGTCTGGGAAGATCTGCACTGCTTCTGGACAGATAGTTGAGGCTCTTCTTACCAGTCTGTTTTATCTCTAGGCCAGCCTTGTCCTCCCAGTCCACAGTAGCATCCGTAGCCAACATACGCCAAGGGAGACCGTCCCGTGCCGCACGATATAGCTCCTGCCAACTCGATGATTCCCCGGGTGTGCAGTGAATGGGATTTTCCCAGAGCGTCTTTCCAAACTGCAAAGACAGGACATGGCTTCACACAGGGATTAAAAGCACCTGATACTGATTTTCTTGAAGTCCTTAAAGGGGGATTTTTTGGGGTCTTGACTGGTTGATAGAGTGCAGCCTTGACAATCTAATTAGCCTTTACATTGACCCTGCAAAGGAGACTCTGCAGGGGCTGTACCTGAGGGCTGGGCTATCCAGGAGGCCGGTTCTCAGGTAGCTTGATCCAAGGAAGACTTACTAGCTCTGGCACACCAGTATGTGATTGCAACTACATTGCATCTGGGAGCACGGTGTCCAGTTTTGTACATCACAGAGCCCAAGCTGTTCAGCTTTGCAGGGCCTGCGCCAGCATACCAGAGCTCCAAACCTGGGAAAGTTTATTAGCTACGCTGTAGTCCCAAGTGGGACAGGGAGCAGCAGAAAACAAGCACACAGCCAGACCTAACCGGGGTTCTACAGAAAAAATAGGTTTCTGGCTTGCCCAAGATGTCTTATATTATCCAAGTTTCCCCTCCAATTTAGGGTATTTTAACCCATTCTCCAGATGGCAAAGAGCTGACACTACTGTTTGTGTACCTGGATAGCTACAAGTCCCCAAGCCCGTAAGGTATACTTCGTCAAGGACAGAGTGCCTGCATTAGCCAAGATGGATGTATATCAGCTTTGAGTGTTTGAAAGTGCTGGCAACACTTGCATCTGCTTCCCTTATTACATTCTGTTTAAGTCGTAAAATCAGGCTGGCTGCATTAATTTGAGAAAAAACATAAAAGGAGCTCTGTGTCAGCTGAAGTGTGCAGACGGCTACCCGCACCGCTCTGGAGTTTTTTTTGAGCTACTAGTCTTTCAGTGTTGTGATTTCACATGTTAATTTGCAACTTTTTTAGAAACCACAGACTCTACCTTGCAGTAACTGCTGCGGAAACCAAGAGTACCCTGCCCCTGATACTCAAACCACTGTGATGCTCAGCTGCAAATGTTGATGCTTATCGGGTTAACCATAGCAACAGATAGGAGCTTTTATGGCCTGGGTTCACCATGAAGGACCAAGTGGGCTTTGCACTGCTCTATCGTGCATGGCAAAGCTGCTCACCAGTAGCAGCAAACGCCTCAGACAACTGCCTGACCCATCCGCTTGTCCTACCCGGGCACAGCTGCTCTGAAAAGAAAAGCGTGCCGAGACGGAGGGGGACGGACTTCACAACGGGCTTGGGTGGAGAGGAAGGTGACCCACTTGGGAACCCACCACCAAAGTCGCTTTGCCACCTGCCCCCAGCTATTGCAGCGCATTTGACCTCTTCACAGTGCTGTGCAAGCACGGACTAAGTAATCCCCTAAACCACCCGAGGACTCAATACTATTACTAAAACGGGTGCTTTCCTTTTAAAACCTGGCCTCTAATCCCCTTCCTTGGGTCTGTCCCCGCATCTCCTGGGCTGGCTCGCCCTCTCAGCCTGATCCGAATCCCTCGGCGAAGACAAGGAGGGTCTCTTCCCGTGAAGGACAAGGCTGGGCGTTGCTCCCTCTCCAGACCCTGAGCCCCCAGCTCGGGGAAGGAGCGCTTCCCACTGCCAGTTTCACCCCAGGGTGGTTGGCACCTCAGGCAGCCCCGGGGACGGGTTTCGCAGGGGTTTCACACAGCCTCCTTATGCTTCCTGGGGCAGTCCTCGGGGATTAAATGCACATTCCTGAAAAAGTAACTGCGCTGCTCACCTAAACACTGCTTGAGTGTTCAGGTTTCGTGCTAAAAACACATTAGACGGGTGTTATTTGAAACTAAAGAGACGACCTACTTCCCCTGTCTAAACAGCAATGGCTCTGGATTCAGAAGCAGGCTCAGCTCTCCGGCACCCTGGGGGAAATCACCAGCAGTGAGATGTTCTGTGTTTCAGGTTAAAAATCATACTTTTTTCAACCTGCTTCGGTTTGCAGACCCCAAAAACGTTCCAGTGGAGACAAAAACTTCTTTGTAGGCTTTCAGGCCTCCTGACAAGCAGCTCGCATTTTTTTCAGCTGTCTTTCACTGACCTCTTAGCTGGGACCGCTGGACTTGGTCTGTTGGCCACTGACTGAAAACAGCCAAGGCTGGTGTAGGGTAACTGCACCTCACCCAGAAGAAGAAAGGCCATTTCTTCTTTTGGGGATATCTCTGAGGATCAAGGAACTGTAATTAGAGTGCAGAGCTGCTTGTGAAAGCAGAGAGAAAGCCCCAAAGGGAACTGAGCCCAAAAAATGGTGCTTAGGGCTGCGTGCTCTGCAAGAGGTTGAAATCACACCGGCATCCAGGTGGCCTCTGATGTTCCTGTTCTGTTCTTTGAAAGCTGTCTGGGTTTAGAGCCAACTGCGAGTTGCCACAGCTGAGAGGTCAGCCCAGCAAGTATGTTTCAATATTCAGGTGCACGAATAATAACTCGACCGAGAACTGAAATGGCTTTATCTATGCCAAGCGGCCAAGCCAATGCAACTGGGAAAGCCTGGAAAAAGTCTGAGGCTCCACAGCAGCCTGCATTTAGCCACATCTCCCATTAGGAGCACGTCCAACCATCAGCTATACTACTAACAGGGTGCCTTAGCAGAGAACATACCTGCAAGGAGGTGAGCAGAGGTGGGTCTGACAACTTACACTTCCTATTTCCTGCTTAAACGGGCAGCCTTTGCTCCAGATTAAGGCAAAGTTTTGTTTTTATTTTCAAACTGTGCTGCAGGTATAAACTCAGACCAGTTTTGTGGTGCGTTGCCTCTGTGCGTAGGGGCTTTATGTGAACAGACATGCACGGCTTTTCTTCAAGAGGCTTTTTAAAAATTAGTTTAAATTCAGATTAATTGAAAACTGCTTAGTCCACAGTCACTGGTATAAAAAGAGGGTATTTCTATGAAGAAACACAGACATTTGTAGCAGAAAATTATCCAGAAACAAAACAACCCATATTTATACAGCCCCAGCCCTGGAAAACACCAGGGAAGGGAAGCGGGCAGGCAGCTCACTTACAGAGCCCCTCGCTATAAAGTTGAACAGAGTCAAGCAGCACTTTTTTTTCAGTCGGTTGGCCAAACCACATCGAGGTGCCTGCCGTGAAGCAGGCAAAGCTGACGGCAAGGGGAGAGGCTGTCCCGGGACAGAGAGAAGCATGGGGAAGGAGAAGCACCGAGAGGTGGTACTCACCTGCCTGGAGCAGCATCAGCATCAGCAGCAGGCGGGAGCCCATGGGCAGACCGCTCCTGTGCTCCTGTACACCGCGGTTCAGCCACCGGGACTCCCGGCAACACCTCGCCGCGCTGCCAAGTGAGTCGAGGTGTGGGTGTGCTTAACAATCCTGCCGGGCCGCTGCTCCAGTGTTTATATACACATGGCTCTGTGCCCATCTGAAGTGAAACACCCTCTTCTGCGACCTCCCTGAGCCCCGGCCCAGGTCCAGCCTGTGCCCACAGCGGACTTCTGGTGCCTGGAGAGAGGGCAAAGGCTGCCTCTGTTTGCCTAGCATCGCCTTTGGGAAGGAGGGGCTGCTGGAAGGGCATTAGGCTGGCAGTCCCCCGGACAGCCCCAGACACCCAGGCACTAAGCTGGGCTCCTGCTTTAAGCTGTTTGCTTACAGACCCTGGTTAACCTCTGAGTAGCTGCGGAAAAGGGAAGCCTGCAACCGGGCTTTCTGCGGCTTGCGCTCGCTGCTGTGGCATCCCCCTGGCAAGGATCTTCTCTTTTTATAGACCACTCTTTCCAGGGTAATTTTTTTTTTAATTATTTTATTTTAAGACTGATTATTTTTCACGTTTAAAAAAGAAGAGACAAAACTATAAAAATCCAACAGAAAAAATACTGTTTACTGCAAGTGCCTAATTATAAACTGACCAACAGAGCTAATTCCGCACCACTCCCAAGGGAAAAAATACCCTCTCAGTCTGTTGCTGCACCTGACCAAGACCAATTAATCTACTGAAGACTCCTCAGTATGTGAGTTCCTGCCACGGCATCAGACCAGCAGCTGGGGACAGTCCTCTGAGGCCAGCCATGCTCTGGCCACACCAGGCAGCCGGCTTGGCAAGGTGGCCTCCCCCTGGGCCAGCAGGCAATGTGAGCAGGAGGGATGGCCACGGTTGTTTTGCCTTTGGGGTTGAAACACCTCCACCCAGCCCTCCAGGGCTTTAAAACTCCTGCCTTGCTTGGTACAGCAGCCATTTGTCTTGTTGGGGTCCCAGCATCTGCTGCTTACCCAGCGTTAGCGCAGCAGGCAGGGCTGGCTCGATGAAGGCTGCACAGCCCAGGCCCTTCTCCGCAGCATCCCTTCCCCGAGTTCCCCCGGGTGATGGTGTGCTTTTAAATATTGCTTGCTAAATATTGGTCCTCGAAGCAAAGGTCAGCAGTAAGTCATTTACAGGACTGCCTTCTGCTGAGACCAGCCCCTTGCCACAGCAACTGGCACTCTTTGCCAAGCAAGTTTTCAAGATATGGTATGTATCGGGTGCCTTTAACGACACAGGGCAAACAAGGCGGCGGAATTGGGTAAACCTCATGAAAACTGTGAGCCCGAAATCCCCTGCCCATTGTGGTCCCCGTGATGGGCTGCGTGCTGGTGGCGGGTGACAGAGAAGGGCGAGGCGGGCACACGGCTGCTCCCTGCCCTGGCTCTGCTGCGATGTTGGAGGGGGGGTCCAGGAGAAGCTGGGCAGCTTACACCTCCCTCGGAAACTCCCTTCAGTATTTGTACATTTACTCAAGTAATAATGCCAAATCCTATGTATGCAAGCTGTTGCTGGCTAATATTTAACCCTGAGACTCTAAGTTTGCGGAAGGAGGATGCTGGAGGGGGTGTGTGTTGTATTCGAGGGCTCTGCGGATGCAGGTCCTCGAAGTGGGAGGCACAAAGAGGAAGGCAAGCTTGAAGCACCACCTGGGACCTGGCTGAACAAGACACTTCATTAGAGCAAGCTCCATCCCTGACGGATACCTGGTGGGCCCTATTCTTAAGTGAGGACCAAGGGGGAGGTGTGAGGAACTTCTGCAGATGCTTTACGAGATTCCCGGGGTCTCCAAGTCTAGTGAACTGCCTTCGACTGCCCAAAGTGTCTACTCTATGACTTGAATTTATCAGAGTCATTTGGGTTTGGAAACCTGCATTTAATCTTGTTCTTTCAAAGCCTTCCTGAATTACAAACCTGATCAGAAAAGGTATTATAAATTTTCAGGCCACAGTATAATTCTGTTCTCCCTTTCTCACTGCCCCCTGCCCCCAAATAATAGATAAGGTTTCTGTCTCCACTTCAGCAATAAATATAAAAGAAAGAAATATAGACTCCTTTGGTAGCCAAATGTGTCAGCAATGTTGGAGGAAGACTTCTGCAGGGTATTAGAGAGGGATGCCTAAATTTAAACTTAAAATGGAAAGCAGAATTAATGTATTGTTCCCTTGTGATGATTTCACACTGCTGACTGGTCAAGTTTGTTATTTACATCTGCAATTACTGACTGCAGTTGCCTAAGTTAATTAACATATTTATTAAACAGCACTATTTACAAGGGTATATAGTGATAAGACAAGGGGCAATGGCTTTAAACTAAAAGAAGGAAGATTTCAATTAGATATAAGGAAGAAATTTTTCACTCTGAGGGTGGTGAGGCACTGGAACAGGTTGTCCAGAGAAGTTGTGGATGCCCCATCCCTGGAAGTGTTCAAGGCCAAGTTGGACGAGGTGTTGAGCAACCTGGTGTAGTGGAGGGTGTCCCTGCCCATGGCAGGGGGGTTGGAACTGGATGATCTTTGAGGTCCCTTCCAACCCAAACCATTCTACGATTCTATGAATGGTATTAAGTGCTAATCGTGGTCTTACTATGTTATGGTAAGTGCACTGGGATCATGAGGGCACTTCTATTACTGTTTGGGGAAACCAAATGAATTCCCTGATCTCACTCCTTCACATGCATTTGGCATGTTACCTTCTCAAGCTCCGCTTCTCACCACTAGCAAGAGGCAGCACATGAGGGTGTTGGATACCGCTCCCGCAAATTCAGCTATACACACTACTGCCTGTCCAAAACTGCATAGAGAATAAATTTACTTGGAGCCTCAGGTCACTTGCTTGGGGCAATCAGTCTGTGCTGTTTGAGGGCTATTTTTTCAGATGAACTAGCTCCACTGAAAACAGAGTTCCCTTGCTCTGCACCGCCAAAGCACCTGGCCCTCAGGGATTACACTACCTCATGCTCTTGGGCTACTTGTTATTGAAAGACACTATTAGGTAAAAGGTTTCAGCTGAAGAGGAGAAGAATTTCTAAGGACTCCACAGTTTTTAATGACTTTTACCCAATGAGGTTTAAGATGTCAGATGTTCTTGTAGAAGCCAGGCTGTCCTTCATCCCATGGAGGCCATTCTTCCTCAAATGAAATATCCAGTCATCTCTGTGGATGTCACCACTAACTGCAAGGAGAGGTCTTTTGTCAGCACCAGCAGATTCAATGATGTTTTTGCTGCCCAGGCCAAGGGCTTTTCCCAAGAAGGGCGGAGGAAGCTTTCCTGCAATACTAATTTAGAGGTTTCCTAAAGGAATTGCCCCCCCTCAAAGGCTGGTTTATAGGAGGATGACTAAAGAGTCTCAAGGGTACAGAATGACAGTTTGGGTAGTGAGAGTTAGAAGAGAAAATAAGTTCTAAAGGGAAACGAAGTCCACATTAGCTGTTCAGAGGGAAAAAAAAAAAACTTATCTTGGACTGCCACATGATTTGTGGTGACATAACCAGTTACACAGGCAGCAGAGTTAATGTGACAACATACTAAGTAAACAGTCTCATTCAGTATCATCTTGCATGGAAGGTCCGTCTGTGCCTTAGTGACGGGTTGCCCAGAGAAGCTGTGGATGCCTCATCCCTGGAAGTGTTCCAGGCCAGGCTGGATGAGGCTTTGAGCAACCTGGTGTAGTGGAGGGTGTCCCTGCCCATGGCAGGGGGGTTGGAACTAGATGATCTTTGAGGTTACTTCCAACCCAAACCATTCTATCATTCTATGATACGGCCTAGTCCAACTTTGATGAGGAAAGTCAACATTATTATTATTTCCAATTTATAACTCAAGAAAGTTTTAAAAGTGGCTCCTTGTTTGAGAGTGTCCAGTATCTATCTCCTTGAACTTCACTGCTCCTGTGCCCTGGGTCTCATCTTGAGGGTGGCATTTCTGAAACGAGAACAGGCTGAATAAAGGCGTCTTATTTAAATACTGACACAACCTCAGGCTGCTTAGTTTATGAGATTCAACAAGACGTTTGGCTGCTTCATCCAACAGGAGGCCCAGGGAACACACATACACAGAGATGAACGCACTGATATCTCTGATATCCAAGATGAGCTCCTGAAAGGCATCTGAGTTCCCTGAAAAGGAGTGGCTAACGTAAATGTCTGCGTCCATTTAACAGCAAACCTTTTAGAGACAAAGCTGGAAGACCCCTGATACCAGCTGATACCAATGATGCCAAGATTCATGATAGTCGTCCAGACTCTGAAGCCATTAAAATATTTGTTTTGTCATGTCAGTGTTTTGACGTGTGTTGTTTACATTCATGGGCAGTCCTCAACAGAGCAAAATTACATTTTTCTTTTCTGCTTGTAAAGATAATGTAAACAGAGGTGTGTTCATAGCTCCTCCTGGGAGACAGAGGAAGGGATGGTCTGGGTAGGGAAGGCGTAATACAGACCAGGAGCACATAAAATTCTTATTCCACCTTTGCAAGTACATTTCAACCCTAACAACTGTAGACCAGCATCCTCTTTCAGCTCTGTCAGTATATGCCAGTGCTGCCTGTGTAGTCTGCTGTGCACTGTCATCTCTTCCAAACGCTGTCTGCTTTAGCTTCTCAGTTCCCTATTGTCCAGGCTTGGTTTTCCTTTTTTTTTTCCTCTGCTAAAAGTTTTCTTGCTTCTGCACTTGCCATCTCACACCTCTCTCCTTCCACCTTTTGTCCCAACTGACCACTTTCACCAACATCATCATAAATAGCTTGAAGACTCATGCTGGTACTGTCTCAAGCCTCGGGTACCAAAAGAGACAGAAAAGTGCTTTTTTATTGAAGGCCTCCATTGATAACAGCGGTCGGTTCTGTTTAGATCACGGAGCACTTGGGAGCTCTGAAACTTCCGCTTTTAAGAGGATGGCCAATTAGAGACTTCCTGAAGAAAAGAGGATATACGCTACACTCCCTCCGCTCCATTATCCAGATCGCTTTGTTAGGATGCGTCCAGCGTTCACACTAGTGTCTTTTATGTTTGGTATCTGAGTATATAAGAGAAAGTGAATAATGGGCTAAATTTTATGTGGTGTTGTCACTCCTTCAGGAAATGTGAAATCAAGCATTCCCTGAAGGTGCTACTACGATGATTCTTGATTTGCTTTCCTGTAGCCCTTCTGAAGGCTGGCCATGAGCTGTAGATTTACTAGGTCACTGCTGTAGATTTACTAGAAGAGGCACTGGAGAACAAGGGTTTAGCTGCTTTCTTTTCTGGACATCAACCAGCACTGCACATGGCAAGTTTTTAAGCACTCCTGGAATCCCTCTGCTGTTAGTCAGGCCAGGGTTTTGTTAACCTCCTCCCCGAGACACACAATTAAGCTTATCTTTAATAAAGTACGCTTTTGGGAAACTCTTTACCATTTCCCCAATCACAATCTGAATTATCAAGCCCAAGTTCAAGTACTGTAATTTATACAGTTAGTATCGTTCCACGGGCCCTTCAAAACCTCTCTCTTTCTATACATGCATAGACCCCTGCACCAACACTCATATTTGCCACCACTACCTTGGTTTTGTTTCATGACTCATCATCTCTTCACTGCTGTGGAAATAGGAGTTTTCCGAGTTTCATACTTTTTATATAAATGGTTTGAAAAAACAAATGAAAACCCATCAGGACAGTGAAAAGAGCTCCACCTTTCAGGAGGAAGAGAGGAGTCAGCTCTGCAATTTGTTCTGCTGGGAAGGCAATGCTCTGAGCTGGTCATTGTGGTCACCTAGTTGGTTTGTGTTTCTTTTCTGTCTGACCAGCCCCTAGCTGAGGGCATGCCGAGTGTATTACGTCGCATCTTCAGGCTCTGAGCTCATAGTGGGTAACCCACCACATCTGCAGTCCCAAGGCCAGTTCTTTTCTCCCTTACATGACAAGGATTTATCTGATCAAAGCCTGCACCTTTGCGCCCAAGGACAGGTTAGGTAAGGGCTGGATGCTGCTGTGCTCTGAACGCTGAATAGCCTGGTGTGACCAACAGCCCTCAAGTCACAGCAAGGAACTGTCAACATGGGAAGCTCCCAGCCCCATAGAGATCTCCTCAGTTCCCAGTAAAACTGCCTCTTTTCCGTTCAGCAAATAATCCTGACGAGGAGTTTTGGCTATGATTTCATGTAGTCATTTGCTTACAAGTACAGGAAAATTTCAACCTTTACCTGGCTCTCCGGCCTGTTTCTCATACCAGACCTGGTATTTACAGCAAACTTAAGACCACGCTGAAGGACATAGATAGCATAATTATAATTTTAAGTGCTAATTAATCATTAGTGTGTTGTTGGTTGTGACATGGTGGAACGAGATAGCAGGCTTCATGGGTGCCAGTCACCATCTGGGAGTTCAGGAGTTCACCCAGTTCCCAGCACACCAAGAAACAGCCTACAATAAGAACACTTGTACAGTTAGCAGGAAAAAAAATCTGCAATGATAAGTAGATAAATTCACGTAGGGTATTTGGCTTCTAGGCTGGGCAGCAAAAAGTAGGTCAACTCAGTACAGCTCTAGTTAAAATGGCTACATTCATCCTCAGTGCATTTTCCCCACAGTTAAGCACTCATCCTTCCCACTTTGCTCCATTGCACATTCGGAAGTCGAGTATTTGCATTGTCTTTTTTTGCATCTTGTCCCCATGCATCTATCCCACTGGACGTCAAGTCTCCGATCTCTATCACAGTCATATTTGTACATCAAGCAGCATTCGTCTCTGCCTGGAGACACTCTTCTTGTTCCAAACAGCTCTGATACGTGTTGTGATGAGCTCCTGAAGTCTCTGGCATAAGATTTACTGAAGTTTTCAGTAACTTCATAAGCGATGCTGTATTGGACACTCAATCCACAGCGATATTTTGGGACACATGAGAAGAAGATGAGGCTTCTCTTTTCTCCAGTCAGAAAAAGAAGTGTGAAGAGTGGTAAAGCTCATGTCACTTCTTTGCCTGCTCGCAGTTTCTTCCTGGCTTCTGCCTGGAAATTGGCTCACCAGCAGCTCAATAGATATTTACTCCTACTTCTATTGGGCCGAGGGCATAGATTTGCTTGGTTCTCACATTCTCCTGTTGGGCAGGCAGCATATTAAAACATGACAAAGGCTACAGATGTGGGCTTTTTGTGGTGACTTTTCCAGACTTGTGTCACAGACTCTGTTGACAAGCAAGTCTGCCATGTATGATGTTGCACTTATTCCTCAAACATTTTAGTTTTGCTTTGTTGGCTTCCTCTAGGAGACACAAGAATCATTCAACCAGTTGTCCTCACAGCCCTACACATTTTCATGGCAGATGACCTTCTGATATAATAGCTAGTGTGCTGTGAGGGTTCATATATACCCTACATCAGATCCTCAGAGGCATTCTCAACCCCTCTGTCCTGCTACTAGCATTCTTAAAAGAAGGACACGGACCTGTTGGAGCAGGTCCAGAGGAGGGCCACAAAGATGATCCAAGGGCTGGAGCACCTCTCCTGTGAAGACAGGCTGAGAGAGTTGTGGCTGTTCAGCCTGGAGAAGAGAAGGCTCTGGGGTGATCTTATTGCAGCCTTCCAGTACTTAAAGGGGCCTACAGGAAAGCTGGAGAGGGACTTTTTACAAGGGCGTGTAGTGATAGGACAAGGGGCAATGGCTTTAAACTGAAAGAGGGCAGATTTCAATTAGATCTAAGGGAGAAATTCTTCACTCTGAGGGTGGTGAGGCACTGGAACAGGTTGCCCAGAGAAGTTGTGGCTGCGCCATCCCTGGAAGTGTTCCAGGCCAGGTTGGATGGGGCTTTGGGCAACCTGATCTAGCAGCAGGTGTCCCTGCCCATGGCAGGGGGGTTGGAACTAGATGATCTTCAAGGTCCTTTCCAACTCACACCGTTCTATGGATTCTATCCAAATTGCTGATTTGGCAATTTTTGGCACCAAACTGTAAGAGTAATGTGGCCTCTTTCCATATCAGATCATGTTTCTTTTGTTGCATGCGCTTGACAATCAATTCTTTAGGGAGTTTTGTTTAAATTGTTTGGGCCTAGGCAAACGTGCATCTTGGCTGAGTTTTTGAGGGTTACCAGAGCTGGTCACCTGGCTTTATGTACTTCAGGACAAGGATTCTGTCTACTTGCTTGATTTCTTCCATTACTTTAGAAATACAGATTTTTACTTTTTTTCTTCAATAAGTACTCTGTAAAGCTCTGCTGGAGTGAGTGACACAAGCAGTCGGAGTAATTTCTGCAGATGTTACTTGTTTTCTTTCTAAAACATTAAATTTTTTTACAGCTTCGCTACGGAAAAGCCAAAATCACAGGCATGCTCTGCCAGTAGCACTTGTTTTGTTTGTAGACCTACTGAGGGCATCATTTGTCAATGGTTTAGTGAGTTTAACTGTAAATAAATATATCCACAAATCAAAACATATTTCTCAGTAACCTCTGTATTTGTGGATATTTTAACTTTCTACTTTTCCTTGGTACTGCAGTTTGGCTTTCCCTGGTGGAGTGATAGGCCACTGTCTGGTTTAAATTTGGCTTGGCAAGTTTGCTATCCTTTCTTGCACGGCGCTGAGCACGTCTTCACACATTCAACCACTGCCAAATTGTGTGTTTGGTGCTTTGTTTCCTGTTTGTACAGGGAGTCTTTTTTCTGAGACTACTGCTGAATTAATTTCTGCTTATCTGCACTATGTTAATGCCAGATATGACCAAAATGTTGTTTTCTGAGTCACTGCCTGCTTTCTTTAAAAAAAACAAGTTTTTCTTTCATTTTCTTCTTGCGTACCTTTTCTGGCTACAACTAAGGCACTTGGCTAGTAGAAGAACATTTCTGAATTTGATTTCTTAATTCCTACATGTGGGATTGGGGAGATTGTGTCAAGTCTGAGTTCTTGCTCATTGCTGTGGTTCTGTACTTGTGCATTTATACTTGTATACTCAGGGCTCCCTTGTGCTTTTTGCTGAAGTATCTCTGTACCATCATACACAGCTGTAACTGGAAGCCTGATATTAGCAGGCTAATGGCAGGGTGCGTTGTCAAAAAGTAAGGATCGAAAACGTTCAACTGGCTGGCACTTTCCCTTCACCAATATTTTTATAAGTCTTCATAGGATAAAGCCTCAGACAAGGTAATTTGTCATAGTGCATCGAGGTTGACAATGCACAAAACAATATAATCCTAGAGATTAATATGTTAGTCCACTGATCTCTGCAGAGACACTTCTACTTACAACAGTGCAGTAAGATTTTCTTTACCTTAAAAACACATGAAACCCCAAAGCAAACCAAACCCCATAAGCTGAACAGTCACAACAAATATCAAAACAAACTCCCTATTACCACTGACTCTAAGTAAGCAACAAAGCCCCAGAGTTTCTCCTTATTTTTCTGTAAGACTTAAGGCAAGATTTTGAAACAAAATTAACATCCAACACTAAAATCTTATATTTAAAGCCTTTAAATGTGTGATCTGGTCATACCAGAGTTGAACTCACAGCATCTCCTTGTAACCTGTGAATATGAGAGCTACTGCATCAGCTTCATATACTCACAAAGCACATAAAGTACCCACCACCATAGTGTTGAGATGCTAGCAACTCTCTTCAAATTCAAATATTCCTAGTTGGACCCAGCTCTTCCCTCTGCACTTAACTGCTGAAGATTTTAATGCATTTACCTCTTCATTACTCTTTCTTCGTTAAATTTTGACACTATGAGAAGATATACTGTGCAGTGTTCAATAACATGAGCTGGAAAGAGTTCAAAGAACTCATCTGAGAGAAGCCATTTGTAGATTGGAAAGAACCTTTCTTAAAAAATAAAGACGGAGAACACAGAGGAGCTTAAGATTGGAGCATCTCTGATAAGACACAATGAATTCAGATAGGGTAGAGTATTGTTAGAAAAAGTATGATGAGAAACAAATCATTTCCTATTTGAAAGATAATTATTCTATCTTAGAAATCAGTAGCAATGAAGAAATCTTGTTTAACTTCATTTTCAGATGCAAATTTCAAAGAAGTTTTTGGGGAACCAGCTGATGAGTACTTCTGTGTGAACAAGCTCAAGAATAGTATCTCAGAACAGATATTATTATATCACTAACATAAAGGTATCTTCTTTCCTGCAAGGCCAGAAGGAATATCAGCTTTATTATTTGCAATTCAGATTTATTTTCCAAACCTTGCTTTTGTCAGGCTGTCATCTCTTATTTCTCATGCTTTCCCTTGATCACTTTCCTTTCAGCCTGACTGCTCTTATTCTCCCATTTCTGACAATTTTTTAACATCACTCCATGTGAACTCATTCATCAATGCCTAAAAGGGAGCAATTCTGGGCTATGAACAATAGGTACGTGTAGTCTCATTTCGCTCCTACAGGAAACACTGTAAATGGAACAGCAATCTAACTTAAGATACATTGTGAAGAGTGAATCAGTTGGTGATTCTTCACTACACTAAGTGACTGACTTCCTTAAAATGCTGCACCAAGGTTCGAAACTGATATATAGAGATATATGTATGTGACTGTGAATTTTACAGGCCAGGTATGCACGGCATCTCTCAACTACATGCAGCATTTCAAGGCTAGTCGTTTGTTTGTTCTAAAACCAGGGGGAACAAGTCCCAGTGTATTTCATTCATCCCTTGCAAAACCACCTAAAAAAGTCCCAATATACAATACCTCTCATTCATTGTGTAACGGTGACATCAGTGATTAAAAAAAAGGGTAAGACGATCATCAACAGCAAAGAATCATAGAATCATCTGGTTGGAAGAGTCCTTCAAGATCATCGAGTCCAACCATTCTAGCAATCTAGACAAAGCACTATTCTGTTTAGTAGGCATTCAGATGGTGATGCTTCCTTCAGTGGAGGCACTAACAGTGTCCCTGTCCTCTATGAGGCCTCTTTACAGGAAATTTGTAAGAAACAGTATTTCAGCAACTCTGGCTTGAATAGACCAACAGATTCTTAAGGGGAAGGAAAGACAATAATTATAGATACATAGACATAATAATTTCCTCAGGCTTGTCTCACTCAGAAACTAGATTAAATAAGTGCCAAACTAAATACAGTTCAAACAAATACAATAACCAAAAATTTTAGGAAAGTCTACATAAGTGACTTTTTGGAACAGATCTCGAGCCAGTGTCTCAGGCAAAACAAGTGGCTGGATCTTCACTGAATTTCACAACCCTCATTTGAGGGTCCATGCTCAATTACCTTTTACGGCACTAGCGTTTCACAAATTTTGTGACTGGATAAGTCAAGAAAGCCCCACAGAAATGGTATCTCTTGATAACACTCAGCAGATCAGCCCTTGGGTAGGTGGAATTTTTTCCTGAAGATGGTTTGAACAAGGAATATAATGGCATAGGGCTGGAAGGGACAAATAATCATCTAGCTCAGGATCAGATCAAGCATACTTGGACCAGGATTCTTTTCTGTCCATGACCTTAGTTCTCTTTTACCATAGACTGAGCTGGTTACCTCTTGTCCTATCACCAGCGGATGTGGAAAACTACTAGCTATTGTCTGTATCAATTCTTTTTGTAAAAATTATTACTCGCCCCAGTCAGAGTCCTTCCTTCTACAAAATGAATCCATTGCTCCCTATCTTGTAGGTTATGGTTTCTAAACCTTCTAGAGGTGCTGTTCACTCCTCTCAGGATACCCCCAACTACCTACAACTTCAACACACAACATCAGCTAAGGTTGAACACAGTCAAGTGAAGAATAACAAATATTTCCTGCATCTTTTATGCATCTCTCAAGTTACTACATCCCAGAATAGGAAACCTACAGGAAACATTACCTTTGCCTGAAATTCATCTTCCTGAATCTTCAGTGTCCACAACTTTCTTTGTCCTGCTTATTTCTCACTGCTTCAGGTAAGTCTCAGGATTTTTCCTGGGGTCAGGGAGCTTGAAATCAGTGACATCTTTGTTGAAAAATCTTCCTTTTCAGTGAGAAGACAAAGGTGACTCTCACAATTTTTAGAAACTCTAGCAGTTAATCTAAAAATTAATGGCAATAAAGGAAAAACTTGAGTTGAATTTACAATACAGCCCCTGAAAAATGGAAAAAAATTCCCACAAACTGTCTTTATCTATAGACCAGAATCTTTGCATTGTGCATGATGATGGCACCACAGGGGTTTTCTCTTCTGCTCCATCAGTTGATCCCCGTTTTCTTGCCAGCTTGTGGAACACGAACAATGCCCATACATCAAGAAGCTGTCAGCTCCCTACTGGCATCTCCTGGGGTGAAGATGACCCAGGGTAGGGAGCGTAACAGAAGCAGGCAGCTGGCAGGAACGAGAGCTCCTTTAGCCCAGACTGTACTACGTAAATCTTTTACTGCAAATGAAGGTCTTATTTCTCATTCTGTAAACACTGGATGCAGAATATTTAAACCATAAGTTAAGAGCCCAGCAGAGCAGAGCCAGCAGCATCCAGGCTACGTTAAAGGGTGCTAGTGCTTCAAAGGCTTTCAGGGCCATAGCCACATACCCTCACAAACGTTCTTGCACCTACCATTTTCAATTAGCTGGCTTTAGGCTTCCAGACACACCCAACTGGGTGTGTAACAGGGATGTGGACAGACTTAAGGTCCTCTGATACAGCCCAACCCACTTCTGAAGTGTGTAACTAGTTTATTTATTGTGGTAAAAAAGGCTATGAAAGAGAATGGAGAGGGGGGAATCAGTGCAGGAGCTGGGAGAAGGAAGCGAGAAGACACAGAAGGGGAATAACAAGTCTATTGCCTAGATGATGAGACTCCTGTCAGCTCTCAAAGGTGGCTGGAGGTAAAACACACCTGGTCTGCTCCAGAACAGGTTTGGCTTCCTTTCCCCGTAATGCTACACGCTTCCTTGTGCTCCCCTGCAGAGGGCAGCGCTTCAACCCCAGGCCTGCAGGGGAAATCCCGATGTATTTTCCATGCCGTCTCCCTCACATGGTTGATACTGTTGTTCGAGTGCTGTTTCCGGGCAGGTCTGCAATGGCTCAAGCAGAACGGTGAAGCTGCTCCAGAACCTGCGACCCACTCTCAGGGACTGCTCATTTCCCACTGCAGCCCGTGCCCCACTCACCAGCTCCTCTTGCCTCACCTCCCAGTTTGGCACTAGAAAGCAGGGGCAACTCTTCCAGCAGCATCCCACTACTGACACCATTCCTGACATCCTCATCAGTTGCAGATGGTTAATCACTTTCCAGAACTTCAGCAAACCCAAGCAGTTCTAGCACTGGGCAGATGCTGTGTTTTCACACCACAGCTGCTGCTATTTTGTGCGGAGGTAAACATCAAAATGCAAATCAAACCGAGCTAGTAAAATGGGTCACTCAAGTGCGAGACAAAAGGGATTTGTTTGCAAAAGAAACTACTGCAACAGCCTCAGCAAACACTCACAAAGCAAAGCTTATTCCTGGTGAAGACGAACCCCACCCCTTTCTCAACCAGAGCAATTTACTGAAGGTTGGAGATACTTGAGTAAATCACAGGGATGGCAAAATCACCCGCACAAGCAGTTTGTTCAAACTAGTCAATCAGTGGTGGTAAGAGAGCATGGTACGGCACAGGGCTGATACCCAGGAAGGATCTGGAGAGGCTGTGAAAACAGTTCTCCAGCGTCTGCTACTGTAGGCAGGAAGGCTCTGCTCTGGGAGAGCTGAGGTGGCACAGAAATTTAGCATCTGCTCTGCACTGCCACTCCAGTGCCCTCCCGGTCTCATCCAGCCAGCACTCCCAATGCACCACATCAGTTTGACAGTTAACTGGTGGATTCGATCAGTGTAAACATCAAACGCTTAGCTACCATGCTCTTTACATGTTTGCTTGTAACAGGCAAAGCCTCTGGTAATGAGAGGGGTTTTTTTGGTGAATTATCATAGGAATCATTTAACATAAAAAAAGGTACTGCCGTGGCCACTTAGCCAACAGAGTCAGCTACCAGACTCTGGAGAGCAACCTCCCAAAGAATTGAATTTGCTAAAGGTACAAGCTGCACTTGGCCTCAGAGGAAGGAAACACACCATTCAGTGCAGTACTGACTTGGTAGCTTAGCCCAAGATTATATTCATGGCACATCATAGTTGGAACTGCTGGAAAAGGTTCCAGTCACACTTGGTCGACACCGTGCGAAGGACATCGGATACAGACGCTCAGAGCTCACATGAGTCTCCACCACTGAGCTTACAGGTATGGAAACATGGTGAGGCACTGTCAAAGAGCTACACTCCCTCCACCAGGAAGGGTCTGCTTCGGTTTCTCCAGGCAGACAGCTAACAGAGGAAGGTTCTTCCACAAAGAGACCACGTGCTGCTTCTTCACAGGGCTTTTCTAGCTTTCTAGCAACAGAGGCATTGTAGTGTGTCACGAGGAAGATAACAGATGAAGTTACAACAGGGACTGGTCCTCAACCACGGCTCAAGTTAATGTACAGCAAAACAGACTCCCATGCATTCAGCTGTGAAAGCTGAAGGGAAGAAGGGCTGATTATAAGGGTCCAGACACATGGTAGGTCGTAACATAGAATAGAAGGAGTCCTTGCTAACAAAGCGCTCTAGAAACACTTCCTCATTATTTACTTTTTTTGAAAGGCTATTAAACATGTTGGGACCAATCTTATTTTTAATAGGTACTCCAAATTTTTTAAAAATATGTATGTCTGATAGTGAGAACTAGCCCAAACGACAGAGGTAATGGGTAAGCTCATTAAAAACTTACATATATAAGGGTTTCCTCTTCTCAAATAGTGATACAAAATAAACAGTAGATTATCTTCTTTGCAATCATCAATCTAAAAAAAGCTAGTATTCTAACACCATTTAATGTAAGAAACACTTCAAAAGTGGCAGATGAAAGAGTTAAGAAAGCAGGAAAAAAGAAAGAAGTTTATTAAAAAAAACATTAACTTCTTTTTCTAGGAGGGTTCTGATTAAGTAATAATTAATTTTCATTAAACAAAAGGTTCTGGTTTTCTTGAAAATTTTCAGTCTTCACCTCAGAAAACCCAAGACTAGAGAGATGCTTGGATCCTCTGCACAAAATCAATTCTCATCTTCACCCTTGTGTGTACACAGAAAGCATGGAGCACAGAGACATCTGACACCCATTGCTCTAGGCTGATCAATAAATAAAACATTGTCCCTATGGTTATTTTTAAAAGTAGTAATTTTAGAAGGGAGGAGGAAAGAGAGGAGTGGAATATGTTATCACCATCACATTTTTTTCTGTGTTCATCAGTTTCTATAAAGGTTTGGCATGCATCAGTAGGCACAGAGGTGCTTATTAAGTGTGATTTTGCATATGGCTATTATTACCATATCCAGATACCTACAGAGTCTTCCAGTTACGGAGTATCCATTCTTCCACTGCCATGTATGTGAACCGTAACTTCAACAAAGGCTTCACTTTGCACTCTGTAGTTTTGAAAGCTGTAGTTTAAAAATATGGGGCAAGAATAATATTCTACAGCAATAGAAGAGTGAGTAGTAAACACGCAAACTTTTGATCCTTTCCTATTAGAAACCAGGTTATAAAGAAGCTCTATGGCACGAAAGTCTAGCTATTCCTGAGGAAATGGAAAAAGAAAAAAAAAAATGCAGCTCGAAGATGTTATCTGCTCTCTGTTGAGATACACAATCTACTCAAGCAGGAAATACACACAGATAGAGGTGGACAATCAGCCCAAGATATAATGATGACAAGCTGCTGACATTTCAGATTTTCTCTTTGAAGAGCAGGTGCTGGCTGAGTACACACAATGCTAGTAAGCAGGAAACAGCTTTTCAGAAGTCATTGCCTTGAATCACAGAACTAAGACAGCACTGCAAGAGACAGACTGTGAGCTGGTAGATAACTTGGTGCCAACCGTAAGTGACAAAGAAGAGAAAAAAAAACCACCAAAAAACCAAACATCTTTTGAGAAAGACACACAGAGCATTTTAGATGAGGGGAGAGGAGGCATTCATGATCACTGTAGCAAAAAGATTGCAACAGACCTTCCATGGAGAAGGACCACTTGGCCAGCACACAATCCAGAAGGAAAACTGTATCACCACACAAAGTTTCTGGCATGACAACAGATTAGAAGGGCCTCTTGGGTCACCTATGACTCTGCTATCACTTGTACCCACAATATATTATTCGTTTCCTAAGTGGCCAACTGCTCCATTTACAAAAGAAGGTAATTTTTTGTGTCTGCTCTATACCGCTTTTTTATTAAAGTAAGGAAATGAGATTGACTATTCTCATGTTTTCAGAGATCTCCAATACCAGTGGGAGCTGTCTTTACAGCCACAATAATAAAAGTCCTCTTCACAGGTCTCGACCAGCCCCTTTCTCAGAGCTGTATGGGGTGGGGGCAGAGGAGAGTGAAAACATCACTTCAAGGAAAAACTAAGAGGCTGCTACCTAGACTAAACACTGTACTGCTCCATGCAGCTTTCTGCTGGTCCTGCTTTCCTAGAGGTTACGCAGTGTTGGCAGGAATACAAGCTCAAGCCTGTGAAGAAAAAACATTGTCATCCAGGGGCATGTTTGAAGGACAACTTGCAGCTTGCCCACCTCAGATTCAGAGGACAGAACCTTGATGGGCTTCGCATAAGCAGAAGAGGAGAGTTGACCCACTTGCTTGCGCTGCCACTGTGATGGTGCCGTGGGTGGGCAGGAAGGTAGGAGTGGTGGAGGAGCAGCGGGTGGCCTTTGCTGTGCTGGCTACAGAGCACCACGCGGGAAGCTCACGCCGGAGTCCCAGGAGCTTGCACCTATGCACCTTCAAGAGCCTTTGACTCTCACACTCAGTCTGACGGGATTCCTCCTCCTCCTCTTTTGTTTCTTCTTTTCCCTTTGATACACCTTCTTTTCACTTTCACTGGCCACACAACAGTGTTAGAGATGTGTGCCATTGCCCCTGTGCCCACAGACACACACAGACATACCTTTTTTTCATCTCTTTTGATCTCACTGTGTGTATCTGCCTCTCCCCGTCTCCAACATTGAACCAGTATCAGTAAACATCTCATGATCAGACCACAAAATACCGAGGAATACAAATCAGCCTTTGATCTCACCGCTTTCTTCCAGAGCTAGAACACTCTTCACTTTTTTGAGCAAAAGCGTCTGAATTTGCATATACGTATACGACCACAACCATACGCAGAGGCCTCAAGCTTCTCTTGAAGGCAGCCAACATCTGAACGTGGCATGAGGAACTGCCGCTGTGAAGGGCATGTACCACACAACGGGTCAATATCTGTTTCAGTATCTGTTAGTGTGCTTAATCATCTCTCTTTCAGAGAATTATCCATCCCCAGCCTCTACTCTGTTTTTCTGTCCTCCTCCCACACCATTCAGAAGACCCAAGCCAGCAGTCCAAGAACTACTCTTGCTCCCTTTACACCTTGAGCAAAGCCTAGTTACAAAGCAAGATAGCTACATGCAGATTTATCACCCCAGATAACGGAGAGGGATAGTCCTCTTTCTGAATGAAATCTGCTTCTCACTGAAATCCACCCTGATGAAGAAATCTTCACACAAGAGTGAAGAAAAATAAAAACCCTGAAAGGTGAGCCTCATTTTAGTTAAACAGTCCAAATCAAGGATCAATTAAAGCCTGTTTTCTACATTTCAGGGCAGAGAAAACCAGCAGCATTTGTCTGAGATACAGACAAAAGCCGGCAATCTTGGTTTTGTTGACACTCAAAATGATCAACAAAGGACTGACAGCACATCTAACATCGACTTTTCTCTCCATAACAATCCTTCTTTTGGAAGCAAGAATGTTAACATCTGAAAACTGAGATTTACACTTCAGAAAAACAGGTATCTGACACAACAGGAGAAAGCAAGCACACAAGATTCCCATTGCTCAGATTAAAATCATAAAATCTGAATTATTCTGCCAGCTCCTTAAAAAGAAAAAAAACCCAAACAACAAAACACTGCAAACTGTGCAAGGTAAAATAACCAGCAATGTTTCCTCTCAAAGTGCAGAATAGCACCTTCCAGTCCTTTTGACCTGAGCTGAGGTTTGCATGCCCTAGTATTTCTGACTAACCAGGAACGAGACAATCAGAGCAGTTAGGCTTTATCTACTACAGTCAGAGATAACTAATTACTCTGAAAAAGCACCACATCAGTACATATCAGCAGCACGGGTTTTCATCTGCTCTCAGATACTGCACAGAATTACCACATCCCATTTCAAGGTGTTAGAATTGGCCCAGACATTGTGAGAGGGAAAGAAGCTGTTTTAGAAGGAAGGGTGAAAAATTACTCAAACAGCAGGAGAAAGAGGATTATCTTGAATGGCCCACTGCTGCTTATTCAGTGATCCTGGTTTTCGGCATCATCCTTGTTTCATTTTATAAAGATTCCAATGATGATAAAAGGAGAAGTAGGTTGATCATTATCATGCACGTGATAAAAAAAAAAAAACCAAACTATACTAGCAGATATCCCTGATCTTCAGGGAATTAGTGACTATGGTTGTTTTCTGACCCACAAAACAAAATAAAAACACAATCGTGAAATAAAAACGCATATTTCTGTGTCACTCTCACCCACAGTATATCACAAAATCCTTGCCATTGAGAATTATTCATTTTGTCAGGATTTATTTCTTCTAAGACACATTTCTTCTATTAAGCATGGAGTAAGGAAACGCGGGGAGTTAAGGCCTCAGAATTAAACAATTTAGTCTTGGAATGTTGTTTTCTAGGTAAGACATGCCACTCAGTCTGGCTAGAGTTGCAGTGATTTGGAAGAAAGATGTGCAGAAGTTGTGAACTGGTTAGAAGTTATGAGGTGTTGCACTCCCCAGTGATGAGCAGGAGAAAAATTAAAGTTATCAGGAGCCCAAGAATTTAATAAAAAAAATAACCAAACATCTTTGTTTCTGGTGACATTTCTCTGAAAACAGAGAACAATCTAGACATTGGGCTCTTCTCTCCCTAAGTAAAATTCACTTCAGACCATTCCCTCACCCTCCCATCAGACTCGTGCAACGCTGAAAATTTCTGAGCTTTTTATTATTATTATTTCATTTAAACAATAGGTTTGGGGCAAAATGGGAAAAGAGCAGCACCTTTTAAAAAAACCCTGTTGTGTGCTATATAGGATTAATAGGCGAGCTTTAAAAAAGGTTAAGTTTATATATGTACATGTACACACATACACTAAAACAAATTAAAACCAAAAAACTTTTGCAGGGTCATTTTCCACACGAGAGAGAGGAAAGCCTTATTTCACAGCAAGCACAAGCACCACCAGTTAAGATTAGAGTGCACAACCACATGTAGTTCAGATACCAAACTAGGCTGGGTCCTGGAAGCAGTGCAGCTACAGCAGCACAAAGCTCCACATGGGCCAACTTTTCCCACTCCTTGGCAAAAGCCAGGGCAGAGTCTGCGTTCAGCATAGTGCACTGTGCAGGCACTCCCACAGCCAGCTGCTCTGCCTGCATCAGTTTTGACAGAAGCCACAAAAAGTAGAAAACTGGTGAGAATAAGAGAACCAAAGTGAAGCTACAGGACTGATTTAGCTACAAGATTTCCATAACAGAGGTTTCTGAGTTCCCCCATGTCTCCCGGGTGCTCTCTGCTTGGGTTGCGCAGCAGACAGCTCCTGTGTAGTCACTATTTGTGCACTGAGGTTCCCATTTTTGTTTACCTGCATCTTTTCTTTTCCTATCTCTCTTCTGCCCCACCACACCATTCCTATTTCCTCCAGGCTGACGGGGTAATAAAATCAGGAAGCAGCAAGTACACCTAACCAAGGGGATATTCAACAACCCAACGAAGCTTAAAAAAATATTATTAATTATTAAAAAAAACCTCCAACAATTTAAAAAACCTGTTCAAGTTCTGCAGGCTTCTGGCAGAGTTTGGCCATTTAGCCCAGAGGTCTCTGTCTTCACGGCCTGCAGGCTAAATTGTCTCAACTGGCCAGAAGCAGGCAGTACAAGGTAAAATTCCGACTAAAAGAAAAAAAGTAGTAAGGGTTGTGGGGAGGAGAGGCTGCGACACGGAAACCCAACGCTTCAGTTGCAGTACTCATGCTACACGGTACGCTTTCAAGAGCGTGAATTCCTTTCTGTTGGTGCGCGCCGCCCAGATGAAAAGAGCAGCTGCCATGAACTGCAAAGGTGCCGAGACACAGGCCAGGCAGAAGGACCAGCCGAACTCGCCCCTCACATCGTCCGGCAGGGGCAGCTTCTTATGGAGCAGCTCGATCCCGGCTACATAGCAGCCCACCAGGCCCAGCGTGCACAGCCCTGGGGAAGGAAGCAACAAAGCACCATGAGCTCACGGTTGAAGTGCTCTGGCTGTGGCTACCAACTTCTGGAGGAGGGAGGGCTGGTGGTGGATGGCAGGAGACCTACCTGCTAGGAAGTGGAGGACTCCAGTGGCAATGGCCGGGTAAAGGCTGCGACAGGCACAAGCACAGAGCCCAATCAGAGCCCCAAAGCACATGAGGCCAAGGCTGACAAAGGGCAGGAGAAACTGCAATCGCCAGAGATCTGCACATGAAAACCACACAAGACACAGTTGTTGAAGATGTGCTAGAAACTGATCTTCTCTCACCGTTTTATATTCCCCTCTAACCACAATGCCTCTGCTTCATCAGACATTCTACATTCATAGCTAAAAAGGACCAAAGGCTCCACTGAACTCAGAAGGACTCCATTTGTTAACTCCCAAATTCCTGTACTGCATTCACGGGCAAAACCTTTGCTAACACATCAAAGTTTTCCTTTTAAACTTTGACCTACTGTCTGTGCTACTGTAAAAAAAAAAAAAAAAACAAAAAACAAAAACTCACAACAATAAATGCAGAGCAAGATACAGACACTTTCCTCACTAGTGACTGCATTTGAGAAACATTTTTTTTTTAATCTCACTTGTTTACCTGCCAGAAGTGAAAGACACTTACAAGTTCGATTCAAATCTGTGCCACTATTGTGATTTCCAGGCTCTACGTACTTTTCCATAAACTGATCAGAGAGTGAAAAACTAATGCAGCTTGTAGTCATATCAGGTTCTGGGGGAAAAAAGAAAAAAAAAAACAACATTAGATGTCTCCCTCCCACCTCCTCACCCTTCAATTCCTCCTTTCTCAACCATTTAAGCTGGGAATCTCCTCAGAGTTCCATTTTAGAGAAAAAATTACCTCTCAAAACAGAAAACAGATTTGTAGGATGCCTTATCACAATGTAGTTAGCATAACACAGTTACTACAACGAGGGTCAGCATTCAAACATGCTTATATGGGTTATCTGCAGAGAACTGTGCCACACTTGACAGATTAGGAAAGAAATGTGGCATACAATGCTCAACTATGTTGTTACATATTCTTGTACTCAGAGTCCCTTAACTAAGCTGTGCTTATCTCCATGTGCAGAATGCAGTACCATACTAAAGACTTCGTTCAAAAACGAGACAGAAAGGACTATTTAAAGAACAGAAAATATTTGCTTCTTTACAGTAAATTTCTCCTCTTTTACACCTCAGTTAGATTTTGCTTTCAGAATACTATTGAACAGATCTGGTTTAAGTATCTTCCAAAACAAGTATTTTCATTAGGAAGGAAGCATTTCATGTAATATTTTTTTCCCCAGAAAAAGTGATTGAAAGCACATTTTTTTAAAGAGGGTTTAAAACGAAGGGCTTCACACATACATCGTGTGTCAAAATCTACTTTGAAGCAACTAAAATAATTGCTCGCTACACTTTTTTAGCCCCCAATTATTGTGAAAAAGAATACAAATATTTCATTCTATATCTAGCACTACAGTACAAGGAGTCCATGATGTGCTGATACAACAGTGGGACGTTTGTGACATGTGAGCAAAATGAATGACTAGCTAAAAGGAGTAAGTGCCCCTTGATAAAGTAGCATCTTTATTCCATTGCTGGATCCCAGGACCTCTCCTAAAAAGACAGTGACTGGCAGAACAACTGTAACTATCTCCAGTTGAACAGCAGACACAAAAATCAAGTAATACGAGACTAAATTTAGATCAAGTATCATGTGTCAAATCCAGAGTCTGTAGCACTGATAGTCACAGATAATTTTGCCTTTCGCTTCTTTAAAAATTTAGGCTGTCTCTATTTAAAAAAAACCCACACAAGCTAGAAATATGCCTTCTGGAGGGACAAAGTGGCATGAATATGTTGTGAGGAAGTTAGCACATACCACCCCAGGCAAGCTAGGGAAATGTTAATTGCTCTGGAGATACCTGGTGGGCTGTACCAGTGCGAGTTTTTGGGTACAGTGATACACCTCCGCCACAATCCAACTGTGCCATTGCACCGGAAGAGCGCGTCTGTGTAGGTCTTCTCATCTGCCTCTTCGCTGACAAATTCGTCCCAGATGCTCCTACCAGCTTCACTAACGTTCTCAGCTGGGGACAGGGTGTGGTATTCGTACCAGAAGTCGGTGCCAATAGAAGCTGCCATATAGATGGTGGAGATGAGGCTGAGAACGCAGGCAATTACTAGCGCTGTAGCGAAACGGTTATCCATCATTGTGCCCTTGCTGCTGTAAGGAAAGAGAGGGCCAAGTGAGCAACTCCTCTGACAGTAAACGCAAAGTTATCCCAGCACTATCGAACTCGTGACATCATTCCCCTTACGCAATGCCCCCTCAGGATATGCACGTCATCCTTTTCCAACATGCTGGAATTCAAGGAACACGGAATGAGTCTATCAGTCTACCGTACTAGGAAGCATCCACTGGATCTGCGATTTCAAGGCATGGATATCGCTCTTCTCCCAGCCGTGCTGCACTAGCTGCTTTCTCTCCAAGACAAAAACCGACAGAGGAACAGTAACTCTGTCCCCAGAGCACATGGCACAGCTCACTGCCATTTGTGATCCTGATTGGAGGGAACTGCAGAGAATCCATTCACAGCACCCAGGCAGAAGACTTATCTTTCCTTAAGAGATTACCAAGGGTTGAATGTATTTTTAGCCTGCCATCCCATACAAGACAAACACGGCTTTCACAGCTTGTGTTTACAGCAGAGATAAGAATCACAAGCATGCCAAAAAAGCTCTTCCAGACTGTTCACAAAGGGCAGCCATGCCAAGGTGCTGGAATGCCTTTAAGGAAGCAGAGAGATTTATCTAGGCTCTAGAGACAGAAAACGAAGGAAGCACTGAAAGACAAATTTGGAAGCTATGATAAATGTTGCAATAATGTCACAATACATACAGTGGTGTTTCTGAAGAACTAAAATGTTTGTGTGTCTGTGTGTGTGTCTGTGTCTGTGTGTGTGTGTCCGGAACAGGATGACAAGAGGTTCCAAAATCAAAAGGCCTTCATGCGCTGACATGAGGACCTTGCTCTGGCTCCCTGTGGTCACTTATGCCCTCCTTTGCAGGCTCATGCTCACAAATGGCATAAATCCAGGGTAAAAGGAGGCATGGGAAAACACAGATATCCCACAGGCTTATGCTTATGACAATACTGTGACTTTAATGAGTAATTGATTGCTAACACATGGAATGTTTTGCGGATAGTGCAATATGTCAGAGGGCTCTCAGATGCCTGTTGTGCTCACCCCTTTTCTGTGCTTGATTAAATTTATGGATTATGATGAATCAGGCTTGATGGACTTGCCAAAGAAAAAAAAAAATTAATTGAAGTTAACTTGGCAGCTAGAGCTAGTCTGGTAACACGAGCTACTATCTAATCAGCTCTTGTCTATTGCTTGTTCTACCTCCCTTCTCCCACATACTTTGATCAAAATATTTTGGTTTAGTTTCTTTGCTACTGAATGAACCACAACTAGAAACAGTAAGTGCCTTAAAACAAACATTCACAAGGAAAAACACCACTGCCCAAGTCAGACCTGCAAGTAAGAAATTCTGAACTATGAAACGAGGTGCAAATTAAAGCTGAGAGCTTCAAACACACCGATACTGTCTGCTAACAATGCCATTCTTCTTTCTTTTCTCTCCCATCTGCTCCACTATTTGGTTAAAACTGGAAAACGGGGTTGGGAAGGAGAAATGATGTGTACCCATATCATTCCCTATGCTTAATTTCCATATTCAAGGAGGGATATTGATATTACAGGGAGTATGCCTCATTTAACTGCATCCTTAGCAATGAGCAAGAATAAAACCGATTTTTGGTGAACTGACAAGCAGCACCTATTTTAAATACTGCAAAGTTTGCATACCACAACTGTACTTAAATATTAATCCACAAGCTGTGAACTTTTATAAGCTAGGACAAATATTGAGAGGAAGAAAACATCATATCTGGGCTTATTTATCTAGAAGACATAGAATCAAGACCAGACTTGAAAGCAAACTCCCAGTGCAGTGTTTAATTCTTAGTTATGTACTTCCATTCTCCTTCGATATCCTAGCATCTCCCTCAAGGTACACAGGACACTGATGAGCAGAACAGGGAGAGAGCAAGTTGGTGAATAGGGCTGACCTCACTATTCATCCCCAGTGAGTTCACTGAGGGATCCCCTCCCCTTCACAAACTTCTCAAAAAGCAAACAGGGCAAGTGACATCTCCAGGGCCAAAGCTGCGCTGCCCAGCTGAGCTCAGAGCTGCACAGATCCTCTGGGAACTCACTCTCACGGCAAGCAGAACAGGCTGGTCTGGATTTTCCACTATATTGCAGTCTCATTCACTGTAAGAGGAACCCTCTGCAACAGACTCCTCTCTTTAGAAAGGGCTCTTTCTGGAAGGAGGAATCAAAAGAACCTAGAACCTCCATCCTCAGAGTAGTGTCTGGCGAAAAAGAACGTAAGCAGGACATTATTGGGCCATTGGTTTGCTGCCATTGGCTATTAATATAAATGCTTACAATAACAAAGTCCTATCAACTTTGTGCCCAACATACAGGAAGAAAGCAACTGGCTCAAAAAAAAAAATCACCTTACTTTCAGATACAACATCCCTGCTGCCAAGCGCAGAACACTGGTGCCGCATCATTAAAACACAACCACGCGCTTCTGGCCAGCGTTCTGCGCATCGGCATAGAGTGGACTTGGCAGAGTTGATGTTGGCTGGCAACCAAGAGCAGCTCACAAGCAAAATGAAGGCTTAAAAATCAAATAGTAAATTAAAGCACTGTCTAGTGTTCACTTGGTAAAAGGGATGCTTCAATGCTTGTCATGCAGAGCTCCAGGGGTAGGTAGAAAGCAGCTGAGGTGGCTACAGTCCACAAAATCTAGCAGGTGGCATTTGCCCCAGAAAGAACACGCATGGATTTTCAATATGGACAAGACAGTGCCAGGGCAAAAGCAGATCCCCAGTTCCTTACAATAAACGTCCCCTCAATGCTTCTGCCTAACACTTCAACTACTTACAGAAGAGATCAAGAACTTCAGGCAAATTTTGAACTAGAAGTTCTTCCTGCCACAGTGCAGCAGACTTGACTACCCTGCCCATTCACTGAGTATATCCAATGCATCTTCATTTACGGTAGGCACACTCCGACTTAAACAGCTGTCCTCTGCTCTGTTAAAGAGAGAGCCATCCTTCCCGCCCCAGGCAGAGCTCAGAGTGGTTAGCACAGTCAGTAAGAAATAGTTACCAGAGAAGACCATGAAGAAAGACACTGCATGTTTACAAGATTATGCCATGCTTTGCAAAAGGTTCTACACACAACAATACGTACAACGTGCCTTACAATAAGCTTACTTGCCAAAAAAAACCCATTACTACTACCGAAGATGACATTAATTATAAAGACATGAAAACAGATAATAAATGGAAACACTTTGCAAAAGAAGTGAGACATGTAAAAGTTTCAAAGCACCAGCTCATAAAAGAGAAGGCAAACGCCAAACAGCAGCAACATTCAAAGGAAAGACTAGATGCATGCACTTCATGGAAGGGAAAAAACCAGGGCAAGTCAGTAGAGTTGAAAAAGAAAAGACACAGAATAGCAGAAAAGCAAGCATTGTGGCAAAACATCAACTGTAAGACTGGAGAATGGATAAGCATTTTAAGAACTTACTGTACCATTGCAGCTGGGAATACAAAAATATGGGTTTTTTTATCTTGTTACAGCAATCATTCCCTTCAGCCAACAGCAGGCCACTACATTTAAGAAACTCCTTTCACCTGACATCGCAAAAGAATAAGGCTGTGTTTGCTGGTATTTCCTCAGAAATCATGCTCGCAGTGTGACTGCTCCTTGAGAAAGCAGAAGAGGCAGAAAGCCTTAAAGGTGTACAGGTGGGGAGAGGGCTGCCAACACTATTGAATGGGATCCTCCTACTAATACTCATGGACACGGAGGGTTAGGAAAGAAAGCCACCGAACACTTTTTTACCTTCAGAGGTCCTCAGAGTCCCTCAGGACACGCAACTCCGACGATTCCAGGTCACTTCAGAGACAGTGTTGTTTGTGACTTGTGGCAAGCGGAGCGCATGAAACGCAAACTTCCTATGTGCCCTAACTGTTCCATTCATTCAGTTTCTTCAACACCACCAGTTCACAAAAAGTCATCTAGAAGGAGAAAGCAAACCAAATAGTCTGAGATCATCGCTTCACTTCGAAATTATTTCACAAATAATCTCACTGAAAAGAGAAATAATAGTTTTCTTTTCATTAAGAGAAAAATATTAAAAAGAAAAGGGAAAAAAGACTTCGAAAGCCTTCAGACCAACAGCACCATGCCCCACCTCCACCATTCTCGCGGCCAGGCAGCGCCGGCGGCTCCGGCCCCACGCAAACGCGGCGCCCCGCAGCCGCACGGGACCCGGGCTGCGCTCCGGCACCGCCGCAGCCGCCCGACCGCTGCCCGCACGCTTCACCCCGCGCCGCCAGGACGAAGCACGGACCAGCCCGACCGTCCTCCCCATCCCTCCGCTCCGCTCCGGCCTCTCGGGCGACAGCCCTGTGAGGGGGAGCGGCCGCCGGGGCACCGGGAGCCGCCGGGGGCGGTACCCCCGAGGGCGCCTCAGCCCCCCCCGCTCTCTCCCCTCCCGCACTCAGCAACCGTCCCCCGCAACGGCTGCACGGCCGCCGCGCAGCGCAGCACCCACCGCCCATCGCCGCCTCGCACCCCCCGGCCCGGCCCGGCCCCGCCGCTTCCGCCCGCGGGGCCCCGCCCCGCTCCGCCGCGCCAGGCGCTCGGGGGATGTAGTCCTGCCGCCCCGTTCCGGAACGGCTGCCGCCGGCTGGCCGAGCGGCATCGTGGGAGCGGTAGTTCCCTCCGCGATGCCGCCCGGCAGCGGCCGTCTCCCGCCGCCTCCGGGCCGCCCCACGCTCACCCCTCGGCGCCCACCGGCCTGCCCGGTGCCCGCCGCCCGGCAGCCCACCTCGCACCGCCCCGCTCCAGCCCGACGGGCAGCACTGATTGATGCCGACATGGCACATCTGGGACACGCGGGTGCTGGGGGGTCGGGAGCCCTGGTCCCAACGTGCTGTACCTGCTGTAACCACGAGTTTTTACAGAAACACAAAAAACCCACTCCGCAAAGTCTTGTTTCTGCCATTGCAGTTATTTGGTCTCTCCCTGCAGCCGTAAGGCTCGCATTCCTTTCTTTTTCGCTTGATGGCTTGTAAAAACGGCGACACGATATCCTGGCTGAATGACTTGGCACAACACCAAGTAACGGAAAAAAAAAAAAAAAGATTTAGTAAAAATCAGCAACACTGGTTCCATGCCCCAAATTGGACATACCCCCCCTCCGGGTACACATACCCACACAAATTACAAGGGGACTCTTAAAAGTGGTTAACAACTCCTGTGGCTGAGAGACCACCACATCCAGTTCTGATTTTACCAACCTCCAAACCAGCAAACAAATACTCAGAAAAAACAGAATCAGGTCCGAGGTTTTCACATCTCTGCGGAGTTCTGGGGAATGATCCCAAACAACTCCTCTCTCAGAACAGCCAGGAAGCATTTTTGTGGCGAGGTAAGAAGCTAGGATGGCAAAGGTGAAAGCAGGGATATAAGAAACTTGTCTGACTTGGTGCACCAAAATACAATTTTATTTAAAAAATAATTAGAAATTCTATTTAATTAAGAAACCTCTGCCTATGCACCCCACCTTTCCCCATCATCTCACCAACACCTCATAACATAACTGTCTGCAAGGACATGATGATGAGGCCCAGTCAACATGGATTTATGAAGGGCAGGTCTTGTTTGACCAACCTGATCTCCTTCTATGATAAAACGACCCGTTTAGTGGATGAGGGAAGAACTGTGGATGTTGTTTATCTCGATTTTAGCAAAGCCTTTGACACTGTTTCCCATAACATTCTTCTGCAGAAGCTGGCTGCCTATGGCTTGGACGGGTGTACGCTTCGCTGGATCGAAAATTGTCTGGACGGCCGGGCCCAGAGAGTGGTGGTGAATGGAGTTAAATCCAGCTGGTGGCCAGTCACCAGTGGTGTTCTGCAGGGCTCAGTATTGGGGCCTGTTCTCTTTAACATCCTTATCAATGATCTGGATGAGGGGATCGAGTGCACCCTCAGCAAGTTTGCAGATGACACTAAATTGGGAGGTAGTGTTGATCTGCCTGAGGGTTGGGAGGCTCTACAGAGGGACCTGGACAGACTGGATCGATGGGCCAAGGCTAACTGTATGAAATTCAACAAGACCAAGTGCCGGGTCCTGCACTTGGGCCACAACAACCCCCTGCAGCGTTACAGGCTTGGGGGAGTGTGGCTGGAAAGCTGCACAGCAGAGAAGGATCTGGGGGTGCTGGTCGACAGCCGATTGAACATGAGCCCAGCAGTGTGCCCAAGCAGCCAAGAAAGCCAACGGAATCCTGGCATGTATCAGAAACAGTGTGGCCAGCAGGAGCAGGGAAGTGATTGTCCCCCTGTACTCAGCACTGGTGAGGCCACACCTGGAGTACTGTGTCCAGTTTTGGGCCCCTCACTTCAAGAAGGACGTTGAGGTGCTGGACCGGGTTCAGAGAAGAGCAACAAAACTAGTGAAGGGTTTAGAGAACTTGTCCTATAAGGAGCAGCTGAGGGAGCTGGGACTGTTTAGTCTGGAGAAGTGGAGGCTCAGGGGGGACCTTCTCGCTCTCTACAATTACCTGAAAGGAAGTTGTAGGGAGATGGGGGGCGGTCTCTTCTCCCACATTATGAATGACAGGACGAGAGGGAATGGCCTCAAGTTATGCCAGGGAAATTTAGGTCAGATATCAGGAAGAATTTCTTTACAGAGAGGGTTGTGAAGTATTGGAACAGGCTGCCCAGGGAGGTGGTGGAGTCCTCATCCCTGGAGGTGTTTAAAAACCGTGTGGATTTGGTGTTGAGCAACATGTTTTAGGGACCCTGACAGTGCAGGGTGAATGGCTGGACTCGATGATCTTGAAGGTCTCTTCCAACCAGACGATTCTATGATTCTATGACATATTTTGGGATATAACAGGGATTTATGCTAGACTCATTATTTGACATCTTTATCCATGGCCTGGAAGAAAGCAGAGTATCGCTGATAAACTTCACAGATGACACAAGGCCTGAGGGAAGGGTAAACAAAGACATGGAGAGGGCACTGGTACAGGGTGACCTGATAATTTGGCAGCCAGGGGCAAGCAAACATGCATTTCAATAAGGTCATCGATGAGCTCATTCATTTAAGAGCAAAGAGTGGAGGCTACACTTACCTGACATAAGACTTTATTCTGAGCAGCACAAAATGAAAAGGCCAAATGAGTCACAGTGGATTACCAACTGCCAAGATGGTGCTGTGGCCAAAAAAACAACTTTCCTGCAACCTAAGACTGCAGGAGAAACAGAGAAATCACAAGGAAGGAAGAAGTTATATCGTATCTAAAGTTGCTGCTGACTGCTGAAAATAGCATGTCCAGTTTTGACATGTTGATAAAGGAGAGGGAAACCTGAAAAGGGCCATGAAAATCCCTGAGCGATTAGAAAACCTCTCTCAGTGAAATACATCACGGAAGGTCAGTCAATTTAACTTAGTGAAGAGAGAGCTAAGGAGCTGCAAGACCGTAAAATATATGTAATGGCAATAGGAGACAAAAAAATCATTAATAGTTTTTCCAGTATACCTGGCTAATTATCAGAAGTTGAAGCTAGAAAACGTTAAAAAAAACACCAAAACCAAAACCAAAACCAAACCCCTCTGTATTCTAAGCCATGGGATAAGGAGAATTGGAACCGTTTACAGTAATCATATTGAACTACCTAACACTGGCAAGTCTATAAGTTTTTCTCCTAAAAGATCTAATCTCTTAAAAATCAGAATCAATTCTGGAAAATTTTGCAGCCATTGCTACTTCCATGACTAAATTAGACTACAGTGGCCTCCTCTTCTTCATAATCTGCCCTGATCAATATGACAGGTGTGAAGCAAAAACAGCCAGAGAGGAGATGTGTTTTCCTTTTATTTACTTAATTTCAAATACTCTCTACAGATTTCACCTGGATTTTTTTCTTTTTCTGGAAAAATACCCCTCCATATATATATAACAAGAGTAACCCAATAAAAACATTACAAGCGAACACAGAGTGTCATTCCCGGGCAACACCTATCTTTTTTTGTTTTCTCCTCTTTTCACTCCTCCTCAGTGTGCCTTACCAGAACCACTGGGTGATCAGTCTAGCTACAGAACAGGATCGTTTGAGAAGGTTTTCAAAGTAAAAGTTTGGTTTAGAAACTGTCGCAGTTTGCATGTGAAAGCACGAAAGGAATAATGCTGGTGGATACAGCTTAAAAGCTGTTCCTGCTTTTTACCAAAAGTGAAGTTTCTTAGATGGCAGACCTGGATCAAGTGCAAGATTAGTTAGTACCTCTAACAGAAGTTTTCAGGCACCGACAGAGAGTTTAACAGCAGTGCTGCAAACAAAAAAACAAGCAAACCAACACTTCATATGTTGCAAAAGAAAACCTTCATAGAAAATTTGTGTCATTTTAGCTCTCGCAGTCTAAGGAAATATGTAAACATTTGTAGGAGATGGTGCTATCTGTATTAAATTGTATTAAAGTTGAAAGAGGATGAGAAATAAAAAAACCTTTTCCATATAGCACACTCACTTCATGAGCTATTGATTCAGCCCTGGAAAAGGTGCTCAAAAGTCTGCATGTTTCTTCCAATATTACTAGCTAATTTGCTACAAGATACTGCCTCTCCCAACAAATATTATCTCTGTAATAACAAAAAGGGCAGTTTTATTTTTTGTGTTTTAGGCACCATCTACAAGCATTTCACATAGCTAGAATACAGCAGAAAATCCCATGGATTCCCTTCAGATCTCTTTATACAGTCTCGCCGATTTTATTTCTGCCTCCTATGTTTTTCTACGTGTGGCACAGAACACAGCAGGCTAAGAAAACCCTACCGCAATTATAATTTTCACAGAGACAAGACCTTCTAGATGTGCTCCTTCCAAATGTGATGAGTAGCACAGGTCTTAATGATACCCACTTGTCCACTACATCAGTGGTATCCAAACCCTTTTATCATACACCCCATCAAAAAAATGTTTTCAGCATGCACCCCCTATGACATGTATTTTTTAAGAATCATATGCAGGTACTACTATATTAATATATTATGTATATTATAAAACATACACAAAAATATAAATTAAAAAGGGATGAGATAATATTTGTTTTATTACATGTACAAAAAAAATTTTCTTCCCACACCTCACTTTGGAGATCACTGCTCTCGGTATGAAACTATTTCAACGTACTCCGATGCACTGTCTCAGTGCCCACAATTTCACCTGAATCAGTTCTACCCTCTCCCCTCTTTGTGCAGAGGTGAAACTTCTGTTGGTTACCATTCATCTGGTTACCTCCGAGCCCGCCTTCGCCTAGGTTAAAGTATAGTGGGGCAGTTTCAGCCAATTTGGTGGGGTTCTTTTGGTTGTTGTTTTTTTTTTTTTTAATTAGATCTGCAAATCTCTATTCCTTACAGAAAGTTTTTGAAGCACAATCATTTAGAAACCACTACACTTTCTTTTACAGCCAAATGAACCTCTGTTCCTTTTCAGCATTTATCATCATTAATAATTCACAGGTACGTAGCTTATTGTATCTAGATGCCTGTGCTTATATAAAAGCACATGTGCAAGTTGGAATAAACCTACATTTAAAGTATCAGTAAAATAGAGAATGTAAAAAACATTGAGAAAACAAACCGCACACCTTGCTACCAGAAAAGCTGCGATTGCAGAAACATGTAAGGGGAGTGTGTGTGTGTAACAAACTACTTCAACAACCCTGCTTACTTCCTGTGCAGGTTGTTCTGCTGCACATCTCTTTTACTGGTTTTGCCATAAAATGAGAAGGCTACCATAATATCACGAGCATCACAGAACCGTGAACAAAGACATGAAATCTTCTCCCTTGCCAGCGTTAGAAATACCTCAGTATTTCCTGCGAGGAAGATGTGAGGAATGGTACAAACACTGACACGACAAACTTCACAGGCACGTTTGAGGCAGGCAGGACCATCAGAGAGAGACACACTCTAAAGTCGAACCAGCCAAACGCACAGCCACGATTACAGTCATGAGCGTGTGGCTACAAAAGCTTTGGGTTCACTCTCAGGTTCATAACTACTCAGCACTCCACGGCTGCATTTTTTCAGACTGTCTCAGCAGAGCTCCATCAAGGGCTGGACAAGATGGGTACCCCAAATGGAAGAACGTACACCCAAGCCAAGCCAGGAGCTCTGCTTCAGCAGAAAATTTTGTTTGGGAAGAGGGTTTGCATGTGTCTGGTGGGGTCTAGGAAGATGAAAGTGGTGGGGAAATCTAGGAGGGGGGTGAGGAGAGGGCAGAGGCTGTCTTCCCGGTGACAACACATCTCACCACATCTTTTGGATCGTAGCACATCACGTGCTGAGCTTCCTGGAGTAGCTATGCAGAAGTGTTATGAGGGGAATTTCTGTGTGGTGAGCATTTTTGAGAGCTTGGCTCTACCTCAGGGAAATGAGCTCTGGGAAGAGTCAGACCCTACATCACACCTTAAGTGAAACAGTACCACATAAAAAACCCACGAGAGTTACAGACTACCTACAAATACGCCTGCTGCTGCTTCACTCGGAGAATTACAAATCGCTTCATTATTCATGACAATGCTATGTACTATCTTTGCAAATCTTCTGTCCAGATAAGGAAGTGTCACATCTGTCATACGGCAACACACAGCGACATTCCCAAGCCTGTTCAGAGCATTCAAGAAATACAGAGCATACGCAAGAGAAAAGAGTGGATCCCTGTTGGAAAAGGTTTACTATCTGATTTTTTACTTTAGTAGGTAAGGCTGTTAAACTACAGGGAGACAACAAAGCGAAGAACGGCAAACACAAGAATACACATGCTTATCTTTATGGTTCCACTAAGCTTTTTAAAAAGTTACTCACTTTTCTATCTGCTCCAGGATGGGAAAAGGGAGAAAATGAATTTCAAGGAGCATGTGGTGGTGTGAGATGGAGGAAGAGAAGTTTGTGCCTGATTTTTAGAGCTTGCAACTGCATGTGAGCTGTTAGGATCTAAGTGCAGAGTAAAATAACACATAAGTCCATCTTTGCAAAAGAGGCAGAACTCTTATACTGCAGATAGTAAGGTTGAGCTGATGGAAAGAGAATGCCTCTATTTCCCAGTGCTTTTTGGAAGAAAAAAACTGAAACACATTCCTTGAAGCAGAAATAAGCAAAGATGACACCAAACTCACCTCTGCACTGAATCTATCAAAAATAATTTCTGTGAACTGTAAGGTACTTGGGCATTTTTACACGACACTTAACTGAAAAGTACATATATCTTTTGTAATCTTCAGACAGCCAGAAGATGATTTTTCGCCTATGCTTTCTTACAGATTCACACTTAATGTCTGTGGTATACAAACCGGTAATCAAAACCAGGGTTTTTTTATACACCTTGATCTTTTTTTCAGAGTTGGTGATGGCTGAATTACACATATCGAGATAACTAAATCCCTACAGATTCCATGAAAAATAGCCAGCTGGAGTCCGCTAGTGCCCTACTGATAGGAAGGTAGTGGTACATAACTAACTTCTTACTAGTCATCAGCATTACCTACACAAGAGGGAGTCCCCACCTAAATATCCCATGATCCAGCAGTCAGTCATTTCACAGCAGGTGGCTGCTTTTCCAGGCACCTGGAAGTCTACCAGGTACCTGCCACACAGGAGCACATAACCTGAGCACTGGCAGAGTGAATCTGAGGGCATCCAGACTGCACTTGATGGGATAAATTTGCTGCCTAAGCGATTTGGCATTGCTCTTTGCCCATGGAGACACAACATGGAGGCAATCTATCTGCCCAGGGCTCAAGCACACTCTGAGAAGCAATTTCCGTAAAGCTTTGAGAATCCTGAAGGCACACCTGATCTGTGAACGTGCAGGTGGGAGAGAGAGGACGGAGAAGATGAAATTATCTGCATAAGAGGAAGGATTATGAAGGCCAGTGATAGAAGTTTCAAATTAGTATGCACTGCACAAAGCTGTAATAAATTCAGTAGTTTAAGAAGTGAGAATTTTCGTTCGATTTGTGCGACGTTGCAAGGGCTGTCTGTAAGGTAAGCCACAGCTGAAGCAGTACTGATACTGCAAATGAAAGATGCAGGAAATCAGAGGTCTTTGAGAGAAGCAAGCACTGTACATAACCAGCTCAAGAGCCATGTGGGCTGCGCATTCAGAAGGAGAAGGAACAAAGCACGGCTCTGGAGATCAGGACTGCGGCTGACAAAGAAGACTGTGCAGGGATGGGAACATCAAGTCAAGTCTCAAATTGCAGAAGAATACATGACACACCAGAAAACTGTCTTCTAAGTTTCTAATACATTCATAAAGTTGGGTGTGGGGAGTCCAGGGCTTGGGGAACTGGAGAGGCTGCAGGGCAAGACAGGGGCACTGGCAGAGCAGTGGAGAGCCTGGGGCTGGTAGAAACCAACTAATTACGGGCCAGAATGGAGATAGTAGTTTTAAGGGGTTTTCCCTAAATATGTTTCTATGAGAGAATTACTCTTGACAGAAAACAACAATCATAAAAGGTCAAAGAAAGTAAAAATCTCCAAGTCTCAGAAAAGATGAACTTGCCCTGAAAAGCAATTTATACAAAATGTTTTGAGTACAGATAAAGAATGTAGCACCTGAATTCACTGTTCTCTGACTTCTTGTGAGCTGGTACAATCTTGAATCTCTGTAAACTAGCAATATCCTGTCCTAAAAAGTAAAAAGTTCAGAATCTTGAAAACTACCTTCCCTCCCCCCCAAATAAGAGCAAAACCTGGTGTGCTTATACAGGCAAATGCAAAAAGAAGATAAAATCAGTAAAACTAAACCTGATTTTAAAAAAAGAAGCAAGTGTTTATTCTGAAGACAAGGTTTTGACTAATCAGAGACTCTTGTTGCTTGTTCGCTGCCCACGTGATTGGCTAAAAGCATGTAGATTACCCCCCTAAAACCACTTTTTTCCTCCCCCTACTCCTCCCCCCTCACTTGCTAACATGTTTTTAAAGACGACCTTGAAAGGGAGGGTAGGGGTAGCTCAGAGACTTCCTCAGAGCAAGGATGAGGACAGCTTGGCCAGAAATGGAACTCACCCAGCTTTCGCCCGTAACGACAGTCACGTTTAACTATGACTACTACTATGATGACAACTGCCAGTATCAGCATCTGCAACACATGTCTACTTTCCTCCCTATCCTGTACACTGCTGTGTTCCTGGTGGGCATCGTCGGCAACTCCATCCTGATAGTAGCCTTGGTCTTCAAGCGACGGGTCCAGAGGCTGATCGACATCTTCATCATCAACCTCGCTGCATCTGACTTCGTCTTCCTCATCACGCTGCCGTTCTGGGTGGACAAGGAGGCGTCGGACGGGAGCTGGAGGGTAGGATCTTTCCTCTGTAAAGCTAGTTCCTACGTCATCTCAGTCAACATGTACTGCAGCATCCTCCTCCTCACTTGCATGAGTGCCGACCGGTACCTTGCTATCATGCATCCTTCTATTGCTAGACGGGTCAGAACAAGGTCCTACTCCAGTGGACTCTGTATCTGTGTCTGGCTATTATCCTGCTGCTTAGGGATGCCAACCCTTTTGTCCAGAGAACTGAAGAAGCAATATGGAAAGACTTACTGCACAGACAAAGCTGTGACAGAAGCCAAACAGATCATGTCACTGATGCTTTTAATCCTGGCCTTCTTCTTCCCACTGTTGAGTATCTTAACCTTTTACTGCTCCATCACCAGGAGACTCTGTGTGCATTATCAGAGAGCTGGGAAACATGATAAGAAACTGAGAAAATCCATCAAGATCGTCTTTATTGTAGTGGCAGCTTTTGTTATCTCCTGGGTTCCCTTCAATCTTTTCAAGCTTATGGCCATCCTTTTGGGACTCTTGAAGCAGCCCGACTGTCTTCCCAACACGGTGGCCCAGGTGGGCATGAAGGTGAGCAGCCCTTTGGCTTTTGCCAATAGCTGTGCCAACCCTTTCATTTACTATTGCTTTGACAACTACATCCGCAGAGCCATGCTCCGGTGCCTGTGCCCACGGGTGAAAATCAGCAGCAGTGGCAGCAACTCTGATACTACGGACACTCGCCTGAGCCACTCCTTATCCAATTTTGTTGTTGGGGAGTATGCTGCTAGGAAGAGGAAGCGCTCTGTGTCCCTCTGACTGGGAGCCAGGACTGCGGAGGAAGGAACTTCTCTCTCCAAAGATGGCAGGAAAACAATAAAGCGAGAGAAACCAAAAAAAAGTAACGAGCGGTGGGAGGAATGCTGCCTCCCTTTGAACGCAGATAGATGGAATAGGAAACCTTAATGACAGAATTACGGTTCGAAGTGATCGCTGTGTCACTGCACAGTGTAAATCTGAAACCATTCTACGGAGAAACATCCACAAACGCTTACACTGGGACTCGAGTACAACTGCTACAAACGTCAGAAAAGAATCACGATTCAGTCAAAGCCGCTGCGAGGCAAGCTTTGAACTTTAATGTACACAGGTTTGTATTCCGTGCAGAGCAAGAAAAACAACACAACAAAAGTGTTATCTTCTCCTTGGTTCCTAGCTTCACCACAAACGTGTCGCAGTGTCCACAGACCAACCTGGGCAATTCTGGGGGTTTTTGGAGGTTTTCTGAATTTAGAAATCCAAAGTTTCAATGAATTTGTGTGTTACCAGTTCTCATAACTTGAGTCTTGTACATTTTTCTTTACATCTTAGCTTCTTATTTTGGCATTAAATCTCAGTTTAATCACAATAATTAAAGTCTCTAGCCCCTGTGTTTTCAGAAAAAAGGTAACTTGAAGGCAGAAAAACCAGAACACAAGCAAAAGAAATCCTGCATTTAACCTTTTTCTTAAAGGAAAAAAACAACGAAAAACCACTCGTGCTATTTAAGACTTTTCCGGGGATTTGACACAATTTCTGACTGCTTGGGTTGTCATATAATGGCCCAACATTGTGTGCCATTCAAAGTCCAGGTCTGCTTTGTTTAGTTGCAACCGGTATGCAGTAGGCCTATTTTCTCCCACTGGAGTCAAAGTCAAATGCAAATGTGCCTGAAAAGTATAATTAGCCAGAGCTTCACAAACATTTGTGAGGATGTTTGTGAGAAACACGGAGAATCACAGAGAATGCTGAGAAAACCTGGGTGCAGGGATGCTGCCAGAAAAGGAATTCAAAAGGAGCAATGTTTTAGTTCATTTACAGAGTCGAACTCTGTAAATAAAATAGCTCTACAAAGTTGGCTCATTCCTATCCAGGAATCTTTAGGAAATGCAGAGGTCTTGCATTTAATATGGTGTGGGGAAGATAATCACTTGCCCAACTGGTCTCAAGTCTGACAGAAAATGGGGTGAGGAAACAGAGAAAGATCCGTATTTTTAAGAGCTGTAATACCTCCTAGATTTACGAGGTGAAGAAATATGTAGCAAGGAGTTAAGCAGCTCATCAGAAAACTGGTACTGTACTTTTATAAAGCTGACTAGATTTATTTTATTAAATCTTTCATATCCTTCTAATTGCCAATAATTCATAGAAATGTTTGCTTAAAAGAAAGAAACCAGAGTACAATGTTTTGAAGTGCACGGTTAAAATAAGAATTAAACTTCCAACAGCACTGGGATATGTTGGCTGTGTTCCAATATCTCATATTCTGTTGTCTTCTTTGTTAAATGTTTAGCTTAATATAACACTGCTTGACATAAATATAATAAATCAGTATCATAAAGCATCCAAGATGTGTAATGTGACTAAGTCAAAAGACTGTTAGAAACTTTCCTATTTCCTGATTTTTAAAGGTTTTTATCTCTCTTCTCTTTCGCACTTAGCTTTTGAACTAGCTTTCACCAAACCCACAAAGGTGTTGACTAGTGGCAGAAGTCATCATATCACTAAGTAAGCAAACAAAAAACATGGAAACAAATCCTGAATTGCAATAAGTAAAATATTTTTAATGGTACTTACAGTCCTGCAGAATAAAACAAATTCGACTTTGCCAGTGAAAGAAAAGAGTCAGCAAATACACATCTTTGGGTCTACTTTTTAAGATACAAAATCAGCTGGTAACAACTTGCATGCAATTTGCTATACAGCAAACCCCGTATGATTTTACCAGGTAGCAGTGTTTCAAGTTAAGTTTTAAGAGCTTGAGTCTGTGTTCCCTTTTCCCAACTTTGCCAGGAAAGGAATAAGCTGGCACACAAATCCATACTGTGACTGACCACAGGGACTCAGAGACCAGTCTCATAAACAAAAAGATTTGCAGCAATAGTCCCTGGTTCACTTTGATCACCAGAGAAGAACGAGACTTTTACATCTCATTGAAGCTAAGAATTGTTTCCTAGGCAATCAGATGCAGGACATTGTTCCTAGAATAACAATGAGCCATTTTACAAATCTATGGAAAGTTACTTTTATGCTAATTAGGTCTAACTAAAAAGAGTTACTGTCTGCTACTTTAGGCCACAGTGAGTTTTAAGGTGAACGGTTACACCCATGCAGACCTGCTAAAAGGCTTCAAAGGGAAGACAGCTGTATCAGCTAACATCATCCACCAGAAACAGAGCAACGGGCAAAGCTTGAACTGCTGGCTGGACAGCGGGGAAAAAACGTGTAAACTTAACAACAGGAAGAGGTATCCCTCTGATGTAAGCACAGCACGAGTATAGAATCACAGAATCATAGAATCATTCAGGTTGGAGAGGACCTGTAAGGTCATCAAGTCCAACCATCAACCCAATACCACCATGCCCACTAAACCATGTCCTGAAGTGCTACATCAACATGTTTTTTGAACACTTCCAGGCATGGTGACTCCACCACTTCCCTGGGCAACCTGTTTCAATGCTTGACAACTCTTCCAGCAAAGAAATTTTTCCTAATGTCTAATCTAAACCTTCCCTGGCGCAACTTGAGGCTATTTCCTCTCATCCTATTGCTAGCTACCTGGGAGAAGAGACCAACACTCACCTCATTACAATCTCCTTTCAGGTAGTTGTAGAGAGCAATAAGGTCTCCCCTCAGCCTCCTTTTCTCCAGGCTAAGCAACCCCAGATCCCTCAGCCGCTCCTCGTAAGACTCAGGCCCCAGACTTCTCTGGACACGCTCCAGCACCTCAGTGTCCTTCTTGCAGTGAGGGGCCCGGCACTGAACACAGTATTCGAGGTGCAGCCTCACCAGTGCTGAGTACAGGGGACAATCACTTCCTTTGTCCTGCTGGCCACACTATTCCTGATACAGGCCAGGATGGCTTGAGCAGATGGAGAGCTGGCACTACAGGGTCAGGGGAGGCAAGTGTGACTTTCAGCAATTGCTGGTGACACTGGTAAGATGCTGGGATGTGTGCTTGGGCTAGGAGGGGGTCATCACTGAGACACACACTAGCTTTTTGCTCTCTCCTCTCTTCACTGCATGCATTTTTTTTTTCTCCGCCACTACCTCTTCTAAAAGATTTTGGTTTTCATCCTCCACGTGACAGACTTTTCTGCCCACACCTAATGGCCTAACTCCTTTTTCAGGCTTACAAATGCATGAAGAGCATCAACTGTTTTCAGACCTTCCAGTATTTGAAAATCAGAACAGTGTCAGTTCAAATTTTCATCTTATTTGCAGTGACCCTCAAAAACTACTGTCTCAGTAGTCCTCTCAATCTCTTTTCCTCCCTTTACCTTTACTAGTACATAACAAGACTTCAATTACGTAAAGAAGCCTAAGATGTGCATTTCAACTAACGTATGATTTTTCTTACAGAAAAAACTCACATCTTAGTAAGTCAGACTCACTCATTATTTCCTCAATTCCCATCCAAAGCAAAACAGCATCTTTGCACATCAATCAATCTACAAGACTTTAAATAATTTTAAGTTAGGGTTGCTGGTTTCTTTTTTTTTTCTTTTTTTTTTTTAAATACTTCAAAATACCAGATAAATTGGAACAACAACTAAGGAAATCTACCAAGATCTCCTTGCATTGCCTAAAGCTTTAGTACTGGCATCTCAGAAAAACCCAAACTTGCTAAATATTGCCAGGCTTGAAAAGGCACATATAAATGTGACAGCAAATGCTCCACATGAGCGGAAAAAAATACAAGAGAGACAACTAATTCAACAAAGCAAAACTGTCCAGATTCTTTTAGGCTTTCATCCAAAAGACCACACCCTATGAAGGTGCTTATTTTACTCTTGTAAACTGCAGATCTATTTGACATTTTCATGACAGTATAAACATTATTTTCAATTATTTCTTTCAAAGCAAAGGCAACCTACGCTTGAACAAACTTACTTCTGGAATTTTGACTATTCCATATTAATATTCATTATTCGTTTGTTAGCTCTAATACAGCTTAGGACGATATCAAAATTATTTTTAAGTATTTAACCTGGTAGACTTGAGTAATGTAACAGGACACCTATTTTATCCATGTTAAAAGACTTAATGACTGTAAAGTGGTTTGCTATGTGAAATGGAAATGGTGCAATTTTGGTATGACACTTGCCAAAGATCTTGGTAAGTAATTTGGACTGGTTTTTTTTCCCCCACTTTTATTATTTTAAAATAAACCTGATATGATTGCAGCTAAGAAATATGGTTTGATTTTTTGTATTCCAACTTCTCCTTTCATTGTCAAGAAAAGGTAGCAAAGCATCACTGGGAAATCTGCCAGCAGATCAGGATGGGAACATCCATCCGCCCATGCCACAAATCTTTTCATGATTTCACAGATGTTTTGTACTGCCTCGGAATGAAATCAAGACCTTTTGAGGTTTTTCATGAGAACAATTACACCTCCAGCATCACCCCAACAATCTAGAGGTTGGTGTACTTTCCTGAGATGTGCACACAGTTGAAGTGCCTCTGCCTCTTGATATAAATCAGGAGCTGGATAGATGCAACTCTTGGTCTCCATTTTGGCTTCAATGAATCAGTATTTTTCAAAAATTAAAAGTATTTAATCTCAACACAAAGAAAAATTGTACCCAGATCTGATGCTTACTTAAACGGGCAAAAAATTTTTGCAACCTTCATTTCAGCAGCAGACATGTTAACACCGACAACTGGGCTGCCAATAAATGGTACTTGGAGTTGCAGAGGACTGAGGAGAAAGTCACGCAGGGAATAGCTTCAGATCCAAAATGAGCAGGGCCAACTTCCTGCCCTCAAACAAGTAAGACAAGTGGTGTAGTCACTGCACTGTGCTGACCCTCCGCAAGTACTGCATTAAAGGTTGGTTCTTGGAAACTAAGAGGAAAACTTCCACTGACTGAGGTGCATCAAGAATTCATCTGCAGCTTCTAGTCCTGGCTCTGTCAGACTGGTGGGATGAAAAGCCACTCATGGTGTGTCTGTGCCTCAGGCTTCAAACAGGCTGAATCACAATAAAAATACTTCCTGACTTTGCAAAGACATGTTGGTTGACTGTTGTAGGGAACAGTAAGGACGTTGACAAAAGCTTTTTTTTTCAGGTGCTTGTAAGGCACACAATACAAAGAGATGTCAACTCACGGGTGGTGACACTTATGTGCACTTTTAGGAGTTACACACTACTGGAATACTAATTTGTTATCACTGTATGATCACTGACATTCATGAGGTCAATAGGGACTTGTAAGTAGATTTGCAAGCTGTGAGCACAAATCATTACATGTCCCAAAATTTCTAACTGAAAAACAGTTCTTCTGTTGTTTAAAAGGCTTCACCCAGCTAAGGAGCACATTTCATGGCAAGTGAAGAACAGGAATCAGTGACCACAAATGGCCTAGAGACAATCCTGCAATGGGAAATCCATCCACTCAGGCTATTTACTAAATACGCCAGCATTATGCATGTCATCAGAGAAAGGGAGATCAGTTCATGAATAGGAACAAAGAGTGAGCTACCTAAATTCATAAGCAATGGAAACATGCACTGACAATGCATGAAATGATTAGAATTAATTTCAATGCTTCCAAATGTCACACACAGAGGTGGCTGCGTAGCCCCAGAAAACCAGAAAAAGCCCAAGTTATCTCATGTAACATTTTAATACCATACCACAAAGCCTGCAATTAGTGCTCTCTAGATTTCAATAACAACCCAAGCACCTGCTCAGTTTGCAGATGGGTGTTCAGTATCCTGCTGAAGTCCTGCTGCAAGCAGCAGGAGGTTCTGGAGTACTCCACTCGCAGTAAAAGCCAGAGAGTTTGGCCCGGAACATTTAGGCAGCTTAGACTAGAGTTCATAATATAGTAAAAGAATGTAAAATACGGGAGATGAGAAAGCAAGTGGATTGGAAACCAATAGCCTTCAAGAAGAAAGGCTGCCTTCCACCTGCGACTCAGTAAAAAAGCCCTGCCAAAGGCCAGGCTGCTTGGGTTGATGCTTATTTTTAAATACGAATTGAATTGCAGGTTTTATTTTCCCAGTTCACTTCTATGATTTTGTAACAGATTGCAGCAGCTTTGGACATAGAGGTCACGTGTTATGGTTTGAGAGCATGCAACCTTATCAGTATCAATCATCTAAATAATGCATTGTGACCAAAATATGTATTTTCAAACTTCAAAATAGTTTCCTTATTAGTAAGAGACCATATTCTTAGTCAGAAGCTCCCACTAAGTCTAGTTAGTGAACATACTACTTCTACTATTTACTTTTCACATTTTCTAGAGCACATGGGATTTTGCAAGAGGCATCTCAACATCAGATCTCAAGAAAAGACGAGAAGAATGTTTCTCTTGAAATTTAGATTGCATTTTGCTGCTTTGGAGACTAGAGGAAGGCACAGGGAGGTAAGGCAAGAATCTGTGTTCAAAGAAAAGCTTCCCACAAAGTGATTACTAAATTCAGAGGCTTTCATTTGTAAATGCCTAGGTTCAGATCCTTTGCAAAGCACTGATTTCCAGAAAGGGTTGAGTACTCACTTTCAAGGCAGCAGATCCTTCAAAAATAAATGAATTAGATGATATCAGGAAATAACCAGATGCATCCAAAAGTCACTAGTCAATTCTGGAAAAAAAAAAACTATCTGTGTTTTACTGAGCGACGGAGATCCCAGAGTCTGATGCCCTCTTTCTTTCTAAACTGATAAAACTAGTTAATGTTAATATTAATATAAAAGAACAATTGTTCCTCAAAGGATGCCCTTTCTTTTACCCTATATTTGAGGCAAAGAAAACCAGACTGCGAAACTGTGTGGCACTCTGCTCAGTTAAGAACGAAACTTGGTCAGTGGTTTTTAAATCAATCCAAATTTTCAGTCTAGCTTTAAAACTGGTACTCAAAACGACCAGAAAGTCAAACATGAAATGCAAAGAGCAGTTTTTCCACTGAGGAACACGATGTGTAAACACACAGCAAATATTCGCCCTATATAGTACCATGCACCTGACTTGACCACTCACTCGACTTCTCTCTACGCGCTGCCTAAACACCTGCATGACCACACCACCCATTTCCCCTGTCGCCCACTCCTCACCCTCCCTCCTCTGGGAACCACAGAAACATCTACCCACGCCTCACACACAACAAAACATTCAAACCATTACAAAAGGATTTAAAAAAAAAAAAGAGAGAGAGATGTGCATATTTGGTTTGGCATAGCTTTGAACCCGTGGGAGTTACCCGCCATGAGTATAATCATGCCACCTAAGGAAATGTTGCAGGTAAGAGCAGAAGCTGGATAGCTTTCAAGAAACACATACATGTACATAAACTTCTCCTCTCCTCATAACCAACAAGGACATGAGGAATGGAGGGGTGTTAAGAAGCAAAGAGAGGGCAGACAAACACACTGAAAAGTGCAATGGCATGCCCAAGATCTCACAGCAGCTCAGCTGTAGATAAGCTGCCAGATATTCTGATTTCTAGTCAAAGAACATGGCACTTCAGACCACTTAGGAACACTCGAGTAACTGAAAAACCCTTGTGGGTATCTGGCCAGGAGAGACAAAAAGGGTCAGGGAAAAATCACGAGAATAAGGGTGAGGAGAGACCTGTAGAGCACTTTTTTTTTTTGGTGAGAGTAGAACAAAGAGTATACAGCAGATATGAAATGTGCTGAAACAAGGTACCCATGAGAAACTAAGCTAGCACTTGAGAAGAGAGAACACTTCAGAGCAGAGCTGCTGCACAGAAAAAGGACTAGATCTAGCTAGAGAAAAGAAGAGAATAAACCTCCAACAACTCTCCTAATCCAACAGCTTCTAGGGCTAATATTTTGGCAGCATTACTCAGTGGTGCTGTGGCATGCTTACATTTGCATCGTCACTTTAGAGGCTGCAACCATCCTGAGGCTGTTAAAAATGTCTGAAATCCCTGCTGATTCATGAAAGATGTAACCTCCTACTATTCTAAGAACTTGTGCAACTAGACTAATGCTGCTTATCGGTCTTTACGTCCACTGTCACCCAAACAGATACCAATTAAAGTCAGCAGGGAAACTGCTGGTTTCACCGAAATGGAGTTTTATACGATTAACTTCAAGAGAGCTGGGGTTTAGCTGAATGAGAAGACCGAAAGCCTAACCCACAGACTACCTAGCCAGTAGTGAACCCAGCTGGATTAGCGTGTCCTCTTCCAGAGTTCGTGCTACTGATTCATCTCCAAAAGATCTGAAGACCCATGAAACTCCTATAATTATATGGATATCTATCTATCATGCATATAGAAAGAAGCCATCTGAACATATGCTTCCAGCTGTGCTGCTGGACTAGGTTTACCTGATACTATTAGCTGCACCTTCCTTAAATTGCCTTTAAGCAAGCTGGATAAAGTGTAGGGTAAGATCATGCCAATTTAGGCACCTGTGTTCTCTTCTAAGGCATGCATGATCTCATGTGGTTGTAAGAAGATGAGCCAGCACAGTCAGGGAGCGATGTCAGGCACAGGAATTCCCCAGGCAAGCACTGTAGGTCCCTCTGCAGTTTGTGGCTGGTTTAGACTTCATTTGCACCAGTGCCTGAACCAGCAACTGCAATGCTGGAACCTGTGAACCTGCTCACCCAAATGCAGTGATCAGAGGTAAGGGCAGCAAAGATGCAGTGATGGAAATGTCAACACAGGATGAACACGCCTCAGGGGACTGGGAGTGTACATTTGGGTTGCAAGCTGATGCTGAAGTGCATGCTGGCATTTCTTCATCTATATCAAACCTGTGAACTAGTCAAATGAAAGAGCTCAGGTATTCTAACCCACGTGGCTACCGCAGCTCTGGCTGCACTGTAGGCCGGTGCATTACACAGTGAAAGATGAGTGGTTTGCGTGTTTGAAGGCTGAGTCCCCTCTCCATTATGTGACAGGCAAAGACAGCGCCTTCCTCCAGTGCCCAGCAGCTGGACAGAAAGTATCACTGGGGAGTGTCCCCAAAAGATCAGGCAAAACCAAGCCTGTCACTCACAAGCTTCAGGTTCAGGATGGGATAAGGTTTCTGCCATGGAAAGGGACCAAGCTGGAAGGGTGCTGGAGGAAGCAAGCCTCAGGAAGGCAAGCTTCCTACTCCCCTGGCCGTAAGGCCATCCTTCCCTGGCAGCATGTCCACCTCTGTCTACCCAGCTGTCCCGCAGCAGTCAGCCACCAGCCCCGCTCTCCAGACCTCTGGCACAGGCAAAACAGGCAGCAGGGCTACAGCTAATGGGCTGCTCTACCCCTAGATGCCCCTGTAGGCCACGTACTCAGACAACATCCACTTCAGCCATACCTGAAAGTCAGAGGTGGAGAGTGAAGCAAAGTGGCTCTAAAAAAAAGAGAATAATTCAAAAGAAATCAGTTTTTGCCTTGAGACTAGCTAGGGAAGCATGTGCCCTAAATCGAGTCTTGTGAAAAGGTCCAGAGGAAGTGAAAAAGGAAGATCAGAATAAAAACAGGATTTCCAAAACACTGCACATAGTAAACAAGGACCAAAGTATACATTTTCAGTCTTATAATTAATCTAGAATGACAACAGAAAACAATTGTCAGTTCATCTTATACTGAATTCAGCCTTTGGATGGAAGCATCCACATTTTTATCAGACAGAAAAACAAACCAAGGGCTCCTGCCACGCAATGGGCATGATTCGATTAGTGTGTACGACACACAGAGAGTGAAGGTGATAAACTGCCGTGTAAAAACACAAAGGCTGAGGTGTCTGCTAACAGCTGTAGAATACTACTGGTTTTTGAGGTGGTGCTTCATGTTCACAGATGGGACAATAGTGACATACAGCCACCTTCTTTTTTATTTTAAGAAAGCAAACTTGTATTCTGACTCATGCTTTAACACAAGTGGTATTACCAGCACAGCACAGCTGGAGGAGACCTCAGGCAACCATCTAGTTCACTAAGAGCAAATACACATAGATTATCCTTGACATATATCTGTCAAAAAACATAAGGGTATGCTATCATTTATCCTCAGAATTCACAAAATTCACTGAAAATCCTGAGATGCCATGCAAATATATTTAGAGGATCCTTTTAATTGCTTTTGAACTCGAAGGTTTACTCTTTAACCACATGTTTTCTTTGCAAACGGGGGAAACAAGCCTTCATTTAAAAAAAAAAAAAGAGTCGATGGGCTTTGAGGACATAACCAGCTATTAGCATCACTAAATTGTTAGTTCGCTCAGGGAATGGACATGATCCCACACACCAGTTCACATGCTTCAAAAGCAGATTTTTGATTTACTCAGTTATGCAAGTCGGGCCTGTGATTTACTCAGTCAAGGGAGTAAATCATAAACTCTGGTACTCTCTGGGAGCAAGTGCTTGTGCATTACTGAAGTACTTTGTGCATTCATGCTCCATAGTTAGATTTTATGTGTTATGACATAACATGAGTTAGCAATGTCTGCACTACCTGTCAGCCCTCTAAGGTGGCTGCCTGCCAATAACTTGCCCAAAAGACTTGTAACAGAGCCCAGTATTGTTCTATTCTGCCTTTTACCACAAGCATTTTTCTCCAGGTTGACAGATGACAATTGACTGCAGCATATTTCCTAACACTGTACATGAGCTGACAAAATTACTGACCTACATTGAGTCAATTCAATGCAGAAATATTTCTTTTCCTCTCTCATTCAGCCACGCAGTGTACCCTCCACAATAACATATGACGGAGCAAAAGGCGCATACGTTTGAAGTGGAAAATTTTTAAACCTAGCCACTAATAAGAAATCCTTAGAAGGACGACAGAGTTTATATGGACAAAAGACATTTTTACAAATGTAGACGTTAATCAAATGAATGACTATTTCGGACAAAGCACTGCTTCTCAATAAATATTAGTGTGTATTGATTTTATACAGATCTTTATTTTTCTGAGGTATCGAAGTACTCTTTGAGAAAATGGGTAACTCCAAATAAAATTAGCATTCTCTCCCTCCAGCAGTATCTACCAGAGTTATTTTTATAAAACATGACTTCTATTGAGTCAACTATTAGAATATTCAATTATTAGAATACTAAAAGCTCCTTTTAAATGTAAAAATCACCACAAGCGTTACCTGCCTAAAAAGGCTTAATGAGTTACTTAAATTGCTAAAATAACTGTATAGGTATGCAACTCCAACAATTTTTGACACCCAAACCCGAGAAATACGAGACTTCCCACTTTCACACCACGCAAAGGAGCTCAGAAGCATGGGAAACCTGAAACGATAAATTAGCCAACAGCTACAGTGGCAGTTTAACTGACAAAAGACAGAATTAAACTAAGGCTACAACAGCCCCCAACTATTAACAAAGCCTGATTTGGGTGGGTTTTCTTCTTCTTAAAAAAAGAACTTTGTGTTTCACTGACTACAACTGAAAACAGATTAGTACTGCAGCTCCCGCAGCCGCACCGGCTGTTTTACAGTTCTGCGCTCTCCGCGTGGCAAAGCCGCCCTGAGCTTTGAAGGTGTCTCTGCGGGGAAGGTTACCTGAGAGTTCTGTACCCCACTGCAAAGGGAGCAATCCTCCACTGGCAGAGCTTTAACATCATCACCTCACAGAAAGGCAAGGGACAAGGGAGCCTTTGGAGAGAAGAAAAGAAGTTACAATTAGAAAAAAAAATAATCTTGAAATGGTTGTTTCTAAGCAGTAAACTTAATCCACTTGTTTTCAAACACTGAGTTCCACGTTTTCTCTTGTACCTGAGGCTTTCATCTCTTACGTGGACACTGTGAATAAAGCAGCCTCAAACTCAATATCCGAACGTGTTTAATGGGGATGCTACCGTAAACCTAGAGATAGGAAGCTGTGAAAAGAAAAGATCTGCGCTCCTCACTGATATATATCACAGCTGTACTTGTAAATATTTATTCTGCTGTTAAGATCTTCAGCAATCAGCACAACCCGGGGTTGATAGCAACTTCTCTTATAAACCATCTCCAGATACGCTCCTGGCACGGCAGCGAGCAGGTCAGTGCATCTCCCACAAGACATGGGCAGCACCTGATGCTGTGGCACGTGCTCGAATGCCACCAAGCTTATGGCACCGGCAAACTTTAATAAAGCAGTTTTATCACTGCTACTGTCAAGACTGTTGGCTTGCACTTGTGCTGGAATTTTCTAGATTTTTTAATAGCAAACCCAGAATCTGAGAAGTGACCTGGTCCTGTAACATCCCCAAATCTAAGCTTGAAGACGAAGTCTGTAATACAGGATCATTGGGTTTGGCACACACTCCCTCCCCCCCAAAAAAAACAGGGTCTACAAAGCACAGCGTCGTCATTACTACACTCAAGTGACGGGAACTCCCACCTCACTGGCGAGATGCAGGTTAAGCGGGAAAAGGCATGCGAAAAAACCGTCTTGCTGCACCTTACGGAAACGGCATTCAAACCCTCCCCACCCAACACCGTCCCAGCTGCAGCCTCATGAAAAAACACCCTTCCCCTTCCACGGGCTCCACGGGTGGGCCCTCGTCGGCTGGGAGGGGGCCAGTTACCGCCCCGGCCGCACAAAAACGTGGCTTTTCTGCTACGAAACTGCTCCTCCCTCGTCCCAGGCGCCTCTGCTCGGCTCCCACCTTGCCCAGCAGCCGCAGCTCGGGGCTGGGGACCCCTTGGCCTTCGCAGGCGGGGCCTGTGGCACCTGGAGCCGGGGGACTCCGCTGCCAGGTGCCAGCCCCGTGGTGCCCGCGCTCCGCCGGTGCGGGCCTGACGCGGGGGGTGCTGAGGGTAACGCAGCTCCCTAAAACCCCTCCCCGCCCCACAGACTGAAGTAAATGCCGTGTGCGTGTGCGCGCACAGGGAAGGAGGTGCCGCGGCGGCCGCCCGCCTCGCCCTGCGCCCCCGCTGCCCGAGCCTACCTGCGCGCCCGGGCCGCTCCCGGCCGTGCCGCCGCCCGGGCCCCGAGCGGGGCCAGAGTGAGACGGGCACGGCGGCGCCCGGGCCGGGAGCGGAGCCGGGAGCGAGGCGGGGGTGGGGGTGGGGGAGGCCAGCGGCATCGCGTGCGAAGCGGGTCGCGGCGGCGGTGCCGCTCTGAGTCAGTGCTCGCCGCGGCGGCGGGAGGCCGCGGGCGGTGAGTGAAAGCGAGACAGGCGCTGAGCCATGTCTGCCGCCCGCTGGCACGCAAGGCTCTCTGCCGCCGCCCGCGCCCCGCCGCGACGGCGCTGCCCCGCCGCCGGCCCCGCTCGTCTCCTCGCCCCGCAGCCTCCCAACAGCCCGGCCTGCGGCGCGTCTCCTGCCCCCGCCGGGCACCCTGCGGGCGGGGCCGGGAGCCCCGTTCCTTCGCGCTGCGGGAGACCCGCAGCCGCCCCCCGCGGCGCCCGCCCGGGACCGGGGAGCGGGGCTGGCAGAGGCCGACCGGCGCCTTCCTCCGTCGGCTGCCCCGGCGGCCTCGCTGGTAGCACCTGTGTTCTGTGGGCGCCAGTTTCCATTATTGGCGTCACGTACACACAGACCCCGTGTGATTTGGGGGTTTACTTTTCAAAATGGCAAAAGTCTTTCAGGAAAAGCCCGTGGAAAGTGCACAACTGTCTGAAAAAGGCCGCGTAAGCTCCGCACCTCGCCCGTTGTCCACTGTCTCCGGCTGCGGCCGCTGCACCGCTCCAGCTGCTGCCCGCACAGGCGTGCACTGCCATCACCAGAGAACAAAAATATCAGACCTTTAAATGGAAGTGTGTGTGCGTAGGGGAGATCACCACATGGGCCACGAGCCATAAATCTCAAATACTTTACATGACTTTTTCCAGCCTTCGTCACCTCTCCTCGGAAGGAGAAAACACCTCGTGTTCAGGCTGCTGCTGCTGCAAGACTTGGGCTGTTTGTCACCATCAACAGGCGCCATCGCTTACAGCGGTGCAGAGCCCGAGGCGTTCGTTCGTTGGCATTAACGCGTGATTTTTCTGAGTGTTAAAGATGAGAGGAACTGGGAAGCGTAAAAGCTGAACAGTTCTGTGACATCAACACTCTGAGCCACTGAAAGTGGTCTATTCAGCATAACACATATTTTTCAAGAAAGGGTGTTTTTGCAGAACTCAGGAACACGAGATGTTATTCACCCATCTCAGAAACAACAGAAAACTGACATTTCTTAAGATTTCATTTCAGTGGACTCAGTTGAACCAGTTACACCACAAGCTTTCCCAAAGCTGGCAAGTGAATGATGATTACTCACAAAGAAAGTTTCTGTGACATGTATCTCACTGAAATGAACTCGTCACTTATGAAGCCTCTCCAAGAATCTTGAAGCACTTGGTGAACTTTCACAGACATCATTTGGGAAGTGATTTCCATCCCTATTTTACAAAGAAATTACAGATTAAGCTGTTTATTCCTACTGAAAAGTGGGAGAATATGTGAGATATTTTAACCTTGAGAGTAAACACATGGCCCTCTCATTATCTGTCCAATGAATTTGCCCCAGGATCCCTTTTGGGATAAAATGCTTCCCCCCCCCGCACCCGATTCCAGCCTGAATGCTGTCTCAGCTGCTAGTTTCTGCCTTTAAGGAACTCACCAAAAGGTGACGCCAGTTAATGTTGGGGTCAGAAGTGGCAGGGAGACGTTGTCTACTTTGCTCTTCGTATGTTGCCCTACATTGTAGATTGTACAGCAGATTAACCATCTGGAACGTTTTCTGTTTACTTCTAAAGCATGCAAATGCATAGATAACTAAATGATCACAAGATTCAGTACAAACAAATACAGAGATCTATGAGCTGATTCAGTTTTGCTCATACACTAAAATCAGTCAGATATCAAAGAGCTAATCAGCGTGTGGCTGGCTTGGATTTTCTGGAGATTACATTAGGTTATGATTATGTACGTTTAACAAAATATCAAAACTTGTGTTAAGTTTTAGCATGGAATACCAGGTACTGCCCTGCTCCAGCTGTGCAGTGGTGCAATACAGAAATGCCGCTGGGTTGCACTGATGAAGTCACGCAACAGGCTCGAAATGCAACATGAGCCCCCTATACTTTCCAAACTTTTTCCTACCCTTTTTGACAGTGCATACAAACAGATTGAAAAGGCTGAAGCAACAATTTCCAGGATGCCAAACACTTAAAGGCATATTCAGGCGCTCTCATATGACTCATGACTTTCACTCTTTCAGAAAGAAATACTTTTGAAGTGCCAAAAGAACAAGCTCCATCCAGAGAAAACTCAGAAGGCTGAATTCTTCCAAGGGGTAGGATGGGATTTAGGCTGCAGGGCTTCTCCTACAAGGCTTATATTTGGGAAAAAAAGAGAAAGACTGGGCAGACACATGCAAAACAAGAAGGTAGGAAATCATCTCTGTAGCAGAAAGACACGAAGTTTCTGTCTTTTTCATGTGGTAAGTGCTCTTATCAGCCCAAACAGTGCTGCTTCTAAATACTGGTGCGTTTCCATAATACATATGCATGTGCACATTCATGCGTGACCAGGGAAGCACAGACAGTCTGAGCAAAACAGGCAGCAATAAAGAAGGCTGCAAAAGAGCTCTGCAGAAGTGGTGAAGCAACTGGAGGTGCAAGAACTCGCTGCTCTACGTGAGGACACTGATTTCATTCTGATTGTGTATGATACCAAGCAGCTGCTGAGACTTAGAAAATGCAAAATGAGATTTTTAATTCCAGACAAGTGGTTAAGTGCGAATTTATATTTATGGCTGATCCGACTGATAATAACAAAATCAAACCAAACCAAACCAAACCCAACCCAAAACATAGAGGACTCATTTCTCTTGTATTATTGATAACCTACCAGATTGCTGCAACAGGACAACACCTACAAACTCTTCTCAGTAGCAAAAATCTTGGGAAAGGAAATTCAGATCAGCGCAATGGAAGCTCTGGAGAATCAGGTACTGCTGGCAGTCTTTCTAATCATTGAGAAAGAAAGTGGACACACACATTTTCATTATCCAGCACTTCAGGCTGGAAAAGAGCCTTAGTGCTAGCTTAGGACATTCTTCGTCCCAGTACTGCCCAAACAATAGAAGTATTGAAGCTTGACAATAGCAAAGCCTGGTCTCCTGAGATGGTCAAATACGAGGTGAGGTGCAGAGAACAAGTTAAAACAAAGGCCTGGAACTGTGTACCTGGGGTCAGAGCAGTTCTCCCACCAATGCTAGTGGGAGGCTGGCACAGATATCTGATGGAATACAGCTTTCATTTGTTAATTAGCCTTTTGTCAGCTATTTGAGTTAATTTCCATAGTCAAACCCAGCAGGGGGAAGGGATAGCCTTGAGGAAATACATTCTGCTTTTAGAGCAATTGCTGCAGATTCTTTTCCTTCCTTCAGGATTCTTTTTCTTCCTCTAATCTCTATTGCTTCTCCCTCCTCCCTGTGACTTCTCATCTCTCCCCATGCTCTTTTGCATACTTCCATGGGAAGGGCCAAACACTCACATCTCCCAATTCCTCCTTGGGCTTCTCCACTTTTCTTGCTTCCCCTAATCAATTGTTGATTACCTGACGATGTAGGAATAGTGTCAAGGAGCAACAAGAGCTGGGATGTTCCAAGAGGGAGGACAGGCCAGGAGCCAGCAGAGACCATAGCACAGGTGGTGACAGCCCCAGGCAGGGTGCAGTCCCACTGTACCCGAGCAGAGGTGAGATAGTAACTGACATGGTCCTTCAACAGCCCCAGGCATGCTAAAGTAACAAGCTTCACCAGGGAGCCCACTCAGGATGGCAGGAGGCAGAGCTGGAGCCAAGGCTATGGCGTTGCTCCAAGACCCATCCAGGAAGCACAACCAGGGATAGGACAAAGCTACCTACAACATAGGTCCAGTATCCATGCAAGAAAATCCATCGGTAAGCCAGAACAGCAGGGACCAGCCACAGATCTGAGTGTCCAGAGCTTGAGCTTAAATGTGGCTCCTGGGTCCAAAGGCAGGGTGCACTGATGAGGTTCCCAGGTGAGGACCATTATTGGTGCTCTCAAGCCCTGACAGATAGTCAAAAGGGTGATGCTGAAGCAGAACAAAGTTTTAGGTTTAAGACCTCAATGAGGGGAAAGTAAATGGAGATGTGCCTTAAAAGACCCTAGCATTGCTGTGCAGTTATTAGGCAAATCTCCTTTTGCCAGTTGTAACAATGCTCCCCCTCTTAAGCAGTAGCTCTGCCCATGTGCGTGTGACTCCTAGATCTCATGCTAGCAGGGTTTTGTTTTAGCCTCTGCCGCAGTCTCCCACTGTGATTTCAGATAAATTGCCTACTTGTTTCCGCTTGCTTAATCATGAAGTAGATGGATTTCTTTATTCAGTGTTGGGCATCTGAGATGAGGCAGTTGCACAGGGCTGACAAGGACCTGCCAGGTCTTCATAGACAGTCCTGGGCATAGGTGTCCCTCTCATAAACTGATCACCCTCCATCTTGAAGATAGTGAGAAATTTTCCTGCTTTCCAAAGGCTATTCTGTAGCCTCACTGGTTGGCTGATGAAACAAACTTTCAAAGTCCTGCTCAGATGGATGGACAGTTGAGTTTACTAGCATTTGTTTTCCCAAATGATCTGAAATCTTCAGACACTTGATACAGGAGCACCTACTTGCTTCTTGCCTAACCAAGGAGCACAATCAGTGGGACTCAATGTTTCACGAACTTTCCTGATGTGAGGTTATGGTTGCCATGTTGTGGCTACCCCAAAAAATGCTCAGGTAGTGCCCCCACCCACCTGAGAAGAACCTGAGCTTAGATAAATGTGCCTGAATGGTCAGGGTTTGTTAGCATTGCCTGCAACAACTTCTTGTGAATCACGGCTACGTTCTCAGCAGAATGGGATGCCAAGGTGGATGTGATTTTGTAACAGTTAATACTGACAGGAAACTTAAGGATGTGTAACAACGAACATTTTTTTTTATTAGAGGGGCAATGGCCAAGCCAGTCAGGAGGAATTAATTTTCAAGATTTGGCTACAGAAGAGTTCTACAATCTCATTGCCTTCCCCATGCCCAGCAGCGGGGTTTTTTTCAGGGGAGACTTCAGCAGATGCCTTCCGTCCTTTGGTCTTTGAAGCTGGGTTCCCTCTGGTGGCATTAAGAGGAGCATCGATTCTGTCTTATTGACTGATCTTGGTCGGTAGTAGGAGCAGGGGAAAAGAGCACACTGCAGGGTGCTACCAACTCCCATCAGGAAACACTGACTTGTCTTCATCTGGCTAGTAGCCTAGGACTCTTGTGTACCACAGGTTCTTTATTTTTTCCATGAAGTGTTCAACCCCTATACTGATTTTAGCTGTTTCTCTGATGAGGAAGTTCCTGCAGGAGATGACAGTGTATGTGGTAAGATACACAAATACATGAGTGTAGTCTCTGTCTGCTGTCATTATCACACTGGCTGTCGCTGAGGGTGCAAAGCTCCTCAGCAGTCCTTGAGGGGCTTTCCTCAGAAGACAGGAATAGGCAGTATGTGTTTGCCGTGAGTTACATGAAACTGTATCTCTTGGGTCATCATGCGTTTTCTTTTGGAAGGAAACCCTTTCCCCATCTTTGAGGAGTATCTATTTACAGCTAGAGCCAATTCTGTGATTTGCGTTGAGTGAGGGCAGTGTTTCCTGGCACCTTCAGCACTCAGGCCCTCACAGACATGACCACAGCACCTGCCCAGCCCCTTACAGGACTGCTGATCCCCCACCAGTCAGTGGTCCCCTCCCTCACTACCCATGTGTAAAGAACACACTGACGTGTTCAATGTGCATCCCGGGGAAGAGGCTGCACTTTCGTGTGAAACCATATCGTCCCACCCCACCTTCCAGCGACCCACTCTCATTGTAGTCGCATCAGGCTTTGGCTGCAGATTCGTTTCCCATTGGGACTCCTCATATAGATATTTGATTAATCTGTTCTTTCTCCCACTCCTCCCTCTCACTTTCCACCCATGGCTGTTGCAGCGCTATGCAGAGGTCTTTCCATACCTGGTCACAACAACTACTGGAGTCTGGGAAGCATCCACCAAGAACTGACCAACTTTAGGGGACATCTTGTTCACAGTTTCATAGATGTAAGCTGCAATTGCATCGGGAATGACCAACCAGTCACGACGGTCTCTCTCAAGGATGAACTTTGAGTGTACTTCTGAGAAAGAGGAGGCAAAACATGAAGCTTCTCCAGTCGCTTGTGTGTCTGATATCTTCCCTCAGGTGCAGTGGGAAGAGACTTGAAATTCTGAAATTCAAAGCCTCCCACAGAATTTGCTCTAGCAGAATCCAGCAGCACCTCATCACTCATTTTTGGGCATCTATGTCATTGGCCTTACATGGCAGAGTATTCGCACCAGGTACGGACAATTTTCATGCCAGGCGCCTTATGACTTGTTTCATACTGTTAAGCACCATGTATTCATAGAATCACAGAATCACAGAATGGTTTGGGTTGAAAGGGACCTTAAAGATCATCTAGTTCCAACCCCGCTGCCATGGGCAGGGATACCTTCCCCTAGATCAGGTTGCTCAAAGCCTCATCCAACCTGGCCTTGAACACTTCCAGGAATGGGGCATCCACAGCTCCTCTGGGCAACCTGTTCCAGTGTCTCACCACCCTCAGAATGAAGAATTTCTCCCTTAGATCTAATAGAAAACTACCCTTTTTGAGTTTAAAGCCATTACCCCTTGTCCTATCACTACATGCCAGGACTTGTCATAGTCTTCATAGTCTTGAACTGTGTTATTTGGCTTCAGTCCTACTTCATGAATGGGTCAGACTTCTCTAAGGCAACTCAGAACCTGTAGAGCTGAGCCTTTTCTCAAGCAGGCAGAAAAGCTTTTCAGACTTACCGGGGAGAGTGGTGCTAAGGAGCAGCATCAGAGCTATCACCAATGCCCTGGATTGCAGCATGGTTTGCAGTACTGGTTCCGCTCTCTACACCAAGAGACCTGCTGGAGTCAGCATAGAGTGTTTTGTTTGTTTTCGGAGAAATGAAACATGTCAGTTAAACACCAGATTTTTGCAACAAACCTAACCAATAAATGAAGAGAACAGGGAAGATCATGGTGCAATTCCTCTGAAGAAGTGAGGAAAAATAGTATAAAAATAAAAGTGTACTTTTATGTGTACATTCACAAATATCCACAATGAATGATAGCTTTTAGAGCTCCAAGAAATACGTGACAGTTAAAGTTTAAAGTTTTTAGCTCTCTTTTATACGAGAGCTAAAATTCCTTTTTTAACATAAGAGTGAACCACTAAAACTGGCAGAGGTCAGAACAGGTTTCCTCCATACACAGATACTGAAAAATACATAATGTGGGATTTTTTTTTTTTTTTTGTAAATTGCTCTAAAGAACATTGTGCTAGTGAGTGCATCACAGACAATGATCATGTCAGTGACCCTGTGTCTGACTCAGTGATCTGAGTATTTTGTCTTACTCTAGTGGAGGAAAGACACAACTAGGTTCTCGTGTCTTTTCTACACTGGGATTAACGAAGCAGATAGTAGCCCAGGCAGAATAAGTTCTCAAAAGGGAGTAAGTGCAAATTTAACCTCATCCAACCTGCTTTATTCTCTCTATTAAAAAAAGGCAGAATTAGAGGGACTCTTGAAATGTTGGTACTCGGTACGTTGAAAAGATGACATTATGTCTCAACAAGGTTTTCAAACATGCTGCACTTAAAAAGATGTTTAGAAGTTAAACGTGATTTATGCCCTGAATTAGAAGGCTACATCACTCAGAGTAATATGAAGAAAACATTGCAGTGCTAGGAATTGCAATGACAAAAAGGCTGCAAGTCTAATACATGTGACTGCTTTCCTAAATCCTGTTGCAGGTAGCTACAAGTCAATGCTCCTTCTTATTCCACAGTAAGGAAATTTTCATCCATTTTTATTTCCTTCTGTGCACAGATTACCTCCAAAAGCTACCCCTCCGTCTTCACTAGATGTTTGCTGATGAGCAGCACTTGCTCTGTTATCACCCTTCCTTGATTTTTAATCCTAGAGCCAGTTTTTCCCTCTGTAGACAAAAGGTATAAATTTGCTTCCCAAGAGCATAAAGAGAGGATCTTATCCACTTCAGAGCCTGTAGACCATGTGGTGAAGGCAGCTGGGAAAAGGTTCTGTATCTCCCAGCACTGGAAGTCTGCAATCTCTACCACAGGCTTGACCCTCTTATGAGTGTCTTATGGAGCATCCATCACTCAGCTTCAACCCAGGTCACCTCAAGCCCTCCCACCTTCCTCCATTTCAGCAATATTCCTGGCTATGGAGCATGAGAAGGGCTCATACTTTGGCTTGCAATAAGAAATGGGGCAAAATAGAAGACCACCTCCACTCACTTCCCTATGTCCTGGATCCACCAGTCACAAAGTCCATACCACCCAGAACAGAGAGTTCAGCTCTTACCTGTCCTGCTTTCTCTTTCTTTCTCAGGCTGAAGCTGAGGTAGATGCTCACCTGAGACACCGGCATTTATGCAGAGCTAATATAGCGATAGCAAGGGGTCAAAGGTCCTGCTTTGTTTCCCCATTTGCTCTTTTGCAAGCACATCCAGCTCAGTGGGACAGGCAAGAAGCTGTGGAGGACTCTGGACCTGTTATTGAGATTTGGTAATGGAGGGTCAGTCTGACCTGAGCCTAAGAGACGTGGAAGGCAACTCCTGGGTCACTGAGCCCCCTACTTTTGCAGGCAACCATGTCATAGAGCCCCCTTTCATAAGCTGACCAAATTTCACGTTAACAGTAGCTAGAGCTGGGCTGAGTTTTGCTCCCACTGTTCTGTGGGAAGGCCAGTGCCGTAACCTCACTGCTCTGACGGTTGGGACTTACTTGCGGCTATTACGCCCATTGGTATTTTATGCCCCGTTTCCGACAAATGCATTAACCAAATGGAGTGCAGGGGTAAGCGTGCACCCCTCTCACGTTTCTTCTTTCCCCATGCCCAAGTCTCTTTGCACAGGCTGTAAGACAGGCATACATTGGAGCCAGCTGTCAAAACTTAGCCAGGGGAAACATCCAGCCCCAGGGCCCCCAGCCCAGGAAAGACAGGATTCTGTTAGAGCAGGTCCAGAGGACCACAAAAAATGATCAGAGGGCTGGAACACCTCTCCTATGAAGAAAGGCTGAAAGAATTGATTGTTCAGTCTGGAGAGATGGCTCCAGGGAGACCTTATTGTAGCCTTTCAATACTGTAGCGACAGGACAAGGGGAGATGGTTTTAAACTGAAAGAGGGTAGATTTAGATTGGCTACAAGGAAGAATTCTTTACGATGAGGGTGGTGAGACACTGGTAGAGGTCACCCAGAGTTGTGGACACCCTATCATTGGAAGTGTCAAGGTCATGTTGGATGGGGCTTTGAGCAACCTGATCTAGTGAAACATGTCCCTGCCCAAGCCAGGGGCAGGGTGGATGAGGTATCTTTACGGTCTTTTCCCCAAACCATTCTATGATTCTATGACAACCTCTTTCCAAGGCTCCCTGGGGACCTGGTCCCAGGCAGAAAGTGGCTGCATTGGCACTGTAGGACATGTTTTCCCATAGCTCAAGTTCCAAGTGTCCGTTGGGTCTTCAGTCAGGCCAACCATCTGTATTTGGCACATGTAGCCACTGAGCAGTAGGGGGAAGAGAGAAAGGCTGCAACACTGACCTACAAAGGGCATTAGCTAAGAGGAATGGCGAGGACATGAGGCATAAAATAAGCCTACCATGTGAGACTCAGTAGACCTCCATTGTTATGTCAGTCACTTACTTATTACGTGACTGTCAGATGTGGAAAGCGTGAAAAGCTCAACCAGTATTTTAATTCATTAACCAAAGTTTCTATAAGACTTTTCTTCTCATGGAGCTCGAAGTACTTCAGAACCAACAGTAAGCATTCTCATTTTACAGACATGGCAGCCAAGTCAGCAATTGCTACAGTAGGTCATATCATTAAAGAGGGCTGCCAATGGTTTCCCAGACAGTTTTCCACTCTCTTGGTAAGTATTTATTCAAATTCTTTTTTCTTAAAAAAAACAAAGGGAAAAGTGTCCCAAAATAAGAACAACAACAACAAAAATCCCTCACACAAGCAAACCATTTTGCATTTTTGTCCAAAAAATTAACAACAGAAAATTCTTACTAACATATAACAAGGTTAATTCCAGAAGTAAGAACAGAGAATGTTCAGTTCCACTTCTGGTGCAAACACTAAAAAGCAATTTATCGTCGAGGAAGAACTCACAAGAGCAACTGGTTGAAAGTTCTCTTATATTTTAATTATACATTTGACAGTCATTGAAGAGAATCTACACATTTACCATCTGCTTTTACAGCTGGAATAATATTCAGAAGACCGGCACAAGGCACATTATAGGCATTAAACTTCGCAGAAATAGCAATAAGCACTCATTACTTGTGGGGGTTAATTTAATATAACCTCAAGTGTCATCTCTCTCCTATGGCATGTCGACAAATGGAACGCTCCATCCATGTGAAGTGGGTGTTTTGAACTGATGTGCTACTGGAGGTAGTAACACAGAGGGAACTTGGCTACCCGGTGTAGTAATACGTACCGCTGAAGAGCTTTGTGCTGCGGTTATTATCGCACAAGGTAACGTCCCCCCTGCTGAAGTTGGCCTAACTTTAGCTAGTGCTATCATGAATACAACCCCAGAGATAGCAACTGGGCATTTCAGCACTTTCTACTGCCAAACGGGCACTTGCCAAGACCAGATCAATGATTGCACAAGCAGCCCTTGCCCTCCATTCCTGGAACGGCATTCCACAATGGCAGGGCGCTCTGCAAATAAGCAAGAAAGCCAGATATTGCAAGTCCTTTCTTAATCAAAGAAAAATTACATGATTTTTTGTCTCTTATGAATCTCTGGCCTGGGGTGAAAGGCAGCTGACAGGAGCAGCACAGGCGTCCTTACCTGCCCCATGTGGCATGGTCACTTACTCATTACATTATTATTTTAAATTAGGGTAACTCCAGTGGCTATCAAGGCACTTTATCTGAGACAGAAAATTAATTCTTGGAGGTAAGGTATGTTCCTTCAACCACACGACAGGAAGAACAAAAGTCTAGAATGGCAACTCCCATATGTGAAACATATTCAATGTTTTTCATCACAAATGGGCTGACATACGAACATCAGCTCTTTGGAATGGCTGAAAAATTAAGCATGAATAAATTGCAACGTAGAAAGAATGAGGGTAGGCTATTTCCTACTGTTATTTCTTTCAGTGTGCAGTATTTGAGCTGCTCAGTTCTCTCTCTTTTAAAGTCAAAGACCCTCTAATCTTACTGGAAAAAAAGAGTCCATATAGTATTGTGCAGTGCTGTCACAGTGGCTTTCATTTAGAGCCAATTAAAAATAGAAATAAGCATTCAAAGCAGATCCTATTTCCTTCCCACTTTCCTGTCTGCTTGCAGTTGTAAAGCGTGCATATATAGATTTCCTTTGTCATTATTTCATAGCCCACCAACTGATGTTTTATGAACTGCAGTGGTCTGTGGACCAGTAAATCTGGTACCATTTCTGCTTCCCTGCTGGATAACCTAATCTGCTTCTGTTGCAATTTAACAAGTTACAGAATTAAGACTGAGATACAATCAATTTTCCCTGAAGAGTTTTGTTTAATGTTTCTATAAATATGAACAAAGTGACTGAAGAGGAGCTCAAGTACGATAAAGATAACTCTTCAGACTTCACACAGCACAAATTGTGTTCACGCAATCTACAATTAGTCACCCTAGCTCAATTATTGGGACTAGAGGAACAAATAAAGATGGAGGGCTCCTTCATAGGATTTAGATAAAAAAAGCACAACCTCTGCAGTTAGTGTGCCCATACTACAGCAGCAAGCTTCAACAGCCGCTACAGTTACACAGAGTCGTCTGGGTTTTCTTGCCATGTGCGTGCAGGGCTTCTTGCTCTTGGGAAAACTTCCTGGACACATATTGGTGTATACACACTTGAATGTCAAAGAAAGTGAACTCTTTCCCATGCTACCATCTTGGGATCTCAACTGACGTCTCAATAGCCTCTACCCTTGATGAAGAAAGGGGCAGCCCTTCCCCAAAACCTGGGCATTTGGGCTGGGTTGAGAGGAAGAGGAAGACGTTGACCTGCATGATGCATGGACCTAATTGGGAGTGTAAGGAGAGAGTCAATTTCCAAGCTACCAGTTCAGCTTCCATGGGCAGAATCTGCAGGACCCTAAGTATCTGCTAAAAGTCGCCAGAGGGCAACACTAAAGTCAAAACAGGATGCTAGTTTTGGAAGAAGGAGCCCCGAATTATTTTCTGTCATTGCAGTCACCATAAACTCCTCTGAACTAATAAAAATACTAGCCCATCATAGAAAAGGGTGTGCACAAAATCCTCAGCATGTCATTAAATAAGAATAAAAAATATTCACAGCCAGTGGCTGAAAACCAGATTCAAGAATGATACTGGCTTTGCAAGTTCTGCGACCACACTAAATTCCCTATATTTCAGACGTAACTCATGGGTCAGGTCACATTATTCACAGTTTGTGTCTCATGCAAAGACTACACTTAATATAGCCTTCCTTTCTCGAATTCAAACTTTGGAGTTAGTCTTTTAGTTCTTTTTTGTGCTAGCCATCAACTGCTGGTGAACGGCCTCTCTGTCTTCCAAAGTAGGCCTCCAGCTCTGAAAAGAAGTCAAGCAGAGAAGCCCGTGGGTCCTCCTGCTTTGTCTCCATGCACAGGAACTGGAAATCAGCACTGTCAGCCAAGAAACGGTAAGAAAATGAGCACTCGCTGTAGTAGCTTTTGGTTGACCAGCAACTGCATTGAATATCCAGCTATAGGTATTTGCTCCAAGTGTGATGTTTCCCATCATTGTCCAGAGACAAGAAAAAAAAAGAGGTGGGCAAAGTGAAAGCCTTGCCAAGTCAGTGTTCCAAGGGAAATCATAAGCACATCAGTAACTGGGACATTAAGGAACAAACAGTAGCAAGCGTCCCATGCGGCGCTGGTTGGGAAATAAGCTAGGCAATACAGTCAGTGATGCTGGCCAATCTCTAGTGCCTTAGGTTACAAAATAATTCACCAGATGCTCCAAAAGCTCCTTGTCCACAGTTGAGTTTCTTGAATCCAAGAAGTGCCTTTGGCAAGCCAGTTTCCCATGGAAGCAGCTGGGATCCAGAGAGCCTCTCTTTTTCCAGCACATTTTAAATGAGAACAGTGAATGAATGACATCAAGGAGAAATGGCAAGTTGTTTTCCTTTGCAACTGGTCTCAGAGCGTACAGAAATTCAGTGTTCTAGTTGCAAGGTAAGAGATGAGAAAACCCTGCAATCTAGTTGCAGATCAGATGCACCACATACGCAGAGCTGGTAAAAGTGACATGGTAAAGATCAAGGTCAATAGTAAAAATGGCGAGTGCAAGACTTCTTCAGAGCCCTTTATCTCACCCCATGTATATGATACGTGGCACAGAGAGCAAAGGGAAAACATGAAATGCACGGAAAAGAGTACATGGCTTAGGAAAGGTACATCCACCAAAGCCATGCTTCCTGGAGTTTGAAGGAAATTCTGGTCTGTGGTTTGAGACAGCAGTCATACCTTGCTCAGTCCCCGTAGGGGTGGCCAAACCTTGGTAAATTTAGCCCTTGAAGTACACAAATAAATTCAAGCTGGGTTACAGGCTAGAACAAATGTCTTTCAAGGCACTAAGGTCTAAGCTTAAAGAAAGGCAGGTTGTTTCAGTCAGTACAGGGCAGATACGCTGGCAATGTGCAGATGTGCTGGTGAGCCGTTATTAAGGCAGTGGAACATCCTTCCAACACTGTGATTCTTCTGTTTGGGAGAGAGGCTTACTGGGGACAAAAGGAAGCAACTGCCTCACCGTGCTGAGCAACCAGGCAGAAGCAGCACACATTACACATTCTGAAGCACAAGAGAGGGTCTTAGAAAGGAGATGTTGTGCCTCCCTACACCAGACTCCCAGGGGACCAGATCAGATGACCTCCAGAGGCCTCTTCCAACCTAAATTATTCTGCTGTCCCTTGACTTTACAACTCTGTGATCGTTAGAGCCATTCTGCAGTAACTGGTGTGCAAAGGACCAGCATTCTTTGGACTGGGCACCTAACAAAGACAACTGGTATCTCTCTTTAAAGATCGGGAATACACCATTTACTAAAAAAATCTGCTGTTTTCAACAGAATGTTTTAAACATACCACATCCCATTGCAAACCTAAGTGTCCAAATCACAGCAAGAATAAAAAGGGGTTATGAGTTACTTTCGTGGGCACTAGACATAGATTCTTCAGAGTTGTAAGACTAAGGAGAAGCTGCTTCCGTTTTTTTGCTGGCTGTCTGTTCAATCAAAAGCAGCCAACCCAATCTGCATAGTAGGAATCTTAGTTCTTTCAGTGCCAGCTTTAAATGACTATGCTTCTTCCACTGTAGGAGCTTCCTCTATCCTGCAAGAGAAAATAAGATATTTAGGAACAAGGAAGGATGAATGAAAATCATCCTATTTCCTATGAGGACAGGCTGAAAGAGTTGGGGCTGTTCAGCCTGGAGAAGAGGAGGCTCCGGGGTGACCTGATAGCGGTCTTCCAGTACCTCAAGGGGGCCTACAAGAAAGATGGGGAGAGGCTGTTCAGGAGGGCCTGTTGTGATAGGACAAGGGGTAATGGTTTTAAAATAGAGGGAGGTAGATTCAGGTTGGATATTAGGAAAAAATTTTTTTACCATGAGAGTTGTAGAACACTGGAACAGGTTGCCCAGAGAGGTGGTGGATGCTCCATCCCTGGAGACGTTCAAGGCCAGATTGGATGAGGCCCTGAGCAACCTGATCTAGTTGGAGATATCCCTGTTTGTTGCAGGGGGGTTGGACTAGATGACCTTTGAAGGTCCCTTCCAGCCCTAACCATTCTATGATTCTATGATTCTATATGTCTTCCTACCTGCTCCAAGCACCATAACAAAACCACACACATCCCAGCTGTGACTAGAACTGCAGTTCCTTCCAAAACTTGGAAGGCAAAATGGTAACGTGCAAAATACAGCCCTTTGAGAAGACTCCCACCTGGTAAAATTCTGCATATACATGATAAGGGACAGTTAACATTTTTTTTTATTTTAAAAAACCTTCATTTTTTAAGGGGGAATACACTGTCTAACTTGCAGACTAGCAATTGGATATGAAGCTTTTCACACTTAGGTTGCTACCGGAAATCTAGTCCCAGTGCAAACTGACAAGATGAGCTGTGCACAATAGCTGTTCGCTGACCACATAATGCATATTCAATTCTCAGGAGTCCCAACAAGCAAGCCATCCTCTTCCACCTGGCCTGGGGGATCACACATTTCTCACCACTGTAGCCACCCACGATCTTGAAACCTACATCATGTAGCTTTAAGCATCTTACCTGGATGCTGTCCCATATGAACCACCTTAAAAATACCGCCAAGATACTATAAAAATTAAATTTTGGAGATCGATAATAGGAGCCTCGTACACATGATAAAGAAATCAGTAGTAAACCAACGCCAGAGAGGGCTGCAAAGGGATACTCCGTACTGCTGCTTACTCTGGAAGTGCTTTCTCCCCAGGGAGTGCCAAGAGAACCGCTATTCTAACCCCAGCTCATAGAGCACCAAATGGCTCTAGGTGGAGACAGGAGTGAGAGGGCATAACGTGTCACCTGGTATGGGACCAGGTGATAGGAGACCTACTTTATTTGACTGCTGACTTTGCCCCTAACCACACTATAGCCATGCAACATATGACTGAAGGCAGGGAACTCTGCAGCCTCTTCATAACCACCCTGCACAGGGCACCCAGGGCTCCTTGCCATCCGTTTGAAAGACAACTGACTGCAGAAAATAACAAACATTCACTCCCACTCCTTCCCTTAGATGGGAAAGCAAAGAGGCAGCTGACTCACCGAGCGTGGCCCTGCACTGTCTTTGTGCTTCTTTTCCCGAGCTGGGACAACTTCTAATGAGCGATAACTGGGAGGTTTGTCTTCTGGCCATTCCCGAGACTGGTGCCGCCGCCTGCGGTTTGTCGCTGGGACATGGACTTGCTCTTCTGAGGAGCTCCACGACCCCCGGCGAGAAGGGGGAGAGTAGCTGTGCCGCCGCTGACCTGAGTTATTGCTCCTCCTGGTGTGGTGCTGGTACTCTTGCCTCCCTGCAGGCTCCTGTCTCCGGCCACGATGGTGGTTAGAGCGCTCTTTGGCCTCATCCGGATAGAAACTGCTGCTGCTGCTGCTGCTCTTACCCCTCTCACCCTGGCGCGGGGGTGACACATCCCGTCTGGAGTGCTGGGGCCTGCCATTGTAGACGCCTGCCCTCTGCCTCTGAGGATGGTCCTCTCGCTGCCTGTCCCAGGGGTCTCGACTGTAGCTGGAATGAGAATCCCCACTGGAAGGCAAGGGCCCCCTCCGGTTTTCCCTCTTGTCCTCTGCTGCAGAGTCCCAGGGTCTGGAGGTACGTGCAGCTCTCTGTGGCTGTGAGGAGTTACTGCTTCCATGGATGGAGGAGATGTGATTAGTGAGAGGAGGTGGCACGATCTCAGAGCCCAGGGAGGACAGCAAGCTGGGCTGCACAGCCTGCCGCTGGTGGGAGGGTGGCCGGAGCTGGGACATGTTAAGGTTTTGAATTTCAGACTCCAGATAGTCCAAAACACCCTTGTTAGGGGAAAGTTGAGCTTGTGGCTGCACCAGTGGAAGACTGTTCTGCAGAGACACATCTATGGATAAAAGCACAAGAGAACACAGCAAGTCAACGGGGAACAACAGAGAGGGCCCTCTTGCACTAATGATCCTGGCTGAGTCCCTTTTGAGCTTCCATTCTCCTGCTTCTCCTCACTGCAAGAGTTGCACAAGTCTCAAGCACCACAACCAGCATATCCAGGTCACACAAGGTAAGGTGCAAAGAGTAGTAACTAGTAAGTTGCAGCATGATCTGTGTTTTGGGCACCACAGAGGTAAGAAATCAAAGTCATCCAGCACACCTGCAAATACAGTTTATGTATTTAGAGAGAAGAACATTTTTCTTCCTACAGCATTGATACTAAATTTTATTTTTAAAAAAGAAAAAAATCAGAGAAAGTTCATAGTGTTTCCTCTTATATCGCATTGAACTGTAAGAAATACAAACCAATACTGTAAAAGAAAAAGAAATGTTTATATATTAAAATTAGATATAAATTATAAATATTAATATATAATTATATATAAAAATACATGCTTATACACACACACATATGTATAGATATAAGTAGCAAATGGAGAAGTTTCTACACTAGGAGACTGATCCAGCCCTGCAACAGTTGCTCAAAGAAGTCATCGAATCTTCATCCTTGCAGGTTTCCAAGACTCGTCTGGACAAAGCCACAGCTAATGTGACTGAAGTTGGTGACAGTCCTGCTTTGAGCAAGAGGCAGGGCTAGATGACTATAGAGGTCCCTTCTACCCCACATCTCTAAAAAGCTGACTTGAAACAAATTGAAGAGAAACTTCAGCACAGGAGATTCACAGACTGTGAAAACACAGGCTGGAAACTGCCTGAGGAACTTGCCCGTTTTTTGCCAGCATGCATATGGATTTCCTTGAGAAGACGCGGTGCATTCTGTCTTAGATCATGGTGGCTCACTCCCCAGATCTTCCTAAGGAAAACTGAAGCCCTGGCTAGGAAAAACAGTAACTGTAGAATTAACTAGCAGGCTAAAAATGTGTATACTCAAACCTCTTGAATCTAGCATTTAAGATGTTTGCAAACTATTTCTTCAAACAGCAGTTAAGACTCATCAGACACAGTAAATCTGTGACTGCTGTATAGTGATGAAAAGCTAATTTCAGATTAAAAATACATTATATTTCTTTGAGAAGACATTATGTTGAATTCCCCTATTTTCCTTGGGCGATTAAACAGTATTACTGGTAATAAGTTATTTTATTGCTTATTTCTCTAGGACTTCAGAGACTCCATATTCCCTCCTCCAGTAAAGTTACAAACAAATACCACTAATACAAGCGATTTTGGGGCAGAACAACTGGAACATTCTTCCTGGTTCATTAAAGAGCCCTTCATTTTTTGCTGCAAGCAGGCTATATCTATTGCACAGAAGGCAGTTTGCCCTTAATCATTTAAAGACTCGGCATTTGATAAGAACTCAAACAAACTGCACCTGACTCGTCATGTCAATTTTGGCTATAAGGAGTTGACCGTGACCAGCACAGCAGAACAAAGAGACAGTACCCTCCTCTGCCACATGAAGCGAGATAAGCTGGGTATATTTACCTTGCAGTCGCTGGGGTGTAGCACAGATATACCTTAGTTAGCACCAAACTACTTCACCCAGCACTTAGGATGGATAGGCTGTATTTATTCACCCAGGCAAGTCTGTAGTACACTGCAGATGTAGCAGAGCTGTCATACTAGGGCATGCAGTCATGCTATGAACATCTTTCTCTCTTTTGTAGGAGAGGCTAAAGCCTCACTGCTGAACCTCCCTGAGAAGTTACCTGTTTCTCATCCTGATTTCCCTCTGGAATGATGCCCATGGTCTCACCTTGTTGCAGTAGAGGGTTCAGCTGGTAAGAGGAAAGTTGCGAGTTCCTGTCACCACTTGCATAGAACATGTTGGGTGATATCCAAGGTGCAAGTGCCTGAGCCTGCTTCATGAACCGATGCTGTTCCAGTACTGTGAAAGACAAAGAAGAAGAAAGCTTACAGCAGCTCTCCAGAGAGCATCGCTTGCAAACCACATACCATTTTGCTTGATAGACTGTAGCCTTTGGATGTGATCAGTGTAGGAAATTCATAGGATGAAAAACACTCTCCACCCTATGACAAAGGCAAAACAGAGCACAGGAAATTCCAATATGAAGTTGTACAGCTTCAGAAAGATGCCTAGAACAGAAGAAAAGGGTCACTGCCTGACGTTCAAGGTACAGTTCCAGCAACTGGGAACAAATGGCACTATGATTAAGTACACAACACATAACCAAATGCAAGACTTCTACCTGCCCTGTCATTATGAGTACAGTTGCAGAAAGGTGGGAAATGATGTTTCATAAAGCAAGACATACCGCACTGTTTTCTCTCTCTTAAAACTCTTTCAGCTCTTCATTGGTCCTTTCCTCTTTTGGCTTTGATTTACAGTCAAGTGAGACCTTGTTTGACCACCCTCATGTAGGCTCTGTCCAGATAATATTTTCTACACCATACTCCATCACTTCCTCTCTGTTCCACAAATAGGGCACTCAGAGATGCACTGTCCAACTTCTCCCTTTCTAGTCCTTCAATGACTCTTGTTGTCTCTCTGTAATTTACCTCAGCGTGACTGCTAAAATTAGATCCCTTACGACAGTGTGGTCAAACTGGTGAACAAACTACATTTCCCATTCTCAACAGCAATGTCCAGTGTGCCAAAGGAGCAAACTGAGTGGAAATTTTTCTCCCTCCCTGTTTTTCCACCACTGCAAACTCCAGATCCCCACTCATGGGGTCAGGCTCCAATTCCACTTCACTTTTTTCTGCACTTCCATCTCACCTCCTCTACATAGACAACCTCACCATTCCTGTCTTCAAAACGATTGATCATTGCTGCTTCTTTTTTTTTGGAATACCTAAAGACATCTCACAGAAACTTACTCCTTCTACAACAGACAATCAAAACTTAAGTTTACAAACAAGTAACTTCTGCAAGCCCCAGATCTTACAAAGCCTGACTCCGCATGGTTTGTCTGTCATTACTGGGTGAAGATTTTCTGCAACTGGGCCTTTGCAAAATTTCACTTGTATGGCTTCTCTGGAGCTTCAGAAGTGGCAGGCTTTTACTGCAGCCTCTTCTCTGGTCAGGCATAAACAGAACATTCCTGGCTATACAGTTCAGGAGCCAGATAGGAACATAACTGCCTTTGAGACTTTTACCTCTCTGATAAATCTGGTTGAAGTTGGCTGATGAAATTAAAAGCTGTTGGAGGGAAAGAGATAGGGGACAGACAGACAAGTTGACTGCATAAGCCTTGCTTCTTTAAGAAACCAGACTACAGCTAAGCTCCAATTAATTCTGTCCCCTGGGTTCATCTGCAGCAGCCAGCATTTACACTGCATGCTCTTTGGGACCGAGCTCTCCATTTCAGGTAGCACTGCAGTTACTAAACATCTCCTCCTCCAGATGTTTCACTGAATTTATACAGAGCACCACTGGCAACAAAACAGGGACTGACCACGCCTCTCAACACATCCTCCCCTTTCTCCACAGTTCATGCAGCTCCACTTTGCTCTCCACTCCAAACCCCCTCTCCCTCCCCAGCCTGGCTCCAACCAGAGTGAGCTACAAAGCTGGAAACTTCAGGGGTTTTAATCCTAATTGTTCTTCAAAGTTGTGTGGCCTGAGGTAGCAGGTTTCAAGCATTTTATGTCAAACTTGCTTCGTTATTTTTTTTCCCCAAGGGATTTTCCTCCAGTTTAGGTTTCAAATTTAGAGGAAGAGACAAAGAGGAAAATGAAAAAGGATAGAAAGAAGGGAAAGGCCTTATCTCTTACTCTCTTGTTCCTCCAGTTAGCACCGTGACCATGTCCTAGAACGTGCTGAGTGCACGTTCCTGGGTTTTGACCACAGTCTTCGTCTGAGGAGTGAAAGGCCCAGTAGCTGTGGGCATACCTACTTAGGGTTCCTCTCCTTAGGGTATGAAGGCAGTCACTACCACCAAAGTCATCCCGTCCCTGTAATTCTCTCATCTCTCCCTACAGCTGAACAAATGCAGAATTACCCTTGGACTTCCTTCACTACCTTCATAATCTCTTCCTTCCCCAGATACTTTGCCTTCCAGAAAGCCAACCGTATCCTGAGCTGCGTCAAAAGAAGCGTGGCCAGCAGGTCAAGGGAGGTGATTCTGCCCCTCTACTCTGCTCTCGTGAGACCCCACCCGGGGTACTGCATTCAGCTCTGGAGTCCCCAGCACAAGAAGGACATGGAGCTACTGGAACGAGTCCAGAGGAGGGCCACGAAGAAGATCTGAGGGCTGGAGCACCTCTGCTATGAAGACAGGCTGAGAGAGTTGGGGCTGTTCAGCCTGGAGAAGAGAAGGCTCCAGGGTGATCTGATTGCAGCCTTAAAGGGAGCCTACAGGAAAGCTGGAGAGGGACTTTTAACAAGGGCATGTAGCGACACGACAAGGGGCAATGGATTTAAACTGAAAGAGGGGAGATTTCGATTAGATATAAGGAAGAATTTTTTCACTCTGAGAGTGGTGAGGCAGTGGAACAGGTTGCCCAGAGAAGTTGTAGATGCCCCATCCCTGGAAGTGTTCAAGGCCAGGTTGGATGAGGCTTTGGGCAACCTGTTGTAGTGGAGGGTTTCCCTGCCCATGGCAGGGGGGTTGGAACTAGATGATCTTTGAGGTCTCTTCCAACTCAAGCCGTTCTATGATTCTAGTTTGAACCTGATATATACTCTGGTTCCCCAACTGCAAAATGGAAGTAAAGTTACAGATCTTTTTTTTAAAGTGAACACATTTATCTGAGGAAGGTCAGATTCACCTTAATTCCAAAACTCATACCTGCTATAAAACTTTCCCTCCATATCCTGTTGAAAAAAGTTGTTCCTCACCTTTAAGAGACTTTACAGCTGCTGGGCCAATTATCCAATTATAAAAAAAAAGTATTTTCCAACTTAGACCCAGATGCAAGTCAGACCCACTAAAATCCTACTTTTCACCAATTCATTAGTCCACAGTAGAAAAGGAACAAATAAGAACAGAAGGAGGCCATATATATATATATATAAAAAAAAAAAATATATACATATATTTACCCTGATGGGCTTTTCGCACAGCTTTCCATAGGGAATGTAATTGGCTTGCTCTTGGGGCATGTTTAATATTTCTGTACACCGATTCCGAATTACTCAAACAATGCACTTCTTTTATTACTAGGTTCAAAATCCTGTTAGGGAACAACCGCACTTCAACCACCCAGAATTACCTTGCCTCGACGGCATCTGCGACTGTTCAGCAGATCTAGGCTACCCTCTAGTGGCCAGTAATCGGGAAGAAATCACCCGCACGCACTCCTTAGTTGAGGATTTCTGCCTTCTCTTCAGCTGTGTGGAACTGTTATTCCTCAGGAATGTTTTTTAAGATGCTCCTTGTGTCTATCTTCTTGTGGTTTTTAAGGCCTCCAGTTCATTTCTTGGAGTGCAAAAAAGAAGGTCGGAAGCAGGATGAAGTGAAGAGAAGGTGCGCTAGAGGAGGGGAGCAGGCACAAGGATCCTGTGCAAAGTGGATAAAGAGGGCAGGCAGCTGGGATGGAAACTACAGCCACAGAATCCAGCAGCCCGTGGAGGAGGCTGGACGCATCCGTACCTTCCCTCATGAGCAGGGAGAGGTTTTGGGGACTCTGCAAGAATCCCTCGTACATATCCTCAACAGGAGGCAGGAAAGACAACAGCAGCAGTCTGGAGTGTGCCATCATCTCCTACAGCACAGAAAACCAAAAAAGAACTCGCGTATTCTGAATCCCTTTTTTGATGAGAACTAGGAAGTCTGGAGGTGTGAGTCTTTCATCTCCATCACCTCTCTCTCCCTTCACAGAAACTAATTTTTCTGCCAAATTTCCACAGCCTCCTTAACAGCACGTAGTTTACTTGACAGCTTGTAAAGCCCCCAGAAAGTGTTTTGTTTTGCTTGGTTTTGCTTTCAGCAAATGAGAAGGATGTTGTGTTTGCTCTTTGCAAGGGATAAGCAAATTAAGCTTAAATCTAAGACTCTCACAGCTTACTAACACCCAAAGTATACCAAATAGCTCTTTTGCAGGTGAGGGGAAACAGAAACACAACTCTTTGTTCATAAATCCTCTCTTTGTAGCATCTGGGGAAGAATCTGGTGATTTCAGTGAAAAAAACTATATTTGTTGCATTTTGTTCCTGTCAGATGGTGTAAGCTGCAGGGAGGCTATTCCACCTTGTGTCGCTACTAAGTTTCAGTTACAGGAACACAGACGTTATATGACCTTAATAGCCAAAATTAAACTCTGGCCTTACCAAGAGAACAAGGTCTGGCTGTAGAATCTTTATCATGGCTAAAAACTATGCACAACAAAGTTTCACTTGACCCTCAAAACCTCAGAATGCATTTGCAGGATTGACTACTAAGAGAGACCATCTTTCTCCTTTCTTTCTCCTCACTTCCTTCCCCAAAGTAAAACAAGTTTTTTTTCTTGTAGAAGGAGCAGCTCTGAAAATAACATGAAGATAGAAAATTTCAATTTTTACATAATTACCTCTCAGAGTAACACACCTGAAGGTTAGGCCAGTTTGGAGAGTAGTACCAAGGCATTTGCTTGCCTTTCTCACATGCACAGGGATATGAACCATAAGACAGGGAAGAAAATTCCTGAGTTACTCACACAAGGGAAGCGATCATGCCCTGGATGACATGAGAGATGTTGGTAGCAAGGTGTGGGTACTTCTGAAAGTAGGACACAGAGGAGCAAGATGGGCTACATGTATGCTTGTTCTCCCCGCTTCTAAACCCAAATAAACTAGTCATAGATGTCATACTGGCCAAAGAAATGTCTCAGTCTATATGGACGCTGAACGGGAAGAGAAGGTGGAGCTCAGCAGGCTCCAAGTCAAGCTTTTGTCTTGACAGAAGCCATGCATGGACGCACGTTTGCTTGAGCCTCACCTTTCTCGTTACAGCAGCATCGAGTTGGGCAGCAGACACATGGGATGTGGCAGCAGCAATACTGGGGGCAGCACTGGCACCAGCATACTCCAATCAGCAGAAGGAGAAGGAGGCCACCGAGAATGATGAGGAGTACTGTAAGCCAGTCTATGGGAAACATGGAGAGAGAAAGAGGATCCTGATGTACCTGGGCATAGTCAGTTACTAAGCACCTCTCCACTGCTGGAGACATCCTGGGGTGGGGAGAAAGAGAACAGGAGGAGATATCTGCCACCCAGACAACAAACCACAGGCACTTACGGAGAACAATCAGCTTAACTTCTTTGTCCCCATCACCTGAGGTATCTCCTGGTGCTTCCACAGTGCAGTAGTACACGCCATGGTCCCACCACATGACCTCACTGATGACAAGGTCTGCCCCTGTGGGAAAGGGTTTGAGAGGGTCAGTGGGCTATTTAGGACTGACAAGACACGACTTTCAGGCCCCACTCTTAAGAGGGCCCTCTGCCTGCACATGACATATAGTACTGCATCTCCCCTCTTCCCAAGCGTGGCCATCACCTTTAAACAATCTCACTTAAGTTCACTGAAAACCCCTGTAAACAGCATCAACCGCCAGCCCCTATTTTCTTTGTGCTGCTGGAAGGCAACGCTACTTAGAAGCGGGACTGATTCTGTGTGGAGTGAAAGAACCAGCATGCTGCTGAGTGATGGATGTTAACAGATACCCACTGCTGTCAACCCTGCTGGTTCTGGAACACAGATCACAGTCCCTGTTAGGTCAGCCATCCCAATAACTCTTCTGGCAGTAGCACCAGCTATTTCTCCAGGGACAGCAGGGAGCACATAATGCACCTGGACAACTATGCAGTACTACTTTGAAGAAAGACCTGTTTTCTAGCCCGTGGGCTCCTCAGCTTACTTTTGCACTCTTCAGCAAAACGTTCAGGCATCCTCAGCTCAGCCTTAGCTTGTAGTGCTCCCAACACCCTCAGGCCAGCTGGGGACAGGGCCCTGCACAACTCTTATTTCATTGCCACCTCACAGAATACGTAAGCTACAGATGACATTAGCCATGTTTACGCTTCTCTTCACTTGGCAGGCCCAGATATCAGATGATAGTTACTGAGTTCACTCCCTGCCGAGGAGGTCCAGTCACTTACGGTTCTGAATGGTGATCTTTCGCTGCTGGTAGTCGATACCCAGCACAGGCTCCTTCTGCCCAGATTTCTGGATGACAATGCGCACCTTTCGCTGGCTGTCATTGCAGTCATCAGATGGGTCCTGGCCAAGAGCTAAACCAGCCTGGTATGCTACAAACACACATCATCAAACAAGATGCCAAAAGTGATTTCAAAGGACCAATTTCTATGCCCCTTGTGAGCAGCAGAGAAACTCTTGAACGCATGTCTGCATTTGCTTTGGTGAAGTAATGCAAAGCATGGCTTCAAACCAGCAAGGACAAGTTGCTTTGGAGTACTCATACAAACAGAGGTAGAGCCACAGGAACGGCAGAGATTTTGAGAATGCAGGAGCTGCAGAGGAGATGCCTCCTGTACTCACAACTGAAAGAACAACAGTAGAAAGAATCTAATGGTGGTAGGCTGAAGGGCAGCTCCCAGTATGAAGATAAACTGCAAGGAAAATATGTGCTTAAACTCCCAGGAGAACTGGAAGTAAAACAAAAGCGTGTTTATTTACCAAACAGGATTTCTAGACATACATGAACTGCTGTAGAGATTGTTGCCCTTTCCCTCCTGTATCCCATTAGATGTTGTGGACCTCATAAAGGCAGAAAAGAATCCATCCCTGATTACAGCCAAGGATTATGTGTAGAGAGACCCAACACAAAGGAGGGCTAGAGGTAATTTCTGTTCAATACTCTTATGACAGACTCACAATATGAACTATTTTCCAGGTATCTGAGAGCTGAGATTTGGAGAGACAACTGATCCAGACAGTCAGCATTATCTGTAAAAGGCTTGCAATAAAGAGAGGAGAGGACAAAGCCTGTCAAAGGCTCCTCCATTGCTGTATCTACAATGGATCATAAAGAGCAGATCCAACTAAGCAAACACCGTGAACTTTATGCTTTCTGTCTCTGTTGGGGGCTATTAGCTTGAGCCTAGGCTCAAACCACTCACATATGCTGGGATCAGCAGAGCCAGAGACCCACCTGCTTGTGGACTAGGCTGTAAAGCACTTGGTAGCATGTCTACCCAACCCATCCAGACTGCATAAAGGAGAGTTTGGGCACCAAGACACCAAACAAGTCCAGGCTCCCGACTCTGAGCTCAGTCTTAAGCATGCAGTTAAGCTAAGGTAAGTCAGCTTAAACATACTGCAGAGTCTGGGGAGAGGGTCCTCCATGGAATCATAAAGTTCACTTGTTGCAGGGCCCTTGCTTTCAGACACGCTGAAGCATAAGGTAGAGCTGCCAAGACTGACACGTGTCAAACATGGCTGAGCCTCTGTGCCTTCTGAGTTGATGAGAAGGAGGACAAATGAGCTGCTTTGGCTGGGATTTCTACAATGTCATATCACAAAGCCTTGAGATTGCAAAGGAAATCACAGACATGACCTATTTTTTCTTGGAGTGCAGGGAAATACTATCACTCGACCTGGTTTGTGGGCAGTCACAAACTTACTCCCCAGTAAGTCTACCTTCCCTTTCCTTTCCATTTGAAGAGGGATTCCTTGGAGGACAAGCCTGACACTTACAGACTGAGTAGTAGTCAAAGATGGGGTCCTTGCAGAAGGATTTGAAGCGCCAGGTCACCACCACATCCTGCAGCTGTGCTGAGGTGCTGTAGTCACACTTGAGGACAACAGTGGCAAATAAGGTGGTGTAACGTTCCCTCTGCTGCACTGTCACCATCAGAGAGAGACAACCTGCAGATGAGAACACAGAAGGCAGTCAGCCAGCAGGAACAGACATCGCATCACAACTTTCACTCTGCACCAGACCAACAATGGATGTCCATCTCCCTTGGCCTCATCCAAGGCCTGCACCTACAGACCCCATCAGCCCCTCTGGTGAAGTTGTCCAGAGTTACAAATCCTGATTAGAACGTGAGTCCCATCTTTCCCTGACAGAAGGGAGCTTGAGTCAGCTGCACTGGCCTGCCTTATGGACTGAACTATTTTCTCCAAAGCAACTATTAGCAGTCATCACGTAGCACATCACTCGGTGCGCTCCATCTGCATGGGGAAAACTGTCCCTCCAAGCCGGGAGACATAATTCATTGGGCCCAGAAGCACAAAGAATAGGCTTGCCTTGCCTTGCCATCCTGACCAGAGAAGTTCTGCAGTGCCATCCATTCATATAAACACCAAACAAATTTTATCAATGTCTAGCTAAGACAAACATCAGAATTTTACCTAGCGCTGACCAGGAATAAGACAATACAAGTTTTGGGCTATAGCATTATAGTTAAATTAGATCTGTTTATCACCACTTCAGAACAGCACACATCAATTACCCTTTTTTTCCTTTTTAATGAAGGAATGTTAATGTTTAGAACTCATCCGTAACAACCTCCACAGCATTTTCCATCCAAGCGGCTCCATCCATGGAGTAAGGCTTTACAAAGTTTCTCATAAGCTCTGCTTTATTTTAGCCACGCTCCAGAGACATCTCTATCTTATTTAAACTTTGATAATACAGTGAATTGTGCTTGTCATGAACAAAAGTGAAGTTATCACCAGTTGCCTTCGATAAGGCAATACAAACAGTGTGGAGAAAGCATGGGAAGCCCTGTCTGGAACATACCCCGGAGAACAGGGCAGGAGTTGCAGTGCTATGCTAGTTGCTTCTTAACCAGGGAGCATGACAGCAGGAAAGGAGAGAAGTAAAGGGGGAAGTTTGAAAGCTACCAATTGAAAGAGTCGTTACGAACCAGCAGTTGATTTTTATTGCATATTCAAAGAGTTCCCTCTGCTCCATGTTTTCAGGATGAGCGCAAGAGAACAAGGGACTATGCAGTAACATCTGGATCACAACTGCAAGCATCATTCTTTCAGAGGCATCTTAGGCTGCACCTCCACAGTATGTTCCAGGCAAATATGAGCTCATCCAGTTTCCACCAGGTGCAACACATGCTGCAGAGGTGCAATGCTGCCTCAACAAATAATTCTGCAGTAGGATATTGCCAATGCAGCACTTGCTCAGTTTCTAGTTTGAAATGGACTCCTGGTCAGTCAACTCAAAGCACAGGGAGAACAAACTCATTTGCCTTAAAAATACCACACAAACACAGAGGATCAGGGAACACTCCGAGTCCAAGGCTTTTCTGAAAAATAAAATATACGCACATGTACGTAAATGTAGAAATACCAGGAGCTGTGCAAACTGCTTGCCAACACAAGGATATCTAATTTTTACAATACTGCAGGCAAGGCAAAATCAAGACTGGTGACAGATAGTAACTGTGGCTCTTCTTGTTTCAGCTTTCATTGTGAAACAGTTGAGCCACAGGATCTTACTGCAGGAAGTCACAAGAACCCAGTCCAAAAATCCCAACTCTCCAGACTGGCAAAACGTTGATCTCACTGGCGATCAAATGAACTCCTATATGAAAGAAGGCAGATTTCAATTAGATCTAAGGAAGAAATTCTTCATTCTGAGGGTGGTGAGACACTGGAACAGGTTGCCCAGAGAAGCAATGGATGCCCCATCCCTGGAAGTGTTCCAGGCCAGGTTGGGTGAGGCTTTGAGCAACCTGATTTAGTGGAAGGTGTCCCTGCCTACGGTAGAGGGATTGGAACTAGATGATCTTTGAGGTCCCTTCCAACCCAAACCATTCCAGGATTCTATGAATTCTGACCTGTTGAGGCTTATGGAAACAGATTTTCCATGGGTTTCCTACAGCAGCATCTCTCAGGTGAGAATAAAACACTCAAAAATCACTACATGCTTTTCACTTTCAGAAACCAGAGCTCTTTACGAAAGGGATCCTTTCTCATTACCTCTGTTCTGCAAAAGAGTCAGAGTTGAAAGGTAAGTTCCTTATTTTTCAAAGGGGTTAAAACCATACTGTTCTCTCTGGAGGACAGTTGGATGTCTCTGCATGTCTGATGTTTCATACTAGCCTCCTTCAAGAAAACGGAAAAGTTGTGAAATTAAGGCCAGTTCCTAAACTTAGACTGCATTACTGCACTGCATGCTACTATCCTTCCTATCCTGGTTAGAAAGAACAAATCCAGACACTACCAACCCAGTAATTTACCGCTACCTCAGGCCTATGGCTTCGCATTGAAGACACTAACCTTCAGAGCCACTGAAGCCAAGTTTTAGGTAGAACATCATGCAGGAAAGTGGCTGTCAAGCAAGACAATCAACAAGTGTACCTCCTTATTTTTTTTTGCTTCTTTTCCTGGTTCTCTGTGAAAAAACTTAACTTTGGTATTTAAAGCTAAATCATCAGCAAAGACCCAGACATCCAAGAAGCAGAACGCTCCTTTTATTTCCTACAGGAGATCAGAAGCTGTCAGCCTGCAAAACCTGGCAGAAAGGACTCTGCTTGCTGAAGGCCGCCTGTGGACACAGAGATGAATTCCTGTTCTCTGTACCAGCGTGCAGACACAGAGGTGAATTCCTATTCTCCACACAGGCGTGCCCCTAGCAGGTATGGAAGCCCTCCAGCTACACCACACCTCCAAGGAGGCTGGGGCTGCTGAGCTAGCAGCAGGGGCTGAGGCGGGCGCTTCGGAGGAGCCAAAGGGGAACCCCTCCGTGCTTGCAACCTGTGCCCAGGTCCAAACCAAGGTGGCCGCACACGAGCGATACTGGAGGCTGCCAGGAAGCAGGCGGCCACTTCCTCCTGGGAGAGCAGCTAGCCGCACCTTGCGGGGACCGAAACTCCTCTCCGCATGGCTTTCGTGCCGAGCCTGGCAGAGCCCCGCTCTTCCGCCCGGCGGGGAGGGACACCGAGGGGCAACCGGCGCCCGCCCGAGCCAGGCCGCCCCTTCCCCTCGCCGCTCCATGTTAACCCGGGGCGAAACTCGAGGGCGCCTCCCGGCCCCCCCGTGCCCCACGAACGTCCCGGAGCAGAGAGGGGCCCCGGGGGGAGGCCGGGCCCCCGCCGCCGCCCCAGCGCGGCCCTTACTCACCGGCCGGCAGCCAGGCCAGCAGCAGCGCCCACCGGCAGAGCCCGCGCGGGGCCATGGCGCTGCCTCCTCCGCCCGCCCGGGGACGCCGCGCCAGGCCACCCTGCCGCTCTCGCGGGCCCTCCCCTTCCCGTGGCACCTGTCCCGGGGCCGGGCGCTGCCGCCGGCCGCAGTCCCCTCCCTCAGCGCCCGCCCGCCCGGCGGCAGGTACGCCTCCCTCCTCCTCCGCTCCGCACCGGCACCCTCCGCCGCAACGCGAGACAGAGACGGCAGCCGCCGGCCTCAGAAACTGCTTAAAGAGATCTGAGCGTAACGAACGCGCGCACAGGCGTGCGTGGAGATACGGACACCGACAGGCGGGCCCGCCCGTCGGGGGAAACACGCCGTAACCGGCCGGCGCGCGGGAGCGCTCGCTTCGCCTCGCGGGCGGAAAGTTCAGGGAATGCGCTTCGTCCTCCCCGCTGCGTTTGGAAGAGCCCGCAGCGGCGGCAGAAAGGCACTTTAGTTTAAAGAATAAATAAGTAAATAAATAGAAACCCCCACTAGCCCCTCTGGCTTATGGCGGAACCGCAGACGTTGTATGCCGCCCCCGGCCGTTGCCACGGTTAACGGCCGCAGGCACGTGCCGGCCCCCCCGGCCCGACAGACCACCCCCCGCCCGCCCCGGCCCGCCCCGCGAGCCGGCGCACGCGCGCAGCGCCCCCCGCCCCGCTGCAGCTCCCGGAGCGCTCCGCGCGCCGCGGGAGCCGTTGCCTGGAAACCAGGAACGCCGCGATGGAGGCGGCCCCAGGTACCGGCTGGTGGGGAGGGTCACATCGCCCCGTGGGGCGCCTGCAGGCCCCCGTGTGTCCCCGCGCCCCACGGGCCTGTCCCCGGTGGCCACTCCGCTCCTCATGCGCCGGCCGCTGCCCAGTGCCGGGGCATCCCGCTGCGCCCCCCTGGGTCGCCTCTATGGCGGCCCCTCTTGGCCCCTCAGAGGCCCCCTCCCCTGCTCTCCCTGAGGAGCTCCAGGTGTCCCCTGCCTGCCGCTTTGCTGTCTCTCGCCAAACAGCCCGTCACGCGGTGCTTCTGCCTCGCCATGGCCTTTTCCTGGTGTCCGGCTGGAAGGCGGCCTGGGAAGGGTGTCAGGCAAGGCCGGTGCCATCACCCTTGTGTGCTGAAGTCTGTGTGGGACCTGGCTTCCTGCGCAGAGGCTTTTGGAAAAGAAAAGCCTTTATTCTCATGCTGAGTTTGCTTAGCTTTGGCAAAATGAAAAGGAATGCATGTTCTACTGCTGAGAGAGACCATCCCGTACTCAGTATGAAATATGGGACTCGTTGGCTTTGCCTTATCAAGTGTGAGGCAGCTAATTGTATTACCTGTTGCATTTGTGGCACTGCTCTCATGTTCGTTTTTACGATTTTCCTTTATACTGTAAGTTAATAAGTAACTGTGGTGATGTCACCTGGTTTTGTTTCGGTTTAATAAAAACCTGGTAACCTTTATTCACAAGGCAGCCTTTAAGAGACTTGAAACTTCTTGCATGAGACAGAGCTAGGACATCTGAATCATACAGAGGACTACTTTAGTTGTAAGGTTGGAAATTAGAGTTGGGTTTTATTTCTCCTAATTTTATAGGAACATATTTTGAATGTGTGCAACATAGCAATAGTGAGGTTCTAATCAGGGCTTTCCTATCCACCTCTTTTCTCCCTCTGATGGGGAGGAAAAGAAGAGACAATGAGGCTGCAATAAGGATGATGTGTCTAGATCCTGCTTTGTAGCTTTATCCTTGCTGTCTCAGTCTCTGACTAGTAAATGTTTTAGAAACTCAATTATTACTGCTGTGAGAATTTATATCCTCTGTTATTCTCCTTGTTCTCAAGTCTTCTAGCTGTTGTAAGAGAGACAGCGATAGTCTCTAGCACAAAACGTTTCTTCCTTGGCATTTTGGATTGATTGCCTAAAACTGACTTTCCTTACTAATTTTGTAGTAATACTGACTGATAATGATATACTGACAGCACTGGATAGCTACACTTGATTTACACCTGGATATTTTTCTTTGTGTATATAAGCACTAAAAGACTTTAAATTTTTTTGAATGAAAGTAAGTTTTGCAAAGCTCTGCTGCTTACACATGTTGCGCTCAGCAGCAGCCCAGTAAATTGCTGGTGTAATCTGATGTGGTCTTAAGTCTAAAAGGAATGCTTAGAGAGTTATTCAGTGGTGTGCTGTTTTCCGTAAAGAAATGGACGACTCAGGAAAAAACTGCTGAGGGGTCTGTGTCTGAAGGTGAGTTAAACAAGCAGGGCTTGGCAGACGAGAAGAAATTCGACACATCCAAAGCAGAGCTAGATGACTTGAAGAAGATGCCTCCGCCTGCAACGGATGATTAGTATATAATTCCTCGTGGTAGACACCTCTCCTGATAGCCAAACGTTGCAGTCATTATTTCAGGCCAGCGTTACCCCCAGGCCAGACAGACAATAGAGTGTAGCCTGTAAGGCTCCTAGCACAGTCCTAAGAGGAGTCACGATCGGAAGCAATAAACCCAAATGAAGTCCTGGGACGAACTGAGCTTCTTTGTGTGGAATAAAGACAGGTAAAGGAATAACACACAAGACAATCTCTCCTGAAGGAAAGAACAAGTGACTTTGCAAATCCTACCGGTAGCCAAAATGGCACGTTTTGGGAAATTCTGCAGAAGTAGCACACTGCAGAGGTGAATTTTTAGTCTCTTGCTTACTACTGGTACTACTAGCACTGCAGTTCTGTTCTGCAGTAATAGTTCTCTGTTTCTACATATCCTGAATTAATGGACAAAACTGCTTTTCACTCCTCTGTAGATGTAAAAGCTGAGGTGAGAGAGGTGATGTCATTTAAGCACAGTCACACAGTTAATGGTGGGGCAGAGACAGCTTAATAACTACTAGATATCTCCAGTTTCTAAAGTAAAACTGTAGGCCACTTTTGGATTGTTATTTAATTTGATGCCTTTTATGCTATTGAAGTGTCAGTCATGGGATTTATGAGGGCAAGCACTGCATTTATGAAGCTTACACATTTAAACACCTTTCTTTTCTGGAAAGAGGAAAAATGTAAGACGACAAAATACAAAGAAAGTGGTGTCATCTCAGTGAATTTGTTTACATGTTAGCAAATAAACCCCCATTTGATTTAATTATCCTGTTTTGAATAAACGAGACAGTGGTCTGAGATGAGAAATGTCTTAATGTCCAAATTTACTGAGAATTTTTGAGAAGCTCCTATATATAAGGATTCTGTGTGGCAGCAAAATTGCCAAGAAACATCTTAGTTTTGAAATAACTGAAATAATATACCCGAATGAACATGTTTCTCCATTCTGAGGTGACCTGTGGCTTTTGAGAGCACAGCTGAAATGAAGGCAGTTTGAAAGACTGAGCTTAGCTGAAATTCACAGTTTTTAGCACAGTTGACTGAAACAAAGAACACCTGAATTCACTCCTGAGTGAGTTCTTAGAAAGCTAAATGGTGGAACTGATGTGGATCTGGATAGTGTTTCAGGTCAGTATCTTGAATTACTAGGGCTAGATGGGGGGAAAGAATACCGTGGGGGTCAGGCATAGTGTATAGTTAGGGTTGGCCAAAATGTGTGTCTGTCAGCTTGGGTTTTTTCCCCACTTCATACCAGTTCTACTTGCCATTATTTCAGTTTTCAGTATCAAAAGCCTTAATTCTAGATTATTTAGGAAAACTGTCTCAAAAAAAAACCAACAGGAAAAGAAAATCATCATTCAGAGAGATGCATACCTTTGTCACAGTGAACCTACATAAAAGTTTTCTGGATCAGTCAACTCATAAAACCCAGAATCTACAACCAAAGTAGACTTGTCTGCCCTTGAGCCTCCTGAGAGTTTTTAAATTCATAATTTGTTTTGGCACGGTGCTTGGATGCCATCGTAATAATACGTATAGTGAACATTGTAATAACTTTCTTTAGCTAGAACCCAGATGTCAATGCAGGTGGAAATGTTCACACCATCTTTCAGCCTAAAGCATTTTTCAGATAGGAATTAATTTATAATGAAAACTACGATAGTCTTAATTTTTAGAAGATAAATGATTGCTAATTAGTTACAATAATTTGAAATTTTATAGCACTTTTCTCTATGGATATCAAAACACTTTGCTAAGATGGGTAAGTATTATTATCTCATTTTTCACAAGAGATAACTGAGACAGCCAGAGGTGAAATGGCTGATCCAAATTGTACACGTCATTACTGGGTTTGGAATTAAAATTCAGGTCTCTGAACACTCCACTGTATATTTATGCAACTATTTCTTCAACTTCAATGATATCGATTCTGTTACCCTATTAAGGAAACTCCCTGGTCTGGTACGGCCCTCTGATTATTATCCATTACTGGTAATGCAGGTCGGTACTGATGAGCTAACAGAGAGAAGTCCAAAGGCCATCAAAAGGGACTTTAGGGCATTGGGGCGATTGGTTGAAGGGTCAGGAGCCCAGGTAGTGTTTTCTTCAATCCCTTTAGTGGCAGGAAAGAATATAGAACGGAACAGAGAAACAGACTTGATTAACAGATGGCTCAGAGGCTGGTGCCACCGACGGAAATTTGGTTTCTTTGATCATGGGGAGGCTTTCGCTGAACCAGGTCTGATGGCACCGGATGGGACTTGCCTTTCTCAGAGGGGAACCAGGGTCTTAGCTCAAAAGCTAGCAGGGCTCATTGACAGGGCTTTAAACTAGATTTGAAGGGGGAGGGGGGGAATATCAAGAATGATAAAGATATACTGGAAGTACCTGTAGAACAGAAGAAGGGAATTCCAGCCTCTCCAGCCAGGAAGTCAGGTTCATCTGGGGCACAACTTAAATGCCTTTATGCCAATGCGCGCAGCATGGGGAACAAGCAAGAGGAGTTAGAAGTGTGTGCGCGCCTGTTGGGATATGATCTTATTGGCATCACGGAGATGTGGTGGGATGACTTCTATGACTGGAGTGTCAGAATAGAAGGGTACAGGCTCTTTAGGAAGGATAGGCAGGGAAGAAGAGGAGGAGGAGTTGCCCTCTATGTCAAGGACCAGCTAGAGTGCATGGAGCTGCACCTGGGGACGAAGGAGGTCCCGACTGAGAGCTTATAGGTTAGGATTAAAGGCAGAGCAGGGACAGGGGACGTAGTAGTAGGGGTCTGCTACAGACCACCTGACCAGGAGGACTGGGTGGATGAGGCCCTCTACAGACAGATAGGAGCTGCCTCACGTTCACGAGCCCTGGTCCTCATGGGGGACTTCAACCACCCTGATACCTGTTGGAAGGACAGCAAGGCACAGGCAATCCAGGAGGTTCCTGGAATGCATGGATGATAACTTCCTTCTCCAAGTGGTAGAGGAACCAACGAGGAGAGGTGCTACGCTGGACCTTGTTCTCACTAACAATGAAGGGCTGGTGGGGAACGTGACGCTCAAGAACAGCCTTGGCTGCAGCGATCATGAAATGATAGAATTCAAGATACTTAGAGAAGCAAGGAGGGTGCATAGCAGGCTCACTACCCTGGATTTCAGGAAAGCAGAATTTGTCCTCTTCAAGGATCTCCTCGCTAGAGTACAATGGGATGAGGCCCTGGAGGGAAGAGGGGCACAAGAAAGCTGGTTAATATTTAAGGATCATCTCCTCCAAGCTCAGGAGCGGTGCATCCCAACAAAGAGGAAGTCAGGTAGGAACACCAGGAGGCCCGCATGGATGAATAAGGAGCTCCTGGACCAACTCGGGCACAAAAAGAAGACCTATAGAGGGTGGAAGCAAGGACAGGTAGCCTGGCAAGAATACGGAGCAATTGTCCGAGTAACCAGAGATCAGGTTAGGAAAGCCAAAGCCCTGATAGAGTTAAATCTGGCCAGGGACATCAAGGGCAACAAGAAAGGCTTCTATAGATATGTCAGTGAGAAAAAGAGATCTAGGGAAAATGTAGGCCCTCTCCAGAAGGAAACAGGGGACCTGGCCACCCAGGATATGGAGAAGGCTGAGGTTCTCAATGACTTTTTTGCCTCAGTCTTCACTGGCGAGAGCTCTAGCGGCATGGCCCAAGTCATGGAAGGCAAAGGCAGGGACTGGGAAAATGAAGAACCGCCCACTGTAGAAGATCAGGTGCAAGACCATCTAAAGAACCTGAAGGTGGACAAGTCCATGGGACTGGATGAGGTGCATCCGCGGGTCCTGAGGGAACTGGCAGATGAAGTTGCTAAGCCACTATCCATCATATTTCAGAGGTCGTGGCAATCTGGTGAAGTTCCCAATGAGTGGAAAAGAGGAAACATAGCCCCCATCTTTAAAAAGGGGGAAAAAAAAGACCCAGGGAACTACAGGCCAGTCAGGCCCGGCAAGATCATGGAGCAGATCCTCCTGGCAACTATGCTAAGGCACATAGAAAACAGGGAGGTGATTGGTGACAGCCAACATGGCTTCACTAAGGGCAAATCCTGCCTGACTAATTTGGTGGCCTTCTATGATGAGGTTACAGCATTGATGGATAGGGGAAGAGCAACTGACATCATCTACCTGGACTTATCCAAAGCATTTGATACTGTCCCACACGACATCCTTATCTCTAAACTGGAAAGACGTGGTTTTGATGGATGGACCACTTGGTGGATAAGGAATTGGCTGGAGGGTCGCTCTCAAAGAGTTGTGGTCAACGGTTCAATGTCCATGTGGAGGCCAGTGACAAGTGGTGTTCCTCAGGGGTCGGTACTGGGACCAGTGCTATTTAACATCTTTGTTGGAGACATGGACAGTGGGATTGAGTGCACCCTCAGCAAGTTTGCAGATGACACCAAGTTGTGTGGTGTTGTGGACACGCTGGAGGGAAGGGATGCCATCCAGAGGGACCTAGACAGGCTGGAGAGATGGGCCTGTGAGAACCTCATGAAGTTCAACAAGGCCAAGTGCAAGGTCCTGCACATGGGTCGGGGCAATCTCATGCACAAGTACAGGCTGGGCAGAGAATGGATTGAGAGCAGCCCTGAGGAAAAGGACTTGGGAGTGCTGGTGCATGAGAAGCTCAACATGAGCTCGCAATGTGCACTAGCAGCCCAGAATGCCAATCGTATCCTGGGCTGTATCAAAAGGAGCGTGGCCAGCAGGTCGAGGGAAGTGATTCTGCCCCTCTACTCTGCTCTCGTGAGACCCCACCTGGAATACTGCATTCAGCTCTGGAGTCCCCAACACAAGAAGGACACGGAGCTACTGGAACGAGTCCAGAGGAGGGCCACGAAGAAGATCCGAGGGCTGGAGCACCTCTGCTATGAAGACAGGCTGAGAGAGTTGGGGCTGTTCAGCCTGGAGAAGAGAAGGCTCCGGGGTGATCTTATAGCAGCTTTCCAGTACCTAAAGGGGGCCTACAGGAAAGCTGGAGAGGGACTTTTACAAGGGTGTGTAGTGATAGGACAAGGGGCAATGGATTTAAACTGAAAGAGGGCAGATTTAGGTTAGATCTAAGAAAGAAATTCTTTACATTGAGGGTGGTGAGGTACTGGAACAAGTTGCCCAGAGAAGTTGTAGATGCCCCATCCCTGGAGGTGTCAAGGACAGGTTGGATGAGGCTTTGGGCAACTTGATGTAGTGGAGGATTTCCCTGCCCATGGCAGGGGGGTTGGAACTAGATGATCTTTGAGGTCCCTTCCAATCCTAACCATTCTGTGATTCTATGATTCTAAAAACTAATGAATTTAATTTAAATATGTTGAGATATATTGCAATTGTTTTCTTTTGATTTGTTTTCTGAATGTGAAACTTTCTGTATGTCTATTTTCAAGTTTTTTGCCGCAATCCTCAGGGGTAGAAGCTCATTTTAAATCTTAAATGAAATTCTGCAGGAAAGTCAGACTTTGGCAGAGACTAAGCATCTTTGAATGAAGATTGAGTATAGCAGGTTGGATGTATAACAGCACAAATGACATCTGCAATATTTCTTTGCCCTCACTGTCCTTCTGGTGGATGGCATTATGTGTGAACACTTTGCCTGTCCTGAAATACCTGAAAAGTCTGAAATGCCTCAGAAGATCTTTTCCTAAATGTGTTCTGACCCAAAGCCAGACACGGGAAATGCATTTTTAGGGACTCTTTCTTGGTGTCAAAGTCAGGCTTGCACATACAAAGAGATTTGTTTGCATCCTGCCTATAACTGTTATTCTGGATATTTAGGTTTCTTTACATTCAACTTCTGAATTTTCTGGTTTCTGAGAGTATTTTATATCTGTAGTATTTGTACAAAATTGCTCCGATGTTCATTTTAAGGTGTTTTATTTGGAAATAGGGACCATGTTTGAAATCAAAAAGCAGAACAAATTTAGTATAAGAGCAATGCTTGTGCTTTTTTTTTTTACTTCTTTCAGAGACATTTATATAAATGATCAGTGTGTTTGTTTTTTATATGAAGAAATTTGGATCTTTCCCACTCCAGAGGACAATGGTATCTAGTGAAATTGTAACACTCTGAAAATGTTAGTCTGAAAGCTAAAAAATTGGCGGGTGTTAGTTAAGCTGTTTAATGTTTTTTTTTTCATTGTGTTAATTTTATTAATTCACTTTCTGTGAATATAGAATGTTTTGAAGAAAATCCTTTTTTCTGAAAGATTCATCTCGCCTGCTTCTTCGTTCAAGTTATTAGATGGTTCTCGGAGTGTCTATCTCCTGATATTTTTGTGAAGTCCGCCAGAAAGGTGGAGGAACAGCCTTTTTGTCTCAGAAACAAATTTCCTCCTGGTATATTAGAGAAGCTCAAAACATGTAAATCTGTCTTCGGCTTCCCCTGTTACACAATATTCAGTTTTTCTATAGCAATGTACACAGAGCCTGCGGTCCTAAAACCTGGACCAATGAACTCATCCTGCAAATTAGGACCTAGGTAATTTGTATTTGTAGTACACAGGCAGAACACAAATACTGTCTTTGGGAATCTGAAAGCATTTGAGAGGAAATGAAAAGGGTTTAAATGGCAGATCAAGGCAAAAATACTGAAAGTTCCTCTTCGCCACCAGGTAAAGAGGACATGCCATCTTTTCCAAGGGAACAGGAGGGAGCTGATGAGAAGCCAGCAGAAGGTGCACAGGCAGATCACAGTGCCGTCCATGAGTATTTCCTGCTGTTATATAGTGGTTTCAATCCTGAACCTACAGTAGCTTCTGTCTTCTCCCACCACTCACTCCTTCCTTGCTAGTACGCGTTCATCTTCAGTTGCTGCTCTTGGTGTTGCCAAATTTCATTTTGACTCTGGTCAAAGGTGACCCCTTACAGTGAAGTTCTGGGCTGACCGCTGTGTCTGCGGTTCCCACTGTCCCTCAGCCCACAGTCTCTCCCTTGAAAATTTTTGCTGCTTAGACCTGTCTCTGTAGCTAGTACTGCAATCAATTTCTTAGCTCCATCAGTCTCTTGCAGTCAGAGACCTGTATTTCTCTTTTTTTAACACTATTTACATTTTGAAACGACTGTCCAGTGTCTCTTTCAGATGTTTTGCGTGCCATCTAACACACTAAATCTAGGTTGCGTGGATAACAAAATCCGTTAGTGAGTCTCCTGTGGAACTTTGGAAAGATTTTTGATGCTTATATTGGTGCATTACGTTCAACATTTGTTTGATCTTCCTATTACACCTTTTTCCTGTTATAGAATGTGTTTTTTTCCTTCCCTTAAGTTTTAAAATATGTTTTTTTGAAGCAAGCTTCTCCCTACACTCAATGCTAAACAGCAGGAAGTCCATTGTTGGGCAGCAGGGATTTTTTTACTACTACACAACTATGTATTTATTTAATATGCACGTATGAGCAAATTAGTCAAAGGAATTCGTACCTAAGAGAGTAATCCCAATTGTTCCTTTGCAGAAGAAAGCAAAACTAGTCTTCCAAAGGAATCACCAACTGCAGAGGAACAGGAGGAAGAAGTGGAACAAGTGGAATCAGACAGTGAGAGCATTGGTGAGTACTGCTTTCCACTGAGGAGATGTTGTCATGACCTTCAAAATCTCACTACTTTCTAGTTTTAATTTTTTCACTGCTATTGTTATGAACAGCATCTCAGACCAGTTCCATCAAGTTGCAGTTATTAAGTTTCTCTGCTGCTGTTCAGTTAGCTTACCTTGCTTATGTCATTTTGCTCTTTCCCATGGCTGGTCTCAGATTCCTTTGGTTGTTTTTCATAGAACACCTAGGAGAGAAAAAAGTCAAGACAGGGTGAAAAGCTTACAAAATAGGTAATGGGAATTTGGTCTGAGGTATCAAAAGTATGAGGTATGAAAAGTACTTTTAGTAAGTGCTTATGACTAATTGAAAGTCAAGTTGACAGCATTCTGCATTGCAGTCCAGTGAAGAACTGCACTGGCTGACACATGAGCAGCATACCTTTGGAGGATAATGGTGTCTTACGGTGATCTGTTGAATGTGTTTTCACGAATCATTTTGTAGAATGTTGTGCATTCAATAGCTACTGAATAGAGACACTTCAAACTTTATCTGGTTTCTAAAGCTGAGACCTAAGCGCCAAGCAAAGCTGAACTGAACTACTTTGGTAGGTCTTAAGTTTTAAAATCAGTGTTTCTAAAACATTCTCAAAATGTTTCTTCTTCAAATTATTCGGTTTTGAATGTTGACAGTAAAGTTTTTAAAAGCCTGAGGGAGCACTTATTACAGACTGTTCCAGGACAAGTTGTTACTAAGACATGGTACCCCTGTTTTGAGCTACAGAGTGCCTATTACTCTGCTGAAGGAGGCCAGGAATGTGTGAGTCCTTCCTTTTTGCAGTTAGGTGTAAATATCAGCAAGGAGCCTAAAATTTAGGATGAATATAAATTTCCTTTATGTTCTCACTTCTGAGATGCAGAAGGTGATTTGGAAGAGCAAGATAATAGTGAAGTACCCTCAGAAGCACAAAAAAGACCTGAGAAGGTAGAAAAGAAAATATCAGAAACTTTCTTCTATAACTATGAAGATATATGTTCACGGCCATTTGTCACCGAAGACTCTGGGATACCAATTAACCTTCTTACTCTCAAGTATCCTTTCTGTTGAGGCTGTGCAAATTTAAAGCTAAGCATATTTAATGTATGTTCTTAAAATTGTATTTGTCTAATTTGGAGTTGCCTGTGTGGCATTAGTAGAGTATCTTTGGTTGAGACACAGTTAGAAATCCTGACCAGTTAAGGTTCTGGGTAAATTTAATCTTAAATGTTGTCTTAATCTCATAAACATTTCTTATTGGGTGTAATTCTTACTGTTATAAGTACTCTTGTAGAACTAGATCATGGCCAAGTTAATGTGACCAGGCAGAAGACTAGCATAAGAATATCCCCTGCAAAGCTCTCCCTTTCTGTGTAGCCACACTGGTATTCCCCGAGAAGGTGAGGGGAAGGGCAGAAGAGCAGCTGTGTACCTCATATGTCCTCACAGAACTGCCAAGGGAGAAGTGGTGAAGAAACCAGGTGGATTTGTAGCCTGATGCTCAGAAGATCTAAACTGGTAGAATAAAGGAAGTGATGCCCATCAATTAAGAGCTACACTAACTCTTTTGCTAGGTATGGTCAAGTAGGATATGATATGTGACTTTCACAAGTGCTGGTGATTTTCTCTGCAGACACAGTCAAGTTGCTGTTGAACACTGGATCTTCCCTTCTTTACATCTGCCTGTAAACATTTAAGTGAGCTTGAACACTTCCTTGGTTTGACCTCTTGTCTGTAGAACAGTTCTAGTAATCCGATGCAAATCTCTTGTGTTTTGTTTGAAAAGAGAACACCAATAGAATATTAATTCCTTGCAGCTCCAAACAATCCAGCAGAGGCAAGAAGTGTGCCCTGTAGTGGAGATGAAAGGATGGAATATGTTTTCCCCTCAGTTATAGAGGCATGATACGTTTTACCTTCACTGTACAAAACTATCTCCTACCATCAGTCTTTTAGTCACCAGATTCAGTCTTCCCACTTCAGTTTTAATTTAAGTGTTTCTATCCACTTAGTAAACTTTTCTAGAAAGCCAGTGTCAAATCTTTTCCTTACTGAACTGTTCCCAGACATTCTTTTGGATATGACTGCACCAGAAGTGTAAACCTGCTGCTGATGGATAGCCAAACACTGATGTATATTGCAGGCAACCAAGTGGTGCTCATGGACCTGAAAACTGAAGCTCAAAGTTATCTCCGGAGCAGCAGTGGTGGTGGAATTGGTTTTATCACGGTATGGCTTTTGTTGCGTGTTTTAGGATGTTACTCACTTTCTAGAAGCAAAGTGTTCACTTGGTTGCATGGTGGGAGATTCCTACTGCTGCACATGCATATATGTAAGGAAGTGTGGTATTGATTAGGGGCATGTGTGGACCATGCAGTGTGGGCTTCTCAGCCTGTCAGCATAATTGGCAGAGGACAAATATCTGCATACCTAGGTGCCAGGCTCAGGTACGTTAAAGGGCTGACAAGTGCCAGCTGGGATTAATTTTTAGAATTTATTGATTTTTATTTATTTATTTTTATTATTATCGAGTTTAATTATTACATTCTTATTTCAGCACATATAAACTTTTTTTTTTTGAACACTCATCTCTCCTAGTCACAGCTGATGTTATTATAGTGTTTTGCCTGCAGTTAAAATTTAGAAAATCAAGTTCCTAGATAAACGGAGAGAAAAAGTATCTGGTTTCACTCTAGTAAGCACATACTAAGAGTCTGGACTCTCAAATGCTTCCTCTGGATTTGAAGCACCTTACCCTGCGAAGGGCTCTGCCATCTCTCAGTTGTATTCCACATGAGCAAGGCTTTCAGAATACCAGCCTCAGACTGCTCTGCCACATTGTGAGCAGCTTTTTCTGAGGAATCGTGTTCCATCTTTATGTCCTCAGAGCAACATTATTCAGGATGGCTTTTCTGCAGCTGTCTGCTGAAGTAGATGGCTACTGGCGCAAATGCTGCTTGTGGAAAGATCAGCTAGTGGGTTGGGTGAGGTAGGAATAGTAAAAGAATGCATGATAAAGCAAATTATTTCACAGTTTGTCGTGGATCTACATTATGTGTGCAATATACCATTTTGTGTGCATAGTAGTGTCATTCTGCTATTGAGCAATAGATTGGCAGTTGCTCAGAATAAACACGCAGAAAAATGTAACCTAGTATTTATGGCAATATCTTTTGACTAACAAGTGAATAAATACAACAACTCAATAACTAGCAGGATAGAGACAAAGGTGCCATTACAGTATGCAACGAGACTTTTGCTTTTTCTAGGCGCACCCTACTAAGCAGTACTTTGCAGTAGGAGAAAAAGGAAAGAAGCCAAACCTCATCATCTATGATTATCCTTCTCTGAGGCCCTACAGAATACTGCAAGGTAGTGTAAAAAGTTCTATTTTCATTTTACATAAATGGGCCAGTGTTTATAGTTCCCAGCAGGTGGAGTAGTGGGTCACTGTAGAAGTTTAGAAGGAAATACCACCTTTTGGTCCTTCAAAGCGAGATAGAAAACACTGATTTCAAGCTGCTTTATTGTTGCATGGAAGGAAACTTTTATTTAGTAGAAATAGCCAACTGAGAGCTATTACCTAGTGAAAAAAAAAATTGCAGTGAAAGTTGAGCTCCTTCTAAGTAGATTTTCCTATTGGTTTTCCTCCTTTGCGGGTGCACGCGTGTGTGTATATGTGTGTGTGTATTTGGGCTTGTTATGTTTCCTCAGGTGGAACAGCGGAAGCCTATGTTTTTGGTGATTTTAACAATGCTGGCACTCTGCTGGCCAGTGTTGGGAGCAGCCCTGACTACATGCTGACTATCTGGGACTGGAAACAAGAAAAGATAGTGTTGAGGTCAAAAGCTTCTTCACAGGATGTTTACAAGGTCACATTTTCTGCTGATAATGAAGAGCAACTAACCACATCTGGAGTAGGACACATCAGGTATTTTTACTGATTAGGATTATTATTACAGGCTGAGAGAGTTGGGGCTGTTCAGCCTGGAGAAGAGAAGGCTCTGGGGTGATCTTATAGCAGCCTTCCAGTACTTAAAGGGGGCCTACAGGAAAGCTGGAGAGGGACTTTTTACAAGGGCATGTAGTGATAGGACAAGGGGCAATGGCTTTAAACTGAAAGAGGGGAGATTTAGATTAGATCTAAGGAAGAAATTCTTCACTCTGAGGGTGATGAGGCACTGGAACAGGTTGCCCAGAGAAGTTGTAGATGCCCCATCCCTGGAGGTGTTCAAGGCCAGATTGGATGAGGCTTTGAGCAACCTGGTGTGGTGGAGGGTTTCCCTGCCCATGGCAGGGGGGTTGGAACTGGATGGTCTTTGAGGTCCTTTCCAACCGTAACCATTCTGTGATTCTATGATTCTATGATTAATACATATCACCTCTAAAGTCATAATATGTAGAAGATGACTAACAGGAATATATCATTAGCAAACATGGACCAATGAGGAATGCTGTTTTACCTGGCCATCACAATTACAAAAATGAGAAAGTTCAAGTCCTTCAGCCAGTTAGCCAAGTCTTTTAACACCTTTGCTGTGCAGAAAGGATGATGCTTGATGTTGAATGTCGGCACCGTCTCCATTCTTGTAATTTCAACAAGCACCAGGGAGAATTAATAAAAAATACTTATATATACATGTCATGTAGCTGGTAATATATAGCATATATACCTCCTGTGCCTTCTGGGCTTTCTACCTCTCGTTTCTCAAACTTGTCTGCTGTTTGGGCAGCCATTGGAACTGGTTGCCAAATCATGGATCAGAAACTCTCTGATACCACCAAAAGCCTGCAAGGAAGCCTTACAAAAGATATGCTTCCATACACTCCCTTCTCTGGTAAGATCATGGATCCTTTTGTAATAAAAAATAAACAACGACTTTAAGCTCTCTGGGACAGAGATTAGCTTTGTGTTCTGTATTTATCCAGTGTTCAGTGTTAACACAGCAGAGACTAAAGATATGACTTAGATGCTATTGTAATAGAAATGATACCTTTAAAATTATAACACATCTAAAGTTTCTTTGAATTTTAACGGAGGAATCAGGTCAAAATCTGAAATTTGCTCTATAGTTTGTTTGCAAGGCAGGTCTGACATTACAAATGGCTTGTTTAGATGCAGAATGAATGTGGTTTAGAGTACATTATTTATGGAAATCTGACAAAACAAAATCTCTTATAAACTTTCTTTTGGGCTAAAATGCTATGAATAACTCTGACATAGCTTTTATAACATGATAAACATGACCTTTCAGCCAAATGTGGTCTAAAATTCCCATTTCCAGCACCTGTCTTAAATGTAATGTCTTCTGCACACACAGTGAACCATCCCTAATTGCAGTAGGTGTTGATTTTTCTGTAATGTGGTAATTTAAAGTTATGTTTTATAGTGCTAAAAATATAATGATCAAATAGAAATAGCTATGAAGATCTAGGATAAAACCTTTGGCTCAGTGAGATTTTATGGTCAAGCATAAGTCCATGGGGGTACTTGGATGAAATTCAGTGAAGCACTTAGTCCCTTGGATTTAAAAAGTTGAGCATCATACACTGAAGACAGCAAGAGTAAAACAGGTACCCCTAACTACGTGTGTTGGTTGTAGCTGGAAAGATGTAGTTATACATTTCACACTTCTTAAGTAGTAGTTTAATCTTCATTTTGCTCATTCCAAATCCTTTTCCTAGCTTTTTCATGGGGGTAGTGTAGGGAAATGTTTGTGTAGTTGCAACGCTTTATCTCATTTTAAAAAGAAAAACTCAATGTCTCCTGTGAAAAAGAATAATAAATGAACAGCCCTTACCTCAGAGGCATCCCTGGTAAGATTATTAAAATGTCTGAGAGGGACTGAAGAGTGTGTTTAAGGAAATCTTGTATCAGAGAGCAATGTTTTTTCTATACTCAGGTTCTGGAAGATGGCTCTCACATTCACTGGTCTCAAGTTACAAGGAGCTTTGGGCAGGTTTGGCAAAACAGCAGTGACCGACATTATAGGTTATGTGGAGCTGCCTGATGGGAAGGTATGTAAGAAATAGTTTAATTGATTTTATATTCCCTCTCAGGTTTTGATATAAAGTCTACTGAGTAAGTTGGAGAGTTATTATTTGCTTCAAAGTTATTTGAATCAGACCCTCAATGCACTGCTCTGATAAGCTAATATTGACTTAATTTGCCAAAAAACTTGGCTTGCTTTGTAATAATTGGAAAGTACAGTTAGTATTGTAATTCCCAGACAAAAGATCTCTGTTGGCTTAGAGCTGATACTCTTCGAATGGGGTAGTGAAAATGTGAGTGTAAAGAAATACAGACTGTTAGCCCTAGTCTTTAACCATTTCAGTGCATGTAAATGATGTCACATTGCTAAAAAGTTGAATCTTCTCACCCTTTACACCTTCTCTTGCAAATATCTCTACGTTGGTATCAATTTAATGCTTTCATGGAAGGAAGCCTCAGATGTTGACCATGTTCTTGCCAATATTTCTGTATGGTTAAGTGCAGGTGCTTACGTGCCTATCTTCATTTACATTGAAGGTTGTCTCAGGGACTGAGTGGGGCAACTTGCTGCTTTGGGAAGGGGGCCTAATTAAAGTGGAACTCTGTCGAGCGGGACACAAGCCCTGTCACAGTGCCCCTGTCAGCCAGTTAGTTCTGGATGAAGGAGAACTTGTCACTGTTGGAAAAGATGGCTTCATTCGGGTGAGTTTTTCTTCTGCTTTGCCTTTAGGTGTGCAGATTTGTGGTCAGCAGGTAAATGTTGCATATTTTCTTTAACAGGGCTTATTTATGGAGGCAGTTTTGCAGTGCAGTTTCTGTATGAGAATGAGTTTTTAGAACAAACAGAATAAGAGCACATCTCCACAGCGTATATGTTTGAATTGGACAGTGTTTATGCAATGTTCTCGGTTTAATAGTAGTAAATAAATCACCTTTTACTCTAGTAAATAAGAATAATTTTCACTGGTGCTCTAAAAGCTTTGCTCTTACCTGCTTTCTAGTATTTTTTTTCATGTGTAGTTTTGGTTAGTATTTATAATTTTCGGGCCTATTAATATATGTTAATAATGGTGTAATTTCGAAGGATAAGCTACCGCAATATTTGAAATTAATTTTCCGAGTATTTGAAAGCTGAGATTATTAATGTTAAAATGACACAGAAATTAACTAGCATCTCAGAGATACATATACTGAAATAGAGGAACAATTAGAAGAAAAAGCTTCCTGAAGTTAACATATAATTCAATGAATTAAAGTAAAAAGGTTTTCCTTAGCTGTACCACCAGTTTCTCATCTTGCCCGTCAATTATCAAGGATTTTGCAATCTTGTTTGCCTGCTCTTTAAAGGAAGCCATGATGTGTCTTCTGCAGATGTGTGAAAGACCCAGATAATCAACAGGAAGCTGACTGCTATAGACAGTGGAGGTTTCAAACACCCTGGAGTTTGTGTTGTTGGGTTTTATAAATTGATATTATCCCATTAGGAAAATTCACTTGGTTATAAGGATGCCAGCTGATGTCTTGTCCTTATCCCACAGAACAGAAGATGGATGTGTTAGATTTCCCATTCTCTCTTCTGTGCTGCCTCAGTATGAGCAATGCTGAGAGCCTGCAGATACCGTTTGCTCTCTATAGTTCTGAGGTTGCCATGTGTAGCTCCGCTAGTGCCAGGGCTGAATTTAAGCCACTGCTGTTTCAGAATTGGACAGATAACTTTTACATGTACTTTGCATTGCACTCAAATGTATCAGATAATAGTTGCTGATTGTCACTGTTCTAGGTTACGTCCAAGGCAGTGAGGCAGATATGACAGGTTTCATACTCTACCTGCAGAATCTACACTCCCCTGGTTTCTTATAATTTTGAATGTCCGTATTAATCGAGTATGAAAACATAACCTGGCCTTATGAAAACCTTTTTATTTTTTTTGTAATGCTTCCAATGCCATGAAGGTGTGGAACTTCGAGACAATAGATGCTGCAGATTGTGTGGATGACACGGGGTTACTGGAGGTGGAGCCTATGAATGAACTTCATGTTGGCAGGAATGTCAGCCTGAGTTTCATGTCAAAAGTTCATGACTGTGGACAGCCTGTTTGGTATGCTCAGGTAAGATACCCTCAAGTACATACATCTCTGTGGAGAAACACAGAATGAGGGAGGTGATGTTAAGTAAGAGCAGGAGTCCATTACAAATGAGTACATTTCTTTTTGGTAGAATTCAGTCTTCTTCTGGATATATATAAGATCTTATTTTTTATATATAAAATATATAAAATCTTCTTCTTTCAATCACTGGAACAGGCTTCCTATAGAGATGGTTTAAGTCCCACGCCTGTCAGTGTTTAAGAAGCATTTGGACAATACCCTTACTGATATACTTTAACTTTTGATCAGCTCTGAAGTGGTCAGGCAGTTGGACTAGATGATCATTGTAGGTCCCTTCCAACTGAAATGAACTACACTATTTTATGCTCTTCTAGTCTATGCTATTCTAGTCTGTGTTTTTAGTCTATGATGGCATGTGAGACTCTGGCTCTCAGAGCCAGAACTGCATAAGAATAGGAGAATGTCAAAAGGTATTCTCCAAGTTCTGTTATCCTGGGCTGATGGATAGAACTCATAGGACCAACATCACCACATTCACAATGATAATCATTAAGGAATTTTTAAGGAGTCACTGGGCAGTTTTATTTCCAAATTGAGTTTGAAAATATTCAAGTTACTTGTTTTGTTTTTTTCTTCTTCAGGATGCCAATGGTGCAATCTGGAAGCTGGATTTGACTTTTTCAAATATGGTTTGTTTTCATTTTCTTTTTTCTGATTTCTTCGATTACTTTGCAATAACTTCCTTTAACTATACTGGATGCATCTGCAATGAAGTTTGTGTTTCAAGAAGCTGCACAGTTGAAAATTGTAGCATTTAAGCAGATTTTTTTCCCTAAAAAATTATGTTCTTTATGTTATTGATTATAATGATTATACAGGATTATTAAAAATGTTTTGATTTTTGATTCTTGAAATTTCGACTGCCAATTCAAGTTACCTTAAGGGAGTTTTATTCTCATAAAGTGGCAATAAAAATTGCATAGATGCTGGAAACGAGTTCAAGGATATATCCTGTCTAAATAGGTGTTTGAAACACTCCTTACTGTTGTCTTTAAATGACATAAAGAACTAGGAAAAACAAGCAGAAGATTAAATGCACTTCACATGTTTTATCCTGCTGGTTACTAGTGTTACTGCTGGAGATGTTTCTGATGGAGAAATAGGTGATGCAGTTAAAATGGGAACATCTAATTTTTGCTCCTGAACATATTAAACGGGAACAATCCCTTTGGGTGGAATAACGTTCTGTGGCAACAGGTAAAATTATGTTCCAAGAATTTTATGGTAAATAAAAGATGTACAAAGCATACTATAAAAACTAATGTAAAAAATGTATAACAAAATCTGTAATTCCTTGGATGGAGAAATGATTTCCCAGGCAGCATAAACCCTGGGATTGAGAGCATTTTCTTTGCCTTTAGAGCAACAGCTCTTTGTTGAAATTACTAATTCCAAGCCTGAAACCACTTAATGAAAGATATTGCCCTTTATTTTCACATAGAAAATGATGGAATTTGAAGTGAACTTAATGTTCCTACACTAATTTTGTTAATGATCTTCTTATGAAAATTTAAATAAAACAAAAAAAGAGAATTGCATATAGGTACCTCATGCATGCCTAATTTTGTTCACACGAACAGCACCTGTCTAGACTTTTCAGCTTCACTGTAGGTATGGTTGGTAATACCTTGTAAGTGCAGCTCCAGAATGTAGCAGAATTTCTGTTCCTCTGTCCTGCACTGCAGACCCGTGATCCAGAGTGCCTGTGTACCTTTCACTCTGGAAGGATTGAGGCCATGAGTGTCTCTCCCGTTACATACCTTATGGCCACCACTGCTCTTGACCGTAAGTACACTATTCATTTCCTCTCATACCACTGTGGTTTTGAAGAGCAATAATGCTTGGTTTGGAACTACTCTGTTTTGAACTGCAGTTGTATATTCGTTCTTGAAAAGTCACTTCTCAGACGATTGTTATTCCTGGGGTCAGTTCTTTAATAGTTAAGATATATCACTAATGTTTTGAAATAATGCATTCAGACTGCTTTCATCTTAAAACCCTGGAATTTTAACAAGAGAATTTTTTAGTGGGAAACTTTGTAAATGCTCTTCATTCTGAAGGAGTGGCTGAAAAGATGAGACGTGGTTTGAATAACAGCACTTGTATTCAAGGCTCTGGATCAATAAGTGTTTGAATTTTTGTTTTGTAAGGAATTACATACATGTCTAGCATTGTGTAAGTCATTGTGAATATTAATATTTGTGGCTTTCTTAGAAAATGCAATAACTATCATGCTCTCAACAACAGCTAACATGTAATTTAACAGACATATTTATTTATCTTACATAAATACTGCAATTTAGGCCTCTCACAGTTAGCTTTATCATGCTTTGAAAGAACCACCACTGGCCAGAACATTAACAATGTCATTCACACTTCTCAGAAAATGCTACAAGGTCTTTAACTCAATTCTTGTCAGCAGTATCTTGTCATTTGTCTGTGTTATACAATATACGTGCTCTTCTAGCCTGAAGGCAAACTCCTACTGGTTGAGCAAATGACACTTAGGATATATGCCAGCTGGAATGGAATTTTATGCAGACTGATATGTGTGTCTACGAATCTGTTAATTTCACCTCTGGTGAAATTGGCTTTTCTTTGGACAATCTCCCATTTTCATCCATTTAAGTATTTTCCTCCCTAGGCAATCCCAAGTAGTAGCATATAATTTTTTCCTCTGTTGTCAGTACAGATTTTGCTTGCAGTATGCCACAGTTGTATGATTAGTTGAAAATTACACATAGTAGTCTGCATGGGACTCCTTATTACAACCCTCAGCCCTGACAACTCTTGGGAGTGTGTAAGTTAAAGAGTGAAGAAAGCTTATGTTTTGCTCATGAGCACCATGCTAGCTGTGGTACTCTGTAGCCATCAGTCATGTCCTTCCAGGCAGGCATTTGATACTCAAAGAGAAAAATTAATAACATTCTATCCAGATTTTAATTCAAGTAAATTGACATTTCTCCATAAATCTTGAAATGTAAGTGATGTCGCAAGGAATAAATTCTTACTGTCTCCTTTCCATGCAGGGTCAGTGCGTATCTATGATTTCATCAGCAACAGTCAACTGAGTGAAATTAAGTTTAAACAAGGAGGAACAGCACTGACGTGGGCACCTCGTGTTGTGAGTGTTTGCTAGTGTGTTAAAAAAAAAATCACGAGGCCTATGAGCCTCCCAGCATCAAGAAAGTTGCTCACTATACAAGACCTAAAAGAACTCACTGTTAGGCCATGGTGGAATTTACTGTAGTAATATGTATATATGAGTCTGTGGAGTAGTATGTATGTATATAGTATGTGTACAGTTTGACTTTCCTGTGGATTATCAGGTATCCTACTTTGTGTCTTCCTGAGATTTTAAAATCAGATCTGAGTGTGCAGTCCTAGGAAGTAGTCTTAGTTTATAGACTAACAGCTTCTATTTAACTCATGCGGAGTTGCCATTTGTCAATTGTCAATTAACATGAGTTAGTTAACACATTTTGAAATGACAGCCCAGATGATCCACAAACATTTGGAGATAAATCATAAAAAAACTGTTGCCAGAACTGATCACTTGTGTAGTGTGGAGTCTATCACTTTTAGACATATTTGCTAATTTTAATTAAAAAAGCGTATAGTTCTGTTCTTGAGCAAACATAGCAAGCCTGGGGGGTTATTATTATAAGCAAATTTATGGAGGAAAGTGTTTACTTGAATTTCCAAGCCGAGGGTAACACTGGGACAGTGCTCATGTGATTCTGGCCATGCAGACTTTCAGGGATGCTGTTAGGTGATGACCTATACATTGAAGAGGTAAGCTGATTGCCACAATAAATTGTACAGCATTAAAAAACTGACTCAGTTCAGTTTTACAAAAGTTGGTACCACACAGTCTGAAAATCAAGAGTACTTAGTCTATCTAGCTGCATTTAAAATCCCATTAGATACTTACACGTAGCTTGAGGTGCTCAAATGTGTTTGAAAATCTGTGCTACTAATCTAAGAGGATTTTATCCAACATACTTTGAAGCATCTGTATGCCATAATAACCTCGTAGGCAAGCTAGCAACGTACGGGTTAGATAAGTGAACAGTGACATGGAGTTAGAAGTGCCTACGAGGGGGCAGTGATCATCAGCACCAAGTCCAGTTAGAGGCAAGTCTCTAGCAGTGTAACCTAGGGGCCATTATGGATGCCAATATTCTTCATTCATTACCTGGACACTGGAACAGAGTGCACTCTCAGCAAGTTTGCAGATGGTATGAAACTGAGAGGAGTGGCTAGTACTCTAGAAGGTTGTTCTGCTGTTCAGATGGAGCTGGACAGGCTGGAGAATTGGGCTGACTAGAATCTAATGAAATTCAATAAGGGAAAATGCAAAGTCCTGCATCTGGGTAGGACCCCAGAGCTGTTGTGGCTGCCCCATCCCTGGAAGTGTTCAAGGCCAGGTTGGATGAGGCTTTGAGCAACCTGGTGTAGTGGAGGATGTTCCTGCCCATGACAGGGGGGATTGGAACTAGATGATCTTTAAGGTCCCTTCCAACCCAAACCATTCTATGATTGTATGATTCTATGAATACTGCAGACACCAGTACCACCTGGGGGCTCACCAGCTGGAAAGCAGTTCTGCAGAGAAGGATCCTGGGATCCTGGGAGACACCAAGCTGACCATGAGCCAGCAATGCACCCAAAGGAGTCCAACAGCATCCTGGGCGGCATTAGGAAGGGTGTTACCAGCTGGTTGAGGGAGGTGATCCTTCCTCTTTACTCAGCAGTGGGGAGGCCACATCTGGAGTGCTGGCTCCCTAGCAGAGGAAAGATATGGAATTAATGAAGGGAGTCAAACACAGAGCCATAAATTTGAGGTCCATGAGTGACTCCTCTTGTTCATTTTCTGAGCAATGCTATTGTACACCTGCTTATTACAGAGGGGCTTTTTACAGTGAGACATCACAGGCTGATCTCTCTGGATAATAGGAAGACACCCCCAGCTCCCTCTGAGCAATAAACTTTTCCGTACCTAATATCATACTTTTGCCAAATGCTCACAGAGCTTATCCATGCACTCTCATCTCTTCACACAGCATTCCTTCTGGTCTCATTTCTGGTGTGCATTAGTATTGATCCATGCCATGTCTGGAGCTGGCTCAGCTTGTAAATCACTCCAAGACACTACCACATATAGCCAGTATCAGCTAAATCTACAACTCCAGCTAGATCCAGCTAAAACACAAGCCTGTTTCTGCTAACTCTTCTCTCTCGCCATTCAAGCCTGTCTACACTGTTAGCAATTGGCTTACCTACAGAGCCTATGCTAAAGACTCCATAGTCTCCTCTTTCCATTTCAAGTAGTTGTCCCTGTTGACAACTGTAGTTTACATGGAGTCAGCCAGACCCACGTCTGTGGTCTCACCTCTCCAAAAATCATACCCACATTCAATGCCCAATATTATATTCAGGGTAACAAAATAACTTATTTTTTTCAGTTCCAACTCTTCTTAAGAAGAAACCTACTGATACATTTGTATATCGGTAGGACCTACCTCTTCCTCAGATGTTACGATCACACCCTCATTAACATTTCCAGTCTCGATGGCATGTTATCAGTAAAAAAAAAACCCAATCCAAACCAAAAGATAACCCTTAGTCCCTTTATAGTAGTGTATTCGAGAGAATAAACGTTTCCCATATATGAAACGTTCTTTGTGCTTTGGCAACACTTCCATGGAAGATCAGTTACAGGTTAGCGGCAGAGCTATACAGTATATACTGTGCCATACAGATTCTTATTCTAAGTTCTCAGATGTACACTCTGATTTTTTTTCTTTGTTCTTCCACTGAAAGGTGAATCCGAAAGGAGGTCTGATTGCTGTGGGCTTTGAAGATGGTGTTGTCCGCATAATTGAAGTTTATGATCCCAAAGGACTGCCTGTTCTTGCAGGACACACCAAAAGAGAGAATGCAGAGATAAATCTGAAACAAGCTTTCAAACCTCATGCTACTGCAGTTACAGCCTTGGCGTATGAACGAAACGGAGATGTGCTCGCCACAGGGGTATGTATCACTTCTTTGAGTTATTTTTATTAAGCCACAAGTGTAGAGTTTATTTAAAGAGATAAGGTAAAGTTTGTTTACTAACAACACAATTTTACTTCTGTTGATCACTTCTTGTAGTTTTCTGCAGAGCTGAGGGAAGGAAAGGATCTGTTTGCACACATTTGGTTTCTGAAGGAAGGCAGCCATGCAATTCATACAATTCATTTTATGAATTACTGGACCGTTTAGTGTGAATACGGTGACCCCCCTTGAAGATGAATTTGGTTCATTTTAGAATTAGTTTAGTAGTATCTTGGAATTAGTAAAAGCAAGTCTGTTTGTACACCACCTTGGCCGTGCTCTAGCTGCTACCCAGCACTGCTTGGCCTTACAACAGGATCAGCCAGTTGGTTTGTCAGTGTGCCTGATAGTCTTTGAGATGGTTTCTAGTCAATGTGGTCTCTCTTTTTAACAACCAGCCTTCAGCCATGATCAGTACATTTGCAATTATGTGTTTCTTGAGCTGAATCACCACGCATTTTATGTAATGCAGGACTTAAGCTGCCATGCATCATGTTGTGCAGCAGTTCTGGATTTTCTTGTTATCAGGGGAAACCAGCCTGTGCTGTCGTATCTGAAAAATCATGCCTGAGCCTGAGCTTTAAAGGAGATCCTGGGGCAGAAAGCATGTGGCTGAGGATGCCATGTGAGGCCCATCAGGGCAATTAAGGGCTATGGGTACACTCAGGGCCCTGGAGCAAGGTGGAAAGGCTTTTTATTTCCTCCCTGACAATATTATGGTGGAAATCCAATTCCAAGTTCCAAGGTGCTTGTAAGTCCCCCTTTTGAGCCATAAAACATTTGAAATATGTGTTATGTCATAAAATACTTACAATCTTTCAAATTTTTGGTCAGCTTTGATTCAGTCATCATCTTTGTTGTTTTTTTTTCTCAGAGTGAAGACAAAACTGTTTTCTTTTTTGCTGTTGAAGATGAATATAAGCCAATTGGATTCATCTGTGTCCCTGGGCCTGTGCAGGCATTACAGTGGTCTCCACCTTCTCATGTGAGTAATGCATGTTTGTTTTCTTTCCTTTCCTACAGTGTTAAAATGTCGTTCTGAAAAGAGTGTCCAATGAAAATAGATGAAGATCCATGACCCTAGTCATGTTCTCTATAGACAATGCAAAAGATGTTTTGCTACTTTGTTCTTCAAGCCGCTTCAGAATGACAGGTTCTGTGTAGCGGTATCTCTGGTTCAGTCACCTTGGACATGTTTTGGGCTTTGGATAGTGAAGAGCAGAAACATAGGGAAACCACAAAATTTTGCTCAGCTTTTTGAATTCCTGCCTTGACGAAACAAGCTTGTGCCTTAGCTTTTGGAAGGTCTTAGTCTTCTTTGATAAAAGAGTTATTTGAATGTTATTGCTTGTGACTCTTGCTTTGGCAAAGCTTTTGGACCACATTAAGAAAGCTTTTGGAGGTTTCTTGGAGTTCACACTCTGTGTTTGAAGTGTGTCAGTGACATATTTAAATAGATTCTTGCTAATATTTTAAAAGTTGTATAGGTTAGGGTAACATTTAAGTTTTGATTGGTGCAGTATTCTTATTTAGAAGGGAGATTGTTCAGCATATTTAGATGCTGACAAAGTGGCCAGCAAGGTATGTCACATTAGTGCACTGTGGCAAAGTGTAGCTATTATTTCTTGTTCATGGGAACTGATAAAAACTGCATTGGCAAAAGAATTGTTGCTGGTATGAACTCTGTTACTGCAGAAATGACAGATCTTGATCCAAGAGTTGCATTTTGAGTCCTTTCCTTGAGGCCAAGGTACTCCTACATACTAAATAAACCACTTATGAAATCTTAGATATGTTAGGTTCCCTGTGAGTAATTTTGTCTATCAGTATCAGGTCTCCACTGCTAGATATGAACACTTACTAAACATAGTACAAGCATCTGAGTGTTACACTACTTTTTTTCTCTTTAAAGAAACTCACCTTGTTGATTAAATACTATACATTTAATGAATGCATTTGTAAGATTGAGATTTTTATAGACAGAATCGTATAATTACTAGTTAAGGTTAACATAGCAACTCTAATATGCCCCCTTTGCACATTTTAGTTATGGGTCAGATAAAATAAGCCTCTCTCTATTCTCCTCGCTTAAAAAATTGAAACTAAATACAGATTGGCCTTCAAAACATTGAATAATTATTACCCTTACCTTGCCTGTTCCTCCTAGCTTTGCATTTTAAAGGAGCTAGCAGGTACCAGTAAAGAGCAATCAAACTCAAATAGCACGTGGCAAGATTCCGAGCCCAGTCTTGAAGTTATAAGGGATTTCTTAGTATAGAAATGTATGAACTTTCAAGCAATTATCAAAACAAAACCTCAGCTCCTAACTTGTGGGTTAGATCCATCCTTTAATTTATTCAAACTCCTAAAATATCATCACACTTCCAAGCTAGATAGTGTCAAAATGATAACTGCTTTGTATATGGCAAGGACTTCTTCAATTCTTTAGCTTTTCCTAGGATACCTAGCGTAAAAGAAGCTCAATGATTTCTGATGTATTTTTAAAAGTGTCCATTTAGATAAGAGTGCAGTTAGGGTTAGTGCCTCCTGACTGGAGCTTGGCTTTGTGCCTATGCATCTTCTGACTAACTTTTTCCCATTTCTCTCAATTTCCTATATACACCTGCCCTACACTTGTATTTTTTGTGGTTTTGTACAGGTGAAAAGCACGCTGCTCATCCTTTGTGGGAATGGCTTTGCTCTGCAGGTTCCTGCCCCTGTCCCTGAGGAACAGGAGACAGTGTCCACCTATCAAATAAAAAACCTGCCAACGCAGTACTTCCATTTTTATAGTATTAAATCCCGAATCAAGGTAAAGAACTCTCCTGTGCAGGAGTTTCTTGTTCTTTGTGTGCCAGAGGACAAAACTACCCAAAAAAGTTTCGAGTCCCTGTATTGCATCAGAGCATTTTTGCTAAGCTTCTTGAAGAGGAAGGCCATGTGGAGTCCATTTATGGCTGAGTTTCAACATTCGAAATTACAAGTTGTTGTTTATTTCTTCAAATAGAACGCAGATCACACTGAACGCATGATGTGCGTTTTGATTAGAATTAAAAGATAGCATTAGTGAAAGGGAAAGGTAGTGCAGCACATTAGTTCTTAAAATATTTTCATTTTGGTAATTTTCAGAAAAAGTATTTTTCTTGTGGTTGATGTTAGCCCTGTAGGAAATCCCTTTGAACAGTCATAAAACATCCATGTGGTCACTTTGAGGCAAACACAAAGCATCTTTTCTTTTTTTTCCAGCAGTTATGTATTTCTGGGTTTATTTAAAATAAATTTAAATTTATTTAAATTATTAAATTTTAAATTTAATAATTTTAAAGGCATGGATTTTATTTCTGAATGAGAACTAGCACTTTAGAAGATACGCGAGGCCAAAGGAAAGGAGTTGTGCCAGCTCTCAGCTATAGATAATTTTGTGAAATTAAAAAGTAAGCTGATGTTAGGCTTAGGAGCAGAGCTCCAGTGAGCAAGCTCTCAGTCCCACGTTCAATCCACCACAATCCAACAGCCTCTCTGATTCTGTTCTTAACCTGTGATTTCTTTGCTTTCTCTATTAACTGCTCCTGTCTTCTGAGTGGTGCATTACTGAATGTCAGGCAAAGCCTCATTTTTTATTAAAATTAGGAGGAAGCCAGCATTCAGCAGAAAGATTTCTTGGTGGCTTTCTAACAGGAAGAACTACAAGAGTGATCACAAAGCCATCATACGTATGTAAGGAAAGGCTGAAAGAATGTGTGTGGAGTTTTGTTGGTGGGGTTTTTTGGATAGGTTTTTTTTTTTAGTCAAAAGACAAGACTATTGTTGGGAGGCACTATAAATCTTTAAAGAGAAAAGATTTATACAGAGAGCAAGAATATGAATTGCTCTATTTTTTGTCTAGGAAGAGATCAATAATTAATAAGTTGCAACTAGATAAAATGTAAGGAAAGATTTCTAACAGTAAGAGTGGTGAAGCACTGAAATAGTTTATGTAGGCTGTAGAGTTCCCATAGCAGACTTTTAATGGGTAGATCAAACATCACCTGGTAATATTTAAAGTTTAGCTGATTCTGCTTTCGGGCAAAAGAATACTCTTTTTAGATCCTTTCCAGACCTTTGTCTGTGATTTCCTATCCAATATCTTCTTAGGAAGATCCTGTTTTAGAGAATGTTTGATATTTGTTTGTGCTAACGTAGGCTTGACTGGAACAGGGGTTTTAAAGTTTTATAAATCCACAAATGTCTTCCCTTTGTTGTTTAGAGGTAAAGTCCATTACAGGTTCTCTTTTTACACTACATCAATGATGCATTAGAACTCGGGAATCTGCGTTCAGTGCTTTTCTTTCTTCTGGGCAGGCAGAAGAAAGGACTTAGGAGTTCTGCAGAAGTAGTATGTTAATAGAGGTTAATTTTTGGAATAATCTCTCTGAGGAAATGCTAAAGTCTGCTTCTCATGCAGAATGGTTTCTGTTTCAAAGGACCATACTTTGGAGGAGGGAAATAGGGGCAGATGAAGTCTGTTTGATCTCTGCCTAGTTGAAGGAAAAGAGATTTCTCTAGATATTCTGTATATATAATGCCAGGACCACCTTGGATTTCATTTATGAGACTCCTTCAGCTGGTAATGCATGGAGTGTCTTGGTTTCATGTCACCGTGTTTCTCTGCTTGTTGTAATAGCTGGAAGAGGAGATTGCACTGAGAGAGGCAAAAAGGCGGGAGAAGGAGAAAGCAAAGCTTGAATGGATAAAGCAGCAACAGGAGATGGGAAAGGAGATAGAAGAAGAACCTGAAGAGGAAGCCAAAGAAGAGCCATTGCCACCTCTTTACATACCAGAGGAGCCCAGTCCCATCCTCTGTGGGTTTTATTCATCGCCAGGAAAATTTTGGCTTTCCTTGGTATATCAATTTTTATTTCATGTTAACAGGATAGCAAGATGTGGCAACTTTCCTTTCACATTTGGGTGCCTTAGAAAACTGATTATTTGAAACCTGCTATCTCTAGGACATGGAATCCTCTTCATATTTGATTATTTCAGTGGTCTTTGTGAAGTAGGTCAGTAGTGTCACTCCAATTCAGATTGTTCAGTAAATTCCCAGCAGGTACACTTCTCAGTGATGCCTGAATGAGCACAAAGACTAAGATGTTCCTTCACAAACAGAAGGGAGAATTTTAACATACTGGTAGGATGACTTGTAATGCCAGTGATGATGATGATAGGTTTTCTCTGTGGGTAAATAGGATCTCTAGATATTTGGAAGTCACTATTTCTAACCTACAGTAGATCCTTAAGAAAGGAAGAATTACTCTGAAAATGACATTTACCTGGTCAGCTGTTTCAGTGTTCTTTTGTTACCATTTCTTTATGGTCCTTCTCCTTTTCAGGGTGGGTATGACTCAGGGTTCCTCTATCATTGTGAATTCTCCTCGAATGATCACCAGGAAGACCCTGAAAACAGGCAAGATGAACCCTTTGAAGTGATTCCTATTGAGGACACTGACAACAATCCCATCCACCAAATCTCCTTCTGGTAAAGCATTGCAGTGTAACAGTTAGCTTCATGATAAAGCTTGATGAAATTGAACTTGGAAGGGAGGCGGGTACACTGCTTTGTCACTTTTGAGTCAACTGTGGTATGCAGGAACTCTCTCTGGTTTTCCTGGCTCTGAGTTTCACTTAAAATTTCTAATGGACGCAGTTGGGCACTGTGTCTGACAGAATAATTTTAAAAGTCCTCCAAAGATGAAAATGTCGGATTTCTAAATCAGATGCTGATTAGGACTCAAACATCCTAGATTGTGGAACTCCAGGAGACCCCTTAGAAGTCTCTGCAAATTGTGATCATCAGAGCACCAGTTCTTTTTGGTAGTTAGCAAAGAGAGGACACAGCCTTCGAGAACAGGGAGGGATCAGTCCATCCCTCTTGTGCAAAGAATACAGGCTTCTCGGGACATCCTGTGAACTGCACGAATGAAAAGGGTAAACTATTTTCAGACTCCCAATGTTGGGGTCCCTGTAAGGCCAGGCGTGATCTGTATCTAAGGAAGCAGGTTTATTTCAGGCTGTATTCTACAGCTGGGTGTGTTCACCACCATCCATAGTAGACTGAGAGCAGGGAGAGAAAACTGTTTTTTCTAGCTCTGAACTTGCTGTCCGCTACCCTGCACAACTCATGGCTGAGACCGGTTCCATGATACCCAGCAAGTGCTGGAGCATTCCTGAGCAGCCATTTAGCTGGAAAAGAGTTTGTAGTAGTATCGTACATACTTTAAATGGTCCAAATACTTTGCTACCAGCTTACAAACTTGGGAAGGCTACATTTATTCAGATAGATTAGCTCTTCTTCAGAAGTATCACAGTTTGAGCTGCGGCCTTGCTCATTGCAAGTTGCCTGTTATTACTGTTTCTCATTGCTTATTTGACAGTACCAGCAGACTGCTGATGTTCTGTGGGATGCAGAATGGTGCACTGCGTGTTTATCCTCTCCAAGATAAAGACTTCTCAGTGAACACCCTGAAGGAATACTGGTCCTTCAACGTACATGACAATGATTATGGCCAGATCCAGGGGATCTGTTCTAGTTATGATGACAGGTTTCTGATCACCTGTGGTGGAGATGGAAACATTTTCACTTTCAACATCTTGTCTCCAGAGGATGTTCACAAAGAACTAAAAGCCAAAATCCCCTCTCCTAGGGTAAGTCACTACCCTCTTTCACTGAATTAGGCCTATTTACAGTGAAACTACTGTGGATGGTCAAAATCCAGTTCAATTATCAGGCATCGTAGATCTTCCATAGCAAAAGCTGAAATTTCCCAAACTATTTGGAAGAAGAGCTCTTGTGAAACATTCCCTAATAAACAGGCACTCTGACTGCATTATTCCTTCTGAATGTTTTTGTGTTTTTCTCCAAATAAGCATAGTATGTGTTGTTCACGTGTAATATTCCACTAGTCTTTTCCCACTCAAAGGTGTAATCATGCACATTCCTAGAATGAAAGAACCACAAGGATTTATCATACTTAGTACTTGTCTTGGATTTAATTCCAGTAAAGTATGATTCTGCTCTGGATGGGGACTCTAGAAGTAATGTAGGAGAATACCACATGTATAGTTTCTCAGTGCATCTAGTACTGTTCATATACAATTCACAGTGGGATTTTTTAAATCTGCAAAATAGGACAGCATGGTGCTGATCCTGTTGCTCTTTGACTCTTGGACAGCATTAGCAGTAATGACTTTACAGGTGTCCTCTCATCACCTTTAGCATGTCTGAACAGACGACCCTGGAACTTGATAACGGTTCTACTGATAATGCACAAGAAGAGAGAAATGTCAACTCCCCCACTAAAAATGTTCAGACTTTATTGAATTGTTCAAAATTACACACATTTTAAATATCTCTTGAGTGCCTGAATTAAATGAATATGACTTGAAAGAAGCAGTGAGATCTATTAAGTAAAGAATTGCTATCATGCACAATGAATTTTGAAGTAGATATACACGCAGTACAGTTTTAAAATCTTGAAAATTTCAACATAAAACGAATTCAACTTTTAAATATTTTTAATATTAGTTGGTAACTAAGTTTTGAAAGTCGCTTGACAAGGGAGACAGAGAGGAAATTTTGATTTTGGTCATTTAGTTAAATTGTTCGTGACTGGTTGGAATTCTTTACCAGTATCACAAGAATATATAGCACTAAGAATAGACTCAAAATTATTTTCTTAAACTAAGGGAATGATTGGAACCTGTAATATCAGAACCTTGCTATCTCCAGTATTACAAGTAGTGATTAATATACAATTATAAAGCATATATATAGTTTTATCATTTTGAGTAGGTCTGTATAAAGATCTTTATGGTCCATTTCTGTTGTTCAGGCTAGCAACATTGCTTAATGAGCATACTAATAGAGTTTTTCCCTATCAAAGTATGTCTTCTTTCAGTATCTATTCTAGTTTTAAGCCATGTGGACGATTTTAAAAATTCCATCTTCATTAAACTTAATGGTATTCTTAGAGAATCAAATACAAATTCTCTGAAACTAATTGAGTTAAATTATAGATCAATTTAGTACGACTGTATTCACTGTAAGGTGTTAGCCCCCCCACTCTTTTTTTAGAGCATGACTGCTTGGGGAAATGAGGCTTGTGTGACTGCAAGGTCCATCCATCTGTCATTCTTCACAGCTAATAATTGTGAACCCATTATGCGGTCAGCAGAAGCAAACCAGATGAATTACACATGTAACTTGGAATTGGCCCAGGATATGTTGCCTCTTGTCAACCTGACAGTGAGGGGAGAGAAGACAATTGGGTTTTGGGTGTAGAGTACCGAATATATTATGGGACAGAGTGAAGTTAGGATAAGCAATGATGTAATGGTTAATGTCAAGGGGGATGATATAGGATTTGTATTCTCTGTCCCTAAGAACTATGTTTCATTAGTTCTTTTACACGTAAACCAATTTAATTTTTTGTTCTTGAAACATTATAACCTGGTATTTAAAGCCTGTATAGCAATATTGATCATGAAGGTTTCTTTTGGTTTTGTGAGAGACAATGGGAGCTCTGCCCTAAAGTTTGTAAAAGCTTTATTGTCTGTTGAAACTATTATTGCTTGTTTAAAGGCAAGACAACATTTTTATTCCAGAGTGGTCTTGAGAAGGAGAAGGCTACTGAAGACATTGAGGATCCCAATGCCTACAAGTAAGAGATGCTTAGATAATGATGAAAGAGATTTTGAAGTGTCGGTAGCTCTTTTTTCAGACCACGTATTTCTTTTTGCCCCCTAAGAGGAGGGAGAAGTTGATCACCCTGATTTAGGGTAATTTCCTTGTTATACACAAAGTTTTTTCAGCCTTTTCCCCCATTTCATCCCCTTTTCTGTGGTAGTAATTCAAATATGGTACTCTAAGTCTTACTTAATGTCAGACTACAGAGACAACACAAGGTTAAGGTCAAAGCCCCATGATGTTAGGACCTTACAAATATACAGGAAGATGATTCCTTTCTAAGTTACCTTCAGAGCCATTGAGTTCACTGGGAGTTTAAGGATGTCGAGGAAATTTAAAAGGTTGCATAACTGTAATCTTTCCTCTCTTCCATTGGGATAACATCATTTTCTTTTTCATGTATTTTCAGCATTGAGGAAGTCAAGCAGAAGAAGGAGTATGAACGGAAAATGAAGGAAGCTGAAGAGAAAAAAAAAAAGAAAAGAGAGGAGTTAATTGCACTGAGGCATGAGTTTGTTTCTCTTCTTCAAAAGAATCAGGAGTTGCCCAAGCACATGCAGCTGCACAGAGAGGTACATGTGGTTTTTATGAGGGTCATTTACCTTTAGTGGCATGTTCTTTAAAATGTTGCTACCCAGTGTGTTGGGGCCAAAGATATCCAACCCTTTGGATTAAGGTAGTTCTTTAAGTATTTAATTTGCTGGGACTCCTGAATCACAGCTGAAGATTTATGCCATTTAAGAAGCATGTGAGAAAAATGTGGTTCTCTGTAGAGATCTGAATAGCTCCTGCAAAAAAGGATTGTGGTGATGTGCGTGGAAGTCTGGCACCTGGGCAAAAATATTTATTACCAAAACCTAGCAGCCAACATAATGTGATGCTGGGTTTTCTGTCTTTCTGCAGCAGTACGAGATGGACCATAGGATCTTTGAGGAGCTTGATAGGCAGACAGCACAGAGAATCCAGTTAGTGCAAAAAGAGCTGGCTTGGGAACGGGAGAAACACTTGATTGGACTGCAAAAACTACGAAATCAGTAAGTACCACTTTTCTTCTACTTTTCCCTCTGACCTTGCATGGGGCTTATCATTTACAAAGTTGTACCTGCTACAAGGATAAAGAACGTGATTTTTCTTTCCCCCATATAATCATTATTTCTTCTGTTCTGTTATGATTCTGTTCTTCTATTACTTGGAACATGCACAAGAGTATATATTGATATTCGGGTGTACTTACTTCTTTTGAATCTTTGGTAAAAATTCGAATATTCAAATCAAGGAAGTAGCTTCATTCTGATTCATTTCTATATGAAGAAAACTGGGGGTTTGTTTTGAGACTAAGTTTCCCTGGTTTTTTTGCCAGTAAGTTCAGTAAGAACCAAGAGCTCTTATTGGAGCTTTGAAGAACAGCCCCTGTTTTTCAGGCACATTGCATGTCTGTCAGATACTTTAGTATCAGTGCTAACCCAATTTTCCCTAGACAGTTTAAAGTTATGAAATGAACATTCTCAAGAATGCAAGTTTAAGCACGAGGTGTATTTTGGATTAGTTTTCTTAAATCTAAGTATATAGCAAAAGATTAATTCCTAAAAATAAATACGCAATAGAAATAATACCTAATAATAAAAACTCTTTAAGCACACTGTGTAACTGGGAAAAAGACTTTAATGAACAAGTTTTTAAACAGTCCTTCGTGGAAGATAAAAGATGTTCTTGTGAAGAACCTGGTGTAAGTTTCTATATTAAGAGGTGTTATTGTGTCTATTCTTGAGCATCTCCATTCCTAGATTGGATAAAAGTCAGCAGATAGTGTCAGATGTCATCATGCAATTACTTACTGATTTGTGAATTTACATGTAATGATTGTATGTGCAATAAGCAAACTACATTATTCATGTCCTTTTTGTCAAGGAAAAATGGTGGGTTGCACCTACTGACATCAGACAGTTATGTTTAATTTGGCTTTTCAGGTTTCGGAACTCACTGGAATTTGACACTGTTGTTGTTCATGCTATTCAAAGCAATCATCAAATTTCCACCTACAGACTTCTAGCAATGTCTGAGCAATACTGCCAAGACAAGAAACGTCCATCATGGAAGAAGACAGTACTTAAACAGAGATGGCAAGAAGCAGAAAAAAGGGAAATCGATGGAGAGACAAGGCATATGCATAGGGGTAGTTATGACCATTTAAATCTTCTCAGTAATATGATTTCTGTCTTTCATCTCAGTTTGTTTTCCTGAGTCCAAACTAAAGAAATTATCATTAGGTACAGGTAAAGGAATATAACTGTGGTATGTTTGGTTTAGTACCTACATACATAGTAACATACATACATGGTCTTCTGTGTTTAGGTCAATGTGAGCACTTGTTTGAGAGCCTTGTGAATAGAATGTGACTGGGAGTCAAATCAAAGAACATGAATACACTCAGAACATCCACTACAGTGGAATTATACTGATCGAAACTGACTACAGGAGCTGTTCCCAGGTGGTTTCCAGTAGTTGGGACTTCACTGTGCTGCATGGTATTTACCTCTTCACATGTTTTTTTTTTTTGGTCCAGATGCTGGAATTTTTGAGGGCAAGGCTGAAGAGCTGAAGACGTCGGAGGTCCGAAAGCCAACCACACATTATATAGAAAGGAAACGTGAGCAAATCAGAAGAACTCTTGAGAAATCTGATGAGGTGAAAGCTAAGATCATGAAGAGGAAGGCAGAGTGGAATGCATTGTGAGTCTTGGACTCTGTGCCCTTTTAGTGCTGCTTCTTGTCGAGGTCAAGTAATGCTATTTAGCTGTCATATGGCACTATAATCTCTCTGCCTGTTTTTTTATGTTCCTAATGGTTGTAATTAAAATAGATGAGTTTTCCTGTAACTCTGTCAAGAGAGCATTAAAATATTTCAGTTAGTTCTGTGGTTCTTCTAAAATATTAGAAAACTTGAGTTCAGCTAGGTAGCTGCATCTTCAGACAGGGAGTAAAAACGTGTCTGAATTGATCATGACTGAGGGACACCTAGACCATTACAGTCAACTCTCAGTTAACCCTACCAGCACCACATAGAGCAGATGCTGTAGCAGCTGGGTTAAGTCAGTTGTGCTAACATCACGGCCATTATGTGAGTGTTTGTGATGTGCCTTCACGCTTCATGCTGGTCTTCATCTTGAGAGGCAAGAAAGAGGGACAAGACATCTTTGAATGCTCGTGGAGGTGCACAAGTTCTTCATTAGGAGATGAGTGACAGCGAATGGGACCAATGTAGAGTTGGAGTACAAGGCTCTTTAAGGTTGTTAAGTGTTTAACAAGGTAGAGTAGGATTAGGTATTCTGTGCTGTGGACTGGTGGAGTGTTGACACACGGCTCCCTGAGACTGAGAGCAGCATGTACTTGTTAAACCCAGAACTCAGTCCAAGTGTAGAGATTTAACCTGTACCATGGCAGAGCTATGTTATAAGAGTTTTTTTTTTAAAAAAAATAATCTGAGGTTTTCGTTCAAATGTGCAACGATATTCTTCTCAAAGTAGCCACTGGCTTCTGAAAGAGGTGTGTGATTCTTGATCCCTAGCTCACCTCCCAAGCCTTGCTGCAGAAATCAGAAGGTACAAAATGACCCTGTTCGTTAATCTGTATGCTTTCTGTCTTAAAGTTCAGCTTTGTTTTGTGCCTACCAGATACAAGAGCAAGCCTAGTGATGACTATGAGAATCCCAAGGATGTTGAGGACATCAGAGAAGCACAGGAAAATATGGGATGTTATAAGCTGAAGACTGCCACTAACTACAGTGTCCCTGAACACAAGCGTATGAACGCTGAGAAGAAGGTGATGCAGCTTGCATCGCTGGAAGTATTGGTATGTAAACTGCTTCATTGATGTGAATATTTCCCGTTTTTGGGGAGGAGGGAGGATTGTGTATTAGTCACTGAAGAAATTTTTTGAAAGGAAATCAAAGTGGGTGTGGGAAGAGGCCATGAAGGACAGACTGTCTTGAGTCAGGCTTAGTTACAAATCAGCCTTTCTCTTGAGAACTGTTAGTGCTTCACCAAACTCAAACCTGAATCAATCCAGGATAACTCTCAGCTGGCTCTTTTTAAATGAGAAAGAGAATTTACTTTTTCTAGTACTTCAGCAGGAACATCTGTCTTTTTGAATTCTTTAAAAATCTTATCATCTAGTAACTGATATGTTTTCCTTTAAACACTGTGCTAAATAACTCCTATCATGAAATATCCCTACAAAAACAGGGATGTGAGCACAGATAGGTGTTTCTAGTGTGGCCTCTCCATATTTGCCCTTCGGCAATCACTGCTTCTGGGTACTAAGCGTTGGAATCTTCCTGAGAAACTGGGTGTGTTGGAGCCTCCCTTCTGTGGACTGTTACAGCTACCACACGTCATTTAACCACAAAGACACAAGAAGCTCAAATGTGCATTATTTTTGTTGCTTTTCTTGTGACTTCCTTCCCCTCATCCTTCTTCTCATAGGAACTGTTTTTCATTTTCTTTGGCTGGAGTGCAAAAGAGTGACAAATTTCTTCAGCTAAAAGAAAAATGAAGAAATATGTCCATGGAACTTGGAACTGCCTAGTTGCTTTTTGATAGGAAAGCTTATTTCTTGCTCTGCTTACTGACAGAGGAGCCTCTTCACTGCATGGTTTATCTTCGTCTGGTGAAGTATAAGTTATACTCTCAGTGGCCCTGAATCTTCTCCAGTCTTATCCTCATGAACCAGTTGCCTAATCTTAGGCACCCGCTAGGCTGGGTCACTTTGACAGCAAGGTCTAAGCATTACAGAAGCAATGCTACAGTCTCAGGAGATTTGTTGGATTGTTTTAATATCATGCCTGGGCTCCAGTACTTCATTGTAGTGCTGATGTTACCAGATACCCAGTCATTAAACTGACTCAGCAGGACAAGCCAATACAAAACAAGGGAATAGTTCTTGTTGTAAATTCCAGGTTTATATAGATTAAGAATTCCAGTTACTTCAGGTGGCTGGTGTATATGATTGTTTTCTTTTATAAAGATCAGAGAAGTTTCTGCCAAATATATTCATGTTAAATCACATTTGATTATTATTTCATGTGAAAAGAGTAAATTATTACAACATCTCCTTATCACAGAAGCACAGAATGATTGAAGTTGGAAGACACTTCTGATTCTAATCTAGTCCAAACCCTCTGCTCAAGGGCGGCCATCTAGACGAGGTTGCCCAGAGCTATGTTCAGATGGCTTTTTAATATCTCCAAGGATGGAGCCTTCTCTTCTCCATGCTGAAGTCCCAGCTCTCGCAGCCTTTCCTCATATGAGAGATGCTCCAGTTCCCTAATCATCTTAGTGGCCCTTCACTGGATTCTCTCTGGTAGCACCATCTCTCTCTCGTACTGGGGAGCCCAGAACTGGACACAGCACTCCACATGTGACCTCGCCACTACTGAGGAGGGGTCACCTCTCTTGACTTGTGGCAACACTCCCTGATGCAGTCCAGGACAATATTAGCCATCTTTGCCACAAGGGCACATTGCTGGCTCATGGTCCACTTGGTGTCCACTAAGACTCCCAGGTTCTTTTCTGCAAAATTGCTTTCCAGCTGGTCAGCCCCCAGCATGTGCTGGTGCATGAGGTTTGTTCTCCGCAGATGCAGGACTTTGCATTTCCACTTGTTGCACTTCATGAGATTGCTGTCAGCTCCTCTCTCCAGCCTGCCCCTCTGGACGGCAGCACAACTCCCTGGTCTACCAGCCACTCCTCCTAGTTTTGTGTTATCAGCAGACTTCCTGAGGGTATACTTTGCCTCATCATCCAGATAATTACTAATGTTGAACAGAGTCATCATTTCTGATATTCAGAATTATTCCTGAGGTCTGCCTACAGGCCAAGCAAGATGCAAACAAGTTGTTACAAATAGGTTTTGCTGCACTTGGCTATTTAATTCCCACCTCTGACATCTGATATGTGTCACTTTTCAGATTAGTGAATCTTCATCTTGAGTTGAATAAAAAAATATTCAGCTGATGCCAAAGTTTTCTGAGTTGACTTTGGGACTCTGTATTGCTGGAAGGCCTGGAAAGAATTTGTTTTGGACATCTAGTGACTTGTATGAAATCCAAAAGCATCTGACAGATTGTTGCTTTCTTGCTTTTAATATTGCTATCTACTATACTTTGAAAATTCACAACTTTGTTCCACTTCTAATCGCCTGCAGTAGCTGTGATTTCAGCTTCACCATCACATATAAAAGCCAATAATCTCATCTGCCTTCCAGAACCTACGTTTATGGAGGACTGCTTCAGTATCTTTGAGGTTATGTGAGGTAACAGCTTTATTTCAATGACTGTCAAAGATTTCTGTGCAGCTATGCATTTGGTAGTATGTAGAGTAAAGGTCCTCTCGGGTATGTTTCTTTTGTCTTGGGGATGGAAGCTTGCTTTACAAAATACTAAAAGAAATCTAATTTTCTTTGTGTTAGCCTATTATTTGTATGATATGCCTGAAAAGAGGGCCATATATCAAAGCTGAGATACTCTCTATATTTCACGAGACAGCCCAAATGACTAATCCTCTAAAACTCACAGCTTATTTTCACAGCCTCTGTCTGCTTTCTGTACTGCTTCAACATCTCATGTCAGAAAACGTACGATCAAGCCAGGAACTGAGAGAATGGGAAAGCCTCGTTTCCCTTCTTACATTTCCTTTCTCACCTTTGCTATTTTTGGTGAAGGAGAGGAAGAGAGGTGGTTCCAAAGATTTTAAAACCACAAACTGAAAGAGCTGTTTAAAAATGCTAATGTGTGGAGATGGTACAGAAAAGAAAGCTAGTATGGAAAGAAGGAAAGTCAGCATGACAAGCCTCTTAACCGTTACTTGTGTTGGGGAAGACTACATACTATGTAAGTGTTCCTGGGGAATCCTACTAAAATTGTTCTTCCTTTGCAGATCCATAAGAGGAAAGTGAATATGAACAAAGAGATCATGTCTTTGCGAGATCTCAAGGTTTCTATTATTGATGAAATCAAGTGTTTAGTACAAGAACTGAAATCCATACAGGCAGCCTTGGATTTATCAGAACATCTTCCTCTTCCTCTGATCCCTCACTTACACCCAGATGAGGTTCCTGAAAAAAAATTTGAGTATGACACCGACATCCTCCTGAAGTTCAAAGAGGAACAGAAGGCCAAGGCAAAGCTCCAGGAACAATTGGAAGCGTCTCCCTCATCTCATGCATTTAGGCATGGGTTTCTTCGAGCTCCTTCCATTAAAGAGATTGACCCCCTGGCACAGGCTGCAGGTGCACGCCTGATGAAAACAGCATCGTCTGTGGTCACAGAGCAGCAAAAGGTTTTTGAGATTGAGAAGGCAGAGCCAACAGAAATGGAACTGGAAATTTTAAAGAGGGAGAAGATAAAAAATCTGTACTTGCAGGAGAGCTTGATTAAAAAGGTAGGAAATCAAAAGTTATTTTCGTCAGATTGAACAATACCACAGCATCAGAAATAGAAACAAAACCCCTTGCATCTCGGGACTGCAGCTACTCTCGCCTTTCTGAAGTTCAGAAAAATACTATCTGGTGCAAATTTACAGTGTAAATCAGTATAAATCCCAAACTGTGACCTGTGTGCTGACTGTTGTCACTTGAAAAACAAATCTTAGAATTTTTATTGATTGTTCTATGAAACTATGTGATTAGTCCCCCAAAAAGGCGAGTAAAATGTTAGAAATTACTTGAAAAGGGACGAAGAGTTAAAACCCAGCATCACTACTACTTTGTAGATTCATGATGTTCTCAGCTCTTAAATAACTGTAGTCCTGACCCTTTGGTATCAAAAATGATTTTGTAGAATTAGAAAAGGTATAAAAGAGAGTAACGGAAATGCTTAATCATGGAGAAGCTTCTGTAAAAGGCACATCTAAATGAATAAAGCATCCTTGGCCTGGAAAGGGGCAATGGAAAGGGTTGTAGCAGAGTTGATAAAATTCTGAATAGCATAGAAAGGGAGAGTGGGAATCATCTCTTAAAAGAAGGAGAGATATCAGTGAAATGGTCATGTAGAAAGCTTGAAACATGCAAATGGAAATAGTTTTCCTGTCCTACAATAACTAAGATTTGGAACTCAGTGTTAGGATGTGGGGAAGCTACCATTCAGTAAAGTCTGGAAGTAAAATCCATTCAAAGCTGTTGAACACAAACATACTGCTTCATGCTCAGGACGTCCCTCAGTCAGAGTTCAGGAGGGTACAGAGAGGAGCGTGCCAGAGGCGTACCGCAGTTCACTCATTTGCTCCATTTCTTACTGTCTCTTCCCTAACTTCTGCTATTGACCGTTAACTCTTTGGTCTGTGCCAACACAGAGACATTTGTCTTCATGTGTGCAAAGGTTTTGAGAGAATATCCCAATGCTGCTGTGACCGTTGCATATATATAAGTTAATGTTGGCAGCTGCTAGGATAGATTTCACTGGAAATGTCTAAGGGAAGAGCTGGCAGGTATGCTGACAGAAGTCAGTCAAGGCAAAAGATGTGTTTATTGCTATGTCTGGGATTCTTACATGAACTACGTTAGGCTACTGTAAAATATTTTCTGAAGAGTAAAATACTTCTGGAGTGGAGTGGGATGTAGTGAAACACTCCTGTGAAGCCCTGGTGATTCTTTTACTATTTGAGATTGAAGATTGAAATGCGTCAGATTGAAGACGCATTTAGGGTTAACTTCGTCTTTCGAAGTGCTTCAGTAATCTATAGTAAAGAGCATGGGTGAGCTGTTGATTTGGCAGAGAGAGTTTTTCCCTTCTGCTCCCTTCTCTAGCTTTACATGCTCAGCTCCACTCCTGGTACTTTCCCAGTTCCTCATTTGACTTTTCCGTGTGCTCCAGATCAATGCACTGGTGATCAACTTTGATGCTGAGCTTCGCTTTCTGCGGCACAAGAAGCTGAAGCTGGACGTGGAAATGAAAAGTGCTGACCTGCGGTACATCACATGGTATGAAGAGCTGCTTATCCTGAAGAACCTTGAGAAGCACGAGAACCTTCTCCATGGGCGTCTTAACACTCTCATCAGTGAACAGGAGGCCTTGCAAGTAAGTAGGCCACGTGTCTCTGGATTTAACAGTACCACTAATGCATGGCTTGGAACAAAAGCAAGCCGTGAAGTAAATGGTGGCATCTTTTTGCTTCGTTTTAGCACTGACCCAGTGTCTAGTGCTAAATTTTGGAAAACAAGAAACTCTTGATGATCAGCCTAGGAAGGTCACTTTTAACTTCCAATAGTTAATCTTTTCATAATCTTAACAGTTGTATTTTAATAGGGACTTCATGATGTGGAAGAAGTGACAAATCATATACTTAAATTTAAGAACATACTTCTAGGTTTTCCTTGATTGAAGCATGGGTTTAAAGAGAGAAAGACAAGTTTTGCATTTCCATATCTTCACAGATACATCCTATACACACACATGTGGGTTGTACCTTTTAACTGAAGTAGATTTTTTTGTTTGTTTAGTCAAAATTGAAGAGCTACCTTGCACAGATGGAGGACAGAAAATGTGAGATTGTAAAGCTTCAGGAATGTGAGAAAGCTCTTTATGCCAGCTTCCAAGCATCCCTTGGAGAAAATAATGAGTTTGCCCATTTTCTGACCAAGGTTCTGAAGAGGAAAATCACATGCACGGAAAAAAAAGAAGTAGGAGGAGAAGCAGGTTGGAGATACTGTTCTTTTTGGTTTATGGGTTTGTTACACATACTTCCATGTGGTCAAGTAAATGTCGTTGGACGTAGCTGGAGCCCTGGGTACATGCCACACTGAACTCAGTTCAAAAAAATGGAGATCAGACCTACCTAGATTTGTTTATATAGCGCCCTAGATTTGTTTATATACTGCCCCATGTTCTGTGGCAGCCATCTTCGTGTAACTCAGTCTCTCACATGACTACATTGGGTCTGATTATAGCTCTTGCAATTCACTTCCTGTAAGTCAGTATTGAGGACTGATAATTGGTATGAAGAAGAGGCAAAGCTTTAAACAGGTACTTCCTATGCTGTAGCAAGGAGAGCTATGGATAAGTGATTAGTCTGCCACATTCGTGACATTCTCCTTTAATCTGTCCATTGACTAATAAGAGATCGTAGACCTAATCCGCAATCATCTATTAGTCACAGGACTAAACATGAAAGGATTTCATTTATCTTAGTGATTGCTTTTAAACTGTTAAGGCTAGTTTTACTGCGATAAAAAACTTGTGCTCTTTCTCTGACTTGGCTTTTGATTTCAAGTGGGACATGATTAGCAAAAAAACACAGACAACAATGATGCTTTTGTGACCGTTTTGTGCCTCCGTACTTTGCTTGGATGATTAATCTGTGGTAGAATGGTAAACCCACAAGGTTTAAATTCCTAGCACGTATAAAGAGAGGAAAGATTATTGAAGGAAGTCCCGAAAACATGCCAGTGTCTGTGCCCTTGGTGCTACTAGGTGGTCTCTCTCCCTCATTTTTTTTTTCTTTTTTTCTTTCTGTTAAATTACCAGATCAATGCAATAGGCATAAGGTGCCTGAATTCACATATTACCAGGATGATCTTTCATGGATTATTGAGATTGCGTTCACCAGCATGTTGGCATAATGTACAGCTGGTGGGTGTGGGGGTGTTCTGCTAGCCAGCAGTACTGTCCTTTTCTTTCAGATGAAGAAGATGACAATGAAGGGGAGAAGGATGAAGAGTCCAGCTTGGGGATTGATGAAGAAAATCCTGGATGTGAAGAGGAGGACTTTGATTACTCTGTTTGTCCAAAAAGTACCTAAGCCATCATTTCCTTGGGTTGACTACTTGTTTAGCTTTAGGGGCAATATTGTGTGTCTAAAAAGAAAACACAGAATTTTTCATTATTCACTGCATGTTAATGCTATTAAGGGCCAGGATGTCTGTACCCCTCCTGAGGGCAGCATTTCTCCCCACGAAACCTCAGCGAAGATAATGAAACCACTGGTAGTAGAGGTACCCTAATTAAAAAGTTTGGAAAAATAAAACTTAGCTAAGCACTAAGAATTAATTGTTTTGTCTAAAGAACCGTTTCACTGTTTTCTGGAGAGAAAAAGTACCTCAGGAGCGGAGCTGCAGTAAGACTGTAGCTGGTCTCTGGAAACCAGCTGCCTGGTCTACCTGGTGGGGCACTATGAAATTAAGCTCTCTGTTACCACCTCGTGGATTTATGCAGCCATTGCCTGTTGCCAGGCTGCTCTCCTAAGGGTATCTGAAAAGTTAGAGGAGCTTTACTTTGCAAAATCCTCTTTATTCATTCATTCAACAAAGGCAAGCAACTTCTCCCCACTTTCTTTTGTACGAGTTAAACTAGTTTAGGGTGTTGATTTTTTTTTTTTTTTAAATATCTTTGAGTGATATGTAACCATGTAACCACACTGCTTTATTTTCAGTTAGAACTTACCAACAGATTACCTCATCGTATTTTTTTAAATTGGATTTTAACATCATTTCCGCAAATTGAATTTTTTATTAGCTTCTCATTCATCTCCTGTTTCAATGAAATGTTAGGAAGAAATGAAGATTTTTACTTTTTATTAAAATGTCCGAATTACTAATTTAATAGGGAAATCAGATGTTGCATTAGCCTCTTTGTATTTGTCTCTTTGTGTATCATTTGTTTTGCCTTTATTGGACTCTTTTTTTTTTTTTTTTTTATTGTGCCTACTGATTTGGCAATAATTATGTGCTTGATTAATATGATTGAAATGACTGTGTTAGATAGAAATTCACAGATCTTCCTTACCATGAAACAAATGAAACAGGTCCTATGAACTGCAGCTTTGTTTACGAATAGAGCTGTAAATGATCTCGACAGCAAGTTCATCATTTATAGGGAAGGGTGCTATGGATAAACAACTACGTCTTCTCTTAATTAAAGATTATACTGTAACATGTATTAATTACTGGGACTGCATTACTTACAAAAGCCAACTTTTGAGCACTTGGCTTTAATATTGGCTTTGATGCACTTAATTTTACTTCTGGAAACAAACTGTCTTGACTGAATGTAAAGGAAAAAAGATCCATCCAAGACATTCACCCCCTCGTGGAGGAACGTGACCCATGTGGTTTATGTTTGAGAAGGCTCTAGGGAGCCAAGAGCATGGTCTTATTATGGGGAATGCTGGCCAATGTGCAGGGTAGGAGAAGCTACTAGCTCAAGCCTGTAGCTATAGTACAGTCACAACGGAACTAAGTTGTTCCTTGACTCTTTCCTTCTCAGACTGCAGTGAGGCACTCTTCCAAAATACCATCCAGCTCCGGGAGAAGCGGTTAGACTTTGAGAAAGCTTTGACAGAGGAGATGAAAATTGCTGCTAAACTCAGAAAGAAATATGATGCTTTGGTCAAAAAGGTATTGTAGTGTTTTCTTCTCAGCAAGCATCAGCTGGCTCCGTTACAGTGAAAATGTTGTGCTAGTGATTTTGGCTAAGATTCAAAACCAAAATCCTAACCTTTTGAGGGGCCTCAGTTTGGGTAGAAATATCTGTGGTAGCACAGAGGCAGGAGGCAGCTCAGCATGGGTCACCTGTTCTCATCAAGGTGGTCCGGCTTTGGGTGCTATGGGGCTGGATCCAGTTTTGGTTTAGGTCCAGTACCTTCCCAGCTGTCTAAGCATCATGCAGTAGCAGAAACTGGATTCTCTGGTTGTGATGAAATCCCTGATGTAGCCTGGCCTGTCTTCCGTGCATGTGTATGAGGATGGAGAGATTAAAGAATACTTATCCTAGCACAAATGCAGGTTAAAATAAATGCATAAAAATGCTATTCTTCCATGTATTTCTTTTGCTTTTAGTTCATTTCTTTTGCTCTTTGTCATAGTAATCACTGAATAAACTCTCTTGGTGCAAGTATTCCTTTTAGCTTTTTTGAGCTCCTGCATTCATCAAGACATTTGATTTATATTAATTGAAAAATATCTTAATTGGAAGGGTTATCCAGGATAGAGTTCTGTCAAAATAACATTGTGCAAGTCTGGCTTTTATTGTGTCTCAAAAACGTTCCATCAAATATGCTTAACTTACAACATTTTTGTTTAGTTTTTAAAGGCTTTCCTGAGTGCCAGCTGCCACATATTCACCCTGGGGTCTGATATTTGAGTCTGAATTGTTTCTTTCTCATGCAGAATCAATAAGCATTTCCAGGCATAACACAATAAAAAATGTCTTGCAAGCTCTGTAGATCTAGAAGTGTTTTAGACACTAAACTAAGGAGTTGTCTCTTGGTACATACAGGGCTTCTCTACTAAGGAGACATGTGTAAGTGTACATGTGTACAGAGGTATTCAGGTTAGAATCTTGCTTCACTATGTAGATGAGCCTTGTGTTTGCCTATGAAACTCATCTATCATAGTATGTAAAAGAAACAACAAACAAACCCAACTTTTTTTTCTATACTACTTTCCCTTTGGATCAGGAACTCTAATACAAAACCTTGCTGCCTTATGTATTTCAGTACTACAGGATTTTTGTTTGTCCACAATTTGTCTTTCTGCAGGCAAAAGTAGTGGAAACCAGTCTGGAAACCACAGACAAGGAACTGGAGACCTTTCAGTGGGAAAAGCAGCAGAGATTGAATGAGCTATATGTAGTTGTGCCTTTGAAACTCCATCAGGTAATTCAAGATGTTGTGCATCTGCAGGTGCTGAATGGCCTATGTACATTTAAACAATGATGTTACTGTTCTTTGGGGCCCTTAGTTCCTGATTCACCATAGTCTCCTGGGAGTGGCGTGTCATTAATTGAACTTCATGCTGCTATTTCCTCTGGGTTATTTTTCCTTCTCTTATACTTTGAGAAAAGAGGAAAGGACAGGCAGGTTGGCTTATTGCTGAAATGTGCAGCCTTCAAGTGTTTTGTAGGTTTGGCATGGGATTTTCCTTCAGGTCCATACCTACTGATACTCTCCTGGGAAAAAAACACCCCCAAAAAAAAACAAACCAAAAAAGCCTCCGAACTATTGAAACTAAAGGGAGTTTGCCCAATTCAGTAATGCTGGGCTAGATGCAATGCATTCACCTACACAGCTGTTAGCACAGGTATGATAAGTAGAAAATGAAGAGGAAAACTCAAGACAATACTGCTGTTTCTTCTGGGCTGAATCTTGTCCTCAGAGAGTGAAGATAGGCCTGTTCTGGCTTATATACTTCTGAGGCACGCTCAGCTCTCTCCATTTGCTCTATCTCCCTTCGTTACAAGGTTGGTAACAAAGACAGAAGAGTCTAAGGCCTGACTATGCAATCCTGCAGCTCCCAGATCATTCAAAAGTACAGATGACAGGGAGTCCCTTACTCCCGCTTTGTTCCTGGTGCCATAGAAGAGTAGACAGCTTTATATGTAGGCAGTCACCACAGCTCTGAGTAGTCTTTGGGCTTTGCTGAGCAGTAATGATTTCCTGGCCCCAAATGTGAGGGTTGTGCCCATGCTTACTGTTACCTCACTCACTAGTTCTCTAACACTTGCACATTTGTTATCCAGAGAGGTGGCCATCACCCTTTATAAGTAAAGTCAGCTTTGCTTATGGCTGTGTCTCGCAGGTGGAGTACTTGGTTAACGGGGAGATGCCCAGTGACTTCTCCCAGGCTTTGGTATTTACCAACCAGTCCTTAGAGTATCTGCAGAAAAGAATTGTGGATCTGCGTAATGAAAAGATAATGCAGAGAGAGATCTATAAGAAGGCCCAGGAGCAACATAAGCAGCTCGTCCAGGACAAAAAGGAGATGGAGATAAATATCCGACGTGAGTAACAGAGACTCTGAACACAGCATGCTAATACTCATTCTGTCCCCCTCACTGGCTGTGGGTAACTCGCCAGATGTCTGTCTTTACACTTACACAGATGTCACAGCTGGTTACTGCAGAAATAAAACAGAAAGAGCAGATCAAGTGGACTGTTTTGATGAAGTACTGGTAGTTCTCCAGCACTGCAGAGTCATTAGCTGTGTGAAATAATTTGGGAACTTAGTATAAGGAGAGTTGACTGAGATGAGACACTTGGAAATCAGGACACATGATTGCTATTTCTGGCTGTAAACCAGAACTGCTAGGAAAAAAGTACTTTCCCCAAAGCTACATAAGGTTTTTTTTTTTGGCAATTCCCTCCTCTGTGTAACAAAAGAAGAATGAAACAAGCCCTCTTTGAAACGCTTTCCCAAGGACCAAACCCAAAGATGTGTCTAGCACCAGCAAACCTGCGAAGGCCCTGTATAGCCTGTGCTGTGGGAGTGCCTAACTGGGACTGGCTTAGTGACCACACAGACACGGTCACGGGCAAGGACAGACAGCAGTATTCAGCTGTGAGCTCTGTGTGGTTTTGTGGGAATTCTGTATTACAGAGCAAACACTGAAGAGCTCAGACAAAAAGCTGGGGCAAGGCAGAAATTCTTGTTAACCAATGAAAGACAGTGCTGCCATTTGTGCCATCCCCCTTCCTTAGGACTGGAAGAGAAGTGCAATCATCTGATGATGAAGAAGTTTGGCCGTCTGGTTGATTTTGAAGCCGTTCAAGCACACTCTGTTAACATACGCATGGAAGAGTTGGAAGTGCAAATAATGGAGAAGGAATACGCGCACTCCCAGGAGCTCAAAAAGTGGGAGGTAAGGAGCAGGAAAAGGAGGAAACGTGTATGTTATGATGAGCTGTTAAGGCTTCATTTCCCTGGGGCTGAATGGTTACACTAAAATCTTTTATGAACGTATTGCTGTTTGAATTTTTTCACTTGTCATTAATAGACCAAAATGTCCAACTCTCATTTCCCATCATTCCTACCTTTGCTCCATTTGCTGACGCACATCCTGTTTTCTCGTGGAGGTAGTTGATGAGCTTTTTGTTTTACTTTCCTCAAATGCATCCTTCTACTTCAGTGCCTATGTGAAGCTCTCCCAGAGTGCTTTCCGTTGGTTTTCTCAGCTGGCATTCGGCACCCACTGCCTCCTCCCACCGCCTTTGGCGATAGACTCTTTGGGTACAGGGCAGCCCTGGTTCGTGCCTGGGATGCCAGTCCATGTAGTCTATAAAGTTCATGTCTCTGTCTGCAGGGCCTGAGGCTCAGCTGCTGTGGTGCTGGCAGGTAATGCTGCCCTTACAGAAGGGCACAAATGGAAGTACTATATACCTGATGGCTTTCTCTTTCCCGCTTTTGCCTCGCTGCTTTACCCAATTAGGCATTTGTAATATTAAAAAAAAAAAAAGACGATGACGAGATTGCACTAAAGGTACTGTGGGATCAGGTGGTGTATGCAGGATCAGTCTGTTGTTTACCTCTCTTCTGACACTTATGTCATGCCTAGCACTTCCTCCCCACATCACAGCTTTTGTCCTCTCTCATCCCAGCTCAACCTTTTACATCTCTCTAGGAAAGAATCTCAGCCCTGCAGCAGCAGCTAATGAAGCTGACAAAGGAAAACACCAGCAAGCTGCAGCAGCTGAACCGGTTCTGCCTTGAAAAGCAGCAACTCGACACTAAGCTGGATTCACTGAAAAATGATCTGGTAAGTCTTTTAGGCACTACTGCAGGCAGGTTTGGGACCGATCAGAAATGAGTAAGTGTTCGTCTAGCCCTCACCCATCCTGCTCTGCAGGCAGCGGTTTGGGCTAATACTGCCGTGTGGCACAGGCTGAACGGCTGCTCCGAGCCTTGTGGAAAGGGAGATGAATGAGGTGATCCTGAAGTAGGCCATACCATAGCTTCTCTGCTAATTTCTTACTTAGCATCTTTCTAATATTGAAACTAATTCATCTTATTTCTAATCAAAAAACATCTTGCAGCAAGTCAAAATTATTCCTTTGTTACAAGGAAAGAGCCAAATGAATTAAAGTGTTTTCTTTGCTCTGTATTAGGGAATAATGCAGCTACCTGTGACAGTCTGTGTCTAAGTTAGTGGCCCTTTGCTCTGACTTCCAAGTGGTTCTGACTGAGGAGTGGAGAAGTCATGAAGCTGTCCTGCCTCTTGGAAAGCTTCACCTTCCCACTTGAAGTAAATTTCCACTGTTCATTCTCCCATGTTTTATAGGAGCTATTTTTTTCCTCTCCTTACAGGGAGTAGAATTTCAGGGCACTCGAACTAGTGACATCAAAGAGAAGGCCAGGCTGGAGTCACGTCTCAAGCACAAGGCTCATGACACAGCCCTCCTAAGAGAAGAAATCAATCTTTTAAGCAGAAAAGATGGGTGCTTAAGAGAAGAACTCGCTCTCCTTAGCAGAAAAGATGGGTTCCTCTTTCTACAACCTTCATCACCGCAGGACTCTGAGACACCAACTGTATCGCTCCCTGTTCTTACACCAGAAACGGTAACTAACAGTGCAAGTATCTCTTAAAAATGGCCATGGTTAACTGTGGCAGTAGTCATACCTGGAAGTGGGAAAAGAATTGCTTTGGCTATGCAGGGGTTTAGTTGTAAAGGGTTATATGTTTCCCTGATCAAAATAGCATTGTAGTGACAGATATGGAATAAAAAAGTGCAAATACCAACAGTAAATGCTGTTATTGGTCCGTTGCAGAGATCTGCACTGGGCAGATGCTCTGGGGTGTGTGCACACATGTATATTTGTACTTCACGTGAGTGGCTTTGGAAGGCTGGATATGAGTTTCACATGGGCAGATCTAGCCCGTTACTCAAAAATGGCAAGCGAGGTCTGCCTTAAGGGTGGGGTTTTGTTGTTTTCTTGAACATCCTAGCAGCAATGGCAGTTCTCTGAGCTAGTTAGTCATGGTAAAAAGAGAAGGGAAGTGCTATTTGTTTGGAGGAAGCAAAAGGACCTTTCTCCTCAGGGCCTACAGTGCTCAGATGGGTATGGAGCCAATCAAATACTTTCCCACTTGCCTCTGCTCTGTAGCAGTGGGAAAACTGCACTGCAGCGTGGGACGTGGACTTTACCCGGCATGAGGAGGGTATAGCAAGTGCAAAGTCAGGCCATAATTCCACTGGCTTGCACCTGCCTGATGAGAGTGAGACAGCCAGGTTCTGTATGTTTTCAGGTCTTACTCTTTTTTTGCCTCTGGCATTCGGTCTGGTGGCAGTGCATGACCATTTACAGCACTTACCCTGTCTTAGCGTGAAAACTTCCTTCAGCCCCAAAGCAGAGCGGTTGTGTTGCACTGTTCTTCCAGTGCAGAGTTTCTGAGGGTGCACAGGGATGCTTGGGGTTTGTTGCTGATTTTTAATTAAAAATAGATTGATTTTTAATTAAATAGATTGAACAACCTGCAGCTGCTCTTGCTCCTCCTCCCCCCTCCTTGCTTTTTGCCACTTGTCCTTGCTCCTCTGGCCAACATATGCTCAGCCAGGATCCAACCATGTCCCAGCCAGGCACAAGAACTGCCCCTGCTGGCCCCAGCACAACCGAATGGATGACACTTGTGCTGCCTGCCTTTTCAGTGGGTCCCTGTGAAGGTGCTGAGCATCCTCTGTTTTCTTAGGGAAAATAAATGACCTTTATCCACACACCTGGATGCTGAAAGCTTTGGAAGCTGGAAAACCACAGGATGGGGGATAAGGAGAAAAGTTTGCAGAGATCTGGGTGTCTGTCTGCCTCCTCCCCATCACTAAACTGAGGCAGCCGTCTTTGGAGATAAATGAAAATTTCTTCTAGCTGTGCTCCTCACTACAAGTTTTATGTCACTTAACTGGCACAGGTGGTGGCTGCCCCTCTTTTCCTGAGCTCAGCATTTAGAAGATGCACAGGAGTGGCTATTTGGAGTACTGTAACTGCAGAAAACATCACCTTTTCCCAGGTGTCCTGGTTGCTGTGGTGTGTGTGCAAGGAAAAAAGAGGTTCGTTCTATGGCTGGATTTAGCATGCAGCCAGCCACAGAAAAGACTAAAGCCTTTATTTTAGCTGTTAAAGCGTGGGTTTGCTTTACAGATGGTGTGTGTGCGAAGGTTGTTTACGTTGAGTAGGCAGAGTGCATAACTCCAGTCCGTTCACAGGAGTGTGTTCCTGGGACATGCCTTCCTCTGGGAGAGAGGAAGAGACCTTTTTGACAGTTGTCTTTCGTGAAGCCTCACTGCAAGAGGCTGCTGGACCTTGGTGGTGGCAGCTCTGTTTGGACCCGTGTCCTGCGACGTCTCTTGTGCTGCTGTTTCAGTCTTGTGCTCTGATGAACAGCCCGGTGCCACAGAGAGCTGCTGCCTTGTTTCTTGGTCTCTCCTGTGACCTTGGATGTGATCTAAGGATGCCTGCTGTCTCCATAGCATTATAAAAAGGCACATATACATCTATATACAAGTGCATAAATATATAAATAGGGGTGTTATACAAAAATAAATACCCATTCTCTTTTTCTCTTTAGAATAAGTCTTTTGCAAAAGGCAGCTTGGTCCCTAGCTGGTGGGAGAATGAGTCTCTAAAGGCCTCAGTGGTGGTGGGCTGTCGTTCAGATGTCTTGGTAGGTCCTGACCGAAAGATGTGACCACTGGATTCTGCAGATGGAGATCTCCTCTGGACTGGCAGCAATCTAGTCTTTCTACCTCTTCAACTGGAACTAGGCCTAGGCAGCAAGGGCTTCCTGAAAGGGAGAGGAGCAAGAAACGATTACAATAGATACAGAAACGAGAGATGGTGTGGCAGCTTTCTAGTCGACAGTCCACTTTATGAAGACAGGTACTCTGACCAAAAAGGAAGAACTGCATCCTAAAAGTCCTGGCTCTATGGGAGTTTGATCCCATGCTTATACACGATGAGTTCAATCCACACTGTGGATCAATGGATCAGGTCCTAGGGCAATGGATTCACATAATTTTTCTAGAACCTTGTTGTTTTACTGGCAGTCTGGAAGATGCCAAATTCGGAAGGACTAAAGGACAGTGTCTCTGCAACTGGAGGTGGGTATGTGCCCTTCCAGCTGCATACAGCTGAAGCTTTTGTGGAAATGAGAAGTTTGTCTTCTAAAACTGACTGAGGCAATTTACAGTCCCAACTTCTAGTATGGCCTTTCCATGCTGTTGTTCTCTGTGGTATTAAAACTGTCCTTGCACTGCAGAAGCGAGCATGAACAAAGCCATCAGAAAGGCTCTACAGTGAGATTTCCCTTCAAGATCAGCCAAAAACAATGAGATGATGCCAAGCACGGAGTTTTCCAGACCACTGACCTTGGTGGAACAGGGGATCTCGTCGAGCATCCAGGCTAGGGCCTCCCACTTTGTCCATCACTGGATGATGGAGGCCAACAAAGTGCTCTTGAAGGTGAGGACAGTCATCTTGTGGCTGAAGAAGGTGGTGAGTGGAGTCATCTGGGAGACTGTAGAGGAAAGAGCTGTCTTCTGTTCTTGAGTTGGGCAACCTGGAGAGGCAGACAAAGAGGTTTAGCACTATTCACAGATCTTTCCTCCTTGGAAGATACAACCTATGTAACATCTCAGCTCGCTGCATCAATGCAATGACACAAAGCATTCCTAAATGTGAGGAAGAGCAGAAATTGGGACGTTCTTGTGGGATGGGAATGAGGTGATGGGACCTGGTATCTGCAATTCAACATCTGGTGAGTGCCACAGGAGCTGGGAGGAGGAGTGTGTCCCAGGGAGCATGGGAATAACAACTTGATGTCTGAACAGTGAGACACAAAGCACCCTCAGTTGGACCCTGGCTAGATTCTGGGGCAGCTGTTTATCAGCATCCATAGATGTTAGCTTCTCTCATCCTACTTTTTAGTCTCCTGCTTAGGAGCAGGGGGAGGAAAAAGGGGCAAGGAGAAGTAGTCCTTGGCCATCTCTACAATTAAATTATCACTCCCTCAAACCATAAGAGGAATGAACTGTACAAAGATAATTTAGACCAAGGCCTAGTGCTAGAGCATGGACTTGTTTCCCAAGTGAATTGGGACAGATAGGAGCATGCTGAGGGCAAGCTTTTGTGAGGATGTAGTCTCGTGGGCTCCACCAGATTGTTCCACCCTCCCCTCCATAAGCCAGGACTAACCTGGAGGGCTGATAGTCTTGCTGGGCATTCCTGTTTTGCAGCACTCTCGCCTGCAGCAGAGCATTGGTCTCCTCGTGTGACTGGAAGGAGAGAGAGGGGTTCTCAGCGGAGCAATGCCACATAGCAGCATCAAGAGGCAGGTGCTGATCTGGGAGCCAGAGCCGTGGGGCAGACTGGTGAAGCTCTCATGACAGTAGGCAGAGAAAGCTGGAACTGTTTCTTTTGCTACAGAGGACAGTGGAACTGAGCACTGAAAAACTCACTTCATGCTTACTGCTGAATCACGGGGGGATGATATCAGGCTCTGGCACTGCCCTGGCCTGTGCCACTATTTACCCAGAGTCCTTAACATTGTCAGTCTCTGTGAGCTTTGCTCAGGAGAAACAGGAACAAGGCCCATAAAAGTGGCCTTTGCTCACTGCCTCTTCTGTACTTAGAGCCACTGCCTCAAGAAACCACCTCTTCACCAATGTTTTGGAGACTTTCCTGTTCCTCCCGTGTCTCAGACTCCATTGCAAAGGGGAAATCTCTTTTAAGCAAGTCTTGCCACTTCTACATGCTGCAAAGGGTGCCAGACATGGCTGGAGAAGGCTTCTCACTGCAACCACGGCCTGCAGCTCATGTAAAACCGTTAACCGCTGGTGTAGACATACCTGTGGCATTTCATCTGGACTGTAATCTCGGGGCTTGGTGCTTGCATAGCCCACTCCTGCAGAGGAACAGATGCCGTTCAGATGAGCCCCGTTGGCATAGGGCTGCCCGTTTACATAGGGATGTCCACTGGCACGAGGAGCAGAGATGCCCCTCAGAGGCACCATGGTGTACTGGCAGGACGATACCAGCAGCCCAGCTCCTGGGAAGCCCATGTCAATGGTTTGCTCTGCAGAGGGAAGTAAAAGGAAGTCTGAGGCCCAAATCAGAGGTAAAGCTGAGCTCCTTGCAGCTCAGCAGAGATAGCTGCCTGATAGGACAGCCTAAACACTATTTTGGCTCCCAAAGCATCCTTGGATACAAATGGAGGAAAAGGAGCCTTACACGAAGGCAAATGGAATGTCCCTTTCCCCCTGCTCTGGTCCCAGGGTTCCGTCTCAACAAGGTGAGGAGGACAAGGGACAAACGGTGGCCTTAGTCTTCATGGGGTTCCACAGGACATTTAGGACTTGCCCACTGCCCACCCTCTCTGTTTCCCAGAATGTGCAGCCCTCACATTTTGAGTGTTTGACCCAACTACACCCAGGGTCAGATCTAACCCAACAGGGCAGAGAACATCTTGTAAATCAGTCCTCATGAAAGAACTCTTACTCTGCTTGGACCAGGCTCTCCACAGGCAAAAGGGGATGAAGGCCACAATAAGGAGGACGATAGAGCCCAGCACAACGCCTACAATCAAATATGGCAAGTCGCTGGAACGGGCCACCATGGCTCCTGTCCCCAGGCCACTGTGCCCACCACTGAGTGGGGGTCGCTGCTGTGGGGGCACTGTTGAGGGCGGAAGACGACCTGGCAGACCAAGAGACTTCCGAGCTGCGAAGGGAAGAGACAGAGGGAGTGTTAGACACACACATGGCAGGTGGAAGAGCAGCACACTCCAGGGATGTCTGCACTGCTGTGGAATAGACACACTTCCATGGTGGCTTTAAAGAAGTGCTCCTGGATGCCAGAGGATTTCCTAGGCTGATGAATATTGCAGTACAGACAAGTGTGTTTGGCTTACAGATCTTCCAGGCTCTTGGGCTGCTAAAGCAAAAGGAAAAAGGAAAATAGCTTCTTCAAAACACTCACTTGGACTATCATGCAGCGCAGCTGCTTGGAAGTCAACATGGGACCTGCTTATAACCAAACACAGGAGTATGGAACAGCAAGGTCAAATTAGCCTGCCCAGTTCCAGTCACCATCTGTGTGATCCTTAAGAATACAAAAGGTAACAACCACTCTGAGGGAAACAGTGATGGACTCTGCACAGGGGGTCTGTGAGTACTGGTATGGGTACATACTCATACTGAGCAACAGCATCAACAAACCTACGTCTCTTCTTCCCGCTGCTGTCTCCATCTCCTTGCCTGAGCTTGCATGATGCACCGTCAGGCAGGGACGGTACCTGCCTTGCTGTGCTACATCCTGTATAGCTGCAGGCAGGGACGGCAGCAGGCTGTGCTCCCAGAGGTGCCCTGGGAAGCTGGTTACCTTTAGTTTCACAGATCATCACGTTGCTGAACTCGCTTTCACCACCCTCGTTGAAGCACTGCATCTTAATGTCATACGAGGTCTCTGGCTGGAGGTGGCTGATGGAGTGCCAGTATCGATCTCCTGGGGAGGGAACAAACACACGGAGGCGTTACGTTCCTTGGGGAACATGCAGCTGGCCCAGCTCTGCAGCAGTGCTAGGTAAAGCAGGCCTGGACAGCAGCAGCAGCAGCTGCCTTTCGTGCACAGGGCTCCTTCTGGTTGTGTACTTTTCCAGGAGGAACCAGCAGCTGGGATCAGTCTCTCGGTATCTCCTACCTTCCACCACGTCCTTCTTGTAGTCGCTGTCATTGTCACTGTCAGTGGGGCGGTAGTAGATGTAAAAACCATGGATGGGAGTGTTGTTGTTGCTGGCTGGGATATACTGCAGAGAATGGGAGGGAAAGCAGAAATTAGCAGAGATGTCTGTTCTCCGTACTGTACTAGGTGAGGAGCAGGGGAGATAAATGGAATGTGACAGCAGGAAGACCCAGGAGAGGGATCTTCCTTGTGTTGCCCCTGGTTTGCACAGTAAGAGCTTCCTTCCAAGTGCTCTCACGCCATGCTTCTCTCAGGTTACAGACCAGCTTTCACCCCAAGCATCCAGTGCTCTGCTCTCTCCAGGAGCCACAGCCAATGCTTCAGAGAAAAACCTCCTCAGCAATAGTGACTCAGCTGGGCAAGGACAAGCACAGCTTCACCTTGACTCCAGCAGGCTGGCAGCTTCCAGACAAACTGCATCTTGTCATGAACTGGTGACCTCAGGACTCTTGTGTTTCTGAAGACAGCTCTGTTCCTCCCCCACCCAGGGCAGTACTGTCCCAGCTCCGTGTGTTCTTGCTGTCTTTCACCCAGGATTTTATCAGCTACTGTTTGTGTTTAAATGAACAGCAGTGCTCATCCTGCACTGTAGCAATTTCTGGCTAGAAGCAACTAGGAGAGAAGAGGGAACACGTCCCTCTGAATAAGCTCTAAGCTGTTGGAAACGCTTGGATCTGGGCTTGTGATCCAAAAGATACTGCCCACTCCTAAAAATCCTCTAGGGTGGACTGCCATAAATGATTATTAGCACTTAGGACTGCTACCCAGCAAGTGAGAGTGAAGGACATATCTGCTGGAAACTACTGGGACAGAAAAGGGTGCTAATGGATTCCAGGAATTTGGCCAGGAGAGCAAGCAGCCACCCCATGTGTTGTTGATGTGTGTTGTTGACCTGCGTTTACTGAACAAAATGGTCATGACCCTGAGGTTATCTGCCAAAATCCTCCTGTTTACAATGTTGGATTCAGATGAGAAGGATTTCCTAGGCTCTCTGACTTCCCTCACTTCTACGTGACCCAAGCCTAGTCCTCCTTTGCTGGAGAGAGCTCTTGGATCCCAGATCCACTCGCGCTGATGACAGGCTCCAGTGTGGTAAACTGGAAGATTGTATGTAAGCTGGGCACCACACGCCTGCTTCCTCCATGTTCAGAGATCTCCACCCCTACAAACCTTACCATCCACTTCAGCATGATGGTGGTCTCATTGATGGCGTCTGTGAAGGTGATGTACGGCCCAGCCACAGGGCGCTCGTAGACTCGGTTGCTGTACCCAGACACCACGTACGGCCGAGATGCTGCACTGGGCTCGCTCTCTCCCAGGATGTTCAGTGCCCGGACACGGAATTTATAGGACATGCCTGGGGGAAAATAAGAAATAAAAGAGTTGCAGAGATTGGAGTCTTCCAAAACGTCTATTGTCAGCCCAGGCCTGACTGTGGAGAGGGGCTACATCTTCTCCAGAAGGCAGAGAGTCTACAGAGAGGTTTTGGTCGAAGTACAAACACAGAATAGTCAGATTTCAGCCATGTGCTAGATGGAGCCTGCTTTTATTTGCCTTCCTTAATTCCTGTCTGGATGATCTAGAGGTCAGGTGGCAGTTCTTGAAGGTGTGTGGGCAGATTCAGAGATGCCTGAAAGGATGTCCTGACCCGAAAGCAGGTATGGGAAAGTGTCCTTCCCCTACTACACAGAAATTAAGTACATAAACATCAGTTAAAAGCTCGAAGCCTGAATAATTTTTATGCAAACATAGTTTCACTGATCTTTAAGTTGGGGTAAATATGTTGCCCTTTTAAGCTGCCCAGCTCAGTGATGCCGTCTTTTCTCATGTGAAGTGCAATGGGAATTGTGTGCCCATCTGTCTTCCCTGTGGCTAAGGAAAGTTCTGCCCTGTCTAGTAAATGGCAAAACCAAATGCCTTTAGTAGCCATATCCTGTAATACAGAAAAGCATGCGCAAGCCTCCCTGAGGGAGGTCAAATCTGTGCTGGTGTTTGCAGCTGGAGAAATCAGAGAAGCATCTGCAGCTTTTCCCCATGGCATCCAAAGCTGGAGCTGGGGAGGCTTTGTTTTGCTCACACATGCTGGGGCTAAGCATGACGTGACAGATGAATAACCACCCTACAGGGACTGCACAGCCTTCCTACAGACCTCCAAGAAGCAAGGGAGGAGAACACCTGCTTACCTTTCTCCAAGCCTGGGATTTCCACAGAGAGGCGAGAAGGAGGAATGTCACTGGTAGCCAGGACCCAGTCTCCCAGCTTCTTCAATTTCTTATATTCCACACGGAAAGACTGGATGGGGAACCCACCATTCCCACGGGGAATCCAGGTCACGTACACAGATGTCTCTGATGCCATGGAGATGGTTGGACGGTCCGGTGCCTCTGGAGCTGTAAGGGGCACCAAAGGACATCAGGACATGAAACACGTACCTCTCGCCCTGTCTGGAGGATCCTGTAGCTCAGAGGTATGTGGGTGAAGGACTACCTGCATTGCACCCACTCACATGCTCTAAGTCCTGACTGCTCTCTTCTTTCTACCTCTTCATTAGAGCTGGCATCCCCAAATCCTCGCCCCCTGCAGTTTGTGCCCTGCAAGCACCTTTTACTCCTGCTTGCGTTTCTTGCTCCTTTTCCACTCCCAACTCAGGCAGGATGAGACAAGGTTTGAGGTGTGTACACTCATCATGGGAGGGAGAGCAGTGAGAGCTGTGGATGCAGGGCTGGAGACAGAGCAAAAGGCCTGGCTGATGTAGAAGCAGTGAGCAGGGGGAGACTGACAATGGGGACAGACGAGTGTAGGAGACAAAAACAGGAGAGAGGAACCAGATTAGGAGGAAATAGGGAAAAGTTCTGAACTGTAGAAATGCAATTTGATAGGAAAACAATCAAAAGATGGGAGGGAAAGAGATGAACGGAGCCGTGGAGATGAAAGAAAAGGCAACACATGAATGAGTGTGGAGGACTGAAGGAGAGGACTTCACAGAAAGGATAAGGATTGAAGGAGAGAATTTCACAGAAAGGATAATGGCACTAGTGAGTAATAGTAATGGCAGACATGAGGTGGGAAAAAATGAACTGGATTAAACAGGCAGGAGCTGATGTTTCTCCAGTGCAGCAAAATACCCAAATGGAGCACCCTCCACCCCTAGAATGGGCACGAATTGCCCATTGTCAGGGCTTGGCCAAGAGAAGAGGATGCCAGGACCTGTAGGGACTTGGCTCCCTGTCCTCCCTCAGGTTCCCCCAGCACCCACTGGTGCACAACAGCTTCTTGGTCCTGCGCACGGCACATTCGCAGATGCCATGGCAGGGCTTTCTGAACCCTCCATGTGAAACTCAGCAAGAGCCAAGAGAATTCCTGACAAGCCCTTGCAGTAACGGTGAGGACAGGCAGTGGGATCAGCCTTCTCTCCTAAAACAGACTGCCTGCCAAGTGCAGTAGCAGGAGTGTCCGAGACGGACCTCTCCTCATCAGGAGCTAGACACCACTCTTCCAGCTTTGCACAGTCTTGATTTACCCAGTGGAGACTTGCGTATGGTGGGGATGAGCAACCCCAGCATGGCCTGGCCACTGCCACCCACAAGAGATCCAGCACCCCTCGCCCTCCCTCCTTGCCCAGTTCTGAGAGGGCCTTACGGGACAGACGGCTGTTGTCGGACTGGTTACTGCTCTGAGTGCTCGTGCCTGGGTCGTCCCTCTGGATTTGCTGCTCTTTGCTGGCAACAATCTCTGGTTTTGGGCGCCGGCCTGTGCGGAAGGGAGATGTGGAGTCAGTGACAAGGAAATGTGGCTCAGAGTAAATTTTTGCTCTGATGACCAAAAAAAAAAATATTCCCAGCCACAATGCCGAGGTAAGTACTCTCCAGACTCCATCAGTCCTAGGGGTTGAAGGACTCAACCTGCAGACAGGAACTAAGGCTAAAGGGGCAGGTTTGCTAAACTGTTCATAGGTTCCTCTCACATTTAATTGTCTAAAACTTTTAATTGGTTTTCTTGAAACATTGCTAGATTTCTGCCTGAGAAGGTAGTAATTAGCACAAGACGGGGGCCTGAGGGGAGATGTGAGCAAGCCCACTGCCACGGGGAAGATTTCTATGAAGGGAATGCGAATCCCTACACCTGCTGGAGACATGAAAAGCAGCCAGGGGGACTCGGCGTAGACATTTACAACATCCTTTTAGCGGCAAACACGGCTCGGCAGACTGCATGGGAAGGCTTGGCATTTCCTTTAGTGCAGGACAAGCTTTTGAGGACAGATTAGACAAAGAGGTTGATCCTGTCTCCAGGCAGAGGATGGATTAAAAGACCTCTTGACATCCCCACCAGACCTATTTTCTACGGTTCGGCAGGTGTCCAACTTAGACACCAAGGGAGGAAGGGCCTTGCTCCAACCCAAGGCAGAGGGGAAGACCTGATTTTCCCCATCCTGTTTCAGCCCCACCCTCCACTTTCCCTTCTGACAGTCTCCATAAGCGGAGGGAAGATGGGTTTCCAGAGCAGAAGCAGCCCCTTTGTCCTAAGGCTGGTGCCTGTGCCAAAAGGCTGGGGCAGGAGGTCTCGGAGGGGCTCTCCCCTGACTCAGAGAAAAACACCCAGGGAAAGGTTTGACCTTTACCAGTCCGGAAGGTCACCATGGCCGTCTGTCCCTCGCCGGCACAGTTGTGAGCGGCCATCTCCACCTCATAGAGGCTGCCAGGGTCCAGCTTGGTGAGGGTCAGGCGGTGCTGCGTGGCTGGGACATCCCTCACTGCCCAGCTGTCAGAGGCGTTGGTGACCTGCTGAGACATCAAGGCAGGCGTTGCAAAGCTGGGGGCAGGCTGGGCTTCCTGCCTGCGCCCAGCTCAGAAACTTCCATGACCATGACAGGCTGCCGATCAACCAGGGCTACCTTCCCTGCCAGGAGGCCAGTTCCCTGCCTGCAAAGGAGGGAGATGTTTCCAGCTTGATTTTGCAAAGCTGAAGGATTCAGGTATAAGCAGGACGAGTCCCCAAGCACCAGGGTGTTTTCTTGACCTCTGGGTCAAGAAAAACCTTGTTTTCTGGGTTCACTCAGCCCCATTCTGTCCACTGGTCCCCTCTGATGCCACCACTGCCCCTCGATGCACATAACGCTCTGGAGCAGGTGTGCCCACAAGAGGCAGCATTAGCCAGAGCCTCGAGCTGCTTTAGGAGCCCAATCTCTCCTGCAGCCCAGCTACTGCGCTGCTCATTTAGGCGCTGGCCATTTCCATGGGTGAGGTACCCAGACACCACTTTGGTCATCTGGACCTAAATTATTTGACCACTGGCTTTTTATCCAGTTTTAGCCAGCCTCACCACTGGCACTTTCTGACTGAGGTGAGGAACCATAATGTTTGAGCACAGGTTTCTGCAGGGAAGAGAAAGGCCCCCAGAAAGGCCTGGAAACACACTTGTTTTTTTGGTGATGCCCCATGCAGAGGGGGAGGGAAGGTGGGACCTTCCTCCTTCTCCTGAGCTGCAAGGATAATATTTTTGCAGGCAAACAGGCAGGACACTGAAGTGACCCGGTGCCAAAAGGAGCATTAGCAACGCCGGCAACGCAACAAAACGGAAATGCCAAGACCCTGCCATATCATTCATCTTCTCCAAGCGTTTGACACTGACTGATTAATGCCTGCCTCGTTTTATTTTTATTCCCGAGCCCATGGAGTTGTAAGGCCAGGGAGGGGGAGCCCTAAAGACCTGCTAATACCAGGAAAGAAAAAGAGAAATTCTTAAGAAGCAAAGATAACGGCTGCATGGCATCTGACTGCTTGCAGGCTGCTGAGATTTTAGGGGCAGCATAAGAGCAAGAAAAAAGATACATCCGCAGATATTTTCCAGAGGAGAAGCAGAGGCTTGCCCAGTACAAATGTCAGCCTCCTGTCAGTAGGTTTTCTTTTCCTTATAGCCATCTTTGCACAAAGAGCCTTTTCTTTTGTTGCTGAATTGATTCCTTCCCTCTCTGCGCACATGCTTTTCCAGTCAGAGGTGTCAAAACTCGATCATTATATAACTTGATCCTGAGGATCTCTGATAGAAAGAGACTCTTTCTAAACAAGTCTAAGGGTTATTGGGACTAATTCCTTTCCACACAATCCCTAAGCATCCCAAGAAAGAGTCTCCAGCTGAGAATTTGGACTACACTGAAAACATATCACTGCAAACTGCAGTGACCCGCGGTGACCTCCACTGCCCTACAGCCCCTTCCAGGTGAAGTGCTGAAAAACAAACAAAATATGGACAAACTCCAGCCTGCAAGTTAAGATCGCATGCAGAATTGGTGGTTACATGATACACCACTGGGGGACAAATCTCTTCTTGGCAGACAACCAGAGCCAATAGTCTGGTGAGGCTTTTGGCATCTTTTCTTGCCCTATTGTGTTCTTGTGTTGGCATCTTCTGCCTTTGTTTTAAAGAGCTCTTTAAAGAGAGGGTTAGCTGAAACCCTCAGCTCAAGTTTTGTCTAGAAAGAAATCGAGGACGTGTAGGGATTGTAACAGCCTCCTATTGTACCATATTTTCACAAAATCAAACAATTCCAGGAAAACAGATACATATATTCACATATAATCAAAAATGATGTCTTGTAGCGGCTGGGAATGCAAAACCTGCCAGATCTGGAATGTACTCGAACCCCAAAGCAAAACCTGCCTTTCTGCTGCAGCTCCCTGCCTACCCAAAGGAAATACAAGCAGCAAACAAATAAATTCAAGCCTTTTTTTTTCCCCACTTATCCCCAGCAAAATGGGAAGAGATGCTGTACGCCTCAAAAGTAGAATTTTTACCTCAACAACGCTTTGTTATTTGGAGAAGCCGCTGGGCTACAGCTCTGCCCGTTGTGCTGACAAGCACCACAGAGGGCAGGAGCCCTTGGGCTCAAGTAGGGCTCAGCAGTGCACCATGTGCTCATGCTGTGCCACCAGCCAAGAGGCACGCTCAACAGTGCGCTGCCTTTCAGCTTCTAGAATAAAACTGGTGGTTGAGGACCCTCCCAGAGGATTTCGCATGGCTATGGCTCTCTGCCAGCTGCTCGCAGTCACTGAGCGTGGGTGCTGCTGAGCAGGGCAGGTACCTGCAGCAGAGAGAGGCTGCTGCTTCGTGTCGTTCAGCCCGAGCCTTTCAAATCAGGGGTGTCCCTGTGGCTTTTGCCAAGACAAAAACATTACAGAGCAAGTCACTGCGCGATCTGCCTTTAGGACTTCCTACTTGTGTAAGCACACAACTGGGAATTGGAAGTGGAAGCTCTTCGGACTGGAAATACACGTGCGTGCATACGCCCTCTGCGTGCTTAGGCAGATGGGTGCCACTATGGGCTCTTCTTGGACAGCTCGGCAAACCTGCTCTCGCAGCCTGTGCTCATCACACCTCAACAGGCTGAGGCTGCAGCTGAGGAGGTCCCACCAACCAGCACCACCAGTGAGCGATGGGTGCCCCTGCCCCAACGCACCTGCTCACGAGGTGTGAAAACGTGCAGCGAGGCCACCAGCCTGCCTGTGGAACGGCGCAGAGGAAAGATGGGAGCAGGGCGGAACAGCGATACCTTGCGATGCTTCACCACATAATAGAGGATGGGGGCTCTGCTGTCAGGCCGGGGTCTCCACACCAGATCGTAGCTGTCCGTCTTGGATGTCCGGGGAGAACTGAGGATGATGGGGGCCTCGGCTGGAGACACCAGCTCCCTGTTGGCTGCACACTGTGGAGATGTTGCCAGTGGGGTCGTCCCAGGCTTTGGCAGTCCAACTTTATCCAGGGGCAGCTTTAAGGCACTGTCCCTGGCAGGTGGTGTTGGAGGCTGAGCCGAGCCCAGCTGGGCATCTCGCCCAGGGTTAAGTGTAGCTCTGAAAGATAAGATGTTGAGGCAGGGGAAATGCCCGTCCCGCCTGCGGTGAAGGCAGAGCTATGAGCCCCTTGAACCTCTCAGGACTCGCGCTATGCACCCATTGCAGCACCGGTACTTAGAGGCACCAGGTCCCAGGCAGTGCTGCCTGCAGTGCCACCCAAAAAAGGTGTTGGCAACAATCTCTCTTCTCCTGCTATGATACCTAACACATCTCACTGAGGCCTTTCTGAGAACAGGCCTTAGCCATATGGGGCTTCTTCATCTCTGAAGCCCTCTTACGCTGGAGTTCAGCAGGGTCCAAGGAATAGGTGGTACCCCTCTCAACCCCAGATGCATCCACCCACATCAGTGTTTAAGCTCTTGCTCAGTGCAAGCTCAGAGGCAGGGCTGAGCAGCCAGGGGTAAGGCACTACACCCCGATGTCCTGTGCCTCTCAGGTGGAGAGAGCTCAAGTACATGCACCTGGCACTGCACTGAGGAGCCAAACCGCTACAGTCTATTCCTACAGGGAGATACGGGATCCCAGTCAAAAAAAGCACTTGAAGCTTAGGGTAAAAGGGAGGGAAGAGCAAGGCAGCACAAACACAAGCGAGAGGGTTACATGCCACACTTTCTTTTCACGCTCCCTCTGCTCTTCCCTGTGTGTTAGGCTTGGGATTGAGTGGTCACAGCTTGGAGAAGAGGGACTTACCTGGTCGGGCTGGTCCTCAGCTGCACCATGGCTTGCGCGCTGCCGACCTCGTTCTCTGCCATGCACTGGTTATTGCCTCGTCCTCGGCCCCACGCTGACCAGCCGCAGCGCCCGGCGCGACAGCCCGGAGCCGGTGGCGGGCGGAAAGGGGGGACAGCGTTGCGCAGCCACATGACGGTGGGCTGGGGGTTCCCTCCGCACCTCACAGGTGAACTTGGCGCTCTGGCCCCAGGGAATGATCTGCTGGGACAGCTCCATGGTGACCTCTGGGGCTCTGTGTTGGGAGAAACACCTGCTGCTGAGCACCACTTGGCAGGGAGCACAGCACAATCATGGCTTTGCACTTTCCTTTCTGGCAGGGACAAGGGAAGAGCGATGGATCCTCGCCCCACCCCCAAGTCCTATCCCCCTTTGTGGCAGCCCGGAGGGGTTCACTTCATTGCACCTTCAGCATCCATGTGGTGGCAAGGAGAGGTGGCCCAAAGCCATCTGCCCCTCTCAGATGACAGCAGCCACCACCCTCAAGTCCTGTTCTTCTGAGCTCAAATGCTACTCTACAAAGATCACACTTGTGCCAAAACAACATGTCGGCTCCTGGATGAAATGCAATCCAATAAAACATGGGCTTAGTCTCCCTAACGCTGGTGAGAAGGCTGCATGGTAGAAGTATCTTGAGGTGTAGTATCCCTTACATTTCCCACCATACAGAGAGCTTCCCTGCAGAACAGAACAAAAAGCAAGACACTCTGATGTCTTCCCTATGCCAATGTCAAATACATGTAAGAAGCAGCCAGTCTTCCACTAGGAAGTGAGCAAACCCAGTGCCACAAACAACAAGAGACGACCTTCTGCAGAGGAAGGGAAGATCCATCATCTACAGCCCATGGTGGGAGCCAGGAAGGAGGAACTACCACCCTCAAGGCAGAATTTGTCCCATCTCCTAGAAACTGGAACTACAAGCAGGGGTTTGTTAATACAATTAATGTTAATTACACTGTGGTTTGTCCAGGGAGAGGAAGTGTACAGCAGCACCAGTATTTTCCCTGAAAGCAGTGAAGAAAGTCCAAGCCCTTTCTGAAACAAAGGCTACAGCAGCACTCACCAAATACTTGCACATTGTAGAAGATGAACGCGGCTCCAGCCTCCCCAACCCCATTGTCAGCCGTGCAGCTGTAGGTGCCCGAGTCCTCCTCACTCGTGGGATCAATCAGGAGATTGCTGAGCAGGAAGCGCGTCTTGTTGTACGCGGAGACACTGGAGCCATCTTTAGCCCAGGTGACCCGCGGCGGGGGGATCCCGCTGGCCACGCACTCCAGGATGAGGCTTTGGCCCTTGGTGACAATGATGGTCTGAGCTTCAGGGGGGTAGATTATTCGGGCTGCCTCTGCTGTGGAGCCTGGTGAGGAGAGGAGGAGGAAGGACGTGGGTGGGAAGGAAGGCGGCCGGTGGGAAAGCACTCTGTGCAGAGTGCACGTAGGGGTTAACGGTAGGGGTAGCACTGCTCCCCTGAGACAGGGCGGATAAAGGGCAAGGCAGGCCAAGAGGGACGTTCCTTAAGGCACGCAGCAAGTGGTCTTGCTGAAGGGCTAGGGCTTGCTCATCACCGAGAACAAATCCTGAGGAGGTACGGCAATCCCCGGGTTGCAGACACATAGCCCAGGAGCAGACCTTGGGGCCTTCTGCTGCTGGAAGGGAGTTTTCCTAGCAACTGATAACGTTGGTTCACACAGAAAACTAGCTGTAATAGCACTGGTAGGTGCTCCCAGGGCTGGAAGCGCTACGGAGAAGTCGTGCAGTGAAGGGAGAGCGGCTTACGTCTCACACGGAGCCTCTCACTGGAGGACAGAGGTTTTCACCTCCTGCGTCACTGGGGTTGTAGGCAGCACATTTGTAAGTCCCTCATCCTCTTGGCTGGCATTGACAATCTGAAGGTTCCCAGATGGCATAATAAGGTAATTGTCTGTAGAGAGAGAAGAGGAGGTGGCACATGGTCACAAGATACGCTGCTGCCCAACCTCCTGGAAGTGCCCTGAAGAAAAGGTGGACAAGCAGGAAGGGAGAAAACAATGCAATAACACTTTTGGTTCAAAAATCAGGGGGAGCAACGATGCAACGATGGAAGGAAGAGAGCCTCAGGTGAACCTAGCTTGTCACAGGTACATGCAGCAGATGGAGCGAAGCTGCAAAATTCAGATCCAAGTTTTAAAAATTTCCCCAAATTCAGTCGCCTTTATCCGGGTTGGGCTTCAAGAATGCTCCATGGACAACATGGAGCACTCAGTGAAGAGCGACGTTGTGCATCACCTAACTCTGCTTCCTTTTGCCTTACTGCAAGCTGGTGTTACATATGGCTCCCCAGTGCCAGGCAGTGGGGACATCAGGGAGATCTAGCAGAGACCCTGACCTAACCTGTGCTTAGACACCGCAAGCGAAGGGACAACGAGGAGGCAGAAAAAAAGCTGCTACTGGTAGGAAAGGGAAAAAACTGAGGGTCCTGGGAGGGACCCAGCAGGACAGAATACCGTGGCACTCACCTCGGGAGGCCTCTAGCCACTCCTGCTTCACGCTGTAGCGGACCTGAGCCTTGGGGTGACTTTCGGGCAGGTCGCAGGCGATCACAGCTGTGTTCCCTTCGTCCACCTCGATCACGTGCTGGCCGTCGAACTTGAAATCTTTGAGATCTGCAGAGAGAGCGAACGACAGGGCATCTCAGTGGCTGGCTCAGCATCTCGGCGTCAGCTCATCCTCTCCCTGCAGTGCCCGGCAGAGACCCGCTCCATCCCCAGCAGCCAGTGGAAACTGGCCTGGTTTCAGAGCTTTTTTTTCTCCCCCTCTCCTCCTTCCTACAAAATGGGTAAGTTAAAATCCAGCTTCTGGAGAAACCGCCTGCTCCACGGCTGAGAAACTGGGTGTGAAAAATCCTGGCCTGAGACTGAAAAGGAGCCAACTTAACTGCAGCACTGAACGGCGGCCAAACCGTCCTTCTGCCGCCTGCTACTTCAAACATGGCTGCCGTCCTGCTACCAAGAGCGAACTTTGTGGGCCCACTCGGGCAGCCCAGCCTGCTTCAAGGGTGTACAGACATGGGGTGACACCGCGGAGAAGGCGTGTGAACACTGACGCTCCCAGAGCTGCCCAGAACTCCTCCAGTGCCTGAGCAATCGGCATCTGCACTCCCGGCACTCTCGCTCCCATCAAATAATCTCCCAGCCGAAGGCTGGTTAACCACGATGCTTTGTGTGTGCCGAGCAGTGCCCACGCCCCAGTTCAAAGACCAGAGACTGGCAAGGAAAAGCAGCTTCTCCTCCCACATGGCACAGCTGTCCCCTCCCTAAAGCAGCCCTGAACACAGCCCCTCCCAGCACGTGTGCCCCCACGAGGCTGTGACGGGGGTCGCTCCCCTGGCAGCGCTGACGTGGCGGCCACACAGGGGTGGGGGGAAAGGGGCGCTTTGACTTTTATTTTCTTTTGCCTGTTTTTCAAAGTAGGAGTAGAGAACTGTGGTGAAACCCCACGGATCTGGCAGGAGCACACCAGCCTGGCCCTGCCAAGCTTCCCAGAGATGAAACTGGTCCCCTGTCTCCCTTGGGCACGGCGACAAATCTTTCTGGGGTGCTGCAATCCCAAAGTTTGCCTCAGCCAGGCTGTGCTGGGAGGGAGAGGATTTTGTGCCAGGAAAAAAAGTCCCGCACGTGTGTTTTTACGGTGCCGTGCACCAGCCCAGGCGACCCCTAGTAACAACGGCACATCCCACGCTTGGCCGACAGTCCCGTTGTCGCATCAAGGCTCGAGCCGGCCTGTCCTGCCCGGGACCCAGCGCTGACACGCACCTCCCAAGCGCCACACCGCTAAATCCCAAATGAGACCGCGCTCCCTTTTCAAAACGCCACACTAAGGCGGCACGTCACGTCTGTCGCCGCAGCATGGCGCGGCCACGCGCTGTCAGCGGCTCCCTCGCCCCCTCAAAACCCATCCTGGGACGTGGGTGCCCACGGCCTCGGGCAGTTTGGAGCGCCGGGGGGCGGGAGGGGAAGCAGGACGGCTGGCGGCGGGCGGCCGGCAGGCAGCCTCCCTTGGCAGCCCCGGCCGGCAGAAAAATGTGGTTTTGTTCTCTGGGAAATGCAGCAGCTCTCAAGAGCAAAAGACAACTCTGGCTCCAAGCTTCTCCCACCCACAGTCATGGAAAAGTGACATGAAATTTCTCAAGCAGACTTTCTGATTAAAGCAAGATCCTTTATGGAGTTTAAATAAAAAACAGCTCTCTTGGCAAGGCAGCGAGAAAGCCTCCCCCAGCACGGCGCGGAGGGGCTGCCGGGTGGCTGCCGGGGGAGCCAGCGTTCCCGGGCCCAGATCTGAGGGAAGGGGAGGAGGTTGAAAAGAAAAGGGGAGGTTTTGCAATGTCATAAAAATGATTTGCAGCGAACATGCTTAATACTTCTGGAATTTCTTGGCATCGTTCAATTAAAAAAAATAATAATAAAAAGAAGGAATACGGGTGAACTTCAGAAATGTGATTAATCCTTTAAGACAAGCCGAGGAGGGGAGCCATGTTTCCACTGGGTATTAAAGCCAGATGAAGGTTAACTCTTGTGAAAAGCTGGCAGCACCTCGCGCTCCTCCAACAACGAAAGTTACTGCTGGGGAGGGGACGAGTGCAGGATATTTTCTCCTCTTTGCTTTTTATATTTGATCAAGGAATAAAACAGTAAGAGCCACAGAAATGGAAAGAGGTGGAGAAGAGGTGAGAGCCCAGTGTCTGCCTGCCCACATCATGCGTGTTTCTCCGATCAACAAAATATAAACGAGCATCAGGAAAATTAATGTGCGCCTTGGTGGTCTGGATTCATCACAGCTAAATGAAGATTTCAGAGCCAAGGCATAGGCTCCAGCAATGCTGGCAGGGATCTGCGCACACACACATGCACGGATCCCGAAAAGGAGAAGGGGCCCAGGAACCTGGAGGAAGAGCAGACCCATGGCACCAGCACAGCAGAGCCCACTGGGGAGCACCACGCTCTTAGAGATGGAAAATGCTGTCCCTGGATGGGTGGACGTGGAGGTCCCTTGTGTGCAGACCCCCAGGCAGCAGATCAGCCCACCGCTCTCACAGCTGTGAGTGCTGCAGCCCCACGGGGTGCGGAGCGGGACCCCCAGCTCTTCCTGCCTTTCCCTCTCAGCCTGGCTGCAGGGGACAAGGTGCAAAGCTGTGGGCAGAGGGGAAAGGAACAGAGGAAAGGGATCCTGGGGTGGCTGGGGGAGTGAAACGGGGCACTGCCGGAGAAGTGGAGCGAAACCAGCAGGGGAGAGGGGAAAATCATCAGGTGGGCACTGGGACAAACTATTTTCCAATACGCAAGCGTACGAGCTTCCTGCCAAACTACTCCCCTAAATTCTTGCTCCCCCACAGCGAACAAGACTGTTTTATTTGCCAGCGGGTTTTGGCTACGAGCGGTCTCGACCAGCCCGCTCCCCACTGGTACGGGTGCATACAGCCGTGCATTAACGCTGATGGGTTGGCTGAGGCTGGCAAGGAGCGGCCGGGGGGCACCGCTGGCCTGTGGAGGTGGCACCCCCCCTGTGCACGGGACAAGCTCCCCTTCACATCCCCCTTTGCAATTGGCCTCCGCGCGGCAAAATGGAGGCTGCCGTGCTGGGCTAGGACACACGGTTTCAGCATGGGGTCTTCACATGAGCCCCCTCCCCGAGACGGGGGGGAGCCACACATGTTCTCCCCGCACCAGGCAGTGCAGGGAAGGCTGGAGGAGAGGGTCGGCACTGGGGTGCAGCGCTTGCCCTTCAGCTGCCTGGCCGGCAGCAGCCATGCCCCACGTCTAATGTGCAATTTGCACCCTGAGCTTAACTCCCGCTGCAGCTGGAAGAAACCACATCCCCTCTCCACTGGCTGGGTTTTCCTTTTCATATGGCAGCACTCAATGTGCCAGCCCATGTCCTTGTCCTTAAAAGACACGCTTGATCACAGGGAAGCAGCAAGTCCTCATCCACCAGGCACCGGCCAGGAGGTGCTGCGGACAGACAGACAGAGCACTGCCAATCTCAGCTGTGCCATGGTAACAGAGCTTCTTTTCTTTTTTCTGTTTTTTCTCCCCTTATTTTTTTGGTTTAGAAGGGAGTGCAACCAAAGGCCAGTGCTTGTGTTCATACACTCCGAGGTGCGACGGGGCAAGCCGGGGTGCAGGGAGGGGTCAGCCCTGCGGCTAGCTGTGCCGCTGTCATCAGGGAGGGAAACCAGCTGAATCCCAGGGCCGGGGGCCAAGCATGAGGCAGGCGAGACAGACTGGATTGAATGAATGGGAGACCATAAATAACTTGGGAGAAGCAGTAGTAAATAAAATGCTGGCCCTCAAGGTGAAAGTCCTCCCTGCTGTAGGGAAGGGAGGGAGCCTGAGCAGGGGAAGGGGCAGGGATGGGGATCCCCCAGCCCAGGGGCAGGCACCCTCCACTAATGCCCCCTCGGCTGTCAGGGCAGCCTGGGGTTACGGCTCTGGCGCCCCGCTCGGTGGGTGCCGCAGGAGCCTGGGCACCGCCACTGTCCACACCAGCCCCCTCCCGCCCTGTAGGCACACGTGCAGCCCCTCAGCCTCCTGCCCGCTCATGCACCCCCCAGGCGTGACCCCCCACACCGTGTCCTGCTCCCCCACGTTGCCCTGAGCCCATTGCACGGCCCTCACGCCACAGCTCCACCAGCTCAAGCAACACCACCTGTGTTTTCCTTCCCTCCATTCCTCACACCACCTCTGCCCCCAGGGCCAGAGCCCCCCCCAGCGCCTGCTCAGCAAACGCTTTTCCATGCAGTCACCCCCTTCCCTCCCTCCCGCCATCGCCTCCGGGGAGCCATCGGAGGAGAGGCCCAGGCAGAGGAAAATGAATGGGGCTGTCTTCAGAAAGCAGCTGCAAATTCCTGGGGGATGCCCAGCCCGACCCGGCGCAGGGTCACTGCCCATGGGCGCCAGGCGCTGAGGCCCGGCTTCCTCCGTGTGTTGCCGCAAAGCTGAGGGCTGCCCTCGGCGGTGGTGCCGGTGGAAAGCCACGGGGCAATGAGCCCCCCTTGTCCCACAGCGTCCCTGGGACACAGGTGCCCAGCACTCCTCTTGTCCCCGGCCGCAGGGGGTATGCTGGAACAGGTGGAGTCCCTTTGCTGCACCTCTCACCTATTTTTTTTGCTTTGTTTTAAAATATCCCATCTACCCAGGTCAGGCTCGCTGCTGCGCTTGCCGCGCTGACTCCCCGTGCACGCAGCTGAATGCTGGGAGTCGCACGGCTTTCGCCACCTCTGCCCGCCGGCTTTGCCCCAGCCCTGCACTTCAGCTGCCCCGTGAGCTCCACCAAGGGCTCTCAACTTTCCGAGCCTTTTGCTGTTGCAGGAGCAGCCCACAGCACCATGTTTGTGTCCCCGGTGGATTTACCTGGCCTGACCAGAGCCCAGCACGGCCATACCTCTTTCATATAGCTCCTCCACCCAGGAGAGGCGCTGGAGCAGGGCTTCTGGCATGGTGGCAAATTTGCCACCTGCAAGCAAGCAGAGAAAATACCTTTCTCTTCCTTGCAGCTCCTAGCCGTACAAAGGCTTAGGGCCTGGCTTGGAAAATCAGGAATACCCCTGCTGCACCCATTCAAGCCAAGCCATCCCGATTCCAACCCATAATGGGCTTGGGGCCATATGGGGCTGCTCTGTGCAGCACACCGAACCAGCAGTGCTCAGCAGGTATCTATCTGCACCGATGTGACATGGGCGGCCGAGGCTGAGTGTGGGATCACGGGGCACCAGGTCAGCTCTAACTGGACTCAAAAGTGCCCAAGTAACAGCTGAAGTGCTGCTCTTTTTGTTGCTGTAAGAAATCTTCCCCCTTCTGCAAATCCCTCCTCCCTCCCTCCCTCCTCTATACAAGAGGTATTTTATCTCTGCTGGAGGAATTAAACGCCAGTTTCAACCAGCCCTCTGAGCCAGGGAGAGCAGAGATGGACTCGGCATTGCTGTGCCACAGGGAGAGGGAGGTATCGGTCCCAAGGCTATGCTGGGGCTGCCAGCACTGCAGCGATGGTTATCTGTTTGCTGACTGTCAGCAAAGCACAGGGAGGCCCTGAGACAGGGCATGCACACCCTAGGGCACTCGAGGGTGTTTCCTCCAAAGGAGGTGGAGAGAAAGGAGTGGGACTAGCCTAAAAGTTACCTATACCCTCAAAACCTAGCAAGACACTTTTTCCAATGACTCCAGGTCCTCTTCCAAAATAAAACTAAACCTTGAAAATATTTCCACACCCACCCCTGCTGCTTACCTTCATGTTCTAGTTTCACTCTCCTCCTGGACCCCCAAAATAATTTTTGGATGGGGCTAAGACTTTCAGAAGGTTTTCTTTCAACCCAGCAGGTGACCTGGGAGAGATGTATCAACTGCAATGTCGACCTGCCAAAGGCTTCCCTCTCCACCCCCAGGACTATGGTCACCACCAAACCAGCTCAGAGCAAGGCCCTGTAGAGGAGGTCTGGAGCAGGAGTGAGAGCCTGTGGCACATCTGCTACCGTAGCTTTCAAACAGTCCCACCACGAATCGGTGCCCCCTGTTATTTCGGACCACTGCAAAGCCACTGTTGCAAGCTCACAAACACGAAACTGGTTGTCTGAACCCCTCCAGAAGGTTTCCCTCCTACACCTTCAGCCCCACGTCTTTCCTGGGCTGCTCTCTCTCTCTTCACTCATTGACTGCCAAGTCTTCCGCACCTGGGGGCTCTCCATCACCCGAGGCTGTCCGGGTGTGTGGGACATGGCCTCTGCCATCCCCAGGTCCCCTTGAGGACAGGGGACTCACGCAGCACACCACAGGGGTGCCCCATGATGGTTTAGCTGTTTGTTCAACCAACCTCTGGCTCCCGTTTTGTGAGCTCCACTGAACGGTGCTCTTGACCATCCCTCAGCAGTAGCGCCTTTACCACGGCAGGGACTGCAGCAATGGGCAAGTCCCCCTCTTCTGCATCCCCATCCCCAGTTGCAATCCAGTAGCTGGAGGTAACATGGCTCCTGGAGGGGGCTGAGGAACTAGTCAGTTGTGGCTTTGGTTTGCCCTGAGGGACACAGTGGGACCTTCTGGTGCCCTAGGACATGTCTCCTGCCCACCACTGATGCTAGACCAAAACAGATAGGTCAAACAGCCATCCTTTGTTCTAGGAGACCGAGCTGGTGGCAGTGGGTTGGGGTGAGGGGAAAAAAAGGAAAGGGGATCAGCCTAAGGAGGAACCAGTCAGGCTGAGGAGCTGTGCACACCCTGCTCTCCTAAATGCAAACCATGCCCTTGGTAATCCCATTCGCCTCTCCCCTCTCCTTCCTTCTATCAGGCCACCAGCGCACACAGCCCCCTTTCTGCTCTGGAATGTGTTCTCCGAAACTTAATCTCAGCACGGGGCTCAGGCCAAATCCCCTAACAGATTCGGCCCCGTGACAACCCCCTCCCACCCTGCTTCAGAGCTCCGCAACTCTCCCCTTGCTTTCCCTCGCCTCCTCCTCCCACCCAGCCTGGCCTAAACATTTCACTCCTGATTAATGTATCAGTGTCAGGCCAATAACTCTTGGCTTTAAAGCAAAGCCAGCCCCCACTTTGCACAAACATCTTCACTTCTTCATTTTCTTAAAATTCAGCCCCAAACTCCCCCTTGCTGGAAAGACGAAGCCCTTTCCATGCCTGAGGGCTGTCACTGCCAGGGAATGGTGGTCTCCACGCACTTGCGTCACCAAAAACTGCACGAGTCTCCGAGAAGATCAGACTCTCCACTGCCTAAACAAGGGTGGTCCACGCAGAGCCCCCCCATCTCCAAGCAGGCATGGGCTGCCCTTTCTCAGATGCATCCAAAGACAGCACTTTCTCACATTTGAGCACAGCATCTGGCCAAAACTGGGCGCCTGGAAGAGAAGTTCCCCACTCTAAGACACCCCCTCTCCTGCACACAGGTCTCCTTGCCGATGCCAGAGGGCAGCAGTGAGGAGATCTGAGCAGGAAGCTCAGAGATTGGAGCAAGGTCCCTCGCTCAGAGCTGTGGCTCAGAAACAAAGTGGCTCTTTGCTGCCATGCCAGTGCAACCTCCTAGGAAGAGGACAAAGCCTTGGAAGGCAGGAGCACATCCCCCCGGGATGAAAGCAGTGTGAATGAATACAGCCTCCTGCCCCTTAAAGACAAAAACCTCGTTAGGAGTCCTTTCAGATACTCTGCTCTCCTGCATCTGCCTCCTGCCGACTTCTGCGCCTGCCTTACCGAACGAGGAACACACAGCCTCTGCCTCCAACATCTCCGTGCAACCACCATCCCTCTCCCTCACCTTGCCTTTTGGCAGGGGATCTTCCCAATGGCACACAGAGGACCGCCAGGCACTTAATGCAGATGCCCAGGAGCACCTCCTCGCCACAGCCAGACTAACCTTCCCTTACTGAGAGTGTGGGGGCTGGTCCTTTGGCTATGAAGAACCTGGGGGCAACACAAAAAAGTGCAGGTGCTGTCACAGCACAAGCAAGGCAAGAAACTTCACTTTCCGTGGGTCAGGATGGCAGTATAACAGCACACACCAACCCAGCGCTGGTAACAGCCCTGCAGCAGCCCAGGCAGCAGTCTGGTCATCAGCACCAGCAGGTACTTTTTGGTAACCTCGATCAAGAAGTCAGCAACCGGATGAAGCAGCACAACAGTCAGGAAACCAACCACGCACACAAACCCCATTGCTCAAGTATTTCCTGCTTTTTGCAAAAACCATCACTGCAGGACAGGTCTGCAGCCCGCCACATGGGAGGACTGCTTGGGTCATGGCTGGGCCACAACATGACAGCCAGTCCACCATCAAAAATGCTACATGGCCTAAGCCAAAGGAGTCCTCCCTTGATGCCAGCATGAACAAGTGAGCATGGATGAGCCTCTCAAGATGCGTGAGTGACGGCCCGAGCAATGCAGGGGGTGGCAGAGGACTACTCACTAGCCAACGTGACCACTGCAGGGACACTGGCAATGACTCCTTCGGGCACACGAGCGATGCACTGATATCGCCCCACGGTGCGGTTGTTGAGAGCCGTGATGACGAGTCTCCCTCGCTCGATGTGGATACCCAGCACCTCGTCCGATCCAGCCAGCTCCTTCCCGTTCAGTCTCCAGGTGAGGTTCACTCTGGGGGGGTCCACTACACACCCCAGGCTGACTGGGCCCCAAGTTTTTGGACAACGGAGGCAGGTTGCACGGTGACCTGCAGAGATTCACCTGCATAGAGGGAAACAGAAGGAAATAAGAAAGCTCTGTGAGACTCAGCAAAAGAAAGGACAGAGGGAAAAACTGTAATGCTGGTACATTTTGCATTCCCTGTCGCTTCCGCTTGTGTGGATGTCCCCTTAGCTAAGGCCCCATAGCCACACAGCCATCCTAGTGCTGGGAGATGCACACTGGCCCCGTTTCTTCTTACCACCACTAGTCAGAGATATTCAACTCTGACCGTATCCCCTTCTCCTCTGGAGGAGTGTTTGAACCCAGACCTTTGGTCGAGGCTACTGAGGAAGGAGCAGAGAGAGAAAACCACTTTGTGCTTGAGGCAGGGATATGCTAACCAGCCCCGAGGCAAAATACAAACGAAATGGAACAAACGGTTAAGAACAGAAACTCACTCAGTTTGGCAAAGCAGCTAGCGGCTGCGAGGATGAGGCAAGGGATGGGGGACATGGGTCTCTTCTTTCCACGTGTCATTGCCATGCCATGCAGCGTGTCCTGGGGCAGAGGCGCCCAGGGAAGGGTCCCATAAGCTGCAGCGGAGGTGTGGCAGCGGATTCCTGTGGATGACAAGAGACATGACGGATGAAACCCTCAGACTTTCCTCTGCTTTCCAGCCCTGTCTGGCTTCTCTACCAACATCCCTAAACTCCCAGGGATTCACTGAGCCGGTGGCCAGAGCAGGCTACAGATGCTGATGCAGGCACTTCTCTTCTCCAGCCTCTTCCCCAAGCATGGTCATGCATCTCCCAAGACATCCCATCCTCAGCCCTCCGTACAAATCTACATGTTTGCATGCAGACACGTACTCGCTCTCCTTCCCCATTTCAGATTCGGCGCAGTGAATGCCTGTACCGTGCCAGCAACGCACACCAGGCGTTTTTCAGGAGCAAAACATCGTTTCCAGTAAAGTGTCACTGGAGATATGTGCTCAGTGTTGCTGCCACTTCTTGGCTGTGTCTGGAATATATTCTAGCTTGAACACAAAAGTAAATGAGGAGTACAAGTCCTGAGCTTCACGAAACAGAGGTGATCCTGCAGTTCCACAATCTCTCCCTGAGACACTGGCCAGGTGCTACTGGGCATACCTATGTTTCAATCCAGACAGGACTCCTTAGGAGATGTAAAAATTTTTCAGGGCATTCCTGCAAGGAATTATTCTGAAGTGGAGGGGACACTTTTTCAGGAGAAAAGAAATTCCCGGTTCTAAATTTGTTTAAATTCAGTGCAGTGAGCTGAGGGCAGATTATACTAATTTGGCATAATACATCTTTATTCTAAACTAAGAGACTTGATGTACAGAAAGATTTCAGATTAACTGTTCTGCCTGAAACACGCTGCCTGTTTTGAGTCGAACTACCCTGGTCTGGACAAACCATCAGGTTCATATTTGAAAGCATAAAGAATCTCCAAAAGGCTTGAAGCCCAAGCCCACCCATCACAACCCAGAGACTGCTGTAAAGAGCTGCATGGTGCAGCAGTTGTTTCGGAGAAACCGTCATGAACCAAGGCTAAAGCAAACAAGCCAGGTCAGGGGATTAAAGATCTAAGTGGCTGCACCAAGAGACACCTCAGATGTCAGACTGAATTCACCTTCAACCAAGGACAAAGGGCTGAACTCAAGAAGAGGCTTCCCTCTATGGACTTCATGACACAGCTACAGGATTGTGAGCTCCCCTCAGCTGCAGCACTAAGACGACAACCAGCGACTCTCAAAAGCGTTTCAGAATTGCTCCTGTGGCATGTTTGCATTGGCGGGGGAGAAGCCCAAGACCAAACCAACCACAGGAGCCAGCCCAAACAGCAGTTATACTGCCTGCCCGGCACATGCACAACTAACCACAACCCCATCCTCAAGTGCACCTGGACTCTGCAGAGCAGTATTTCCTGCTTCCACCATGGTCACTGATCGAGCCATCACCTGTTTGAACATACCCCTTCCAAACCCAACTCAGACAAAATGAGAGGACAAGTTCCTTCAAGCATAACCTCCAAAATTAAACCTTCTAACTCCTGAAGTAAGGAGTGCCACAGACTCCCCATGAGATGCTCAGGAAGTCGTTCGAGGCAAGGCTGATTATTGCTAGCAAGGAACCACAGCATTTGGGGAAAACTCACCAAGCTGTTCTCGATAACTTTGCTTGGCCTCTGGTGACAGAAAAGGTGCAAGAGGGCAGCACAGGGTCAGTGTCCATGGCTGGATATGCTGAGGTCCATGTCACAACAGCAGGAATCCAGCTAGCTCACTGCAAATTGGGCTGTCCCTCTGACAGCCCCACAAGCTGTCCCCTTCTCCTTCCCCCCCTCCCCACACCCCAAAGCGTTGCTTGGGGAAGAAGTCATGGAGGACACGTTTGTGTAAAGTTGAGAAGAGAATGGAAATAGAAAAGCCACGTCTGAACTGGCTATTTCTAAAGAAAGCAATGCCAAATAAAGTGACATGCAGCTGGAGCTTTGCAAACAACACAAAGAGCATCTTTAGGTGGCGCTTTGCAGGCCGATGCGAGCCCACTCAGCCAGTCGGCCCAGAGCAGTCAAGGCAAGGCAGGTCTTTGCCAGGAGGAACACAGCCACAGTTAGCGGGGCCGCGAGCCCAAGATATCAAGCCCCCACCGATACGTAGGGTAAATTAGGTCAAGCTTGGCATAGCCTTACACGGCTTCTGGGTGGCCAGGAGCACGGACAGAGCTTGGCCATTGGCTGTCAGGCTAGGCACACCCTGAAGGTACCCAGAAAGATCAGCTGGACTCATATTCTAACTACCGCGGCCCACAGCCCCGTTGGAATCCTCTGTAGGTAACCCAGCACCAAGGCAACAAGACAGCAACTTTGCTCCCACGCGCCTCATCCTTCCCAGTATCACTCTCCTCCTCCAAAGAGGGAAGAGAGTGTCAACAATTTTTCTTTGAAGAGTTTTCCTCCACCAACCAGCACATCAGTTGTACGAGATCCTTTCACTGTCGGCTTGGAGAGCATCTGAGTTACTCAATTTAATTTCTCCATGTAAGACAGCTACCAAAGAAACGCCGCAACCATCTTGTGCAAACCAACTCTGACCACGGCTGTAAAAGTGCCTGAGGTCTGTCCACACCAGAATGTGCACTGTTGACACTGCTGATGCACCACTAATTACACTCATCTGGAAAAGACTTTGAGTTAGTTAAGGCTTAAAACCCAGGTTTAGTTTGTTCCTCACACCATCAGCGTTGCTGGGGATAGAAAGCATTCCACCAACATAGAAGAAACATTTTGGAGTAGGACTTAACGTCTCGTTCCTCAGTGCTGGAAGCCTACAGAGCAAAGCTGACTCATTCCCCCCTATCTGGCTGGGTTTGGCAGCAGGATGGAAAAATGTTGGACAGAAAAGAGTTGCTCCTTGGAGTCCATTCTAGTGGAGGGGGCAGGCAAGGAAGTTCCCAACCAGACCTCCCTGCAGCTCTGCGTCGCACGGAGCCTCTGGCCAGAAGGGCAAAGCCAAAGGCGCAGAAACGCGTAACGGACCCTTCGTGAGCTAGGACCACCCAGGAACATCAATACGATGACTAAACTGGCTGCCCCCAGGTCCGTAAAAAGATGAAGGGCAATAGGTGGGGACAAAAAAAAGGAGAGATGGAAAAATTTGGCCACAGTACTGGGCAGATTGAAGAGTATTGAGCAGCAACTGAAGAGAGAAGGTGTGCTGCAACAAGTGCATGGTACCTCTCCAAACCTCCAGGCAGAATATGAGCTCTAAATAGGGACATGGGGCCATGTCTTTCACAGCTGAGTGAAGTACAAAAAGTAAACGGCCAGCATAAAAATAATGAGGAAAATGAATGAAAACATCAATTCCAAAAGAACTATTAGGATCCAGGGCCACATTTCGAAATTCTCAGCTTCCACAATTGAAGCCAGATTTTCAAAAGCATTCAGTTCTTGACATGCTGAGCTCTCCTGAATAGGCAACCAACTTATTTCGATGCCTAAATGGGAGCTGACCTCTTTTGAAAATGCTGCCCTTAAGCAGCCTGCAGTAGTGCAAAGCAAGGAACTTTATTAATCAGGCAGCTTTCGATCCTCCCGGCGTCCCTGCGAGCACCGCCAGAGCGGGCTGCAGTGGGAGAGGCGGCCTGCGGTGGCGAGCGGAGGAGGCCCCAGGTGCTCTGGTTGCCTTCCCAGAGCCGGTGGTCCCGGGCAGGGGGCTGTGCCAGGAGACACAGGGCTGCTGCGTGACAGCGTCCTGCTCGGCCACCTCCTCTCCCCACGGCAGGTACGCTACACTATGAGATGCCCCTGGCCGCCGAAACTTCTGCAGCCACGGACACCACCGGCCTCAACAGCTCCTGCTTAATTGCTATTAGGGAAAAGAAAGAGTTAAAGTCATTTAAAGAGCTTCAAGGGGGGAGGGAAAACAAAAATTATTTGTTTATTTATTTTTAATTCTTTCCTGCCAGGTTAAAATAACAATTTCCTGTTGGTGGAGCGAAGGCTCTAAGTCCCTTTCAGACAGCCCAGTAAATCAAAGGAGGGGCCATTAGGAGAACAAAATTAATGAGAGCTTCGTCAGGTATGGAGTGGCAGGTGGGGGTGTAAAATCTTTCGGCTCAGCTTCCCGAGGCCCCTGCGCGCAGCCCCGGCCGTGCCGCGGCAACGGAGCGGGGCCAGAAGTTAAAAACAGAGCTGAGACGTAAAAGAGAAGAAAGGGGCGCGTGTGTGCAGGGAGGTGACAAAGCTGGAAAGGAAAAGGGATGCGAGTTAAAGCGCAGGCAGCAGGAGAGGTGTTCGCTGATTAGAAACGGAAGGTTTTACTGAGGAAACGCTGCCCACAGCCCCAAGCCCCCTCCTGCTTAACAAGGGCCGGCCAAGCAGCCCTTGTTACTGCCACACTGTCTGTGATTTATTTACGAGGCTCCCAAATAGGAACCAGCCTCTGCCCCGGCTCCAGGGCAGCATCCCTGCACCGTGCACCCCAGCTCCGTGGGCAGGTGGGGGGGAAACGCAGAGGCGGCCGGAGTCGGGGTGCATCCGTGGTGTTACCCACCAGCAAGTTTGCACTGAGGGTTTGGGGTTGTGGCAGGTGGCCAGACTCCGATGCCCTCTCGGTGCAGGGGAGGGGAAGGGGCTGCTTTGCACTAAGGCAAAGGCTGCAGCAACTCAGGTCCCGCTACCAGCTGGGGACACCCTGGGTGACTCTGGAGAATCCATTGCAGCTGGTCTCCGTTTCCGACGGGTCAAGTAGGGACGATACTCCCAGTTTGCTGTTTTGTACATTGAGACTTAAGTTCTTCAGAAAATGCAACGACTTATACAGCACATCATGCCAATTTTACTTGTAATCGTTAGTTTTTCCTACAAGACAGTATTTTTTTCTGTTGTTCCATGGAGCTTAAAGCACTGAAAAGGAAAATGTAAAAGAGAAGAGCCACAGTACCCCTTCGCTTTACAAATGAGGGAACCTGAAGGGTAGAAGAGGAAGCCAACCTGGCCCAAGGTTATACAATAAAGTAGTGGCAGGGCTGGAAACCAAAAGCTCTCCGACTGGGACCTCCATCCCATCAGGCAAGCTGCTCTTGGGTCCCAAATCTTTGATGTCCCATCTGAAAAACACATCACACAACTGTATAATCCTCTAGCTAGAAAAAAAAAACCACCTGCCAAGCTCACACACCTGAGCAAGTCAGCTGCAAAATCCCTGCGTGATTCCCAGGCACGGATGGCAATCTGGGAACCCATGAAGCAGACCACTTCTCCAAAACCATCAAATGAAATCATCCCAGAGAGCAAAATTAACCTCTACCAACCCCCAGCCCCACTCCAAGTATTAATTTCACACTGTTATGTTATATTCAGTCTCTCTGACAGGGTTTGGAAAAGGAGAGGTTTGCAGCAGGAGAGATACTCCCTCTCCCATGTAACATCACAGGCACCCGATGGGGATGAGGATGCAGATGCTGCAGGGAGAGACAGCATCCAACATTACACTGCCGTGTTTAAAGTCAAGGAGGTAGCACAGCGTCCATGCAAACAGGGATAAAAGCTTGCCTGCTTCCCTCTGTAGCACTGAAAGCTCCTGACTGCAGAGTGCATTAGCTCCGTTAACACAGCCCTCGACTAGCTGTGTGAGGAGTTCACCACCCCCCCCACCTTTTTGAAAGCGATTAGGCAAAAAAGACTCTTACTGGCTACTTGTGAGCTCAGCCAGTCCATCAAGAAGCCACAACAGAGAAAGCCTGGGACAAATTCATGCTCATAGTTGGGAGAAGGAAAAGATGCAGAGCAAAATCTGGCATGGCACCACCACTGTGCAGATAAGCGAGTTCACCTGCAAACTACAAATCGCGCTTGGGCACTGGGTGACCCTAAAAAATCCACAGATTTTCTCCAAGCAAGTCCTGAGCCATTCAGTAGTGACAGACACCTCTCTAAAAACTGAACTAAACTCACAGGTAAAAAAGCTCTTTTTCCTTCAACAGAACTGCTCACGAAAACCAAACCAGCAACGAACCAAACAAAACAGGCAGAGATCTTTGTGACTGTTTTTTTCGTCTTCTTCAAGACAAAGCCACTGCCCCGGGCAGCTCCTTGCCACAACAGCCTGTGGTATCACCAGGGAGGGGACAGGCTGTGCTGACATCGAAGTAGCAACAGGATGCAAAGCCTTCCCATTGCCCGTCTTGACTTCCGCTTGCGCCCCTGAAGACCCAACGCCTGGATGTTCTGGCACCTCTCCATCCGACGGTCCCTCTGAAATGAGCGCCGCTTTCCAGCGGGCATTGATCGGTCTGACTTTGCCAAGTGCCAGTGAACCCCTTCACATTGGCATTTCATCAGCCAGCGAGTGCAATGCCACCCTCACGCTGGCTGTGGGCTGCCCAGTTTCACCATGGTGGTGGCACGGTGGCAAGGGTGGCTTGCCTCGGACGATGCCTATGGCACAGTGGTCCCAGGGTGGCTGGACCCACCAGCCTTAGACAGCCCTGCTGCAGGTGGGCCAGAGATGTGAGGATGGCCTTGCCCAATGGGATACACCTCCCTTTTTCTGCAGCTACCCGGAGAGGAGCCCAGTGCTAAAACAGAGTACGCACACCGGCTTTCGCTGCCCCTTGGCGCGCCCCAAAACCAGCTCCAGACCTTGAAAAGACAAGGCTAAAATGTAAGAAAGAAAGAAAACCTGAGTCCTTTCTTCAATATTGTGCTCCCCCATGCCCTAGACACTTAATTTCCCTCCTTCCCCCCCGGCTTCCCCCTCCATTCTGAGTAAATTCAATTTGACAACCCTGCTAATTGGATAAACGCTGCTCCCTACGCTCCTTTAAGGCTGCCCGCTTTTCTCTCCTTGTTTTTGAGGGCGATTGTGGCTGTTCTTTAACATGAATTCCATCTGCTTTATTTCGCCTCTGCCCATTCAAGGCCCCTCCTGAATATGTATGAGGGGCTGTGCCCCCCCCACCCCCTTTCTCCTCCATCCCACCTCCCTTCCTCATCACTCCCCCATCCCTCTCCCTGCCCTCTCCCATTGCCCGGGACAATAACCCCCAAATGCCCCCTTCTCCCACCCCGGCCCTTTTTGCTTTAGATAAACACAGGCAGTGTCAAGTGTGAGGAGGGGGGGGGAAGGATGGGGTTCAACTGCCAGTCAAGCCCCGGGCCCTCAATGCAGCCCAGAGGCCTACCCTAATCTGCTGCATGCTTGCCATATGGGAGCTGTGTTGCCCTGGGAAACACTAACAGGCAGAACGGAGCTTAATAGAGTCCATATTCATTGTAATGCAGTGAAATGGCTCGAGGGACTATTGCCCCTTGGGTCTGTTTTCATTCTTCTGTTCCCCCTCTTTCTTTTCTCTCTCCCTCTCTCTCCTTTTTTTTTTTAATAAATTTTTTTCCTCCCCTCCTTCTCCCCCCTCCCTTTTTTTTTTTTCCTTACCCCCTCCCCTCTCCTTCCTTTCTTCCTTTCAAAAGGACCAAGTCCCTGGAGAGCTCTAATCTGGAGAGGCTGGGGGCTCCCCAAGGGCCGGCCGGCAGGGCAGGAGCGAGAAGGGGGAAGGGAGAGGGTGGAGGTGGTTTGGGAGGCGAAGGAGAGGTGGAGGGCAAGAGGAAAGTAGCAACTAATAAGCATGCAGCCGGCCAGCTGTCAAGATGCTGACAATGCTGCTCCGGGTGCGAAGAGCCCGGCAGCCAGCACTGGCACGAAGGCTGGCGCAGGGTCCTCCTGGGGAAGCCTTTGCCTCCCCTAAGTGCCTCCGTCCTTGTCTGCCATGCGAGGCACAAGTGACAAAAAAAAAAAAAGAAGGGCGCAGATGGAGCGTGCTGCGCAGCCTCTTCAGAAACAAAGCGCACCTAGGAAACAGATGTTGTTGCTGCAACAAGCCCCGAGCTGCTGGCTGCTCTCTGGCTCCTTCTCCCAAGCACGCGAGGAGGGGAAGGCGGCCTCAGGGCAGTCGCCAGGGCTGCCCCTGCGGCAGGGACAGGATGCCTCTCCGGTCGAAAGCCTTAACTAAGACTCAGTCCAGCTTTGGGAGAGCTGCCATAGCTTTAGACCAACTTCTCCACACTCTCAGTCCTTCTCCTCCTTGATCCACCTGTATTGGAACTGTTGGTATCACGGTCCTGCGAGACCCCGACCAAGTGCACACAGGGTTGCAGTTCTACTCTTATGCCAAAGTCGGTGTCACAAGAAAGGGTCAGGATCCCCTTGGAAAACCACACCAATGTAGCCACACGCCTGTGGAGATCAGTTATCTACTCTGGAGCATTTTCAGTTTGCCCCACGCCTGCTACAAACTCAGCTCACAGTGCAGCAAGAAAGTCTGTCTGACTTACACAGGGCTTTTCAAAGAGACAAAATTACATTTTCGTAGTGAGAAACACTGCAGAGGAGGCAGCAGGAAAGGGGTCACCCATTGACACACGTGTGATGTGAAAACGCACCTTCAGTCTTAGAAGCAGTGGATTTATGACATGCTTGTCAACTCCAGCATCCTATCTCTCGCCATAAGACAACAACACCCGCTTTATCATTCACATTACAACTAAAGCCAGAGATGAGCATCCACGCAAGTCAGAGCTGCGGACAGACGCCGTGCTAACCACAGAGCAAACAACATCCCATGTCCTAGCGACTTCACACCACTGGCTAGAAGAGTTACTCCCTTTAGGCTGTTTGATGCAAGCGATAACAAAATTTATCTGCCCTACACCTTCTCCTGTTTGCACAGAGGGGCAAAGCAGGCAGCAAGGAGTGAGAGCGTGCCCCCAGGCGAGGAAAGCCCAGGGGATGGCTCTGCTGGGGGCTGATGCCATGGCACCCGCAGGAGAGGAAGCGAGCACCAGGCAATGCTGCTGGCTCTGGTGTGGGCTCCACTGCACTGAATCCCACACCAAGGCAAGCCGGGTGTCAGGTTGTTCCTTTCTCCGTCAGTAAGTGCGGCAGAGGAGAGTGCGGGGAGGGACGGGCAGTTCCCACCAGGAGCCGTCATCGCGCAGGCACAGATGTGCCTGTGGCAAGTTTACATTTGTCAGGGCACTGCTTTTGTTTTTCCCTTCTCATCCTTTCTGAACAAAAAAAAACCCAAAACTTGAAGTCTGAGGTTGAGGCTCTAGTTGCCTCTTGGGTTAGAGAGAGGTCAGAGAAGAGGCCGGCCCAGCAGACATGGCGAAAGCGATGCCAGGCAAAAGCTCTGTGAAATATCAAAGAAAAGTGGGGAATAAAGGTGGCAGAATGAAAAATGCAGGAAAATTAAATTGATATGAGAGGTTCAAGAAAGAAGGAGAAATGGAGGAGTCAGGATTTCGGACAATTTCTTTACACAGCATTTTTCCACAGGGAGAGCAGGATGCTCTCCTCCAAAGCTGTTTTCACTCAGCTCTGCTTGCTCTGCGTTGCTTCCCCTAGCAGCTCTCAGGGAGCGCATACACCCAGACAGCCCTCACCCCTCCAACCGCAGGACGCTGCCACGTCCACTAAAACAAGCATTTCACCACTGATGTGGCAGCAACTCTATAAATCCCACATCCCACACTACCTAGTATCACCCCACGGCCTCCTCACAGTTGGACCAGCGGTTAGTAACGGGCCTCAGGGAAGGAGGACCACAAATCATAGCAAAGGTGTGACACTGAGCTGCCCTGAAGAGACTGATCTCCCATTTACTGTCTCTGTTTCGTGATGGGGTCAGGCTTGCAACAGGACAGACAATAAATATCGCAGCATCCATTCATGCTGGTAACCACCAGATGATACACTCCTCTCTCTGAAAGCAGAATCCATACAATATGAACCTAAGTGCAGAGGAGCAATATACCAGACAAACACCACCGGTCAGCATCTGCATGGAGTGCTGCAGAAGTGCCCGAGGAGCAGGGAGCGTTTCGGTGTGTTTGACAGCTACGGCCACCTCGGAACCAGGTCTCAGAAGTTTCCACTCTCAGAGCAGATCACAAGCCAGAGAGACAGCAGCTTCAGATGCTTTTTGAGAGCAGCCCGCTTCTTTACATGCTTCACCATGAACCTACCTTTGAGTACCAAATAAAACATAATTAAAAAAAAATCATCTTTGTCTGGGAACAATAGAAAAATCTTGTCCATGTCCAATTAGAAACAATAATAGAGTGAAACAAACAGATAAACAACAAAAAAAATGAACTAGAAAAGCCCACAGAAACTGCCAGTGACACAATTAAGTCTTCCTTGGGGCATGTTGCAATGGGGAAATTTTCCTGTTGGAGCAGAGAAAAGACTTAGGTAGTTTTCCCAGCTTTTGAGCCTTTTTTCCAGCGTGTATTTGAAGAGCAGGGGCGCCTACAACAGTTGCAGTAAAAAACTGGCCAAGCTTATATCAAAACCAAGCCAGCAGCGTAGCAGAAATACCTGCTAAAACAACGCATCCAGAAGAGCATAACAGAGGACTTGATTCCGCCGCCTCTAAAACCAGCCTGATCTTTGCCACGACTTCAATGGGAGCAGGCCCAGAAACTGCATTAACAAGCGCGAGGCTAGTTTAGCACAGTTGACATCAAAATCCAGAAGAGCACACAAAAGAGAAAGGACAAAGTCCTCGCCAGTAACGTCAATACAAAGTTTAATCCCCAGATGGCTGGCTTTAGAGACATCCCCATCACCACCATAAAGAGAAACTGCCTTCCAGTTTGCACTCCTTTCAGCAATGCCTTGTTGCCGGAATGCAAAAGAGCGCAAGCCCATTTTTCTCGTCCTTTGAAGATGGTATTTAAAAGTTGGGTTTATTTTTTCTCTTTTATAAATTTGGGAATAAATGGGAGCTTTTACTCTCCATAGCTGTCACTTAAATGCTTTTCACTAACAATAATCATTTTGGTTATGGGAGCAGGTCAAAAGCCTCTAGTACTCTCTGCTGGGATAAATTTCCCCTGGAAGGCATGTCACTACTCCAAAAAACACAAGAGGAAGCTCAAGGTCAGCAAAACAAAGCGACAGAAGTGACCGCCCATAGAAAACGCTCTGGCCAGTGCCAAACGCCTAGGTGGGGTACGGGGGCTTGGCACTGAGTGCCAGCACCCAGACGGGCTGAGCCACAGTCCTCGTTCGTGCTGTGACCAGCAGCCGTTGTGCTGCTCCAAAACCCCCACAGGGCCCACCTGGAGGTGAAGAACGATGGGGGACACACTCGCAGCAGGGTCTTGGCATGGGTGACAGATTTGCCTGCCCCAGAGATGAAGAGGAGACTGTCACATTTCTTGGGTGTTTTTAAAAACATTGTGTCTGCACTTTGTGTGCCCCATTTATCATCCCAGCAATAAATATGCCTCTCTGAAAATGATGGCCCAGTTAAGACCAGTTACCCAAACGTGGGCAGAAGATGGAGCACGACCTCACCTCACCCTGCAGGAATGGGCATGGTCAGTACTTGGTTTCTCCCTCTCTGCAAGGGTATGCTCCAGGACAAAGGGATGGGAAACACGTTGCAGCAGAACCACGCCGCTGCCCCGGAGCCTGGGAAGGGAGGCTCACCTGCCCATACCCCGGCCTGCCATCAGGACACGCTGGCAAGATCCACAGCCAGCGCCTGCCCCGGTGTTTGATGCAACTGTGGTGCCAACACCCACCGGGCAGCAGTGCCCACACACCCACTGACGGGGCACGGCACAGACCCATCGCCGGCTCCCCGCTCTTCGCCCTTGCCCATTCACACTTGCGCCCACGTCGAGAGCACGAGCATGAGCTGGAGGCACCTCCCCGGGCCCTTCACACAAGAAGCACCAGCAGCAATTCCAGCTGCAAAGTTTGCTTTCCTTGACACACAGTTTACTTTCTCCATTCCCCTGCATCCCGCCCCTGCCACTTACCCCTCACTCCAAAAAGGCGCTCTCAAACAGGCTTAAGCTTTAAACAAATAAGGGCTTGGAAAGCAGCAGCCTGCTCCTGTTTCCCTCCCACCACCCCTGCTCTCCCCCCTCTGAGCCGCGGCGCAAGCGGAGCTGACGAGCGCCGCGCAGCCATAGAAAACAAACACGTGGAGCAGAGCCAGCTGTGAAGTCGGATTTGGCATACGCTGTTTGCAAAAGGAATAAAAGCCCACGGGAGGAGGGGGAAGGGGAGAAGCGGGTAGGGCGGGGAGCCGGGGTGCCCCAGCCTCCGGAGAGCGGGGCTCCATTACAAAGCCCTGGCACCCGCCCGCTGGAGGGTCTGCCCATATGGGGGCTGATCCCATGCCCTGCACGGATGCGGAGGGGAGACACAGGCCTGTGTCAACATTCCCCGAGCTACTTGGTGTCACACCCCTCCACCCCTTTCCTAGCAAGCCAGACTGTTTTCACACGCTCTTGCCCTCTCGCCCAGGCAAAATTAGCAATTAGTTCTGATGCAACACGTGAAAAATAAATACACTTTTACCTCCTGGGGCTTGCAATTCTCCCCCTCTCTTTCTGAGGGTTTCTTACCCCCAATGCACACTACGCTCCAGGGCCCCACAGTACACGAAACACTGACCCAACTTCCCCATCACCTTAGCTGAGGTAACATACATTGAGGGCATGCGTGCACGCTAATCCTTCCTCACCTTTTTAAATTTTTTTTTTCTTTCTTTCCCCCCTGCTCTCAACTGTCCCTTTCTGGAAGAACTGCAGACAAAATAGCCCTTCTCTTACATCCAAGCTTCCAGGGGTTGTCAACTTGGGTATTATCCTGCCCTCACCGGTATGGGCTAGCCATGGGGACGGCATTCGCACGCTGTAGGAACAGGTCGCCTTACACTAATGCTGGATCCATGCAGGTTTTCCTCCATCTCCCTCCTCTTGCAGTCATCTCCAAGCAAAACGAAACAGAAGCCCATGCACTTTGCCTGGTTTGGGGTAGAATCCAGCAACTCGACGTGATTTGCCCGTGGTTTCCACCCAAAACCACAAACCAGCCTAGGTTTGCTTGGAAGGTCCTCAGCTGTGCTTGGAGGCGGTAAGAAAAGCAGCAGTGTCCTACCTGGTCTTGGACCTCGTCCAAAACAGGCCAGCAGCTGGACAGATTAACGGTCCAGGCTGACCACTCAACCACCTGCAGACGTGTTCACCAGTCTCGTTACCATCCCTGAAACACTGAAAGGTCTTTGCCTGCTCCAGGCCCACCGTGAACACTTGTCCCTCAGCATTGCTCTAAACCACCAAACTGACAACAAGAGATGATACTTGGGTATCATTTTTCTTGTGATCTACATTATGGACCCCAGATTGCAGCCAAGGAAGGCAACTTACCTTGGAGAAATCTTGCAATTGCCATTTTGTTCTCAGGTAGAATTTACTGGGGTGCCAAAAAAAGCCATGGATCGCTGCAAATAAAGAGTTGCTTACAACCAACTGACCCACTGTGATCTCTTTTCTTTTGGGGGCAAATCAGGTATTGCAAGACAAAGAGGGACAGAAACTCTTAGTCACGGAGGTTATGGAATCGCTTCTTCATCTATTGGACAAAACACACCCCTACCTTGTGTCTCAGCATCCCTGGTCACGAACACAGGAATAGCAAACTCCAGCTGGTACAAGCAGTAATCGGATGAACGCGAGCCAGACAATATCAGATTCTCAGATGAAAGGTGCTAGACAGGTATGCAGTCTTATTATCTGTACTGCTTCCTGGTAGCCACAGGATTTCTGAATTAGTAAAACACAGATGCCAGCATCCTGGGGATACAGCCTCAGTAACTGAACCCGGGAAGGACGGGCAGGTTGATTACAACAAGGGGAAAAAATATGAATTTGCACCACACACAAAATATTGTGGTTAAGGGAGACAGCAACCAAGAGATTACTGACAACAGAGAACAGGGTAATTCAGTGGGGTTTGTCAGACTAAACTTTCTGTAATCACAGACTCCAGAGAAAGTGTTTGTCAAGCAAACACTCAAATGTGCAGCTGCCAAGAATTAAGTAAACAGAGAAGGAGAAGCAGCAGAGTCAATGTGGCACCATTTGCAAATGCCTCGCGATCAGCTGTTACAGGCCAACCGAGCCCATCAGCAGGCACTTGCGAAGCCAAGGGACTGAGCTACTACAGGAAGACCCACCACCAGGTTGGTTAGATGAAGAAGGAGCAATTCACACCTTCAAAATATTTTCATCCAGCACAGGATTTGCAGACCTGGGTAGATGTGGGTACAGCAGTTCGTGTGGGTCTGATGGATGGTTTCCTGCAGCACACGCGTACATGCACAACCACCTGGGCAAGGGAAATGAAGCCAAACCCTGGGCTGAAGGGACTTCTCCATGATAACGAGTGATACTCAACAGCAATTGGCATCACACATTCATTCTAGGTCACATGCTGGACCTAGAAGCCTGTGGTGGTAGTTACTACGCTTATGGGGAGCCAGAGACCCAGGCCAAACACACCACAGATCTAAGGCCAAGTCAGCTGATCTCAGCCCTGACACCAGGGGTGCTTGGTGGCACTGAGCAAGGCTGCACAAAGGCTGCAGTCACTCTCCATGCTTTTTATTTAGGTTGGCTAAAGCCAACAAGCAGGAGAAAAGGGGATCTCCAAGAAGCAAAGGAAATTTCTTTTAGTCACACAGTCGGCATCACAGCAAGGGAGGGAAACATTGGTCTTCTGCTTTCCACTCAAGTGCCTATCCATCGGTCAGTGCTTCCCACCCATGGTTCACAAGACTGCTGAAAGGGAAATGTGAATGACTTAAGAGGTGGAAGAAAATGGATGAAAAATACACAAGTTCAGACATACTGCGCAGTAAGTTGTGCACATGAAATTTCCAACCAGGTCTACTGATCTCCATGGGAAAGTATTCAAGATTGCACATGTCGAAAAATAAAGCTGAAACCCATCACAGGTGATCACACGCACATATCTTCTGTCCGCATGCCCTATTCTCCTCCACCTCATCCCGACAGGTGACACCAGAGTGGTGTTATGTTCATTTCCTGCAGATCGGACCTCTCTTGGTTGTCTAGAAAGAAGTGTGCATGACACAAGGCATGTTTCAAGGCCAGCATCAGAGCCATCACCTCTCTGTTAGCCACTGGCCACCGATGCACCCACAGTGGTGCTGCTATAACCACCCCTTGGTATCTCTGGGGCCAGCTGCACATTATGCAAGTAACCAAAAACTCACACGCTGCAGCCAAAGCTGCTAAGAAGTAGTTTGTGGTCTCCAGCCCAAAGTTACACCTTCTTTGTGGAGCTAAAGACTGTGTTCATGTTCAGGAGGTTTATGGGGGAATCAGGAAATCTGTCATCTCCTTAGCTGGACAAAAGGGAAAGTGAGAGGCCCAGAGAGAGACTGCTGGTGCTCACGAAGAAGGGGTTTGCAGGTTTAGTTGTGGTGAATAGCAACTCTGCTTGGGTTTACACAAAGGGACTTCATGAATTTCATGCCAAAAGCATTGGTCCTCTCTAGCTCTGAGGGACGAGGGTGGTCTCCCCAAGAGAATCCCATGCAGATGGAATCTCCATACCGATAAACAGCACAGCACCATAGACAAAACCCTTCTGTTTTTGTTTTTTCAATCAGGAGGTACATGACTTCCTCTGGAGTCCCGACACAAGTGCTCCAAGTATTTACAACCTGGAAAAGGTCTTAATGAAGATACAGAGTTGCTTTAACTTTTCCTTCTCTGCTCCCCTCCTGTATCCCCACCCTCAGTTTGCTACTGTGCAACAGCCCCAGGGCAATTGAATCAGCAGCCTACACACCATGCAACATTTACGTCCGAGGCAGTCACAAATATAGCAGTACATGCCTACGGAGGTTTTCCACCCCTCCATACCCTCCAACAGCACAACGCTCTTGCACAGGAGACTGGCTTAAAAAAAGAGGAGGAACCAGCACTGCGACCTCTCGGTGGTCCCCAGTACAACCACAAGCCACCCAGGGCTGTGGCTGGCTGCTGCCCCAGTCCCAGCAGCGCAGGGCTCCTTTGGTCAAGGACAAGGTGCTTCCCAAGCATCCTGCGCATCACAAGGCAAAAGTATTCCCTGCCCCCTGACGGGAACAGCTGAAGCAGAGTTCAGCAGCATCCCAAATCCCATCAGGTGCTTCTAGCAGGGCAGGAAACAGCACAGCAGTGCTGACCCCCTGTAAGGAACACGCTGATTTTGTTTTTCAAACAGCAACCACACTGGTTATGGACCCTCACTGACAAACAAGCACAGATTTCTCATCCGTTCATTATAGAATCCAACAAGGACCTTGGTCTGTCATTAGTGTTTAGTCACAACAGCAGACTTTGGCTTGAGGCCATACAGGTCATCTGGGCCACGTAAAACAACACAGACCCATTTTAGGTCCAGGACTTTGGTGTTTCCCTGCACAGCAGAAGTGGGACAACAAAGGGTTAAACCTGGTATGACCTCAAAAATCGCTCTTTGCCTTCTGAAGCAAGAACATCTTTGGCAGGGTCCCCATCTGGGAAATGACATCCTGTCCCCCCTCGCTTCTCCCTCTTCTCCCCCTGAACTCAGAACAAAGCACTGCATTGCACTGCCCAACATGCTCCTCCACTGGTTTCATCTTGGTCCAAATGCTTCTCGTGTTTCAACTCCTGCCAAAAAGAAATACATTTAATTTTTTTTTTTTTTTTTTTTAAAAAGGCATGTGTTGGGCAGAGGGAAAAGAAGCAGAGAGAGTAGAGGGAAGTCATTAAAATTGCATCTTGATTAGCTACCAGTGGTGAAAAAAGGAAACAGTGGGGAGAGGAGATTTTTCTCTTGCAATATGTCATCTTGAAGCTGAAACCATTAGGGTCAGAGGAGACAAGACTTCTCCACACAGTCCTCCACCTAGGACCAAACCTAACTCGCTTTACCTTTCCAGTCCACCATGTGCCGCCTCACCATCATCAGAAGAGGCATCTTCTTCCTCAAAACAGTTTCCTGCCAATCACCATGTATGTTTTTCACCACTGTCCTAGCTGTAACCCTCCCAATGTGTCCCCACCCTACACTGAGCCCCTACTGGCAGAGGGTTGGAGGACACATCACAGCTGGCCTGCCCTTCCTGGCCTTTCCGCCTTTGCTACCAAACACAAAAGCTTAGCCATTGCAAAGCCATAGGGAATCCTAGAGGAAACGCAGCCCGGGGGAGATGGCTTGTGCATACTCTGTGGATAAAGCTGGATGGGCCAAATGAAGAGCCACAGACTGGCTCCATCTGCCAAAGACACCCTCCAGCCAAAAACAAAACAAAACCAAAAAATTGCATTGGCTAAAGAAGCATTTAAAAGCAAAACAAAAAATCAGCCCGATTTGGAGAGTCTGTAATAGCTGAACCCAGGGACATGCAGAGGATGTTTTTTGTTCCTTCAGTACAAAAGCCCTTGGTTTCTCTTCCTCCTCACTCCAGCATTTCCCCATCAGGGGTGTCAGAGACAGTTCAAGGCCTCCCAGCAGCGCAGACAAAATTGGGTCTTGCTGCCCTGAGGACAAGCAGCTGGGGGGCTACGGGAACCGGGAAGACTGGGGGAACCCTGAAGAACTGGGCAGGCTGAACCTGCTGCCCCTGGAGGATGGCCAAAGGGTCACCCCTCCAGTATCCCTGTGACCTGCCACAGGTCCGTGCTGCTCTCCGGGGTTTGGCTTCCCAAGATGTGACTTTGGCTCGCAGGGCTATGCCATTTTCATTCCCCAGGGCTTGTCTGCGCTACAGCTGGCGCTCTGCAGCGTGTCAAAGAGAGGGAGAGATTAACTCCTTTTTTAAAATATCTCATTACTGCTGTGTTTTTAAACACGGCTGGTGGAAAAATTTTCAGCAAAGTCGTAAACACACAGATACTTTAAGGAAATTTCTCGTGATTTGAAAACTTTACCTACTGGTCCAGCCTTTAGCTGATGGTATTCTCTCTCCAGTATGCATAAGCTTTGCTTGCTTCTCTCCTGTAAGGACCAAATCCATTGAACCATTGATAAAATTTCTGTGCTGTTTGAGATTTTCACAATCACCCTCCTGACCAGTGCAGCAATCATTTCCCTCGTTTCCCATTACCCATACTCGTTTTTGTCTCACCTGATGACCTTCCATTTTCCACATCTCTCCACCCTGTCTGCAAAATACCTCTATTCCTGCTCCTCAGGAGAGAGCTGACAGAACTCAGCCAACTGGTACTCTGATCGGTTTTCCTCTTTTGCAGATCATCCCCCGTCTCATCAGCTCCCATGCCTCCATCCTAGTAAACTCGGTTTAGAAAGCAATCAGTTTCTACAGCTGTGGACAGCATTCAAAATCACCATCTGTCATGACATCCTACATAAAATAAATAAGACAGACAACACCACCCACCACCTTCTATTAGCAATGTGTTAAGGAAAGCAAACAGTCACCCATTTCTGAAGCAGCCTGGTACGGCAGGCAGTGTCTCTCTTCCAGTCCGTCCCTGCCTGCCAGTGGCAGACAAAGCCTGTTTAGCAGCATCCTTGTAAGACTCTACTATTAAGTAAACAGCAAATAATGTCTTGTGGCCAGCTGAGAAAAGGGGCTCCAGGCATGAGGCTCTGCACATGAAGCAATGGAAGTGCTTGCCCCCAACAAGCTGCCTTTCTACAGTACTTCTCATTTTACCAGGATGGTGCCCATTTAAAACCCCTTCAACCTTGGAAGAGATGGCTTGGAGCTCCTAGCCTCCTCACCCAAAAACACTAACTGGCTCCTTGTAGCCCAAAAAAGGAAAGAAATTCACAACCGAATCACTTCCAGTACTTTTTTTTACAGGCTATTGTTATGTGACTGCATTTGGAAGTAAGAGAGAAAAACAAATACATGACTGTGGTCAGTGTCTGTCCTAGAATATGGGAAGGGAGAAAAAGAAACCACCAGTCTCCAAACCCAATCCTCGTTTTATATGTTTAGTCATTTTTGGAGAAAACTGTAAGCAGGAAAGAGACCGGGAAGAAACAGCGACACCAGCTCCTGGGCATCGGGGGGTGACAAGAGGAGAAGCAGAACAGAAGTGAACCTGCTCTCCATCTATTAACGTATACTGTTCAGGCCAAGAAATTCCTAAAAGCTCCAGCAATAGTCTAAGCCAAGCAGACTACTTCTTCCTCTGTTGCAAAGAACTAAGATGTTTTTGTGAATTGCTTTCTCAATTTAGAAAGCCTTTTTTAATGCAAAAATCAGCTTTGCTTGAGAGGTGTTGGAAGGCGTTTCACAGAAAAGATCACATCATCCTCTCCAAAGACTCACCCAGCAGCGGTCTGGAGAACACAGCAAACCTCTGACATTTTCTCACTTGTCTATCAGGAAAAAAAAAAAAAAGAATTTAAAGCTCTTTAGATCTTACAAAGATCCTTACATTACTGCCCCATAAAGCAACATAAGGATTCTCTTATTTTACAGAGACTCCTTTAGGACCTTAATATTAGGTACTCTACAAAACCACAACAAAAAGACATCCTCTGCCTTGAGGACATTTATTTCTAATTGCTTACAGAGACTGTCAACGCTTTCTTTGAGAAGGAAAGTCTGTGACTGTCCCATAGCACTAAATACACTAAATACCCTTAGAAAAAACTTTCACTATTCAGTGCAGTCATCTGCAGACCAGTTCAGTCAGTACCTACCCTCCAAATTATTTTAAATACTGTTACTTGCCACACACCACAAATGTAATATTAGAAGTGGAAAGGAATAAGGGCTTCCCCCCTCCCTGTAGCAACTGGGAAAACTCAGCTACATAAGGGAAATACAATCTCAGAATTACCAATAGGGAAATTGGTAATTTGAAATGGTATTGATCATTTCTGCATTTGGAAAATGCCATAAACTCTTTTAGATGAAAAGAACTCCTCAGTTTTGAGGAAATACTCCTCCCTGATTTTAATCCAGTTGTGCAGCTGGCACACTCTGCCCTGGGATGGGTAAAACAAGCTGTTCTTATATAGTCACATCTATAACATGCTGCAGGATTTAATAATTCCGCATGAAAGAGATAAGCTGAATATACATAAACTGTAACAATGGGACAAAAAGCAGCTTCCAGAATTCCCTCTGCAAGCCCAACAGGGAAACAACTATAATTTCCCTCTGCATTTCTCGCCAGCTGAAGTTTGTCCGTTCCTCCGCTTTGCTTTGCTGATAACAAACATCTGTTGGGAGCGTCCTTCCCCGTGCAGGAGGGGAGCACGTCCATCGCAGCCTCTGGGGCTTTGTACCCCAGCAAAGCCTCTGGAGACCCTCTGCTGTAGAGGCCACAGATAAACCTCTGCTGGTCTTACCTGTCGACTACAAAAGTGTTACATGGAAAACAAGTGGGCTTTCTGCAGACCCCAAGTAGTTAAGGAGATTTTCAGAAAAAAACACAAGGAGCTGCTGGTTGAGGTGATCTCTCGAGGTCCGCCCTAGATGTGCCTTTCTAAGGATCTTTGTTTTAGGGCTTTCCTTCCCAACGTTTTAATTTCATTCCATTCATTACCACCAGCTCTTACTCATACATTTCTTGGGCAGAAAGCTCTGGAAGCCCAAGGCAGCAGGCTCCCAGATAAAGCTGTCCATCTGCGGCTCATTAGCAGCTCACGCAGGCTTTCTGGCCCAGTGCCTGCATGCCCCTTGCAGATGTTGACACCTTGGCACGTGCAGTGTCTGCTGGCCCCACCGAGCTGCTCCTCTAGCTGCCAGTAAGGAGACAGGTCAACACAAAATCTTCCTGGTTGCAAAACTCTATGAGATTGGAAACGCCAGTGGAGACTCAAAAACGTTGCCATTGAGCCCCCTAGCCCAAATCCACCAGCCGGGGGGAAAGAAGGGCAGGAGAGACGTGGCTCTCCTTTTGAGGATGGTTGTTTCTTCAGAACAAACTCTGGGGAAGCAGCAGCCCTGCCCGCGACTGCAGGCAGCCACCCTGCCCGGGCAAGGGCTCCCAAACCCGCTCCAACACGCCAGCGCTCCACACTCGCCCCAGGTCGGCAGCACCTCTCCATCAGCGGGCTGGTGCCTGGGGAGGCACCCCTGGTTGTTCCTTATCAGCCTTCCCCACAACAAGTAAGGACAGGGGCACCCGGGATGGGGCCCAACAAGCCTTTCTCAGCCTGGCAACTGTTGTTGGCAGCAAAGCGACCTCAGGCAGAGGAAGGGAAATTAAAGACAGAAAATGAGGAGGAGGGAGGGTGTGAGGGCCTGGCAGCAGCCCCTGTGTCCTTTGGGAGGTGGCACATAACACAGGGAACAGGGGCATGCTAGCAGCCTCGGCTGCCATCCCGTTCTCCCTCCCCACTGCAGGATCTGAGGAAAGAAAAGCCTCCCTGGCAAAATTGAGAGGAATGTGCGTGCTGGGAGAGAGAAAGAGATCATTTTCCCTAAGCATGAGGAGTGATGGGTGGCACAAACCCATTTTTTGACACCTTCTCCATGCCACACCTAGCCTAATTCAGCTGTACAGAAACGAAGGCGCCAGCTACATTGGTGCCTCCTTCCAGTCCTTCAAACACAAAGAGCGACCCGAGACCAAAAGAGAAGAAAAACCCATAACCATGAAGCTGTCTGGCATCTCCCACCACGCTTCCACTCCCCAGGCACTGACTGAGCCAGAGAGAAACCATAAGGGCCCAAACGCCTCATCTAATATCTCTTCTGAAATTATTTAGCTCGCAGAGGGCAGATCAAACCCACTTGCAAAACGGAGGAGTCCTGCTTCAGATGGGCTCGTCTCCCCACAGAGCAGAGCAAGGACTCATCTCTCCATCCAGCCATAGAGAGCCCTTGGCAATGCAGAGCCATTAAAACCAGCATGCTTCAAAGCAGCCCTCTAAACAAAAAAGCATCTGACTGCAGTTCAGGCTGTGGCAGCAGGGCATGGCCATCAGCATTCCCCCAGGAGAGTTTGCCCACAGCTTTTTGCAAACAGATGCCAGAAGAGGATGCATAGGCATCTCCACATGCTCCCTTAAAACAGGGAGTCTGCCTTCCAAGTCAGACAAGAAAGGAGGAGTGAAGGAACCTGCCCAGGTTTCACTGAAGCAACCCTATCCCCTCTGAGAGAGAGTTCCCAGCTACCTCATCAAGCCAGTCTTGGCTCATGCCCTGCTGTTGGTGTCCACACAGCTGCTCCATCCTGGGCTACCTGTGCCTGCAAGAGTCGGGATAGTGCTCGGGTACCCCTGTGTGCCCAGCCACACGATCAACACGGCCCGCAGCTCTCGGGAGGAGCAGCTCTTTGTAATCCTGCTGCTCCTTGTCCCTCTTCTTGCACCTCCCTACAGCCTAAGGTACCTCTGTGCTGGCCACAGAGAGGTAAGTAACATCTCCTCTTGCACCTTGCAAGCCCCGGACTTGGCCTTTAGCAGCATCTGTTAAGAGTTCATCCTCAGCTTATGCACTGAAAGGCAGTGCCTCCAGAGCAGGAGCAGCACAGCCCCAGACCTCTCCAAAGAGAGAAGGCACACAATACTTCAGTAATGAGATTGTTCTACTTGAGATGGCACGCTGCGAGTGAAACACTTTTATCACGCTGGCTCTCTGCTCTCCCAGCTATCTTTCAAAGCACGATGCCGCAACTGAAAAGTGGCACCCCAGCAGACCTCCTGTTCATTTGCAGGAGTTCCAGCTCCACGAGACTGGCTGCCCACCCCAATGCAAGACATGCCACAGTGGCAAGATGCTACCAACAACACCTGCAGCACCAAGTGCCCCATTAGGGCAACCACTTACCGGAGCATGTGAAGCCACATCACTCTTTATTGACCGATGTAAGCTGAGGGTTAAGGAAGGTGAAACTGCTATGGACAACGCTCAGCTTTGAGGCAGACAGCTCTCAGTCAAGGCCTGGCAACACTCGACTTTGACCTCCTCTTCAGAAGAGCAGGGCAAGGCAGAGGATGGAGCACAGGACTGGGTATCAGGCAACATGGAGACCGTACTAAGCTCCATTCCCGACCCACTGAATCACTCCAAGGTACACACGTCCTTTTTCATGCTCTGTTTTTACCTCCTGTTGTGCATTTGTCTTGCTGTTTTGAATGGGGACGTAGGAACCGTCTCCCATTACAAGTCAGCGTGGCATCTAACATAGCTGGGTCCTGGCCCTGGTTAAAACTTGTAGACGCAACTGTAATACAAATAATAATTTAGGTTTTGGAATACGGTGATGGAGGAAGATGGCGTGGCAGGCCTTTCTCAGGCCTTCATCCAGAAAGTCAACGTTAAGAAATGTCTACTTATCTTCAATGCTGGAGCTATGCAAAAACTGGGTTATGCTCACATTTTTGTGGCTGCTGAAATTTGTGCTTGTTTGCTTGGTCAGTAGTTTGGGGAATTTTTTTAAAGGTGGTTCTTTGAAGTGGCTCAGAGGTTAGGGATGTCCGAAGCTATCCCAGGGGAGAGAGATTATGGGGCAGAGTGCAGGTCAGGCACCAACGATAAACACGGCTTGTCACTTTGCTCTTGATGTTGCTCTTTTTGTGCTCCTCCTCCCCAAACCTGCAGTCCAGGCGATTGTGAGGAAAACTGGACAACTGTACATATAGCAATTATGTTCCTGCCTAACTTGCTACGTGATGTCAATAGCTGACCCTTGCTCCCACGAAAGATAACAGGCTTCGTGATGCAATCAACAGGATCCCACAGCTTGTATGGCATGTCTGCGTACCAGGCAAGTACAGCTGGCTCTCGCTAGTAGATCGATGCCTGTCCTATGAGATATGGGGCTGGCTTGTCTTGCTGTAGCCATGTAAACCACACTGCTCTTCCCTAACACTTCCATAAACTGGCTACTCACCTCCCTGCCAAGAGGGGAGTAGGGTCAGCAAACACACACTCAGGCTCCAGCAGCTCCATGTGTTGGTACTCACCTCCCTTTCTCAGCATCTGTCATCGAGCCAACGGGCTACATGGTCACCGAGCATAGTTGACCACGACCCCGAGACCTTCTCCCTCTCTGCTGTCCGGGCAGCCATCTCTGGCAGGGCCTGGAGCTGGGGTGCCAGCATGCTAAACTACTCTTGCAACATTCACAGCAGCCCAAAGCAGCAAGGTCCTCAAAAGCAACTAGCCCTTGTGCTGCCTTGGACTCTTTCTCTACAGCATTATGGAAGCGTTCAGGCACAAGCTGGCATGCAAGCAGGAGCTCTGCTCCTCACCTACTGGGAAGCAAAGACCTTTTCCCTTCAGGACAGCCCCAGACACCCCAAGAGCAACATCACAGCAATGAAACAGTGATGATGGGACACATCCATAGCAGTTGGCATACCTCTCTGAGGAGCCCTCCACACTTCAGCTTCTCATAGCCCTGTCTCACCCTGTAAACCTCCAGTTCCAGAGGTAGCTGACATCTACAAGCCAGATACCCCACTTGGCCAGCTGACAGGTAGGGAAGTCCCTGCAAAGACTCAAAAGCTAGTAGATGCCAAGCCCTCTTCCTGCCAGGGTCCTGTAGCTCTGATGTGGTCTGTCTGGCCATGCTGCAAGGCCCCAGAAGGAGCCAGTGACGGGGTCATCCTCAATGGCTTCAGACTCTGTTATGGCTGGATAATTGGGCCATCTTGCTCTCCTTCCACCCTGATGACCAAGCATGACCTTGTACTTAAAAGCGGGGGGAGAGCTGTCTGGTCTCTGAATGCACAAGTCTCATTGACTCTCTACCACATCATTAATGCCACCCCAGGTGTTTTTTGAAAAATCCCACCCAGCATGTTCTTGAAAACATCTCTTGATGCTTGGACTCAAATCCACTCCTTCAATCTGACACTGCTCAGGTTTGTTAAACAAGCAGCTTTATTCTGGGGGAGGGAGGGTAATAATTAAAAAATCACATTCCCACCACCATTCCGGGGGCCCAAAGGAATCTCTCACTGACAGCAGCAGGCTCTCAAGAAGTGGGGCCAGCTAGTCCTCTTTACCACCCACGGCCAAGGAACGTGCAAGCAAGCACCACCTTCCCACCCCAGCGGGGACTGCCATCCAGCGGAGGGCTGGAGCGGCGAGAACGCTCTCCACGTCAGCTACAGCTCTGGGAGCAACTTGGGACAGAAGGCCCTAAATGAAGTAAATTATTATTCAGCATCCAGAATACTATTGGCTTCCAAATAATTGTCTATTTGTGTGCGTGCACGCACAAGAATCCTCGCTCCATGGTCTCTGCCAGCGTATTCCCAGCACTGCGACTCTCCGGGGACAAGGCCCATACTTGTATTCAATCTCGACTTTGGATCTCAAACACTAAGGTTTCAGATTTTGTTTTAAAAAACATTTTCTCTGGCAACTGGGCTGTTAATGGATTTGATGTTTTCGCTCTCACCTCCTCCCTACCTTTAAAAGCTTGGCACCAAAGGGCTTCTTTGAAGATAAGGCCAAATTTGCAATTTAAGGGGAGGAACTTCATAAAGCTAGACTCGAAGGGATGGAGAGGAGGAGGGGGAAAAAAAGAAAAAAAACAACCAACCAACCCAGGAGCCACTTTGCCTGTTGAGATGTACACTGTACAGTACATAGGATTACAATGGCCTCTCTGTACCACCCCTGGCTGGAGCCATAAATTCGCTGCAGCTGCAGCACTACTACCTACGCGAGACTCCCCGAGGGTCATGCCAAGAGCGGGCTTCTCCACAGCCGCACGCCCAGCCCACTCTCCAAACCAACAGCATCACACAGCCCTTCCAGAGCCTGCATGCCCCCGGCACGCCGGGGCAGACATCCCCAGGGGCAACCGCGGGAGCCTCCCGTTGGGCTGCCAAAGCGCCGCAGGAGGCTCTCTGCTGAAACCGACTGCGGTCCTTATCCGAGAGGTTTCTCCCAGGGCCAACAAACCTCCGGACTCTCTCTCCATCTCCAGCAGACCTGTCCTCAACACCGCAGGGAGGCAGGGAAGTGCCACTAACAGGTTTTGCAGGTGGAGAGCTGAGGCAAAGAGCAACCTGCCCCAGCTCGGGGTGGGGGGTGTAATCTGCAGCATAGAGGAGAACCAGACCCAGCTCTCCTCACATCCCAGGCTTGCACCCTAAAACACCGCCATCACTGAGTGAGGTGGCTGCTCTGACTAAAAGTACCAGGGTAAATTACAGCGATATTATCAGAGGAAGCTGCGTTTTGCATGTAAAAGCTATATTCTGGGCCAGCGTATCCACATTTGAGGTTTGTTTCTCAAAGACTACCTCACTAGGTTTTATATCACCACAAGCTTTCTTAACCACACTAAGCTCAACACGTTGATTCACAGGGCTCTGCTTAACTTGTCCTTCTGTTAGTCAGGAGAAAAATCAAAAGCAAATCCTTCTGGTATTTGAAAGCTGACAACATAACTCCAGCAGAGATCTTTACACCCTTTTTCTCTCCACTCTTATGATTTAAAGAGCAGCAGAAGGGCCTGACGTGCAGCCCTTAGACACACGAGCTTGTTCAGACTCGCTGACATTGCAACCAGCAAACATATCCTTGCATTTGGCAGGGCCCCAGGACTGTCACTCTGCATACGACTATGACCTGCTGGTTAATCTCTTTGCCAGACTGGACCTTAGAGAGCCAAAACAGCATTGCTGCCACAGGGCTCAGGGTGAGAGAGTTAGTGCCTACAGCGGGCACAGAAGTTAATGAAAAATGACCGGTTTCCAAAACACCATCTGGCTTTCACAGACATACAGAGAGACACCACAGCCCCAAAACCTCTGTGAACTCAACAACAGTGGGTTTTCACAGGGGCAACACGCTGTGGTGTGGTTTGGACCTTGCCCAGCAAGCCTTCGACATGCTGCAAGGGCACAAGGTGCAGTTGCCATCCTGACGTCTAAGGGGAGCTCAGGGAAGGGCTTTGGCCACAGGGCAGCAGCCTCCCCAGAGCAGCTGAGCAGAAAGCAAGGGGAAAGTTTGGCTTTCACCTCTGTGCTGGCACGCTGCCCGCCAGGAGGGCAAAGAAGCTCGAGCACGTCCCACACGCTCCCTGAAGCACATTTCCCCCCATCAGTCCCACCAGAGCCAAAACAAACTGGCACAGTGTCTTGCTCAAGAGCTCCTACAGCACACGAGGGCAGCCCTGAGAGCCCCTCTCAGGCATCCTGTCCGCCTTGCGCCAGGTGCTCTTGCTAACAAGCCCATCAGGCACAGCTGAGCCTCCCACCCCATTTGTCCTTTTTGCAGGTAAGAAGAGAGGCCATTTTAATAAAAGGAGCATGCAGCATCCTCAGGACAGGGATCTGTTGTTCTCTGTTTATGCAGAAAGCCCTGCATGGCACCTTTGGGACTGTGTAAGCATTGAGCATTTTTTTTTTTTGGCCCCTGCAACCAATATCTTCCTGAGCTCTTCCGCAGACTTGCTTCCACTGCACCCACGCTCCTTTTGGCTTAACTTCCCATGGATGCTCATACGGCTGCATCGCTGGAGCAAACTCTCCCATGGAGAGCAGATTTCAAAAAACTCTTATGCACAAACATGCACACAAAGCAGATTTTGAAAGCTTCCCATCCTGCAGGCGTTCCCTCCAGAAAGCGAGCTTCGAGCACTGTGTTCAGCCAACAGAGCAACAGAAACAATGTCGCATGATTCAGGGCCAAGAGGAACTAAACCAAATACCAGGAAATAAAAAAAGGTGCTTACGATACCTTTTGGTGAACAATTAGCCAAAGCAGATTCAGAAAACTGGAAGATGATACTCACCCCTGTTCTACCTAAGGACCTGCAATCCATTTAGTCATCATTCTCCTTGCATTGTGCTCGTGGCCTAGGAACTGGAATACGTAACAACCTCTTAAACCGAGACCGACCACAGGAGCACCAAAATACACAGCAGCAGATTTTTCCCTCAGGATGTTTTCTGTCTAACCAGAAACAGGAAGTCTCCGAAGATTTTGCAAGAGAGCTTTTTCGTTGCAGGATATCCCATCCTAACTGTAGACTTCACACTGCAAAGTTTTTTGACTGGGAGGGAACGGTTAAAACCAAGAGGTTTGCAAGCCTTGGTCCGTAACATGTCAGCAGTAATACCTCAAGTAGTCTTTGCACATTAAAGAAGTCCAAGGGAATTGCACCCCATACATCTGAGGCACTTGGCATCAGGCACTGAAAACGACCAATCTGCCATTATTAACTGCCAAAGAAACTTCTGTTAACTCGGAGTTATGCTGCCCTACTGCTGCTGCAACTTCTCGCGGGCTGAGCGACTAAACAGAGACTAACTGAGCCTGAGGTCTCCAAAAACCCACCCGCGGGCCAACCTGGACTAAAACAACCAACATCCTCACCCCATAAGGCACACAAGGGGGGTCATTGGGAGACAGCTTGTCTTTGCCTGGGAAAAAAAAAGAGTGATTTCAGAGGCACAGAGGTGCCTTTTCCAGCCCTGAGACAGCCCCAGGAGCCTCAACACGATAGAGAGGATTCTCCCTGGTGCACCTGAGCTCTGCTCCGAGAGACACAAGCGTTAGGTGCCGGTCGGCTGCCAAGAGTCAACACAGATGGGAATATCTGCCCCGCTCACCCCATTCGCACAGGGTTTAGCCCCATTTTCTGCATGAGAAAACCAAGGCAGAGGGCTGCAAAGGAAACTGTTTAAGCAGGGTGTGTGCACTGGCTAAGGACACAGCCGAAACAGCTCCATATTCCAACCTGTGCTTCCACCTGAAGAGTGTCTTTTGTGCCCTACCGCTCATCTTCCCTCCCACAGCCTGGGTAGAAGTAATAGGGTCTTTTTTTGCTGTGCATGGTATCAGACTGCGAGGTTTCTGTGCTCCTGAGGACACGCAACTCAGGAAGAGGACGGGGAGCACTGGCAGGTAGATTTTTTGGTGTTTCAGTGAAGTGTGGTCATTTGGCAACAATTACAAGAAACTACAAAAATTCTGTAGCACCCTAAACAGATTACTTTTCTTAACTCAGAAAAGGAAGATTCCCCTCAGCATCCCTGGGGAGGAAGGGGACAAAGCAAGCTGCTCACTCCATGGCCCCACCTGAAATGCTCCTTGCTCAGCAGGAGGCTCCAGCTGGCTCCCAAAGGGCCAACTCTGTCTGCCCAAGTCAGGCGGAAGGAGCTGTACCAGCATCCTGAAAGCACTGTAGGGCTGCCAGCTTGGTACTGAGGGCTTGGAGGGATCTGTCTGCTCTTAGTTTTGAGGACAGAGCACAATTTCAAGGAGTGAGGGAGACTGGGCAATGACTCCCTTGTCCTTCAACATAGCAAAACTCCAAGCCAGGAGTCTCACACCCCAAGGGCTGAAAAGCCCTCTGCAAACACCAGACAGAGTTTTGCTTTGCAATGTTTAAGAGTCTTTCACTCTGTGCTTACAGGGGGTACCATGTTAGTACAAGATACAGAAGAGCTGTTTTTTCCAGACCACAGGAATACAGAGCACTTGTAAGACTCACATGCCAGTTTGTAGCACACACATTCACCTGTAATATTTCCTCTTTATGCCAAGTAGAAAAGAGATGCGTGTGGATTCAGCTACTTGCACCGGGATCTCTCTCAAAGAAAGGTCCTGTGAGTGTGCGTGTCTATGAGACAGAGAGAGAAAACTGAATTTGCTTTTCAAATCTGCACAGGACCCCTGTGCACCCTTCAGATGAACCTGCTTCATTTCCCCCAACGGGAACTACACTGCTCTGTATCTGACTTCAGCCCTCACAGCAAACACCAACTGAGACCTCACCCACATTGAACATGCAGGATGAGTCCCTGTAAGTGTATCTATAGGGGAGGGCTAAGAAAAGTACATGGAACAAAACTCCATTTATTTCTTGTCAGATAGTATCATGCACCCAGCAGGGCACTCACAGCTCTCCCTAATTGTCCTATTTACTTCAGAAGATCCCAATATGACTCCTGTTAGCATGGGAAGTAATTTCACCTTCGCTTCTTTAGGTCACTCAAATAAACAGAAGAAATCTTCACTGCAAAGCCACGATGTGTTTCTGCTGAAATCTTTCCCGAAGCCATAAACCTCAATATCCAGCTCAATAAATAAAAGTGTGTGCATGTATGTATAAGTCCATAAATATGCAATAACCCTCCTCTAAATGTAGGCACACTGAGGCAGTTAGTTTCAAAATCAAACTAAGATAAAATCCTACTTACAAAACGCCCACATTCTTCTAATATTTTCCACAGTAGTTTTTTAGCCCATGGGAAAAGAAACTTTAATGGCAGATTGCAAATGAACGTATCAAAAAGACACCCTGGTAGCGCCGTAGAAGTTAAGAGAATTGGGTACCAAGAAAAACAAGCTATTTAAGACATGCCAGGAATTACACGCGGGCGCACAGTGCGTGTGTGGATTCCTGTTATCCCACTCGCATAATGCTGTGGAGAGGTTGAGAGAGTTTCTTTAACACAAACAAGGACAAAAAAAAATTCTTGAATAGACCTGAACTGCCTTTCCCACAATGCCAGTGAAATAACACTTGGGGTACCAGAATTAGTTGGGGAAATGCCCAAAGATGCAAGATTGGTATTAAATAGCTTTTGCCAGCCAGGCGTATCGGTTAAAGTCTAGTATTATCTTTCAAAGTAAGTATTAGTATCTCCAGAGAACTCTAAAGTCTTGTTTGGACACGGCTACACATTCAGCATCCCACTTTCTCCCCAGCACAGTTCCTACTTCCAGTCCCCATCCAGAGGACCTGCCAAAGCTGCGGTTCGAGCAGCCAGGCACACGTGCACAAATCCTACGCATCCCACCGTCGAGCAGAAAACTACCTCCCCCGACCCGAATCCTTGCTCCAGGGTTAAAAACACCTCGGTCGAGCAAGAAGAGGACAAAAATGTTACTAGCAGATTACCCACTCCCGCTTTTCCTTGCGGCAGCAGCCCCTTCACAGGGCACAAACCGAAATGCCTTCGCATCGGCGGGAGCCGGGTCTTGCCCGCGAACCCCCGCCAGCTTTTGACACGAGCTGGAGCAAGGCAGGACGAAGCCGGGGGTTATTTTGCACAGCTTTTCCCTCTCCCTCTCTCCACCGCGCACCGTCCCTCCTCGACTAAGCCGGCGGCGCGGACGGGGCGATGCCGCGGACCGAGTTTTTGGGGAAGTTTCAGGCGGCCGCGGTGCGTGTGTGCGTGCGCTCGGCCCTCCATTAACGCCGCCCGACCGAGGAGGAAGAGCTGGAAGGAGACGGCCGAACCCCCCCCGGCCCACCACCACCACCACCACCTCCTTCACATTTCACCTGCCCGGGCGAAAACAAGCCCCGCGCTGGCGGCGGCCAGCGGGTCTCCGCTCCTCCCTTGTCACATCTCCCGCTGCGTCCCAGCGCAGAGCCCCTTCCCCGCATCCCCGCGCCAACTTCCCAAACTCTGCCACATAGATTGGCCGCCGTCGCCGCCGGCTGAGGAAGAGGAGCGCGGTGGGGCGGGGGGTAAAGCCCCGAGCCCCGCCGCCCGCCACAACCATCCTCCCGCCGGGCCCGGGCCCCCCTCGCTTCACTCACCGCGGTCTCCGGTGGAGCAGGCGGGGGAAACACAATGATGCCCCAAACGAAGGGAAGCAACAAAGAGGCTTAACTCCAGGAGCTGGGAACTTCCAGGCCGGATCTGCGGGGAATTCAGCACACACACACACAGAGAAAATAAAAAAAAAGAGAGCAAGAGAGGGGGAAAGCCTGTTCTGGAAGAGAAGGGGAAGGCGGGGGGGCCCTTGGTTTCGGGGTGGTGGTTGTGTTTTTTCTGCGGGTTGCTGCTGGGGACGGGGGGCCGCGCAGAGCTCAGCCGAGGCGGGAGGAGGAGGAGAAGGAGGAGGAGGAGGAGGGAAGAGGCGCCGGGATGCGGGAAGCCAGACCCTCCATACGGGAGACGGCTTTTGGATGACTGAACTCCCAAACAATTCCCGGCTCTGGCTGCTCCTGCCCCTGAGCCTCCCTCCTCCCCTCCCCCTGAGGAGGAGGGAAGAAGAGGAGGAGCTACAGGAAGGAGAAAAGGCAAAATGAACCCCCTACCCCAAAAGCCGGGCAGCGGCCATCCCCCGACCCCTATGTCCGCCCCTCCTCCCCCCCCCCAGTAACACTAACCGGCATCATCTGGCCGGCGCTACCCCCAAAGGAGGCCGCGGGCATCCGCAGGGCCGCTCCCGGCCGCCCGCCACGCTCCCACCGGCGGGCGGAAGCGGGAAAGTTTGGGCCGAAAAGTTTAGCCCGGGCAGAGGGAGGCCGCCCCGCCGGCTGTGGGACACGGCGGCGGCGGGGCCGTGGCTCCCTCCGGCCCGGGGGGATGGCGGGGTGGCAGTAGTGGGGCAGCAGAGCCCCTCGGGTGCCCGGCACCGGCGCAGCCATCCTGCCTCATCCCAGCTGTGAAACCCACGGCACCAGGCAGCGTGATGGGGCCTCGGGCAGCCCTTAGTTGTAAGGAAACGGGCTGCTGATAAATATCGCTAGAGGCTTTGTGGCAGACCTTTCCCACACCCAGGAGGGACCAAGCCCAAAGAGTTGCCTAGAAAGTTCTCCAACCACCTGCTCGGCTTCAGTCACGGGGAATTCACCTTTTCTGTATGTCTGTCCCTACACTGCCAGGCACCTGCAGGAAGGATGTAGGAGCCCCAGTACGCGAGCACCACCATGACTCTGCCCGCCTCCAGGCTCTGGTTGGTGACATGCTGCCGGGTGGGATTAGGCAAGTTCCGTCATCACTTACATGCCTCAGCTTCCCCAGTTGTGCAGCCAAAGTTCAAACATCTGCTTAGCTTCCTCACAGGCATAACCAATGTTTTGGAGGGGATCTGAGGTGCTTTTCATGCCTGGCATCACCCACAGGTTCATTCTGTCCAGGAGAGGGTTCCCATCCCCTTTGGGCTCTTGTGGGACCCAGAACAAACCGCCTGGATCAGGACATCAAGATGCCTGAAACAAAAGTGAAGGCAGGGAAAGAGAAAAGGAGGAAGAGAAATGACTATATAAAAGACAAAAGTCTGCATGCATCCAGGTTAAATAAGATGGGCCCAAACATTTATTTCAAGTTGTAGTTTTCCCCTGTCGCAGACCGCTAGTATCTCATCTTCAGGAATCACAACCCAAAAGGCCATTGTGATTCCCCTCGTATATCAGAAGGCTCTTATCTCAATTCTTAAGGGTCTCAATCGCAATCAAAGGCTATCCAACAGAGAGCTCCGACTCACCACTCTCCAGAGACTCCTACCTCCCCAACCTACAGGAGAGAACTGCCCCCCTCCCTGAGGGGAGTGCCCTGCCTTTAAACCGCCCATGGGTCACGTGGTCTCCGGCTGACCAACGTGACTCACAGCACCTGTCTTGATGAGGCACAGGTGCTTTCTATTCAGCCCATGTAGCAGCCAGAAAACTTCCCCGACATTCCCCCAAAGCGCAGGGGCTAATATTTTGCTAAACGATGACAGTCCCTTCCCATGAAGGCCAAAGTACGTGTGATTTTAGCCAGCTAGTTTCAAGGAAGGTGACTGACTCCTTCTCTTAGCCCATAAGAAGTGCAGCTTCTCTGGAGGTGACATGGAGAAAACTGGGACAAGAAGGAAAAGATATTTCTTCCAATCGTCCCTCCCGGCAGGCGCTTGCTCTCAGGAAAAGTGTCTCAGGCACAAATTTTCAGCAACAGCAATGACACCACTCCCTGGGATTAAATCAAACCAACTCCTGCTCACTGCCTCCCCACACACCAAAGGATGAATACATGTCCGAAAACATAAATTTACCCAGAGGTGCAGGGAAATCATCTTCCAAAGCCCTTCAGTAAAGACTAGCTTAAAACAAATCTGCTGTCACTGAAAGGTCAGGATGAGTTTCTTACATTTTTGCCATGCACAGAGCATGGATGATATGCATGATCCATAGTCTCTAAATCTGAAGTTCTTCAGTTCGAGAAGAAAGTGAAAGAGTTAAAGTTTATCCTCATGTCATCATTAGGTTTCAGAGTTATTCCTGCACAGCAGCATTGTAGAAGAGGCCTGTTCTCCTGGATTACCCATTTCTCACACGAGGATGATTTGAAGGATTTGGGTTTTTTTTTAATATTTGGGTTTGGGTTTCTTATTTCCTTGGGTTTTGACAGGTGTACTGAAAGTGTTGAAACTGACTTTTTCTGCAGAGTTTCTTGAGTTCCAAGGGAATATGTATTGATGGCTCTTCAACTTGCATTTGAATGAGTAGGCTTATCAGGTTGAACACAAACTTCCTTCCTCCACACGTTTACTTTGCTGTCTAATTATCTTTTAAAGAACTGTTTCCCAGATTCCAAGTTTTTCCTTGTGCTGCTCAGTAACACAGTCCTCAGGTGCTAAATCCATATGTAGACACCTCACTAAGTGGCCTAATTTTTACAAGTGCTGAGACCTCTAGCACCTGCCTTGTCTGAAAAACAGCGGTTTCCTAATTTAGAGCAGTCATAAACTGTCCTAAATTAAAGCAGGAATTGAATTAGCCCTAACCAGCTTTAGGCTTATAGAGGTGGGAAGAAAGAGGCGAGGGAGCAGAACTAGAGCTACCTTGTGCAAAGAAGTGCCCCAAGGCTTGTTTAACACTACAGAAAAAAAAAAAAAAGGTTGCAGCCCTGCAGGATTACATTCCCTGTTTATCCCCAGTGGTGGGGGAAACATGGAGCACAGCAGCACCCTTCAATACAGTGCTCTTCCCACCTGCCCCCGTAGTTAATGCTGGAAGAAATGCCTTGGGGACAAAGCAGGACACTGCTTCATGTGACCACGTCCCCTTGGCATCCCCGGAGAATCCAGCGGCCGTCCTGCTTACGGGCGGTTTCCATGTTACTGTGCTGAGGACGCCAGCTCTAGGCTGGCACATATTTATTTCAAACTACCTACCAGAAGTGACTTCTGGGTGCCACTGGCCTGGCTGAAGCTCAAAGTAGGGTGAAAGCTGAAAACCTCTCCTTTAGCCCCATTCCTTCAGGCATAAGGAAGCTTTCACCGTAGGCATTGACCAGGCACAAGCTGTGGGGGAAACTCGTCCCCCTCGGGAGGTGCCAGAGCCCCCCCGATCCTCAGCAACCAGTTTGCCTGGATCGACCCTGTCCCTCTCCGATCCCGGGCAAAATTCCCACTGTTGCTGCCATCGGATGCAAAGGCTCCTCCTCGGGGCTGCAGAAACTCCAGCTGTTTGATATTGTGCGGAGCAAGGCAGGGGGCACGGAGGGACTCCGCATGAAAGGGCGAGCTCAAAGGAAACCGGACCCTGGCATGTCGGCACGATGCTCAGTGGGTAACAGGCTCAGTTAAATTTGCTCATTCAGCCAGCTAAGAGGGAGAGTTTTCTCATCCGTCCTGCAATGTTTAATTCATCCACACATGCCTCCCAATTACGGCAGGAGTAATAAACAGAAAGGGATGTTGGAGGCGGGGGGGAGCCGGCCAGGCCCCAGCCCCCAAACCTAAGTGCCCCGAAAAAATGTTAGCCACACACTGCTGGGGTCCGTCATCCTTGGGGGAGCTTATCAGCACCCTTGGCTCCAAGCCCCTCTGGATTTTAGCCCAGACCAGGCTTGGTTTTGTTGTTTTGTTAATTTTTTTTCCAGAAACACGCATTGCAGTGTGATGCTTTCAGGTGTCCATGCCTGGCACCTGAGTTAGGCAAAACTCCCAACAAAAATCAAGCAGCATCCCTACCTCCATGGAGGCTCCTGGACTCACCTCCAGGTTTTTCTAGCTCTGAATCTTTACAAAACTGGAAAGTTGATGGGGGTAATTGAGCTGTGGAGCCAAAGTTGAGATGGAGAAAATGCTCATTCACGGAGAGAGTTCAAAGCTGTCTGGCCATATTGTGGGAAATTCGTGGTGAATTTGGTGAAAGGAAGGATGAGGAGGTGTTGACTAGCTAAGCCCCAGCAGCGGGCTGGTCTGAAGGCAGCAGCCACCGTCCAAAGTGACCAGAAAGTCATCCCGTGTGCAGTGGGGAGGAGAGGAGAAAGACTCACATTAGAAATGGACTCCAGTTCAAAGGAGTTTCAGCATGAGTTTTGCTTTGTTTACTCTCTTGTAAAGCTATTTGTTACTTCGATAATCCATAGGAAATGGGATCATTTCTCTCTCAGCACGTCAAATTAAATAAACAAATAAAACCTTGTTTGGCTGGTGAGCTTAGAAAGGAAAGTGTATTTGTACAGGGATTCAGGAACTAAGCATCTTTCAGGAGCAGAAGATTAGGAAAGAAGTCAGAGAAACAAAGAGGG